>NC_062565.1:132081890-133323765 GCF_022837055.1 Prionailurus viverrinus
CTGAGCCAGCCAGGCGCCCCTACTTTCATTAGTATTATTAAGCTTTGCAAAGAATGTACTACAGAAACAACTCAACAGTCAAGCTTAGAAAGGGATTTCCCAAATATTCCAGTATGTTCTACAATTTGCATCTGAAATAATGCTGACCCACCATGAGCAGGGCTTGGAGAATTTGAGCCGTTTTTCCAGTAGTGTTGATGGGCTGCACCAAGCCATCCACACTCTCCCCTTGGGAACCAATGGCAGACAACTCTGAAGCTGCAGTCCTGACCAAGGATGCAACATCTTGGCAAGAAACAGTAGCAAAGTTAACTGGTCTTTATGGGAAGCAGGCTCTTGAGATTATTTGTCAGACTGCAAAGGAGAGGTGGAATAAGGCCAGCCAAGAATCTCTGGCCATAACAAAATAAAAGCACAAGAATAATGCAAAAATTCCAATCAGCTCAGATCCCTTTGGACTCTATGGACTCTGCAAACATTTCTTGAGAACCTAGTCTGGGCTAAGCACGGTATTTAGCAAATAAAGACACAAATTAGTGGGGGCATTTCAGATACGTGTAATTTTGTCACACAGTGATTTTACAGAGGCTGTTTAATTTTATGATGGTTTTATAGTTTTTCTGATTATTATGTATAGGACTTGGGAAAAACCCACAACTCTCAAGTAATGTCAAGTTTTTTAAGTTTATTTATTTATTTTGAGAGAGCGAGAAAGAGAGCACGTGTGCACATAAACAAGCATGGGAAGGGTAGAGAGAGAGAGGGGGAGAGGGAATCCCAAGCAGGCTCTGCATTGTCAGCGCAGAGCCCTATGGTGGGGCTTGATCTTGAGAACCATGAGATCATGACCTGAGCCAAAATCCAGAGTTGGACACTCAACGGACTGAGCTCCAGGTGTCCTAAGTAATAGCAACTTTTAAGTTTACCTGGAATAATAAAATTGTACAACTTTTCCATCACTCTTTTCATAAGCTGATTAAACTTCTTCATTCTTGAATTTGCATCACTCAAAAAGTCTAGTTTTGCTAGGCCACCTTCCAAAAGATAAATTCCAACCTACAAAGGATTAATCAACACAAAAATAGTGTTAATTGTACTATTACATTCTTCATGAGGACATTAAAAAAAGTTTTTTAATACTGTTTTTAAAGGTATTCACAGTATATGCCCCACAATCGTTAAATATATACCCACCAAATCTCCGTCACAAATTTTTACTTTCAATAACAAATTCATTGTACAAATGCAGTGCCTACTATGTATAAGGCACCATTCAAGTTGCTAGAAAAAAATACTTCCCAACTTGGAACCAAACCTGAGATAAGGTGATAAGAACACCAATTCCACCTACCAAGCGAAAGATTTCCAAATTTGATGAGTATCAGAATAATCAGTTACATTGGTTAAAAATGCAGATTGCCCCAGAAGATTCTGATGCACATGCCAGGATTCTTAAGCACAGTTTGGTGTGGGAATTGCCATTACTAGATCAAACACTACAATGTATAGGAAAACAGATCTTGATTGATGTAAGATAGCTTAATTCTGGTAAAACAATGCAGCATGAAGTTCCATAGTCAAAAGACTTGAAGTTGAATACTAGCACTGGTATTTAGGAGCTAAAAAAAACCAGGCAAAGTAATCGATTTATTTTGACCCAAGCACTGTCATTTGCAAAATGGAGAGAAGACTATTATGAGATAGCCTAGGTAATACAGTTTTAAACTTCCTAATGGTATATACTCACTAAATGCATTTTCTTTCTTTTCCCTAAATTATCCTGGACCTGATTCCATAATCATGCAGAGTCTCATATTCTTTTACTAAAGAACAAGAATCCAAACCAGCATTATATGGGAATAAGTAACAAAGAATGTATTTTTGTATATATTTGTACTCTGCCTTGTATACACCTAAAGTTAGCTTACTATAGCAGCAAGAAATGTTTAAATATTTATACAAATTGGGATAAGAAGACAGAAGAGATCAAGCCTATGGGGAACATAGACAGAACACAGATAAACAAGCCATGAATTCTTACATACTTCCTATCACTGAGCCACAATTTGGGCTTTCATGATCAACCAGGAGAGGGAATACGTGGTTGCAAAGTTTCATTGTCCAGGGAAGAATTAATTACAATCTAATGCTTCCAACTTTTTTCCTTTCCTTTTGTCAATTCTGAAACTACAGATAGGGCTACAATACAATTGTTTTTTTTTTTTTTTTTCAACGTTTTATTTAATTTTTGGGACAGAGAGAGACAGAGCATGAACGGGGGAGGGGCAGAGAGAGAGGGAGACACAGAATCGGAAACAGGCTCCAGGCTCCGAGCCATCAGCCCAGAGCCTGATGCGGGGCTCGAACTCACGAACCGCGAGATCGTGACCTGGCTGAAGTCGGACGCTTAACCGACTGCGCCACCCAGGCGCCCCCAATACAATTGTTTTTTAATGTGAGAAAGACACAAAAGACACAGTTTTCAATCGAACAAAGGTGAATTTAATAATTTTAATCTTTATGTTCATTTATTTTTGAGAGAGAGAGAGAGAGAGAGAGAGAGAGCAAGCTCATGCAAGTGGGGGAGGAGCAGAGAGAGAGGGAGACACAGAATCTGAAGCAGGCTATAGGTTCTGAGTTGTCAACGCAGAGCCTTACACAGGGCTTGAACACGTGAACCATCAGATCATGATCTGAGCTGAAGTCGGACACTTAACTGACTAAGCCACCCAGGTGTCCCTGAACTTAACATTTTAGAATTTCTTATCCTTTCAAGTTTTGGTATGAAGGCATATTAACCTGCTTCACAGTTTATAAAGTACGTCTACTTACATTGTCTCACCGGATTGCAAACACAATTGTATGAGGTAAAAGGAATGATTATTATTTACATTTTATACAGAAAGATGCTGAAATTAAATGATTCACGTAAAGTTACTTGGCTAGTAAACAGAAGAGCCTGAAATGAATTACAAATTTACTCATTCATTTGCTGAAAATCTGTTCAGTATGGGGCATTTTACTAGGCTGTGAAGATAAAATGACTTCATAGTCTACTGAAGGAGAAAAATTTTAAATCTAAGTACACTACAAGTGGCCAAGGCAAAAATAAACATCTGTACAGTGTTGTGGAGGAAGGGCATGTAATACCATCCATGAAGTTTAAGAAAAGATCTCCCTCGAGAAGTAAACTCTGAGCCGAATATTAAAGAATGTCCAGGAGTTATTAGGGACCAGGAAGGGAACAACCCAGGCCGAGGGAAGTGTGAAAGCAAAAGCACAGATGCAGAAATAGAGCCAGAAAATGTGCAGGACACAAATCAATTCGGAATTTCTGGAACAAAATAAAAACGAGAGTGATAAAGGATAAGGCTGGAGAGTACACAAGGGTCTATCAAAGAAAGGAGTTACACACAAGATTACACTTAATTCTGTAGGCAGTAAAGAACAGAATTTCATTTCATTCATATTATACCATCCCAGAGACAAAGCAGATGGAGGTGAAAAGGCCAGCAGGGCAATCAAGAACGGCTACAGGAAGAGGGAGAGATGAGGAAGACCAAAAGAAGACACTGAGAGTAGAGCTGGAAGGGAGGAATCCGGGATGTCTTGAAGAAGGACAGCCTGGAAACGATCAGCTAGAAGTATATATTTCTTATAGCTACTGAAAGCCCAAAATAAAGTACACTTTGAAACTTAATGATGAAAGGCTTATTGCTGGCTTTTTACACCTTCCTTCTACGTTAACTTCAAAATGGGACTGCCCAATGCAGAAGAACTTTAAGAGATACCACAGAAATTGAGTACCTTAATAATGTGATTCCCTTCTGGTTTTTGGTAAAGTTTTATTCTTTTCTTCTTTTGTAGCCACCCCAAATCTTCAAGCATTTCACCACTGAAAGATGATTCCACTCGAATACCCTTATCACAAATACTGACTGGCTCGTTGAGTCCTTTTTCTTGTTTCTCTGCATCTTCGCTTTCTGAATTAACATAGATCAGGAACTGACCGCTTGACTCTGAACTCATCAGTGTAAAACTCCTTTCTGAAAAATCTTCAGTTAAACTCTGTTCGGGAAGGAGCTGAAGAGTGAATTCTCCTAGAAATGCCCTCCAAGAATTATCAAAGTGATAGGGAGAAATCACAATATTCAGCTTTACAGACAGAGGAGAAAGAATGCCACCGGTCTCTTCTTTATCAACCGATTTTGCGATGCTCACTGCTTCCAAACACCTCTTCTTATCTCTGTGAGCCACTTCTTCTTGTAGGCTATCACCGAGGATGATGCAGTCAGCAGAAGAGAAATCTGAACCCGAGCAGGGGTGCTCCTCATCAGTTAGAATGAGAGGCTCATTCCTTCTGTCTTCATGCATATTCCAGCGAAGCTGCTGTTGCTTTGCTTCATCAACTCTCACTGGGGGAGCACGTTTCCGTCGGCTGCTCATTTTCAAGTTTTCTTGGTTGGCAACTGTGAACTCTAGAAGACAAAGGCAACAAGTGAGCATTCCAACAGAGGATTTTAGTAATAAAGTGCTCCCAGATGAAGAATTCACCACAAACTAACAGCCCACATACACAATATGAACTCTTCGGAGAGATAAAGCAATGGATAATTTTTTTTTAAATAAGTCAAATACAGGTAAGGACCACACTGACCATAATCTCACACATCATAGAAATTCTAATGGTCATAACAGTACTTTAATGGATACATTTAATAAAGTTAACATGCTGCATAAAATAAAACACATTTAATGAGCAGTAAGACAGTAAGGTAAATCTCTCAAATATCCTGGAAATGCATAGTTGAAGAGTTTTAGTAACATCTGAACTCATAATCATCACAACAAAAGTTCATTTTTGTTTTATAATTCCAAGGAGTTTATAGAATTTTTAAAAATTCCGAAAAAATATTTTCTCTTTTAAAAGAGGAAGATGAAAATCCAGAATGTATTTCTTTTTGTGGATCAGCAGATAAAAAGGTAACAGGAATAGCTGGGAAGGAATAAGGTGGTGATGGCAACCAGGGGAAATGGAGCAGAGACAATAAAGGAAGAAGAGAAAAAAAAATGTAGGAAGAAAAAGAAAAAGAAAGCTTTGTCATCTGAGAGGAGGAACTGGTCTGACAGCAGCCTGTATTATGTAGGCCCAAACTAAACTTTTCCCAAAATAATAGCCAATTCCTTCCTATATGAAACACAAACCAACTCACAGAGATTAAATCATAAAGTTGTAATGATGGCTGATGCCTATTCCACCTATTCCAACAATGTAGTTGGGGAAAAAAAAAAAAAGGATGTATAAACAATTAAAATTTGGCTTCAGGATAGTTTCAGAAATATTTTCAATTTGGAATGTTTATGGACTGGAAGACTCAAGATGTCAATTCCTAGATACTGATCCACAAAGTAATCCCATTCAAAATCCCAATAGGCTTTTTATTTTTTTATTTTTTAATTTTTGCAGAAACTGACAAGTGATTCCAAAATTTATATTAAAATGCCCAAGATTTAGAAAAGTCAAAATAATTTTGAAAAAGAATAAAGTTGAAAGACTTACACTGACTCCAGGACTTACAATGATGGTAATCAAAACAGTGTGGTAACGGTACACAGACATGGTAATCAAAACAGTATGGTAATAGTATATGATAGATATATAGAGCAATGTAACAAAATAAAGTGTTCTGGAATAGACTGAAACACATATGGTCAATGATTTTTGAAAGAAACTCAAAGGCAGTCAACAGGCAAAAAGTATCCTTTTCAATAAACAGCCATATGCAAAAAAAAAAAAAAAATGAACCTGGATCTTTACCTTATACCACATGTAAAAATTAACTTGAAATACATCAAAAACTGAACTACAAAAGCTAAAACTATAAAACTTCTAGAAGAAAACAGGGGAAAATCTAAGTGACATTAGATTAGGCAAAAAAAAATTAATTTAAATGGGTTACAAAAAGCAGAGAATATAAAAAAATTGATAAAGTAAGCTTCAACAAAATTATATACTTTGGCACTTCAAAAGATACTGTTATAAAAATGAGAGGGGAGCCAGACAGGGCACAGTATTTGTAAAACACTATCTGATGAAGGATTTGTATGTGGAATATAAAAAGAACTTTTACAAATCAGCAATAAGACAACCTTATGAAAAAATGACACACACTTCACCAAAGATGATCTACAAGTGGCAAATAAGTACATGAAAACATCTTCACCATCATGTCATTAAGCCAATGCAAATTCAACCTACAAACCACAATAGGAAACTATGTATCCACTAGAATGGTTAAAATTTAAAAGACAGGATGTACAGCAGCCAGAACTGAACTCTCAAACATTCTAAAAGGACAAATTTGTCAATTTCTTATAAAATTAAACACAAACGTTCTGTTCTGCGCAGTCTAGTAATCCTGCCCCTCGATATCTACCAAAGAGAATTAAAAACACAGATTCACAAAAGAGATTTAAATTTGAATGTTAATAGCAGTCAATTATTAGCAGTCAATATTGGAAACAACACAATTGTCCATTACGTGGTAAATGGATAAACCGGTGGAATACTACTCTGTGATCAACTACTGATAAAACATAGATGAATTTTTAAAGCATCATGCTAAGCAAAGGAAGTCAGATGTGTAAGACCATATACTGTAGGATTCTATTTACATGAAATTCTAGAAAAGGCAAACACCTACTGATAGAAAGCAGGTTAGTGGTTACTAGAGGCTAGGAAGTGCCTCAGATCTCTGGTCCCCATCCTGCCACATTAAAGTTGGATTACTGTAATATATAATTTATACTTCTGAGAGCTATTTATTTTGAGAGAGAGAGAAAGAGAGAGAGAGAAAGAGAAAGAGAGAGAATCCCAAGCAGGCTCTTCCTTATCAGTGCAGAGACAAACTCAGATAAAACCATGAGATCATGACCTGAGCCAAAATCAAGAGTCAGAAGTTTAATCAATTAAGCCACCCAGTCACCCCTTAATAAATCTGATTTTAAAAGCACAAAAAGTAAATACAGGAAAGATTTAAAATTATGAGATTATTAAGAACAGCTTTATTCTAATAAACTTGAAAAATCTACATAAAGTGAGCAATTTACTAACAAAATATAAATGAATAAAATTTATTTTCTTAGTAGCCATGCTGCATGTGGCTTTTTAACTTTAAATAAAGTTAAGTAATACCATAAACTCAGCTGCTCAGTCTCACCAACCACACTTTAAGTGCTCAATAGCCATATGTGACTAGCGGCTACTACACTGGACAGGGCAAATATAAAACCTTCACAAAACTGCAAAAAGGCTATCAAGTATTGTTGGTCGAAGTCAATCATGAGAATTCCATTTCCTTAGCTAGTGACTGCTTTATGAATGTGCAGGTAATAGACTAAAAATCAATCTCTTACTATGGTTAACTATAAGCATCATATCTCCTCTATTATCTTGGAAGAACAACACAGGAAGCCCCTAATAACCTATGTGTTTATCTTTGCCCAATTCTCATCAGAACACAGGCTAGAATACTGGAATTTGGTTATTCTGGAACTTTGAAAAGTTCTGCTCATCAGCTTATTAGTTAACGATGACCACAAATATGCTGTATAACACACCATCTCAAAGCTCAATGCTTCGAGAGAGCAATCACTTATTCTCTTAGATTTGCAGGTTAGCTGAGGGTTGGCTGACCTAGGCTAGGTTTCTGGAGGAGCAGTTCAGCTCGGCTTGAATCCTCCTAGGACCAGCAAAGCAACCCACAAATGTGCATAAGGCCATGGGTGAGGTGTAACAGTGTAAATCCAAACACACAAGTACTCTTCAAAGTGTGGTCATAGCAAAAGCACAAGGTTCCACGAGCTAAAGCAAGGCACACGAATGGGCCCAAAGTCAAGAGGTGGGGAAACATACCATACTTCTTTACTGGGTAGAACTGCTCATGACAAAGAGTGTGGATACGAGGTAGGGGTTACACAATCTATGACACCAACTCTAATATTAATAACATGGTAATTATGGAATTGTTAACCCTGAAAGCCCCAAAACAAATGGCTATAGAGTCTCACATCTGTAAAACAATGTGGCTTACAGGAGAAAAGAGTCTAATTCTAGCTTTGGCATCGAGTGACTGTGTGGCAGAGGAATAGTTATCTAACCGCTCTGTGCCAGTTTTCTCATTTCTAAAATGGGGATGATAGGACTGTGCTTAGAAATAATATTGGGGTGCCTGGATGGCTTAGTCGGTTAAGCGTCCCACTCTTGATTTTGGCTCAGGTTCCGATCTCGTGGTTTGTGAATTTGAGCCCTACACTGGGCTCGGCACTGGCAGTGCAAAGCCTGCTTGCGATTCTCTCTCTCTCAAAATAAATAAATAAATGTAAAAAAAATACTGTAAATGCAACAGTATAGTTAACGGAAATCTGGCATATATTCAGTGAATGGTAGCTGCTATTATCATCACCCTCAGAACTGTAAGCTATATATTACAATAATCCAACTTTAATGTGGCAGGGACCATAGATCTGTGTGTCTCAAACTTTACACGTTAGAATCATTTGGGGAACTTAAAAAAAATACTGATGCCCATGTATACCCCAGCCCGTTAAACCAGAACCCAGCACACATTCATGATTTAAAAAAAAAAAAAAAAAATTGTTTTGGTCGACTCTTTTTCTAAGGGATTTCTATCCAGGGATAATTTCTTGAACCAAAGAAGATATTATTTGATGAAACTACTTACAACCATAATGTTAACTGGAAGCCAAGAAGCCAAGTACTGGTAAAATTCTATAAATCTCTAATCATATTCCAAATACTTCTGGTTTTCTTCATACCACACGAATCCCATTTTTGGTCATTGTATTTCTTATCGCTTCCCCTTAAATATCAGTGTTTGGGTAAAACATTATATACAGTTTTTTAAATACGGGCCACGCTTTATACAATAGTCCTGCATTTAAATGTAAAAAGCCTGTTGCTTGAAATGCCCTTTTACGCTTTTCTGTCTGTTGCTGTCCCAATCTTCCCCAGAAAACTTTCCATGAGTGGGCATGCTGAGTTAAGGGCCTCTCCTCCTTGATCCCAACTGCTACAGTGCTCTAGCTTGAAGGACGTGAAAGCTGGGCAGAAACAGTATCCTATTCCCCATTGTACACCCAATGCCAGGTCAGTGCCAGAATGGAAATGATATTCCAAAACAAGGTGAAACAAGTTATCTTGAACTCCCTGAATACCGAATATCCTCCCTCTTTTTTAAGTGCCATGTTTCTTTTTGGACAAGAGTCTCTTAACCACATTCTAGAAGATTATAGGTAATGTGAAACTATTCTTTACTATTTCTGGCCCTGAATGAGACAGAGAAAACTGACTGACCCATATCTTCGACAGAAAACAAAGACAGCTGTTAGAAAAATAAGCATAAAATGTTAAGTTACTATGACATTGTAACAAACGACTACCACTTAAACTTAAATTCAGATTTTTTTCCTCTCCGAATTATTATCTCTCTATTAAAAGACACCTACAAATCCTAAATTATGACAAATCCGTGGTAGACCCAGGTTTAGGCTATTAGGAGCAAAAAGTATACATCTGTCACCCTGCTGCCCAAGGTAAGCCTTACGTAAGCAAAGCCCAATCATTGCTGATTAGTGAAAAGCTCTTAATGATCTAGCATTACCACGATCCTTCTGTAGTTATAACTCCAACAAGATGAGAGTATTTTAATCTACCGAACCCCAAAATATATGTCACATAAACTTAAAAAATGCCCCGGTAAGAAGCTTTTTCACCAGCACATTCTGTTCCCACAAATCTTTGTAGGCTGAACTCTTAATAAAAGATTTGTTTTAATAATTCTACAAGTGCAGTTCTTTTAGGCTTGGGCAAAAAGAGGACATATACACAATAGCATCTTTAAAAAGTAAACTATTTTATTCTCCACTGTTAGCTTATTGGTTAACTCGACCTGGGAAGCTCTAGAAAGAGCAGGTTATCCAGTACAGGCACACTTATCTCGCTAATGCTCAATAGTACTCAGCTTCCAGCATGGTTTCTGATCATAAACCAACATCTAGGATTTCTAACTCCTGGCTAATGTCCAGTCACTTAGAAAAAAGTCACGAGATTAATGCCATTATTTTAAAACACTGTATATCTGACAATGACAGTCAATCATCAGATAACAAATCTCTGTTCATAAACCTAGCAGCGACCACGGAGCCAAAATGTACAACGTACAAGGGTGGTCGTGAGTGCGAATGTAATTAATCTGACTCTAAAGGTAGCTGAGAACTTTCAGACTAACTTAGAAGCCTCGCCTCCCGTTTACCACATTACAACCCCGCGCACCTAGAAGCTAGGTAGTCAGCTGCCCAGTTGCAGCCTCCAGGGGCGTTTGTGTTAGGAATGGCGATACCTACTCCGTTTTCCTCCAAAACTCAAAAGCGGTTCAAGGAATCAAAGCTGGGCTGTCAGCGCCAGATCGCTCCCAGCAGGCCCGGCAAACAAGCTACCGCGAGGCCGAGGAGCGCGACAGCCCCTCGGGCGCTCGATCTAAAAACACCGCTGGCCCCAGCCCCCGGGGAGAAGCACAGCCTCCTTTCCCACGGCCCTACCTTCTCCCGGGGGGGCCGTGGCGGTCCAGAGGCCCCCAAGTCTGGGATGGGAAAGGGTCGGGGAGACTCGCGCTGCGGTTCTCTCTCAGCCCTTTAGCTTCCTAGACTCCAGACAACCACTTCGTCTCTCCCAGGGACCTCCGTCTTCGTTTGGAGACGTCTTCCGTCCCCAACCTCTGACCCCTGACCCCCCACCACCCAAGAGCCTACCTGGTTCTCCAAGCCTCTTGAGACTCTCTGCACCAAGGCTCGGGGCTCCACTAAAGCCCCCCACAAGTCCCGGGCAAGCATTCACCACCCACCGAACACCCGTCTGAGATAGGCACGCGCGCTTTACGCTGGTTTGTGTTGGGGTTCCCGGGGGGCCCAGAAACCAGAGCGCCCAGCTACCGGGTGCGCGCTGGAGCGTAGGGTCAAAGTGAACGCGCACGTCGGAGCGCCCCGCCCCTTTTCTCCAGCAATAGCTTCATACGTCGCTTCTGCGCAAGTCCACACGGTTAAAGTCTCGCAGAGGATACGTTGGGATCTCGCGATATCTTTGCCCCAAGCTATTAGGAGTACAGGATTGGCTGGAACCTCTAAGGAGGAGGCGAGGCTCTAAGCAGGTATTAGATGTGGGCGGGGCTCCCCGCTGAAGGGGCGGTACTCCGCTTGAAGCTAGTGATGGGAGTGATTGGTGGATTTAACAAAAAGGCAGAAGAGAGTTCTGCAAATGCACCTTTGCTATTGCTTCTAGAAAGCAGCTGCTATCTAGGTATGGATGAACCTTATCTCTGTCAGAAAAGTTATTTTAAAAGGCTTCTCAGGAAAAGTGAGTAAATAGTTTAAGAGGAGAGAAAAACTACATGTATTGTACTGAAGCAGGCCTTCCAATATCTTAGTTTTTTTTTTTTCTTTTTTTTTTTCTTTTTCTCTCCGAGAGGTAGCCTCTTTCTCATGAGTGAAGGCGTACGTTTAGTTAACTTTGGAATAACTCTGAGAGGCTTCAGGGCCAAGAGCTTGTAACATGACCGTCAGGAAACATCAGGCACTCAATGACTAGTGAGTACCTAATGAGGATTCAGCATAATGCTCAAAAAGGGCAGTCTCGGCCTGTGTGGTCAGAAGCACAGAAGTAAGTGCTTGTCTAAGAAAACATCTGTTGTGGTTGCAGACAGTTCAGAGTGGTCGTATCCTACACAATACAGAACTTCATCACAGACTTCTAAGCCTGAAAGAAGCCATTTACATAAAGTAAACCCGGTAAAATTAGGTAGAAATCAGTTACATTCTCCCAGGCTTCATGAGGCAAGTTGAAAAAGGAGTACAAATGCTGGAGCGTTTGTACTGGCAAGCAGACTTCTTTGGAGAACCGATCATTTTACTAAATACAAAAAGATGGGCCCTTTCTTTTGGACGTGCAAGCTGAAACTCATGTTTAAATGTATATTGAGCTGTAAAAGGTCATCTTTGGTATTTTTATGTCACTTCTTACCATTGGAGCAGAGAATTAAGCTCATACTTTGGCTAAGTCCAACTGGTGCCAGGCAGAAACATGTGAAAATAAACACAGCACCATTTCATCTTTGTTCACCTTAATTGGGGTAATGAATCTCTACAGACATAATTATTGTTAGCCTGTACAAATATTAAACTACAGAGATTCAGTTGTAAGTGTGCAGAAATTCAATTTTAACTATAGAGATGGAATCTATGCACTATCAGTAGTTACAGTTAAACAAAATTCTTCCTATTGAATATTCCAATGGTATATTCAATCCTATATTTGCAGAGTGTCCTGTATATTCTTTGAAAAATGTTCTCTATGGAGTAATGTGTTGCAATATCAGAATCACCAGAGCTAATTTTAGAAAACATGGTTCATTTTTGCATTTAGGTATCTGGAAGTTCCCAGCTGTGAAACACCTTTTTGCCCCTTACAAAACTGAGTTCATCCACCTTTTAGATACTAATGATCTAATGCCACTTCACAAGTATAACCCAGATACAAACCAATAAATGAACTACCCAGTGTTTGTAGAGTTCAACTACTTCTTCTTAAAACTATAAATGTGATGGCAGTCAGACCATTTGCTTCCCGTGTGGTCTCACTAGACCAAAGCTATACATCAAGTTCCTTTCGGGGACAGTAGCTTTATTATAGCCATATCCTTAATTAAAGTCATCTTTTTGGAAATTGATGTTCTTTTTTAAAAAAAATGTTTATTTTTGAGAGGGAAAGCACAAGTGGGGGAGGTACAGAGAGAGAGGGAGACAGAGGATCCAAAGCTGGCTCTGTGCTGATAGGAGAGAGCCCCAAGTAGGGCTCCAACTTACAAAGGTGAGATCATGACCTGAGCCAAAGTTGGATGCTCAACCAACTGAGCCACCCAGATGCCCCTCCCCCTTTTTAAAAAAATAAAATGCTAATTTATTTTTGGAGAGAGAGCGAGCATTTATTTATTTTTGAGAGGGAAAGCACAAGCAGGGGAGATGCAGAGAGAGAGAGAGAGAGAGAGAGAGAGAGGGAGAGAGAGGATCTGAAGCAGGCTCTGTGCTGACAGCTGAGAGCCTTATGCAGGGCTGGAACTCCAATCTTGAGATCATGACCTGAACTGAATTTGGATGCTTAACTGACTGGGCCACCCAGGAGCCCCTGAATAAGTTGCTCTTAAGGAGGAAGACTGGTGGAGAGAGAATAGATGGGTTAAAACAAATTTACCTCCCTTTCTGGGTAGAAACAAGGTAACTGATGATTTATGAGTAGAACTTTCTATTTTGCAAAGCTCTTTCATGTTCGTTTTTCTATGAAATACTTAAAATTTCATGAATTTTGAAATATTTAAAATTAATTTAAAATTTAAAATATTTAAAATTCTCATTTTACAGAAGAGGAATCTGAGAGTCAGAGAAATTTGGTGATTTGCCACTGTTTAGCTCTGAGAGACAAGAGGATATAGAGCTCCCTTGACTATTCTGTGTAGGCCGTTGCCTCTTATTACTAAGTCATGTATTTGGCTATCAGATAAAAATAAGCAATTATCACCAGACTTCCTGGGTTGGCCTGCAAAAAATGAAGGCAAAAAGTTTGTAATCATTTGCTGACACAGGGCTATGTATATCAACAATAAGGATCATTCGGGTCCAGGACTGTTTCTCCTTAATAGATCACTAATAAAATTGCTTGAGAACTTTATTCCTTATTCTACTTACCATTGCCTGCTCTCTGGAAGTGAAGATAAAGGCCACTCAGTATGACTGAGGCTTGCCAAAGATGACTCTTTTTTGCCATTTCCTCCACTACCAGCCTGTCTTCAGACTACTTTTTCTCCTCCTGACCAAATGAAAGTAGTAGGGTCAAAGTAACTATTCCAGAGTGAATTGCAAGGGCCGAAGGCCATTGTTAAAAATTTGTGTAGTTTTAACAGAGAGTGAAAGAAACACAGTCTTGCAAAATTGGCTCTGGCAGGGGTGATCAGCTGTGACCAAGGGAGTGATGCCAGGTCAAACAAACAAAAACTGGTATCAGAGGGATTATGCATGCTTTGCTGTAGTGTGAACAGGATATGTTGAAGGGCAGGCGGTGTGTGACCTGAACACAAATCTTCATGTGTAGAACCTCACAGCTTTTCCTCGGGCTGGCTGTGGATAAGTCTAATTATTAACTTTCAATTTAATTTTCCCACGATGATTTGCAGGTTGGATTTATTTCAAACTGCAAAGTTTGTCCTGTCTCCCCTGCTGAAAACTCAACCTGAAAAATGAAAACTCAAGCTGTGTCCCTTCTGCCTCTCATAATTTGTAAAACAAAATTTGTAGACTGTACACAAAAAGCTGCACTGGACATGAACTTGTGACTTAAGGAGAAGGTAATTCATCATTTCTTTCTGTTTGTCTTTGTTGTCAATAAAGCAATGCTTATAAATTAAGTAAAAGCAAGGAGCAGTAAAAGCAAGGCTGAAGCGGAGTCTGTTGGGTAAGGAAAGATGTGAGATTATATTCAGTGTTTCTCAATGAGGATGACATAATCAGTACCATTGATCCCTTTCATGGCCCTTTCCACTCTCCATTCCCAACTGTTACTTTTGTTCTAATATTCTTTTCCAATTGATTTTTTTCAATATGGCCTCTAGGCATTAAGCAACAGGAATATTGTAGATGATTCTACTGATGCTTATGACAAGTAATATTTATTATGCAGTTTTGGAAAAATACAAATAAATGTCTTTTGAATATTTCAAGGGTTACTATTAGGTGTCATTGTAAAGTACAAAAATAGTTATGAGACACTTTCAGAATGAATCTAAAATCTCAACCTTGGTCATAGTAGCATAAAATGATACTTAACAGAGAATAGAGTCTTTCCAAAGCTTCCATCCACCAGAAGGGTAGCACCATGCTCAGACCTTACCACTGGTGTATTGTTTAGGTCAGTTCTTGAGGTAATGTCGAAAATAGATCTGAGTTTCACCTCCTTTAAACTCTGTTGAATTTTTTATGTATTCTTTGAGCCCTTAAAGAAATTTACATAATTAAAACCTTAAATACTACACGGTAATAGTATATAATGATCAATCATATCCACATGCTGTAACTGTTAGCTGTTTGCTCCTGTGTTGACTGTTTGCTCCTGAGAATTAATTTTTAAACAACAAACCAATCCATCCAACTATCTCATATAATTCTAGTGAAACTAATTAAATAAAGAGAGATATTTAGGAACCACTTGAGTAGATAAACTCCAACATATGACCTAATTGATTTCTGGATGATTAAAAAGCAAGCTCACATAAATCAAACCCTTACTTCCTTTAGCCATGATGTTATAAACTGGGAGTTGAACCCCAGAAACCCATTTTATACCTTAGAAACACCAAAGTCAGGGTGCCGGGGTGGCTAAGTTGGTTAAGCGTCCGACTTCTGCTCAGGTCACAGTCTCTGGGCTGGGAGTTTGAGCCCTGCGTCGGGCTCTGTGCTAACAGCTCAGAGCCTGGAGCCTGCTTCAGATTCTATGTTCCTCTCTCTGTCCCTTCCCCGCTCATACTCTGTCTCTCTCTCTCTCTCTCTCTCTCTCTCAAAAATAAATATTAAAAAAAAGAAAATTGAAAAAAACCAAAAAAGAAATACCAAAATTACTTTTATAAAAATTAACTCTCTATGAATCATAGACTTAAATGTAAAATACAAAAGTATAAACCCCTAGAAGATAACAGGAGAAAACCTAGATAACGCTGGATATGATGATGACTTTTTAGATTCTACACCAAAGGCACGTACATGAAATAAATAGTTGATAAGCCAGACTTCATTAAAATTAAAACCTGCTCTGCAAAATAACATATCTAGAGAATTAGAAGACAGGCCATAGCTTGGGAAAAATATTTGCAATAGACCCATCTGATAAAGTACTGTAACTACAACAATTAGTTAAAGGATGCACAAGATAAAAAGATATAAGATATGACATCAAAAATGTAAAACATGGGGGGGGGCACAGAGTAAAACTAGAACTTTAGAATGTGATCAAACTTAAGTTGTTATCAACTTAAAATAGACTGTTATAGCTATAAGTTGTTATATATAAGCCTCATGGGAACCACAGAACAAAAACCTATAGTAGGTACACAAGAAATAAGGAGATCACTAAAGAAAGTAATCAAATTACAAACGAAGAAAGCAACTAACAAAATGACAATAAGTACATAGCTGTCAATAATTTCTCTCTCTCTTTCTTTCTTTCTTTTAACATTTATTTATTTTTGAGAGACAGAGGCAGAGCATGAGCAGGGGAGTGGGAGAGCAAGAGGGAGACACAGAATCTGAAGCAGGCTCAGACTCTGAGTTGTTTGTTAGCACAGAGCCTAATGTGGGGCTTGAACTCATGAACTGTGAGACCATGACCTGAGCTGAAGTAAGATGCTCAACTGACTGAGCCACCCAGGCACCCCAATAATTACTTTAATTTAAATAAACTAAATTCTCCAATCAAGTCACATAGAGTGACTGAATGGATGAAAACATAAGGTTCATCTATATGCTGCCTACAAGAAAGATTCATTTCAGATGTAAGAACACACACAGACTAAAAGTGAAGGTATGGAAAAAGATCTTATTTGCGGATGGAAACCAAAAAGTTGGGTAGTTACATTTATATCAGACAAAATAGACTTTAAAACAAAGACTGTAATAAGAGACAAGAAAGAGCATTCCATGATGACTAAAGAGGTCAATCCAACAAGAGGATATACCATTTATAAATATGCACCCAACATAGAAGCACCTAAATATGGAAAGCAAATATTAACAGACCTAAAGGGAGAAATGGCAGTAAAATATAGTAAGGAACTTTAATACCCCACTTACATCAATGAATAGATCATGTAGACAGAAAATCAGTAAGAAAATATTGGCCTTAAATGACACCTTATACCAGATGAACTTAACAGATATATACAGAAACATTCCATCCAAAAGCAACAAAAGATACCTTCTTCTCAAATGCTCATGGAACATTCTCCAGGACAGATCATATATTATGCCACAAAAGAAATCTTAATAAATTTAAGAAGATTGAAATCATATCAAACATTTTTTAACCACGATAGTATAAGAGAAGAAAACCAGAAAATTCACAAATATGTCACATGCTATTGACCACAAATGGTTTAAAGAAGAAATCGAAAGACAAATAAAAAATATCTTGAGACATTGACAATGGAAATGCAACAAACCAAAATTTATGGGATGCATCAAGAGCAATTCTAAGAGAGAAGTTCATAGTAATAAGTGCCTACATTAAGAAACAAGAAAATCCTCAAATAAACAACCTAATAATATATAACACTACTGCTAATAATATAATAAATATATAATATAATTTGATGTTCTCAATAGATGCAGAAAAAGCATTTCACAAAGTCAACATCCATTTATGATTAAACCTCTCAAGGAAATAAATACAGAAGAAATTTACTTCAACACAAAAAGGCCAGCTGAAAAAGCCAATAGTTAACACCATATTTAATAAAGCTTTCCCTTGAAAATCCAGCACAAGGCAAGAATGCCCACTCTCACCACTTCTATTTAATGTAGTATTGGAAATCCTAGCCAGAGCAATGAGACAAGAAAAGAGAAATAAAAGGCATCCAAACTGGAAAGGAATTAGTAAAATGATCTCTCTTTGCAGATGACATGATCCATATATGTAGAAAACCCTAAAGACTCAACAGCAAAAGACTATTAGAACTAGTAAATGAATTTAGTAAAGTGAAGGATACAAAATCAACATACAAAAAGCAATCACATTTCTGTACACAAAATAATAAGCCATCCAAAAAGGAAATGAAAGAATAAATTCCATTTGCAACAGCAAGATGAAGAATAAAATATTTAGGAATAAACTTAATCAAAGAGGTAAAGCCTTGTAAACTGAAAAGTATGAAACACTGATGAAGGAAATTAAAGAAGACACAAGTAAATTGAAAGACATTGTGGGTTCATGGATTGAACTTTGTTAAAATGTCCATTCTACCCAAAGCCATCGATAGATTCAATGTAATCCCTATAAAAATCCCAATGGCATTCTTTACAGAAATAGTAAAAACAATCCTAAAATTCATATGGGACCACAAAACACCCTGGATATCCAAAGCAATCTTGAACAAGAATAACAAAGCTGGAGGCATCACATTTCCTGATTACAAAATATATTACAAAGTTATATTAAAACAGTATAGTACTGGCATAAAAAAGACATATAGACCAATGTAACAGAATAGACAGCCCAAAGTAAATCCATGAATTTATGGTCAACTGATCTTTGACAAAGGTGCTAAGAACACATAATGATGAAAAGATAGTTTCTTCAATAAATGGTGTTGGGAAAACTGGGTGTTCACACGGAAAAGATCTAAACTGGACCCCTCTCTCACACCATGTAAAAAAATCAACTTTAGTGGATTAAAGAATTAAACATAGGACCTGAAACTGTAAGACTACTAGATAAAAACATAGGGAAAATTTTTGTTGGTATTGGTCTGGGCAATGACTTTTTAAAAAAATATGGCACCAAAAGCACATGTAACAAAAATAAAATAGACAAATAAGATTGCATTAAACTAAGAAGTTTCTGCACAGCAAAGGAAATGATCGAGAGCAGAAAAGAAACCTGCAGAATAGGAGACAATATTTACATACCATCTATCTGATAAGAGATTAATATCCAAAATATATAAGGAGCTCAAACAACTCAACAGCAAAAAACCCAAATAACCCAATTTAAAGTGGGCTAAGGACCTGAATAGGACCTTATTTCTCAAAAGGACATACAAATGTCCAACAGGTATATGAAAAGGTGCTCAACATCACAATTCATAAGATTAATGCAAATTGAACCCACAATAAAATATTATCTTACATTTGTTAGAATGGTTATTATCAAAAAGATAAAAGATAACAAGTGCTGGCAAGGATATGGAGAAAAAGGAACCCTGGTACACTGTTGATGGGAATGTAAATTAGTACAAACATTATGGAAAACGGTATGGTGGTTGCTCAAAAAATGTAAAACAGAACGACCATATGATCCAGCAATACTATTTCTGGGTATATATCCAAAAGAAATGTAACTAGTGTCTCCAAGAGACATCTGCATCCCTACATTCATTGTAGTTATGCACAATATTTGATGTACGAAAACAACCTAAGTGTGTATACACAGCTTTAAAATGGAAGATAATCTTGCCATTTGCAACAACATGGGTGAACCTGAAATATATTATGGTAAGTGAAATAAGCCAGACACAGACAAATACTGCATAATCTTACTTATACATAGAATCTAAAACATTTGAACTCTTAAAAGCAGAGAGTAGAAAGGTGTTTTCCAGGAACTGGGGGATGGGGAAAATGGGGAGATGTTCAAAGAGTTTACAGATTCAGTTATGCAGGATGAATAAGTTCTAGAGATCTAGTGCAGAGCATGGTCATTTTAATGAGTAATATATTGTATACTTGAAATTTGCTAAGAAAGTTGATCTTAAGTTGTTCTCACTGCCCCCAAATATGGTAACTATGTTAATTAAATTGATTGTAGTAATCATTTTACAATGTATATATATAGTAAATGATTAGGTTGTACACCTTAAATACATATGTTATATTTGTCAGCACTTCAATAAAACTGAAGAAAAAGACTGATCATTGAGAAATTTTAACAATTTGAACTGTTCTTTTTTTTTTTTTTTTTTAATTTTTTTTTTTCAACGTTTATTTATTTTTGGGACAGAGAGAGACAGAGCATGAACGGGGGAGGGGCAGAGAGAGAGGGAGACACAGAATCAGAAACAGGCTCCAGGCTCCGAGCCATCAGCCCAGAGCCCGACGCGGGGCTCGAACTCAGGGACCGCGAGATCGTGACCTGGCTGAAGTCGGACGCCTAACCGACTGCGCCACCCAGGCGCCCCGATTTGAACTGTTCTTATAAAAAATGATTCATTTGTAATCAACTAGGTATTATATATTTCATTATATTTTGATCCTTTGAAAGATAATTTTCTATGTAGAAGAAATTTTTAGCCAAACAGTATGACAATAGCAATAATGCATTGCCTGCCCCTAATATTTCGAACAAGAAGCTGTTTTCTATGTTTTGTTTGACAAAGGGATGGGAAGTAGTGTTTTCCCTGTTTTTACAGAAACCAATGAAGGAGTCCTATTACTTTAATGTCTTTTTTCTCCTGTGCAGAATATTTCTTCAATTTCTTTCCAGATGAGTGTGATTTTAATTTTTCATGTTAAAATCAAACTGAAAAGTACAATTTTTTTTTATCATTAAGGAGGGTAATTTATAATGGATGTGTTGTCAGAAGTGAGATATTTAATCAAGTATTTAAAATAAATTTAAATCATCAGTGCTTATTGCCCTGATTACAAAAGAGGCATCCTCTTATGTAAAATAGAAATTTATGGACGTGTGTTTTCAATCATTTTGAGTACAGATATGCATTTAGAAAACTCTTCAGCTTTATTGAAGTTCCTCTGCTCTAAAGGACCGGTTTTAGTTAATAGGTTTTTCATCGTCTTCATCCTTTTTATGGTGCACACTTACAGGAAATATAATGGAATATTTCTATAGTGACTACTGCCTGTACAGTCATTAGAAAATCCAAGATATGGAAATGAATGTTGGGAAAAAAACTATGTTTGAAGATGTAAATAAACCTTGCTTCTAGATTCTCTGTATTTATCTCTAATTAGATAAATAGATAATAGATAATAGATAGAGATAATTAGATTCTCTGTATTTATCTCTAATTAGAGATAAATATAACAACATGGAAGCAACAAAAAGTGTTTTATTGCGTTATCTCTTTATGGGTTCTTTTGCTGTTTCAGAGTGTTTTTTAAAGGCATTAAAATCATTTGCGGCAGTTATCAAAAAGTCAGTCTCGACAGGTTTTCTAACAGTCTAAATTCCTTACAATTTAATAACTTGAGTGCCTTGCTATTGTGGGATCAAGTCATAGGAAAATTGTCCTCACCCACACTTTGAAGGAAAATGCTGTGGCTTCGTAGAGACCCTGTCTGAAAGTTACAGGAAGCTTTGCTACTTTGAATGAGGTTTCAAATAATCCACAGAACGGGGCGCCTGGGTGGCGCAGTCGGTTAAGCGTCCGACTTCAGCCAGGTCACGATCTCGCGGTCCGTGGGTTCGAGCCCCGCGTCAGGCTCTGGGCTGATGGCTCAGAGCCTGGAGCCTGTTTCCGATTCTGTGTCTCCCTCTCTCTCTGCCCCTCCCCCGTTCATGCTCTGTCTCTCTCTGTCCCAAAAATAAATAAACGTTGAAATAAAAAAAAAAAAAATAATCCACAGAAAAGGTCAGAACAGAGGCCAATTTCTGTACAGAGTTGACTTCTCTCGCCTGCCACATTACTGCCAATATAATGTGAAGGAAAATTTATGAAGTCCATGAGGCAGATATATCCTGGGCAGACACAGTAGGAGCACTAGTAATGTGAGAATAACTTAAAGGGTATAGAAATCACCACCTCCCACCCCAACTCCTCCATGTCTAAAATATCTTCTCATATCTGTCTTGGTTCTTAAGAGTATATAATTCAGCATTTATTTCTTTGGATAAAGATGCTACGTATGCAGGAATCCTCATTTTTTAAAAATTTTACATATGATAAATTTTGCTTAGTGAAAATTTTACAGAATTGTGTGTCAAAAGATTTTTAAACTGTTGGAAATATAAAAATGAATGACGTAGAATCCTTGCCAATATTCTCACTGTCTAGTAAGAAAGGACAGACATATGTTAAAAATAGTGTGATGAACTTTTGCATGTACTATGATAGAGTGTAGATTATTGTGAGGGCACAAGTGAATGAATGACAAACTTTACTTGTTGGGATGGTTAGAAATTGCTTCATAGAGGAAAGGATAATAGACTGTTGAAGAATTAATGGATATGTCCCAGGTAGACAAAGAGATAAAGTATCCTCAAGTCAAAAGAGCCCCTTAGGTATCAAGTCCTGGAAATGTAAAGCAGATTTGGTTATTTGAAGAAATTGCAGATTGTTGGCCATAGATGGGATGAAAAGAGAAAGTGAAGAAGTGATGAGGGAAGAACAAGAAGTGAAATAAAATGGGGGAGTAGCCAAGAGTTTGATTATCGGTAACATTTTGTACCTGGATAAGGCATTTGGAATTTATTACATTATCAACATGGGGGGCATATAATGATTGCAGTAAGGGAAATGATATGGTCAGGTTTGTGTACTGGGTAATTTTAGTCATGCTATTTAGAATGGAATGGATGGGAGACTTGAGGTAGAGAGACCATTAGAACACCACTGCAGCTGGTGAGTTCAGATATGGTAAGGCCTTTGACTAAGGCAATATCAGTAGGAATGGAGAGGAGGGGAGTATCTGTGAGTTGGGTAGTGTCTTTTATAAAGATAAGGAGTACATCAGCAGGTACAGTTTGAAGAGGAAGATGATTTCAGTTTCAGTTGTTGAGTTTCAGATGCCTGTGGATAGATATGCACATAGGGGGTACTTAATTTAGATGAGTTGAATGATTAAGTGAATGGCCACATGAGCATGGGGCTAGAGAAAAAGTCTGGCCTGGAGACAGAAATGAGCACATAGGTGGTAGATGAAATCAAGGGAAAGGATGGAATCCTCCAAGGTAGCTTGTAAAGGAGGAAGAGATAAGGATCAAGATTAGAACTCTGGGGAACTCCACTGTTTAAAGAGCAAGTGTAGGAGCAAGAGCTGCAAAGGAGACTGAGAATATGTGGGCTGAGTGGTAAGATGGGGACCCCAGAAAGCTTAAAGTCACAGAAACCAAGGGAGGACAGAGTTTTATTGTTGGGGGAGGAGTTAGCAGCACTGAAATGCTGGAGAGAGATCAAATATGCCGAGAACTAAAAAGATCCCCTGGATCTTTTCAGGGATCTTTAGTGACTTTGCTTGAGGAATTTAAGTAGTGGTGAAAGGGGAACTTGCTCTCAGTGGGCTGAAGAGTTAATACAGTGATGAGAAATGATCATCCAGTGTAATTTATTTTTAGGAGTTGTTTGTAAGTGGAGAGATACACTAAGAGATGGAGGGATTTTTATTTCCTCTTATTGTTTATTTTTAATGGCTTTATTGAGGTATGACTGACATATATGCATTGTGTATATTCAAAGTGTACAACTTGTAATCATTTTTGTCTTGCATTTGGTGCCCATCCCTGCCTTCAGCACCACTGTCTTCCCAAATAGGGATCCACTCTGCACTACTCATTCTGTTCCTCTAACAAATCTACCCAGAACAAGCACTGAACTAGGAACAAGGAGACTTGGGTTCTAGTCTCATGTCTTGTCCCAACAAGTTTTATGAACCTATACAAGTCCCATAATTTGTTTTTCAGGTTACTTATTTTTAAACTATAACAGTTGAGAAGGCCCCTTCCAGTGTTTTTTTTCTCGTATTTCTTTGATAACTCTTGCATACAAAGCTATAAACATATTTGTTGATTGATAACTTAAATGGCATCTGTCTTTGTGGTCATTTGTGTTGTAATAGTATTCAAAACCTTTAAGAAGGGTTCTAACAGTGTAGATTCCAGATACAAACAATAGGTGGGGGATTTTGGAGGGCACTGTACCTTCCTGTCACTCTAGAAATTATTCCATGTTGTTACATTTTCCACGTGTAGAATTGACTCTTCCATATGTTGTTTGAAATGAGAAGCTAGATAAGAAACAAAAGTTGTTCCAAACCCTGGTAATGAGGCAACTTTTTAAGCCTGCTGGGAGTCACTATTGATAACAACTCCATCCTTTCAAGAATTGCTTGTCAAGCCAAAAATCTTAGACTCGTCCTTGATTCTTTTTTTTTTTTTAATTCCACCCTCCATTCATTCACTCAGAAAATCATATTGCCTCTACATACATTAAGAGGCTGATCATTTCTTGCCATCTCTATTGCTACCAGCCTGGCCTATTCAGCCACCACTGTATTTTGTCTGTATTATTGCAGTAGTCTCTTAGCTAGTCTCACTGCTTCCACTCTTGCCTCCCTACTCCTTCTCAAAGTAGCTACAGTAATCTTATTAAATCATAAGTCGGGTCATGCTACTTCTCTGCTCAAAACTGTTCAATGACTCCCCATTTCATGCAGAATTAAAACCAAATTCCTTATAAGGTCCTCTCAGGCTGTATATAAACTGGTTCTCTGTTTGTTCTCTGACCTCATCTGCTACTTATCTCTCCCTCATTCACTTTTTTCCCAGCCTTATGTCCTTATGTGTCTTCAGTCATACTGAGAACTCTCAAACCTTAGGGCCTTTGCTGGACGTTTCCTCTGCTTGTAATACTCCTATGTATCTTCAGGGCTCATCTCCTTGAAACCTTTGTTTAAATGTCATCTTTACAATGACGCCTGACTATCCCATTTTTTAAAAAAAGTTTACTTATTTTTTTTTTTAAATTTTTTTTTTCAACGTTTATTTATTTTTGGGACAGAGAGAGACAGAGCATGAACGGGGGAAGGGCAGAGAGAGAGGGAGACACAGAATCGGAAACAGGCTCCAGGCTCTGAGCCATCAGCCCAGAGCCCGATGCGGGGCTCGAACTCACGGACCGCAAGATCGTGACCTGACTGAAGTCGGACGCTTAACCGACTGCGCCACCCAGGCGCCCCAAAAGTTTACTTATTTTTGAGAGAGAGAGAGAGAGAGAGAGAGAGAGAGAGAGAGAGAGTGAGAGTGAATCCTAAGCAGTCTCCACCATCAGTGCAGAGCCTGATATGGGGCTCAATCTCATGAACTGTGAGATGGTGACCTGAGCTGAAATCAAGAGTCAGATGCTTTACCAACTGAGCTACCCAGGCACCCCTGACTATCCCATTTAAAATTAAATCTCACTCTTTATTTTCAGTTTACACTTCTGTTCCCTAATCTGCTGTTCTTATTTTCACCAGGGCACTTGTGATGTGTATAAGTTAGTTGCTTATTGTGTTTAATATTTATTTTGTTTCTTCCTGGTAAAAAAAAATCAGATTTAAAAAATTATTTTATTTTATTTTTTTAAATTGAAGTGTAGTTGACACACAATGTTACATTACCTTCTGATGTACAACATAGTGATTCAACGGGTTGATATGTTATACTATGCTTACCACAGGTGTATACCATACAATGCTATTTCAATATCACTGACTATATTCCCTGTGTTGTACCTTTCACCCTTGTGATTTATTCATTCCATAACTGGAATCTTGTATTTCCCACTCCCTTTCACCCATTTGGACCATTCCCCCACCCCTCTGGCAGCCATCAGTTTGTTCTCTGTATTTATGGATATGTTTCTATTTTTCACTAGTTTCTTTATTCTTTTATTTTGTGTTTTAGACTCCACATGTAAGTGAAATCATATAGTACTTGTCTTTCTCTGTCTGACTTATTCAAGGTTCATCCATGTTGTTGCAAAATGGCAAGGTAAAATCAGAGATTTTTGTGTGTAGTTAGTTCACTGACGTATTCTAATCACTTAGAAAAGTGACTGGCACATAGTAGTCACTCAGTAAATACCGATTGTTGTTGAATTAAGAACAACAGTGGCTGCTATGGTCTGAATGTTTGTATGACCTCAAAATTCATGTGTTGAAACCTAACCCCCAAGGTGATGATATTAGGAAGTGGGGCCTTTGGGAGGTGATTAGGTCATGAGGGTGAAGACCTCACGGAGGGATAGATGGGGCTCCACTTAGATCTCTCACTGCTCCTGCCATGTGAGGATACAATCACAAGTCTGTGACCTGGGAGAGGGCCCTCACCTGGCTGTGCTGGCACCCTGATTTTGGAATTCCAGCCTACAGAACTAAGAGAAATAAAATTCTATGGTTCATAGGCTACCTAGTCTCTTGTAGTTTGTTACAGAAAGCCAACAGAATAAGACAATGGCTGCTTATATTTCCATAACAACTTAGAATTTTTAAAATACACTTACTTTGTTTTTAGGAGGTTCTAATAATATGGAAATGGCCCGGGAGCTCTTCCATAACCAGTGTCAAGAGATTCTCCAGGGACAGTAGAACCGTAAGGGACTGGGAGAGAAGGGACACATATTTGATGATCAGTGACCCTGCAAAATCCATTATACTCAGGTGCGTTTGTGCAAGTGACCAGTTGTATTAGTGATTTGTTGGTTGGGGGTATAGAAAATAGAAAGAATGATTTCAGAGATGAGATAAAGGAGGCATTGAAAAATGAGCATTGCCTTAAGTCACAATTTATGTCTGTTCCTTTTTTGATCATTATAATCAGAGAACATAGTGTTTGATTGGTTAGGCATCACTTAAGGAAGAGAAAAATTGGTTTACTTTTTAAGTCATGCCCAGATTTGTGTATATGAGGTTTATGCATTGAGTGTCCAATAGGGAAAATCCCATGCAAGCAATTTGAGAATGACAATGAATGGGAATAGATATACTGGAAGACTAGGGGCATTTTTTTGGAATGTGCACATTTATCCTGTGATGCACAGCCTAATGATTCCTTAGTGGTAATAGAAGAAAATACCAAACCAATTTTGTTTTTGAAATATTAGCAAATTTAGCATGAGATTAATAGCATCAAAAATATCTGTCTTATAAATCTGTGGAAACAAAGCTATTTGAACCTGTGTAAGCAAAGAAATATTTTATTTCTCCCTGAATAGATCAAATCTCCCACCATGCAATAACGGTTTACTTTTAGCTACAATAACTAGACTAGACTATGGAGCAACTGAAGGACATAGATAGCTCCCTTGGGCAGAAAGAGAAGAAAGCTGTGTTTTGTAAATTCAACTATGGTCATCTGTAACATTTAATCAGCTTAAGAAAATCAAATAAACCTCATTTGTATCTGAAATGTGTGTTGTAAATGGAAGATTAAATATAAAAGAATTAGATTTCAGGCTATAGGAATATGCTCCTCTGTCTCTAAAGTAAATCTGGATATAGAAGATGTATTGTTTGCCAGAAAGATATTAATTATATATTTAAATAATCACTGAGAACATGGAAAATAACATAAGCTGAAAATATATCATCACTATAACAAATTAACAACTCTATTGTTCTCTTCACATATATGATGGACTACATTTATTTTTAAAAAAAGCTTTTCCTTGCACAAGTATACATGGCATGAAACTTTCTTATAAGCTATTCTAAAAGACTTTGTTGTTAAGTTTACCTGTTCAGCAAATAATAACAGCAATTAATGCCATGTAGCAGTTTCTCCCAAGTTTAACCATCTATATATATCTGCAAGGACAGATGTTCAAATTATAGGATTTTAAAAATGTGATATGTTTATCTAAAAGTTAGTCTAGCTCTGGGGTACCTGACTGGCTCAGGTGGTGGAATGTGTGACTCTTGATCTCAGGGTCAAGAGTTGAAGCCCCGTGTTGGGCATGGAGCCTACCTAAAAAAGATAAATGAATGAATGAATGAGTGAATAAATGAATCTATAATGTTTATCTCTAATTTTTCTATTTGTAACACCCTTTAAATTTTGCTTCATTTTTTTTCATTGCATATCTAGCTCCAACCATAGGAACTAGATGTCTAATAAGTTGACAAGAAACTGTTTGTTTTTTAAAAATTTTTTTTAATGTTTATTTATTTTTGAGAGAGAGAGAGAGAGAGAGAGAGAGAGAGAGAGAGAGAGGAGGAGTGGGGGCAGAGAGAGAAGGAGACACACAATCTGAAGGAGGCTCCAGGCTCTGAACTGTCAGCACAGAACCTGATGCGGGGCTTGAACTCACAGACCGCGAGATCATGACCTGAGCCGAAGTCAGACGCTCAACTGACTGAGCCACCCTGGTGGCCCTGTTTAGTTTTTTTTTTTAAAGAAAAATAATACTTTATTCCCAATCTTTTGAAATCATAGCTATTAAAAATAATGAGACCAATGAATAATTATTCTAGAAAGCAGTATTTAAAAGCCCCTCACACTGGTAGAGAGATTGTCGTCAAGACAGACTGTCCTAATATCTGGGAGGAAATTGTCCGGAGGTAAATATAATTTTTTTAATAAAAAATTCATGGCCATTAACAATTTGTACATTTTTAAAATATAAATTTTATCAGATATCAGGGGTTTGATATGCAATTAACAATTCCTGATGGATTGTAGCCTAGGTTAAATAATAAAGGCAAGAAATCTGGAAAAGATAATTACAGGTTGGCTATAGCAGCTACAACAGCCCAAGGGTAACCTTGCACTTTGTGAGCATCTCCATGCTTCCATTGGCCTTCCTTTCATGATCTCAAGATGGTTGCCACTGCTTTAGGAAGCAGGGCCACACAACCAGTATCCTGGGTAGAAAGGAAGGGGCTGGGATGCAAACTTCTTGTAAGGACTATCTTTTCATCTGGGAGCAACATTTTTTTTTTTTTGAGAGAGAGAGAGAGAGAGAGAGAGAGAGAGAGAGAGAGAGAGACAGAGAGAGAGACAGAGCTGGGGAGGGCTAGAGAGAGAGAGGGGGAGAGAGAGAGAGAATACCAAGCAGGCGCCATGCTGTTAGCACATGGAGTCCAACCCTGGGCTCAATCCCATGAACTGTGAGATCATGACCTTAGTTGAAATAAAGAGTCAGATGCTTAACTGACTGAGCCACCCAGGCACCACTGGGAACAACATTTTATGTCAAAGCCTTCCAGAAGATTTTATCTTATGCTTCATTAAATATGACTGTTGTCATATGGCCACCTCTATCTCCAAGGAATATAGGGAAGAGTACCCAATGAAGGAGAATGGAATAATGGGATTTCTGTGACAAGTTTATATTAATCATGAGACATTTTCTAAGGTTAGCAAAAAGGCCTATCATTCCTGAAATTAAGGAATCTTAACCAACTATCTGAATACAACTAAGATTCTGTTAGGGAAGACCTGAGATGATACTGAGAAACATTTTTTTCTGCTGTCCTGGAATTATGGCTAAGACCCAAAGCTGGCAATAAAAACAAAAAGTATTCCACCTATTACAATCCATACTCATCAGCAGTTGGAGCTAGCTGTCGTTCTTTAGGGCTTGTTGATATGTGCCAGTTCTGAGAAGAGGCTCTGATGCCCCCACCTGTCCTATCACTCATAGTCATTATAAGGGAGTAGGTAGTGGGATTTGGAAAAATGCAGTGTTTGTGAAGAAAGGCTGTCCTGCATTCTCCTCAAGGCTAAGAAAAGGTGGGCGGGGGCGGGGGGAGAGAATGCCTGAAGATTGTGATGGCGGCAAGAAGGAGCTTGGCATTTGGTTTCCTGAATGATATCCATTCACATCTGCTTCTTTGAATTCTTGAATTATTTGGTAGCATGTGCACAAGTGATCAGGTGAACTCACAGAAACTACTTGTCATTATTTACTTATTCTCGGCTCTTGTTGCATAGATTCTTATTATGGAGGTCGGTTTTGTAGACTCCTGTACCCAATGGTTCTGAATAGTTGTATGAACATTGTTAGAGGTTAATGGTGCTATTTTGGTGGTCCTTCAGCTAGGAGCCTCAAAAAATCCAGATTATCTCTTCTCACCTCCCCCCCTTCCCTAGGTGTCTGTGCAAGTAACAGATACATCTAAGAAACATTAGCAGAATAAGCATCCAAGAACCACATTATCAATGATCATACAGGTTTTCAATAACTCCTGGTAAAGTACAATTGGAACATGTATCTTAGACTCAAGCCCTAAGCAGTGACCCTATGTGATTTGGCTCCATTCCTCACCTAGTTCATGTATATTCAATGATGGAGGAATCAGAATAGTGAAAAGGCCAAGAGAAGTGAGAGGCATGTGAAAAGCAGATACTTCTGCTCCAAATCTAAGCCTCTAGAGTCATAGCTCTAACTTGGGTTAGGATGAGGGTATAAGAAGGTCTTTGAATCAGATATGTAATTAAACATTTAAAACTAAGAAGACTAAGTCAACAAAGCTGAGATTAGAGGGGTGCATGGATGGCTTAGTAAATTGAATGTCCCACTCTTGATTTTGGCTCAGGTCATGATCCCAGGATTGTAGGATCAAGCCCTGCATTGGGCTCTGTGCAGAGCACAGAGCCTGCTCAAGATTCTCAATCTCTCTCTCTCCCTCTGACCATCTCCTCCATTTATGTGCTCTTTCTAAAATAAAAAAAAAATAAAATTCAAAAACCCTGAGATTAGACCCTTCTACTAACTAAAGTAGCTAAAAAATTATATAATCTGGTTATTATGGTGAGGGAGTAGTTCCTCAGAAGAAAAAGCAAGCCTAGAGGGAGAGATTTGGTATAGCTTTTTGGAAAAACAAACAAAACAACTATGTCATCTTGTAACTCAGTGAACTGTCTAATAAACTAGTCTCATAGATATGTTTGTGACTGTATATCAAGTACACAGTTGTCATGTCTGCACTATAGTGTGTGTGTGTGTGTGTGTGTGTGTATTTATGAAAGTATTTAGATACATATGAATTAATTTATTTTTAGCTATGAGCTCAAATAGAAAATATAAAACTGATAGTAAAGTACAGCAAATTATTTAAAACCAGTAATGGTCAATGGTAAAAGCAAGGCACCAGAGAATTTAACTACGGAGAATTGATGTAGTTAGTAGGATACCAATGTTTAGCCAAATACTCTAGAACGTTACTCATGAAGTAAGCATTATTCTTATGGAGCATATATTCTCCTTATATACTTGCTATGAGTCAATAACAGATTTAACTTTGAGTTTTCTAGAAGCCAGTGCAAAGCAGAAGCATATTTCTGTTTGTGATTCAAGGAAATATAATACAGGGGTGCCTGGGTGGCTCAGTTGGTTAAGCGTCTAATGCTTAGTATCAGCTTAGGTCCTGATCTCATCGTTCATGGGATTGAGCCCCACATTGGGCTCTGTGCACTAACAACATGGAATCTGCTTGGGATTCTTTCTTATTCTTTATTTGCCCCTCCCCCACTCTCTCTCTCTCTCAAATAATAAACTTTAAAGAAAAGGAATTATAATATAGAAGTTAAGTAGTTGCTGAAAAATATGGCCATCACTAATACTAAAACCATAAAGAGATGTCCCCTGAGTGTCTCAAAAGAACACTGTGTACTATAGCAACAATATCCTCAACATCCTTGCTGAAGAGCCAATGATAAGTTTCCTGAGGTTGTATAAAAAATGAAAATTTGGATGAAATAAAGTTACAGTAGCCATTTTGATTACCAAAAGAAGAGTATCATCTATGATAAACATTACACTATTTTTTTACAAAGTACCCTTAGGATTTTTCTCATGGTTCCTAACTTTGTGTTTGAATGTAAGGGTTATCTGAGAATAATGCAATCACAAGTTAAGTTGACATTTCCATTGTAGTTTCCTGTTTTGAAGGGGAATGATGTATGTTGTTAATATAATGTATAACCTAATTTTGAAAAGAGTGAAGATCAACTGGCTTTTAGTCAGAGTTAAATACCCACTTATTTGCTATTTCTAGTTCTTCAAGATCAGCATATTAAAACTGAAAACGTGGTTTGATAGTGAATGATCACTGCCAAAAGTTTTGAATATACATGTGTGTGTGTGTAAGTGTGAATGTGTGTGTTTATGTGTGTGTGTGTGTGTGTGTGTGTGTGTGTGTGCCTTTAATAAATATTTGCTGAAAGAATAAATGAATGGATAAATATATTCCTTTTAGTCATTTACTGGACTGATTCCTGAAATTTCTGGTGGTATGCCTTATTATGTCTGAGACAAAATTTGAACATTTCCTATTGAAACATTTATAAATATTAGTAGAATGCTTTAAAACATGGCTGATAAAATAACATGATTTTTAATAACTTGGATACAGGATGGATATGTAAGTGCACAGTAATCCTTTTATTTTTAAGCTTAAAAGTGAAATCAATAATTACATTAAGGACCTGACCCAACATTAAGATCTGAAAATACTTAGTAACCAGTCATTAAGAACAACGTATATCCCCAAGCTGTTTTCTTTAGCAGGCTGTTTCTGTGTTGAAATCTGTAATTGGTAAAAACAAAGCAGAACAAAATTACACGTATGGGGGAAAATAGCCAACTGCAACTCCTTTGTACCTCAGAGACATTCACTGCCTTTTTGTTATAAAGCCTGGAGCAGGCTCCTAGCATATTGTGAAACTTCTGATTTGGAACTCCTAAACAATAAACAAATGAACAATAAACAAACAAAAGCAGTTATGATGATTTAGGTATAAACGTTCTGGGAAGCAATAGAGAGTACTGATGACCTATCCAGTCATACAAACACTTGGTTTCATTCCCAAATATATGTCTTCTTTTTCTTCTGAGCTAATCTTATTTTTCAGCTCTGTAATGCCTCTTTGCCCCCAGATATATTATGGCCCATCTGGAAGGCATTTCTGTTATGTCTTTTTACTAATTCATGTTCCTTTTTTTTTTTTTTCAACGTTTATTTATTTTTGGGACAGAGAGAGACAGAGCATGAACGGGGGAGGGGCAGAGAGAGAGGGAGACACAGAATCGGAAACAGGCTCCAGGCTCTGAGCCATCAGCCCAGAGCCCCACGCGGGGCTTGAACTCCTGGACCGCGAGATCGTGACCTGGCTGAAGTCGGACGCTTAACCGACTGCGCCACCCAGGCGCCCCAATTCATGTTCCTTTTATCCTTTCAAACCAAGATCAAATTTTGTTCTCCCTATCAGGTAGTCTCTGACTGACCATAATCCACTCTTAGGTATCATCTCAGTTCTTATTTGTGTAGTTACCCATCATCATTCGTGGTGATGTTCCCTCACATTGTTCTTAAACCTTTCATTCTTAAATTTGGAGTCTTTACTTATTTTTGAATAGCAAACCTCAAAAGTTTTAAACAGAGTAATGGTATCACCTTTATATAATTTAGTTTTCTAGGATTATCTTATCATTTGGTTAGCACTAAAATGACTTGATTTTGCAACGCATACTCCTTAGAGTTTATTAGAGCAGTGGTTCTTGACCAGGGATCCGGGGAACACTAGAAGATCTCAAAGATTATTTCAAGGACTACTAGAAAATTTAATATTTTTAAGGAAGTCTAATGGGATTTTGTTTCCCTATAGTAAGGCCACTTAGGCTAATAAAACCATCATCATTATTATTATTATTTGGTTTTTTCTTAGGTTATATCAATTCAACAGCATAATTTTGCATTGTTGTCAGTAAAGCATTTCAACTCTTTGCATCCATGAGGAGAATATAAAAGGACTGGTTACCATTCTGGGTTATGAAAGAATTGGTTATGATTTGCATAGATCCTTTTTAGGACTTTGTTAAAGGTAGAAGATACTCTATACTTAGGTATTCCATATGTGATAATTTATATTAAAAAATACTTCAATCTAATTATTGTTTTCTATAAATATAACCATAAGAATAAAATATAACTTTAACCTTTTTCTCTATTATAACAACGATCACATCTTTAGTGCCTTCTATATGACAGGCAGTCTGAGGCACTGTTCGCTCACAGTCTCATTAATCTTGAAAATCATTTCATTCTGTTCTTATTTGTGTTTTGAGGTTGGAGAAATGGATGCATGTAACTTGCTCAACATTACCTAGTAAGTCAGCAGAAAATCTAGGATTCAAAAACAGAACTGCCTAAACACAGAATGCATACTAATTTGTTCTTTTAAAAAAATTTGTTTTTAACATTTATTTATTTTTAAGAGACAGAAACAGAGCACAAATGGGGGAGGGACAGAGAGAGAGGGAGACACAGAATCTGAAGCAGGCCTCAGGCTCTGAGCTGTCAGCACAGAGCCCAACGTGGGGCTTGAACTCATGAGATCATGACCTGAGCTGAATTTGGATGCTTAACCGACTGAGCCACCAAGGCTCTAATTTGTTTGTTCTATGTTGCCTTTCTTTTTACTGTTTCATTGGCAGACACTGGGTAATTCTTGCTTTTATGTGTGTGTCTAATAATTTTCTATTGAATACTTGACGTTATAGGTAAAAGAACAGCAGAGACTAAGGTAAGTAATTTTTTACCCAGAACAGGCACACTTATTTTTCTGTCAACAGAAGACTGAGTTAAATTAGTCAGGAGCTAAGCCAGATTTGGGTTTGTTATTGCCCTAGTTATCTTCAGTGAACTACAGTTTCCATATTGCTCAGGGGGGATTGGTCTTTTCTTGTGATTGTTGTGAGGCCTGGAATGAGGGAGCATTTTTCTCTGTATTACGGCTGTGCCCTCAGCTTTCAGCAGGCCTGGAACACTTCTGCCTCTGAGGAGGTCACTCTCCATGCTCCCCCCTCAGCAGAACACTGCTGTCTCATTACTTGATGCAAGGCTCTTGGTAGTAGTAACCATTTTTCTTCAGTTCTCCTGGATCATCCTCAGTCTTAGGTTATGTGTACCTAAGCTTCAGGAGTGGGGCTATATTTCCACATGTAACTTTCTTTTAACAGAGTTGGTTTCTTTACAAGTTCTTTCTCCCCCTTTTGAAGCTTTAAATTGTATAAATTATCATAATAAATAATTATATATGCTTAGCCTTTTTGTCCTTATCAAGAATTTGGAACTAATTTCCAGTCTCATATTTCATATCATTTCAATCATCCTGAGTGGCTTCAGGTACCAAATAAAGTTATTCCTGCACTTTTTAAAAAAACTCAATTTTGTTGATCTTATTCTTCTGGTAAAATTAGACACTAGAAGTCAATTAATTAATTACTTATTGAAATATACTTGACATATAATGTTATTTTAGTTTCAGGTGTACAACATAGTGATTCAACAATTCTGTACACAACTCGGTGTTCACCATGATCAATGCGGTCACCATCTGTCACCATACAACATTATTACAATATTATCGATTATACTTCCTATGCCCTAATTCCTGTACATTTTAAAGTTCTTCATTTTGCTCCATCTGCCTCTCTAACTATTTTCCTTTTCATCACCTTAACTTAAATTGTTGGCCAATAATAGAGAAAAATATGTCTATTGGTGCCACAAATTTCAAAAACTTTACCCTCAGTTGAATCCCCATTTTGTCTTTAAATTCCTCTATCCAGCTCCTTCTCTATTGATCTCAGTGGTATTTCAACTTTACTTATGCTCTACTTCACCATTTCCTCCCAGACATGTTGCTCGAAACTAAGGATGTAATCAGACATAGTGATTGACCTCATAGAATTCTCAGAACAGTGATGGATATTAACTGATCAGATTTAGCAATAGCACCATATGTTTGCCATCCTTCAGTTCAGAATAGTATCTCATACTTGATGTGACTTCACGTGAATCTTCTTGTGTTTGTCTTTCTTGGAATTTATTCAACTTCTTAGATATGTAGGTTTGTGTCTTTTATCAATTAGGGAAAATTTTGACCACTATTTCTTCAAAAATTTTTTCTGGCCCTTCTCTCTTTGTCTCCCTTCTGGGACTCCTATTATTCATATGACTGTACATTCGATGGTGTTCCACAGGTCTCTGAGGTTCTGTTAATTCTCTTTCCTTCCTTCCTTCCTCCCTTCCTTCCTTCGTTTCTTCCTTCCTTTCTTCCCTCCCTACCTTTTTCCTTCCGTGCTCCTCAGGCTAAATCATTTCAACTGAACTAAGTTTAGATTTGCTGATTCTTTCTTTTGGCTGCTCAAATCTGCTATGGAAACCCTCTTGTGAATTTTTATTTGTTATTGTACTTTTTAGCTTTAGAATTTATTTGGTTCCTTTTTAGAAAATTTCTATCTCCATTAATACTCTCTATTTGTTGAGACAATGTTATTAAGGGTTCCTTTGGCTTTTTTTCAACTGTTCCTTAGTTCTTTAAAGGTATTTAAGACTACTTGATTTAAAGTTTTACTGTTGTAAGCCCAATGTCTATACTTCTCAGGGACACTATCAGTTAATTCTTCTTCTGATTAAGTCATGCTTTCTTTTTGTTTTTGCATACATTGTAATTTTTGTTGCAAACTGGACATTTAAAATAATATAATTTGATACCTCTGGGAATTAGATATTTCCCCTTCCTTAGGGCTTGCTTTTATAGTTTGCCATAGGTTGTAATTGTTCATTTGTTGAATGAATTTTTTTTGGGGGGGGAATCTTGGATGCAATTTTATTCTGACCTTGTGTTTAGTGCTTACGCTTCCCTGGGGATAGGGGTACAGAGTTCTACCATCAGGTGTCGGACTCTATTCTAACACCCAGCCACTGGGATGTAATACAGCCACCAATTACGTTTTAATGGAAACTGAGCAATCCTGTGTGACTGAAGATTCAGAATGACTCGTGGTCCATCTGCAGCCATACAACCTGCTTCTGCTTTCCTCCTCCATGTTCTTTTTCCCAAATGGTACACCACAGCAGAACATATGTGGGAAAATGGTATTTACACAATATGGCTTTTCTTCCTTTCGAGGTAGCTTTCTTAAGGACTTTCATTGTGTACAGCTGTTCCGTGTCAGACCCCTTGGTCTTCCTCACCAGGAACACCTTTCCATAGGACACTTGTCCTAAAACTTTCAGCAGTTCAAACTGGAAAGGGTCTGCCTTTTCAAACCCTTCTCACATGGTGGCTGACGTCGATTTCCTTGACGGTGACTTCCTCCTCTAGTGACTTTGTCTCAGGCAAGGCGGAGTCACATTTGCTTTCTTCAACGGTGTCTTATATGGTGGGCTCCGAGTCCAGGTTAAGATCCTCCTCGGTGGTCTCTATTTCCATGGGCTCTACCGCGATCTTCTTCCATAGCTCCAGCAACTGTGCAATCGGCATTTCTTAAAACTTTCCTTTCCCTCTGATCAAGTACTGATGGTAAGGAAGAAAAGAAGCAGAGGCACAAGAACAGCGCAGAGAGGTGGGCCGACAGAGTGTTGGCGCCCCAGGTAGTGGCAGGCACCGCGGGGAGAGGGTCCCCAGGTGTGGGCAGAGGTCTGCAATACGGCTCAGCGGCGGGTCTGCTGCTCTCCCAGCCCGGGCTCCGCTGCTGTGCTGGGCTGTACTGGGAGGGGCTGTGCTGGGCTGTGCTGGGCTGCTCTGGGCTGTGCTATGCTGGGCTGGGCCCTGCCGACCACTAGACCAGACAACCTCGAATCTACACTAGCAGCCTCAGATCGGGTCCCCGGCCTCTGTTGAATGAATTTTCTAAAGTATTTTTGTAACATCTGTACTCTTTTATGTGTATAGTCTCTGTACTGTTTAGCTTACATTTAGCCGCTGTGTTGGCAGAATTTTCCTTGAATGCCTGGAGCTAAAAAAAGAAGGAACAAAACAAGAAAAAAAGGGGGGGAGGAAGGAAGAAAAAAGTAAAAGAAAGAAAGAGTGGAAGAAAAGAATAGAAAGTCTTTGAGTCCTTGCAGATTTGCTCTGTGTTGGGGGTACTCCTTCAAGTCAACAAGGCTATTTACAACTCAGCCTTCACCTTTTCTTCCTGTATGTGCTAAGTCTAAAGATCAGTCAGAGGTGAAGGCCTCAAGTCTTCTTAAGTTTTACTCTAGGTGTGTGTGCTGTGCAACTTTCTGTATTCCCTGTTTGCATGGGTGCTTTTCAATGCCCTATTATTTTAAAGAACGTCCCTGCTTTTCTTCCCAGGCATTCAGTAGGTCTATTGTTTGCCTCTCTATTGTAATGACTTGCTTTTGGTGGCAGTGGGTTGTTCATTTGCCTTGCAGTGTGGTTTTAGCCTCTGAACACAGTGTTTTTCAGCTGAGTGGCTGGCTGCTTTTTCACCTGAAGGAGTTCTGAGTTAAGTGAAATAAAATCAAGCACCTTGCATCACCCCTTCTGGGAGCCCCCAGACAGGTCAAAACAGACAAATGTAATTGTATGAGAGTGAGGTCTTCTTGACTCTTTCACAAACCAGGGGCCAAACTGCCATAGTGGGGATGTAGGCTATCTTCAATATCACTGTCAAGCTGGGGAGGGGGGACAGGGCAAGAGCATGTATAAATGACATAGAGCTTTCCTACCATTCCAAAGTTCCTTTTTTTCTTGATTCAGTATTACTAGATTGCTATAAATCTTTGATTAATTTTCAGAGTTCTGACAAAATTGATTTGGACAGCTTTTTCTTTTTTTTCTTTTTCTTTTTGTTTTTTTTGCTGTTCCTGTGGAAGGATGGGCCCTTGGAGTTACTTATTCCACCACTTTTGCTGACATCATCTCTACAAATGGGTTTATATTTTAAAATCCTTTAAAAATCAAAAGAATGCCATTTCATGGCCTATGAAAATTATATGAAATTTCAAATTCAGTGCCTATGAGTATTTATTGGAAGATATCCATGCTTATTCACTCAACTGTTGTCTATGTCTGCTTTCATGCTACATTGGTAGAGTTGAGTAGTTGGGCAGAGATAGTTCTACAGCCTAAAATATTTACAATGGCCCTTTATAGCAAAAACTTGCCTGCTAACCCTGTTTTAAAGTATCCCAGTCTCTAGTTTTCTGTATCTTCTAACCCCTAAGTTGTTACAGAAATCTCATCCAAAGTTGTTTTGATTTGTTTAAAATCTTAATTTGGATTACAAGGTGCTTCTTAATCAGACCTCAACCTGCTGTTTAAACCTTATCTCCCATCCCTTCTCCAGATTCACCCTAATTATTTTATACTTCTTACTCTTTCCCTTTCATGGTGTTTATGCATTGGCATATACCATTATTTCTAAGTATATTCTTTCAAACTTTTTCACCTGTGAAAATTTGGCTGTCTCTGGAATGGGTTGAATAGTAGCTGTCCAAGAAATATGTTTATCTGGGACTTGTGAAGATAATTTTATTTGGAAAAAGGATCATTGTATATGTAGTTAAGATGAGGATTTTGAGATAATATCTGTATGAGAGGAGACCCTCATCCAATGGTGAGTTTCCTTATGCAAAAACAGAGGAGGGGAAAAGACACACAGAAGAGGTGATGTGAAGACAGAGGCAGAGTTTGGAGTGATGCATCTATAAGCTAGAAGCCATCAGAAACTAGGATTGAGGCATAGAATGTAGTCTCCCTCAGAACCTCTAGAAGGAACTGAGCTTGCCAACACCTTGATTTCAGACTTCTGGTCTCTAAAACTGTGAGAAAATAAATTTCTGTCATTTCTAGCCAACGTTGGAAGTAGTTTGTTAAGGCCGCCCTCATCCTTTAAGACCCTGAATGAAATATCATGTTATGAAAGGTTACCTGATTGCCCTATGCCCAGGCAAAATTATTTGCTCATTCCTCTTTTGTATTATAACATCTACCATGTTACACTTGAACCTGTGTATTTAAATATTTATCTTCTCTAACAGCTGTAAACTTGTCCAGTATAAGAACTTAACACTTTTGTCCTTCGCCCTTAACATATTATCTGGCCTACAGTAGTACTCAGTGTTTATTGAATGAGTGAATCATAGTAGAATATCAAGAGACGTGGCAAGCATTGCTTGGAGTGGGATTATTAACATACTATTTTTGGTTCTGACACATAAAAGCTTTTTCATATGCCACTTTGGTCCTTAGCTTACTCATCAATATACTATAAGAGTGGGATTAAAGCCTTTTCAGCTTTAAAATTTTAAGATGCATTATCTCTTTTGGGTGGTTTCTTTCAGTCATTTTCTGTTCTTATGATTGAATCTGGAAAATAATATCTTTTAGATTTTCAAGGCAAGCTACTACACTATTAACACTGAGGATGTTTAAAAGGACTTTAAAGATTTACCTCCTTTCATTTATTTGTGGGACAAAATTGGAACTAATGTGAAAGGGATATGCAAAAGAATTTATATTGATACTTTCATAGTATTCAAATTTTGTTGCCTTAAGGGTTGAATTTTTATGCTTTGATAATGAATGTGCTTTAAGACTAAATTTTTTTCAGAAAATATTTTATAATAGTAGGTATTGATCATTTGAAGTGTTCAGGTTGGTACTTTAAAAATAGATACATATAAAATACATGCAATTTATTATATAAATGACAAACTCAACTGTAATATGCATAACTAATTTATTATTTGTAATCAACTTTAAATGGATTTTCTTTTTATATATAGTTCAAATTATTTACTTTCCCCCTCATTGTCTATTTTCAGTATTTCTGTTATGGTAAAATGCTAATACATCAGTCAGTTGACAATATATATACACTTGTGTATCCACATGTTAGGAAAGCAGTTAAAAGCCAACAAAACATATTATTTATACATTATTTGCATCATTGAAGATGCACCTTTATATAGGCCCTTTTTCACAGTGCTATTAGAACTTTGACTCATCAAATCACTTACAAGGTAATTGTTACAAGGTAATTATCCCCACAGAGATAAGAAAATAGAATTGTCAGTATAGTTATAGAATCAGGGCTAAAAGTGAAATCACTAGCTGAATTTGAGTCAGAAGTTGAGAACCCAATTGCAGAGTAAAGCCAAGTGTTGTTTTGAAAAGAAATTAGGAATCTTTATAAAAGCTGCTTAATTTTGGGAGCACTTAAAAACCACTCCACTAGCTTAAACTGGAAGGAAACCCAGAAATCCCTTGCATTCCACATTTAGGTCTTTGCTCCAATGCCGTTCTCAGAATTTTCTCACTATTTTTCAATAAAGCATATTTTTATTAAGAATCTGTTATGAGGCACCTGGCTCGCTCAGTTGGTCAACCATCCGACTTCCTCTCAGGTCATGATCTCACAGTTTGTGAGTTCGAGCACTGCATTGGGCTCTGTGCTGATGGCTCAGAGCCTGGAGCCTTTGTCAGATGCTGTGTCTCCTCTCTCTGTCCAGCCCCCTCCCCCCGCCCCCCGACTTGTGCTCTGTCTCTGTCTCTCAGAAATAAATAAACATTAAAAAAATCTGTTATATGTATGTATCTGTACCATTGGTCACAAGAATACAATTTGATCTGATTCTTAAATTCATGATCATGTAGTATTCTTCTTGATCATGTAAGACATGTACAATATAGATACTTTCTTGGCGTAAATCTGAGTGATGCAGTTTATAAGAGATGAGAAAAAACAATAATCAGTGCAGATCAATGTTTTGTGAAGGTCCCCAAACAGGAGATAAAACCAGAGCTGGGCCTTCTGGGATGGATAAGATTGGCATGGCAGGGAGAAGACAAGCATGAGATAAAGAGGCAAGAATAGGAGTAGAATTCATGAGGACAGCGGAGAGATACATTGATAAGTGAATATTAACTATAGGGTGTGAGTCAGGCTGGAGAGATCTGCATTTAAATCATCCTAGAAATGCAGTGTTGTATCTTTTGTTTTTATTTATTTATTTTTAAATATAATTTATTGTCAAATTGGCTAACATACAATGTATACAGTGTGCTCTTGGTTTTGGGGGTAGATTCCCATGATTCATCGCTTGCATACAACACCCAGTGCTCATCCCAACAAGTGCCCGTCTTAATGCCAAACACCCATTTTCCCCTCTTCCCTCCCCCCCCATCAACCCTCAGTTTTTTCTCTGTATTTAAGAGTCTCTTATGGTTTCCCTCTCTCTCTGTTTGTAACTATTTTTCCCCCTTCCTTTCCCCCATGGGCTTCTGTTAAGTTTCTCAAGTTCTGCATATAAGTAAAAATATATGACATCTGTCTTTCTCTGATTTACTTATTTCACTTAGCATAATACCAGCCAGTCCATCCACATTCCTGCAAATGGCAGGGTTTCATTCTTTCTCATTGCCAAGTAGTATTCCATTATATATTTAAACCACATCTTCTTTATCCATTCATCAGTTGATGGACATTTAGGCTCTTTCCATAATTTGGCTATTGTTGAAAGCACTGCTATAAACGTTGGGGTACATGTGGCCCTATGAATCAGCACTCCTGTATCCTTTGGATAAATTCCTAGTAGTGCCACTGCTGGGTCTTAGGGTAGTTCTATTTTTAATTTTTTGAGAAACCTTCACACTGTTTTCCAGAGTGGCTCTACCAGTTTGTATTCCCACCAACAGTGCAAGGGGGTTCCCATTTCTCCACATCTTCACCAACATCTGTTATTTCCTGAGTTGTTAATTTTAGCCACTCTGACCAGTGTGAAATGGTATCTCAGTGTGGTTTTGATTTGTATTTCCCTGACGAGGAGTGATGTTGAGCATCTTTTTATGGGTCTGTTGGCCATCTGTATGTCTTCTTTGGAAAAGTGTCTATTCATGTCTTCTTCCCATTTCTTCACTGGATTATTTGTTTTTCAGGTGTTGAGTTTAGTAAGTTCTTTATAGATTTTGGAGACTAATCCTTTATCGATATGTCATTTGCAAATATGTTTTCCCATTCTGTTGGTTGCCTTTTAGTCTTGTTGATTGTTTCCTTTGCAGTGCAGAAGCATTTTATGTTGATGAGGCCCCAGTAGTTCATTTCTGCTTTTAATTCCCTTGCCTTTGGAGACATGTCAAACAAGAAATTGCTCAAACACGACAGGGATGTCCACACACACCACTGTTGTTTAACATAGCGTTGGAAGTCCTAACATCAGCAATGAGACAACAAAAGAAGTAAAAGGCATCAAAATTGGCAAAGAAGAAGTAAAACTTTCACTTTTTGCAGGCGACATGATACTCTACATGGAAAACCTGGAAGACTCCACTAAAAAGCTGCTAGAACTGATACATGGATTCAGCAAAGTCACTGGATACAAGATCAATATACAGAAATCAATTGCATTTCTATGCACCAATAATGAAGCAACAGAAAGAGAAATCAATAAATTAATCACATTTACAGTTGCACCAAGAACCATAAACTACCTAGGAATAAACCTAACCGAAGATGTAAAAGATCTGTATGCTGAAATCTGTAGAAAGCTTATGAAGGAAATTGAAGAAGACAAAGAAATGGAAAAACATTCCATGCTCATGGATTGGAAGAATCAATATTGTTAAAATGTCAGTATTACCCAAAGCAATCTACACATTCAATGCAATCCCAATAAAAATTGCACCGGAATTCTTCTCAAAGCCAGAACAAACAACCCAAAAATTTGTATGGAACCACAAAAGACCCAGAATAGCCAAAATAATGTTGACAAAGAAAACCAAAGCAGGAGGCATCACAATCCCAGAGTTTAGCCTCTACTACAAAGCTGTAATCATCAAGACAGCATAGTATTGGCACAAAAACAGACACATAGACCAATGGAATAGAATAGAGAACCCAGAATTGGGCCCACAGATGTATGGCCAACTAATCTTTGACAAAGCAGGGAAGAGTATCCAATGGAAAAAAATACAGTCTCTTTAGCAAATGGTGCTGGGAGAACTGGACAGCAACATGCAGAAGAATGAAACTAGACCACTTTCTTACACCATACACAAAAATGAACTCAAACTGGATGAATGACTTACATGTGAGACAGGAAACCATCAAAACCCTAGAGGAGAAAACAGGCAACAACATCTTTGACCTCAGTGTTGTATCTTTTAAAGTCTCAGGGAAGTTTGAGCTGTTTACTAACTGAAATAACTTCATGGTTCTTTGAAACAGGAAATACCTTATGAAACCCAATCCTCAGATTTATAAAATTTTGGGAATAAATTACTAGGCCTACTTAGATTTTTCAGTTGTAGTATGTATATCACAAGTTTCCCCGTACAGGTACTAAGATATCTCATATTGAATTGAGAGTGGCACATTCATTTTTGACATTACAGTGCACTCCAAATTCATTTAGTCTCACTCTATTACAATGTTTAAATTATTTATTTACTTAATTAATTGTGGGTATTTACTTATTAATTATGTACTATACTGTCATTTATATTTTCTTATTCTTTGTGGGAATGTCAATTGATATGTTAATCCATTAATTAATTAATTAATTAATTAGTTTCCCATACACTAACCCACCACAAATCTCCAAAAGGTAGTTGAAGACATTCTTGGATACTGCAGGACCTGAATTGGGAATCATGGCCTCCAAAATTTCTCTGTTAATGTCCCTGGTACATTTCCTTTCAGTGTTTCCTGCTGCAAAGGAGCAATTTTCATCTACAGTTTGAATTGATTCAGGAACATGAGAAGAGTTTGTCTTTTTGACAGTAATTTTAAGGAAGAGTGAGGGACAACTGCTACAGATTTTTTTTTTCTTTCAAAGTAAGGTCACTTTAGAATTTAACCTCATCTCAATCAAAATTTAAAATGTGAATATTCTATGATGTTTGAGGTCTGATAGATTTGAACCAGCAGAAATAAAAATTTGTCAGAAAGCATGGGCCATATTTCTTCAAGGTGATTACTCTCCTGTGAAGATGAATTATGATTTCTCACTGTTACAGTCATGCTGTATATACTGAATTTGATGACATCCACTAAACAGGAGGGAAAAGAGGTCTAGCCTTACCTTGTAATCCTTGGGCCACAGAAGAAGACTGTTAGGTTTGTTACTCTTTCTCCAAACTGTTGTGGAGTAAATTCTGCTTTGCTTCTATTTTTGGGAGTATTGGTCATTGACAGGTTGACCATGTACTTTATTATTCAAACCAGGATACTTTTAAAGGTAAAAGGGGCTGCTAAAAATTAGCAGGCATTAATTAATCTATAAGAAGAATAACCTGGGTCTGTCCTGGGCAAACCAGACATATGGTCACCTTCTGTCTAAAGTGCAAGCCTTTTCTATCATGAATTATTGCTGTGAATATCATCTACACTGTCCCAAACTCCCCCGACCCTCTCAAACTCTTCTAATATACATTTTAGAACTACGAATTCATGATCAATAATTTCCCTCCATCCTTAATCGTTTGAGAGTAGCATAGTGTAGCAGTTAAGAGCATGGTCTAAGGAATCAGAGCCTTAAGTTAAATCCTAGCCATGACAGTTATTAGCTGCATGATGTGGGCAAATTACTTCATCTCCTTATGGCTAAAAGCTAATCAACAGCCTTCGTGCTTCGTGTATTGCAGGGTGCAGGGTGCTTTGCCTTGGCTTCTCTCCTCGGGCCCTTTAACATAAAATTACTTCCCTCTTTCATTTTGGAGTTATCACTCATAAGATTACCCAGAGAAGCATCCTCTAATTTCCTGCATGGAAGGCATAAGCCTGTATGCCAATTTTCAGACAGATGAGTAGGAGTAGAGGGCAGGGGGAGTGGGTCCTGTCATTCAGATCTCCATTTTCCTTCGTCTCTCCTGTGCAGGATGAGGGAGGATTACGTTAACTGGCTACGTGGAGTCAATGGGCGGGGGGGGTCTGAGGATTTTTTGAGTCTTAAACTTTAACCACTTCTCTTATTTTTAGCCTTACCCTCATCTGTACTTTTAGAGGTAGCTGGAGCCTCCAGTTTCTGGATATGGGTTCTGTGGTATAACTGAAAATTGCCTATGGATTTTCTCACTGTCAATTTAAAATTTAACTTGCTTGAATCTTGTCAATGAGTTGCTTTTTTAGTTTACTTCACCCCTTCCCCCATTTTCTCATTTCCTATTCTCATTGCCTTAAAGATTTATGCCTCAAAAATCTCTTTATTGTCATTTTACTGAGGTTTATTGAGGGAACAAAAGTAAATGAGTGTGTTCAATTTACCTTCTTTACCCAGATCTAAAGAACATTTTTTAATTAGATTTTTTTCTCTTACTTGTTAATATGTAGGAAAGAAGTTGGTTTTGGTGTAACATCTTTGCAGAACTCTGTTATTAATTCTAAAAATGAGTCTGTAAATTCTCTCAAGTAGTTCTATATATAATTAACCATAGAAATCACTCCAGACTGGTTTCTACTCCCAACACTTGACTAAAATTGCTCTTACTAGGGCCACCAATTTCCTCCCAAGTTGCTAAATCCAGGGGACACTTTTCTGTTCTAATCATAATTTGTGTGTTTCAGCAATATCCCGTACAACTCACCCATTCCTCCTTGAGGTCCTCTTCTTTCTTAGCTTCTTTTTTTTTTTATTAAAAAAATTTTGTTTTCAACATTTATTTATTTATTTTGGGACAGAGAGAGACAGAGCATGAACGGGGAAGGGGCACAGAGAGAGGGAGACACAGAATCGGAAACAGGCTCCAGGCTCTGAGCCATCAGCCCAGAGCCTGACGCGGGGCTCGAACTCACAGACCTGCGAGATCGTGACCTGGCTGAAGTCGGACGCTTAACCGACTGCGCCACCCAGGCACCCCAGTCAGTCACTTGGAGTTTCTTAGAGCTTGTACCCAGGCTCTTTTATGCTGCCTTGTTATCATCACCTTCACTACCAACAACTATTATTGTTTGTATTGAATCGTATTCATTATCACTATATAAATAGTTTTTATAACTCCCACATCTCTTTTAGAATCTCGGACTTTTATGACATAAAGCTTGAAAAATCAAGACTGTACGGATTTCCTAACTGTTCAAGCAATCAAATCTACAGGCATTTCATGACTTCAGGGGTAGGAAAAATGAGATTTAAGCAGGGAAAAAATGTTAATTGCAAGACATGCAGACAACATCTAAAAAATTATGATGTTTCAATCTTCAAAAACTGGTTTGGTTTGCTGGGGCCAGCTACCAGAATCAATATGATAGTCCCAATTGTATCAATGATACAGCATGGTGTATTGATTGTTAAGTGCTTCCATGGTGAACTGTATTGGCTGATTTGGCCATGTGAAGGATTTATATATTGGTATAAGTTCAATATATCTGAATGGCTTAAATGAGCTTATTCAAATATGGGAAACAGCTTTATTATTAAGCATACATAGCAACTCTTTTCATGAAAACTCTGAGCATTAGTACATTACTCATACTCAAAAGATGTATCTTTTTCAGCCAGATATGGAGTTATGCACATAGTCTTGGTATATGACCTTTGTCACATACATCTCTATCTCTATGTCTGCCACATATTTACTATCTATAACTTGCATTTTCATTTTCTTACTGATGTCTTTTGAGGAACAGAAGTTTTAAATTTTGATGAAGTCCAATTTCTCAATTTTTTAAGCTTATGGTTATTGCATTTTGTATGTAAGATATCTTTTCATACCGCAAACTTACAAAGATATTCTTCTCTGGTTTCTTCTAAAAAAGAACTTAATTGTCCAGCATCTTTTAAACTGTTCTTTTGGCTTCTCACATTGATGAGGTCTATAGTTTCAATTTTATCAGAGTCACTTTTTAAAATCTTAAATATAATGATGTGACTTATCCTTCCTCCACCAATTTCAACCTTATTAGGCCTATTTGCTATCATCTTTCCAAACTCTTAACTTGGTTTACAGATCACTTCATCATGTTTTTCTGTCTCAAAGGAAATTCTTACCTCTATCCTCATACTCTAATACTTTGTATTAGCTTTTCCAAACCATGTGTGGTTTCCTAAAATCACCACACTCTCCTTTACTTCTGGACTATTACAGTTTCTCTTTGGGACTATCTTTTTGCCTGTTTATTCCTCTCTTCACCTAGGTAACTGCTACTTGTCTCTCAATCTTTATTTCAATGTCACTTTCCCTGGAAAGCCTTTATGATTTTTGAAGACTGGTGCCTTTCCTGCATGGTTCCATAGTGCTTTAGGATTTCTGTAGTATTCTGTACTGGTTATGTACTAGCTGTGTTTCTCACTCCAAGTTCCTGGAAGGCCAGGGATATGTCTTGTTTACTATGGTGTCTGCAGTGCTCAGAGGAGTTCTTATTACATAGAAGGGGTGATGGAATATCTTAGATGGTGGGTAAGGCACGTGAAGATAGCAGCTGTGACCAGTACACTTGGTTCCTTGAACCCACCATCATTTATAGAAGATTTTTGGTAACTGTTTGATTTGCTTTCCATCTTGGTATAACATTAAACTTTTTTTTAATGTTTATTTTTGAGAGAGAGAGAGAGAGAGAGAGAGAGAGAGAGAACGAGCAGAGGAGGGGCAGAGAGAGAGGGAGACACAGAATCTGAAGCAGGCTCCAGGCTCCCAGCTGTCAGCACAGAGCCCAACTCGGGGGCTGAACTCAGGAACGGCAAGATCATGACCTGAGCCAAAGTCAGACACTTAACTGACTGAGCCACCCAGGCATTGCTTGGTGTAGCATTTTAATACATGGACACATATTTATTATGGAAATTTTAGGAAAGAATACAGAAAAAAAATGAAATTATCCATTATACTACATTCTATAGCTAATAACTGTTAATATTTTGTTGTAATTTCCTTCCAGTAATTTTTAGTTGTATATGTGCCTTACATGTTATTTAAAAATAGAACTTAAATTGAATAGCATATACAGTTTTAAATTTTAATCACTGTATCCTAAATAACCCCCCAAATAAATCCATACATGAGATATGACCAAAAACAATGATAATTAAAATACATAAACTCATATTTTTATTTCCAAATTATAATTACTCCCCTCAGAAAGCTAATGATTTTGCAGTTGCTGAAACATTTTTGGGCCCACTCTTTGGAATTATTTTCAGAGCCAAAGAAATATAATTTATTTAGAATCACACTTCATTTTTGATCCAAAACTTATCCATTTATTCAACAAATACTTGTTGAGTTATAGCTACTATTTAAGGTTCTAGAGAGTCAGTTGTGAACAAGACACAGTTCTCTCTCTTCTTGGTTACTTTTTATTATTTAAGAATTTTGGTAATTGTCCACTCTCAGAAAATTAAATCCATACTCAAAGGATGATTATTTGCTGTGATTAATGATATTAAAAATAGTACATTACTATTTATTAAATAACTATCATAATCCTTCAAAAATACATTTATTAATGGCATATATAGATATTTATGTATATATGTGTATATATACATATATATATATATATAGTTGGAATAAGTCACTATTTTTAAAGTGACAACAGCGATTGTGAATGAAGCTAAGTAAAACACACAGTTAAGAAAAATAGTAATATTATTTTACAGTGTGATCTCACATAAAAGTGCAAATAAGCACTTTTTTCATGATTTCCTTCAGAACTGAAGCTTTTGTGGATAAGTTGAATTTGAAATGAATTTTGAAGAAGGACAAATAATAGAAAAGAAATGAACGATGGGTAAATTTTTCTTTTCTTTCTGTGTGTGTGTGTGTGTGTGTGTGTGTGTGTGTGTGCGCATGCGCGGAGGTGAGAGGTATGAGCTGAAGTGGGAAATGCAAGGCTTATTTGGTTAGCAGAAAGTATGAATAGGAGAATGGGATGAAATTTTATCAGTGGTTTTCAATTCTGTGTCACATCAGAATTACCTAGGAAACTTTCAAAAACATGCCTTGGGCTGTTCTGATAACTACTTGGGCCTATTTGATACAAAGTTCCCTTTTTCTGGTCCGCTGCTCACCTCTGACTTTGCTATAGGGAAGAGAAGGGGTGGATACAAGTAGTTACCATGTTTTGCTTGAATGAACCCCCCCTCGGCAGTCAGTGGACTTTAGTTTCCAGGTTAAGGAATTTAGACATTCTTCTATTAGCAACTGTGGTATATTGTAGGTTTTGACCCATGCAGTTGAAAGGAGAAGGGCTGTGTTTTATGTAGATCAAAGTTTTGGTGGTTTATAATCATTGTAGCTTTTCTGTTACAGAGAAGGTAGGAATACAATATACTGCTTTTTAAACAGGAATAATCATTTAATTTCTGTGTAAATGAGACTGTAGTAATATAAAGCCTTTTCTAATGAAGGCTTTTATCGGATGTGAAAATTTAGATATGTTTCCTTCTTAATTGCTCAAAAGTTGACTGTGAGCCTGTGCAAGTAGGTTACTGCTGTTATTAGAACTGTTATAAAAGATGGCTATTTTAAGCAAATAGAACAATCACCTGTAATGCTTATGCCCTCAACTGATGAAAGACCCAAAGGAAAGAAATTCAAATTCATTTTCTTTATTACTTAAGCATTTTCTGAGAAGACAGCATCAGTTTAAGGCTTAAGGAAAGAATGAAAAGTAACACTTAGCTCAGTCCATATAATTGGTTTTTATGAACTAATGGATTGGAATAAAGGTAGTATGACGAGGCACTACCCCTGATTTGTTCGTTAAACTTAGGCAAGGAACAGATTCTTGGTGCCTCAATTTTCCAAAACTTCTATAGGACTAGGATAATATGCCATTTTACACTTCTCATATGATGGTTCTGAGAATCCTTTCAAATGGTTATTTTCAAATTATATAGCCACAACAGCGGATAAAGGTGAGCTTCCATTTATGTTTTATCTTCTTTTTACCTTTATAAAAATTTTAAAGTTTCATTTGCTATTGCCGCAAATGCAATACAGCAATGAGAATAGTTTCTTCACATTTGGAACAAATTTCAGGGCTTCAAGTGAAAGAAAGTTTGTTGTATAAATATGTTTCAAATGATTTAATACTAGTTAGGCTAGTTACTTGAACTGAGAAATAGTTGCAAAATAATTACTGTTACATTATATGAAGAATAAATTAGAAATATCTACAAACTACCTGGCTTTGATATTCCTGAAGAAAAGCATAAAAAAAGATGATATTTTTAGTGTTCAGGGAGTACATATCCATTCATTCATTCAACAAGTATTTTAGCCCCTATTATGAACCAGACATTGTTTTAGACAATGGGGTACAGCAGGGTATAAAACAGGGAATAATTGTGGCCCAAAAATGTGCTTCCAGAATAATCACGTTTGCCTTATTCTCTTTAATTGCATTTTAATGTTTAAAAAAATAAACGTTTGGACAGTTGTGACAGAACAATATGTGGCAAAATGCATGTTTTCTAGTCTATCTGCAGGAGTCTGCAAAGCCTTTGATGATTTCTATTTGCTCATGGAAACTGATGCTTTTGGTCCTATGTCTGCATATATAGTTACAGCCTAATTAATCATACCAATAAAACAATTGAATGTACATTAAATTTGGCTTATTTTTGTTCTTCTAAAATGTTTTGTTTACTCTGATAATCAATCATGTTTTGTAACAATATTTTGAGTTTTTGAAAGGAAAGAGATTTTATTTTATAATTTTTATTGCCTTTGCTTCAGAGCATAAAGTTCTATGAAGACAGCAATTTCTCTCGATTTAAGCAATGTACAAACAAAATTGGATAAAGAAACTGAAAAATCTCACTGCGACTTGAGTTATCTTGCTGAACCCATGAGTTAAATATAAGAATATAAGAAATGTCACATTAGATTAAATTAATTGCCATGGAACATGCTATTTTATGAAAAAGCATGGAATTCGCTCTCCACAACATTGATCTACTTGAACATAATTATATTTCCTTAGTAATACATTACATACCAATTTTCCATAAATCAATTTTCTACAAAGGCCTTCTTTGATCCCATTTCTATTTTCAGTCAATGCTATCTCTTCAATTATGAGTCTGTTACCTCTTGTGTATGCCTCACTTCCATATTCCAATGACTGTGTAAACTCTACTTTTCAAAACACCCACTAGAATACACGATAATTTGGAATATGTGCCTGACTTCTCCATCTCTTTCTTTAAAAAAAAAAAACATTATACTTGCTCACTTTGAAAAGTGTGAATTTTTAACTGATTATATGTGGAAAATTTTATAGCCTTTTGCTCATTTAAAATATAGGCCAGTTCCTCTATGATGTCCTTTATGATTGGAGAACAATGAAAACTGTGCATACATTCCTAAGAAAAATGATCACAATTTTGTTTATGGATAATACTGTTTTATTGCCATGGGAGAACAATGAGCATTTTGTTGTGTTTATTGTTACAGCAGCACATTAAATCATTGTCTTGAGAGAGTATGTTGAGTATTCTTTTGTGTGATCTCCATTGCATGTTGTATGAAATAGATTTTCCGAACCAAAATGCTCATAACACTTTGTGCCATGCTACAAATCACATGCTGAATGTAATATTCTACACTACCAGCACTGAATAAATATTCATACTGACAGCATTTCTGGATTCATGTACCTTTAACATTCTTTGAACTTGTACAGATTACCATATATGCCTATATCAGTGTGATCACCTATATTTGTTAATTTGTATGTAGCTCATCCTCTTAGTAATTTTTTTAGTCCTACTAATGGAAACTTCCCTTAGATGTCTGTACATGTATTACATCCTCCCTGCCTTGGTAAAGTCTAAATTTCTAGAAAGAGAAAGCATATTTAGCTGATCTTGTTTCTTCTTTCTCAAAGCCTTCCTTTTGCCTTATTTTTGTCTTTGTGCCTTCTAAAGTTGGTCTTAAATAATTATCAATGAATTTAATTGATAATATCTAATTGATATGTTTGAAACTAAAATTTTTTCATAACACCTCTGCTATATATTTTATACATATGTATAGACCTCCTATGTCAAAATCCCCAAGTTTTTCCTCTTTAAAATGATTTGTTTCAGCCAGCCTGAATGCATAGTTTTTACTCAGACTGTATTGAAAACAAATAAATCTGAATGTTTAATTATTCTCTTAGTAGCAGATTCTTTTCCAAGCTATGTCAATATTAAAATGTTATATATTAAAAATATTCAGCTTTGAGCAGTGCACATTGAGGCTAAATGTGGACTTCAGAGACATTTCTTTCTCTAATCCTGCAAATCATGTTTAATGTTTTATATATGCACAGGAATTTTTGTACATTCACCGTATCTATGAAGTCTTCCAAGAAAATAATATTTAGGGCTTATCTTACTAGAATAGCATTATCTAAAATGGAACTTAAATGGCTATCAGAGGAAGTGAGATACTCTGATGCACTGTGAACACCTTTGTCTTGCTCTTCTTAGAGCAGACATCTTCCTAAGAGCACAGGTAGAGAATCATTTTACTCTATGTGTGAAGATAGAAACTTCTTCCTATCTTCCTTGAGTAAACAAACTATTACTTCCAGAACCAAGAACATATAGGTCTAAAGGCTATTACCTGGTTCAGTGCGTTATTTGTGGAAAAAGAAAAAAAAAAAGTCCTATCCTCTTTATGTTGTCTAATTAAAGTCCAGAAAAATCTGACACCTGGGGAAAAAGACCAGAACCAGAACAAGAAAGAGGATCTGTCCTTGACAGGAAGTATTGTTTTCTTTCCTAAGTTTCATGGAACACACTAGAAGAGTATTTAAAACTGCCACATGGAATTGCCACTTCCAGATGGACATGGCACCAGTCCATAGGAAATGATGACATGAGCAAGGTGATTATAAAGGGACTCACATAAGTTGATCTTTCTTTTCTGCAGATGACACAAATAGAAAGCTTTGAGCCAGAGTGGAAAGGCACACTGTCACTTGCCTTTCCCCTCTGAAGAAGCTGGGACATATTCTGCTCAGCCAACATGTTCCCATAGGAATGTGATTTAACTTCCACTTTTCACACAGAATGAAGCAACACTGGAGACCTGTCGGGAGGGTGATAGCAGCCTGGGAGGAATTTGGATAAGTGTTTTTCACTCCACTGTTTTCATGTGACTTGACTCTCCTCTTAATTTAGTTACATCTTGACCTGGAAAATGCAGCCAATGTTTGTCTCTGTTCATTTGGCTTACCTTGATTCATCATGTGCATACCCCTCTTTCCCCTACTCTCACCTTATGCAGCCTTTCCCCTGCAACCTACTAATAGACTTTATCTAAATGTCTACACAAGTATTAACTGTCTCCCTCCGTAGGGGCTTTACTTCTAGGGAAAGAACATGTATTTGGGTCCTTGAAATATATAAAAAGAATATTCACCTAAAGCATCCTAAGAGGCTCCCCACTCCTTTCATCAGATCTGACTATTCATATATCTGGCAGCTTCTATAAGAACCCTCTGGTAGTAGAGGAATTAATATTTCTCACTTCTCCCTCGGTCCCCCCCCCCCCCTCACCCCACCATCAAACGACTGATTTTTATGCATGAGATAATAGACAAGCCTTGGGTGACCTGTTTTTTTCCCCCCTTCCCCCTCCCTTTTTTTCCTTGCGGTAAAATAGTGCTGAAGAAAGAGGGCACTAGTGTACAGCCCAGATCGCATCCTTGCACCGTCTGGCTTAGAGCTGAGGCGTCTGCGAACCGAGCGTGGCCCGAGTGGTGTTCTGGCCCGAGGACCATAGCGCTGTCTATCCGGACTCAGGTACGTCTCAAGTCCAATTCTCCAAGCAGACCCAGGTAAGCAGACACCTCTGGGCGGTGAAACCCACCCACAGTGGCAGACATAGTTGCAGTCCGTGGGATTTCCTCTTGATCTCAGAGGCATCCCCGCTTATTTATTTCTTTTAGCCCAGCATCCCCGGGAAGCGTCGGGACCCGTGGATGCCTGGGTTATCTTCCTCCTGCCTGGCTCACCTCATGCTCTCGCTCCCCGCCCGCTCCCTTAGCTCCTTTCTTGTCCGACTCTCACCTTGAGAAACGGAGCCGGGAGGAACGAGAGGGAGCCAACTTCAGCCCCAGAGGCGGCTGAGATTTGGCGCCTCTGCCCCCGAAGCGGTCGGGTTTGAATATACCTGCAGGAGCACTGGCTGCAAGGCAAAGAGAATGAGGATGGAGGGGTGGTGGGAGGCGAAGGAAGGGGTGTGTGTGTGTGTGTGTGTGTGTGTGTGTAAAGAACGCAGGAAGGAGGGTTAAAAGAGCGAAGTCGGGGGTGGGGTGGGGGGTGTCAAAGAATTGCAACTCGCTGGTCGAAGCGTCCGCTCCAGGCCCTGCAGGGGAATGTTTCCGCAGCTGGACTGAGCACTGTCCAGGGTTCTGAAGCCGGCAGAGCTTGGGCTACCGCTGCAAGAGCTACCCAGAAGCTCCCCTCCGTTCCCTTTCTAGAAATGTGCAAAGCCAAAGGTCCCGATTTAGGCGGGTGCAGGGGCCCCCTCCGCCCCCTCTCTCCACCCTCCATCGCGGGCATCAAGTTACCTTATCTGCACCCTTTCTCCCTGAACATCTACAGTAAGCCTGACTTATTGGGTGTGTGTATGGGGGGGGGGGGGGGTGTGGGAGACATACCAAACTCCGACATGCTGAGACTTTACCAGGCGTTGCCTTAGTAACTAATATGGATTTCCTCAAGCTGGCAAATTATATTTACTACTCGGGCTGTATGTTGAGGTCTTTTCAACTCCTTTAATTTAAAGTAAAAGGTGCATTCCTTTTTTGCGTTCATCTTGAAGTAGTGCTTCCACCCTCATAATGAGTTTCCAAATTTCTTCTGGGAAAAAGTTGATCTTTTCAAATCCGGAAAGTTCTCTAAGGCTGGAAGACCTAGCTCCTCCTCTCCTTTATTCCCCTTCCCCCCCCCCACCCCCCCCCCCACCCCCCCACCAAGTCTGTAAGTGTAATGGGTATTTGGGGACCTGGAAGAGGCTTGAAGCTGGAGGAGGGGGAGGGTCGGTGGGGCTCTGCGCCTCCAGGGACCGATGAGGGCACTGCGGGCAGGACGCACCACGTCCTGCCTTGACCACAGCTGTCTCCCAAGCTGTCCCTCCGGCCGCTATCATGTGTTGAAATGGACCGGGCAACTATTAACATCACTGACCCAGAGTTTTGAAACAGGTCTTGTGATAACAGAGCTTTGATTTTCTTCCTTTTTTTGTCGGCAGCGTCCAGCTCACGGCTGCCACCACGATGCCCATTGTACTCTTGACCAGTTTACTTTGATGCACCGGTGAAGAAGGGGGCTCGAATTCCCCTTTTAGAAGCGTCTCCAGGACACGGAGGTGGTCGTGGAGGACTAGGTGGCGGAGGAGGGGAAGGAGGCCGGGGTGCAAGCGGCGAAAGTGTTGAACCAGCGGTGTTGGAGAGCAGGACCGAGCAGGGAGAGGCAGGCGTCGGGTGTCTGTCTACGCTGTGAGCGCGCAGAGCCGGCTGGCAGGACCAGCGTGGGAACGCGGCCAGCAGGCTGTGGACCGCGTCCTCAGCACAATGGTCCGGCTCTTCCTGGTTTTTTTCCCAGCGATCTTTTTGGAGATGTCCCTTCTTCCCAGAGGACCCGGCAGGAAAGTGTTGCTGGCGGGAGCCTCGTCTCAGCGCTCGGTGGCCAGAATGGACGGAGATGTCATCATTGGAGCCCTCTTTTCAGTCCACCACCAGCCTCCGGCGGAGAAGGTGCCTGAGAGGAAGTGTGGAGAGATCAGGGAGCAGTATGGCATCCAGAGAGTGGAAGCCATGTTCCACACGTTGGATAAGATTAACGCGGACCCGGTCCTGCTGCCCAACATCACTCTGGGCAGTGAGATCCGGGACTCCTGCTGGCACTCCTCCGTGGCTCTGGAGCAGAGCATTGAGTTCATCAGGGACTCTCTGATTTCCATTCGAGATGAAAAGGATGGGCTCAACCGGTGCCTGCCTGACGGCCAGTCCCTCCCCCTAGGCAGGACTAAGAAGCCTATTGCCGGCGTGATCGGCCCGGGCTCCAGCTCCGTAGCCATTCAAGTGCAGAACCTGCTTCAGCTCTTCGACATCCCACAGATTGCGTATTCTGCCACAAGCATCGACCTGAGTGACAAAACTTTGTACAAATACTTCCTGAGGGTTGTCCCTTCTGACACTTTGCAAGCAAGGGCAATGCTTGACATAGTCAAACGTTACAATTGGACCTATGTCTCTGCAGTCCACACAGAAGGTAGGCATTGCATTTGGGAAAGAAAGGTACAGAGGAAGCGAGTATATTGCATGATGTGCCTTTATGATCATAATACTGCCCTCCACCCCCCATTTATTTCCTGCACTGTGGGCAACAGACTTTACCCTTGTCAGTACACACCCACCCAGGCATTACCTTTGATCCTCCTTCTGTAATTATAGTGTAAGAAGACTGTGTCCCATGGTGTTTTGGGGGATAGTAGGAACCTATAAGATACAAACTCTCCGTGAGTAGTATCCAACTGTAGTTTTTGGGCTACATGTTTGTCTCACATTCTGAGTTTGTGTTTGAAAGGCTTGTTTGCCCAAGGTGGTATACTACCCTTAAATGACTGGCTGTGGTTTTCCAAGCTTCACAGACTAATCCAAAATGAGCAACTGGGGAAACAAACAAAAACAACAAAACTTGCTGTCACCTAAAGTGGTCTTGAAAGCTTTATCTTGTCTCCAACAGCTGAAGGTGCTTCTTTGTCCTAGTGTGTGGTTCCCCTTCTTTCACATACAAAGCTTCCTTGGAATGTTGGATTCATGCGTCCATCTTCCTCTGTATATCAGAAACTTACTTCAAATTCTAGGGTGCCTCGGATACAAAGGAAAAGTAAATAGTTTAAATCATATATTTATTTTCTTTCTATTAAGTATGTTAAAATTATCCAGATGCCCTCACTCCTCCCAAGAATTATCTTCTTTTATGAGAAATAGCACTGGTGACCTCTTAGATTTGAGTTTGGTTTCTAGTCTTTTTCTTCTAACACGATGATTTTGCTCATTAGAATTTAGTTAGATCAGTTACTAATAAAAGGATAGTAGGAGTTAGGTGTAAAATGGCTTAAAAAAAGAAATAGATTTATTTGAGGTTAAAAACTTTGATTTTTATAGAGTCTTACATGAATTCTCAAAGTATTTTTTTTAAAGATTTCCCTTACTCTCCTTCTCTCAGCCTATGCAGATTTGGGGATAAAATGAGACTTTTAAGTCATTTACTCTTAACTCCCTTGTTAGGTCTATAAAGAAACTGAGACCTGGATTAAATATCAATTGCCTACGGCAATTCACACACACACACGCGTGCGTGTGCACACACACATATGTATGTGTGTGTGTATATATATATATATATATATGTTAGCATATGGAAGATAATCTTGAGAATATTGCTGCATTCATATTTTTAAATATCAAATTATTAAAAGAAAGGCCAGGAAAGAAAGGCATGACTTCATGTTCTTGCAACAGTTACACAATATTCAGCCACTGGTGTGAACTCTGATTTCAAAATTAAAAAGCATTCTTACTGATGTGGTTATATGGTGATTATTAATGAAAACCAATGCTTTAATTTATAAAGGGAGCAGAGTTTTCAGGACAAACAAACAAAAACAATGTAGAATTATGCATTATAATTTTGGAATTTGCCTTTGGGGGAAAAACTTTCTGCCGCAATATTGTGACTTTTAACAGCTGACTCATATTTCTGAATCTTGATTTTTAATAGTGAATGGCAAATCTCTTTTTCAACAAAATCTCATATAACTATTTTAAGAAACAATTTTAGGTTCAAATGCTAATCTCTTGCATATTAATGTTTAATGTTAATTTCCTACGTTTTTAATGTTTAACATAGTTTCCTCTGGTGCTTAGATGGAACATCTTGAAAGCACAAATTAAAGATGTGTTAATTATCAGCATTAGATCTCTCTACAAGGGAATGGCAAAATCTAGATGGAATGTGATTTATTTAAATATTAAATAATTCTCCCTCCGTTGAGCTAGGTAATAGTTTATAGATACTAGAAGTATAAATTCCTCTTTCCAAAAGTAATAGTTCATTACTTTTATACCCTAGTTTTATTTCCCATATTTTAATATAACATCATTTTATGTTGGGGTAGTGAAGAGTAAAGACTTCCCTATCTATCTTCAATTTGTTTTTCAGTTGCATCACTTTGCTAAAAATAATTGCTTATAGTGGGTTGCTTTCTGACAAGTAGAATTATGTTTTTGGAAAATTAATTTGACTTGTGTTTGCCAATTTTGTTCAGGAAGGGCTAATATTAAAATTTCACCCTATATTAATTTGGATTACTTTATTTCCTTTCTGCCTTCTGACTGATTTTGTGCGGCAGAGATTATGTCTCCATACTATTGTAGTAGTTGATTCTAGACTACGTTGTGTTCATAGAGCAGTGTCAGAGCTAACTTTCGTGTCTATTATCAAGAGATGACGCCATTCCCCTACCTTTTACATATGATCTTATTTCCTCTCAAGGAGAATTTGTCCCTATTCTTATTAGACATAATATGTATGGAACTGAAATTTATTTTATTTTCTCCTATCTGCAAAGAAATGTAACAGTCTCTTTTGTATAAGCACCAGCTGAAAATTCATTTTTCCTGAGGTTCTGCCCTCCTGCTTCTCAGGGACCCATGGTGTACTGGCCTGCAGGCATTTCCTTGCATCATTTAGTAATTTTCCTGCCTTCAGACTGATGGGGTCACCTACTGGTGACAGTTCCTTGTCAAAAAGCAGCTAAGACCACATATCAGTGTTGTCTCTGCCATCTGGGCACTATTCAGGAAAGAGGCCAGTTTGGATATTAACAATTTGGAGCTTAGAAATTCTGGAACCTCCAGTGACCTTCACCTCTCCTTTACAAATTAGCCATTCTATAGTAAATTTATCATCATAATTTTTTAAATTAGAAGTTAGCATAGTTAAGCTAGTATTAGAAGAATAGCTCGTATAGTTAAGCTAGCATCGTATAGTAAAAGTACTAAGTGACTAGATTAGTGTACCTTCATTTCCATGGTTAATTTTGATGGACTTTACAATCACAGTTGGGGCATCCTATTATTTGAATGCCCCAACTGTTTTTATAACCCTTTCTTATTTCATTTTATATCGAAGTTAAGCTGGGAGATATTTTCTGTTTGCTTTCTAAACCAGCTAGAATTCTGTTGTAATATTCTTTTACATACTTTTCAATCTTCTGCCACATCATTTGCACCACACTTAACCTCTGGTCATGACAACTGTCAGTTTACCTGGCATCAAAGAGTATTGGTACACGTGCAGGTACCTGCAGTAGGCTCTCCAGAAAAATTTTCAGGATAGTCACTGAGGAGAGTATTGAAAAAGGATCCGTCAAAGGGTAGGTACTGAAGCAATGGAGCCTTATTCACAGATAAAGATTGAGTGCATTTTGGAGCAAGTTACTCACCTGGACTGTGTGTCTTTAAATATGCTAAGCATAAAATACAAAAATAGCCTACTTCTGTGAAGAATATCTTGGCCAAGGACACTGGATTTTATCCTTGTGATGAAATGCAGATTCCCCATCAAGAATCAAATTTATCATTTCAAAAAGTTATAGAAGGCAGCACTTGAATGTAATTCTAGTTGATTACATTAAAAGCATTGAACGAATCCAATAAAGAATATTCTTTAAGTAGCTTCAAAAAGTTTTTTTTTTTTTTTTGATAGGGTACATTTTCATTTGTTTTAAGCATTTCTGTGTCAGTATTTTGTCTTATGTGTCAGAGGAGTGTTGTTATTATAAAGGACTTAATTATGCTTGTATACAGTGCCCTTCACTGTAAGGTACTTTTTTGTTTATAGTCACATTTTTCGTTGTAGTGCACCTTTTTTTTTTTTGATGCTTGCTTACATTTTATATGAAATTGGCCTTTTTGAGGGCTTCTTTTCAAAATCTTTTTTCTTCTTAAAACCCTTTTTCTATTTGATATAAAACTTACTTTAGCAGTCCAATGGCATCAGAGGAAAATCCTCCAAAGTCAGTGAACTATTACTTTAGGTAATGAAGTTACATATAAGAGTTTTATTTCTACCAAATATTGTATTTTCTATCTATGCCCCCGCAACTTTCTTCATATCTTTCTTATCTTGATTCCAACCTATTTCACAAAAAGTTACCTTAATAGTTGCTCCATTTTGTCACAAAATAAGGAACAGCAGTGTCATCAAAGGTTATTTAGGTTAATCAATTAAAGATGCTTAAAACACCATGATTACATCTTTCCCAAGAAGCAGTTCCCATATACTCTGAGTTTCCTATTGGTGATTAGGATTTCTAATATGAGTGAGAGAATATAGGACTTAAATTCAGAAGCAGTATTTCACCTACTAGTCTGCTTTTCTGTATAATGACCTGACTTTCTGAAATTTCCACCAATTCTCCATCAACCACTGGGAGTCATCCAAAACAATTTAAATTCCTCTTCCTTGTGATATTTGCCATCAGTAAATCCTCTCTTTTGTGCTGGATCTCACCAGTTCTCTCGCCCATTTATTCTAGTTTTTAATTCCTTCATCATCACAAATAACTCAAGTAGATTTGAGATAAGTTCTTATCCAAAAGTGTTCTGAAACATATGTGCTGCTGCTAGGCCGTATCTCCTTCTTTTTGTGCTTGAGCAGTTATTAATATTGGTATTGTTATTATATCTGAGAGTAAGACTTTACTTTTTGTTTCCTTTTAAATATAAAATTATTAGCTTAAATTGACCTTATCAGGAAGTTCTGGGGTTTGATTATTTAATTCATTTTAGCATCACCATAAGACCAGCTTTGTGTCCTCAGGATTTAATTATATACATTGAGACTAAGTAAGAGAGGGTCAAGTGTAAAGTCCTATAGTCTATCACCAGCAAACTACTTCCTGGCTGACTCTGGTGGTCATTTAGTCTTCATGAATTCCCTTGACAGTATGCTTTTCCATTATATACTGTACTACTTTATAGATAAATAAATCAATACAAGTAATTTAAATGAAAAGCCATCACAATAGTCACTCAATTCTAATTGAAGATATGCTATACAAAAATATGTAAAAAATTTAAAGGCTTGGTCTCAGTTACTAAGTACTTTACACTGTAAAGAGGGTACAGTTGAACACATGTAAACCAAATAAAGTTAAAGTGTGGACATTTAGAAACATGAATTTATACATGTTTAGGGAACACTGAAAGAAAATATTGGTGAGGATAATTGGTGAGAAAAAAGCCACAAAAAAGGGAATTTTGATAAGTGTTTTTTTTTATATGACATTTCTTTTAAAAGTTAGAAGCAGTAGTAAGAATGTCCCCATGGGATAAAATAAGCAGGTAAGCTTGTCTGGAGTGGCGAGTGTGGTCCAATAACTAATAATAAAGATAGCAACTCAACTTGGATTCTTATATTTTGTGACTGTGAATGCTTATTAATTTGAAGGACAAAAACTGGAGAATTTTGAAGCATGTGCCAGAGAGTTTTGGTTTCAAGAAAGATATACCCAAGCACAGTTTGATGTGATTCAAAAATAATTAAAGTGAATTTTACTGAAATATGTAGGGGAGATCCATTAAAGGGAAGGGCGAAAACTAACTGTGAAAATGTTAGTTATTGTGGAATTCTAGCTACTAGGCTGTTGAAATAGTTGGGAAAAATAAAAGGTGTTCCTTTGTCAATGATAAGGAGGAGTCCAAACTATGCCTAGTCTTGCAATCCTGGAGGACCAGGAGAATTTTGGTGTAATTCACAGGCGTGTCATGAGTAGGTTTCAAAACCATGATTCTTTAGGTTTAAACAACATGGACTAAGATTTAATATATTTAATATATAATTATATCAGTGTGTAACTTGGGTAAGAGCACATACATTATTAGCAGGCATGGGTATGTGGACAAAAGAAAAACCAGGGATAGTTATGAGATACTCTATTTGTGATTTAAGAAAAAGGGTTCACATCCAAATAAAACCTTGTTCATCCAGAACCTTGATTCTCCAGCTGACTTACCTGGGTACTTGAGACTTGGCTTCTTTGACCTCCAACCTTTTACATTTTAAAAATTGAATTACTGTTGATATACAATATTACTCTAGTTTCAGGTGTGCAACATAGTGATTTGATGTTTTCATAATTATGAAATGATTATCTCCATAGGTCTAGTTACCCTCTCTCACTATACAAAGCTATTACAATATTATTGGCTATATTTCTTATGCTATACTTTATATTTTAAACATTTTACAAGTTGATCTTTGCAACCTATATAGTTCTCTGACTTTTTAAAAAGAGTGCTGGATTTAATAGACACTTTCCTCAAATATACAAAGTAATCATTATGAATATCAGTTGCTACATGTGCTGGGACACAGTGGTAATCTTGAAGCCTGTTGAAAAATATAAAGCCATTTAGGGGCACCTGGGTGGCTCAGTTGGTTGGGCATCTGACTTCAGCTCAGGTCATGACCTCACAGCTTGTGGGTTTGAGCCCCACGTCGGGCTCTGCGCTGACAGCTCAGAGCCTGGAGCCTGCTTCAGATTCTATGTCTCCCTCTGTTTCTGTCCCTCCCCTGCTCATTCATTCTCTCTCTCTCTCTCTCTCTCTCTCTCTCTCTCTCTCTCTCAAAAATAAATAAACATTAAAAAAAAAAAAAGAAAAATATAAAGCCATTTAGGGGCACCTGGGTGGCTCAGTTGGTTGGGCATCTGACTTCAGCTCAGGTCATGACCTCACAGCTTGTGGGTTTGAGCCCCACGTCGGGCTCTGCGCTGACAGCTCAGAGCCTGGAGCCTGCTTCGGATTCTATGTCTCCCTCTGTTTCTGTCCCTCCCCTGCTCATTCTCTCTCTCTCTCTCTCTCTCTCTCTCTCTCTCTCTCTCTCTCTCAAAAATAAATAAACATTAAAAAAAAAAAAGAAAAATATAAAGCCATTTAGAGGCGCCTGAGTGGTGCGGTAGGTTAAGTGTCTGAATCTTGATCTTGGCTCAGGTCATGATCTCTCAGTTTGTGAGTTTGAGCCCTGCATTGGGCTCTGTGCTGATGGCATGGAACTTGCTCAAGATTCAGTCTCTCCTTCTCTCTGGCCCTTCCCTGCTTGTGCTTTCTCTCCTCTTCTCTCTGTCTGTCTCTCTCTCTCTCTCTCTGTCTGTCTCTCTCAAAAATAAATATATAAACTTTAAAAAATATATAAAACCATTTTTTCCTACCAAAAAATGACCCCAGATTACTATTCTTATGAGTTTCTATATTTGTTATTTTTTTACTATATTGGCTAGCCTTATTAAACCATTTTATAAGTTATTTAGTCAGTATTTAGTGAACAGCTATTATGTGCAAGGAATTAAGGTGATGTTCAAAGATGACAAAAAAGAGATATCTTTATTATTTTGAGAAAGATTGAACTCTTCTTGATTCTTCTGCCATACCATCAATCACTCTGTGACTTCATTAGCTTTGGAATAAATTTTTCAAGTAGCTGGCCTGCATAGGGTAGATGGTGATGGCAACTCCTATTTTATATTTCCCCCATAATGTGGCTTGGCAGTTCCCACTTCTCTTCAGTCACTAAAATTTTTCTCCTAGCGATCTATGGTACTAATATACAATGACTGTTGTATGGATTTTTAATAACTTTCTAGGTAGTGGCTAGAGTGGCATCATCTTGAAGAAATTTGTCAGAAGCCGTATTTTCAGCATGCCCCATAGTAAGACCACAGAGGGGTGCGAAACCACAGTGGAGGACAGAATAGTTTCCTGAGTACCTAAAACCACTGAAAAAGCAACTCATCGTTAATGGGTTCTGATATTAGATTGGAAGCAACATCTCGGTAGGAGAAGGTTTTCAGAGAAGGTATAGTTGAAAACCAGAGTCAGGCTAAGATATAAAGGCAAAATGATGTGACTGTCTTATCCATGAGGGGCCTAACATTGGATTAAAATTTTTATGCAGAAATATATATGTAACTTATGTATTCAGGTGTTATTTATTTATTCTATTTATTTTTCATGCCTAATTGTTTTCTTTTTTTTTTAATGTTTTTATTTATTTTTGAGACAGATAGAGACAGAGCATAAGCAGGGGAGGGGCAGAGAGAGAGGGAGACACAGAATCCAAAGCAGGCTCCAGGCTCTGAGCTGTTAGCACAGAGCCCGATGCGGAGCTCGAACTCACAGACTGCAAGATGATGACCTGAGCTGAAGTCGGATGCCCAGGTGCCCCCATGCCTAATTGTTTTCTATGAATGTCTAAAACACTTAAGATCTAAATTTACAGGAAAAATTGTAATTTTAATTTCCTTCAATCTCACGGGAAGTTTTGCTTTCTTAAGCTTAAGACACCGTGGTACCAAATATAGTGTTAATGTTTTTATGAAGATAATTTATTGATTCAGGCAGAAATTCTCCTTTATCAACTTTAAAATTATCTGTTTTGGTCACTTCATGGCCAAGAAATTAAAGATTCGAGCTGATTATCTAAATGATTCTGATAAAAGCCTAAATTGGCAACTGAAAAACAAAAACGATTTTGGGAGAGCAGTTCTTTGATTACCAACTAACTTATTTTGCATTCTGATGAAGACATGACCATCTTATACATTGGTCTATTATGTGTCAGACCCTGGTCTTGGTGCTAAGAGTACATAAATTAAATACATTTTGATTATTATTATCATTGCTATAATTATTATCCTTAAGGTCCCATAGTCTGTCAGAAGAGACATATATGTAGTTGTAAGACTCATGGGTTACAAAAATTTAATCATAAAAAATAAATGAATGAAAGGCTATTGGAAATACTATATATTCATCTCAGTTTTATTTGTGAAATGGGAATGATAATCACTGCTATATTATTTACCTCATAACAGTGTTTTGGAGAACAAGGAGATGGAATATACAAGTGACTTTTACCTGCTTTTGTTAAATTCCCACCAAAGGGACAGATTCTTAAGATATCAGCCCTTTTTAGCTGATGAATAATGAGCAAGTACATGCAATCAGTTAATCAGGTATAGATTTTGACCCTAAAGCCCAGTAAAATAAGACAAACATGAAATTCGTGGTTAAAAGCATAGCATGTGGTATAGATTTTAAGACTCTTTCTCATGCTATAAATGAGAAAACAAAAGATCCAGGGAAATAGAATGGCTTGCCCAAGACTATAATATGTGTTAGTAACAAAGCCAGGACTAATTCAACTTGGTATTAGATATTTTTTAAAAACAAGTCTCATTTGTTTGTTTGCTTGATTGTTTTTTAAAAAATATATTAGTTTTTTTAAAAAATATATTATTTATTTTTGAGGACGAGTGAGTGCGAGCAGGAGAGGGCAGAGAGAGGGAGAGAATCTCAAGCAGGCTCCATGCTATTAGGGCAGAGCCTGACATGGGGCTCGAACTCACAAAACCATGAGATCATGACCTGAACCGAAATCAAGAGTAGGATACTTAACCGACTGAGCCACCCAGGTGCCCCATTTGATTGATTGTTTCAAAATCATATGATTCAACCTCCTGCATTCCTCTCTCCTCTGAGGTTTATATCATCCAGCCACGCTAAATTCTTCCCAACTTTGCTGCTGTCATTTAGTAGCTTCCGGGAGACTCTGCTGTCACTGAAAACTCATTCTTACTGCTGATAGTCTGCCTTTCAATATGGACTCTTGTCATACTCCCGAATGATTCCAATATTCATATGTGTGATCCATTGATGCTTATCCTCTTAGTTCAGTGACATAAATTCTGTGTCCTTTCCCTTCACTTCCGCAAGCCACCTACTCTGACCATCGTCTGGCACCTTGGCATTGCCAAGAACTGTTATATCTCTGAACTCTTAAAGGTCAGAAAGACTCTGAACAATAGAAGCCTGTTCTTTTCAAACTGTCTTGCTTCCAACCCACCTGCTCTTAACATTCCTCTTGAAAGCCTGGGTAAAGCCGTTTTCTTATGTGATCTGACTTCTTCCCAGGATTTATGCAACTCTGTCTCCATATTTATGTTTGTTACCATCTTGTAATAAAGTTCCTTTCTTAGAGAAAATGAAATTCCAACTTGAAATGCCCATTCCATATGAAACTCTAGTTGAGGCTTTCATTTTTTTCTGGCAGAAAAATAAAGGCCAGTAAGGGGCATCTTTTTTTTTTTTTAATATATGAAATTTATTGCCAAATTAGTTTCCATACAAAACCCAGTGCTCATCCCAAAAGATGCCCTCTTCAATGAGGGGCATCTTTTTTAATGAAAAAAGAAAGGATTCTATCCCTGTGAGGGCTGTGATCAAGAGTGAGAGATTACACTTGCTCAGATGGCTGAATGGTACTATCTCTACAGCAAGTGATCAGGGGTTGTGTGTAGTGCATAAGGATGAGATGAGATTAGAAAAGGATGCCTAGAGACGGATTCTAGGGATCAGGGGTAGGATGGAAACAAAGGCTTCAGGGAATTAGCCATGCTCAGAGAGCCATCAGGGTAAAATGTACAAAAATAATCCCTTAACTTTATTGTAGAGATGAGATAGAGCTAAATAAATGTAAGATATTATTGTTGTTGTCAGGCTATTCCAACCTTAAATAAGAAGATGTCCTTATTCTAAGGGAGCCCATGTGAAGTAAATATAAGAATGTTCTGTAGTGAATGTATGCAAATAAAGAAGAGATATATTTTGCTGATTTGCTGACTTTGAGTAGCACACTTAGCTTCCTGTATTTTTCCTTCATAACAGTTGCATCCATAGCATGTGGCTATAGATGAGGGCTTTCATTTAGACTTGTATAGATTGTTCTGCAGCTATTGCTGGATACTTGAGGCAGTTTCCTCTTTTTTCTGTGGTGCTCTGACGTATTTTATAATTTGTACATTACAAAAGGCTGAACAAAACAGATCAATAAACAAATTGCTCACACTATGTTGAAGGGGAGAAATTGTTTACAGTAGAATGGAATACAAGGTGATATGAGGATATTGGAACAGGGAAACAACTTAAACAGATAATGTCCCATTTTCCTGGATAAATGAGTGTACCATATTATTTTTACTTTTTGGCTGACAGGTGTCATTCTGATGGTAAAAAGAATATGCATTCAGATGTTTATTGTAATTAAACAGATGTTTAGTGAACACTTTCTCTGGGTCAAGCTCTCTACTATAGTCATCAATGACCAGAGCTGAACTATAATCCCTCTATCAAGAAGTTCATCATGTGGTAGTTACCATTCAGTTTGGTAAATGCAACCATCAGAGTAGGTATGAATAAAGAGGTAAGAGAGAAATGTCATTACTTTTCTCTGGACCAAAGAAAGAAGTGAGAGTAACCTCATAGAAGCCTCCCAAAGAATGTGACATTGAAATTCACACCATTACAGGACCAGAGGAGTGATTATGAGTCAAAGTATTGATGTAGAAAACAAAGCATGCTCAGGGAACTTAAAAATGTCACTAATTCTGGAATATATGTTCAGGGAAAAGGATTGGGGAAAGAGCAAGTTGTAAAGGGAGGAAAGGCTTAGGTCATGAAGGGACAGGCTTGCCATGCCAAGAAATTTAGATTCTATTTTGTAAATATGGTGAGCCAGTGAAAGATTTTAAACAGAGAGGAAACACAATCAGATTTATATTTTGAAAACAGCACCCTGAAAATTTTGGAGAGGACGGCTTAAGAAAAGAAGTCATATTGGAAATTAGGACACAAGTTGATGGGCCATTGATAGTTGGGAAAGTGGTGGAGAAAAAGCCAATTTAATTAATCAATTTAGTCAAGAATGATAAGAGCTTTACTAAAGTAAGTGTCAGTTGGGATGGAAAGGAGAATGGATTGGACAGGAATTTAGTAGCGAGATTAGGATTTAGTGAATGATTGGTTATAAGGATAAAGGAGAAAGGGGAGTCAGTAATGACTACCACGTTTCCATTTTGTATAGCTAAATAGTGAGAAAAGAAGAAGCATAGACTGGCAAAACATGAGTTTTAGAGTAGTTGAATTTGAGATATCTATGGGAAAAAAGGTTGAGAGACCCCATAGGCCAAAGATGTAGAAAGGGAGGTAGATTTGTGATTTGTCAGCAAATAGCTGTAGTTAAAACCCTAAGAGTGGATGAGATTACCAAGGGAGAGGATATGGAGTGAAAAGAGGAACAGTAAAGGCAGGACTTTGAGGAAGGTGAAAATGAGAAAGAGGATCCAGAAAAAGGATGTAGAATGAACAGTTAGAAAACTAGGAGAGCGGTGCCTGGGTGGCTCAGTTGAACTCTTGACTTCAGCTCAGGTCATGATCTCAAGGTTTGTGAGATGGAGCCCTACTCTGGGCTGAGCGTCGAGCTTGCTTGAGATTCTGTCTCTCTCTCTGTCTCTCTCTGCCGCTCTCCTTGCATATGCTCTCTCTCTCAAATTAAAAACAAAACAAAACAAAAAAACTCAAACAAAACTAGAAGGAGAAAGAGGAAGAACCAGGAAACAACAGACATTATGGCAGCCAAGGGAGGAGAGATTTCCAGGAAGGGAACCACAAAGCTGACAGGGAAAGGAGGGTTATGGAAACAGTGCTCTGTACCAGTAGCCTCCACTTCCTCCTAGCGTCTGCCTCCCCAAGAATCTCTCTCATTTTTTCCCCCAAAGTCTGAGTACTTTAATGTGATTTTCTATAAACAAGGATACTCTTAAACTTAACCAAAATACAACCATCAAAACCAGGAGATTAACAGTGACACATTACTACCATTTAACTCTCAGACCCCATTTGAGTTTTACTTGTTGTCCCAATAAAGTCTTTTGTAGCAACAGGATCTAGTATAGAATTAGTCGTGTCTCTTAATCTCTTTCAGTTTGGAGTAGTTCCTCAGTCTTTCCTTGACTTCATGATCTTGACAGTTTTGCAGATAACAAGTCCAATTATTTTATTATTAATTTATTTTATTTTTTCTTAAAGTTTATTTATTTTAAGAGAGAGAGAGAGCTGGGAAGGGGCAGAGAGAGAGAGAGAGAGAGAGAGAGAGAGAGAGAGAGAGAGAACACCAAGCAGGCTCCACTGTCAGCACAGAACCCCAAATGCTGGGCTAAATCTCACAAACCATGAGATCATGACCTGAGCCGAAATCAAGAGTCGGTTGCTTAACCGACTGAGCCACCCAGGTACCCCACAAGTCCAATTATTTTCTAAAATGTCCCTCAGTTTTGTTTTACTGATGTTTCCTCATGATTAGATGTAAGGTACACCTCTTCATTAGGAATATTCCAGAAGCAATGTTGCATTCCTGTCACTGCACTGCTAAAAGGTATATGATTTAAAATTTTCCCATTATTGATGATGTTAATTTTGATCACTAGATTAATACGGTATCTCTCAGTCTTCTCCACTGTAAAGTTTGTAATTAATGAATATTTTATGGGAAGTTGCTTTGAAACTCTGTAAATATCCTGTTAATCATCAAACTTTTGATTTATTCATCAATTTATTTATGTGAGTATGAACTTATGGATTCCTATTTTATTCAGTGCATTTTAGTCTATTATTAATCATCATCATTATTTATTTTGGTACTAAATTGACAAGCTGGCTTTTGTATTCTTTTGGCATGTACCATCATTTTTTGAAAACTCCCTATTTTCTGGTACAAAAACTTTTCAGGTTAATTATTTACTTTTTCTTTTAATTTTCTTTATCTGAGTATAGTGGATACACAATGTTACATTAGTTTCAGGTGTACAGCATGATGATTTGACAAATCTGTGTTATGCTGTGCTTGCTCACCTCAAGGGTAGCTGCCATCTGTCACCATACAACACTATTACAGTACCATTGACTGTATTGCCTGTGCTGTACTTTTTATTCCCATGACTTATTCATCTCTTCATTTCTAAACCCATTAGAAGGGCAGAGGCCAGGAGGAAGTGGAGGCTGCAAGTATGTTGCATTGTTTCTGGAGACTGAGAAGGGAAGGTGAGAGAGAGGACGGTAGCTAGACCGAGATGTACTTCTAAGTGAAAACATTTTCTAGGATGAGAAAGCGTGAAGCAGTTTTAAAAATTGATGGAAAACAGTGGTAGAAAAGGAGAATTGGAGGATAACTGAAGCAGAGTTTCTGAGGAGGCAAGAAGGAATTGTGGCTGGGCCACACTGAATAGGAAAAGTCTTTCTTCTGGGTGGTGATACAATTAAGTTTGGGAAAGATGAGAAGAGAAATAATATTTGGTATCCTCTGTTTTCTCAACTATTCAGTGAGGGAGAAGGAAAGGGAAATGGAGAAGTTCAAAAACAAACAGGACAAATACTTAAAGGACCCACCAGAGATAGGAAACCATGTATTTCTAGCAGTGTGATTGCCTACTGTTTTGATATTCTCTCCATTCAGAAGTGTACAGTCCCAAGATACATGTGAGGAGTCCCATCTTTCTCAGCACCTCATTAACTTGGCCACCTGCTGGCTCAATGTCCAAAGCACTAGAATATTCTTTTAGTTAATTACATAGGCTACCAGGTGCTTGCCAAAGATTATAGCCACGGATTATCCTTTGTCCAGCTCCTGTCACAAGGCCAGATGAAATTAACTTTTCAGAAAACTACATCCCTGACTTTGTTTGCTCTCCTTGAAGAACTGCTTTTTCTAGGTAGTGTTTTAATAGGGTCTCTGTTTATTTCTTGCAAGTCAGAACGAGCATTGGAAATGTAAATAATGCCTTATAACTTTCAAAGATTTGTAGAAAATATTTCTTAGTATGTTGTTCAATATCCCTTTTATAAAGTCCATTTTTAACAATTCTTTGTAGACTTTAATATCATGAAATCATTTATCTCTCTTGAAGAACTGACATGTTTCAACTTAACTGGTAATGAGAGAATTGTGTTTTCCATTCTTCTCTTTTCCTACCAGGAATCTCAAAGGTAAATTTGATGCTTGATTACAAAAAAATGTTTAGTGTACATGCGTAGATATTAGCTTCTTCATCTTCAACAGCATTATTTAATACTTTATATAATTATAAAGTGCCTCAAATCCATTTTAAGAAGAGTGAGGACATTAATGTATAGGTAAATGGAAGTGACCCTACTGTAGGTATAGATCCCTGCTGAAGTTTCTCTATGTTATGAAGCAGAGGGTAATGACAGGCTGAGAGGTTTTTTAAAACTGTGGAAGAGGAGGAGTTTATGTTACACTCACAGTTGAAGATGGAAGAAAAATTTCCTTTGTATTTAGTATGGTAGAAGAGTCTTTGAGCTTTGATCATATACCAGAGGAGAACCATACTCCTTTAGATTAGTGAAAAAGGCCTTCCGTGGCTCATAGAAGCTCTGCCATGGCTGTCTTTTCCTTCTTTAGTACATTCTAGAGTCTGCTCTGCGGCTATGCTGGGATGTTTTGCCCAATGTTGGCAGGGTATATGTGTGGGTGAAACATTCTCTTTACCATGGTCAACACTGAGCAGGGCTTCTGCGTCTCTGTGAATTTCCAACAGCCTCCTTCCCTGTTCTCCCTTTTTTATCTTTAGGGAAAAATAAATCCATTTTCGAGTGACTGTTTCATGACAAATGGAGAGAGAGCTTGCCTTCCACCCGCTTCCTAGCTTTTCCTAATGTTTTTATCATGTGTCTTCCAGACCATAATTGCCTGGCAAACTAAACACCTGAAAGACACCCTCTGTCTCCTACTTCTGTTAGTCACGATGGTTGTGAAATCACAGAGCCTAGAGAGAGACCCTTGTGCACTGGTACATGTGATAGACAACTTACCCCTTGTTTTTGGCTTGAAATGCCAGATTTGAACAGTGAAAAGGCAAATTTCATTTTTTAAAATGTTGACACACACCGAAGGAAAGGTTAGTATGTAATCTCCTTGATCTGTCATTTTAATAATGTATATATTTTTTAACGTTTATTTATTTTTGAGACAGAGAGAGACAGAGCATGAACTGGGAAGGGGCAGAGAGAGAGGGAGACACAGAATCCGAAGCAGGCTCCAGGCTCTGAGCCATCAGCCCAGAGCCCGACGCAGGGCTCGAACTCACTGACCGCGAGATCGTGACCTGAGTCGAAGTCGGAGGCTCAACCGACTGAGCCACCCAGGTGCCCCGATCTGTCATTTTATTTTATTTAAAAAAAAAAAAAATTTTTTTTTCAGCGTTTATTTATTTTGGGGACAGAGAGACAGAGCATGAACGGGGGAGGGGCAGAGAGAGAGGGAGATACAGAATCGGAAACAGGCTCCAGGCTCTGAGCCATCAGCCCAGAGCCCGACGCGGGGCTCGAACTCACAGACCGCGAGATCGTGACCTGGCTGAAGTCGGACGCTTAACCGACTGCGCCACCCAGGCGCACCCCCCCCCCCCCCCGATCTGTCATTTTAAAAGTAAAATTTTACTTGAAAAGAAACAACTGCTTGAAAATGAAAAAAATTATGGAGCGAGTGATTAATTTTTGAAGTGCTTATGTTCTCCCTTTCAGCAGTTTATTTTTAGGCTGTCTTAGGTGCAAAGAGATGTACTAGACTAGTGCATCTCAACCTTCATACGTGTACGAAATCACCTGGGAACTCGATAGGTTGCAGATTCCAGCCCTGGGATGGACCTGAGAGTCTGCATTTCTCCTAGGCTCTCAGGTGGTCCGTGGGCCACAGTTTGGGTAGAAATTCGGGAAGCTCCTTCTGATAGTGTCTTTCTTGTGATAGTACACTGCATATGCCTTCTCACACACTTATGAATTATTTCCTTCAGAGTCATTTACACATGTCTCAAGGCAATGTTCTATGCTCCTGAAATAGGCAAAAAATGGGTTTTAAAATGTGCATGTTTAAAAAATTACACCAAAGACATTTATCTATTCATTTCTTACATTACTTGCCAAATGTGGTATTGCGGTTAATGGGAATCTTATTTCTGTTTTGTTCACTGACGTATCCCCAGCAATCGAAACAGTGCCTTGCACACAGTAGACATTCAATAAATATTAGTTTAATTGAATTACGTACAGAGGGCTTTTGTTCCAATCCCTCTTCCTGCCTTAGTAAAGGGTTTGATGATTTAAGAGCTTGCAGTATTTTGCATTAATTTTCATTGCTAGCACCATAAATGTAAATGAAACAAGGTAGTAGACTATTCAAATTTGAGAACCAAAAACCTTGGAAATGTTTGTTTGTTGGTTTCTTTTTTGCTAAATTCTTTATAATTTTTTTATTTGCTTTTTTCTTACACTGGTGGACTAAAGAAAAGAAAACATCCAATTAATTGCATATTTTGTGGGTAAACTCTTCTTAATTAATATTCTTCTTTACCTTTACCTTTCTAATAATTGAGGAAGAACGACTACACTTACTGTCAATGAAAACTCTCAAGTGGTTATATTTTTTCATTTTCTTCTTCTTAATGATTTTTTTAGTTTATTTTTATTTATTTTTAGAGAGAATGACAGCAAGCAGGGGAGGGACAGAGAGAGAGACAGAATCCCAAGCAGGCTCCACACCATCAGTGCAGAGCTCGATGTGTGGTTCGAACTCATGAACGGTGAAATCATGACCTGAGCCGAGATCAAAAGAGTCCGATGCTTAACCTACTGCACCACCCAGGCGCCCCTTCCTTTTATGAATATTGGTGTTGCGTAACAATAGTCTCCTTAGACTTTAGTGCCCAACATCCAGCGGGAAGTGTACTGAGTGGGACGAACTGGGTTTGTCTTATTCCCCCATCAGCTATTCCTTGTGACTCTGGACAAGTCACCAGACCACTTAAAGCCTGTCTTCTCATCTGTAAAGGGTCTGTCATGCTTTCCTCCCAGCCTCCTGTGAGGACCAAATGAACTATTATGGAGGTGCTTTTGAAACTGTAAAGTTTTTTTTAATGTTTATTTATTTATTTTTGAGACACAGAGAGAGAACAAGTGGGAGAGCGGCAGAGAGAGAGAGAGAGAGAGAGAGAGAGAGAGAGAGAGAGAGAGAATCCGAAGCAGGCTTCCAGGCCCTGAGCTGTTAGCACAGAGCCCAACGTGGGCTCAAACTCACAAGCTGTGAGATCATGACTTGAGCTGAAGTCAGATGCTTAACCAACTGAACCACCCAGGTGCCCTGAAACTGTAAAGTTTTACATAAATATAGCTAGTTGCAGTATATTGTATTATAGCTTATATTATTATATTCTCATTTTAATTATTAATAACTGCCTCCCGACCTCTGCTTTTCCCCAAACATTATAAGCAGTCACTTTTATTTAGTATTTATTTAGAATGATAGTTTTCGTGTTGGAGGAAATATTTACCTAAGTCCTTGATTTAGAAAAAAAAATGAGGTTAGGTGACTTACCTGAGGTTACACACAGCTCATTACGATAAGAAGACTTTTCCTTGTAGTTTGGCTTTTGCTCTCTATAAACCCTGAAGCATCTCCAAATCATTTGCCTTTATCTCTTCATATTCTCTTTCTAGTCTCTGATTTTCCTCCGCCCTTATTCTATGTGGGCTTGAGGGGCAAACCTTAGTTTCTTATCAATGAGTCAACCAGTTAGTTCATTTATTTGACAAATGCAGGTCCCACTAATCACCCAGCAGTATGCTGGGCATCAGGTATCAAGAATGAATCCAGACTGCAGATGTCCATCAAGGGTGCTAACATAGGCAAATAGCCATCAGAAATGATACTGATGTTATATTTATAGCAGCGCGCGCGCGTGTGTGTGTGTGTGTGTGTGTGTGTGTGTGTGTGTATGATTATGTGATGAAATCATATTATCTATGCATCCTCCAGACTTTATGGATACTCTGTAGTTCCTACCATTGCTTATAGTCCAGAAGGAAAGATAAAGAAATAATTTTTGCCACCTACGTGTATGGTTGGATGTGGATCAAGAGAGGGTGTGGAGGTTCAAGAGAGGAGGACATCACTTCTAGATGGGGGACATTAGTCAGGTATTTTGGAATAAGTAGCATTAGAGTCTGGTCTTAGATGTTAGCTAGCCATGCAAGGGAAGAGCTAGATGGAAAAGGAATTTCCCATGAAGGAAGTCGTATAAATAAGGGCTCTGAATAAAATGCTAACAGATACACAGGGAATGGTGAAATGGTTAATTTGTCTGAGGAAGAACTTGCCTAAAAGGGAGTTGAGAAAGAATTTATTGGAAAAGTAGACCCAGATGTCAGAGTGCTGAGAACGTCAGAGTTTGAACTTGTCTTCCATCTGCTAATTTAGTCAAAACAAAGTGGACTCTCTTTTGTAAATTTCTACTGAAGACCGATAAATAGGTACTTATTTTTAACTCTTCCCGCCCACTCATTTTCTGGTCCTTTTTTCTTCCTTGTAACATTTGTGCTAGAAAGTGACACCTTTGCAGGGAAGCCATCTTCTTTGTTTGTCTGGAAAAATGTCATTAATCATACAGCCCATTTACATTCCCATAGCAATATAAATATTTAGTGGTAAGAAGAATATAGGCGAATGTATTGCAATGTTTTGCAGCTAGACTTGGAGTCTATGTGGACATGTGGCCCGCCTCTCAGTGAAGCAAAAGGCATATTACAAGCTGGTTTCTCAGCTGTGAAATGCCACTACTTAGGTCGCATGCCTCACTTAAAAAAAAACTGCCAGGAGCAACGCCTTCTACTTGGCGGAGAGGCGTGCCACCTGTCACCCCAAGCTGCCATCCCCTCTGGCATCGTGCACGGGTAACTTTGATTCACTTCTGCATATGGGGAGGTTGTGTTCTGTGCCTTTTGCAGCATATTTCTCCATGGTATTTATTGGGGTGAATTCATTCTTGTACTCATTGAACTGAGGGTTATTGCCCATACTCATGGGAGCCAAACCTTAATCTGGAAGAATAGTTGTAACCTTGGGGACAGCAGTTGAGTGAAAATGTAAATTGTCTCACATGTGAAAAATGGCATGTGATAGGCATATTTCCACTCAACACCTAGCTGTGATGCCACTCTTGGTGATATTGCAAGATCACACTTTATTTCACTCTGCAATGACATTCCTGGAAATCAGCCTTAGAGAGCACACATTCTAGATTCATTAGGGACCACGTCCCATCAACTCTTAAGGACTATAATAAAGAAAATAATTTATATCTTCACATGCTGGCAAAAAAACTCCTTACAGCATGTACCTTACTTTAGATTTCCTCCTTTGTAAGGTCTGGAATGAGGTTAAGCACAAAATAAGTGCTTGATTAACACATGTTGAATGAACAATCAAACAGTGGTTCTGTTAAAAGGTAATCTAATAGGCATTTGTGCTGGCCATAATACTAGAATCTTTTGGCTCCCTATTTTTCTAAGAAAGAAATATTTAAAAACCAACTATGCTCTATGTTTATAGAGATACAAGTTCTGCCTGCCATAATAATCCCATCTTGGCACAGGTGTTGGACTGTAGAGTTTACAATGTGTTTTCTCTTGTATTTTGAGTTGCTCAAGAAAAAAAAAACTATATTAAAATAAATACTTTCCAAAATTTTTTCAAATGTAATTCTCATTTTCACCATCTGTTCTTGTTCGGGTTGAATTGTGGCCTCCCCAAAAAGTTTGCATCTTAATGCCCAGTTTCTCAGGATGTGACTTCAACTGGCAACAGGGTCATTATAGAGGTAACCACGTTAAAATGAGATCATTAAGATGGGCACTAACGCAATATGACTGATGTCCTTATAAAAGCAGGAAATCTGGCATAGAGAGAGACAGGCAAGCAGGGAAAATACCATGTGAAGATGAAGGTAGAGACTGAATGGAGTACCTATAAGACAAGAAATACCCAAGAGTGTCAGCAAACTACCGGAAACTAGCAGAGAGGCCTGGAACAGATTGTTTCTCCCAGTCCTCACCAGGAACCACTCCTGCTGCCATCTTGATCTTGAACTTCTGGTCTCCGAAACTGTAAGACAACAAATTTCTGTTGTTTAAGACATGTGGTTTGCACTTTGTTACAGCAGGCATAGGAAGTGAATTGCAGTTGTTCTCAGGTTACTATATTCTGGAACCTGGGCTAGGTTCAGGTACTTTTTGAATGCGCTGAAAAAAACTAATCTTTATGGTGCAACTGATGCTCATATGTTTATGGGCTATTAGTTGCTTAGCTTTTAATCTTTCCGCCCCCCCATCTGACCCACCACATTATTTTCATAAATGTTAATATAATTTAGGTGTCTATTATTATTATTGAAAAATAGTAATGATACCAACACCATCGATTGAGCATTTATTGTGTGCCGTGTACTGTGCTGAGTGTTTTATGTACATTATTTCATTTGGTCCTCCCAATAACCCTATGAAGAAAGTACTTTATTATTCTGAAAGCTGAAAAATGTTTTTCTGAGTCACACAGGTAAAAATTGTCAGACACAGGGTCAGTCTTATTCCAAAGCCCAGGTGGCTGACTGCTATATAATTTGTATAAAGAGGTGCTACACTGTGGCTTTTTGTCTACACTATTAGGGCTTTTGGTCTGGATATTGTCAGCATTTGAATGCCTATTTAAATGAGTAAGGGAAATGTAAATAAAGGCAAAGACTCTATAACCATAAACCAGACAGTGTCTTAAAAAAATCAGGTCCTTGAACTAGATTGTATCCAGCACACCTGCCCTAGTCAATTGGGAGGACCACATAGCTCAGCCTATCACTACCTCAGGAAAGAATAAAATAAATGTATCCTGGGTCTTCTTTATCAGTTCTCTTCAAATGCAGAAATGTGTGTCCACTCCAAAGCTTGCTCCTGTTTGACTGTAGAAGCACAGACAGAGGGAGATGTTGTGAGAGTGTGAAGATGGCATTTCCTATGCCTGCTGAAACAAAGTGTAAAGATTTATCACTATTAATCTTTTAACATGAATCTTTTCAGATTATTCTGTGTGGCTTTTTAAAAAATTAAATATATGTTTTCCATGAAAACTGAGAAATACAGAACAGTGTTATCAAGCCAATGACAATTATCCATAATTCCAACTCCAGGAAATAACCAGTGTTAGCATTTTATCACATAAGATGGCTACGTATTGATTTGTTCTAAAGCATACCTGACATTTCTTTAAAAAAAAACTTCAAATTTAGTATTCCTGGAAATGATGATAAAAAGCCATGCCTTCCTTTTTCTGTGTCTAGGAAAGTACAATAATTAAAACAAATAAACAAACATACCTATATTTCTAGAAACGAAGTTGTTTTTTTTTTTTTTCCCAGTGCGCAAAGGGGAAGAAGTCTTTCTCCTCTCTCTGGAAATTTCTAGGGCTTTAGTGCTTGGGGAATTTATTCCATTTTCTAATTTAACAGTGATCTAAACTAACTCATTCTCAAAAAGCACAATGTACAAATACTGCCAACTGATTTTCCAGGAGTGTTAGTTCATGTGGAAGCCAGACTCTCCTGTTTGGTTCCTAGTGTTGTGGGCATATGTTTCTGAGACTCTTGGTTTGTTGTAGGAAGAATGCAGGTGTTAGGTGGGGTTGGACTGAATGAGTCCAAAGGCCTGAGAAGCTGTGATTCCTTGAGTAGGGGTTCAGAGAGTCTATGGCTTTGTAACAGCAGTATGATCATCCTTTCCTGGCAGTGGTCTATCAATGGCTTTGGCTCACTATTGGGGCTCTCAGCCTTTTGAATTTTGGCTCTTCCATTTGTTGTTAGTTGTTCAGGCAGATGCACAATAGGAATTGTGGGTATCAAGGAGGAAGATTAGTGGTTAAGAGGGAGGTTTCTGGAGTAAGACGGCCCTGGTTTCTTATCCCATCTCTGTCATATTTGAGTTCTGTGACTTTAGGCTAGTCACTTAACTTCTCTTAGTCTCGCTTCTCAACTATGTAATCTAGGGATTGTAATTACACTTACTTCTCATGGCATTAAACAAGATAATGACTGGCATATCATAAGAACTCAGTAAAACACACACACACACACATATATGTATACACATACATACACAAAAGCTAAATAGGTCATGCGATATGGCATATTCTACTTTGATTGGTTTCTGTTAGGAAGGACTTTGTAAGTATGATACCTTCCAGAACTAGCACAGAATTTATTGATAGAGGGGAGAAAAGGATGCCTCATATACTACTTTTCATCGGGGGAATTTTCAGTTTTTAATAAGCTCCTGTTAAAAGGTAGTAATTTAACAGGAAAGAATAGCACTTAAAGCTATTTTTTCAGTGATTATCTCAGAGTTACCAGAGAAGAATAGGGTGGGTGTGGCAGAGTGGCCAAGAGGGGAGAGCTGATCCCTCATAGGCCAGTGGGAGGACATCAGACGTTATTCTTATTTCATCACATCTATTTGGTTCTAGCTATGAACATAGGTATAGCACTGTTTCCTGAAAGTCTTTGATGACCATGTTTAATCATTATCACTATCATTTCCTAAGTACCCTTATGTAATCTTGGTTTATATATAATAATTGCTTCCACCCTTTATAACTTTGAAATCTGAAATGGATGAGACTAAGAAGGAAATAGGGCTACACAAGGTGGAGGTTTTAAGTCACATCAGTAAGATCATCTGAAAGTAGATATTTGTGTGGTTATAACCTTCTTGGGGTTAGGATCCCTTTTTTGGTTCCGTGTGTGTGAGTGTGTGTGTGTGTGTGTGTGTGTGTGTGTGTGTGTGTGTGTGATTCATGTAGCATCTATGACAACTTCTTGTTCATAGATTGCATATATTAGTTGAAATACACTGACCTTGCATAAAGTAGGAATTGTCTCAGACTAGTGAGGCTGTGAGGAAAAGATACTCTTTATTTGTTTTAGGGAAGGAGTTAAGAGATTTGTGGGCATTTTCTGTACCCAAACTTCCTAAAACATTTTATTTACTTTATTACATTGCCCTTCCTTATTTATTTTTTTTTCTGGACCATAAATTCATCCCCCAAAGTTTATATATTAAGACTTCACTTTTTACTGGTTCTTGTTTCCGGCTGCACATTGGACTCACTGGGGCAGCTTTAAAACCTATAGATGCCTGACCTCCTCTGCAGAGATTTTGATGAAGTCTGGAAAGCAGACACTGGTGTTCGTACCCATGTGTGCAAGGCCTTTCCAAGGGATGAAGTGTCTGGAGGCAGAAAGAGAAAATGGCAGACAGTGGGTCTGGCTCTGGAAATATAGAGGGTGAGCCTGTTTTGGTATTATCTGGTATCACCTGTTCCATCCTTCCTCCAATACTCACTCTGTAGCCCTGGGTCTGCTTGCCATCCTTGAGCACATGACAAAAGGATGCCCCTTCATTGACGCATTGGGGTTAGGACTTTCTTTCGGCTAGGATCTATTTCCCTCCAATCTTTTAGTGGCTGACCACTTCTTTTCACCCAGGACTTACTCAGTTCAAATGTCATTTCCTCGGGAAGGCCTTCTCCCTCTAACTTACCACTCTTCTTCTCTCACTTTCTATCCTATAGTTTTATTTTATTTACTTTATGCCATTTTCAACCATCAGTAATTATTTAATTTATGCAATTGCTTACATAGTTATTATGAGTCTCACCTACTGACAAGACACTGCTGTATTTCCAAAGCCTAAACCAGTGCCTGGCACCCAAAGGGCTTGCAATAGATATTTTTGAATATCTGTTTGTTCTATTTTTGATTTTTGATTTTTTGATTTTTTGTGAGAGAGAGAGTGAGGAAGTCTGTGAGTGGGGGGAGAGGGGCAGAGGGAGGGAGAGAGAATCTTAAGCAGGCTCCACACTCAGTGTGGAGCCCAAGATGAAGCTCGATCTCACGACCATAAGATCATGACATGAGCTGAAATTGAAAGTCAGATGCTCAACCAACTGAGTCACCCAGGTGCCTGTTTTGAATATATGTTTGTAGCAAGAGTAACAACTATATGTGCAGATGTTGCTAACTCACTCTGGTACTGCTTCTCCTGGATTCAGTAAGATTCAATTCAACATAGTTCTCAATCATTCATAGTTAACCTCAAGATTTTTTTTCCATATTCCTTATTTAAAAAATGATTTTTGGTGTATAGCAGTTGAAGAAATGAGGCTCAAAAGAGTTAAGCAATTTCTATTTGTCCTTTTGGTCTTTCATTCATTCTCTAAAAAATATTTATTGAGAATCTAGAATATAAGAAGCAAGATTCAGGTTTTTCCCAACATGTGTCCAGCACTTGGATCTTGTGCTATACTTGGTTATAATATGCTTTTCAGGATATATTTTCTTTTTTTCTAAATTTTTAAAAAAGCTTATTTATTTTGAGAGAGAGAGAGAGAGAGAGAACACGAGCTGGGGAGGGATGGAAGGAGAGAGAGAGAATTCCAAGCAGGCTCCACACTGTTAGCACAGAGCCCGATGTGGGGCTCAAACTCACAAACCGTAAGATCATGACCTGAGCCAAAACCAAGAGTTGGATGCTCAACCAACTGAGCCACCCAGGCACCCCTCGACATATATTTTCTGAATTTAATTTAACATAGGCTTTAAAGGAGATAGACAAGTACTTTTTATAAGGCTATATAAGACAGGTGTAGGTGGAATAATTATAATGTAGATCATAGGGTAGAATTAGAATTATTCTTTAGTAAAAGGGATTTCAGATCACCAATGGCCTAATTTCAGGGATGAGGAAGTTGAAATCCAGAGAGGATAATAGTTTGTTTTCCATGAATGCTTGCAGGATGAACAAAGAACTGACACAGAGTGGTGTTCAAGTGATTCCTCTGTGGCACAGGAGACATCAGATCCAAGCTCTCAGTCCGGAGCTCTTTTGTCCCCGCCAGTGATCCCAAAATATGTGTGATTAGAACCACCTGGGGATGTTGCTACATGCCGCGGATGGTGTCAGGGACTTACATTTTTACCATCCCTCTCCCCCATGTAATTCTGTTGCACAGCCAGATTTGGGGACCACTGGGTATACTATATTTTTAACACATGAATGCCCGTAACTGTGGAGATGAGGAGGTTCCACATAATGTATGGAGAGTCACATTTCTAGGACTTTCAAAAAAACTGTTCTGTTTTTTGCTTAGCTGCACAGTATCAGTCATTGAGTTAAATCTCAATAAACTAAAGACTTGCCTCTGACATTTGATTAACTTCAAGTTATTGAGTGTGAGGGATATAAAAATGAGTAAGACATGCTTCTTAATATAGACTCTTTAAATCCTGCTTAAATAGAAGGAAATAAGTCAAAGAATCCTAGGATTCCCTTGAATTTTAAATCATCATGATTTGTCTGGCTGCTGGCAAAATGTCTTGTACCTTATAAAGTGCATAGGGATGCCTAATTTGTTCTGATTTATTGTTAAATGAAAGTAGCAGCTTTTTAGTTGCTTAAGCTTTTTACTTTACTACTGTGGAATTATCTACCAGATTATAAGTACCCAAAGTACTCTTTCATTATTTATATTTTATGGGTAATTAGAGGAAGAAACGAGAAGGAAGCACCATATTTTGTGCATACCATATTTTCAGATTGAGCAGTAATATAATAGACTTAATTATATTATAGGTGTAATAATCGCATAACATATAATTTTTTATGGAGGTAAAATATCTATAGCAAACACTAGCCAGTTTTCAGTTTCTATGCCTCATATTTTATCTCAAGGTATCTGTAAGTAATGTTGGGTCTGACATGTTTCATGTCACAAGTTATAGAAATTCATTTCTCATATTTATGGGAAGGAAAGAGGCAAAGAAAGATTCCTGAGACAGTCACGAGACTCAAAGAAGCACTAGGAAATTCAGTGTATACTGGGGTGTCGTATTTGTTTTTGTATTTGTTTTTTAATGATCTACAGTAAATGTTTCATAGCAAGTAGGGCAAGGATTCAACTACCTGACAGGGAATATGTGAATATTTTTTTTCCCCCAGAGGCTTACTGGAACTGGGGAGTTGAAGGAGAGAGGGGTCTGGGTCATTTTTGGTGTCACCAACAGCTGTCTCCCTTGTCTGCTAAGGCAAGGAAGATGTGTGGGTTAGTGTGGAAGGCAAAGGACAGGTCAAGGGTGATTGTGGTGGGTGGGTGAGTAGGGAGAACCGAGCACAGGCTACATTGGGATGGGGAGGAACAGACTTACAGCCTTGGGTCTGGGCTGTTTCCAATATAGATAGGAGCCTGACTATCTTATTTATGGTGCATTCCTGGAGACCAGTATACTGCCTGGCACATATCAGCTGTTTTTTTTAAAAACATGTCAAATGGGTGTATATATAAATAACTGTACGATTATGCTGGCTATTTTGAAGAGGCTGAGATTTAATAAAAAGGAGTAGGGAGACTGAGATTACTTTCTTGGTTCTAGCATCATACCTTGCACATAACTGGCACATAAGGAAGTTTGTGGGCAGGCTGCTAACGTTCGTGTTGAGATCAGCATTATAGATTTTTAAAAAATGTTTATTTGTTTTAAGAGAGAGAGAGAGAGAGCATGCGTGAGTGGGGAGGGGCAGAGAGAGAGGGAGAGAGAGAATCTCAAGCAGCCTCTGCACTGACAGCACTGAGCCTGATGATGGACTCTGTCCCACAAACCGTGAGATCATGACCTAAGCTGAAATCAGGAGTCATACACTCAATTGACTGAGCCACGTAGGTGCCTCAGCATTACAGATTTTAACAATTTAAATGTGTTAGAATGAACTGAGAACACTAATTAAAAAAAAAATTTAGAAAAGTGTGCTTCTGTTTTCATTTTTGATTTTTTTATTATTTCTGGGAAAGAGAACTCATTTCACTCAAAATTGGAGTTGCTCCAAAATCATGATTCCCAGCCCCTACCATATTAACTTGCTTATCCCTTCTTTTCTACACACCGACATTTGCATTGAAACTCTCAGTACAAACCCAGTGGTCTATCACGGGGTGGTATGTGTTTATGTTTGTGGGAACAGAATTTAAGGGTTTGATGCTTATTTTCTGACAGTGTGTAGGCAGCACCTAGAGCAATACATGATTTCCCTTAGCGGCTGTAAAAACAGGTAATCTTTGGTTTTGCATTGGTAGAAAAAAGGAAATAAAAATGATTGTCAACAAAGATGGGAACAAAATTGTAGTGAAATCACTTGGGGGAAATGGAATCAGGATTGCCAGTGGTGAAACAAATGCCCGCTTACCCTCTTTAGTGAATTTTTATGATTTTTATTTATAGACACAAGTCCATTAAGTAAAAAAAGGCAAAACATTTGAATTCAATCATTAAATTGATTTGAAGGGAAGAAGTTAGATTAATCAGTGGGAAAAACCTTCCCACAGATTCATTAGTTATTAACATATTTACTGTTTATATGAATTCAGTCTCACTGAAAATTTTCAAACAATAGGTTGCTATTAATTCGTCCATTGCCCACTCCCCCCACACCCAAGCTAGCTTTCATGTGTATGATTAGTGTCAGATTAGAATTCCTGTGTCTCACCTTTGAGACATATTGGATAAATTGATACATTTGGAATGTGATGTCTTCTATAAAATTAGTTGCTATTTATTTATTTATTTATTTATTTATTTATTTATTTTATTAAAAAAAAATTTTTTTTTCAACGTTTATTTATTTTTTTTTGGGACAGAGAGAGACAGAGCATGAACGGGGGAGGGGCAGACAGAGAGGGAGACACAGAATCGGAAACAGTCTCCAGGCCCTGAGCCATCAGCCCAGAGCCTGACGCGGGGCTCGAACTCCCGGACCGAGAGATCGTGAGCTGGCTGAAGTCGGAGGCTCAACTGACTGCGCCACCCAGGCGCCCCTGTTTATTTATTTTTAAAAAGTGTCTTGCACAGCAGCAGGGACCACAAACCCTAATGTCTACAGGGGACAGAGAGATGAGGATAGAAAGGTGAGGCTCACCTTACGGGAACCTGAGGGGACAGGAGAGCAGGGGCAACCCCATCTTTAGCCAACTGCAGCTGTGGGAGAATGTGGGCCTCTCTTATTTCAAGAAAAATTAAAAAAAAAGTGTTTTTTAAAACACTGTGTAGACCAAACAAAGCCTAGCTGGCTGCGAGTTTGTGACCATTGCTCTCCACTGCTCTCAATAATCAGGTGGTGAACGAGGGGCACATCCTTCAGGACCAGATACCTTGGGTTCTAATTCAGCGAGAACTAGATATGGGGCCTTGGGCAAGTCAGTCTCATTTTTAAAATTATAGATTTGGGCCAAATGATGTGGAATTTAGTGTCTTTTCAAGTCTTACAAGGTCTATGCTTTCATAAGGAGGAAGAGCTGATCTTCACATCCACTACCATTCTCATTTTCACTGTGATTTATGCAATTTCCCCAAATATTTGAAATCTGCCTACTATTGGCCTCTTTGAGAGTTGTTTATGAACATTTGTTGAAACTGACCAGCGAAAATACTGTCAACTTGTCTCCGAGTCTAAGCAAATTGTTAACAGAGTTGCAGAACTTGGCTATCTCCTGCTATAGTAAACATATTAATAAGCTCTCACCAGAAGAACTGTGAACAGATGCAGTTCTTGAAAACACAGTGTCCTTGTCACATTTACTTGTCTGTTTCTCCTAGTGAGGCAAGACTTGCTTGTGGTATCCTAGTAAATACTTTCCTTTTTGTCATAACCAGATCATAGTTCATGAATTTGGAAACATCATTGTAACCAGTATCTTAAATGTGCAAATCCAAGTTCTAAGGGAAGATACACAATGACAAAATGACAAGGGTTTTTTTTTTTTTCCCCATTCTGTCACAATTGTATTATCCAATTCCTTGGAGCCAGATCTAAGAATAATACATTGCCTTTGTAGCCGCTTTTCCACGTAGAACTTTAGGTGCTTTAAATACAATAAATGTATCCATACACATCTTCCGTGGTCAACTGAGAACAATTCCCACTTCAGTGAAACAATGTAGGCATAACATAAAGCACCTCTGTCTTTGCTGATAACTAGCCCGGTGACCTTGAAAATTGTGTACCTTTCTGAATTTCCGTTTCTTCACCGATAAAAACCCTGTTGACTATATTTGCATTTCATAGAGGTGTGAGGATCACAAGAAAGCAATTAGATGTGAAAGTACTTTACAAAACATAAAGTGTGGCCCGGTCTGTGAGATAACATGCTAATCAATCACTTACTGCATTCACGCGTGAAGAATGGAGGTACAAAGTGAATAAAGCAGCTCATTTTGCCCACTGCAGCTGTAATTCTTTAGGATTTGGAACTGGCACCCCACTTACACCTCTGCTTCCCTTCACTTAAAACCATCTCTCATGTTTCAGCAGTATAATTAACTTGTATCACTGGATGAATGGAATCAAACTTGGAATCTCCGAGAAAAAAGAATTTCTCTGGTCCTTGAAGGACCTTAAAAACAATCCTTTGGCTTTACTCTTTAAAAAGAATTATATGTTTAATCTCTGCTCTCTTTCCTTCTCTTTGGACTTCTTCCAGTTTTTCCACATTAAGTGTTAGAATTGAAGAACTTGAGTGATTGTAATGGCACCTACAGAATTATTTAGAGAACACATTGTCACTTCTGTCCACTTAATCTTACATAATCAGCAGTTTACTGTGTGTCAACCTAGTTTCAATATCTACGATCTAAAATGGTGGCATGATATTCAAATACTGGATATAGTAGATTTTCCTTCATTTTAAGTATTCAGGATGTTTCTGGTCTGTTTTGTTTTTCTTTTTCCCCAAATACATCCAGTAGTGTGGGGATCCCCAGAAAAGTGCACAAAAGCCCTGATTTGTAGCTTTTGCTGATTTCTGCGGTGTAAATTCTACCACCATATTTGGCTTAAAGGTAACGATTTTATGTCCCTGAACATGGTGCTAGGAAGAGATAATGCGTGACTGGATCGTATGAGCCAGCATGAGCAGCCCAGCCCATAACTACACAGCACTATGATGATCATGTTAGTCAACGTGGAAAAGAAAAACTCTAAGCATGTTTTTATCATTGACTTATTATTTACAAACTATACTTAATATTTATATAATATTTCATGCAGTGAATATGGTATATTTATTATGCATATATCTATATAATAGTTTTCATATTTCTAAAACAGAATGAAATAACTATATTACTATATTTCAAGATTAATTTTTTATTTCACTTTTTTCTTTAGTTGCAAAAGTTATTTATACTGACCAGTCTTCAATATTTTTGTAAATAATTTAGCATTATATCTTTAAAATATTCAAAAGCTTACTTCAGTTATGTTTTATCATTCATTTCCCCATGAGGTGGTTTGTTCTTTCTTCATTTCATAGTGTATATCATGAAGTGATTTTTCTGCAGAAAAGGTATTTTGGTATCATAGTTTCTGAGGTGTCACATGTCAGAGTCCCCTAAACCTCTGGATGTTGCCTCATTGTCTTTTGGTAAATATTGTTACAAGAGAAAGAAAAGTCTTTGGAAATACCAATTTTATTTCCTTTCAAGGTGAATTTATTTTCTTCCAGCCTAGAGTTTGTAGCCTTCTTTATCTTTGAGACAACAATAAAACTTACGAGTAGGTATCTAGGTTGTCAAAGGACAAATTTTTGTGTGTAACCTTGTAAATTCTCTCAGTTTCCAAGCCTTCCACTAGTTGGTTTTTACTCTTCCATTTGTAATCATTTCCATGGTCACACTGTCTTAAACTTGCGATTCTATGTCTCGTTCTGCATATAACTTTTTAAAAAATTAATTAATTTATTTTTGAGAGAGAGGCAAAATGAGAGCAGGAGAGGGGCGGAGAGAGAGGGAGAGAGAGAGAGAGAGAGAGAGAGAGAGAGAGAGAATCCCAAGCAGGCTCCTCACTGTCAGTACAGAACCCTATGCAGGGCTCAATCCCATTAACCATGAGATCGTGGCCTGAGCAGAAACCTAGAGTCTGACACTTAACTGAGTCAGCCACTCAGGGGCCCCCTGCATATAACTTTTAACTTTGGTGTTTTATTTTTTTCTTTTCTAATTTTTTTAGTTTTATATTTAAGTTTGTCCACTGCATCCCTAATGTAGTTTTCCACTTTGCCTGTTCATGGGTCCATTGCTCTTTTTTTCCCTCCAATGTGATATTTTTTGATATGTTACTCTATTTTTAACAGAAACAATGTCATTGTAGGGATGCCTGGGTAGCTCAGTCAGTTAAGTCTCTGACTATTTGCTTTTGGCTCAGGTCACGATCTTGCAGTTTGTGAGTTCTGAGTTCAGGTTCCACTTTGGGCTCCACGCTGTCAGCTTGGGATTCTCTCTCCCTTTCTCTCTGCCCCTCCCTGCTCACACACATGCATACTCTCTCTCTCTCTCTCTTTCTCTCTGTCTCTCAAAAATCAATAAATAAACTTGAAAGAAAATAAAAGAAAAATAAATGATGTCATTTTAAAGATCTCTTTATGAACATCAAGTAGATTTCTAAATTTCTGAAATTGCCTTATATTTCCTCAAAAAAACTATTTTTGAGGCTCCCCACTCCCTACCCTGACTTTAGAGAGTCGTTACTTTTTTTCTGTGCTACCAATTTTCTTTTATGGACCCATGATGGCTGTTTTGCCCATTGCCCATCTTTGAGTGGGGCGAAGTCTGGCCAGGACTGGCAGGCCAAGGCAACCTACGGGAATGACTTTCCTTAGAGCCTCCATTGTCTGCTCCTCTGCCAGCAACCTCTGCTCGCAGCCTGAGATTGGAGGGCAGGTTGACTTCAGGCCACTTGGCAAGCCTCTAGCACGAAGTGTCAGCAGAACAGACACTCAACAAACACCAGGTTCTCCTTTTACTTGTGAAAGGACTGGTCAGAATTCAGGTTGAAGAGAGAAATCTTTGATATAGGCGAACAGATCTCAGATTGTTCCTTCTATTGCTTCCTAACCCAGTCCCATCCATTTGAGAGTTGTAGAAATGTATTCTAGAAGATCATTTTCTTTGTGTTAATTGGTTTCCAAACTTATTAAAGCTTTTTTTCCCTTAATTTGGATATTTTCTTGGACATTTTAGTGGTGACTTGGGGAGGGAGTTTTTTGTTCCTTTTATTTTCCTCAGTATTCCTTCTACATAGAAAAAAATCATTGCATCTTGGTTTTTTTTTTTTTTTTTGGTTTTCTATTCATCATATTTTACTTACTCAGTTCCACATACACAATGAAGCCAGATGATTTTTGTAGCTATATTTTAAGCTTTTATTTTAGCATGGCCACTATTTATAGGCTGCAAGATACATTATTCCATGTATCAATGTTATGGATCCTTACTGTTCCTCTTATGTTGCACACTGAGGTCAAGGACAGTCATACACACCACACTGGAATAACTTCAGGTCCTGTATCAATAGGATAGGAGTTAATACTACTTAAATACATTGTATATTCAAATAGTCAACAGATTATATATGCCAATTAAGAGATGCAATATTCCAGCAATATAAGCAGTCCAGAAACCTTTTCTGCATTATTTTGAATTCACATGGATTAAAGCTTTTTCTTTGGCTTCATATTTGCACAATTGCAGTTTCACCTAAACTAACATGCAAATTTGCTTGGGTTCTCTAAGAACATACCAATTGCCTAGATTAGCATATTGGTTCAAAAGCAAAAAAAAAAACAAACAAAAAAAACAACCCAGGATATAAAAGTCAAAATGGATCATTCTCAAAATGGATACTCTGCAGATAGTTAACAATTGGCAAGTTTTCCCCAGGAATTTTTAAGAGTTCTTAGTGTGATATACATGTGTGCACATGTGTGTGTATATGTTTGTCTGTACTGAAGGCATGATTATTATGAAAATGGTATTACAGTTAATTAATACAATGAGAATTGTAGTTATATTTTTTCCTTAGTGTCAGATTGAATTATAAAGTTGTTGCATGGTTTTCATCTTAATTCATTAAGCCTATTTTTATGAATTAATTTCATTAAAAACTCTGATTAATAAATACATTAAAAATATGTAAACTCTGCAATTCTATACTAATGTTCTATTGAAGCTTTCTCCATTTTCAGAAAATATTCAAACACAGGACGTTTATGTCCAAATTCATTTGAATTATTTTTTGCTAAAATGTGGCACTTTCCTTGATTCTCAGTGTATAATATCTGTTCTACTTCCTTGATCCACTAATTTTTAATTTCTCTCTACTCTCCCCACCAGACACACACACACACACACACACACACACGCGGAAACAAAAAAGAGGGTCAGACCTGTCCTCTTTATTTTTTTTCTTTCTTTTTTTTTTTCAACGTTTTTTATTTATTTTTGGGACAGAGAGAGACAGAACATGAACGGGGGAGGGGCAGAGAGAGAGGGAGACACAGAATCGGAAACAGGCTCCAGGCTCTGAGCCATCAGCCCAGAGCCCGACGCGGGGCTCGAACTCAGGGACCGCGAGATCGTGACCTGGCTGAAGTCGGACGCTTAACCGACTGCGCCACCCAGGCGCCCCTATTTTTTTTCTTTTTAATGATGTATGCTCAATGATCCTGGTATGTGCAGATTGTTGTTTTTTTTTTGTTTGTTTGTTTTTTTTTTTTTTTGGCACTTAACTACACTTAAAAAGCCATCAATATGTAAGTACTGGATGGTAGTTTGCAGTGTTTTACCTTATTAAAGATGGTTGCCAAAGTTGTTAGTTTGTTTTAACATTCTGGAATTGTTATCTTGTTTAATACCTTTTTAACATTTTATTTGAAAACTATTTTAATATAAAAGGTATGCTAAATCACTCTTTAAACCTGTGTCATCTAGGAAAAGCATCTTCCAGTTCTGTACACTTTTTCAATCCCCCAAATATTTATTATTTATTTATTTATTTATTTATTTATTTATTTATTTATAATTAGAGAGAGAGAAAACACAAGCATCTGGAGAGGGACAAAGGGACAGAGAGAGAGAAAGACAGAAACAGACAGAGAGAGAGAGAGAGAGAGAGAGAGAGAGAATCTTAAGCAAGCACATGCTCAGAACTGATGCAGGGCTGGATCCCAGGACCTTGGGATCATGACCTGAACCAAAATCAAGAGTTAGATTCTCAAACTGACTGAGCCACCCAGGCACCTCCAGAACTTAAAAAATTTTTTTTTAAATGTTTATTTAATTTTTAGAGACAGAGAGAGAGAGACAAGAGTGAGCAGGGGAGGGGTAGAGAGAGAAGGAGACACAGAATCGGAAGCAGGCTCCAGACTCTGAGCTGTTAGGACAGAGCCCGACATGGGGCTTAAACTCACGACCCTAAGATCATGACCTGAGCTGAAGTTGGACATTTAACAGACTAAGCCACCTAGGCGCCCCCCAAACTACTATTTTATTTTATTTATTTTTATTTTTATTTTTATTTTTTAATTTTTTTTTCAACGTTTTTTATTTACTTTTGGGACAGAGAGAAACAGAGCATGAACGGGGGAGGGGCAGAGAAAGAGGGAGACACAGAATCGGAAACAGGCTCCAGGCTCTGAGCCATCAGCCCAGAGCCCGACGCGGGGCTCAAACTCAGGGACCGCGAGATCGTGACCTGGCTGAAGTCGGACGCTTAACCGACTGCGCCACCCAGGCGCCCCCAAACTACTATTTTAAATGCAGAAGAGAACCTTCTTAGTGTGAGTCCTGTAAACAGTATGTTCAAAATTTTCTCAATTATTAGCTTCTTTATTAACTTTCAGGGTTGGTTTTAGAGGAAAATGTAGTGATTCTGTGCTGGCTTTTACTCAGCCTGTCTGTGAACCACATTGAGATCTAACTTCACTCACTGTCCTAAAGTCAAGTAATGAGGCAGCCCTGCACAGGGGTGAAAAGCAGAGTTTCTGGAGCCAGGCTGCCTTTGGTCCAAATGTGGACTCTTCCAATTACTGGACAAGTTCTTTAACCTCTCTGTGCTTTCATTTCCTTATCTGTCAAGTGGGGCTAATAATCATCTTACCTCAGGGTAATTAAGTGACAATTAAATGAAATCGGGCCTGGCCTACAGTGGTAGAAACAGTGAGATACTGTATGTAAATTATGTAGCAAAAAAGGACATGTATTGACTTACGCTGCTGGGCACGTTCTCTTCAATTTTGTGAGCAAGAGAAGAGGTAGAGTCCTCCGCTCCTGATCCACATGAAATGAGCTTCCCAAAGTTAAAAAAGCAGTAGTTCAGGTAGAAGAAGGCAGAAGAAATGTTGGGCAAGTAGAACCAACTGGTGTCCACGCTACATGGGGAAAGGTTGTAAGAATCATAAAGGACAAGAGGCAAGAACGGCAGTCCTCATGATCACAAGTACTGTTCTATGAAAGTAGGATTAGTCCTGTTCCATGTAGATACAGAGGCTGAGAATAGGGCATATGGAGAGGAGATGCAGGACATCAGATTCCTCTAATTCAAGGGGAACAAACAAACCAGAATTCTGAAGTGGAATTAAAGTATGGTAGGGCTGTGGGATGCCTGTTGCTGATGAAGACTTTTAAACAGAGGTCTACAGAGAAAGGTACCGTATGTTTTCACTCTTATGTGGATCCTGAGAAACTTAACAGAAGACCATGAGGGAGGGGAGGGAAAAAACAGTTAGAGAGGGAGGGAGCCAAACCATAAGAGACTCTTAAAAACTGAGAATAAACTGAGGGTTGATGGGGGGGTGGGAGGAAGGGGAAAGTGGGTGATGGGCATGGAGGAGAGCACCTGTTGGGATGAGCACTGGGTGTTGTATAGAAACCAATTTGACAATAAATTTCATATAAAAAAATAAAATCACTCACTAAAGAAAAGGTTATATGTAATAATAGACAAGGAGGGAGAGATACCAGTAAATATGTCTGATTCTATGACTCCTACAAATGTGGGATATATAGGGGACCCTCTCAGATCTTTGAGGCATTGCTCTGCTAATCATGATTGTCTGGCACTCAGTCCTCCAAATTTCTAATGAAAAATGTTGACATTTTTATTCAACATTTGATTTCCCTGAGCTATAGTTTGGATGTGATTTTATTTTTGTCTTTCATATTTAACTACATATGGTCTGATGAATGCTCATTAATGCTTGCCGGAAACAGGGAGAATCCAGAAACATTGCTAATTATCACAAAGCCCATTGTGCCTAATAAAGGCAGGTGGACTAGAGAACTAGTAAGTTTCTGGCATGACACCTTTGATTCTGGCATTAGTACATTTTATGGAGAGAACAATTTGATTTATTAATGGATGTCATGTTAGTGAAATAATTAAACTTACTCATCAGCAATGAGAGAAAATTCCTTACAGAGAGTAAAATATGAATTGGAAAGTTGGTTGTGTGTTTACCACTCACATATATATATGTTCAGTATGATACGTACCTTAAATCTTCCATGGGAGTAGGCAGTGTGTAAATTAAATGTGTGTGTCATTTTAGACATATTTCAGCCACTATTGTTGTAACAAGTTCTATTTTTTTAAATTTATTTTTAATGTTTTATTTATTTTTAAGACAGAGAAAGACAGAGCATGAGTGGGGATGGGGCAGAGAGAGAGGGAGACACAGAATCTGAAGCAGGCTCCAGGCTCTGAGCTGTCAGCACAGAGCCCGACACCGGGCTCGAACTCATGAACCGCGAGATCATGACCTGAGCTGAAGTCGGACGCTCAACGGACTGAGCCACCCAGGCGCCCCAAGGTCTATTTTATTTCTATCTGGTTATACTTTGATTATAATTTAGAGAGTTGATTATCAAACATATAAATTTTGGGCATGTTTAAAATTTATTTGCATGTGATAGGAAAGAATAATAAAATAACTATTATGATTATCCAAGCAGAAAAGAGTTAAATGAACTAAAATAAAATAAAGAAGTAAAAAAAAGTAAAATAAAAAAAGAGTTAAGGGGAAGTTGGGTGGCTCAGTTGGTTAAGTGTCCGACTTTGGCTTAGGTCATAATCTCAGGGTTCTTGAGTTGGAGCCCCACATGGGGCTTTATGTTGGCCCATGCGAATCCTGCTTCAGACTCTCTGTCTCCCTCTCTCCTTGCCTCTCCCCCCCTCAAAAGCAAACAAACAAACAAATGAATAAATAAAAAAACATAAAAAAATAAAAGTTTGGCCCCTGGGTGGTTCAGTTAAGCGTTGGACTTTTGGCTCAGGTCCATGATCTCGTGGTTTGGGAGTTCAAGCCCCGCTCTGGGCTCAGAGCCTGGACCTGCTTTGGATTCTGTCTCCCTCTCTCTCTGCCCCTCCCCTACTCATTCTCTCTCTCTCTCTCTCTCTCTCTGTCTCTCTGTCTCTCTCTGTCTGTCTCTCTCTCTAAAAAAATAGAATAAACATTAAAAAATAATTTAAAAAAGAATTAAGTAATCAAACACGATCCTTAGTAAAGTTATTTAAAATCATCCTAAACTATTTAAATTATTTCAAAATAGGTTATAATTAACCTATCTACCACAAGCTCTTTTTATAAAATAAAAGCTTAGGGTAAGGATTAGGTTTAGATTCTCCTTTTTTTATAAAAGCCAAGTTAAATCTTAAAATAAAACAAACAAACAAAAACCAACCAGGATTCCGAAGATAAAAGAAATCCCATCAGTGACTCAGCAAGTAATTCTTAAAGGGCTGTTACAAGTCAGCCCCCCAAACTTTACATGTTTATGTTATGATATGATAAAATGAAAATGACCCTTGCCTTTTATAATTCTTTTTTTTTTTTTTTTTTTTTTTTAGTTTATTTATTAATTTTTTTTTTTTTTTTTTATGAAATTTATTGACAAATTGGTTTCCATACAACACCCAGTGCTCATCCCAAAAGGTGCCCTCCTCAATACCCATCACCCACCCTCTCCTCCCTCCCACCCCCCATCAACCCTCAGTTTGTTCTCAGTTTTTAAGTCTCTTATGCTTTGGCTCTCTCCCATTCTAACCTCTTTTTTTTTTTTTTTCCTTCCCCTCCCCCATGGGTTCCTGTGAAGTTTCTCAGGATCCACATAAGAGTGAAACCATATGGTATCTGTCTTTCTCTGTATGGCTTATTTCACTTAGCATCACACTCTCCAGTTCCATCCACGTTGCTACGAAAGGCCATATTTCATTTTTTCTCATTGCCACGTAATATTCCATTGTGTATATAAACCACAATTTCTTTATCCATTCATCAGTTGATGGACATTTAGGCTCTTTCCATAATTTGGCTATTGTTGAGAGTGCTGCTATGAACATTGGGGTACAAGTGGCCCTATGCATCAGTGCTCCTGTATCCCTTGGATAAATTCCTAGCAGTGCTATTGCTGGGTCATAGGGTAGGTCTATTTTTAATTTTCTGAGGAACCTCCACACTGCTTTCCAGAGCGGCTGCACCAATTTGCATTCCCACAAACAGTGCAAGAGGGTTCCCGTTTCTCCACATCCTCTCCAGCATCTATAGTCTCCTGATTTGTTCATTTTGGCCACTCTGACTGGCGTGAGGTGATACCTGAGTGTGGTTTTGATTTGTATTTCCCTGATAAGGAGCGACGCTGAACATCTTTTCATGTGCCTGTTGGCCATCCGGATGTCTTCTTTAGAGAAGTGTCTATTCATGTTTTCTGCCCATTTCTTCACTGGGTTATTTGTTTTTCGGGTGTGGAGTTTGGTGAGCTCTTTATAGATTTTGGATACTAGCCCTTTGTCCGATATGTCATTTGCGAATATCTTTTCCCATTCCGTTGGTTGCCTTTTAGTTTTGTTGGTTGTTTCCTTGGCTGTGCAGAAGCTTTTTATCTTCATAAGGTCCCAGTAATTCACTTTTGCTTTTAATTCCCTTGCCTTTGGGGATGTGTCGAGTAAGAGATTGCTACGGCTGAGGTCAGAGAGGTCTTTTCCTGCTTTCTCCTCTAGGGTTTTGATGGTTTCCTGTCTCACATTTAGGTCCTTTATCCATTTTGAGTTTATTTTTGTGAATGGTGTGAGAAAGTGGTCTAGTTTCAACCTTCTGCATGTTGCTGTCCAGTTCTCCCAGCACCATTTGTTAAAGAGGCTGTCTTTTTTCCATTGGATGTTCTTTCCTGCTTTGTCAAAGATGAGTTGGCCATACGTTTGTGGGTCTAGTTCTGGGGTTTCTATTCTATTCCATTGGTCTATGTGTCTGTTTTGGTGCCAATACCATGCTGTCTTGATGATGACAGCTTTGTAGTAGAGGCTAAAGTCTGGGATTGTGATGCCTCCTGCTTTGGTCTTCTTCTTCAAAATTCCTTTGGCTATTCGGGGCCTTTTGTGGTTCCATATGAATTTTAGGATTGCTTGTTCTAGTTTCGAGAAGAATGCTGGTGCAATTTTGATTGGGATTGCATTGAATGTGTAGATAGCTTTGGGTAGTATTGACATTTTGACAATATTTATTTTTCCAATCCATGAGCAGGGAATGTCTTTCCATTTCTTTAAATCTTCTTCAATTTCCTTCAGAAGCTTTCTATAATTTTCAGCATACAGATCCTTTACATCTTTGGTTAGATTTATTCCTAGGTATTTCATGCTTCTTGGTGCAATTGTGAATGGGATCAGTTTCTTTATTTGTCTTTCTGTTGCTTCATTGTTAGTGTATAAGAATGCAACTGATTTCTGTACATTGATTTTGTATCCTGCAACTTTGCTGAATTCCTGTATCAGTTCTAGCAGACTTTTGGTGGAGTCTATCGGATTTTCCATGTATAATATCATGTCATCTGCAAAAAGCGAAAGCTTGACTTCATCTTTGCCAATTTTGATGCCTTTGATTTCCTTTTGTTGTCTGATTGCTGATGCTAGAACTTCCAGCACTATGTTAAACAGCAGCGGTGAGAGTGGGCATCCTTGTCGTGTTCCTGATCTCAGGGAAAAAGCTCTCAGTTTTTCCCCGTTGAGGATGATGCTAGCTGTGGGCTTTTCATAAATGGCTTTTATGATCTTTAAGTATGTTCCTTCTATCCCGACTTTCTCAAGGGTTTTTATTAAGAAAGGGTGCTGGATTTTGTCGAAGGCCTTTTCTGCATCGATTGACAGGATCATATGGTTCTTCTCTTTTTTTTTGTTAATGTGATGTATCACGTTGATTGATTTGCGAATGTTGAACCAGCCCTGCATCCCAGGAATGAATCCCACTTGATCATGGTGAATAATTCTTTTTATATGCCGTTGAATTCGATTTGCTAGTACCTTATTGAGAATTTTTGCATCCATATTCATCAGGGATATTGGCCTGTAGTTCTCTTTTTTTACTGGGTCTCTGTCTGGTTTAGGAATCAAAGTAATACTGGCTTCATAGAATGAGTCTGGCAGTTTTCCTTCCCTTTCTATTTCTTGGAATAGCTTGAGAAGGATAGGTATTATCTCTGCTTTAAACGTCTGGTAGAACTCCCCTGGGAAGCCATCTGGTCCTGGACTCTTATTTGTTGGGAGATTTTTGATAACCGATTCAATTTCTTCGCTGGTTATGGGTCTGTTCAAGCTTTCTATTTCCTCCTGATTGAGTTTTGGAAGAGTGTGGTTGTTCAGGAATTTGTCCATTTCTTCCAGGTTGTCCAGTTTGTTGGCATATAATTTTTCATAGTATTCCCTGATAATTGTTTGTATCTCTGAGGGATTGGTTGTAATAATTCCATTTTCATTCATGATTTTATCTATTTGGGTCATCTCCCTTTTCTTTTTGAGAAGCCTGGCTAGAGGTTTGTCAATTTTGTTTATTTTTTCAAAAAACCAACTCTTGGTTTCGTTGATCTGCTCTACAGTTTTTTTAGTTTCTATATTGTTTATTTCTGCCCTGATCTTTATTATTTCTCTTCTTCTGCTGGGCTTAGGCTGCCTTTGCTGTTCTGCTTCTAGTTCCTTTAGGTGTGCTGTTAGATTTTGTATTTGGGATTTTTCTTGTTTCTTGAGATAGGCCTGGATTGCAATGTATTTTCCTCTCAGGACTGCCTTTGCTGCGTCCCAAAGCGTTTGGATTGTTGTATTTTCATTTTCATTTGTTTCCATATATTTTTTAATTTCTTCTCTAATTGCCTGGTTGACCCACTCATTCGTTAGTAGGGTGTTCTTTAACCTCCATGCTTTTGGAGGTTTTCCAGACTTTTTCCTGTGGTTGATTTCAAGCTTCATGGCATTGTGGTCTGAAAGTAAGCATGGTATAATTTCAATTCTTGTAAACTTATGAAGGGCTGTTTTGTGACCCAGTATATGATCTATCTTGGAGAATGTTCCGTGTGCACTCGAGAAGAAAGTATATTCTGTTGCTTTGGGATGCAGAGTTCTAAATATATCTGTCAAGTCCATCTCATCCAATGTCTCATTCAGGGCCCTTGTTTCTTTATTGACCGTGTGTCTAGTTGATCTATCCATTTCTGTAAGTGGTGTATTAAAGTCCCCTGCAATTACCACATTCTTATCAATAAGGTTGCTTATGTTTATGAGTAATTGTTTTATATATTTGGGGGCTCCGGTATTCGGTGCATAGACATTGATAATTGTTAGCTCTTCCTGATGGATAGACCCTGTAACTATTATATAATGTCCTTCTTCATCTCTTGTTACAGCCTTTAATTTAAAGTCTAGTTTGTCTGATAGAAGTATGGCTACTCCAGCTTTCTTTTGGCTTCCAGTCGCATGATAAATAGTTCTCCATCCCCTCACTCTCAATCTAAAGGTGTCCTCAGGTCTAAAATGAGTCTCTTGTAGACAGCAAATAGATGGGTCTTGTTTTTTTATCCATTCTGATACCCTATGTCTTTTGGTTGGCGCATTTAATCCATTTACATTCAGTGTTATTATAGAAAGATACGGGTTTAGAGTCATTGTGATGTCTGTATGTTTTATGCTTGTAGTGATGTCTCTGGGACTTTGTCTCACAGGGTCCCCCTTAGGATCTCTTGTAGGGCTGGTTTAGTGGTGACAAATTCCTTCAGTTTTTGTTTGTTTGGGAAGACCTTTATCTCTCCTTCTATTCTAAATGACAGACTTGCTGGATAAAGGATTCTCGGCTGCATATTTTTTCTGTCTAGCACCCTAAAAATCTCGTGCCAATTCTTTCTGGCCTGCCAAGTTTCAAAAGAGAGATCAGTCACGAGTCTTATAGGTCTCCCTTTATATGTGAGAGCACGCTTACCCCTTGCTGCTTTCAGAATTTTCTCTTTATCCTTGTATTTTGCCAGTTTCACTATGATATGTCGTGCAGAAGATCGATTCAAGTTACGTCTGAAGGGAGTTCTCTGTGCCTCTTGGATTTCAATGCCTTTTTCCTTCCCCAGTTCAGGGAAGTTCTCAGCTATGATTTCTTCAAGTACCCCTTCAGCACCTTTCCCTCTCTCTTCCTCCTCTGGGATACCAATTATGCGTATATTATTTCTTTTTAGTGTATCACTTAGTTCTCTAATTTTCCCCTCATACTCCTGGATTTTTTTATCTCTCTTTTTCTCAGCTTCCTCTTTTTCCATAACTTTATCTTCTAGTTCACCTATTCTCTCCTCTGCCTCTTCAAGCCGAGCTGTGGTGGTTTCCATTTTGTTATGCATTTCGTTTAAAGCGTTTTTCAGCTCCTCGTGACTGTTCCTTAGTCCCTTGATCTCTGTAGCAAGAGATTCTCTGCTGTCCTGTATACTGTTTTCAAGCCCAGCGATTAATTTTATGACTATTATTCTAAATTCACTTTCTGTTATATTATTTAAATCCTTTTTGATCAGCTCATTAGCTGTTGTTATTTCCTGGAGATTCTTCTGAGGGGAGTTCTTCCGCTTGGTCATTTTGGATAGTCCCTGGAGTGGTGCGGACCTGCAGGGCACTTCCCCTGTGCTGTAGTGTATAACTGGAGTTGGTGGGCGGGGCCGCAGTCAGACCTGATGTCTGTCCCCAGCCCACCGCTGGGGCCACGGTCAGACTGGTGTGTGCCTTCTCTTCCCCTCTCCTAGGGGCGGGATTCACTGTGGGGTGGTGTGGCTCGTCTGGGCTACTTGCACCGTGCCAGGCTTGTGATGCTGGGGATCTGGCGTATTAGCTGGGGTGGGTAGGCAAGGTGCTCGGGGGCAGGAGGGGCAGGCTTAGATCGCTTCTCCTTAGGTGATCCACTTCAGGAGGGGCCCTGTGGCAGCGGGAGGGAGTCAGATCCGCTGCCGGAGGTTTGGCTCCGCCGAAGCGCAGAGTTGGGTGTTTGCGCGGAGCGAGCAAGTTCCCCGGCAGGAACAGGTTCTCTTTGGGATTTCGGCTGGGGGATGGGCGGGGGAGATGGCGCTGGCGAGCGCCTTTGTTCCCCACCAAACTGAGCTCTGTTGTCAGGGGGCTCAGCAGCTCTCCCTCCCTTTGTCCTCCAGCCTTCCCGCTTTCCGAGCAGAGCTGTTAACTTATGACCTCCCAGACGCTAAGTCGCGCTTGTTGTGGGAACACAGTCCGTCAGGCCCCTCCGCTTTTGCAAGCCAGACTCGGTGGCTGTGCTTGGCCGGCGAGCCGCCCCTCCGCCCCGGCTCCCTCCCGCCAGTCCGTGGAGCGCGCACCGCCTCGCCGCCCTTCCTACCCTCTTCCGTGGGCCTCTCGTCTGCGTTTGGCTCCGGCGACTCCGTTCTGCTAATCCTCTGGCGGTTTTCTGGGTTATTTAGGCAGATGTAGATGGAATCTAAGTGATCAGCAGGACGTGCGGTGAGCCCAGCGTCCTCCTAAGCCGCCATCTTGCCGCCGACCTATAATTCTAATGATAGGGAAATGATCTGATTTTATTTCTTATTTTCACTGGTTTCGTTTTGTTCAACTCTAAACATGTTATTCCAGGGTTTGAAGGGAAAAGTTATAAAGTTCTTTGCGTTTTAAAAGGTGGCTTACAGTTTCCCCGCAAAACAACTCTTGATTATTGGCAGTAATTGGCAAGGTTCATGGCAATATGTAATTTAAATACCGTAAAATCTCCGAATAACTCTGTTTAGACTTTGTGATATGATAAAGGATGTCATGGCATCCATTTTTTGTATTTTTTTCTTTCTCATCCTGAATTAAAATTGAAATGTATTTGTAAGATAGGGAGGGAAGTCCCAGGGATGTGGCAAGTCATGAGGAATGCCTATTTGGAATTAAAAGTGAGGCTGTAGCTAATCTAAAAAATGGATAATCAGATAATCATTAAATGATCCATCTTGGCAAACAAAGTGCTGTGAACCCATGGTACAGCACACCTAATTGAGTGTAATATCAAAAGAGGACTGTCTATATCATCCAAATCAGCACAAACAGGAAGTAGTAAGGGCAAATAATTGGCTTGAATATCTTGGGATTCTAATTCTATTTTGTGATTATAATTCCTTACCTGAACAAAATATGGTTTTTACCTACTAGCACTTTCTAATTAAAAAAACTTACTTATGTAATCCAACAATCCTTGAACATCAGTTGATAATTATGTATTTTTTAAAACTGCATTTTGAAAATGTGGCCAGTTTCTTTAAAATTTTTAATATGAAATTCATGTTTGAGATTGGCTGTGGATTCCTCAGCTTCTATGTGTTTTTTGTGAGGGCTCTAAATTTCTAATAGCCTTTAAACTATTGAACTGATGACCTCTCTGTATCAGTGGGCCCCTAATATCAAAATCACATGTGGAATTTTGAAATATAGATACTATCAGACTTATTTCTAGACCTAGAGAAGGAGAATATCCAGATGTGGAGTCTCAAATTATATTATTAGTATTATTATTGCTACTATTATTTAAAATTTTTTCCTGGGTTGGGCGGGGGGGGGGGGGGGGGTGGTGCTCCTGGGTGTCTCAGTCAGTTAAGCTTGCGACTTCAGCTCAGGTCATGATGTTGCTGTTGGTGGGTTCTAGCCCTGCATCCGACTCTGTGCTGACAGCTCGGAACCTGGAGTCTGTTTCAGATTCTGTGTTCCCCCCTCTCTCTTCTCCTCCCCTGCTTTCTCTCTCTTTCTCTCTCTCTCACTCTCTCTGTCTGTCTCTCTCTCTCTCTCTCTCTCAAAAATAAATAAACATTAAAAAAATAAAAAAAATATCCTGGGGAATACTGTCACTTCTTGATCCTGTATAATAACTCTTAGGACACTCACTGTATCTTAACTTCATGATTATTTTTGTACATTTTATTAAATCTTTACCATTGTACAAGCTTCTGAAAAACAATGCTTATATTACATTATGTTAATGCTGAGCTTTAAAATTTTTCTTAATAATGTTCATGTGTTAAACATTAAAAATATTTCTAGGAGGGCCTGGGTGGCTCAGTTGGTTAAGCATCCAACTCTTGATTTTGGCTCAGGTCATGATCTCAGGGTTTGTGGGATTGAGCCCTGAGTCAGGCTCTGACAGCACTGAGCCTGCTTGGAATTCTCTCTCTGCCTATCTCTCTGCCTCTCTCTCTCAAAATAAATAAGTACACATTAAAAAAAATATTTCTGTGACTGGTTCCAGGTTGTCCTTTGAGTAATAGGAATATGAAATTGTTTTCAAATATACAGATAAGACTATAATAAAATGTTTTTTTATTACATTTATAATTGTTAACACAAATGATTCAGATTCCCTGGAGGTCAGTTTCTAGTCATATCCACTGGGCTTCCTTGTAGTCAGCACCCTACCCATAAAATTCTTAAAAAAATTTTTTTTTCAACGTTTATTTATTTTTGGGACAGAGAGAGACAGCATGAACGGAGGAGGGGCAGAGAGAGAGGGAGACACAGAATCGGAAACAGGCTCCAGGCTCTGAGCCATCAGCCCAGAGCCTGACGCGGGGCTCGAACTCACGGACCGCGAGATCGTGACCTGGCTGAAGTCAGACGCTTAACCGACTGCGCCACCCAGGCGCCCCAAAATTCTTTTAATAAAGTCTTTTAAATTTCTTTTTACTCTTGGCCATGTTTAAATAGCAAAATGATCCCATGTTGAATTTAAAATGTGACTCTACGTTTTCATATGATGAAAGATTTTTAATGTTGTCTTATGTAAGTTATGAAAAATCCTGGGAAGCTAATGAAACAAGCTATTGAGCTTGAGTGTGTGTGTGTGTGAGTGTGTGTGTGTGTGTACGTGTGTATGTGTACATGTGTTTTGTGTCACCATCACTGGCATCATCACTGTCTCCACTACCTCCATTTTTTACTATGTGGTGAGTGTGACACAAGGTGCTTTAAATATATAAGCTTATTTACTCTGCATAAAACTCTACTACTAAAAGTATTTCTCTGCTATGTTCCAGTTTCCATGTTTGACTTTTGGGAAATCAAGACAAATAGGACCTGCTCGATACCCTTGAGGAGTTTATAGTCTCATGCAAGGCCCTCAAAACACTTCTCCATCTTTGCCTCAGTGCTCTTAAAGTTATTTTTCCTCTAATGAGTTTCTTTCTTTTTTTTATTAAATTTTTTTTCTTAATGTTTATTTATTTTTGAGAGAGAGAGAGAGAGAGAGACAGAGCATGAGACGGGGAGGGGCAGGGACAGAGAGGGAGACACAGAATCCAAAACAGGCTAGGTTCTGAGCTGTGAGCACAGAGTCCAACGCGGGGTCCAGAACAGTGAGATCAGGACCTGAGCTGAAGTCAGACGTTCAACCGACTGAGCCACCCAGGCGCCCCATGAGTTTATTTTTTTAATGATCACCTAGACAAGTTTTTTTAATGCCTATTTATTTATTTATAGAAAGAAAGAGCACGCAAATGAGCAGGGAGGGGCAGAGAGAGAGAATCCCAAGCGGACTCTGTGCTGTCAGGGCAGAGCCCGACTTGGGACTTGATTTCACAAATGTGAGATCATGACCTGAGCCAAAATCAATAGTCAGATGCTTCACTGACTGAGCCACCCAGGTGCCCCAAGGACTAGGTTTTTAATGTTCATTGAACATACCCAAGAAAATTGTCCTAAAGCTTAGAGTATAAAGAACATAATTGGGAGAATACATTAGGGAGAAATGGGCACATTTTGAGCCATCAAAATGTCTGAATCCATTTAATACAACAGTCTTGTGGTGTGTATTTTATATAAGATTTATGAAGGGGAAAAATGAGGCTCATAGATGTTAAGAGAGATGCCAAAGTTCACCCAACTTGGAAGTAGAAAATACCCGGACTTTAATCTTAGTTGGAAGTATCCAAACCTTGACATTTCCTTTGGAATCATGCCATTTCTGTTTCCCGTATGGTTTTGGTGCCTGACTTCTAGTCTGGCAACCATGAAAAGGGGAGGGCTCTCCAGGTAATCTGAGATTTATAGAGCAGCAGCAAGTTTTGCTATTATACCAGGTAGATTAGTAGAATCTATGTTAAAATACTTTTAACATGTTAAAGTAAGAGGTAGCAAAACCAGACTTAAATAAACTTGGTTCCAAAATCCAATCCATAAGAAATGCTGCTAAACCTATTTGTCAATTCTTAGCAGCAGAATTCCTGACCTTCCTAGTCATTCACAAATTCCCTTGGTTCAAAGGTTTCTCTACATGATAATCAGGAGGATTTGTTAGCTTGAGACCTTATAACATAAATGTTAGTTGAAAATGCTGAGCTTACACCATTTAATGAGGACTGTAAACACTTAACTGAGGCATAATTATATGCAGCAATTATAAGTAATACAAGGCAGGGTTTCATATAAATGTCTGTTTCTGATTCACTAAGTAACTACTGAGATACGTAGCCTTATGGAGCTGGGAAAATCACCTGCTTATGGTCTATCTGGATTTCTCTTCAAAATTTGTGAGTCATTCTCTTTATTTATGCTGTTCTTGTCTCAATCTGGTCTGCTTCTTTGCATCAAGGTTATTATTACATCGACAGGAAATTATTGGGCTCTTTCCACGTGATTCTTATTCAGAGGTCACTTTAAGTACAGAGTCTTTCTCTGTTATCTTTAAAAGGGGATTACTACTAATATACTTTCTGTTAGATGACTCCCAAGTTAGTTCTTCTCTTTGGTAGAGCACTCTAGCACTGCCCTGGACTGTTACCCACCACCCATCATGTCTTCTCTGTGGAGGGGATTTTACTTTGTTTATTTCCTACAGAAGAAATTCCAAATAGAAATCCATGTTAGAAATGGATCTCATTATGCAGAACTACGGATGCCATGTCACTTTGTGCTTAATGTTGTCATATGTCTTCATTCACTTCGGCAATTCTGGAGTTTTACTCTACTCATACTTTTTCCTACAATCTTATGGGTTGAAAAAGCTAGACTTATCTTTATGGGAAATGAAGCCTTATGAAGATCTGTTCTTTTTTAGTTGTCTTATGTTGGGTCACCAGGAAGCAGACTCTGAGATGGAGACCACACCCTGGGAAGATTATTAGGGATGTTTTTGAATCCATACCTGTGAGCAAAGGTGAAGAAGGAAACAGGATTGGGTAGAGGGATGTGGTGCAATCACCATAAAGTCCCGGTTCACCTGACAGGAGAACTGCAGCTGAAGTGTCGAGCCCGTCAGAGTTATATTCAGTTAGTTTGAGGGCCTGAGTCTTCCTACCTCCGCATTGTCATTTGTTGTGGGCTGCCTTTGAATTTGACCTTGGGTGAGGGAACTTTTTCAGTGGAGGCAATTCTGGAAAAAGGTTGACAGCTGAGAACTGTCTCCATAGCTGAGGAACAAATCCATCATTGCTAAAGACAGGATCTTGGCAGTGCAATGCAGCATCCATGACACTAGTATTTCATGAAGAGGAAATAGTGACATAGATTAAACCAATCTTTCTCAACCTTTCAAAATCATATCTCTTCTTAATAAACACAGAATGTGACTCGGATATATCAGAGGGGTATTTGGCTCTTGATTGATAATCTGCACGCTTTGCATAGTTCCACTGGATGCAAGTATATCCTATGCCCTGTTAGGAAATGTGTACTTTCTTTTGTTCTCCTTCCCTCTAACTTTCCTTCCCAGCCTCCCCTATGCAGAATGGTAACGTTTTGATATGTTCTGTATGTATCTGAATGGTAACGTTTCCTGATATGTTCTGTAAAATGCCAGAGTAAAATCTCCATAGCGATGTTGTGATATCCCTCCCTCCTTTTGTGCATTATTGTATAATAGCCTAGCAGTGCCAGCACCATGCTGGATGCTCACAAGATCAGGTAATTAATGTGAAAAGGAGGAACCAATGGAGTATTTGCTTTTCCTTTCAAAAATGTTTAGGAAGGGTCTACATCAAAGGCAAAGTAAATGAATTATCAGAACCTAAACTGGGTTTTTATTTTTTGGTGCCGAAAAGAATTGAATTGATACTAATTATGAGGTCAAATGGTATACATAACCATCACATACATAGTATACAAGAATCCATGTTGAAATATGGGGATTACTAATTTGTGCCAGATAGAGGAAGGAATAGATAGTGTGGGTGAAAGAAAACTCTAAAACAGAGGACGATGACTGTTAAGGGATCAGGGGAGGAATTGATCATAAAAGCAGAAACTCTTATAAATTTCTGATGGTGCTTGATATATTCATTGGCAGGCATTTATTGTTTATGACATGTAGGTGCTTGGGATACAAAGATGAATAAAGAATGCTGCCTATTGTCAACCAAATTGTTCTCTGGTGATAATGCACAGAGAAAATGTGTACAAGGGTCTCAGTGACCGCCTGAATATGAACGTCCAGATGCTTAGTCTCTTGGGTAATACTCCTCTAACTTTCCCACTTTCTACTCTGTTTGAAATTAATATGATATGTCAATTAAATATATGTAGAGCAAATGCCATTATATGTTATGTAATAAGTATATTTACACGTATCAGGATGCACTTGTTAGCTCTGGGGATATCTATTACTGTGATCGGAATGACTGGGAGAGACATTGGCATCTCTGCACAGGAGAATATGAACTAGCTGGTGAGCATGCCAAGCTCTGTTAGTTTGCTGACCTCAGGGCTGGAAGGGGGTATCCTGCATGAAAGCTGAGGAAATGAAAACATTTTCAGTGTGGGTTAAAGCATTATAAGAGTTTAGAAGAAAACATTTTAAAGTTTTTTTTTTTTTTAAATAAAGGAGAGGCTTGCAGTTTTGAGTTGGGTGTGGTACGGGATATGAATCAAATGGCTTCACCACTTATTGGCTACATGAATGGGCATGAATGGTCATGTTTTGTTTGTATTTGGAGCTAACAGTTGGCCTATTTATATGCCTGGGTCCAAGGACACTATATATGAATGCATTTTGAAAATTACAAAACACACTGAAAATGTCATAAATTATTATAAAATTGTAGGCTCTAAGATATCAAATGCGAGCTAAAAATGAAATCTGGGAGTCATTGTACCTTGTTTCCTGCAAAACTGGGAATAACAGGAGAGAAAACAACTGGAAACCCTCACAAATGTTCCTTAATGGTAACTTTAAATGGCCACAAGAATATTAAGCATCATCTGGAAAGACATTGAGAAAAATAGCTACAACTGAATAAAACCTCACTCATCTGCACCTGGAAGGATGAAATCCTAGAATTAACTTTTGAGAAAAAGTAACCATATGTGGGTCAAAAAAAGTAAGCAGCCATGAAGACAGTCCAGTGGATACACAGACATCCATCCATATATGTAGTGAATAGAAATATTGATACTGTTTAGCCTCGAAAAGTTGATGGTTAATATTATCAATGAATTACAATCTGTAAAAATCACCAAGATTAAGGACTGCATGGATGTTTCATCATTGCAGGAATGCTAGATTTTAGGAGCAGCTATTCCCTGAAGTTTGAAAGGCGTGCTGAGATGAAAAACTGGAACTTCTGCTTTATCCAGGAGGTCACCCTGAGTGAGCACATGTACCAAAGATGGATGGGGTGGGAGGTGTGGAGGCCAGATCACTTCACATCCCTTCTTGTCCTTCCTAAGGGAGGTGGGGGGGGGGAGTGGCAGGGACAAGATGGGGCAACCTTTGCCTTTGAAAGTGAGGGGTGCCTCGTTTCTGTGTTTTTGCCCTGTAGCCTTTCTAGTTACCTGCTTCATCCCAGGAGGAATTTACCAAAAGACTAAGAAGACTGGCAATGTGTGGCTCCTGTACTCACTTGCCTCTCGACTTTCGGGTATCCCATATGCCTGCGAGCATGCAGGGTTATTGGGATTCCCTTGAATACAGGGCCACTCGTAGTGTGCCTGGATTAAATGCCACCCAAAGACCTGGATATCTTTTAATGAATGAATCAGTCAATCATGGGGCATGTCATGACCATTTCTCTAGGGCTATGTTCACCTTCAGCCTGAGTACAGTTGGCCACTTCCTTGCAGGTTTCTTCATTAGTAAGTTGTTTTGTTTTCAGATGTTAGGTTCACAGTAGTATTGCCCAAGGAGCCTTATTGTTAAATTGCCTGGGCTCCTTTCACTTTTGGTTGTAATTACTTGGGCTTCTGTCTTTTATAAGTGACAACAATGTTTTATTGAATAGTTGAGAGTAATAAATCTAACACAAATATCCCATAGGCAATGCCTATTTATTTTCTCAAACAGTTTAATGACCTTAAACCATGGTTCTGTGTCAAGTAGAGAGGTCCAAAATACCTGCCCAAATTACATATAATCAAGGGCTTTGGCAGCTTAGGGAAATACAGTTATGCTTCCAAGTAAGAATATTTTAATTCATAAAAACTATAATTTGCTTTTCTTCCTATGTCTACTCAACATCATTTTGCCTTTTACTGTATAAATAAGGGTCCGTTTTTTCCAGAGTTCATATACTATGAAGCACTGTAATCATATTTCCTCAAATTAGATTTCATGTGTCTCAGTGCTTTGATGACTTCTTGATAGCATTCCATATGGAAGAAGTATTAGATGTTAACCCTTTGTGAATAACAAGGAGATATTTGGTACACTCCAGAAAAAGCACATTATCGCCTTGATTAACAAAGCAATCCCACAGCACATTTCATTGTTAGAAAGTCCGGCACCAGACTCTAAAGGAAAGGAGGCACGACTATTTCTCCTTATTTATTGCCAAATATTAATTGATCACCTACTATGTGCCAGACACTGTGCTAGGTTCTAGAAGTATATCAGTCAACAAATTTCTCTGTCCTCAGAGAGCTGATACTCTACTGGAAAAAGACAATAAAAATGGCAAATAACTAAATTACATAATATGTTAAAAGCTAACCACTATGAAGCTATGGAACAGGGTAATGGTGGTATAGAATGTGGGCTATATCTTAAATAAAGTGGTCAAGAGAGGCTGCTTTGAGAAGATAACATCTACACAATTTCCGGTGGCTACTATTACAAAATACCACAAACTTAGTGGCTTAAAACAACAGAGCTTTATTTTCCCATAACTTTAGAGACTAGAAGATCTAAATCAATGTTGATAGGGCCATGATCCCTCTGAAACCATAGGGGAGAATTTTCCCTTGCCTCATCCTAGCTTCTGGTAGCTCCTGGCAATCCTTGGCATTCTTTGCGGTTACATTACCCCGATCTCTGTCACCATCTCTGCACATGACCTTCTCTGTGTTTGTCTCTGTGTGTCCTCTCCACTAATTATAAGAGCAAGAGTCATGTTGAATTATGGCTTACCATAATGACTGTATTTTAACTTGATTACATGTATAAAGATCTTATTTTCAAATAAGGTTACATTTCTGGGTACCAGGGGTTAGGACTTCAACATATCATTTTTTGAAATACACAGTTCAACCCATAACAATGAGATAATTAGCCCTGCGAAGATTTGTGCTTTGAGCTAGGGTCCAGTACAAAGGCCTTGAAGAGGGAGCATGATGGGTGTATTTGAGGTACAAGAAGGAGGGCATTTTTCTGGTACAGAATGAGTGAGAGGGAGAGTGAAAGTAGGTGAGGTCAGAGTAGAAGCAGGGGATAGCGCATGAGGGGCCTTGTGGGCCATTAGTGGAGCTTGGCTTTTTAATATAGATGTGATAAAGAGCTTTTAGAATTTGAATTTCATCTTTAAAGTTTCTCTCTGGCAACTGTGTTGAGAATAAGTTATGGCAGAAGAGCGTGATGCAGGGAATCTGACTAGAAGCCTGTTGCAATATTCCAGTTGAAATAAGATGATGGCTTGGATCAGGATGGTAGCAAGTGGAAATGGTGATAAATTGCTGGATTCTGGGTATTTGAAAGGTACGGCCCAGGGATTTCCTGATAGATGTGAATGTGAGAAAGAAGACTCAGGGATGCCTCCAAGGATTTGGGTACAAGCAACTGGACCGATGGTGCTGGGGGCAGGATGAGAGGCTCAGCTGAGATCTCGTGAAGTCCGAAAAGCCTCTTCAACTGGAGCAGCGATTCTGGATAGTTAGTTGTGTATAAAAGTCTGGAGCTCATGGGAGACATCCAACAGAAGAGCTGCCTCTTGCCAGGTGTTATCTGTGCAAATTACAAAAAGTACCCCCTCTGGACCAGCAAGGCTCTGGAGGTGGCATCCACCTTCTCATCTGCCTGGGAGCCTTCATGCAGTGTTAATCGTGTGAACATCATTGTGAGAAGGGTGTCCAACGGGCCATTTCTTCCTTCCCTTCTCCATTGGAGAGTCAGATTCTGATTTTTCATTTCCCTCACTCAGAATGACCTTGGCCAAGGCGTGAGGAAAATAGGGGTATAAAGACAGGAGGAGGGAGAGACTGACACTAGCATAGTCTTTCTAGGGATGCAGGTGTCTCTTCTTCACTGGCCTTGCCTGATGGTGAGAAATGCCTGTAGGAAGCCAGGAACCTCCCAATGGCTAAGAGACTGGTCCAAACATGCAAACTTCTTTGTTTCTACCTATGAATCAATGACACACATAGTTCAATATATTCTCTTTTTAAAATTTATGACTGAAAGATACTTACTGGTTATTTACAAGCTGTTAAGATTACTAAGTTTTGGTGATAAAATGGAATCAAGTGCATTTCAAGGCTTGTTGAGAACTCTTACCTCAGTAATCTGCTAAGAGGTGTGGTGTCCCCGTCAACACTTGGCAGGCTTGCAAAGCCTTTTCTGTGCAAGTCCCCACGTGGATTGTTGGACTTATTGCACATTTCAAAAAGGATTATTTGCTGTGAGTGTATTATGTGTTGTCTGGGTGGGTCATGCTTGTTAATTGTTATTCTTTTGGCATTGTGATAAAAAAAAACGACCCTTAATTACCTTTTTTATTTTCAATTAAATTTATTATGGGTTTTGTGATTGAAGCCACAGTAGAGAGTGAGTGATTGTTATTTAAAACAGAAATACTTGACCCGGTTTTCCAATAACTAGACTTGAAGACCACTAGGCATCGTGGTTCAAATTGAAATATGAATTATCCATACCACCACTGCTGAGGCATGCATAGACAGGCACACATAATGCATCGATTCCTTTTCTTTGGAGAATGGCACTTGATGGGGGCCTAGAAGGTGGAGGAGGGCAGCAGGATACTTGGCTTTCACCCAAGTGGGTTTCAGTCAGTTGCTTGTCTGTTTCAGGGGCTGCTCTCTCATCCATTCCACTTCCTGCACGGCTTCCTCTTGCTTTCCTGTTCCCATCTCCTGAATCACTGCTTCTCCAATTCAGCACGGAGGAGACAGAAATTTTCCACAGAACGAAGGCAGTGTTAAGAAGCAGAGTCTTGCAATAGAACAAGCACTGTCTGGACTGAGGGTCAGAGTTATCAATAGCGCTCTGTTGAATTTCAGATGGAATAAAAATAATAGCCAATCATCCTCTGTTTCCAAAAATTAGAAAATAAATTTCATATCTAAATAGTGAAGGGGCCAAAATCTTACAGCACCTACATTTTTTTTACCAGTAAATTCGAAATATCTCTTTTCACCTGCAAAAATTGTTTCTAAATTACCTGGCTCACTCTTTATATGCACAAGTATTTACTGCGTGCTTTCATATGCCAGGCACTGATCTGGGCACAGAGCTAATTCTGTACTGTACTTAAGCAGAAGGATTTAGTCTAAGAGGTCAAGGCAAGGCAGGGTGACTCCCTGCTTTCTGTGCTGCTCACAGGAGCCAGAAGGGCAACTGATGGAGGTGACTGGGAACAAGGGCAGATACTAAGCTGACAACAGAGAAGAAAACAGATAGCCCGACAAAAGTGTTCTGTATTAAAATTCATTTAACAGAGAAGACGCTAGGTGAGTCGACACAGTCAATGAAATAGAAGCAAAGGAACATTATTAGGAAAAAGATTCCTTTTTTTTTTGTTGTTTTTGTTCTGTGTTATGAGAAGAGTGGGCATTTTCAGCAAAAATGTAGCCCGGGCTGGAAATGTTTCCTGGTGTTCCGTGTAGCATCCCATCTAAAGCACCTTCATTGTTATTCAGGTTGAGATCTGCTAGTGTGATGGAAGATGAAAGAAAGGATTTTTGTTGCTAAACTCTTTTCCTGTGCCGGGTCTGAACTGGCTTCTTTATATGTTGTTTCTAATGGCAGTCTGAGAGACCTCCAGATGAATAACTCACTTGAGATAGCAGCTGTGAAAATACATTCTTAAAAAAAAGATTCTGCCTGTTTAGCACAAGTGCTAACTACGACTGGCATTTGGATACGTGTTGGTTCAGCTGATATCTTCTGGGAGTCACTGATTGCCCTAAAATGCTAGAATGGAGAGATTAAAGAAAAGGAAGAAAGTGTATTTGCTACCATTCCACTGGCATCAATTGTGAACGTAGAGGTAAAGAAAGACTTATGTTATCACTAGATTTAATGTACTTGGAGGAACCGTGGGGCAAAATTATCTTATTTATTATTATTTCTAAAACATTTTACAGTATTTAATACTAAATATTTTAGCAGGAACTTAGAAGACCATTTATGGTTAGGGCACTTTAATTATCCCAATCTTCCGCTTTGTTTCATATAAGCTTTCTTACGGCTGTAAGAACATGACAAAACCATTATCATAGATGTGCAAAGCCCATGTGCTGGAAATCAGATGAGTAGTATGTGGTTTCAGAAGCGATTTTTGGTTTAAAAGCAGCACCCACTTCCGGGTCTTGGATGTAAGGTTTATGCAAATCTGAGGTGATGGGCAGGATGGGAAGACCATCTGTGGGTAAAATGGGACAGGAGAACGGGGGTGGGGGGCAGAGAAGAGGCTGTGACCTCCTCTGAAGAAAAGACCCCAAATTAACTCTCCTTATTGGAACAGGTTGTTGGAGAACAGCTTTTGTGTTTGTTTTGGAATTATGGAAACTTTATAAGGAACACTCCCATTGTTAAAAACTTACTATCTTTTCCAACTGTCAAAAAAGAATACAGTTTTGTAACTCTATGAGAGAAAACTAAAGCATAGGTAGGGAATCTGTCCAGCCGTCCACCTCCAGACCCTTCTACGCGGTACCTGGAAATGTAGAGTTAAGTAGTCTTGAGTGTAAAAGGCATAGGTAATGTCTTTTTCTTCCTAAGCAAGCAATAAGAGCCATGTCTTCTTAATTGTGAGGATATATACATTGATAACTTATGGATTATCAAAAATGAAAACAGACTGATACTATTTTTTTTTTAAGCCAGGAGTTGTAAATCAATTATCAGCTAGAATTTTCATTTTCACTACCTGTTTATGCACACCCATCACATCTCCTTAAAGCCATGAATAGGTTAAAAGATGGGTAAGACGATACTTGGATTTCACTTTGTACATTGTTCTCAGTGTCTGTAGTGAAAATAGGGCTTGGGGGACTTTCCGAATCCTTCTTTAGAGATCTGCCACAGTGTCAACACACAACTCTAAAAGTGAGTACAGTGCTGAGAGACTGTTACTAATAAAGTAAGTAAACATGCGATGCTGCTGGCCCAAAGAATCACACTGTCTTCAAGAAATTATTAGTTAGAGATAGAGTCATAGCTCCCATTGGGGATGGTGATTCTACTTTGTTAGTATGTACAAGAAGCTGATGTGGAGGCTGATGTAGCAATGGTTTATGCACCATTTTGTACATTTTGCTATTCTGAGGGCTTTATGTACCCTACCATATGGATGGAGTGATAGTGCTTTGAGCTAATAATGAACTACTTTCCTTTCTTTTACCTTTCTGAGCATACAAGCTTCTGCTTTCACTGCTTCAAGGAAGGGAAGATATAACAAAACATGAAAATAAGGAAATAAAATCTTAACCTTTTGTATTTCCAAAACTTTGGTCCTGGGGGGTGCAGATGGGGACACAGAATATAGAATTACTGATAATCCAGGGAAAGCCGGTTCTTTATGTCTCAAACTAGAAGACAGTCCTTATGAGAGAGGGGAGAAAGGCGCAAGGTAAGCAAAAAAGCTAGATGTTGAGGCTTCCTGAGGAAGGGCCTCTACCATATTCTCCTGGCCTGAACCTGAGTCTGTCAGGTAGTTTTGGGGGAGCTGAGAGTAGGGAGGATCTAGACCTTGGTGGGGTATGGGAAAATGGGGTGGGGCACAAGGGGTGGAGGGAAGGGGGTCATGCAGACAGCAAGATTATCTTTTTGTTTTCCCAACTGTGGAACAGCAATGGCGGTGTGGTGTCCAGGCGTACAGAGCTAAGAGGATTTCACAGTTCTTTGTATCCCAGCAAGGAGGAGGATAGCACACTATTGTCTCTGGGCTCAAATGTGGCACGGAGCTACCTGACACGTTCCCACTGGATATCTCACAATCCTCAGTGCAGTGGGAAGAGCTAAATGTTTCCCAGGTGCCCTAAAGGGATGAAGTGATGGCTAAGAGAGCAGCACCTGAGTGGCCTTGCTATTGTAGTGAAGGTGACGTGGTAGCCTCCCATGAGAATAGATGACCCAGGGCAGGTAGAACAACGTCCATCTCGGCAAAGTAGCATTTTAAACACCTGGAGTCGCTAAAGTACTTAGGGATAAAGGGCATCGTGACTGCAACTTGCTCACACATGTTTGGGTGTGGGCTGGGAAAACGACAAGGCAATTGTGATGAAATATTAACATTTGGGGAATCTGGGGAAGGATACATAGAAATTCTTTGTATAATCCATCTGTCTGAAGTTATTTCAAATAAAAATGTAAAAACTAAAGAGAGACAGAGAGAAAGAGAGAGAGGGAGAGAGAGAGGAAGAAAGAGAGAGAGGCTAAGGAATAAAAATTAAAGCTCATAGAGAGGTCCGGGCTGTGTTAAAAACCGACAGTGTACCATTTATTAAAACATCGTAGCCTTGCAGTACTGAATTCATAATAACTGGGAGCCTACCTCTTCACATCTGAAAAGAGAAGGGGAAGAGCAGACTTATAGAGGCTTGAGGACACATAGGACAAGAACTGAAGAGGAGTGATAATTTATTTTAAGTTGAAGTTAATATAAAGTGAACCGAATGTAACCTGAGGCAGCCAATAGTTCACAGGATGATAAGATTTAGAAAACTTGAACTTTTCATGAATTAGTTAAGTGGCGAATGTCTGCTTTTACCTAGAGACACTTATTCAAAATTAAATTAATGCCTTTATTATTGAATTCATTGATAAAAGCATATATACTTTTATATATTCTAAGCACTTTGTGCTGGGTATAGTGGGGGCTATAATGGACATGGCTGGGTTGCAGCTAATAAAAATGTGATGCTTTCGAGGTGATTATGAATCTTTAGGAGTGACCGACATATATAACAACCATGGAATGAGAGAATTTAAGAATTATTATACAAAGTATATAGGGAAAATGGCATAGCAGCAAAATAAAAATTATTTGTATTGGAGAGCCAGGAAAGATTTTGTGGAGAAGGTGGCATTTCAGCTGGAGTTTGAAGAATCAGTAGGATTTTAGTAGATAGAGATGGGATGTAAAGGGAGAGTGGCCCCTTTGAAAAGGTAAATATGAACTAAAAAACAAGCACAGGTAAGGGCATTGAGTACAAGGTGGATGGGTATTTCACACCATGCTACCCAGGGACTGGGGTGTAGGTATGGTGGAATAGGTAGGAATATAGTCAGATGGGGGCACAATCCAGACATCCCTTGATTTCTTAAAGGAATTTGCTGGCTTCATCTTTTTAAAAATTTGACTCCTTTTCCTATTTTTAGGTTATTTTGATATCTGTTTTGAAGTAAGGATCCAATAAAATACTCTACCCACCCCTCCACCTCAAGCTAGTCCATTGTCCTAAATATTATTTATTAAATAGTTATCTTTGACCTTTTCCACCTCCTCACACATCCAATATGTCAAGTTCTATAAAATCTCTCTAAATATTTCTCAGATATTTTCATTTTCTCCATCCTCATCATCAACACTTCAAGCCGCAATTATCTCTTACCTGAGTTACTTGAACAGTGACACCAGTAGCTTTCTTGCTACTCTTGGCATCCACCCTCTCCCCTTCTCATCCATTTTAAAAAGGCAAATCTGATCAAGTCATTTGCCTACTTAAAATTCATCAGTAGCTTCTCATTACCCTTACATAAAGTTCAAATCTCGAATATATCACACAGAGTCTTGATGATCTGGCTCCTACCTACTTTTGCAGATTCATTTCTTGCCAGGTTCTCATTAATTTCTGTGTTCTAGCCACTGGGAACTTCTTTCTGTTCACCATGCCCTTCTCTATGCCAGGATGACTCTCTACCTAGCTGCTGCTTCAGATCTCAGCTTGTAAGTCACTTTCTCACGGTTACCTTCCCAAATTGCTAACTATAGATTTGTTCATACTTTAAAATTCTCCCCTAGTGCCCCACACATCCCCTTTCCCATGGGTTTAATCACTTATTTTACAGGATTGTCTTCGTCACCAAACTATAGACTCCATAGGAGCAGGACTTTGCCTTTCTTCTCTTCCCAGAACCCAGTGGGGCTGTGGTACATAGATCAAATGTATGATTTGAGTGATCAAATCCATTCCTTCTCCTACTGATTTGTGATGTATTCTTTTTCATATGTTAACATCTTTATTTTAAGGTCTGTTTTTGTGCCATCTGTTCTATTCCAGTAATCTTGATCTTTCCCACTCTATCTATCATCTATCTATCTATCTATCTATCTATCTATCTATCTATCTATCTATCATCTATCTATCTATCTATCTATCTATCCATTTATCACCATTCTACTCTATTTCTTGACATTACTACTCTTTATTTCAACTGATGTAACTTTTAGGTATGTTTTGATGTCATCTGAAAAAATAAAAATATAGTGTACCTATTCTTTCCTGTCTAGATTAGTCTACAAATCCTTAATGTTTTACCCGGGATTGTATAAACTGTGTTTTGGAAAGAACTGGCACCTTTAGAATTGTTCTATTCTTTACAGTACTTTTCCCATACAAAAGCATGTTAAGCTTTTTCATTAGTCATGTCTTTCTTTGTCTCTAAGGAATGTTTGCAGTTTTTTTTTTTGTAACTATAAAAAACTTGGAAGAAGACACAAGTGCATGTTTATTAAATATCTGGACAGAAAGTGATTTTCTAAACATTAAAGCAATAAAAGAGCTAACAATGGAAAAGGCTGATTGATATAGCTATATAACAGTGAAAACAATAGCATATGTTTAAACACATTATAAATAAAATCAAAGGAAAAGTGAGAAGCTGGGAGAATAATTGCAATAGAGATGCCAAATGGCTTCTATCCTGACCAAATAAAGAAATGCCACAAGTTGGTAAGAAAAACACTATTTTTTTTTCCAGAGAAAAATGGGTAGAGAACTTGAGCAGGTTTTAGAGAAGGAATTAAAAATGACATAGACTCTTCTTTTTAAGTAATTCTGATTCTGACATGTCACTGTTTGCCTCAGCTGTTTTTAGATCACATGTAAGTCTCTTTGGTTAAATGACACCTTCCAGGTATTTAAAGTAACTAGATCCTTTGTTAAATTTAGGTTGCAAGCTTTAACATTTTATTTTAGTATCTTAGTGCTTTTCTATTTAGATATCTAGGTAAAAAGAAATGGATAAAAGTGTGGTATTTTCTATATTTCATAAAGAGAGGAGAAAGATCTTGGAACTTAACCGACTGTAGACATGTATCAACATTCTTTTCAGTATATGTTGATTTCAATATCCTAAATGTTTATTAGCATTTTAAATTGTTACTGATCCAAATATTATATGTTTAGTTGCTTTGAGGAATCAGGACCTGAGTTTTCTTGGGGGAATTTCTTTTGTTATATACTTTTAATATTGAGAATGGTACTTTGATGTGAGTGCTGACAGTTCATCATGGAATTGATGAGGTTATTTAACAAAATTTGACACAGTTATTCCTTTGTGCTGGCGCAGTTTATATTCTGGGGTTACATAAACAGAAGATTTTGCCAGCCATCAAGACAGTGGATGAATGGTATGTCTTGCATTGTTATGGTAGGTGACATATATTAGATTTGAAAGTAGCCAACACATTGTATGCCTCTTTTCTTCCCAGTTCAGGAATGATTACAGAGGAATCAGAAATAGTAATCAGAGTACTACTTTTCCTTTTGCTAAGGCTAATTTAGACTATTTGACTTGACCTAGGGTGATAACAAGTTACACAAATTCTGATTCAACATCACTCCCTACAGCATCCCATGGAATTGAACTCACCTATCTAAGATTGCAGCCTTTGGTCTGAAGGACAAAAACCTGTCCCAATTAGTTCACAACAGAGTTTGGCAGAAAGATGTGTGTCCGGAGGTCAGACTACTCTGTAAGAGAAAGGGGCTGAGCCACACTTCTTCACCAAAGCCACTGATCAGATAAGCCAGTTATCCAATGGTGGAGAGTCTGAGAGGGATCAGATACTATTTTCACCAGAGTAGAGTTTGCTGTCCTGTATAGAGTTGTAAAAATTAGAAGATAGGCACTATCTCGAACACTCCCCCCAAGCTTTTTGTTTTCTCAATCCATTTCCATTTCAATCCAGTGTGGTTACCCAGGGTGTGACTGTCTCCCTCAGTGGGGAGGAGATCATGAATTTATCCTGCTTTTACCTCCATGAACTCCTACCCCAATATCACCATTGTTCCTTACTCTGTCTTTGGAGACCACTGGTGGGCAGTGTAGACACGCAGTGGATCAGAAGTGCACATCAGTTAAATCAGTTGTAAAACTTCGTTGTCATCTAAGATTAGACATTCCCTGTCCTTATCCCCATCCCAAATTATGTCAAGCCTTGTGACCAACATAACTCCCCGAAAGCTATTCAGGGAGATGGAGTGGCAGCACAGTGGTACTCCAATAACATTATAATGGCGATATAAAAATGTCTTCAAATGTGGTTTTTCCCCCCTTTATAAAATTCCTATGTCAAAGAAATACCAAAATTTCCCTGCTTTTCTCTGAAATATTAAGGTCCACAATTTCCAAGTTACAATTGAAAGGAATTGACTTTCAAAGATTACGTCACCCAGTTTGTCCTTCTGCTCAGTGTCTAGATAGGATTGGATCCCTTTCATCAGCTGCAGTTTGAGCTGCCTTGTATTGGGATGAGTAAGGTTCTGCCAGCCCAAATCCTCTCTTGTGCCTCAATGTTTACATCTTTTTATTTGACATGATTGTAGGTTCACATGTTGTTATAAGAAGTAATTATGGAAAGGTCCTGTGTACCCTTTACCTAGTTTTCCCCAGTGATAACATTTTACATGACGATAGTACTGTATCAAACCCGGGAAACCTTGACATTGGTACAACCCACAGGTGTTATTCAGATTTTACCAGTTTTACATGCACGTGTGTGTGTGTGTGTGTGTGTGTGTGTGTGTGTGTGTTATGTGTACGTATGTATATGTAGTCTGTGAGCTTTTGTCATATGTATAGATTTGTGTAACCACCATCTCAATCAAAATATAGGACTGCTCCATCATCACAAAATTCCCTTGTGCTACCCCTTTATAGCCATACCCACGCCCTCCACCCTGTATCACCTCTGATCCCTGGCAACCAGTAAACTGTTTTACATCTCTATGATTTTGTCATTTAAAGAATGTTATAATCTATGGAATCGGAGAGCAGGTGACCTCTTGAGATTGGGAGTTTTTTCACTCAGCACAATGCTCTTGAGATCCATTCAAGGTGTTGTGTGTATCAAGACTTCATTCCTTTTTATTGTTGAGTAGTTTTCCATGGTATGGATGTATACAGTTTGTTCAGTCATGCCCCCTTAAGGGACATTTGAATTGTTTCCAGTTTGGGGATATTACAAATAAGGCTTCTATGAACACTTGTATGCACATGCTTGTGTTGACAAACTTCTTCATTTCTCTAGAATAAATACCCAGAAGTGGTAGTGCTGGGTGATATGGTAAGTATGCATACATTTAGTTTTTTTTACAAACTGCCAAACTATTTTCCAGAGTGGCTGCACCATTTTACGTTTCCACCAGGGAAGTATACCAAGAATGATACACATTTTCTCTACATCCTTACCAGCATTTGGTGTTGTCACTACCATTTTATTTTAGTCATTCTCATAAATGTGCAGTAATAATACAATGGAGTTGTGTTTTGTATTTTTCTAAAGGCTACTGGTGTGGATCATCTTCTCATATGCTTATATCCTCTTCAGTATAATGTCTCTTCTTGTATTTTGCCTGTTTTCTAATTGGATTATTTCTTTTCTTACTGTTGAGTTTTGAAAGTTTGCTGTTTTTTCCAGGTATGAATCTTTTGTCAGATATGTGGTCCTAGGCTTCATTTTTAAAGTTCAAAAAATGATTACACACTTGACATTATAAGACCAATCCTGTAGCCCATAACATATTACTTGTGTTTTATTTATGAGGTTTAAAACAGAGGCAAAATTTTGAGCTACTAGAACTATAATTCTAAGCACAATAATGTTTCCAGAACATAGTGTTTAGTCTAATGAAGATCTGTGACACTGTCACCAAAGTTCATAACCGGGATTCCATGATATTTGAAGGAAAAAAGTTAGAAGGAGGCAATGTTTTATTTATTTATTTATTTTTATTTTTTTTAATGCTTATTTATTTTTGAGAGAGAGAGGGACAGACCTCAAATGAGAGAGGGACAGAGAGAGTGGGAGACACAGAATTGGAAGCAGGAAGCAGGTTCCAGGCTCTGAGCTGTCAGCAGCGAGTCCAATGCAGGGCTCGAACTCACGAACTGTGAGATCATGACTTGAACAGAAATCAGATGCTTAACCAACTGAGCCACCCAGGCGCCCCGAGGCAATGTTGTTTTAAGTCTTAGTAGAATGCTAGTGTATGCCAGTGGTCTGGATACCGTAAGATATAAATTTAAACTGAACTGGAAGAAATTGCTTATCAATATGTTAGTTTGACAACATGCATTTACCATAAATAAGGAGAAAAATCCACCTCTCTGTGAGCAGGTTTCCTGCAACGGTGGCTGAAATCAGATTCCTAAGGGCAATTTTTCTCTGTCCTCATATCTGTTTATCCTTTAGCTGACACCTTAAGAAAAGCTGCCATTGTTTCTTCTAAAGAAGAGCTGCCTTAGGAGTCCATGAGTGGGAGGGATTAATTGTTTTATAAATTTAGGATCATATTATTCAACTTTGCTGCATTTGCTTTTCTCACGCAACAATGCCTTTGGAAATCCTGTCAGATCAAGTGATATAAACTTATTCTTTATAATGACTGAATGATATTCAGTGGTATGAACACATGACGATTTACCTAACCTTCTTGAACTGATGAGATTTAACTTTTGTGGAGGTACAGATTCTAAGGAATAGGAATTCCATGATGGCCATTCTTGGTGTTCACACCTTTGTAGCCTGTGTGCAGGACCTCTGACTTGCTTCCAACCAACAGAATATGGCAAAGGTGATGGGATGTCACTTCTGTGATTATGTTACATTATATAAGACTCTGACTCACTGGCAGATTCATTGTAGAGACTCTCTTCACTGGCTTGATGAAGTGGCTATGTTGAGGGGGCCCATCTGGCAAAGAGCTATGGGTCTCCTACAAGTGACCAGGTGACATTTGAGAGATGAGGGCAGCATCTACCCAAGAACCAGCAAGAAACCAGAGACTTCAGCCCTATAGTCACAAGAAAATGAATTTGGCCAACAAACTGAGTGAGATTGGAAGTGGATTCTTCCCTGGTCAACTCACCAGATGAGAATGCAGCTTGGATGATACCTCGATTGCAAACTCCTAAGACCCTAAGCAGAAGACCCAGCTAAACTATGCCTCGAGTCTGACCCATCAAAACTATGAGAAAATAAAATGTGTGTTGTTTCAAGTCACTTAATTTGTGGTAATTTGTTACCTAACAATAGAAAACCAATACAATTTCCCCTCTCTCAGGATTTTTATCTATCTATCTATCTATCTATCTATCTATCTATCTATCTATCTATCATCTATCTATCAGCAGCTATTATCTATCATCTCATCTCTCTGTGTATTTATTTATTTATGTTTGTCCTGGAAATAATGCTAAATAACTATTTTTGTTTTTATGTCCTTATATATTGATGCCTTTATTTTGTAGGATTGATTTCTCAGGAGTGTGATGGCTGTATATTCTTTTTAATTTTAATGAAGAATGCCAGATTATTTTCTGAAGAAGTCTAACAATTTGCATTTTAACAGCAATGTGTGAGAGTATACCTTTTCTTGTAACCTTACTGGTTGGTAATGGGTCCCAACCAAAGTATATAATTCTTTCCAGTCTCAGAGGTCTAAAGAGATATTGTTGCTTTAAATTTCACAGCCTATCAGTGAATTTGAGCATATTTTCATGTTCTTGATCACGAAGTTAGTTCTTCTATGATTATCTCTCTCATATTCACTGCCAATTTTTCCCCTCTGATTTTTTTTTTTTTTTTTGGTTATTCCTTTTTGGTCCTTTTCTTTCTTTTTTTTTTCACAATAAAATCATTTATCATTTTATGTTTTCTTTGAGTCTAGCTTTTGCTGTGCTCCTTAAGTTTTGGCTAAAGTTTTCTCTTTCAATTCCCTTTGATTTTCTCTTTTATCTAAGTATAATCTAAAGCTATGATTTTTAATTTCTAAGAAAATATTTTTTAAATATAACATGTTTGATTAGACCATTTCCTCTTTACTTTAAGATAGTTTAAGATTTCATTTGTGTCCGGGGAGCCTGGGTGGCTCAATTGGTTAAGTATCCAACTCTTGGTTTCAGCTCAGGTCATGATCTCATGGTTTGTGAGTTTGAGCCCTGCACTGGGCTCTGCACTCACAGTGTGGACCTGCTTTGGATTCTCTCTCTCTCTCTCTCTCTCTCTCTCTCTCTCTCTCCCCTTCTCTCTCTGTTCCTCCCTAGCTTGTGCTCTCTCTCTCTCTAAATAAACTTTAAAGAAATGACTTTGTTTGTGTCCAATTATATATTTGAATTTTGTAAATGTTGCATGGACATTCAAAAATTGTATATTCTTTATTTCTATTAAATTGATAGCTATTCAGTTCCTTGGTGCCTTTACTTTTCAATTTTATTTTTATTTCAGATTTGTATGGAAAGTGGTCCTTATTTAGTACTCTGATTATAGATATATACATAGGTCAAAGATTGATGATTAGTCTTTTTTCATCATATTCCTGAGACCTGTCTTGTTATTTTATTAATTTTTTCTTTAGATGGTGTACTTGTTGGCAAAGCCTCTGAATTCTTTCATATTCATAAAAGTTGTCTAGTTGTGAAGGTCTTCTTTCCTTTTCTTTTTCCCTGTTTTCAGTACCAGATATTTGTGTTTATAATATATTGTGCCTCTGCCCTGCTGCTTGAATTTCTGGATCTAAGATCAGCAGGTATTCTCCCATTAGAACCATGTCTGAATGCAGGTTATTACTGTGATGCACTTTCCCTTGGTTGTTATCAATTGTTCAAATTTCATGCATTCTTGGACATGTGCCTTTAGGGCATGGACAATAACTGTGTTTCTGTGAAAACAGCTGTGTTTCCTTAAAATATCTAATTTTCCATAACCACTTGAGATTGTTCAGCTCTTCAAGAGTGATACCCACTTGCTTTTCCTGTGGAATGTCTATAGGCAACTTTAAGGGTGCACTTCTAAGTAGTTTTCCTGGATCACAGCTCCTGGGGAAGCCTTCCAAATTGTTCTCTGAGATCTAGCCTCTTTTCCTCTGTTAGATTTCATTCTGTTTCCACCTTTCCATTCTAGTTAATGTTAAAATACCACTTTCTCTTCAAACACTCTTTTCATGACCCAGGTTGATTCTTTTATTTCATACCTTTCTAGCCTGGCCTTCAAGATCTCATTTTTTCTTTGATAACTGCCTAGCCTGTGCTCTGAAATCTCAACCTTCCATCTAAGGAAAACACTTTTCCTTGCACTTATTCAGCGTCATCTTTGTTCACTGTCCCATTGCTTCTGTTCTAACCCTAAGGCTGAAGTCATGCGGCCCTTCCTTGGCTTCCTCAGTAAATATGTTTCTTAACAACAGTGTGTTCCAGGCCGAGACATTTAAATTTTTTTCTTAGTTTCTGAGTTTGCAATTATTTCATTTGTGGCTTATTTTTCTTTATTCATGAGGCACTGGTTCCTTTTTAGTTTTAGTTTAGTTTTGTTTGTTTTTTGTTTTTTAAATAGCATCCCTGTCCCTTCTGTGTTGAGGCCATAGTAATTCTCTGAAATGCAAAATGCAATTTCTTGGCCATTTGGATAGCTAATCACAACTCCCTTAAGGCCATAAGTTTGGAGAATGACTCTTAAAAGCTTGTGAAAAGGCTGTATGAAGCCAATAAGTTAGTTTTCCCATAATTTTCTTTTTACTATTGTATTTCAAAACAACATACAGAAATGCAGTCTGGGCAGCATATTTAGTACTATTTACTTATGCCTGGTATGAGACCTACTCTAGTAGGAGTCTGTGTTCTGTGAGTAATTTAGCTGCTTCTGTACTTCAGATATGCAGCCTGTAGATCTGACTGAGAAATGTAATAAAACAAGTTAAATTTGATCTACCCATAAATGCCGAAAGAGCCTGTGCACTAAGGCTCTCTGCTTACTTTAAGGTTAACCTTTATTGGAACCAAAGAGTTTCTCTTACCTGTAATATAATCCCTGTCCCATTGGCCTGCTTTACGCCATAGCTGTGTTGGTATAAGTCAGGTCAAGTTTAGCCACAGAGTACTACACAGACGATGATTACTAAGCCCCACATTCCCTCAACAAGTAAAATCCAGCCACATAGTGACAATAAAAGCCAAGGAAAACCACTGAGGTCAAAACCCAGGTGGCTTAAGTGTCCTAAGGCATCAAAAGCTTCAGACTCTTTCCCCTGTCTTTCCATGCACTGCCTACATTTTGGTCCAGGGCTTATTATTCTGTATTTTTAGTTCTTTAACCAGTAAGTTAAGGCTGGAGTAGGCCAATCAATAACATTCCTCTTTACCTCCTGAGTTTGCAAAAATAAACTGAAAAGCACATAAAGGAATTTAAACAGATAATTGGAAAAATATCTGCTTTTGTGTAGATGATGACGAATTAGAGAGTGTTGCTAGATCTACAGCCACACTCTGGCTCTCTCATATGTTCTCTCCATCTGTGAATTGAACTTTTCTCCTCATAACTTGGGGTCTTATAAAAACAGAGCCTTCCTCATATAGTTACTAATGGATAGGAAGAAAAGATGTGTCCTGAGGACTTTGCTCTGAAACAGAGAAAGGAGCTGAACTATTTGTCTCAGTTCTTCTTCCCACTGTCAGGATTAAGGAGTCTCTCATCCTTTGGGAAAGTATAGGCAAGGGGGTAGACAGCACCTTCCTGAGAAGAGCTCCTCTCTACTCTGGAAATGTGAGGAATGGGGGACAAGTAAGTGCCCCTCTATGATAGTGCACATATAAAAGGTTCTTCACGAGGTACTTAGCTTGGACTAGGATTTGGGCTGGGAAACAGGGTTGTGACGTGGAAGCTGAGTGTTAACAGATGAATGGAAGATTTACTCATAACTAATACATAGACTAGATTTTTGGAGCTGGAAAAGTACTTTAGACAGAGAAACAGCATCAATAAGGAGGAGAGTCATAAAATTGCAGGGTGTGTTTAGGGAGTAGTGAGGGGTCCAGTGTGGCTAGAACACTGAGGAAAGTGCCCAGAGATGAGGGTGGCAAGTCCTGCTGGGATTGGGTTTTAAAGTGCACTTCATTTTATACTTAAAACTCTGAAGTTTGTTCTATAGAGACTCATGTAAAGTATGGGGATGATTTTGATATTTATTTATATTGAATTTTTTGAATGGTAATTCAATCAATAGCTAGACTGATGAAGGCATAGCTTTGAAGTGTAGCTATGGAGCTCAGCAGATGAACAAGGACTGTGGTGAAGAACTGTGAACAAGTCTATGCCTTCAATTTTAATAGAATTAAGAAACAAAACTCAGATTAATTGGGGGGGGGTTGTTAAACACTTTAATTAGCATCGTATGTAACTGGAGAAACTTTGCAAACCCAGAGAAAAGTCAGGCTGAAGAGACTCAAACATGCCGGGATCTTTGAATTGCTACCATCCTGTTTACCTCATATATAATCATTTACTCAGGCTATCAGTTTTTCCTTGAAATAATTCCAAAGCCCATGACTGATTTTTCTATTCTCCAGCCCTCTTCACCTTTTCCAGGTCCTCATTACCTTAAAAATATCTTTTTATTCTGCAAATCATTTCTTCTGCTCTGCAGAATTTTTTGAGTTTGATGAAATCAAATCTCATTTTTTGATTTTTGCTTTGGTTGGTTGTGCTTTTGATGTCATTTCCAAAAAATCATTGCCAAGACTGATATTGACAAACTTCTTCCCTATGTTCTCTTTTAGGAGTATCATGGTGGCAGGTCTTATGTTTAAGTCTTTGATCTATTTTGAGTTAACTTTTGTGAGCAGTTTGAGATAAGGGTCTGATTTCATTGTTCTGCATGTGTTTCTCTAGTTTCCCCAGCACCATTTATTGAAGAAATTATCTTTTCCCCATTGGATGTTCTTGGCTCCCTTGTCAAACACTAATTAACCATATATGCTGGGACTTAATTCTAGGCTCTTTATTTTGTTCCATCGGTTTATGTATGTATTTTGGTCTCAGTACCACATTGCTTTTATTACTGTGGTTTACTATACTTTGTGATACCTTCAGCTTTGTTTTATTTTATTTTATTTTATTTTCCCTCAGGATTGTTTTTGGCTATTCACTGTCTTTTGTGGTTCCACATAAATTTTAGGATTGTTTCTTCTATTTCTGTGATTAATGCCTCTGGTATTTTGATGGGGATTGTGTTGAATTTGTAAACAGTTTTGGTAGTAGTATGGCCATTTTCACAATATTAATTCTCCCAATCCATGATCATGACATGTCTTTCCATTCGTTGCCACTGATTTCTGTAAGTTGATTTTGTAACCTGCCACTTTACTGAAATCATTGATTAATTACAACAGTTTTTTGATTGACTTTTTGGGATTTTCCATATAGAAGATCATGTCATCAGCAAATAGTGACAGTTTTATTTTTTCTTCCCAATTTGGATACTTTCTTTCTTTCTTTGTCTTGCCTAATATGTTGCTCTAGCTAGAACTACCAGTACTATGTTGAATAGGAGTAGTGAGAGTGGGCAACCTTGTCTTGTTCTTGATCTTAGGGATAATACTTTCATTTTTTTCCCACTGAGTATAATATTAGCTACGGGTTTGTCATATATGGCCTTTATTAAGTTGAAATAAGTTTTTCTATTTCCAATCTGTGAGGAGTAGTGAGAGTGGGCAACCTTGTCTTGTTCTTGATCTTGGTGAAAATACTTTCATTTTTTCTCCACTGAGTTATAATATTAGCTATGGGTTTGTCATATATTGCCTTTATTAAGTTCAAATAAGTTTTTCTATTTCCAATCTGTTAAGAGTTTTTATCATGAAAGGATGTTGTATTTTGTGAAATGCATGCCATATGTGTATTGAGATGCTCATGTGATTTTCATATTTCATCTTATTGACATGATGAATGACATTTATTAATTTGTGTATATTAATTATCCTTCCTTCCCAAGAATAAATGCCACTTGGTAATGGTATATAATCCTTTTAATGTATTCCTGAATTCAATTTGCTAATATTTTGTTGAGAATTTTATCATTTATATTCATCAGGGATATTGGTCTATAGTTTTCTTTTTTGGGGGTGATATCCTTACCAATGTAAATCTGGCCTCATAGAGTGAGTTTTGAAGTGTTCCCTCTTCCTCAATATTTTGGAAGATTCTGGGAAAGATTGGTGTTAATTCCTCTTTAAATGTTTGGTAGAATTTACCAGTGAAGCCATCTGGTCCTGAAGTTTTCTGTGCTGGGAGTTTTTTGATTACTGACTCAATCTCTTGACTCTTTATTAGTCTCTTCAGATTTTCTATTTTTTCCTGATTCAGTCTTGGTAGGTTGTGTGCTTCTAGAAATATGTCTTTACTTCCAGGTTAGGTAATTTTTGGCATGTATTGTTGATAGTAGTCTCTTATGAGCTATGCATTTGTGTACTATCAGTTGTAATGTCTCCTCTTTCATATCTAATTTTATTTGTTTAAGTCTCTCTCTGTCTTTTGGTTAGTCTATCTAAAGGCTTGTCATTTTTTTTTTTTTTTTTACTATTTCAAATAAACAGCTCTCGGTTTCCATTGGTTTTTTGGCCTTTAGTTCATTTATTTCAGCTCTGATTTTTAGTATTTTCTTTTTCCTGCTAAATTCAGGCTTAATTTTCCTGTTTTTCTAGTTTCTTGAGGTATAAAATCAGGTTGTTGGACCTCTTTCTACTTCTTTAACATATGCATTTATTACTAAAAACTTTTCTCTCAGAACTGCTATATCCCACAATTTTGATATGTTTTATTTTCATTTTCATTTGCTTTGAGATAACATTTTATTTCTCTTTTGATTTCTTCTTTAACTCACTAGTTGTTTAGAAAGGTGTTACTTGGTTTCCACATATTTGTAGATCTAGTCACTTTCCTCTTGTTGATTTCATGACATTGTGGTCAGAGAAGACAGTTGGTATTTCAGTCTTCTCAAATTTGCTAAGATTTGTTTTGTGACCTACTATATGATCTATTTTAGAGAATGTTCCATGTGTATTTGAGAATAATGTGTTTTCTGCTACCTTTGAATGGAATGTTCTATATATGTCTGTTAAGCCCATTTGTTCTAAAATGTGATTCAATCTCAATGTTTTCTTGTTGTTTTTATGTCTGGACAATCTATTCATCACTGTTAGTGGGCTACTAAAGTCCCCTATTATTATTGTATTGTCATTTATTTCTCCCTTAAGATATATTAGTATTTGTTTACTATATTTCGATCCTCAGGTGTTGGGAGCATATATATTTATTATTGTTATATCTTCTTGATCTATTGAGCTTTTTATCATTATATAATAATAATAACCTTCTTTGTTTGTCTCTTGTCTCTTGTTACCATTTTTGGCTTGAAGTTTATTTTGTCTGAATGAAGTATGATGACATCCACTTTCTTCTGGTTACCATTTGCTTGGGGTATTATCTTCCTACTTTTTCACTTTGAGTCTACATGTATCTTTAGAGCTGAAATGAGTATCTTAATAGCAACATTAGTTGGGTCTTGTTTTTGAATCCATCCAGCCACTCTGTACCTTTTACATTTACATTTAGACTTACGTTTATATTTAGAGTGATTATTATAAAGACTTATTATGCAATTTTATCTTTTATTTTCTGGTTGTTTTGCATCTCCATTGTTTCTTTTTCCTTGTGTGTCTATATACCTTTGTAAGTTGGTGGTTTTCCATGATAATTAGCTCAGTTTCCCCTTTTCAAATGTTTCATGTCTGTTTTAGATTTTTGTTTTATGGGTACCATGAGGTATGTACAAAATGTCTCATAAATAAAATAGTCATTTTTTCTACTAATAGCAATTTATATCTATTTGCCTGTAGGTTCTGTAATTTCCCCCCTTCCTTTTTACATTTTTTTGCTGTCACCAATTATCCCTTTCTATGACATACCATAAAAAGGTATATACCTTTTCTTTCTACTTTGGAATCTCTCTAAGACCATAGTCTGTGTATATTTCTTTGGTTTTATATCACATCGATGAATATTCTGGACAGAAATATTTGGATTTAGTTGGAAATATGCAACATGAGATGTCATGTGAGAAAGGCTTACTACTACTCAAGGTGAGTTTGGCTTGAACTCAATAATTCCATGTCTTTGTAAGATTTCTGTGTGTTCCCAGGGCTTTATGTTTCCATGGTCTTGTCTGACTGCTGGTCTTCTGTTTCCACATGTGCTTTCTTGGTTGAATATGCAATTAATTCAAAGGTGACCCTCAGAATATTTGTTGGTTTACACTCAAAGCAATTGTGAATACAGTAGGTTTGACTGGTGAGCTGATAAGGAGAGGAGTCCCTTGATGTATATAGCTCATTCAAAAACTTATTCATCCATATTATGCATTCATATTCTTCAAAATCTTTTGCAGTTAGCCCTCACTGGGGTTTTCTGTCTCACTCTTAGCTCATGCATTTTTTTCTATCCTTTGGTGAGTCCCTTTTTTTTCCTCCCTTGATTTCCGACACCCTTATTTTCATGTTTCTCTAGAAATTCTAAATAATTCAATCTCTATTATGGTAAGAAACCTAGCTTTCTCTACCTCTTTTTCCCAAACACACATGAACAAATCTATTAAGATGCTTAATAAAAGACTACCCAGGAACAGGGTCCATCCTCCTTAGAAACTATTTATGATACAAATAGCAGTTTTTTTTTCTGTTAGACTTAGAATAATACCCATTTATTTCTATGTTGATGCTTTCCTACTTGTATAATAGAGGCATTAATAATAAAACTGTACTAAGAAATCTCAGGGTTCATATCATATCAGGCCTCCTAAAATATAGAATGAAAATAAGAAAAAATTTGCAGAATTTTATTTAGCGACTTAGCATTTAAATGTTTATTTCTACTGATAGTACTTATAAAAAACAAAGAAAACCTCCCAAACTTTTCTAATATTAATCAGTCACATGTCTTTCTTGGATACAGACACATTTTTAATACATAAAGATAACACTAGAGACAAAGAAGTCTTTAACAAAAAAAGATCAACTGTAAGCTTGTGATCAACTGTAACACAGTGAATTCAGATCTCTACAAACAGGAGAAGGTGAGGGGTATGCCCAAACTACTGATGTAGGGTGGGTGTTGAGACTAACAAATCTGTAGTGGCTGTTCCTTTTCTTGATATGGGGAACCTGCTCCCTCCAGGTGACAGGCAGCCAGCAGTCCCAGTCAGGGGTATATCCTTTTCTGGAAGGTACTACATTAAAATAGATCTGAGGCATTACAATTCTTCTTTTCCCCATACTTGTATATATTAGCATTTCTATGCCATTAGTTCTTGGAATCAATCACAATACTATCTTTGCATGGCTAGTACTATACTTTGTATACTACATTAATCATTTCATAAGTTTGGTAACACCAGAAGGTCTGCATTTCAAACGAGATACCTAAGTTACTCTATGTAAACATAATTAATCATTTCATTGTTAATGATGTGATGTCAAATATTGAAAAAAGTAGTTATTCTAAATGGCATGTACTCAAGCATAGCAAAGACTTGCAAACTCATTTCAAACTATAATTACTTGCACTAGAATAGGACAATAATCAACCTCGTTGAGATATGTCATTGAAGATTTACTATAGATTCATGAATAAACTCCCAAATCTAGAATATGTGCTAAGAATCATGTAGCAGTTTAAAAAGAGAGCCCAGGGCAGCAGTGATGTAAAAAGAAGGGTGACATCTCATATGAACTACCATTAGACAATTCCTCTAAAGAGCCAAAAGTAAAGTTTCATTAGTAATTAAAAGTAAATTAAAAGCGGCTACTGAATTCTGATGTTCAGATAGTAGTACATTGTCTAAATGATCTGCTTGATCAAGGGGATAGAAATACACATAAGGTCAGCACTATAATGAATGTGTATTTATCATTGGAATAAAAAATACAAGCCAATTACTGTAGAAAAAAAAGTCTTCTCTAACTATATAATGTCTTTTTAAAACTTGGTCTTGCTATTACAATTGCATGTGATGCTTCAGTTTGCTGACATTACACAAAGATAATCATAATGTGATCCTGATTCCTCATCTAGTGTGAACCTCTGATCTAGTTCAACTCCTCAGCAGGCTGTGACCCAACGGCCCCTGCCTTATTAACCTAATGGGTCAAGAAGATGGGCAGAGTAAGCACTTTAAGGTAGGGGAACTAACATGTCTGTGTCATTTTCATAACATTTAATGGAATATGTGGAATCTCAGGAATGGAAAAGTCTTAGAAGTCATCAGTTATCCCTTTGTACCTTGTGCCTTTCTTTAGGGCTCTGCTCCACCATTATCTCTTTCATAAACTCTGCATTAGTTCTCCATCCTTGTTCTGCAAACTTGGAAGTGATCTCTCTCTCTCTCTCTTCTGATCTTTCCTGGCATTTTATCTGGGCTTACTGTGTGTCACTTATCACCACTTCCCTGGTAGCTATCATGTTCCTGTCTTATGCCTCAGCAGTACAGAGTATTCTCCAAATCATCTTTGCGAGCCCTATAGGACTTGCATGGTGCCTGGTGCCTGGCAAGGACAGGACTCAATACATGTGTTAGCTGAATGTAACAGAATGTTGATGCGGTTTTTCTGGGGGATCCACGAGAGGAAAGAACACTGGATTCTGGCACAGCAGCTTATGGTGCCATTTTATACTTTAAGGTTGAAGATGATCTCAGAGCTCCACATATAAGCTCCTCAACCGTCCTGCCGGGTGAACTCCCAGCCTCTCCTTGCACACTTCCAGTAATTGGTGAACTTGTCTCTTCCTGAGGCAGTCCATTCCATTTCAGATAGCTCCACATGTGAATCTCTTTCCCTCTCTCCTGACCCCAAGACTCAGATTTAATATCAGCCCAGCTACAGTTACTTTAACTTAACTAGGCTAAAAATATTCTTGCTTTAATCAGTCTAAGGCCTAGAGCGATTCACATTCTGCCTGACTTTGTTGGGATTTTCTGCAGCTATTTCCTTTTAAATTGTTCTTTCATGGATTCAAATTTTGGAAAAGACCTAGAGACTAGCTAGTTCACCTTACTTAATTTTCAGAAAATCAGATTGAGACTTGAGAGAGGAAGGGAATTGCTGAAGGAGGTCACACAGCTTTAGAGGCCTGAGTTGCAGTCATGTGCGTGGGGAGGAAGGGGGCATTCTCAGCTGTTGGCCTGCTTAAAGGACCCAGTAACTATTTATTCCCACGTATTTCACACATAGACATGAATGTCAAATGCCACAACAGAAGATTTTCAATTTGAAATACAATATTAATGAAATCCAATATTAATAGCATGAACTTAATCACAAGCATAAAAAATGGTCTCCTTCCTTTCAGCACCTGGTTCACTTGCTGGCATATCACCCATGACCAGTCAGACAACTGTTTTTCTTGTGTCAACTGATTGAGGAATGATGTTGGGTGGGTGTTAATTTCATGAAGAGGAGAGAATAGGAAATTCATCATAGGAACATGCTTGAGTAATAAATCTGATGATATAATTCTTAGTTATGAGACAGTTTTGACTCTCAGAAAGGGATCATTTGTTATACTATTAAGTAGCATTTAATGTTATCCAGTGAAATGGATTTGGGCTGAACACAAGAAATAGATGATATTTGGACTGAAAACACTCTGAATTTACTTCTTCTTCTCCTTCTTCTTCTTATCCTTCTTCTTCTTCTTTTCTTACAGATTGTTGCTAACTTAAAAAAAGTTTTTTAAATGTTTATTGTATTTTTGAGAGAGAAAGAGGAAAGAAAGAGCAAGACAGAGCACAAGAGAGGGAGGAACAGAGAGAGAGAGAGAGAGAGAGAGAGAGAGAATCTGAAACAGTCTCCAGGCTCTGAGCTGTCAGCATAGAGCCTGATGTGGGGCTTCAACTCACAAACCGTGAGTTCATGACCTGAGCCGAAGTTGGCACTTAACCACCGAGGCACCCCAGATTGTTACTTACTTTAAAATAATTTCAAGTTCTACTATGCCAGGGAATGACAGAATTATGTAACTGACAATAGGAAATTTGGGAAATTATTGGTTTGAGTTGAAAGGTGGTTCTGTTTATGGGTAACATACTCAAAAAATTGATAGTGTACATATTTTAACTTTGCTCTGGAACTAAAATACAGACAATCTGTGGGATAATCTACTAAGTTTTAGGGAGACTTTTGCTTATTGGGGGGTTTTCAAAGTGAATTCCAAATTTACTCTTTTTCTCATCTTTCTGACATGCCACTTCAGAAAAACTCTTCATACGTATTTTAAAATATTATTTAATTAAGTTAATGAATGAGCTTACTTATTTACTTACTTATTTTGCTGCAAAAGACTTTATTGTTTCCATTTGGTGGAAACAAATTTCCCCGGCTTGAGAGAGGGCTCTAGGGTGGTTAAAAGGCTGCCTAGTGGCTCCAGGGAGAGGCTCATGCAAAAACTGCTGGCACAGAGGGGATGCAGAGGGACCCCTCAAAGGCTGCAGGGTTCTGGAGACTTCTAGTTGCGCTTGAGCGTGAACCTTCGGAAGAGCTACTCTCCAGCCTAGCCTTGGGGCGGGCAGCCTCTGGAGGTGAGTCAGGTGGTCACCATCTTTTTGACGGTTCACCTCCTCAAGTAGGAAGTGGCTCTCCAGGAAGTCACAGAGACCCCAGTGCGTGCAGATCCAAAAGAGCCTGGTTCCGGTTCTTCTCTAGGTCCATGTGGTTTCCGTGGTGTCCAGGGTTTTCCCCACTCAGTGCGACAGCTGCTGCGTATCCTGGAAGAAGGCGTGACTGCTCCGCTGGTTTTGCGTCTTCAAGAGATGCTCAGCGCCCTAGTGCCTCACCTCAGCCCACACCTTCTAGAGACACATCGTCTTGGTTGAAATAGAAGCCCAGAGAAGTAGGTGTAGGAGACTTCCAGGTGCAAGTTGACCAGGCGATTGCCGGTGGCATCCACCTCCGTGGAATAATTCTGATGAATCTGGGAGCCCGTGGTTGGTTCGCGATGAGGAGCTAAGCTCAGAATACGGTGTTGGCTGGTCCTCGAGGCAGAGGGTGGCAAGGAACGTGTTTCGGAAGGTTGCGACTGGAAAAGAGGTTGGGAAGTGGTCAGAGGCTGGAAGAAGGGACGTCTCTGGATCTGTTCTGTGCAAAAATTCCAAAATTTTAGTAAAAAAGAGTTTTAATGCTGTGCAATAGAAGAAATATATGAAGATATAGGACAGGTGTTTGTTAGTACAAGAGAGGAAGTACCTCAAGTAACAAGTCAACGTGGGTGAGGCAAATTTGTTAAATAGAATTCATTAAGGCTTATAATTCCGGAATGTATTTGCAAACCGTATGCTGGGTCCTATTTTTCTGTCTCGTGTTAGAGCCAGTTTAACCTAGTAACTCTTTAAAAACTAAAACTGTTTCTGTATTCTCAAAGATGAATTCCTAACTGCCTATCCAGTATCTTTTTCCTCTGCGTCCCTCCACAAACACGAACATTACCAATTTATCAATCTCTTGTACAATCTTTGAGCATATCCAGAACTTCTACCCTCTGCTTCTGCAGTTTCCTTATTCTGCACTGCCTGCGGAACTTTCTCAAATTTCATGCCAAATCTGGATTCTCTCAGTCTCTTTCAAATGACAATCTGTCCTGACTTACCCAATTTGAATTAAATATTCCTACAGCGTGTTACTTACACCTTCGTTTAGCATTTATAACAGCTTTGTTTTGTGGTTAGTTTATTTCATATTGATCTATTGAACGTAGTTTTTGTGATTTTCTCATTGGCTGGGCATTATTCTCCTATGCAGCACCCTTCCCCCACCCCTGGTGCCTTGTCTTTCACAGTGCACTGCTCCATGCACATTTGTGGAAGTGATAGCATTTAAAAGGATAAATATTGCTTCCGAGTCTCACAATCAGTAATTCTTTAATAAATCAGAGTGGTTAACTCAGTTGATTTGAGTACCAGTCTCTAAAATTAGATACTAAAGCATTCGGGGAAGAAAATGAAATGTCTAAGATACAATCATTTTTAATATACTAGTACGCTAAACTCTAGAATATATAGATCAAACAGCTTGTTTCAATAGGATAACATGTAACCACATGCCTCAGTAAGCTGCTTCCATTTGGAAAGGGAATTAATAATATTGTTATCTTGTAGGACAGCTAAAGAGATAGATTAGGATTTCTGGTGAGCACGAATAGTCCTAAGTAGTTAGAAAATATCTTGAAGTATTTCTGAATTGAAGGAATAAGCCCAGCTTTTCACAGCATTTTATTTTTTTCATGCTGGCTTTTATTTATAAATACTTGAATATAATCATTGTAGCTGAGCACGTGTTTCATCTTAGATGTATAGCCAAGTATATGGTATATACAGTTTGTTCAGTTCTCATAATAAGTTATTAGGTTGTTATATGTTCCCACTATTGTCTAAAGCTAATCTCACCTATCCCTTTTCTCCTCACACTTTTTACTGAGAAATATTACTTGCAAACAGAAAAGTGCAAAAATCTAAATGGACAGTTCTACAAATGAAATAAAGCAAATACCTGTAAAAACAGTGCCCAGACCAAGAAATAGAATGTTTTATATAGAAGGTTTGGAATAGCTACAGAGTGAGAGGGAACTAGCCAGATAAAGTCATCCCAGCTGTAGACTCAGACCTTTCTCCTAGTGTTTCCATGCTGCTCACTTTAGTAGTAATACTGAATTTGCCTGTGTTTATCATTTTGTCATCTATGTATTCATCCTTAAGTAAAAAAGTTAATTGTTCTATTTTTGAACTTCATGTAAATGGAATCACATTGTATATATATTCTTTTGTGTCTTATTTTTGCTTAACCTTGTCATGATAAGGTTCATTCGTATTGTTGCATGGAACTTTAGTTCGGCCATTCAGTTTTAATACTGCATAGTGTCCACTGAATGAATATATCACAGTGTAGTTATGCATTTTATTGATAATAGCAATTTGGGAAGTTTCTAGTTATGGGCTTCTATGAACAGTGTCTCTTCATGCACACATTTCTTTAAGTTATAAACCCAGCAGTGGGATTGTTGGATCAAAGGGTGTATGTGCTTCAGCTGTGCTAGATAAGGCCACTTCAAAGAGAGTGTATGAGGGGCGCCTGGGTGGCGCAGTCGGTTAAGCGTCCGACTTCAGCCAGGTCATGATCTCGCGGTCCGTGAGTTCGAGCCCCGCGTCAGGCTCTGGGCTGATGGCTCAGAGCCTGGAGCCTGTTTCCGATTCTGTGTCTCCCTCTCTCTCTGCCCCTCCCCCGTTCATGCTCTGTCTCTCTCTGTCCCAAAAATAAATAAACGTTGAAAAAAATTTAAAAAAAAAAAAAAAAAAAAGAGAGTGTATGAATTTATACTCCCACCAGCAGTATATGGCAATTTCTGCTGTTCCAAATTCTGGCCAACATTTGGTATTAGACTTCAAATTTTTTTCCCAATCTTAAGGATGTTTAATTCTAACTGCTTGTTTCAGTAATGTTACCAGTGAAGTTGAGTACCTTAAAAAAAATAAGTTTATTGATGATTTATTCAGATTTTGACTTTTGTAAAACTTCTTTTCTTTGCCTATTTTTCTTAATTTTTTTTAAATTAAGCACTTTTAATCTTTTTAAAAATGTTTATTTATTTTGAGAGAGAGAGAGAGAGGGAGAGAGAGCGTGTGCACACAAGTGGGAGAGGGGCAGAAGGAAAGAGAGAGAGAGAGAATCCCAAGCAGGCTCCGTGCTGTCAGCATGGAGCCCAAAATGGGGCTTGATCTGACAATGGTGAGATCATGACCTGAGTGGAAGTCAAGTGTCAGTCGCTCAACCGACTGAGCCACCCAGGCACCCCACCTACTTTTCTATTGGATAGTCTTTTTTTTTTTTTAACTTGAGTTTCTCATTGAGTTGGCAGTGTATTGAGATCAAGCCTTATCAGCTTACAAATATCTTCTTCCATGCTGTGGTCTGTCTCTTTATCTTTTCCATGGAGTTTTATAATAAGCAGAAGTTCTCAGTTTATAATGTGGTCAAAGTTATCTGTATCTTCATTTATAATAAGTGCTTTATTAAATAAGTATTTATTAATAAGTGTCTTATTAAAGACCTCTATCCCAGGATTATGAAGATATTCATCTGTATTCTTTTTCAAAAGTTTAAAAATTTTCCTTTTTCCATTCAGATTTTTAGTTCATGTGGAAGTGATTTTTACTTATGGATATACCTACCCATTATTGTAGTGTCACTGATTGAAAAGCCTGCTCTTTCTCCATTGCTCCGGAGTTATAGCATTTGTTATAAATCAAGTGTCCTTTTGTGTGTAAAGTTGTTTCTGAACTTCAGTTATATTCTATTGGCTGAAAAGTCCATCCTTGCAATAAAAGTTCACCATCTTGATTACTGTAGCTTTATATAAGACTTGATATCTGGGTAAGTCCTTTCTACCATTTTTTTTCTTTTTCAAGTATGTCTTGGATATTTTTGGCCTTTTTAATGCACATGTAAGTGTATTTGTTAAGTATCCACATACACCTTAAAGAAACCTGCTAGTGATATGGAATTCATGGACTCTATATATTAATTTCAGGACGAATATTTATTCTAATAAGCTTTCCAGTCTGTGAATTTGATATACATTTAATTATTTAAAAGAAGTGTTCATGTGTATTTCCATATTATTTTAATTTTTTTCTTTAGTTTTCTTTTTGCCCCGGATTTATTGAGGTATGATTGATAAGTACAAATTATATATATTTAGGTTGCACAATGTGATTTTTAAAAGAGGTGTTCAAATTGATGGTATAGTAATATACATATACACTAGGAAATCATTATTTCAGTTTTTGAGGTCGTCTTTAATATAATCCAATAACGTGTTATGCATCTTCGTTAGACCTTTTCTGAGGCACTTGGTATTTGTTTGATGCTGTTAGAAATTTACTTTTGTTCTTGAACATAGTTTCACTGAATCTTCCAAGAATCTTTCTCATTATTCCATCTCTCTAATTTGTATCCTCACTATTTCTTACTCCACTGACCTAATCCCTTTAGCATATGAACATATTCTGTATGCCTTAAAAAAAAGCCTTCAGTAGCTGCCTGTCTATTCCCCTCTCTCTTTCTTTCCTGAAAAACAATTTGAACATGCTAGTTTGCACTCTGTCTCTTGTCCCCCCTCCCAGTCAGTCACTTCCCAACCTGCTGTGATCTGATTCAGTGCCATCCATCATGCTGCATCTGATCTGTCAGAGGACCTCCTGAGGATTAAAGCCAGGCTATTTTTCAAAGGCCTTATTTTGAGGTTTTAAAATTATAGAACATTGTTGATACTGATAATACTCTTAGTAATTGCTGTAATAATTGCATTAATAACGATATCAGTGATAAACTTTACCTTTGAGTGTTTTTTATGGCAGCACACTAGATCTACTATTCTCGCAGCCAGATATTATCACAGGTGGGATGACACATTCCAACGTTCAAGGTTAGTTCTACCGGGAAGCCTTCCTAATGTCACAACTTCTACTCTGTCCAGTTCTTGTCTCGCCTTTAAATTCTAGACTCCCATTCTCCTCTGGTTCTCCTTTTGCCCATCTAGGCTTTTTTCTTCAGTCTTATCTTCATGTTTCTCTTCCAGTGCCCGTGTCCTCAATCTGGATCCTCCCAAGGGTCTTGTCATTGGTTTTCTTCTCACTCCTCCTATCCTTCCTTGTGTGGTGTCATCCACTTTCACAGTATCCGCTATTATTCACCACACTAACTTCTTTTTCTCTGGAGCCCAGCATGTACCTGGCTCATCGCTAGCTGGATGATAAATGCATGAATGAATGAGTCTTTAAACTTATGTCTGCCAAATTCATATTCCTAGCTCAGCCTTCAGCAGACTGAGAGATCTAAAACTATCTTAAATCTCCACTGGATGGTGTCCAGCCATCTCGGCTGAAGATTTACAAAACTGAGCTCATAATCTTTCTCTCCCAAACTTGCTCCTTCTCTTATATGTATCTTACCCTGGTTAAAAGCACCACACTTTATCTATTTGCTCATTCCAGAAACCTGGCAGTCGCATAACTCCTTTTGTTTTGCCAGCCTCAGAAAACAGTAATCAGAATTGACGAATGCACATATCTTACGCTCTGGTTTTTACTGCCCTGTCTCCTGGTACAGTCCTTTTTGGCACACCTGTGTGTTTCATATGTTAGTGATTCATATGTTGGACTATTCTAGAAGAATTATAAAAAAGTGCAGATTTTACCCTTTCTGGGGTAAATAACATTATGATTTTCCCATGTGAAGTAAAAGAATCCTTGTAGTTTGGCAGCTTATATTTTGAGATTGCCCAAGAAAGAATCACACAAATACCCACGCCCCCATCCCCTCATTTTTAATTCTTCACACTGTTAGGAATACAAAATAATGGAAGAAAAAACTTGTGAAAAAACTGGAATTTTTATCCAGAAGTTAGATATTCAGATGCTTTGGCACTAAGTGGGGATTTTCAAAATTTTTATTTCCAATGTTCACAGAAATGTGGCTGAGAAAACTGAACTGTGCACTTCATTAATGTTAACTGCTGAGCAACCAAGTATCTTGCTTTCTGTCACTTCACCCTTTCCAAATGGAGTCATGTTAAATTCTTGCTGCAAGGGTCTCTGTGTACAGCTTTTGTGATGTCTTTCTGGGGTGCATTATGTGTGGGGTGACTGACCTTTAGGAGTGCTGGCTCAAAGCCAGAGGGAAGAAAACAAAGATTGCAAAGTTAGAGCAGAAACTTTTATAACAAGCATGATGAAACTGGCAATGATCATTTTTTCATAATGACATAGATACATCATGTAGGAAGTCCATCTTAATAGACATTATACATAACTTAGGATATTGATTTATAAAATTCTTTTTAACAGCATTTTATACTGTGATGGACAGTATGAAGCTAGGATTGTGACCGACCGTGTCACTTTTAGTTTTAAGAGCCCTTCAGGGATTGACCAGAAAGAGGTCATGCCTCTTCTGATGCAGGTGAGGGAATACACAGTCCCAGCTTGGCTACCCCACCTTGAACATTCTAGCCTCAAAATCCCCTGTAGTGTCAGCAGAGACTTCCACTGAGACCGCATTACAGCTTCATGTTTTCCTTTGCCTGGACTTGCTTCTTTCTCTTTCTTTTCATTTCCTTCTACAGATGTTGATCCCTAAAGCATTACATAATAAACATCCTGCATACCAGTCTACATCTCAGAGTGTGCTTCCGAGAGAGCCCAACCTGCAACACCTACCATGTAAAAGTTTGATGAAGCTTTGGCAGATGAACATAACATGAATGCGAATGCTGTGAGGCTTCCCCTAGCACAGGAAACTCATAAAGGTTACCAAGTAAACAGATTCATTCATTCTGGCAACATTTACATACCAGGCACTCTCAGGAATACAGAGATGAATAAGACATAATTCCTCGTCCTCTGGTGATGGATATAGACATGCACAAATGGTCACAATACAACACAATAAGTGCTGTAGTGGGAGATTGCACAATGTGCTCATGGAACACAGATGAGAGAGCCATGAAGGCTGTCAGAGTGTTCCTGAAGACTTCACAGGAGGAAATATTTGATTGGAAAATTAAAGGGTAAAGATGAGAGACAGAACTGCAAGCTGGAGTGATGGCATACAAAGAGAAACAAAGGTGAAAAGAGGAATGACAGATTTAGGGGGAGTAGCTGTGTAAAATGTCTAGTGGGAAGGGGGGGGGTCTAGGCTGTGATGAAGGTGGAAGTCATGAAAAATTATCCTAGAAAAGTAGTTGGACCAGAGCTAAAGAAGGAGTGGTTGCCTAGTGATAATGTACAAGGAGGAGATAAAGAAAGATATCTAAAGCAGACTTAGACTCCATGGGGGGCAACATTGAGGAAGAGCACTTACTAAGAAGCTTTGAAGAACCATCAAATGGATAGAAGGAGAACTGGGAGAGCTGTGTTGAAAAAGGCAGGAAAGGAGAGAATTTCAGAGAGGCGATGGTCAACCTTGTTATGTGCTCCAGAGATGGTCAGTGGGTCGAGTACTTCAAAATTAGCCATTGTGCCCACGTTGGAATGAGCAAGCAAATGGTGGCATACTCATAAATGGAATTCATGCAAGAAGAAAGGATAAAAACATGGAACATGGTGTTGAATGAGAAAAGTCAGATAAACTACAAAGTCAGGTTTAATTAAACCTATAGTGCTTAGGAATACTTGCTTACCTGGTAAAAATGCAAAAGAAAGCTAGAAGAATGAGTGCTCTAAATCAAGACGGTGTTTCCTTAAAGGAGAAAAGGGTAATGAGCTGGATGGGCACGAGGGCAGCTGCTGGGGTCTGGTGTGTTCTCTTTCTTGATCTGAGGGATGTTTTTATGGGTGTTTCCAATGGGAGAACTCTTTGGACTGTACGTTCTTATTTTGTGAGCTTTTCTGTGATGTAGTTTATATTTCACAATAAGTAAGGTTAACAAATAAGCAATTGGAATGATTAATCCAGAGTAATGGTAGCTCTTGGTAAGTAGTTTCACAAGAGTGGTGAGTGGTGGTGGTCGGATTGTGTTTGGTTGAGAAGCTAAAACAACAAAACCTGGAAATGCAGATCATTTTCTTCATATTGGCGGGAAATAGGAAGAGATAATTTGGCCTTTTGGAGTAGGTAACCTTTAAGTTAGTAATAATCCTAAACTAAATGCCCTTAGTTAAAATTTATAACATATGCAAGTAAACAGAAGTAAATTACAAATAATTGAACAAAACGTTGTTAAAACTCATGGTGACAAGTGACTTTTTTTTCTTACACAGATTTTTGAAAGCTTTGTTCAGAGCTGCTTTTTAATGTTAATCTAATGAATGATTCTTAGAAATTTGGAATTATAAAAAGGGACTGACTACTTGAAAAAGTGAATAAACTAAAACACAAGCAGCTCAAACATATATCATTAATCATTTGCCTTTAAGGGGCTGGAATCTTTGGTGTATTAGTATTTTTTAGGTTTAGCACAGTATTTGCACTTTGTGATGTTTTTGATATGGCAAATTACAACACATTTATTTACCTTCATGAAAACCCAAATTTTGACATCCACACTAATGTCCTCCTGCTGAGGCCAAGGAATGTTACGAATTGGAGGGAACTTTTAAGGTATCATTCAACTTGTTCATTTCAGCACCCAGGTCACACAGTGATTGGAAAGCCACAAATGCCTGGGTCTCTTGCCTCTCAGTCCTGTGATAATTTCCCTACTGCACCTTTAAGCTCGAAGATCACATCTTTGTGTGGCAGAAGATTCCAAGCAGTTCCTATGGTTTTGTTATAATGGAATTTGGTCTGTGCCAGCAACTAAAATGTTCTGTATTTGGAAATTGTTTTCTTTTAAGTCATAGTTTGAAAACACTGAATACTTCATAAAGTGTTATTTATAGTTAGTTTTGGGGTGGTATCATTTATTTAAGGAGAATTCATTTCCTTTGTGGAATGTGATCGGAAAATGTCTTGATTAATGGAAATTCATTGTCAATGCAACTTGTAATGCAAGCTTAAGTTCTGAGACAGGAGATCAGCTGCGTAATCTTGTCAGCTTCCATAACAACATGAGCACATTTATGTTGCCTCATTTCAGAATCTCAGATATCTTTGTGGATGGCCAAGGCTTCTGTTCTCATGGTAGAGTGAGGAAAGTAACCCCTGGCTGATCAAGGGGGTGGGTCCGGGGCTGTATTCTCAGATAAACCCTCCTTCAGAGAGCTTATTCTTAGTGTGCCCTTCTCATAGGAAACATTCCCTCCTTGAGCAGCACTGTCCCTTGTGACATCTTGTATGATGCAGAGAGCAAATTCTCAGTTTAGCTCTTACCAGGATTGTTCTTTTAACCAGTGATTCTGTTGTAAGGGCTACATTTCCCAAACTGAGGAGAATATTGTATCCAGGGAGTCTGCAAATCTTTATAGCTGTTGACCTTCTAAGTGACTATCAATGACATCTTCTAATTTATCACCTCACTGAGCTACTTTCATTATCTGTAACTCTCAACCCACTTAAATCTAGTCAACTTTGTGATATCAGTCCCTGTGTCTGAGGACCAACTCCTCTATCAGACTGTAGGTGTTTTGAAGACATGTTATGAGGCTGGGTAACCTTTGTGCACCCCAGTGCACCTAGAATGATGATAGGTACACACTAAGTTATTAATAATTACAAGTTAAGCAAAAGCTAATGTTTTCATTAAAACATTTTCTTAAAAGCCTTATTGCTTTTTTGTTTCTGTATGTCCAAGGGTAGTTAACTTGCTTTTTGTGCTCTGGACAATATTTGGCGGTATGACTATAAATAGCTTCTCTTCCCCTGGCCTCAGTGGCCTCTATGTGCCTTTATTTTAGAAAGCTGAATTTGCAAGGTTTCCCTTGACACCATTCCTGCAATGTTCCGTCTCTCTCACCAGGAGCATGGCCTTCTGTAACATCTCCTATTTCTTCTCTTCTAGGGTTAAAAACATTTAGCACCTTCTTGAAAATTGTTTTCTGTGAACGTTTATTTTAAATGATGGTACTATTCCATAGGAGACAAAATACAAAAACACAATAGAGGAACAATATGCAAAATAAATACAAACATCTGGGCAAAATGTGGTGGCATGCCAGCTCAAACATATTTTTCTGTTGTTAGTGTCTGCACAGTTTGTCTCTGGCTTTAATATTCATTTATGTGCCTATAATGCTTCCAGGCACAGTAAAAGAGCCCCAGGGCGTGGCTAACCTGAGGGCCCTTAGAGGCTTCCTGCAGGAAATTGCAGCTTTGCCTCTTACTGGCGGCCAGAGGTGGCTGTTCTCACTGGAGCTTTCACCCTTCAAGCCAGAAATGGGATTACCCCTGGGAACTCATTACCTCCTGTCAGAGGGTCGTTGATTTTCCTCTCTTTAATCACCTCTCAACTGCATAGATTTCACAAAACAGTAGAGAGAGAAATAGATACACTTGACAGGTAGCTTTTGAGGAAATGAACACGTAAATTGTATCTATGGAATTCAGGAGGCACGTTTCCCATGCCTCTGAGGACCTCATTTCCACATCAGCACTTGGTTATCTGAGTGACTACTTTACTCATGTGTGGAGAAGCCTGTTTCTCCTTGCAGATCTATCTCCTTGATTTATCATAAACATTTTAAAACTATAAGTAACTGTAATTGTTTATATTTATATTGACTGGCATTAGTTAAGTTTTGTGCTATTTAACTCTAATTTGCTTTCTTCATTTTATGCTGAAGTTGTTTTTGGCTTTCAGAGAGCTTTACATTTTTCAAGTGCTCATAGACATATAACAGATGATACATTTATCCCCATATATTGATATATGAATATACAAATTTATATTTATATATATTTATATATGAATATATTCTATATTAGGAATATGCTACATGTAATTCATATATATATATATATATGAATACTTCCATTAACATTAATACATTTATATTCTGTTAACATTAACATTAGCACTGTGAATCTCAAAAAAAAAAGATAACATTAACACCTTGAAACTGGTATGGCAGATTTTACAAACGTGGAAACTGAGACAGAAGTTATGTGATTACTGTCACCCAGCTGATGAATGACAGTGCTCCTACTGAGATGTGAGGGTTAAGATTCAAAACGCAGTGTACCTGTGCCATCTCCTACCAGAATTCTCTCCTGCTATTCTAAAGATGGCATGTGCTTCCCCTGTTGGTCTGTGCTCACCCAGGTTTTTCTCTCAGTCAGTCGTGAGATGACCCATTTTCTAAGGCTCAGTTCAAGTTCATCGCCTTCTTGAAAGCTGTCCCTGACAAAACCGTTGTGGAGGTGTTTTTCTATAAATACTTGTTATTTTTGCCACTTATTTTGTATTTGCTCCTATGTTATTTTGTGTAGTTATTTGACTATGCCAAATTAGATAGGTGGGGAGATAAGGTGAAAAACATGGGCTTTGGGCTCAAATCTTGACTGCTACTTACCAGCTTTATGGCACTTTTTTGTCTCTGTTGACTCATCTGTAAAATGAGGATTTTATTAATTTGTTTAAAAAGTATTTGTTAATGCCTACTATATTCCAGGTGACACATTGGTGAAAAAGATTCAACCGGGCTCCTGCATGGCTCAGTCGGTTAAGTGTACAACTCTCGGCTTTGGCTTAGGTTATGATCTTATGGTTTAGTGAGTTCAATGCATCGGGCTCTGTGCTGACAGCATGGAGCCTGCTTGGGATTCTCTCTTTCCCACTCTCGGCCCCTCCCCCACTCATGCTAGCTTTGTCTCTCAAAATAAATAAATAAACTTAAAAAAAATACAACAAAAAATCTGAGGGAGACAGACTAACAAATAATCAAGACATTGTAAACAAGTGTGAAATGATACTAAAAATAAAACCAGGTGATAAAGTGGTGACTGTGAGAAAGGTTTACATTAGCTAGGGTGGTCTTGAAAAGTCTCTATGAGGAAATTGATACTTTTTCCTGAGACTTGATTGATGTGGAGAGTTAGTCTTGCAAAGACCTGATGAAGAGTTCTCCAGGCAGGAAGACCTGGAAGTGTGAAATCCCCCAGGTTTGAGATATCTTGGAGGAACAGAGGGAAGGCCAGAACAGTTGGGGTATAGTGAGCAGGTGCTGTGATCAGATGTAGGGGGTGAGATGGCTGAAAAGGGAAGGATCAAATCATAGGGGGGCTGTGGTATTAGTAAGGAGTTTGGGTTTTATTCTAATTGCTATAAGAAGTCAACGGAGAGGATAACAACCACCCCCCCTACTTTTGGGGATGCTGAATAGGTTGACACAGAAAAGCACTTAGCTCAAATCCTGATGTTAAGTGTTCAACATATTTTATACCACCTTCACATATACTTTATTATTATAACTACACCGTAAGCTCCTTAAATGAGGGTCTACACGTCATACTACTGCACTGCCTACACAGTGTGGCACACTGTGACATAGAAAACCTGACAGGGTTCATTAGATGTGAGTGGTGGCCTAGTGTGCTGTTCAGAAATAGCCTTTCTGTATAGAGACATGCACTGTTCTGAGAAATTCAATCAAAACACGAGGTTATCCGATGAGTTCTGTAACAGCAACTCGCATATAGTGGAGTGTGCAAGTATGCATATTTCTCTCCTCAATCTATATTTAATGGCCAATCTGGAAAAACATTAACTTTTATATGATTACCTGAGAGAGAGATGGAGAGAGAAAGAGAGGGAGAGAGAGAAAACAACACAAGTATAAGGGAAGAAGGCTCCCTTTACTATTTTGGAAGGGAATGTCTTCAGAAAAGTCATTTTCTTTCTTATTTGCCACACCATCTGCTTTTCAGATAAGCAGAACTAGGGAGTCCTTTATTGAGATACATACTGTTACTTAGACCCTGAGAGTTTATTTCTTTTTGGAAATGCCAAAGCATTTGAATTTTTCTGTGCTTCAGAGCATGTATTATTTTTTCTCTTTCTTACAGAAGAGATAGAAACCCATCTATCTGGGCTTCCTGGTAAAGGTTTCGTCCTGAAAGATAGCTTCCCAAGAGCCATTTGTCACCGTTTCTATGCATAAGAAGTGGGAAGATTTTTACACTTTTCCTTTGTATGTTCACATTCAGATCACTCACTTAGGGACATGCACTGGTTTTTAAATTGTCTTCTGTTTGGAATTAAAGATGCCTCTTGGGTTTTATGCAACTCCAAAACTGAGCCAATTCAGCTCTCTCCTGAATTGGTGGCCCTTTTTGTTGTCTCTCCTCATTTTCTTCATAGAGGGTCACCTTCAGATGATTAATAAGTACACTGCCTTCAGCTTCAAAATACATCATTTAAGAACATTTGTTTGATTTTCAGTCATCTAGTACCTTTAAAAGTAATCAGCAGAAAGGATAGAACTTTAATAAGTTAAAGGCAAATCATTATTTGATAAAATTCTCTTTTCACTCCTGTAAATCTTCAAGTTTCGTATTTCTTTTTGACAAAACTGTCAAATAAAATCCAACAAGAAGATAGGAGCAGAACCATGAAATCAAAACTGCTTTTATTCCTTTGATTTGCCCAGTCTTTAATAGTAAGTGGGATGTAGCTTTTGTTTCCCAGAACAAATGGAAACTTTTTGAGAGTACAGATCATGCCACATATTTCTGTTTCCTCCATTAGGGCCAAAACCTGGCTAGATGCTCAACACACACATAGTAAGCTGATTAGAACACTTGAGCCATTAAACTTGCATTGTTGTTTGATGCCTTCCTCCTGCAGCTTAAAACCTTAAGATATCCCACTGAGCCCCTGAATTTGGCACAATGCAAGAGAAGATGGAGTACTAACAGAGCCTTATCACTTATATGCTTCTACTCTGCTGCACTTGTGCTGTTAATTCAGGCCCTCCAGAAGAAAGCATATGTACTCTTTTAGAAAAAAAAAAGGAAGACTCTGAAAGTGAGAATTCAAACGAGGATAGCTTAATTTCATTCTGTCCAAAATCTGTGAAATACAAGACAGCATTCTTTAAAGCTTTTTACTGAAGGCTAAGGGTGAGATAGTAGTGATGTTTTGATGTCTAGAACATCGACTGTTTTTCTTTCTAAGCTTTTGCAACAAGGATTATGGATAACAGTGAAACAGATGACACTTTGTAGACTAAGGTCTTGTGAAAACAAAAATATATGATTCACTTCTATTAGGTATATTATGAAAGATGTGACAGCAAACCATTAACCTGCAGCCATTTCTCATGAGGATGAGAGAGAGCTGGTCTGAGGCAGGTGTTTTGAACCGTAAGTCCTGAATCTTCTCTCTGGATTGAAAAATGCTCTGTATTGGACATAGTTTCTTGCCATAAGTCTCAAAAATTAAGCTATGTACCCCTCTCAAATCTGAGCTACTCTTAGGAAGTTTTTGGATCTTATATGAATGAATTCCTCTTTATGGAATGATTACATTGGTTGACAACATGTCAAAGCTGAAAAAGAGAGGTAGAAGATGTGTATTTAACACTTTGAACTGCTGTGGAATCTGTTGCTTAATTTTACCACCTCAAGAATTTGGAAAGGAAGATCTCGTTTACTAAAAACAACTGAATTAGGGACATTGTTTTAAGAGTTCGGTATACTAATGATTGTTTAGAGCCTTTTATTTATTTATTTATTTTTAAATTTTTTTAATGTTTATTTATTTTTGAGAGAGACAGAGACAGAATGCAAGTGGGTTGGAGCAGAGAGAGAGGGAGGCACAGAATCTGAAGCAGGCTCGAGGCTCCAAGCTGTCAGCACAGAGCCCGATGCGGGGCTCGAACTCACAAGCTGTGAGATCATGACCTGAGCTGAAGTCGGACACTCAACTGACTGAGCCACCCAGGCGCCCCTGTTTAGAGCCTTTTAAACTGGCAAAAGTAACTTTAAATAATGAATACTCAAGATTGCTAAGAGGTTGAAACTGATATTCCTGTACTTTTGTGGTAGATTGTTTTCCACCACAAATTGGAAAGCAATCTGGCATATGGATTGAAAATAAAAACATTGATAGTCTTTTTTTTCAGGATTTCCATTTTTTAGTGGAAATAATTGGAAGCAAGAGAAAAATGCACAAAAATTTCATTGAGGTCGTATGCATAATTATAAAAGCAAAACAAAATGAACTCAAAATAAATGAGCAATAGTTGTGGAATGCTTATTCAGGTTAGGATACCTCCATTCAGTGGCCTTCAAAATAATGGTTAAGTACCAATAAAAACATGGTAAAAAATATTATTATACAATTAGTGAAAGAAGGCTGACTCTTAAATTATTCCAGTATTACAACTATCAAACTGGTTTGAAAGAAATGTATTAAAATTATAATATTAGTTATGTTTGGGTAATGGTATTATTTCTTATTCAGCCAATAAATAGACTATGTAAATCACATATATTCTCATGTAATCCTCATACAAATTTTTCATTGGTATTCTATTTTAAAGATTAGGAAAATACATAAATAATAAGATGCTTTATGCCAGAAACTTAGTGTTCAGATTTATTGTTCAGGCATCATTCCAATACTTTGGATACTGAAAATATGCTCAGGTGTTTATTTTTCCTTGAAAATGTATCAATTTATCAATTGCATGACTAAGGACTAAAGTACATGAAGGTTCTTTCAACAACCCAGAAAATCTGCATTTCAGATACTAAGGTTAGAGTTCCAGTCAAAAGTTCTACTATCAAGACAGTTGCTATTGAGATAGAGAAAACTGAGTGACTTCCATCAATCCTATAGACTTTAAAGGTATGTCCAATGTGACACTATTACTTAACTTCTCTGTGGCCAATTTCCTCATCTTAAAATGGTGATAATAGTCATAGGGTTGTTTTGAGGATTAAATAAGTGTGTGTGCGCGCGTGTGTTATATCTCAAATTTAAAGCAGTGCTTGGCACGTAGGAAGTTCTCAACAAATGGGAACCAGTACTGTAGTTGTGTTGATCTAGTTGTAACTTCATATGCAACATGCCATCACTTCCCATTATTTGTTCTCCCTATTACTTGATTATATCGTCTGCTTATTCTTCAAACTAATTTTGGCACTAACTACCAAATTTCAGTAAAACAAAGGCAATGAAAATTAAGCTATAATTTTGTGATGTGTCTTCCCATTCATATAGGTCTGGCACATTTCTTGTTCGGTTGATTCCTAGTAATTTTAGATTTGAATTTAGAATTAGATTTTAGATTAGAATTTAGAATTAGAGTTTTTTCCTAACATTTCTTAATTGGTTATTAGAAGAGTTACTGATTTTGGTTGGATGATCTTGTATCTGACAACTGTTGTGTGCCTTTGTTTTAGTTCTAACTAGTTTTCTGGTTTATCTCTCTGTTAACTAGTAAACAAGAGAGTCTGCAAAATGACTTTTGTTGCCTACCAGCTAATGTTTAATGATTCATCTCTTTTTTTGTCTTTTGCATTAGCTATGAACAATTCTACATAATTACACTGATAATAGATATCTTTATTTAAGGTGTTTTCAGTGTTAACCTCTTAATGTGTTTATTTGTATTTGATAGATACCATTCATCAATTTATGAGAGATTTCATCTATCTTTAACTTTGGTATAATTTATTTATATTAATTAATTAATCAATTTGCAGTTTTATACCTTTATTTGACAATCAGTGATTGGTTCTTGTCCACATTCACTGTAGATATTTGAAGGTGGTGACAGGTATATAGGTGACTCTCCATCTTCGTGTTTTCTGGAAAACTTCATGTGGATACAGTAAGCAGCATTCCTCATTTCCTTTGGCCCAGACAGCTTTGTTGAGCCTGGTGTCAATGAGCACATCTAGAGTTCCCATCTCCTTTACGGCAAATTTCTGGATCTCTTTGAGTGCACCAGGGGCATGCTTCTTGAAACCCACTCCATGGATGTGCTTGAGAATATTGATGGTGTATTATCTGGTCATTGCCTTGTTGGTGGCAGAGTGGCCCTTATTCTTCTCACCACTCTTCTTTGTGGGAGCCATTCTACCTGCTCTGTCTGGGAAGGAAGAGCACGAGGTATTGTAGGAGAGGGAAACCAGTGTGCAAGTACTTAGTGTAATTCTTAAAACTCAAGAACAAGTCTTCAATTTTATCACAGACTTCTCCCTCATGTTAGGATGATCATGTAATTAAATAGTTAACACACAGACTCTTAATACATTTTTTAACACTGGATGACTCTTTTACTTCTAGAATAAATTCTGCTTGGCAATTGAATAATGTTTTCTTTTGATATCCTTCTATATTTTGTTCACTCAGATATTATGTTTAGGAATTTTACATCTGTTTTCCAGAAGAGATAAAAATCCATAGTATAGTGCATGTGTGTGTGTGTGTGTGTGTGCACGCACACGTGTACATGCATGTGTGTATTACATTTTTCTCACTTTGTGATCAGTTTTGAATTCTTTTCTAGAATCAAATATAGTGTATACTAATCTTCACTTCTTACTATTGTTTGAAGCCTGTAGTTTTAAAAAAACTTACCTGGAAAGTCATCTGAGAGTATTTTCTGAGGAGAGATAAATCTTTTTTTTTAAAGTTTATTTATTTATTTTGGGGGAGAGAGAGAGAGAGAGAGAGAGAGAGAGAGAGAGAGAGAGAGAAGCAGAGAGAGAAGGAGAGAATCCCAATCAGGGGCTCTATCTCATGAACCGTGAGATCATGACCTGAGCCTAAATCAAGAGTTGGACATTTAACCAACTGAGCCACCCAGACACCCCCAGACTCTTAATTTTAAGATGATGTAATAATTCTGATGATAGTCTGATTTCAAATTTTTTTTTGCAAACATTTTCCTTCATTGGTAAGATTACAGGTTTTATTCCTTATCTTTGGAATTCACAAATTTTGTTGGATGGCATCTAGATTATATTCCACAATTTACCCTATGCCTACTACAAAACCCTTGGAGAAAATTCAAGTAATTCCGCTCTGAAAATTTGGGACTTCATCAGTTCAAGTAAATTTTCCTGTATGATTTTCTTCATCGTTTTCTACTTCTTACCTCTTTCTTGTTAGGTAGATGTTAGGTCTTCTGGATTGTCCTTCTGTCTCAATATTTCTCATCTTTTTGTTCTGCTGCATTGAAGACGGGAGGGCTTCTCAGCATGGTCTTGAAGTTCACTAATTCAGCTTTAAGCCTGTATCTTTCTGATGTTTTTTACTTAAATTTGTCATTTGAGCAATCTTAGTTTTAATAAAAAAAACCCCCACTTTGTTGAGGTATGATCGATACACAAAAAGCTCTACATATTTAATGTATACAATTTGGTGAGTTTGGAGGTAAGTGAAACCATCACTGCAATCAGTGCCATGAACATATCCAATTACTTCTTTTTTCTAGTATCTTCATTAATTTTTGTGGATGTAACATCTCTTAAAGTTTCTAAGAATTCTAATTATATTTATTTTAAACTTGTATGATATATCAACTTTGTTTTTGAAGATGTTAGTTCCTTGGCTTAGTCCAACAACTGTTTTCACATTATTGGCTTTTCTGAAGTATTTGTATTTATAATTGAGGTCTGAAATTGGCAAGTAATGATAGCTAGAGATGATTTCCCAGAAAATGTGAAGAAAATAATTCCTTCGGTGAGTGAATTTAGATTCTGTTCATAAAGATTTGGCTGGAGAGAGTGTGCATGGTTGTGACCAGAAGATATTGCTTCTAGATTACTCAAGAGCTTGCTTAATAGATGTAGAGGATGCGTGTTCATAAGGGAACTAGAAGTTACCTGAAGCACCACGTGGTATTATCTTTCTTTTGTCCCAATAACTTCTGTAAAATTCCTCTGGCAGAACTTCCATTTTGTTTAGAGAGCTCTTTTTGAGGCATTAGTCAAGAGGCTTAGGTATAGTCAGCAGTACAGTAATTTTGCAGCTCACCATTCCACTACCCAATTGTACTTCTAGTCCCTGCTGTCTTTGATCTTGGTGTTCTTCTTGGATTCTGAGGGGAACACTTACTTCTTTAGTAGTCTTCTCTTGTGCCTTTTTGGTGCTATAGGTTCAGTTCTGTGAGATTTTACCATCAATCTGAACCCATCTGCCTGTGTCTTCTAGAAATTCCCCACTGTTCTGGTCTGTGGCTGGCACCCTTCCCAAGTTTCTCGTGCTACCATGGATTCATTTTTATTTTTAAATCTCTTGTGTTCTTTGAGTGGCATCCTGGGAAGTAGGAAAGATTAATACATATGCTCAGATATCCATCACAAAGCAGAAAAAAACTCAGTTTTTAGTACTAGCACAAAAAAATTTCTTAGTTCTGAGGAGTCAGCATAGTTTATTTTACAAAATGCATCATTTTTCTTTTAGTTTAAGCTTTGAAATATTGGTTCAAAAATATTAAGTGTCAGGTACTGTGCCACGTGCTTAGCACACATTTTTCAATATCTTAATAACTGTAGAAATTCAATATTATTTTTCGGGGTGCCTAGGTGGCTCAGTCGGTTAAGCATTAGAATCTTGGTTTCCGCTCAAGTCATGATCTCACGGTTCCTGGATGGAAGCCCACATCAGCTCCTGGGCTGATGGTGTGGAGTCTGCTTGGGATTCTTTCTCTCCCTCTCTTTCTTCCCCTTCTTTCCCCCTCCTCCCTCTCTCAAAATAAATAAATAAACTTTAAAAAAATTAAAAAAAAAAGAAATCAAGTTATTTTTCTATTTTACAGATTAAAAAGCAAATGCCTGGGAAACTTGAACTAGTAAATGATTTTAATCAACCCAATGCTTTCCAAAGCCATATTTTTCAAAAGAATAAATTAATTTAAATATAGAACACTGGAGACTTCATAGCATTACTTAAAATGTTAAGTTTTATGGTTTCATAATTTGGCTAAAGACTACAGGTGTATGTAATATTTTCCACATCACAGATTTCAAAGAAGACATTAAATATTTGCATTGACTTTGGAAGAGATTGTCTCAATCCACTAAATGTTTAACTTCTCCAATTATTTCATTCTGGTGTCCATTTTCCTTATCCCCTCGGAGACAGCAATCACTATAATACATTACTAAAGGTATGTGTTTATCAACATTTATATCTATATGTATATCATTGTGTTGGCAACAATTATTTCCACGATCTAAGTATCAGCTACACATCTTTCTGTGGAATAAAGGTTTGGCCATAGTATGATAAACATTTCTGAAAAATAAACACACAACAGTTCAATGATCATAGTCATGAATAGGGATGAAGAATGGGGGCACTGAGCATTTTTGGTCCCCTTGTAACCTTAAATACTTGCTTATCTTTTTAACAACTCATCTGTGGTCATTTATAATTCAAAGAGTTTAGTCCAGTAAATTTGTTCAGGTTGCATTAATGGCCACAGAGGTCTGAGGAGAGAAAAATTACTTAAGTTTATTGAAATAAGGAAAAATGTAAAACTCCAGCTCATTATTTAAACAAAAACATGAAACTATTTAGTAGCGATGTGAGTAAAATTATGTTAATTATCTAATGCTACTGACATCATTTAAGTGACAAAAGAATTCTTTAAAATGCTTTAACATTGTGTAACTTGCTGTCACTCCTTATGGATTTGAGTTTTAAGAATGATCCAAGCTACTTTTTATATTTCTCTGTAACTTACCTTTGATAATTGCCACTTGCCAAATCATGAAATTAGAATAGATGCTGTTCTTATATGCTCTGTGAAAGAAAGGGTGACAAAAATACATCATTACCACCCCCATCCACAAAACAGTTAACTTTATTTTATTTTTAATTGATATTATTTCACTTGAGACAATTAAGTATGCACAGACAACATTGTGTCTTAATTTAGTTATTGTACACAACTTTATCTATTTTCTGGCCATTTTTGGCCATTTGCATAGTCTTTTTGGGGGTACAGTTGGCATTTAGACCATAGGGATAATTTCCCCCTTTTTTCTTCCTCCCTTCTTTCTCTCCCTCTCTGCCTTCTCTCTCTCCTTCTCTCCTTTCTTTCTTCACTTCTCTTCCCCCCTCCTCTACCCTCCTCCCTTCTCCCTTTCATTATTATTATTTTTTTCTTTCTAGTTGTCATCATTATATTATAGATCGAAGTTGTAATGTATAGATAGAGAGTTAGGTCTATCTTCTAAATTTATCTGAGGCTAGGCTAATAATCTTGTTATCACCTTTTGTAGCTTCTTTAAGCAACTAAGCTCTTTTATTTTTTCCTCTGTTCTCCATTTGGAGTTGCTATTTATGTGAGTGCTTATCATACTTGGCATATGTTCCCAGGTTTTTTTTCCTAATTCACTTACTCAGACTCCTAATTAGTGGCGAATTACTCCTTCATTTTATCACCTGATTCTTGAAGGAAGCAACCTATTCTGGAAATGTTTAAAAGTAAATGGAAATCAAAAAATTATGTGAAAATGAATTCATGATTTAACTCAACTGATGAGAGTATTTGTCTTAGCTGCTTAAAGTTCGGGTTGTTTTCTAATCATCTTTGTTTTTAATTTAATACCTTTAAATTCTGAAGAATGGATACATTCCTACCCATTTCTAGTTATACTGAAGCCAGAAATGAGAGAAACATAATTTTCAGCTGCAAAAAGTTGATACTTCATATTTTTGTATAGATCCGTAGGGAAGCTTCTTATAACAGAGGGATCAAAAGTTGACCCAAACTGGGGAAACTGAATTAAGTCTTAATGAAGCCTAAATTAAATGCAAATATAATTGTATTTGAACCACCTCTTGAAATAAAAGGATTCTTGACAATGAAAATTTATTTTATATTTTTTATTAAAAACGTAGTCCACATTCACTATAAAAATTTTGTAAAATAGGGGAAAATATAAAGGAAAAAAACATCTCACTGCCAATAGATATTTACTGTAACTTTTTGACATTGATTTCCTATATCTTTTTGGCAGATGGATGTTTGTGCACAAATATACACATATTTTAATTTTTTTAAAAAATGTTTATTTTTGAGAGAGAGACAGTCAGAGCATGAGCAGGGGATGGGCAGAGAGAGAGGAAGACACAGAATTCAAAGCAGGCTCCAAGCTCTGAGCTGTCAGCACAGAACCCGATGCGGAGCTCGAACTGGCAAACTGCGAGATCATGATCTGAGCTGAAGTCGGACGTTAACCGACTAAGCCCCCCAGGCATCCCTACACATGTTTTAAAAACACGTTTTTAAAAAACACATGTTTTACACATGTTTTTAAAAAGCACACTGTATATCGTTTAAACTTTAACAAATTTATCAATTTTGTTGGCTCAAATGGAGCTAAGATCATTTTTTAAAATGTGCTGAAACCTGGCATCAAACTAATCTCTGAATTAAAAAATTACTTCAAACTGATCTGTTACAGAATTTTTAAATCCTCGAGTATGCTTCTAAATCTCTCATTAGTTGCTTCATATCACTTTAATTTGTAATCACTGGGGGAGAGGCGATAAATTCCCCTGTGTATTTCGTTATTGAAATCGTAATTTTATTCCTTAATTTGAAAAGCTCCAATAACCTTTACTATTGAAGAAAGTTTTAAGCTCATTCTAAAGAAATCTCTCTAACTTTGCTGCTATGAAACTGTTTTAAGTAGAAACAGAAGCTATTAACAGAAGTTAATAGCTGCAGTGGGTGATCCATTTTGACTAAGCCACTCTCAGGAATAGAGGCAGATTCAAGGTTGTTGGGTCTGATTTGGAGGATCTTCTTTAAGAAAAAAAATTATATTGCACTTGGCAACTGTAATGAAAATATATGTTTGTAAGTACATTGCTATGGCCACTTCCAGAGTCTTGGAAGGAGCCCCTGTAAATGAGGAGCTTCTGATGCTTAAGGCTTCATTAGCTCCATATTAAATTTTCCTTGGCTCAGGAGTTAACATTAGTTTTCATTTGAGAAGCATAGTTACATTTCACAACACTATGTTACTGATTGTAGATTTGTAGGTACTTATTTCAATGGGAAGAAATGGTGGCAAGAGCTGGGCCTGTACAGAAGGTTCTGCAGGCTAAGACTAACAGAAGAGCTTTTATGTGCCTGAACCTTCAGGTGATGGCCTAGTGGCCATATTATTGATGCATTATTATTTCAGGTTCAGAAGTCACAAAAGGCAGTCTAAACTGGTAGCCAAATAAGGAGAAGGTTAGAAGCTGAAACAGAAGTTCCTATCTCAGGAGCCAAGAAAGTAACCAGAAAGGCAGCCCTTGGTGAACACAGGTGCTGTTGCCCACGACCATCTGGGTTCAAGTGATCAGAGATGGGATAATATCGACCCATGATGTGACAATGAGCCTGGCATATGCTGAGGATATTCTTGAGCAAGACGACTTTCCAAATTTTAAATTATGGAAAGAGAACATGATTTGGAACCAAAAAATCTGTGTTTTAGTTCACTTGTTGCCTCTTAATAGCTGTGTAATCTTGGGCAAGATTCAGTTTCCTGAAATTTAGTGGCTTAAAGTAACAAAGTTACTTTTTTTCATGAATCTGCATTTGGGTGGCGTTCAGTGGGGACAGCTTGTCTCTTCTCGACTTGGCATCAGATGCAGTGGATCAAAGGCTGGAGGCTAGAATGATCTGGGACCTTATTCACTCACTGGTCTGGTGATTGATGCTGGCTGTCTGCTAGGACCTCTGGCTGTGGCTGAACATCTACACATGGTGTCTCCACATGGCTACTTGGCGTCCTCATGGTGTGGTAGCTGGTTTCCAAGGGCAAGTATCCCTAGATAACCAGGCAAAGCTGAATCACACTTCTGTCTTGGCTTCAGAAGTCAAACAAGGTCATTTCAAGGGGGAGAGAACACAGACTACATTTCTCAATAGAGAAGTGCCAATGTCATTCTATAAGACAAACGTGTCAGTCTCTTTAGAAGATACAATCTGCAACAAGAATAGTAATAACACATATTTATTGAATACTTAATTGACATCAAATGTTAAATGATTTACACACATATATTGCCTCATTTAATTTGTCACGAGAACACTCTTAGGTTGGTGCTGTTATTGTCTCGATCTTATAGATGACGAAAATGAGGCATTGTGAGTTTTACATCAAGAGTCAAGATTTGAACCCAGGTTTCTAGAGTTCATGCATTCTCAATCCTCAAATACCAGAATTGTTTTCAGAATTAAATAAGATAATATACCTGAAAGAACTTTGTGAATTATAAGTTTGCTATGCAAATTTAAGTCATTTTAAGAAAAAAAAATTTGGGGAACATTTTCAGAAATATTAATATTTAAGATTTAGTACAGTATACATGTGTCTGAGTAGGTTACAAAATTAATTTAATAAATGATAATAGAATGGGATTTTTTAATGTTTTTTGATGTTTCCAGAAGGTTAAACCTCTGAGAGTCCTCTTTTCTCTTGTACCCACTGATCATTCTGTTCCCTACTCTAGCATCTTTGGCCATGCCCTGTGTTTCCATTATGGAATCAGAGAAGGTTAAAGCTATGATAAGCCTTAGGTTTTATATGGACCAACTCCCTTATGTATTCCTGGAATTTTTAGTTGTGACCTCTAGAAACTTAATGACCTTTCAGAATAAATAATAATATGGAGTGTTTTTTTCTCTGATGTTTTCATTCGAGTTGTTTATACAACCCTAAAGAGTGACAGATTTGAGGTGAAAGACTTTTCATTTTATTTTGGAGGTTAAATATTTAGGTTGAAATGTTCTTTTTGTCATCTATTAATATTTAACCAAATGGTAATATGTGTGTAGCACAGGAAGGAAAACAGAAGATAACATTCCTCATGATCCTACAGCTTGCATTGCATGAGAAGCAGCCACCAGAAACAGTGGCTGGTTTCAAACTAGCAGAGGCTTATGATTCAGGATATATGGATTTATTGAAGTGTAGTTGTTTTATTAAACAAGACCAAGAAAGCCCATGTGTGTATACGAGTGTATGTGTGACAGGGAAGTCAATGTCAATTACTCTTTTCAACACCACTCCCCATCTGTTCCACTTGAAGCTTACTGGGAATAGGCTGTTGGCAGGACAAAGCCAGGACTTTCCTTGGGGTGTTTCTATAGTGTGCTGAGAGAGGCTGCATAGAGTAACCTGGGAAAGTGGCAAGGATGTGGTCCCTGGTTCCCCTCGAACTGAACCTCAAACTTCGTTGCTACTTAAGTTTGGCCACTCCCATGCCTGTTTGGGACAGAAGGCCATGTTTGAATGATAACTGCATGTTGTGAAAGGTCTTAAACTCTAGTCCAGGACTGTCTTGTGTGGCCAGCATTAGGGTCACCATATTGCAGAAGCTTCTTCTGCAACAGAAAGGGCCCCGATTGATTTTTTGTGTGGGTTGGGGTTTTCTGACTCCTGAGGGAACTTGGGTTATCAGTTCAGGATCATGGTTTGTCTGGAACCCAGATTCTTAAAGCTAAAGTCACAGATGCCAGGAGCTTTTTTTTTTTTTTTTTTTTTCTTTTCCTATCCAGAGCAAAAAGATCAGTTAGGGCACAGGCATCCATTTTGCAATCTAGACATTTCTGGTGGTCAGACTGTAAGATTTCAGGTATATTGGCTTTAGCAAGGCAATTATGGGAAGAGAAAGGTTGGCTGTCGATATTCAATCCTGATGCTCCTTCAGTGTATAATTAGGATAATTCAGGTAACTAGAAGTCATGGAGAATTCTTCCATAATATAGTTGAATTACACTGCTATGGCTCAAGATTTTGAGAACAAGTTAAAAAAAAGGGTTGATTATATTTGCACTGTTGTTTCCTAAGGCTCTAGAGTTTAGTTTTCCTCTCTTCCCCATCCCTTTCTTCTCCCTTTCTTCCTACCCTCCTCCCTTCCACCCTCTCTTCCTTCTTTTTTTTTTTAAAGAAAAATACAAAGAACTTTATAAGACATTATATCAGTCAGTGCACTTATTAGTTATGACATTTATGTTTTAAATGTAAATAAGCAATAATGGAAGTAAATCATAAAGTTTTTTTTAAAGAATAACAGGTGAAGAATGTATGATAGACAAGAGAAAGTAAATGTTGAATAGTTGAAAATGAATTTGTTTGGTTTTATATTTTTAAAGTTTTTAAAATTTTCATGGTAGTTAACTCCCAATACTATGTTAAGATTTAAAGGAAACATTGTGATAAGCGATTTTTTCCCTCAATGAACTCACCTTCTACTATATTTTATTAATGATGAAGTTATTTGGTGTTTTCAGAGGTAAAGCTTTAGATAATCTTATTTTCCATATTAAATCATCATTAGTTTCACTTAGAAAAGTCTAAGAAAGGAGGCAATTAATTTCTGAGAGGTTTAATATTAAGAAGCAAGAGATTTTACCCAAGCTCAGACTGTAATGTTGTGCAGAAATGCATTTGTTGGGCTAAATTCTTTCTGAAGTTCCTTCTAATTACATGAAGGAAATAAATATATGAATAAAAATGTATCTGCTGTCATGCTCTTCAACTTTCTCATTAACTAATTCTTCTTAGAGTGGAATTATCACTGTTATCACTACTGATGAACTCAGATCAAAATTGTTGCCACTTTTCTAGCCAGCCTAGAGTAAACTGAAGGCCCTAGTGAGCTTTTTCCCCCAAGGGCTATTGTTTCTCCCTAGGAGAAAGTTAGCTTCATAATAACTCTATGAAGACATTATATATTGTTTCCAGAATTAGAAAAAGTAAACACTGCCTACTCTTCTAAGTAGCTATTTAATCAATTAAAACTTGGGAACTGGGAGGACAGCACACATTTCATTGATTATTTCATTGAGCAGTGGCTGAGAATAAATGTGTTCCCACTGTCACAGAATGCTATGATCTTAAAGTAAATTTCAAGACTAGTTTTCTCCCCCTACATGTCACTTTTTTCATGTGTGGAGCATTCTGAACGGTAATGTACAATTCTATTTTATAGGGCTATGTGGTAGAGAGATTGCTGTCCCCAAAATTAAGAGCCCTGGGTTTTGATGTGGTGCTGCCACTAAATTTCTTTGTGACCATGGCAATTTTCTTCACTTTTTTTGAAGCCCACTTATAAAATAAGGGTTAGAGATAAGGTAATCTCTAAGATTCCCTGTGCTCTAAAATTATATACATAAAATATTATATATATAAAATGCTAAAGGGCAGTGATACATACCTCCTGAATTCCTTTGGGACTTGTAATACAATATAATCATATTTCAATGGGATAAAGAGTTTTTATCAGGCAGACTAATCATATATTTGCTACATGAATTGGTCCATACTCGTGAGTTGTCCAACAAGTTATTGAGTTGAAACATTGCCCATGCACTGAACTGGACAAAGGTGATACAGACGTGGCCCTTACCTTCATAAGTATACACAGTAATGGGGTATACAGGCTTTAAGCAAATAGCCACACAAATATATATATGTATATATATATATTACACATTTATCCATATCTCACCATAAGTGCTATGAAGGAAATAAACAGGGTGTGGTGATGGAGCTAACATGGGGGTCATTTTATATCAGGCGGTTAGGGAAGATGTCCATGAGTAAGAGACAGAGCTGAGAAACTCAAACCTGAATGATGAAAAAGAAGTAAGTCTAACAAAGATGGAGGGAAGCAAATGAGTCAAGGTTCTGAGCAAAGAGAGATTTATACATTTGAAAACAAAAAGGGGTCCCATGTGGCTGCAGAAATGACTGGTAAAGTGGTAAGAAGTGAAGTGGGCATGGCAGGAAGCAGGAGGTCACACAGGGCCATGTGACTTTTGGATTCCATCCTAAGTGTCAGGGGAAACCACTAAGGAGATCTGAGCCAGTAAATGAGTTGATCCAATTGTGTTTAAGATAGCCATAATTTCTGGGTTGAGAATGGATTGGAGAGAAATAAGAGTGTCTTTTACACAGAAGACTTACAGTAGTCCTGGAGACAGAGACAATGAAGACTGGACTGAGGTAATGACAGTGGATAGATTCAACATAGATTAAGGAACCGATAGGTTATAGGTGAGAAAGAGTAAGGAAATCACATGGTTACATTTTTTAAAGCAATTTTTTAAATGTTTATTTATTTTTGAGAGAGACGGGGACAGAATGCGAGTGGGTTAGGGGCAGAGAGAGAGGGAGATACAGAATCCGAAGCATGTTCTGGCTCCGAGTTTTCAGCACAGAGCCTGATGTGGGGCTCGAACTCACAAGCTGTGAGATCGTGACCTGAGCTGAAGTTGGACGCTCAACCAACTGAGCCACCCAGGTGCCCCAGGCATGGTTTCATTTTTAATGTGCATATATATATATATATATATATATATATTTAAATTAGTTTCCATTAAAGACGACTTTTTAGTGTATTGTTCACACATAGTCATATGCATGTATGTGTCTGTCTATGTATGTATTTGGAATTGTCATACATTTTATTGTTTATTCCTCTCTTATTCTTTTTTTTTCTTTTAGTTAACTACAAAGACCTATAATTACTCTTGTATTAGAATGGGTCCAAGGAACAGACAAATGTGTAAGATATAGTATCAATGCTTTAACTTTCTGGTCTTTCGGAATCAAAATACTTAGCTTCTTTAAAACCAAGTATAGCTTTTCCTTCTTTGGGGAAACCTTTCCTATTCTTGCCAACAGAGTGTGGATACTCTTTCCTCTGGCCCGCACTTCAGCACCATCCGCGTGATGCAATCATTCCTTTGCATGTCTGATTCGTCCAGACCTGAGTTTATCTAGTGCATGGTCTCTCTTCTATTCATTTGTTTGCCCGTAAGTGCCTCCCTCTGCCTGACACACACATGCTAGAAGATAATTGAACAACAAAGAGATCATATCCATTCTTGGGATGTGGTACTTATCTTTCTATGTTCCCTCATGATGGTAGGAAAATGGAGATTAGAGAGTTGCTTATTTGAGTTTCTACATGTCTGCTATCATTTCTCTATAATAAGTCAGAGATATTGGATGGTTGTGATTTGGCTGTCATAGATCTTGGCAAAGTGTCATAGGAAGAACTTAATCAACAGTTCCTGTGTGGTTCATCAACTCAAAGCTCTTCAAATTGGAAGGCAGCTCAGAGGAAAGCAAGCCTGCAAAGGATTCACTCTGCACTGCAATGTGATAGCCCAAGCTTACCTAAAATGCTTGATTCCCAATATGGGCTTCTTACAAATAATGTTTCCTTTCTTGGTTTTTAATGGTGAAAATGGATGATGATTTCATACCAAAATGGGAAACTGGACCATGACACATCTTCAGTTTTCAGCTATTAAATTATATATTGTGTTAACACATAGGGATAAGGAAACAGATACCACATATGGATAAAGGAAATTACAGTGGATGATTTCTACTCAGATTCTTTGCGAACTCTTCATATTTTATTTATGTATGTTTTAACTCTAGCATTACCATTAACTGTATCATCTTTGTTTGTCATCTCATTAAATGCCCATCCAGTTCCCTCTTGGTAGTCTTCTTGTCAAAATGTACTGTGAAGATTTTAAATAACAGATGTAAAGAATTATTCACCATCAGAGCGTGCTTGCATATGATCCAAGGATAACCACAGGAAAGTACCCGAGACCCAGTGTGCTGTAGAATTGAGAAGTCGCCTTCTGTGTACTGCTCTGCTTTGCAGCCTGGCATTTCCATGGCATCATGATCCTTCCAGCTGCCCACTGCTTTCAGAAAGATCTGCTAAGCCAAATCAGATCAGGATGTCAGGGCTTTAATAGGTTACCTCTTCCAGAAGCATTTTTTTCCAGTAGAAAGAGAAAAGTCATGTCTTGCTAATGGCAGAATTTCAGGTACCAGTGAAGGAAGCATCTTGGGCTAGATGGGCCTTTGCCAGCACTTTTAATAGCATTGTGTGTAGGCCTTATTCCAAATACACTGGCCTGAGGAGCAGATAAAATGCCCAGTGACATTTACTTGGTTGTGTGCTTAGTTGGCACCTCAATGACTCTGCCTTGTTCATCATCACACATAGACACAGCCTTCCTTGCAGTCCCCCTGACCTGTCTGATTCATCCCTCCAGGCCATACTCATGCATCTGGTCCTCCTACAGCACGTCAAATAAGATTGCAGGCTCTGGACTCCGACTGCCAGGGCTGAGTTCCCTTCTCTCCTATTTCCCATGTACGCAGATATTAGCAATTTTTCCAAGCCTCAGTTTTATCATATGATAAATGGTACGCTGTGGGTTTCTGAGGGCAAAAGGAGAGAATGATGTAAAGGGCTTCTGGTGCTTAGCACATAGAGCTCAACAAATGTTAGCCAAATAAATAATAAACTCTCATATAGTACTTAACGTTATTCTAACATTCATTTATATAACAAGTCATTTGATTCTTAAAACAACTCTAAGAGGTGGTTACTATTATTATTTCCATTTTACAGATGAACCAAAGCACAGATAAATTAACTGACTTACCTGAAGTCCCACAGCTAATAGATGGGAAATCAGAATTTGAGCCCAGGGCTCTCTGGTTCCAGGGTTCCTGCTCTCCACCATTCTGCCATGCTACCTCTCCTGTAAACAAATGATATTACTCTAACAGTATTGGCTGCATCATTGGGAAGCTTTTCTGCATAACTTGAATGCAAGTGAAATACAGGTCAAATGAAGGCTCTGTAATGCAGAGTGGTGTGGAATAAGCTTTCTCACCATGATGCATAATACCAGGGCTAGCCTTACAACTTCATAGTAGAAGACGTCAGACATTATCCAGTGCAACAAGCTCACTTTACAGAAAAGGAAACTGGAACCCAGGGGAGTCCCAGAGTTTGCACATGGTCCTAGACAGAAGCAGAACCAAACCCTGGTTAGGTTTCACAGAACCTTTCCAAATTTAAGGAATTTTAGTCTGCTTACATTTACTACAGGAGGCTTGCTTGTCCTTTGGATTACAGACAATCTTCCTCCATAGGCTAACTTCTTTTTGACTCAAGGTAAAATCTATTTGACTCAGTTAAGTGGAATTTTATACTGATCATGTAAAAGATGTAAAAAAATTAGGTTAATAGGAGGAAACCAAGAGCTTAGTAATAGGATTGGGTTAATTCTGCTGAACAAAAGGTGGCTAAAAGCAGCTCCTTGGGGTAAAGGAGGGGTAAAGGAACACCTGGATTCTGATGAATAACAGTCCAGTGACACTGACCAGTATGTCTTTCTACCCCTTCTGGTTCACCTAATGAGCTTGTTGTGTAAGCAGCTTTGTTTTCTCATATTTGCCTGTTTCTGCAAGGCAGTGTCTTGTTCTCTGATTTTCAGTGACTCTACACCTAAAAGTTGGCAAAAATAAATCTGCGGGCAAGTTACATGTTAAATGATTACACAACAAATACTTTCTCCTCCCCTACAGTAATGCACTTGTAAAAGATCAGATTGGGGAAGAAGAAGCTGTTGAAAAAAATTCTGCTAAGCAGATGCTTACTCTGAGTACTGAGAATAGGAAATATGTTTTGACATGAAGGTCTAGATTATGAAAGAGTGCTGATTCATATTGTTCTAGAATCACCAAATGCTCTTGCTATAAGGAAACTTAAAGATCGCCTGGTATGAACCTGTCTTTTAAGCATGAGCAAAGAAGACAGAATGATAAGCCGTTCAAGGTCAGAGCTAGAGACAGTCAAGACTTCTGGCTCTTGTCCTGGAATTTTTACAGTAATGTCATATAGAGGACCAAGAAGAATGTGTTCATCTGCAAATAGTAGAAAACCATCTTAAAGGTGGCTTAGCAGGTAGGGATTCATCTCTCATTCTTATGCAAGAAAGCATCCAGAGGAAGGGAGTCCAGGAGCAGGATGAAGCACAGGAATGCTACCAGGTACCGGGCTGGGCTGCTCTGTCTTCTGCTGCCCCAGGCTTCATGTATATGCTTCCTCCTCATAGTTCACCCCTCACTGTTACTGCATGGCTGCTGCACCTCCAGGCTCAGGTTCATCTACTGGTATAGAGAGAAGGGAAAAAAAAGGCCCCAGAAGCATGCCTGCCATCTGACCTTTTCAAAAATTTCCCAGAAGCCTCACCTAGCCTTAAATCTCCTTGTCTGGAACTGGGTCACATCTGCATCTCTATCCACAAGGGACTATGGGAAAGTAGATATTTTTGGCTATGCACAGTCACCCCAGACATAATCAGGTATTTTTTAGTGAGGAAGGATACGCGAATGGATAATATGGAGGAAACGATTAGAGTTTGAAACAACAACTATGCCAGGGGGTAGGTAATTAAAAGCCATAGACTTCAGAGTCAGGACATATCTGAATTCAAATTGCAGCTGTGACAATTTTTGGGTAAGTTGCTTTATGTTGTTAGGTCTCAGATTCCTTTGTGAATGGAGATAACTATGGCCAAATGAGGTAATAAGGGTGTAGTGAAGTTAAAAGAAGATGATTAATACATAATAAGATCTCTATCAATTTTCACCCTATACCACTGCTTTAGGATCTGGTAATATTAGTGTAGTTTACCCTTCCCGGGCCAAGCTATATTTCAATATCTTTTAACTTCAGACAGAATGTTCAAGACACCAAGACACGGAAACTGGTTAAACAGGTTTTGTTTATCTTTATTCCCTATTAGAAGTAATGCCCAAATAATATTAAGGCATTATTCACACTGCTTCTAGTCCTTTGTTCAAAGGGGAGAGACTTTAACGGGCCAGCCACCCTGGTCTCAACCTGAAGTGCTTCCTTGTCATGGAGAAGAGATGGCCAGGCCTATAGCCTAGTGCTTGTAGGAAGTTTACAGCAGACAGGGTGTTCAGAGCCTTTTATACCTTTTTTTAGGGCAGAAGCTCAGTAGATGAGGAAATTTACATCTAATCTCATTAGATTAGACTAAATCTCATTAGATATTAAAGAGAGAGAGGGAGGGGGGAGAGAGAAACTTCTTAATAAATTAAGGCAGCTCATTTCACATTTCAGGGTCCCAAACATAAGAGCCATATGTATTACACATGCTCTCTCAATCCAAATATGTAGATTAGATATCTCAGGAAATAGCACAAGGTCTATGGTCAACTTTGCTATGGACATTCATTATAGCCTTAGTATTTCTTTTTTTTTTTTTTTTTTAGGAAGAAATATTGTTATGCTGTCATTATGAGAGGCTCATTTCCCTTCTGAAAAAATTTCTCATATACCCCATAATAGCTATGGTTAGCATGATATTCAGATGAAAACCATACCATATGTATTTTATTCCAATCATTTTTATTAACAAAATAATGCATGATTATTGTAGATAAGTTAGAAGGCAAAGATAATAAAAATATAAAAACATAATTACATATGATTCTACCATCTACAGAAAACCACTGTTAACATTTTCATGCATAACTATGTGGATGGAACTGGAGGGTATTATGCTAAGTGAAATTAGTCAGAGAAAGACAAAAATCATATGACTTCACTCATATGAGAACTTTAAGAGACAAACCAGATGAACATAAGGGAAGGGAAACAAGAATAATGTAAAAACAGGGATGGGGACAAAACAGAGACTCATAAATATGGAGAACAAACTGAGGGTTGCTGGAGGGGTTGTGGGAGGGGAGGATGGGCTAAATGCATAAGGGGCACTAAGGCATCTACTCCTGAAATCATCATTGCACCAGATGCTACTAAAAAATAAAATAAAAAAAATTTCATGCATATTCTTTACTTTCTCTCTATATAAATATAAATACACAGTAAAAATTGTACTTTTAAAATGTAAAATTTTGCACTTTGTGTACTATTTTTAATTTTTTTGTACTTAACAATATAAGTATTTTTGATGACATCAAACAATTTTACATCATCTTTGAAATGGTTGCATGTGTTTTTAATGTAAATACACAATAATTATTCAACCAATCTTCTACGGTAGAGCACAAGGGTTTTTTTTGTTTGTTTCTGTTATGTTTTCCAATTACATGCTGTGACGGACATCCTTATAACTAGAACTTGGTGGCAATGAAATTAATTACTGAAAACTAAATTTTTGAGTCAAGAAGTACAAATATGATTTAAAACATCTATATTATAAATTTTTTACCAAAAAGATGGGAACAGTTTATGCTACCATTGGTAGTATATGAGAGTGCTTATTTCCTTGAACTCTTGCCAGCACCGTGTTATCATTAAAATATATACATAATTTTAGTGTGTGTGTGTGTGTGTGTGTGTGTGTGTGTGTGTATTGGGGTACTTATTCTGAACTTGTTGTTGCTGTATATAATCTTCCCAGGTTTGTTTGTATATATAAAACGGGATAGGCAGAAAGAGTGGACAGGTGTGACAGGAGCTGCCTCTGTGAACCTCTTTCCTTCACGTGAAAACTGAAATGGAAAAATGTGGCTTTTCTGCAGGAATAATGATATCCTTTTGTATTTTTACACCAGTTTTTTTCTTCTCTTAACTTCTTTCTCCACATTATAAAGGATTCGAGTGAGAGAAACAACAAACTGGGTGATTGTGTAAAGCTCTAAAATAGATACAACGAGACAGTTATGACTTAAAAGACTCAGTGACAGAGATTCAATGTAGACAAACATAGACTTCTGAATGCATTTCATGTAAGTACCCAAAGTGCAAAAATAAAATAGGGGAGGAATTGCTTTGCTCAAGACTGGTAGAAAAAATAAATTAGGGACAACCTGGAAACAAGGTGACCATGAATGGAGAGCAAAGCACTGTAGTTAAAAAAAAATCACAAGATTGGGCTTTATAAATAGGAACATGGAAATAAAGGAATCTAAAGCTCTTGGGTCACTGCTAAAGCTCATGTCCAATTTTAGATTCTACAACTTGGGAGAGGCATGGATGGAAAGTAAAAATAGACACCACTCCCTGAACTTTTTGTATGTCTGGGAACTTTGTATTTATTAACACATATGATTTAATAATCATGACAAGTCTTTGTGATGCCTATTGTGATCCCCATTTTACACAAGAGGAAACCAAAGCTTGAAGAAAGCACTTTAAAGGCTCTCTATGTCTTTATCCAGATCCAGGATTCAAACCAGGTTGATCTGCCTCCAAGATTCATCCTCTTATGCACTCACCTTAATACATACCTGGAAACTTGATGTGGCAAAAGGGCAAGATTACTTGGTTCCATCCTATTGCATAGAGATGACAGTCACTTTTTGGTAAATTTCCTTCTTCCACGTGGGTGCTATAACTATACCTGCCCAAACTGTGGTTGTTGGGGGTCAGGCTGGGAAATTGCTCATAAAAGTGATCCCTTTTTCCTTTGAATGCTTTGTGTGAGGCAGTTCCTTCACTGACCTTGCATATAAATTCCCTTACTGCCCCTAATGTAGCTGATGACTCACCTTCCTCTGACTCTGATTGGCCAGACCCATAATGCTGCCTGCAGGTATCGGGATGGAGGCAAGGGAGACATAACATTTTTTAGGTTTGAAGTGGGAGAAACAGACAAATTAAAAGGTTGTCAGGAAAGGTGGAAGTAACAGGGACTGTTTTTCTGGGAGAAGAGAAAACTGAATTTGGCTTCCAGAAAGATTTCAAAAAAACACAACAAAACAAAACAAAACAAAACAAAACAAAAAAAACCAAATTCATACCAGCTGGTATCTTTCTTCACTAAAAACGAAGAGGGAATGAACTTAGATTTCACTGTAAGGAATTTACATCAAAAAGAAGAATTTCCTGATAGTGATAGTTATTGAATATTGTAATAGGTTCCCAGAAGGTGCTGTGAAAACAAATTTCTTCATAATTCTTTTAAAAATGGGTCATTATCCTACTTGCCCAAGATGTCCCAGGAGACAAAGTCGTTAAGTTTTCAAGCTGTCAGACAGGGACTAGTTCACAAACCATGGGGTTTCATCATCTGGGAGCCTGCTAGGACTATGGAATACCAAAAGAGGTTTGTAAGGTATAAGCACGAAATAGAGCAGGGATTAAGGAAGTCTAAAGCATGATACTGATGGATCTTTCAAAACAAAAGCATTTTTTTTCATTAAGGGAAGTGAAGAAATATCTATGTATTTTCCCTGTATGAATGTTTCTGCTCATATAACTGATGTATAAATACATAGGGATGAGCTGTGTTCAATGTATTTGTTTGACCAGGATAATTTATGAAGGTGTAATAACAGGGCTTGAACTTGGTTCAATATGATGGCCGAAATGTGAGTATAGCCACCAAATGGAGTTGAGATTGTATCTTGAATATGTCCCCAGTTATTTTTAAGAGTAGAAGAAAAAAATGACCAATGTAAGGACTAGTCTTCTTTGCCTACTTTTTGCCATGGTGGTGGTTCATACAAGACATTATGAAATCCAACACAATTTTGTTTTACAGCTTGCTTGCTCAATGAAATTTAGCTACCAAATCACTAGAAATCAATCTTTTATGAATGAATGTCTGTTGATCTGGTTGGATAATCATATGCAACTTTAAAATCATATGTAGCTTAGAAAATTCAGAGTTATAATGATTATTTTTTCTCCCCTGAGATAGTTCTATTTTTACCCCCATTTTCAGTACCTTTTAAAACTTTGCTCTGTATAGGCAATAATGTCTAGTTCTGTTATATTTAAAATTTTAAATTACTTTTCAAACAATGGGAATTTCTTTGTAAACCCCATGTTCTCTCTCATATATCTTCCCCTTAGGTTCTATTTAGAAGCTTCGTTTTATGGAAAATCTTGATTTACTCTGCAGTTTATTTTGTCACATAAGATAGGAATTAAGGTTTTCAACATATTTTATTATTATATTTTATGGGCTTTGTCAGATGCCACTCTTCCCTTTCTTGCTCACTCTCTAGGATTTAGGCAACATTATAACAGTGATAAAGTCTGTTATAAAATCTGTTACAACACAGTACCATATAGCACATTTCCATGTTGCAATCTTGTAGTGGTATGCCAGATGCTTCTAGGGATCTGTTATACAGAGTGTAGTTCTATAAACCATGAGCCTTCTGCTCCAGTGGGACTTCTCTACTCTTTGCCTCTAAAAATCTTTTTTGTGGTTTCTCATTTGCTCCCATTCACCCTGAATGCCAACCTTTTGCTTACGTTCTTCAAAGCCCAGTTTCATTTCTACTTTTCAAAGAGGCATTCTCTGATCATCTCTGTTTTCTTATTCCGAGATTTGGTATTATGCTATTTTTCATTTCCCATGAAGCATTTATAACTTATTACTGCTGCTATATTTTGTGTGGTTGTGTCATGCTCTCACCACTATGTATAAGTTCATGTAGGAGGCAGTGTGAAGTGATGGTGATAAGCAAGAAGTTCCGAGTTAGATGTGAAATCCTAGATCCACCACTGTTGACCTTGAACAAGTTACGTAACATTATATAGCTTCTATGTCATCCTCTGTAAAACTTTTTTTTTTGGAGTGATGAATTAATGAAATGCTAAGATGTGTAGCACAGTGCCAGACACGTAGTAAATATTCATCAAATTGAAGGAAGAGTCAATGTCCAATATTTCTTGGCAACTCTTTAAGTGTAGAGCCCAAGAAAATTTTTGAGTGGAGAGTTCAATAAACTATTTGCTAATTGAATGAAAATTTGCCGCTCTCTACCAAGTGTAAGTGTTTACAATTACATAGCCCTTTATTTTTTGAGAGTTTTGTTTAGAGTCAGTTCTTTATACACTCACAGCTCCTTTTAGGGTTGCACACAGAACTATCTAAATAAGTTCTTCAAAACCAGGGAAGGCAAGAGGAGGCCTGTGCGGCAGAATGGAAGGGGGAGAGGAGGCAGAGGTGGGCTCAGTGCTGGGTGTTTTAGTTTCAGTCTGGCATTGTTTGCTCATAACCTGGGAGAGAGGCAAAGAGGACCTGTCCTCCAGTTTTCTTTCTATCTGTTGAAAATCTATTCAGATTTTAAGACACAGAATAAAGGTGCCCCCAGTTTTCTTGAGGTATAATTGACAAATAAAACTGTAGATATTTAAGATAATGGTTTGATAGACATATACATTGTGAAATGATTACCACAATCAAGTTAATTCACACAGCCAACCATTACCTCACATAGTTACATATCTGTGTGTGTGTGTGTGTGTGTGTGTGTGTGTGTGGTAAGATCATTTAAGATCTATTCTTTTAGCAAATTTCAAGTATATAATAAATATCATTAACTACATATGGGCTCACTCATTTCAAAACTGAATGTTTGTAGCCTTTGACCAATATCTTCTCATTTTTTCCACTCTTCCACCCTGGTAACGACTATTCTACTCTCTGGCTCTATGGGTTTGGCTCTTTCAGATTCTACACATAAGTAAGATCCTGTAGTATTTGTCTTTCTATGTCTGGCTTATTTCACTTAGGATAACGTCCTCCAGGTTCAGCCATGTTGTTGCAAATGGCAGGATTTCCTTTTATTTATGGCTAATATTCCATCATATATCTCGACCACATTTTCGTTTTCCTTTCATCCACTAATGGAAACTTAGGTTGTTTTCATACCTTGGCTGTTGTGAATATTGCTGTCATGAATATAGAAGTGCAGATATCTCCTTGAAATACTGATTTTACTTCCTTTAAATATATACTTAGTAATGGTCTTGCTGGATCATATGGTAGTTCTATTCAGAATGTGTTAAAGAACCTCATACTGTTTTCCTAATGGCTATACCAATTTGTATTCCCAGCAATAGAATACAAAGGTTCCCTTTTCTCCATATCCCTTCCAACAAGTGGCACATTCTTTAGGTGGGATTTCCTGATTCCTAATCCATAGCACCTCTATTAGATACTTACGCTTGTCCATGTCATGTCATTAGTTCTGTTGCTAAGTGAAAGTAACATGATTTTAAACTTCCTGTAGGAATTTTTGTCCCATTTTTTATGGTCTTTGCATCTAGTACTATTATCAATATAATGAGTACAATAGGGCTGTTGTTCTAAGAGTCAAGGAAGATAATGTTTATGAATTCAAATTTTAAAGTATAAAGATTTATAAAAGTACAAGTTATTATTGTTGTTTTTCCTATATTAGAACTCTTCTCATGGAAATTTATGTGCTACTTTGGAGACTTCTAGGTACAATGAGAAAAATAGGCAGTTTAAACATGGCCCAATGCATGATATTCAGCTATCAATTTCTATAATGAATAATTGGTCTGTGAGCAAGAAAATATGAATACAGAAAATGGGACAAATATTTTATGAAACCAATTGACCTATGCAGACATTTTTTTTGATTATGAAAACATGCACATTTATTTTTTTATTTTTATTTTTTTTAATATATGAAATTTATTGACAAATTGGTTTCCATACAACACCCAGTGCTCATCCCAAAAGGTGCCCTCCTCAATACCCATCACCCACCCTCTCCTCCCTCCCACCCCCCATCAACCCTCAGTTTGTTCTCAGTTTTTAACAGTCTCTTATGCTTTGGCTCTCTCCCACTCTAACCGCTTTTTTTTTTCCTTCCCCTCCCCCATGGGTTCCTGTTAAGTTTCTCAGGATCCACATAAGAGTGAAACCATATGGTATCTGTCTTTCTCTGTATGGCTTATTTCACTTAGCATCACACTCTCCAGTTCCATCCACGTTGCTACAAAAGGCCATATTTCATTTTTTCTCATTGCCACGTAGTATTCCATTGTGTATATAAACCACATTTTCTTTATCCATTCATCAGTTGATGGACATTTAGGCTCTTTCCATAATTTGGCTATTGTTGAGAGTGCTGCTATGAACACTGGGGTACAAGTGCCCCTATGCATCAGTACTCCTGTATCCCTTGGATAAATTCCTAGCCGTGCTATTGCTGGGTCATAGGGTAGGTCTATTTTTAATTTTCTGAGGAACCTCCACACTGCTTTCCAGAGCGGCTGCACCACTTTGCATTCCCACCAACAGTGCAAGAGGGTTCCCGTTTCTCCACATCCTCTCCAGCATCTATAGTCTCCTGATTTGTTCATTTTGGCCACTCTGACTGGCGTGAGGTGATACCTGAGTGTGGTTTTGATTTGTATTTCCCTGATAAGGAGCGACGCTGAACATCTTTTCATGTGCCTGTTGGCCATCCGGATGTCTTCTTTAGAGAAGTGTCTATTCAGAAAACATGCACATTTAAATGACTTTTGCTATTAAGAAAAATGAGCAGTAACCTAGGAGTCAAGTCATTCAGAACTGCTCTAGTTCTAACACAATAAGCTTCATGCTCATTGGTGAGCCATTGACCGTCTGTGGTTCAATCTCCTTGTCTGTAACCTGAAGGGTTTAGAGTATATCTAAGGTCTTTACTAGATTTAGAAAACAAAGATTTTGTTATTTGAATACCTAAAAAATTCTTGTTCAGTTAATCTGCATGTATTTTAAGAAAGGAATAAAATAGTTTTCCGTAATTGAAATCCAAGCATGGCACTTTAGCAATGAAGTTATTGCCCTTGTAACAACATCTTCTGACAAACTGATGATAGTGCTTTTCGTAAGAGACTTGGCTAGTGGTATTTGTCTACCTTGTAGATTCTTGAATGTGTATTTACTATGGGAAAGTGGCATCTGATATCCTTTCTCAAACCCTCATCTGTAGACAAATGAGCGTCCACTTGCCAGTTAGTTTTCATGCTTACAATCAGTCAATGCCTCTTGTATGAGCCATGATGTGTTTCCACAGTCCATGGAACTGAGGATTTTGTGATGCATCAGTCCTTCCATTTGGGCTTCAATGGACTGGACTACGCCACTAAAGATGGTTAAATTAAAAGGAAAATACATTAGCTGATAATTTAATCTTATGAAAAAGGAAATGAGAAAGCTTCCTTTTCAACAATATAGGAAACTCATTAGGTTTTATTACAGTGCCCATGAAACTTTTATAGATGTTGAACTTTAAATCCTAAATCCTTTTTTGTGGGGGGGGGGGGATAATATTATTCTTTTAAATTATTTTGACTTAACTATAGATGTATTTAACCATTAATGTATTTATTGTATAATGTATATATTGAATATTGATATTTACCTCAAAAATATTTGAAAACTACTACCAAATTGTCTGCCAAAAGTTTGAATTGCTTTCACCAAAAGTAAATGTATTTGTGTCTTGCCAACATTAAATATTATTAATTTTTGTAATTCTGGCAATTTGACAGGTGAAAAAATATCTTGTTTTAGAGGCACTGTCTTGATAATTAATGAGAGCCAGTAATTTTTTTCATATGCTTATCCCCCACTTTTGCTTACTTTTTTCAAGTTGCTTATTTACAACCTTTGTTCCTTTTTGTATTGTGCTCTTAGAACAAATGCACTTTTACCATTTATTTAGTGTCTAGAACTGTTCTCAGTATTAGGGATACATCATTGGATGAGGCACAAAGAGGCGTTCTCATGGAGCTTATATTCTAGAGGGAAGAGAAAAATTAACAAGAAAAAGTGCCAAATATAGGTTATAAGATAAAATCAAGGGACATGAACAGGATTACTGGGAGGTTTCTTTAAGATAACTGATCAGGAAAAGTTTTTCAGAAGGGATGACATTTATATTGAGAAATGTTGATAAGAACATCTGTAGAAAATTCTCTTTTCAGGTGATGGAAACAGGTAATATAGAGGCATGAGTGAGTTTACAGTATTCCAAGGAGAGAAAGAAGGCTATGGTCTAGAGAAGGTGGGAGAGGGGAAGTGAGCAGAGATGAGAGTAGAGAAGTTGGAAGGCTCAGTCCATGTAAAAGGCTGGTAGTTCGGAAGAGGGAGTTCTGGTATCATTCTAAGTATGCTGGAAAGTGATTGAAGCTTTTTGAAGAGAAGTGATATATCTGATTTATACCTTAACTGATCACTCTGTTTATTAGGGGTGGAATGAATCATTGGGAACAAGAATAGATGCAAGGAGACCAATCAGAAGATAGGATAGTTGTGAAGGCAAGAACTGACAGTTACTTGGAATAGAGGATGCTGTTAATGGCCTGTCCAGATTACATGTAGCTGCCTTGTACACCAATCTCCCAGCTACTATGAAAGTAAGCTTTTATAAATCTTGGCCGACTCCTTCCTGGGAGGCTACAACTCCCCTCCCTTCTTATGGACCTTAGCCAATGACCGAGTGGCAAAGGGGTCCTGTTGCCTAAAGGTGGGGCTAACTTTGTGCTACAGTTTTTGCTGTAACACTTCCTTGTGGAATCATACTGAAGCTTATCAGTAGCTGAGATGACATTCCTGCTTAGGATTCCTGACCTGTCCTTCCCTGATTCTCTAGCTCCTCTTCTTCTCAATAAGTAACTTGAACAAGAAGCTTCATCTCAGCTCTGCTTTTAGGGAACCTGACCTAAGACACTTGGTTTAGGATGGCTGAGGTTGAAATGGAGGAGACTAGCTTAAAAATGTTTTAGAACAGTCTGTGGAATGGATCTGGAACATGGGAGAAAGCTAGAAATCAAGAGTTCCTAAACTTTGTTATTGAGCAGTGTGGTGGGCAATGGCATTAGTTAGTAACAGCAGATGCCTGGAAAGAGCAGATTTACAAGGTGGAGAGGGAAAACATTCTGTTTCAAATATGTTAACTTTAAGATGTCTATAAGTGGATATATCAAGGGTTCAATTGAGTGTACTATCTTTTGCTCCAAAGGGGAGTCTGGTCTGTAGACCTACATTTGGGATTCATCCATAATATTCAAATGCTGTTTGAAGGAATGTGACTGAATGTGACCAGGTCCTGGCATGACAATATTCTAGGCTGAGCAGAGGAGGAAAATCCTCTGCTCATCAAGGAGTAGTCAGTAAGTGGTGAGTAAATCATGAAAGGATGCATTACAGACACTGATACTGAGAGGATATCATGGAGGGTGTGGCCAGCTGTTGAATGCACCTTGGTGGTAAATAAAGACGAAGAGAGAACAGATCATAAAATAGGCAACAGGGAATTTTTTGGTGACCTTGACAAGAGAAGATTCTGAGGTTATGGGAAGGGTGGTAAAGGAGAGCATGGCAGATGCTGAGGCAAACACACAGACCTAGGTTGTGAGTAGGAGTGGCAAATGAGATAGTAACTCAAGTGGGAAAAAGAGTCCAAAAAGTTTTAGTTTTTATTTTTTACTGACACCAGTAGAAGGAAATAGTTTGATTTTTAGCAAAGAGAGGGGACAATTGCAGGATAAAGTTCTTGAATAGACAAAAAGCAATGAGACCTAGTATTTCTGAGTAAGAGTTGGCTCTGTCCTAAGATGGAAACACTTCAAATTTGCAGCAGGAGAAATGCCAGAGAAATGAGTGCCAACAAAGAAAACTTTGTAGATGTTGTGATGTGTGGCTGAGTTAGTTTTTGTTGGATTGTTTCTGTGTTCTTATTGAAATATGAAATGAAGATCCCAGCTGAGATGAGGGTCAGAGGTGGGGCCAATAATTTGGAGATTTAAGGAGGGAAGAGTAAGGATGAAATTATCATGTTAGGGACTAGGAGATTTTATTTATGGAGGAGATGTAGTATAATTTTCTTGCAATATTGAATGCCCCTTTTGGTATGAATGCTTATGAATTTTTAATAAGACCAGTCATCAAGATTTTGAATTTTTTCCAGGCATACTTAGGTCCTCAAGTGGAGACATGGAATAGGTGAATGGTTTGTTTTAACTAGCATTGAGGTTTGTCAGAAGGACACAAAGGAGCTAAGGAATTTGTAAGGGAGTGATTATGAGGATTCTAAGGATTATGAGGAAACAGCCTATCCTTATAATCACTCCTTTAAGATATGAGCTGGTCTAAGAGGCAAATGAGAGGAAGGATGGAAAGAAAGATTGGGAAGTCAATGGATTTGAGGTTTTCATAAAGTTGAAGAAATGTTGGAGTAGGGGTAGCAGAATATATGGGCTTGAAAGATAAGAGGGTATAAACAGAGACTGGGATGTTTGACATCTATATTCAGAGATATTGGAAACATTTGTGACAACAAGGTCAAAGTGTGACCATGGAGGTAAGAGGGTTATAGAAAATATCATTGGACAGAGGGGGTTGAGAAACTTGGAGGATGTGGTTTTGGATCATCTACACAGGTGTCGAAATGCCCAAACTTGGGGAAAGCGGGTAGAGGTACAGAGGACACTAAGGTGGGGGCTAGAATCAGCAGTGAAATAGAGAAATGGGAAACTGGCACAAGGTGGTATTTGTTTTATTTCGTTGATTTCTATGAGTTCTTAAAGTACATGTTATCTTAGAATGATAGTTAAATAAGGCCAAATCTCCCATCATCCTATCACTTCATCAGAGGATGGTGGATTTTGACTAAACCATGCAGCTAGGTCTTGTCTACTTATTCTGACCTGGCCAAGTGTTCCATTCGTTTTTCTTACTCTTCAGGGTTTGCTGTCACCATGAGTGTCTGCCTCTTAACTGGAAGCCAGAGAAGTGAGCCCTCAAATAAACAGGGCTTCTCGTTGCGCTGGTTGACCTCTTACCCAATATGGTGATCTTTCCCACATTGCTAAAATCTGTGACAACCACTACTGATTGCTGTTGTAAAATAGGGCAGTAGTCCTTTATTTCTCAAAACTTGTTTCACCGTGGATGCCCCGGTTAGATAGTTTCTCATTATTTTCATAGTTGATAGTTTGATTACAGGTGATTACTCTCTTGAATCCATCCAGATCTTCCTTCAGTTCCAGTTATATTTACAAATTATTTGGCAAGTCTGTCCTCTCCATTCCTTGCAACTAATGAGCCTTTATTCAAGCTTGTAACTGCTGTGCTGCCAGGTTGTCTTGAACATCTGCTGGTTGTTTCTGGACAGGGAATTATGGGGAGAGCGGAATGGATGCTTTCAAAGAGCTGGCTGCCCAGGAAGGCCTCTGCATCGCCCACTCAGACAAAATCTACAGCAATGCTGGGGAAAAGAGCTTTGACCGACTCCTGCGCAAGCTTCGGGAGAGGCTTCCCAAGGCCAGAGTGGTTGTCTGCTTCTGCGAAGGCATGACTGTCCGAGGCCTCCTGAGTGCCATGCGGCGCCTGGGTGTTGTGGGAGAGTTCTCCCTCATTGGAAGGTAAATCTCAATCTCTGTCTATCTTTCTTACACCCCCCCCCCCACGTACACTTTGGCTCACATATACTTGCTCTAATAAATCTGGACATCCTGACTCCAGAGAGGGTCTTCTGGGCTGAACCTTTGCTCTAGAGCTCATGGAGAATAGGGCTATTGTCATTTTCCTGCTAGACAAGAGCAGGGCAGTCAGTGACAAGATGATGAGACTACTTCAGAAAAAGATGGGAAGTTGTTGCCAGAATGTTTTATTCTGGAGAATTATTCTTTTTAGTTGCTTCTGGCCCTTCCCAACCCCCAGCTCCCTAAACCACACACATGCTTATGTCTTCAAAAAGCATAGAAGCCTTAATGGGGTATTGGTGGAGGAGGGGTAGCAGTGAAAATAGAAATATATATTAAGATAGGAAATTTGAAGGGCTGGCTAAATGCAGCTGAACCGTGGAACCTGACAATGTGCTCTTTTGCACGCGTGGGATGGCTGAGTGATGCTTTCAGCATGTGACTCCTGAAACAGTAGGTGGTGGCTTCCAAAACCTCTGCTCTTCTTTCTGGATCATATGATATGCACTTTTGTGGGAATAGATTTTCAGTGTCATTGTATTTTTCATAGGGTTTTGACCTAACAGGTGTCTTGTTTAATTTGCCTACTAAAAATATTACACAAAGCAACTGCTTAATTTTTCCAAGGAACCTACTGAATTTACATAAGGGAAAGCCTCCACTGATCCCTGACTCTGTCACACTCATCTTCCAGATTCCCTTTTCTCCTCTCATCTCCTCTACTGGCTAGAATATAATCTATATCTCACCTACTGAAGTACCTCAACCACTGACCCTCTTCTCTAGGACGCCGAGTAGTAATGGTTTGGACATACATCCCCACCAGACCTTTCCCTCTGTCCTTGACATATTAATAGCCATAATAGTAGTAACACTAATCTCATCATCATCTGGAACTAGAGGTACCGGGAGACTTTTGAAAAGAAGGTAGGATATAAATACAACTAAACAAACAAACAAACAAACAAATACTCTCTCATGAGGAGAAATGGAATTAAGGTCAAATACAATTCAAGATTAAGAAAAAATTATTAAATTTGAGTAAAATTGGCACAGTGCCACAAAATGTCATTTTGGCTTCTTCAACATGGTGCAGTTGTGTGAAGCCACTTAGCAAGTCTTAAAAAAAAAGTGTTTAAAAATGGAATATTATTTCCTTTATGAGTGAAAGGGAGGAAGTGTTATACAAAATAAGGTTGGTAATATATGTACCAGGACATACAGATTTGTTCTTTTTATTGATTTTGTAAAATGACTGCTTTTATGAAGGACACTTGTCTTTTTTTTTTTTTAATTTTTTTTTCAACGTTTATTTATTTTTGGGACAGAGAGAGACAGAGCATGAACGGGGGAGGGGCAGAGAGAGAGGGAGACGCAGAATCGGAAACAGGCTCCAGGCTCTGAGCCATCAGCCCAGAGCCCGACTTGGGGCTCGAACTCCCGGACCGCGAGATTGTGACCTGGCTGAAGTCGGACGCTTAACCGACTGCGCCACCCAGGCGCCCCTGAAGGACACTTGTCTTAAAAATATTCTCATGTTTACCCTTTTCAAAAGAACAGTTGTCTGTTTTTCCAGAATTCATTCTCTTTAACATCCATGAAGAGGCTATCTACCTGATTTCTGGGTACTTTACACAGATGTGGCAAATATGTGAGCCTTGGGGTATACAGACTGCCTAATTGTGAAATATAATTATATAAAATGTTGCAGTGAGTACCGGGAGTGTAAAGAACTCATCCCATCATAATTTTTTTTAATGTTTATTAACTTTGAGATAGAGGGAGAGCACAAGTGGGGGAGGCACAGAGAGAGCGAGACAGAATCCGAAGCAGGCTCCAGGCTCTGAACTGTCAGCACAGAGCCCCACGTGGGGCTCGAATCCACGAACTGGGAGATCATGACCTGAGCCAAAGTTGGACACGTAACTGACTGAGCCACCCAGGCGCCCCTTTCATCATTATTTTAAAGCTGAACAAAGATGACAATATAAACTTACCTCTCCGACTCTTGCTTACCTGCTAATAATAGCTGAGTTCAGACAAGTATTTCTGAGTCTCTCAGATGCTTGCTTGTGGAAAGGTCAGTTACATGTGATATCTACCTCTTTTATTCCTCTATCTGCCCTATCTCTGCTGGGTGCTAATGACACATCGTAGGGAATCATGACGACAATGAACACCTGAGCTTCTGAGGATGCTGTTCCCTGCACCAGTGGTTATTGCCAAGGATGCATGGAGTCCTTGAGATGCCAAAGCCTGCCACACTTGGTGCTTCTCTGCCTTTCTGGGCTATATTCTATGGACATCTATCAGAGTAGTATTGGCTGTTACTCTCATATCTTAGAGGATTTGGGGGGAAATAGCCCTTTCTATTCTTTGTTCACAGTTCTCTCCCTTCCCTGGAAGAGATAGGAATTCATACATGAGTCCATAGGGAGCTGAACAGGGAGCCAAGGCAAGCAGGAACACCACACCATACCTAGAATTAGCTTTCCCTTCAGATGTTTGATTCTTCCACTTCCTGAGGAGTATATTCTATCCCAGATGGACATTTGGTGGGCTTGGTTCTCTCATTTGTGCAGGCATGCCCGGAAGGGTTACAGTTTAACATCAAGCTGCAACTTCTGGCTACATTTGCAGTGCTGTTAAATATATCTCCCTTCTATTTGGAGAGGAGTTCATTTACTAAATGATAAACTCCTTTGAGGTCAGGAGCCATTGTTTAGTATTTTTCACAGCACATAGTATGATTCTGGCTGCCTCCAGGTTTACAAGAGGACATTGTGCAGATGGTGATGGACCTCTTTTCATAGAGATGAGGATGAGTAAGTCATGGCTTAGACTGCAGCAAAAGGTATTTAGTTAAAAGCATTAGAACTTCCTGAATTAAGATTTATATTCTCTTGCCTTCATGACCCCTCTTTTCTCTCATGCTTCACATCCAACATAAAAGGAAATGTTGTAGTGCTACCATCCAAGCATATCCAGACTTTGACAAATTATTGGCATTCTCATTGCTACCATCCCAGTCCAAGGCACCATCATCCCTCATCTGGATTATGGTGATAACCTCCTAATTGATCCCTGCCCTTCCCCATCATCTGTTCTTAAGGCAAAGTGATCTTTTAAAAACTTAAGTCAGTGGAAATGCAAGCTGGTGCAGCCACTCTGGAAAACAGTATGGAGGTTCCTCAACAAACTAAAAATAGAACTACCCTATGACCCAGCAATTGCAATACTAGGCATTTTATCCATGGGATACAGGTGTGCTGCTTCAAAGGGACACATGCACCCCCATGTGTATAGCAGCACTATCAACAATAGCCAAGGTATGGAAAGAGCCCAAATGTCCATCGATGGATGAATGGATAAAGAAGATGTGGCATATATGTATATTTGTGTGTGTGTGTGTGTGTGTATATATATATATATATATATAATGGAGTATTACTTGGCAATCAAAAAGAATGAAATCTTGCCATTTGCAACTACATGGATGGAACTGAAGGGTATTATGCTAAGTGAAATTAGGCAGTCAGAGAAAGACAAAAAGCATATGACTTCAATCATATGAGGACTTTAAGAGACAAAACAGATGAACATAAGGGAAGGGAAACAAAAATAATATAAAAACAGGGAGGGGGACAAAACAGAAGAGACTCATAAATATGGAGAACAAACTGAGGGTTACAGGAGGGAGGGTGGATGGGCTAAATGGGTAAGGGGTGTTAAAGAATCTACTCCTGAGATCGTTGTTGCACTAGATGCTAACTAATTTGGATGTAAATTAAAAAAAAAAACAAAATAAAACAAGTTAAAAAAAGGAAAAACATAATTTAAATAATAAAAAAATTAAGTCAGGTAATATCTCTCTTTCTGTGCTCAATACCTCAAAATGGCTTTTCATTTTTCTCATAAGAAAGTCTTATGGTGGTCTTAAAATCCCACATTCTGTCATTGAAACTGTTTTCCATAATGGCATAATAAACTATAATGACAGAAATAGAATTTTTTAAATAGGAAGTTCTCAAAGATAATAAGAGCATTCTGTATTTAATGAATATAGAATAATGGAAAAATAAAACAAAAAGAAATAGGGGCTGAGAGTTCTAGCCCTGACACCAAGGAATCATGTGATCTTGTTTAAGTTACTTTTTGTCTCTGAGTCTATTTTTTCCTACAAAATTAACAACTTATATTAAGACCATGCGACAAAACTATGATCAATAGGAATATATTTGTACATTAATTTTTTCTAAAATTATTCATGAATTTAGATTAATCAGTTTACATTTTCTTACCTGTAACCTTTATTAAAACCAGGAGAATTTGTTGAATACAGCTGGTCAGTATTAGTGTCTTCACGTGGTCATGGAATGCAGCCAGCAGACCTACAAGATAATCAAACCTTTGACTTTAGACAAATTGGCAGAATATTGTCACCAAGTAAGTTAACTAACCACAAGTTAATCATTACACCAAAGAAATGTTCCATCTTGGCTCTATGAAATTGCCTCTTTTGAGATGATTCTCAGAATTGTGCTCACCATAGCTGTAATTCTAATGACGATGGTGATGATGATCATCACATTTGTTTAGGACCTACTATATGCCAGGCACTATTCTAAGCACTTTGCATACATTAACCCATTTAATTATGATAACACTATAATGAGAAATGTACTAGTATTATTCCCGCTCTGATGTATGGAGAAGTAGAAAAGTTGTCAAAAAGTGCTGCAAATCTAGAGGTGGGATTTGAACCTAGGCAGTTTGACTTCAGAATTCATGCTCTTAATCACTAAATTATACTCTGTCAAGTTGTAATTGTTGTGTTTAAGAGATATTAGCATTAACTTTAGTTTTCTTTTAGTTTGCTCTCTCTTCTAGAAATTTATTTTATTGTTTAAATTCACCTTCTTGGAAAATGAACTGAAGTATCTCTGTAAGAAAATTTTACATTTCTAATTATTATCTATTACTTTTAATTTTTTTCCTCTCCCAGTATTAAAGGTTTTATGTGATAATTCAATAAAGGGGCTATTCTTTTCAAGCTCATTATTTTTTATCATAACATGAGACTCCACAGTCTAATTCTCTTTGCACACAGTCGGTATCTATGGAACTATACTTACATAGAAGCCAATTTGGAACAAGTGGGTGATATTTCACTGAAATCTTAAGTGATAATTATTAAAACTGTAATTGTTAACTGGCTGATTTGTTCTAATTTCTATTTTTTGTTCCTTTATTTGAAGAAAGTGAAAGTGAGCATGGTTCATGTGTATGAACACATAAGAGCTACCATTTATTGAGTGTTTGGTATGTACTAGGCTATTAATATTTAATATCGCCAGTCTTCACAACAACCCTGAAAGGTTGATTTGAAAGGTAGAGAGGTTAAACAACTATACCAAATTCCTAAATTTAATAAGTGGTGGAGACAAGATTCAAACTTACTATAATACCATAAATCATATAGATACATAAATATCAAATTATAACCTCCTCAAAGTTGACAGGTTTTATATGCTTGTTAATTTTCCCATCAAGCCTAAAAGGTGTTTTGATGTGGTAAAAACTCAACTGTGTCAGAAATCTTGGGGAGTCAGAGAGAAAGCAAATGGTTTCATTGTGTGGCCCTTACTTTTCCTTTCCTATTCCAGGATCAGTATGTTTTATCTAGCATGGTAAGGTTTGACGTTCTTCAGTCAGCCTCAGCCTCTAGAATTCATCTGTAAAATTACAACTCATTTTTGCTTGTCTCTTAGGCTGTATTTTTCTTTAAAAATACAATTTTCTAAAAAAATAAAAATTTTTAAAAATATTTTTGAGAGAGAGAGAGAGAGAGACAGACAAACAGACAGATGGACAGTGTGCATGGGGAACGAACAGAGATAGAGGGAGACCCAGAATCCGAAGTAGGCTCCAGGTTCTGAGCTGTTAGCACAGAGCCCAATGCAGGGCTTGAACCCATGAACCGAGAGTTCATGAGCTACAGATGCTTAACCGACTTGAGTCACCCAGGCACCCCATTAAGTTGTGTTTTTCTAATTACAAAATGCCTACTTTCCTGTTAAACTATAGCTGAGTGTCAGTGGTAGATCTCTTGTGGGGACCTAAAGGCACACTATTCTCAGGGGATGAGTGAGAGCTTTCTGGCTTTAGTTGTATGCCAAGTGTTGACATTTTCCACCCTGTTTTCCTCATCTTGGGAAGCCTTTACAGTAGATTTACATTCTATCTTGTTAGGAGCCTATGATTAAATACATGATTAAATATATTGGGTATGCCATATTTAATTATATATTCCCTAGCCCCTTTTATTGGATTATGGCCTCATCTTCTAACTTATCCACTCTACAAAAGAAATATCCAATAAAGGTAATTAAGCCAATAACCTTTCATTTTGCCCCCTCTCCCTACTATATCCTGGCCAATCAAACTATTAAGAATAGAGTCCTTACATTTCAAATGCTCATCCCTTATTGGTGGGCACTGTTTTATCTATCATCTCTCTCAACTCTTGTCTTCTAACCCACTAGACCCACTTTCCAATATTTGTCTTTGAAGAGAAATTCCTTCTAAAACTTGATCCATGAAAACATTGACACCATGATTTTTGAGTTGAAAGCACAACAACATTAAGCACATTAAAAAAATGTCTGGAAAGCAGCACTTGCTTTATCTGGAAAGATGGCTATTGCTTCATTTAAAAACAAAAGAAGAAGTAACTTTTCCTTTTTTTTTTTAAATATAAGGTAATGTTTTTGTCTTTTTCTTCTAGAACCTAAACACATATTTGGAAAAGTGACCTTTATACCCTTGAAACAAGATGATATACCATGGTGTTATGTTTCCCACACTTATTTTTTTTATGAGAAATGAGTTATTTTAGATCCTATCTTTCCATTATGGAAAAAATGGGGGGGGGATATCTAAAGTTTTCAGCCTTCAGACAAAATTATAAAGGTTATATATTATAAAGTAAATGTGAACTTTCAGTGAAGCATGACCTCCACCAAAATGGATTATAATCAAGAGGCTGGCTAAGCTGATGAGCATTTTCTGATGTGTGATGGTCCCAACTTATAGATACATAACCTGGCCTTCTGTAAGTTCCCAAGGGCAGAAAATGATTGCTAACCGGCTGACAGGCAATCCCTTTCTTAAAACATTCCTCCTCCACACGCAGATTAATGAGAGCTTTGTGGAAGATTACACTGTTAGAAAAAGACTGTGAGAAATATATTCGAGGGAAGGAAAGGGGATTTAGTTTAGAGTACTCCGGAGATTAAACATTATTTGTAGGAGGATATTGACAAGTATTGTGAGCATAGATCTCAGCCACAGAAATGCTTAGGATTTTCACAATATTTGGGTGACTAATTTGCATTGTGCTTAACCCTTCCTTTACACCAATACCTATTTCCATGTTTCAGATAATGGACTTCTAAAAACTGAATGACTAACGTCTTGGTCTTTCCTTGCCTTTAGAGTACTAGAAACACTGAAGGGTTTAGGGTTGCCCTCTGTATCTATACGGCACTGGCTCAATTTGAATGGAGGAAAAAGAAGTCATTATAATCTAGTCAGGTTTATGTTTGAGGCTGATCAAAGACAGCAGGGATTTTATATTAATACATTTTGTGGAAACATGATAGTTTCCTCCCAAGCTGGCTGCACAACAGAAACAATATGGGCACTTAAAAAGGCACATTCCTGGATCCAGCACAAACCGTCAATACAATTTCTTGATGAGAGACTTTGGATCTTCTTCTTGTTGTAAAGACTGAAGATGAGTTAAGTTTCAGAACCACTACTTTCTGAAGCCTACACTACCTTCTGAAGCCTAGCTATAGTTATAGCATAACTATATGCTTTACACTCTGGTGGCATTCACAATAACTGAGTTGCTCTCAGGACATATTTAATTATTTTTTTAACGTTTATTTATTTTGAGACAGAGAGATACAGAGCGTCAGAAAGAGGGGGAGACACAGAATCTGAAACAGGCTCCAGGCTCTGAGTGGTCAGCACAGAGCCTGACGCGGGGCTCGAACTCACGGACCGCGAGATCATGACCTGAGCTGAAGTCGGACGCTTAACCGACTGAGCCACCCAGGCGCCCCTCTCAGGACATATTTGAAAGGGAAAATGGAATGAAAATTTTAACTTTTTTGCCTGTTATTTTGACACTTTAGCTCTGTTTTTTTTTTAATTTCTTAAATTTATTTGGCTTCAAGATTTTCTTTCAAAAGTAAAGATACATGAGGAGAATAGTAAATAATAATAATATTGACAGTAGGAGTGGTAGTAATAGGAGTAAACACTATTTGCAGCTCTATTTCCTGTATTCCTGCCCAAACTGGCCTATTGACCTGACCTGTAAAAAGCAGAGTCATGTCCTAGTTTTCTGACTGATCAAGATGCAGAGTGGGAAACATTTACACAAGTGGCAGATTAGTCCAGTCATCTCTGAGTCTAGGGTTGCCCAGGGATGAACAATGAACTACCATTTCTTGCTAATTGTAGAGTTGGGGGCTGATGATTTAGGTGCTTGTCAGCTGCTTGGCTGCCTGTATCAAAAACCCTAAAACCATCAGTTCCTGGGCTCCACCCCCCTTCAATTCTAATTCAATATGCCCAGGGATAGATGGAGGAGTATGTACATTTCAAATCAGCCTTATTGAAATTCACCAACTTTAAGTGTTTCATTTGATGATTCTTGTAACTCTGTATAAGCATCATAACTCTCTTTAAGCATCATAACTATATAAATCATGATATAGAATATTTCCATCACAGAAAAACATTCCCTAATGTCCCTTGGCAAGCATTCCTTTCCAACCTCTGTACACAGGCAATTACTCATCTGCTTTCTGTCATTACACTTTTGCCTTTTCTAGAATATTGTATACAGAAAATCATATGGAATGTAGTCTTTTGTGTCTGACTTATTTTAATTGGCAAAGTGCTTTTGAGATACACCTATGGTGTTGTATGTATGCATAGCTTCTTTATTGCTGAGTAGTATTCCATGGCATGGATGTGCTTCAATTTGCTGATCCATTCTCCTATTGATGAACATTTGGATCTTTCCCAGTTTCGACTATAATGCATAATGCATTTATGGACATTCATGTATAAGTCTTTGTGTGGATATATCTATTTAATTCTCTTAAAGAAATATCTAGGGGTGAGATTATGGGTCACATGGTAAGTCTGTATTTAACTTTATAGATTGCTTTACAAGAAACTGCCAAACTATTTTCCAAAGTGGATGTACCATTTTGCAGTTCCCCCAGTGGTGTATGAGAGTTCTAATTCCTTTACATCTTTACCAAAATAGTATTGTCAGTCTTTTCACTTTTAGCTATTCTGGTGGGTGTGCAGTGGCATCTCTTTGTGGTTTTAATTTGCATTCTCATAATGACTAATGATGTTGAACATTTTTATGTGCTTATTTGCCATTTTAATATCTCTTTTGGTGAAATCTTTTGTAGACCTGTATGTCCATTTTGTCATCAGGTTGGTTGTTTTATTGCGAAGTTGTAGAAAGTTCTTTATAATTTCTGGACCCAAATCATTTATTATTTTTTTTTGTTATGTTTCTTTATTTTTGAGAGGCAGAGAAAGACAGAGAACAAGTGGGGGAGGGGCAGAGAGAGAGGAAGGCACAGAATCCAAAGCAGGCTCCAGGCTCTGAGCTGTTAGCACAGAGCCTGATGTGAGGCTCGAACTCACGAAACGTGAGATCATGTCCTGAGCCGAAGTTGGATGCTCAACTGACTGAGCCACCCAGACGCCCCTGGACCCAAATCATTTATAATAAACATATATAGCATATATTTTTGCTAAGTATGTGTCTGAAAATTAAATTTTGTTAACAGTATCTTTGGAAGATAGAATGTTTTAAAATGTAAAAGTCCAGTTATCAATTTCTTCTTTTATGATTTATGTTTGTTGTGTTTTATCAAAAATAGCTTTACCTACTCCAAAGTCACAAACATTTTTGTCTAAATTTTATAACGTTTCTTTCTATGTTTAGATATATGATTAAGTTATGTATTTGAAGTTAATTTTCATATATGTTGTGACATAACAACATATATGTTGTTAAGTTTCATGTTTTTTTAACTAAAAATATCCAGTTGTTCCAGAACTGTTCTGTTGAAAGGACTATCATTTCTCCATTAAAATAGCCTGATATTTGTTGAAAATAAGTGAGTATATATGTATGTGTATTAATTAAATATTTTAGCATTCCAATTCACCTTTACCTTTGACTCACTAGCTAGGATTCTTTATTATTTTATGAATAATTATTTAGGGTTTATAATAACTTTCATTAAGTTATTAATGTCCATATTCTAAGAATATTATACCACATTACATATACTATAAGAACTTTATAGTAATATATTTCTATTTCTCTCTTTTGATGTGTGCTCTATTGTTTCATTATTTTACTTCTAATTCTATTCTAATGTCTAAAATACACTATTATTTTAAATAGTCAATTGCCTGTTGAAGAAATTAAAAATGAGAAAAACTACCTTCCATAATTACTTATGTAATTACTTTTTCATTCCTTTGTGTAGGTCCAAATTTTCCTCTGGATTATTTTCCTTCTTTCTGAAGAATTTTTTTTAACATTACTTGTGAGGCTGGTCTGCTGAATAAATTCTCTTCACTTTTTTTGTCTATAATGTTTTTATTTTACCTTAATTAAAACAAAAAACATTTACCTGGTATAGACTTCTAGGTTGATAGTTCCTGTTTTTAACTCCCAATACTTTAGAGATATTACTCAATTATGTTTTTGACCTGCATAGCTTCTGATAAAAAAATATGCTATGATTTTGTGTTGCTTGAATGTGTATTTTTAATCTCTTACTGTTTTAAGCCTGTCTTTTTATCACTTGTTTTCAGCAATTTGATTATAAACCTTGATGTGGTTTTCCTTTTATTTATTTGACTTGAGGTTTATTAAATTTCTTAGATATATGGGTTCATAGTTTTTTCAAATCAAATTTGGAAAATAATTGGCTATTATTTCCTCAAATATTATTTTCTTAAGTTTATTTACTTTGTGTGTGAGAGAGAGAGCAAACGTGAGCAGGGGAGGGACAGAGAAAGAGAGAGAGAGAGAATCCCAAGCAGGCTCTGTGCTGTCAGTGCAGAGCCTGATGTGGAGCTCGATCCCACGAACCATGAGATCATGACCTGAGCTGAAATCAAGAGTCGGATGCTTAACTGACTGAGCCACCCAAGCACCCCTATTTCCTCAAATATTATTTCTGTCCTTATCATTCTTTTCTTTCTATCTTGGGCTCCAATTATATGTATGTTTGATTGCTTGATATTTTTGCACAGGGAGATTGTATGTCTTTTTTTCCCCCACTTTTCTTTCTTTGCTTCATCTTCTACACTGTCTATGGATATGACTGTGAATACATGATTTTTGTTTGTTTGTTTTTGTTTTTGGCAGCGTTTAACCTGTTCTTAATCCCATCATGTGCATTTTTTATTTCAGATATTGTGCTTCTCATCTTCTTGTCATTTTATTATAATTAAGAATAGTTTTCATGTGACTTCATCCCTTTTACATTTAATAAGCCTTGTTTTATTGCCTATCATATGCTGTGCTCTGGGGAATATTCCAAGTGCACTTGAGATGAATTTGTATTTTATCGTTGTTGGGCGGAGGGTTCCATAGATGCCTGTAAGGTGTAGTTTCTTCATACTGTTGTTAAAGTCTTCTGTATCCTGTTGATATTTTGTCTCTCCATTATTTCTGTTGAATTGTCTTTTTCTCCCTTTAACTTAGTTTTTGTTTCATGTATTTTAAGTTTCTCTTGCTAGGTGTATATATGCTTATAATAGCTGTCTCTTTCTGATATATTGATGCTTTTCTCATTAGAAAATATTCCTCTTTATATCAAGTGACTTACTGTTTTAAAGCTTTTATTCCTGATAAGAGTATAGCTACTCCAGCCTTTTAATGATTGCCATCTACATTATATCTCTTTTTCCACCCTTTCACTATCAACATATTTGTATTGTATGTAAAATATTTCCTTAGACAACATGTAGTTGGATCTTACTTTTTTTAAATCTAGACTTACAATCTCTACCTTTTGATTGTATTGTTTTATCCTTTCACACATAATGTAATTATTGATATAGAGTTACTGCTACTAATTTATGTTTTGCTTTCCAGTGTTTTGTGTCTTTTTGTTCCATTGCTTTTTTAATCTTTTTTTTTCAGTATATTTTTTAAACATTATTTTCCTAGTGCTTGGTAAGGGCTTACTGTATAAATCTTAACTTATGAATCCACTTCAAATTTATGCTAATTCAACTTCAGTGAGATATACAAATATATATTACTCTTATATAGCTCTCTTTCCTTTTTCTTCCTTTTGTACTATTGTTACACATTACATTTACATATATTAGAAACTCAGAAATGCATTGTCATAATTACTGCTTTAGAAGTTATGCCTATTAGAGAAACTGACAAGGGAAAAGTAAATATATATTCATAGGTATTTTTACATTTGCCATTTGATTTACCATTTTTGATTCTCTACATTTTTTTCACTATGGATGCAAGTTACCATCTGGTGTCATTGATATACCAGATACAACTTTGTTCTTACCCACCATCTTTGTGCTGTTGTCAAACATATTACACTTCCTTGTGTTATTGGTCCTCACATAAAATTATATGCATATTGTTTTATGAAGTTGCTTTTTAAATCATTGAAGTTAGAAAGAAGAAGAGATATACATTTATACTGTTTCTTATAATTACTTTAACTACCTTGTGCACTGTGTGTGTGTGTGTGTGTGTGTGTGTGTGTGTGTTTGAATTTCTATCTTGGGTAGCTTGCTTTAAGCCTAAAGAACTACCGTTAATATTTATTTTATTTATTTTTTTGGGGGGGGGGTAGGTCTGCTAGGAATGAATTTACTCAGTGTTTGTTTATCTGGGAATACCTTTATTTCACTTTCATTTTTGCTGGATATAAGATTCTTGGTCAACAGCTTGTTATTTCAGCACTTTGAATATGTCACGCAACTGCTTTTGGGCCACCATTCTTTCTCATATGAGCTCATTACTTGTTCTGACCAGAAGAAGTGAAAGGGTTGGGAAGAGGGGTGTTCTGGGATGAAGATTCTTCCTACTGGAAAGCGCTTACCTCTTGGCAACCTTAACCCTGTCCCATTTCTCTTTTATGTACTTTGAATGGATAGTAAAATAATCAAGGACTATTGCTCTAAATATTTCAGAGAGTAAAACTCAATAACCTCTTCTCATTGGATGCTATTAAAACTCATTAAAACTCTCATTCCAGAGTTTGAGCTATATACTGTGAAAAATGGACAATCGCACAAGAGAAATTTACACTTTTTCCCCTGAGATACTTACCCAGAGTCCTATTTGTAGTTATGGTCAATGTCTGGTGTGTTCTCATATTTGGGAGAAGCGTATCTTTTTATCTGATATGCTTTAGAGATGAGTATGGTTTCTATATATTTTTAAAATAACATTGAAGATTGAAAAAAAAAACAAAAACAAAAACTCGTGCTCCGAACATTCCTTTTCACACTTTTTTTTTTTCATAGTAGTAGTTTTCTTCCTGTACAGGTATATTCCCCCAAAATTACCATAGACAGGGGCACCTGGGTGGCTCAGTCGGTTAAGTGTCTGCCTTCAGCTCAGGTCATGATTTCATGGTTCATGAGTTCGAGCCCTGCCTCAGGCTCTATGCTGACAGCTTAGAGCCTGGAGCCTGTTAAGATTCTGTGTCTCCTCTCTCTCTGCCCCTCCCCACTCGCTCGTGTGCTCTCTCTGTCTCTGTGGAAAATAAAAATAAAAAACATTAAAACATTTTTAAAGAAATTACCATAGACAGTTTTTCAAAATGTAGGATGCCACTTCGGGGATTGATGGAAACACTACATAGTAATTAGGAAGTATGACCTAAAGGGCTTCTGGGTATGGCATTCCTGTCTAATGAGGAAATAAACAGGTATAAATTTTGCTTCCTCGGTCACCAAATGTAGCACATTATATAGGTATTAAAATTCACTCTAATAAATTCCTATAAGGGTTGAAAACTTAGCTAAAAACTCAAGGGAGCTGGAATTGCAAAAATTGTGTCAGTAACAAAGTACAGGCATATCTTGTTTTATTTTACTTCACTTTATTGCAGTTTGCAAATATTGCTTTTTTTAAAATACAAATTGAAGGTCTGTGGCAACCTTGCATCAAGAAAGTCTATCGGCATCATTTTCCAATAGGATTTGCTCACTTTGTGTCTCTGTGTCACATTTTGATAAGTATCACAATACTTCAAACTCTTAAATGTCATTATATTTGTTATACTGATCTGTGATCATTAATCTTTGATGTGACTATTGTAATTGTTAGGGAGCACTATAAATTCTATGTTTTTAACAGCAAACTTAATTGACAAATGTTGTAATGTATTCTGACTGCTCCACTGTCCAACCATTCATCTGTCTTGCTCCCTTTCCACAGACGTCCTTAGGCCACCCTGAGACACAGGGAATAAGGCTTAATATTGAAAATTAAGCCAATGAGAACCCTACAATGGCCTCTCAGTGTTTAAATGAAAGGACTTTTACTTTCAGTCAAAAGCTAGAAGTGATTAGGCTTAGTAAGTATGTCAAAAGTGAGACAAGCCAAAAGCTTAGCTTCTTGTGTCAAACAGTTAGTTGAGTTGTGATTGCAAAGTAAATATCCCTGAAGGAAACCAAAAATATTATTTCAGTGAGCACACAAATAATAAGAAAGCAGGCTTATTGCTGATGTAGAGAAAGTTTTAGTAGTCTAAATAGAAGATCAAACCAGCTATAACATTCCCCTAGGCCTAACCCAGAGTAAGGCCTTAACTCTCTTCAACTCTGTGAAGGATTAGCAGGTGACAAAGCTGCAGAAGAAAAGTTTGAAGCTATCAGAGGTAGGTTCATGATGAGGTTTAAAGAAAGAAACCCTATTTATAACATAAAAGTACAACGCAAAGCAGTAAGTGCTAATGTAGTGCAACAAGTTACCCAGAAGATCTAGCTAAGATATTAATGAAAGTGGCTACATTAAACAACAGATTTTCAGTGTAGAGGAAACAGCCTTCTATTGGAACAACATGCCAACTAGGACTTTCATAGCTAGAGAGAAGTCAATGCCTGGCTTCAAAGCTTCAAAGGACAGGCTGACTCTCTTATTAGGGGCTAATGCAGCTGGTGACTTGAAGTTGAAGCCCAGGCTCATTGATCATTCTGAAAATCCTAGGGCCCTTAAGAACTATGCTAAATCTACTCTGCCTCTGTCCTGTATATGAACAACAAAGCCTGGATGGCAGCACATCTGTTTACTACATTGTTTACTGAATATTTTAAGCCTAATGTTGAGACCTACTGCTCAGAAAAAAAGACTTATTTCAAAACATTACTGCTCACTGACAATGCACCTAGTCACCCAAGAGCTCTGTTGGAGATGTACAATGAGATTAATATTGTTTTCCTGCCTGCTAATACAACATCCATTCTGCAGCCCATGGATCAAAAGAGTAATTTCAACATTCAAGTCTTATTATTTAAGAAATACTTTTTTTAAAATATATAACTGCCATAGATAGTGATTCGTCTGATGAATTGAGCAAAGTAAATTGAAAACCCTCGTGAAAAGGATTCACCATTCCAGATGCCTTAAAGAACATTCATGATTCATGGGAAGAGGTCAAAATAGCAGCATTCACAAGAGTTTGGAAGAAGTTCTAATGTTCATGGATGATTTTGAGGGGTTCAAGTGCAAGAAGAAACTGCAGTTGTGGTGGAAATAGCAAGAGAACTACAATTAGAAGTGGAGCCTGAAGATGCGACTGAATTGCTACAATCTCATGATAAAACTTGAATGGATGAGGAGTTTCTTCTTAAGGATAAGCAAGGAAAGTGGTTTCTTGAGATGGAATCTACTTGGGGAGAAAATGTTGTTCAGATTGTTGAAACAATAACAAAGGATTTAGAATACTACATAAACATAGTTGGTAAGGCAGTGACAGGGCTTGGGAGGATTGACTCCGATTTTCAAAGAAGTTCTAATATGGGTAAAATGCTATCAAATAGCATAGCATGCTACAGAGAAATCATTCATGAAGGAAGAACCAATCAATGTAGCAAAATTCACTGTTGTTTTATTTCAAGGAATTACCACAGCTACCCCAACGCTCAGGAACCACTCTGATCAGTCAGAAGCCATCAACATTGAGGCAGGATCTTTAACCAGCAAGAAGCTTGTGACTTGCTGAAAGCTCAGATCTTGGTTAGCATTTTTTAGTAATAAAGTATTAAAAAATTTGTTTAATGTTTATTTATCTTTGAGACATAGAGAGAGACAGAGTACAAGTGGGGGAGAGGCAGAGAGAGAGGGACACAGAATCCCAAGCAGGCTCCAGGCTCTGAGCTGTCAGCACAGAGCCCGATGCAGGCCTCAAACTCACAAACTGTGAAATCATGACCTCAGCCTATTTCGGACGCTTAACCGATTGAGCCAGTTGGTGTCCCAGTAATAAAGTATTTTTAAATTAAGGTATGTACATTTTTTAAAAATACACAATGCTATTATTATATACTTAGTATAGTACAGTATAGTGTAAACATAACTTTTATATGCACTGGGAAACCAAAAAGTTCATTTGACTTACTTTATTGCAATATTCACCTTATTGAAGTGGTCTAGAACTAAACCTGCGATATCTCTAAGGTGTATTGCAGAAGAGTAGCTTACTTGCATGTTTTACCAAAGTAGAATATTGAAAATTATTAAGTCAATTTACTGATTTTTTCCACTACATCCTGTTGGAAAGGTTTACATTGATTGTTATGAAATCACTTAATGAAACTTACAATTTCAAAAGATAACACTGAGTTTATTAACTATACTTCAGGTTATTAAATTAGTGGTGTTTATACTTGTATCCCCAAGGTTTTATGTCTTGAGTTCTGTGAAGAAGGAAAGGTGTTTGCTGAGCCTGACTTTCTGTAGAAAAAGACTCATGGAATGCTAAGTTTTCATCTATCCAACATCTTGCTGTCTCAAGGCCCAAGTTGGTGAGAATACGCTCCCAAAGTCCCTCAGTTGGCTGCTGCCAGATCTTAGTTCTTGCTGGCTATCTGCTGGAAATGGTTTTTTGTCATATGGATCTCTCCATGGGACAGCACACAGGATATCTGGCTTCTCTAGAGCAAGAGTGGGAAACAGTAAGACAGAGCGAGGGGTGGAGGGTGGGGAGGAAAGGTGAAAGTAGTGATGGGCTGTTTGTAACCTAATCATGTAAGTGATATCTCATTTCTTTTGCCATATTCTATTCATTAAAAGCATATTACTAGGTCCAGTGCCTCAAGGGGGAGGGGATTGCATGAGAAAATGATTGCATGAGAGGATCTTAGACAGTGTCTATTATAGCAGTATAAACAGAACCACAGTACTTGCACGTGTAGTTCACTTTAAAAAAAAAGTTTATTTATCGATAAAGAGTGGGTGCACGTGCAAGCACGCACATATTCATATGCAGGACAGGGGCGAGAGAGAGAGAGAGAGAGAGAGAGAGAGAGAGAGAGAGAGTGAGAGAGAGAATTCCAAGCAGTCTCCATGCTTACTGTGGAGTCCGATGCGGGACTTGATCCCAATACGGAAAGATCACGACCCCAGCCGATATCAAGAATCAGATGCTTAACCAACTGAGCCACCCGGATGCCTCTCACTTTTTAAAAAATAAGTTTGGCTCTTAGTCATTTATGGTCTTATTTTTAAAGGGACTATGATAAAAAGGTTAAAACAAGAATCACAATGAAACATTTGCATTGGTACCATTAAAGGACATAAGTACTCTCTGCTAGGATTATTATCCTTGCATTTTTTGAAAATGTTAGAAGACACTTATTTCAACCTCTACTTTTTTCTAAATGTCATCCATTTAAAAAGCTTTAGGAAGGCCTGTCATCTTTAGTCTTGATATATCTGTATACATGATGTTTCTTGGCTAGGTTTATCATATTATCCGTAAGACCTTGAGGATAGCAGTGTGTTAAAAACTGGAACATGGAACATTTTACTTTATAGAAGTTTGTTTGACTTTGTAGATTTTCCTTTAAAATGGTAAATAGTAAAAATAAAACAATACAGTATGAATAAGTACAAATGCAGAATCCATCTCATAAATCCAAGGTATCCTCTTTTGATTCATTGGATTTTTTAAAATCACAAACTGGAATTTTCAATTCTTTATGCACAATTTCTATGAAAAGGAAAATAATATGTTAATGATAAATCTTCCTAGTGGGAAAACAAAAAGCTAATGTCTTCCTTAAAAGTAATATGGGTTATATTAGGTTCTGGAAATATACTGCTATATTTCACAAAACATACTGTAACAGTTGGTTTATGTAAATCTATATGTTCTATCAGCATTGTGGTTTAATGTCTCCTTGTGGACTTCTCTGGTCAATTGGGGTGAGGAAAACAGTACTAAAGACTCAGAGATACTAACTTACTAGAATTCTGGTTTAAATCCCGTGGATCTATCTCCTGTAGAATTAGTAGCTCAAAAATATTTGAAAACAAGAAGTCTGTAAGTTCCCCTTCAAGACAAATATTATAGTTCTTTCATGTTTCCTAAGCAAGAAGATTATATCTGTAATATACCACAACAATTAGTTGTTTTAGTAAATTCTTAGAAAAGATGATTAAATCTTTTAACTAACTTGTGCATTACATCAAATGATTACTTTACTAGAATAAGTTTTGACTAGCAGCCATAAGAATCAGAAAAACTTCTATTATAACCCCCGTTTCCATATTCATTGCTAAGAGACCCAGAGTAAGTTCTGTCACCTTTCCACAAAGTAGCAGCAATGCTAGTCTCCACTACACAGGGCTAATGCAACCTTGAGTGAAGATGATGGCATTTAAATGCTTAACAGATTCCTCTGCATGTCATTAAACTAATACATATTAGCTGTAAATTTTAGTCATATTACTGAATGAACTCAGTCTGACTGAGCCTTCTTTTCTTCTTAAAGCATTAAGTACTTGGATTCAAGTCTGTATGTTATTTTCCCAGAACAGCACTAGGAGAGGAAGCAACAATGTAAGTGAGCCCTCTCTGTCTGCCCTGTAGAGCGTTGTCCCAACAAATGACTTCCTAATCCCAACCTGGTGGACTAACAAGAGTTGACAGGTATTCCCGTTGTGACTTTCTCTGACAACTCACAAGAGGTTAGAATAGAATAGGCTGAGTCACTTTTTAAACTTAAAAATTTTAGGTTCTCTTCATTCCCTTTCTGCTTGATATGTTCTGAAATAGTTTGCACGAGTTAAATGTCTTCTCTTTTCTCTAGAATACTGTGAAATTTGTATTCAAACACTCTCGCTCTCTTATTTTCTATAATTCTCAATGTATATTATTTTTTCATGTGCTTAATGTTCTTGAATTTCTGTTTCAGAGTTTTTATGTCACACCAAAATCTGATATGGACATATTTGAAACTATTCTAAGCTTGAATAACTTATGAGTGATATTTTGATAATAATAATTTAATCACTTTTTCAGTTACCATTATTTGCATGGCATCTCTTCTTTCACTGGATTTTTTTTTTCTTATGTTCTCACTAAACATCAGTATTTTTGCAGTTTCAGTTCGGCCATTTCTAGGCCTTGCCTTGAAAAATACATTTTAAAGCAGAGTTGGAGCCAAAGAAAATGACTGTGAACAACCACTTCCTGATAGTCATTTAAGTACTGTCCCCTATAGGTATAAAGATCATTTATTTTTATAATAGACCTATAGAATTCTTCCCTTTTGTATATTATTTTTGATAAGCTTTACTTTTTAGGACAGTTTTATTGTTTTTAGAACAGATTTACAGAAAGATTGCTAAGATAATATAGATAGCATCTCTAGACTCAGCACTCAATTTCCCTTATTAACATCTTATTTATTTATTTATTTATTTGTTTGTTTGTTTGTTTTTTAACGTTTATTTATTTTTGGGACAGAGAGAGACAGAGCATGAATGGGGGAGGGGCAGAGAGAGAGGGAGACACAGAATCGGAAACAGGCTCCAGGCTCTGAGCCATCAGCCCAGAGCCTGACGTGGGGCTCGAACTCAGAGACCGCGAGATCGTGACCTGGCTGAAGTCAGACGCTTAACCGACTGCGCCACCCAGGCGCCCCGACATCTTATTTTAGTATGGTACATTTTTTTAAGGTTAATGAATCAATATACATGCATTATTATTAACTAAAGTCTGTACTTCATTCATATTTTCTTAGTTTTTACCTAATGTCCATTTTCTGTATTAAGATACCACCATGCATTTAGCTGTCATGTCTTCCTAGACTCCTCTTGGCTATCATGGTTTCTTAGACTTTTCTTATATGAGATGACCTTGACAGTTTTTGAGGTGTACTAGTCAGATATTTTGTAGAAAGTTCTTCAATTAAGGTGTTTTTTTTTTTTTTAATAATTTCACTACAGTTGTAGGTTTTTGGGAGTAAGACCACAGAGGTAAATTATCATTTTCTTCATATTATATCAAGAGTAAACTACTGTCAACATGGCCAATCATTGTTGATAATGACCTTCATCATCTACCTTTCTTATTTAAAAAAATAATTTGCTCACTGAAAGGTCATTCTCATTTGGATACTAACGTCCATACAGACCATTGCATTGTGTATTCATGTTTGGGACCATCTTCTCTAGACCAACTTTTCCAGTTTCAGTGCATACAGTATTCCCTGGCACTGCTTAAAGTGAAGCTGAGTAAAGAGCAGCCTTGTGATCTTAATTCATAGCCATGAGTACATCCAAGGAAGGATTCTAATCTGGGCTGGAAGTATAGGAGGGATAATGGGGGTTAAGTATAATTACTTAGAGGAGGTTGTTATAAGAAATAGTGGTCAAAATCCAGACTCTGGGACTCTTAGTAATCTATTTTTAGATAGAAAGTAGAGTACCAGACTACAAACTGCCAGAGAATTCCAATTATACAAATTGGGAGAATAGAGTGCAAGTGAAGAAAATAAAATTACTACTCTTATGTGCATGTGCATTGTCAGGACTAGCACTTGTACCACAGCCATGACCTAAGGCAGCAGGACTAATTTCAGACCCCAGAAATGCACTGCACAGGACAAGGCATGACTAGGTTTGCAGAGAGATGACCCTGATGATTCCAGCTAAGTATTTGGAGAAGGAAAGGGCTGATTTTAGTATAGTGTTCATAGATGACACTTTGCTCATTCATTTAGATGAGAGAAAATTGAACGATAAGATACCCATTGTTTAAATTGTACAGTTGGTAGCATGTCTCACATTAGAGCTCAGAACCCTCAATTTTCCTATTCTTTATTTCCTTATCTTTTAAGAGTTTTTATATCTCTGTAAAATGTTATTTACATTTTTGTTTATTTCTTTTTTGTTTAAAAAAATTTTTTTTAACATTTATTTATTTTTGAGACAGAGAGAGGGAGAGCATGAACAGGGGAGGGTCAGAGAAAGAGGGAGACACAGAATCTGAAACAGGCTCCAGGCTCTGAGCTGTCAGCACAGAGCCCGATGCGGGGCTCGAACCCACGGACCGCGAGATCATGACCTGAGCCGAAGTCGGACGCTTAACCGACTGAGCCACCCAGGCGCCCCCATTTTTGTTTATTTCTTTAGGTCATATTTATTTTATCTAGATATTTTATTTTAACTTTTTTTCATAGTATAGGACCAAATTGCCTAAGGGCTTTACTAGATTTTGTTACTCTGTATATCAATGACTCAATTTTTTAATTACACATTATTTTCATTGATGATAAAAGGACAAAACTAAGCTTTGGTCTATTTCCATTGATTCTGCAGGAGAGAAAAATTAGTCGTCACTGATTCTCAGATCATAGGATATACTTAGAGAATTATCTCTTTTGAAAAACAGGTGATTTTTTTTTTTGCCTTTACACACAGAGCAAATTAGATCTTAGATCGCTTGAGAGAATAAAAGTGAAATCTATATTGTATAGGATGATATCACTTAATGGAATTCCTTTCTCTGCTTTCTGTTTTAAGTAAGAGCTAATACTTTTTTGCTTTGTTTTGTCCTTAGGTTTTACAACTTTAATAATTTTAATTTTTAAAAATAAAGATGGACTATAGCATCCAAATGTCATGAATTTTAACTTTATTAAAATTGGTTTTCTGCAAAGGACCTCCAGTAGCTTTTTATAGTTTATTCTTTCCAGTCCACAGGCTGTTGTTTCTTTTAACATTCTGAAATTTCACTATAAAATTATCTAAGAAAATAGTACTACTCTAACAGTGACCTGAAGCAAAACTGACTCTTGAGCAAGAACTCACTTTCAATGAATAGTTTAAAAAGTAGACCTTTCTGCTTAGCTCTAGTCATAAGGCCAAAATATATGTGGTCCTGGTCTAACTAGAAATCACCTCCATGTGATAATATACTCAAAATCTTAGGATGGTGAAATGTAAAATTATAATAGAACATCTACTGAGGTACACTTAAGCCAAGAAAAGGGTGACACTGTTTTCACTGCCCGTCAACTGAGGATACTTTGCAATATGCACCTCGAGTACGTAAATAGATGTGTGTGCACACGGATAACAAATACGTTTCAGCAAGAGATTACAGTGAATACAAAATGAGCTAAGGAGGAGGCAAGAAAACTTGAATGTTCACACATAACTTGCCACCTCTTAAAAAAAAAAAATGGAACAAAAACAAAAACAAACATCCACAAACTCTCCAAAGAGTCATGGTGAGAAGTGAAGTGTTTGAGGCAGTGAATAATGAAGTGTTCATGATAGCTCCAACTCACTAAACAAAATATGTCTTATGCCATCACCCTAAGTTATGAACATATTCAGGATAAAAAACCCAAAATAACTGCCAGTTTTCAAGGGAGAAAAGAAAAAGGGGAAAAGATGTATATATTTTTTTAAAATTTATTTATTTTTAATATGAAATTTATTGTCCAATTGGTTTCCATACAGCACCCAGTGCTCATCCCACATGAAAAGATGCTCAACGTTGCTCCTCATCAGGGAAATACAAATCAAAACCACACTCAGATATCACCTCACGCCAGTCAGAGTGGCCCAAATGAACAAATGAGGAGACTATAGATGCCGGAGAGGATGTGGAGAAACGGGAACCCTCTTGCACTGTTGGTGGGAATGCAAACTGACGCAGCCGCTCTGGAAAGCAGTGTGGAGGTTCCTCAAAAAATTAAAAATCGACCTACCTTATGACCAAGCAGTAGCACTGCTAGGAATTTACCCAAGGGATACAGGAGTGCTGATGCATAGGGGCACTTGTACCCTATGTACAAGTGTACCCTATGTAGCAGCACTCTCAACAATAGCCAAATTATGAAAAGAGCCTAAATGTCCATCAACTGACGAATGGATAAAGAAATTGTGGTTTATACACACAATGGAATACTACGTGGCAATAAGAATGAAATATGGCCTTTTGTAGCAATGTGGATGGAACAAAAGATGTATATTAACTCATCTCTGTTCAGTGCAAGTTCACTTTACCATGATTACTATTGTATTCCTACTATAACACTTGGTATGGAATAACCACTTAATATATTTTTGTTGACTGACTTCCAAAGGAAAAATATTGGTAGAGATAAGAACAACAGCAGAATGTTAGAAATTCATAGGTTGACTGAAAATATCATTATAGCTCAAGCTGTCCATTTTTCCCTTCTCCCAGACCCCTAGCAAATACAGAAATTTTAACTCCTTTTCCCTCCTTTGTCAAACGTACTGTGGACTGAATGTCTAAATCTAGTAACAGGTGAAAATAGGAAGTGGACAAACAATGAGTCAGGATGATTGAAATGATAATCAATTTGTAATCATTTTTGAGAAGTTAGTTATTAAATAAAAATGGATGGAAAGAATATAGTTAATAAGAATAAATAAAAGATTGACAATAGAACACATGGGAGTAGAATTATGGGGATATAAAAGAAGCAGAGAGATCATTAAAAAGGAAAAGCAGGGGCGCTTGGGTGGCTCAGTCGGTTGAGCGTCCGACTTCGGCTCGGGTCATGATCTCGCAGTCTGTGAGTTCAAGCGCCGCATCAGGCTCTGTGCTAACAGCTCAGAGCCTGGAGCCTGCTTCAGATTCTGTGTCTCCCTCTGTCTCTGACCCTCCCCTGATCATGCTCTGTCTCTCTCTGTCTCAGAAATAAATAAAAACATTTACAAAGTTAAAAAAAGGAAAAGTAATTGAGAAGGAATAAGTGTTTTTGTCATAAAAATGTTCTGAAAGCTTATACCAAGCATTTCCATAGTCCCTTCAAAAAGTTCTCATTCCACTGAAAGTAAAGGAAACTGATTGTACATAGCACAAAAAGTTATTAGTCCAGCTTGTTACTTTCAACCTTAAATTTTCACCCGCATCTCATTTTCATCAGATATACTTTAAAAATTCTTTTATGGTAACCATAAAAGTTTTATGTAAAACCATAAAGTTTTACAACTTGGAGTTTGCAAACAGATTATTTCATTAATAAGCAGGAAAGACAAGAAGCTTAATTGCTAGAGTGATTTATTTCCTCTAGCAAATTGTTTTTCTTTGAAATATATTTTCTAGAATTCTCTTCAGTAGAATTTCCAAATGACAGGTGGGTAAAACTTTTCCTCTTTTGAATTTGTCTTGATTGCGAGAAATTAGCTAATTTCATCCCTCAGTTCTCTCCAAGTCAGTTACAGCTGTACATGCAACATTATCTGAATTGGAAATATACTTCAAAAATCATTCATTTGCATGTCCTATTAGAATAGGCAAAACTCTAATGGCAATAATTACTTGCCCTTTCTTTTGCTCTTTAAATAAAATACTTGACAGAACTCTACATAAATGTGCTTTAAAATTTGGATATTAGCTCATCCCTGTAGAATCCATTCTCAGAAAAAGTTTTTCTTAGCTTTGCTAAATGGAATGAATACCCATTTCTAGCGTTGCAGATGTGCACATCAGGTTGCTGTTGTTTATTGTTGTTGTTGTTGTTTTCTAGATCAGAATGAGACATGGTAGTTGACAACCTAAAATAAGTCATACATGCTGGTGTTAAATCAATAAAACATTTCACTTTAATGCTTTCTTTGAAGAAAGGCACTAAAACAATGAGCAAGTATCCTAGGCAAACTAGGATATTTCCTCATAAAATTGTTTAGAGGAATTCTTGTTTTGCCTTATTAATTAGGGTATGAATTTAGTTACTACAATAAAAATGAAACTAACACTTAACAATTTGGAAGTAGGCAGCTCAAGGTTAGTAGGGAAGCTCTATACTCCATGAGAGCTTCTAGAGATTCAGGTTCCATTCAATTTGTTTTGATCATCTCCTCTGATGTTGTTCTCATCTGCAAGGTTCAATAGGGCTCATTATGCTATTCATGTTCCAGTTCTGGAAATAGAAAAGGGAACAAGTGGAGACCTTTTCCCTTTTTCTTTTTAATGTTTATTTATTTTTGAGAGAGAGAGAGAGAGAGAGAGAGAGAGAGAGAGAGAGAGAGAGAGAATGTAAGCAGGGGAGGAGCAGAGAGAGAGAGACAGAATCTGAAACAGGCTCTAGGTTCTGAGCTGTCAGCACAGAGCCCGATGTGGTGCTCGAACTCAGGAACTGCGACGAGATCATGAACTGAACTGGTCAGATGCTTAACCAACTGAGCCACCCAGGAACCCTGACCTTGTTCCTTTAACAGAACATGGAAGTTCTGCACCCTTATCAATTCCTGTAGGTCCTATTGGCAAAAACTTTGTTACAATGTCATGGTTTAGCTCCCTGAGAGATTGAGAAGTTTATTCTTTATTTTGGTTGGCCGTGTGTTCAACTAGTAACTCTTAATATGCAAGAAGAGAACAGATTTTGGAAGACAAGTATTATTTCTGTCTCACTTCCCAGTTCTTAGGGTTGCACTGAGGGTCAAAAAAAAGTGATGGATGGAAAGAAGATATGAATATTAGCTGATAGAACAGTAAAAATGGTAATTTTTACCATTTTACTGGTCTTGAAATCAGCTACTAGGACCTGGGTGGAAATGCAGTTAAATGACATTAAATAGATCCCTAAATTTTTGTTTCTATCTATAAAGAGGACCTGACTTAAATGGGCTCTATGTTTCTTTTCTATGCCTTGTATTATAGTCTTAAAATTGTTCTTTGTACTTTTCTTAAGTAATTTTGTGATTGTCATCTAGAATTTTTGTGCCTAGGTGATTGCTTGGCATTATCTTGTCTAATTCAGATATTCTTTCTCCTTAGTCAGTTTTCCCTTCTTAGTCTGACTCCTGATGTTGGCAGTTCCAATTACTTCCCTAACTTCTGTTTCTTGCTTGTGGCAAAAACATTTACATTTTGATAAGCTCTTTGTGTGGTTTCTGTAAAATGAAGAAGAAAGTTGAAAATAGAAATGTATACCTTAGGATGTATGGCAATAATCAGGTCAGTTAGTCTGTAAATCACAATTTCAGTGGGCAATTAAATAGGTCTCCTCCCCACTGAGCACCCTGAAGCATTGTAAAATGTAGGACCTGGAACACTGCTGGATTTAGCCAGGAATTCAATATTCAAATGGGTCACTTCAGACATAGAATAACATTTGTCAGATGATAAAGTTTAATAGGGTTATCATAAATCTTGGTTTAGGCCTAAGCACTTAGCTTCTACCTGTCTTGTTTTCAATTGATTTGCAAGAGATAGAGGGGAGACAATTATAGAGAATCTCTGAATCAGAAGAAAATCTAATAGCCATTTCATTCAACTTCCCTTCCAAAGCAGAACTCTGTTCAGCACCTCAAACAAACTCATTCTGGTTTTGCTTGATTGAAAACTCACTGCTTTCTGAGACAGCCTAAAGTTCTATTCTTTACAGTGTTGAGAAAGAACACTTGTGCTGATGTCTCTTGTCTTGTGCTGATGTCTCTTTTCTATTTGCCAATTACCTATATATGGATTATCTGGATGAGACCTCATTGCATGCTGTGAGAATCCACTAAATTGCATTCTTCTTGACTTGGGAGTTTTGTTAGTTGACACTTAAGTGTCTTCATGAATTCAGTTCCATTAACCAAATCTTTATTGAGTGGTTGTGGTTAGCTAAGCCTTGATTTCCTATAACTGTGTATCTAGTGTTAGTCAGATGGGCTATGTTACAGTAACAAACAACTCTAACATCTTAGTGGCTTAAAGCAACAAAGATTTATTTATTGCTCGTATTAAATATCATCTCAGGTTTGTAGAGCCCCACTTTCATGTTATTTTCATTCAAGGATGTGTAGTTTGATGAAGCTTTCATGATCTGTAAGACTGTTGGTTAATATGGAAACAGGAAAGAGTTGTGTTAATGAGAATGTTTCCTTTTAAAACTTTCACCCTGAAGAGACCACATAGTTTCCATTCACATTTCACTGGATAAACCGTCTTTTGGAAGGGAAGTGTAATCCTACCACGTGTCTGAAACAGGGCCAATCAGAAATATTCATTCTTCAATTAAATATTGATGATGAATGTTTAATATTTGTTCAACAAATGATCGAGTTATTTTTATTACCATGTGCAAAACACACTTAACTCCTCAAAGAAGACAACCTCCAAATCTGTTAAATAATAAAAATTCAATTGAGTAAATTTTAAAGATCCAATTGGCTTTATCAATTATTCATGATTCAGGCAGCATCCCATCTAGCAAGTAAAAAAGAGCTCCAAAGTGCTACAGGAAGGGAAAGGTTTTTAAGGTAGAAATGGGAAGGGATAAGGAAAGAGTAGATTATCACATCTTCCTTTGGGAGATGGAAAGGGCCTATGTGGCAGATTACCTCATTGGTGATGACCAGAAAACTCCAGAGTAGGTTAAGACTACATTCCTGTTGAAGGCTGAAACTACCATTAGGTTAGGTATTAAGCTGTGATTTGATGACATGGGCTTAGCATAAGTGACTCTATTTTAAACTGTTTCTTTTTCTTTTTCTGTTTCTTTCTCTGTCCTCTTCTCTTCTCTTCTCTTCTCTTCTCTTCTCTTCTCTTCTCTTCCCTTCTCTTTTCTTTTCCTTTCTTCTTAACAAGTCCCATCTGGCAGTAGCAAAATTTCATAGATCAGGATATCTGGATGATAGGTAGAAGGCTATACATTAAGTCTGAATATGGCTGCTTTTGATCTGGAGACATATGAATAAAAAATATAAGTTAATTTTCTCTCATAGTCCAATTACTGGTTGAAGGAGCATAGGATAACTTCAATAAATATTTCAATTTGTAGAGAAAATGATGAGAGATAAGCAGCAGGTCCTAGTCTAGTCCAGAACAATTCTGCTAGGTCATAGAGCCAGGCTGTGTTTACCTTGGGGTTGGGAAACATTTCATGTGTAGACCTTGGTTCCACCATAGAGTAGACTCCCTGTCCCTTGTTCTCTGGCTCTCTGAGAGATTCTTCCTTTTCTGTGATTCTTTGTGGGCATATCTGAAAAATTAGTGTAGGAGTGTATGCCTCCTTTCAAGCCTGAGCACCTTCCTAAGTCCACTTTCTGTCTGTAGGTGGTTAACAGTTCAAGGGTTGATTTAAGCCAGTGGCAGTCATTTTCAGTCCAGAGGTGATTCTTTATGGCAATAAATGTTTCTCAAAACTTTGTGGATGTCTTATTTGTTAGATTCCAGTCAGAAAATTATGCTATTCCCACATATAGTTCTTTGTAAAACATGGTGCTTAGGGTAGCTGTTTTTTTTTTTTTTTTTTAAACTTTGTCATTCATGTGTTTCTAAATCTTGACTTATTGGAGATACTTTGCATCAGTTAGGCTTGAAATAAAGCAACACTTTTAGGCTCATTTTCTGGGAAGTGCACCTTTAGTTAGGTCTCACTTAGAGACATCTTAATCCATTCAGAAATTTATATGAGTCCTACAGCCGTGCTCTTAATTTGATCCTTGCCTGCAAGGCAGAGTTTTACTTGGCCTTTGTTGCCCAAAGATTGTGAGTTTTACTTTGGGGTAGGAAGCAGTTACCTCTTCCCTATATTCCTGAATTCGAGGACTCTTTGGATTTATTTTTCATTGTTGTTTCCAAACCAGTTAATTTTTTTCCTGACCAAATCTCTTTCTTTTTTCTTTTTTCTTTTTAATTTTTTTTTTTAAATTTATTTTTGGGACAGAGAGAGACAGAGCATGAATGGGGGAGGGGCAGAGAGAGAGGGAGACGCAGAATCGGAAACAGGCTCCAGGCTCCGAGCCATCAGCCCAGAGCCTGACGCGGGGCTCGAACTCACGGACCGCGAGATCGTGACCTGGCTGAAGTCGGACGCTTAACCGACTGCGCCACCCAGGCGCCCCACCAAATCTCTTTCATATGTCTTGATAAGTGCAGCTAATAGCTACCTACATATGCCATAAATAATATTTCTCCATTTTCTTTTCTAAGAGTTTGGAGTTCATTTGGTACATGATCTGCCTACCAAATTATTACAGTTGACAATTTTACCAGACGTTTTCCCACTACTTAACTAACAGTTTCTTCCTTACCTACTGCCTAATGGCTAAACCAGGGCCACATTTTGCATTTTTTTCCCCACAGCTGTCTCCTTTTGTTCAAATGTCTATATCCATCAAGGTGTGTTAGGTTATGCTCTGGATAAAAAAGCCGCAAAGTTTTAGTGGTTTAAAGCCATGAGGGCTTATTTATTGCTCACACTAGTTGTAATTATAATTAGTTATCATATACATTGTCCTCACTTGAGGATATAAGTGAGGGAAACACCACTATTTGAAGTGTCACTGGGTGCCATGGCAGACAGATGGGAACTTGAAAGGATTCTGACCAGAAAAAACAAATATCAGTACCATTTACATTTTATTAATCAAAACGTCACCTGGCCACATCTAACTTAAAGTGAGGGGAGAAATGCAATATTACTGTGTCTAGAAGGAAGAGAACCAGAAATATTGGTCATCAGCATTAATGACTACCGTACTCTTTTTAATTTCTAAAAGATTGGTTGCTTTTGTTTAAAACCTGGGAGGTCTAAAGCTCTAAACATGCTAGCTTTTGCATATGTAACATCTGAATATTATTTCATTCAAACATTTGTAGGGCTAGAATATATTAATCAACTAACCATAATGAAATATTTATTTGTTTTAATAACAACAGTTTTTCAGAATAAAGAAAAAATTAAGCCATTGTAAGATAACTCAAGAGTCTGCATCAGGAGTATTTATTTTTCTGTGGGGTGCTTGGGTGGCTCAGTTGGTTAAGCTTCCGACTCTTGATTTTGGTTCTGCATTGACAGTGCAGAGCCTGCTTGGGATTCTCTCTCTCCTTTCTCTCTCTATGCCCCTCCCCTACTACCCCCCCCCCATAAATAAACATTAAAAAAAAAAAAAAGAAAAAAGAGAACGTTTATTCTCCAATAGACATCTAGAAGGTATAGTATTTTCCAAATGGAGATGTTCATAATTCATGCCATTCCATGAAGTCTTTGATCAAGTAGAATTCATTTCTAATTTTCTGTTACTTATGTTCCTTACGTATGTGTGAGATAGGATTTTATTAATCCGTCTGGGGCAAAAGTCTATCTTTTTAAAAAAGATTCATGGTACTTTCTAATTCACTAAGCACACGAGAGGCAGAGACATATCTCATGAACAATAAAAAAAATCATATTCTTTTAATATAGGCATTAGTTTTACTGAAATGTGAATTATAGTTTCTAAGAAATAAAAATCAAAATATTTGCAACCACTAGGTTCAAAATGTATTTACAATGAGCTGCTTTGCTTTGAAAAAAAAATACAACAAAACAAAAGCCAAATAAGTAGAAAATTTTTTTAAAATTATTTTTCTACAATTAGTAAGGACAACTGGGAAAATACGGTATCATTTGGGGGTTAGTAGAATAGTTGTTTACTTATTGCTATTTATATTCTTATTTTATTCTTTAAAAATCTCTCAAAATTGAATATTCAGTTGGTTAAATAGCAAGCCTTCTGTCTTGTGTAGGATGACTTTTTTTTTTTAAACTAAAGTCCATTATGTTTATCTCTGCACATAATGATCTCAGGCATTCTAAGTGTTTTTCAAAAGGGATTAGTGTATCTCTTAGAGCTGCCATAGGTCATAGAATTAACGAGAATCTTGGAAACTCTTTTGGTTATTGTATCACTGAGGTGACTGCAGTATCATTTCTGATTTCCTTTCTTCAGATATCTTTTCTTTCAAATCCATCCTGTACCCCACTGTTGAATCAATCTTTCTAAAAACATTTCTTTGTCCGTATAAGTACAAGACACAAACAACTTTGACTTCCTGTTGTTTATAGGACAATGTCCAGATTTTCTGTACTAGCATTCAAGATCCTTAATATCTCATTTCCAAACAACGAAACCTTTAAAATTTCTCCAGATTGTGTACATTAACCGGATAACATCATGTCTGTTATTCATGAATGTGAATTATAATCACTTTTGATGTTTTTTTGTAACGTTTCCTTATTTATTTGGAAAGAATGAGAGAGCATGAGTGGGGGAAAGGCAGAGAGAAAGGGAGAGAGCGAGAGCGAGAGCGAGAGCGAGAGCGAGAGCGAGAGAATCCCAAGCAGGCGTTGCACTGTGAGCATGGAGCCTGATACAGGGCTCCAGCTCACAAACCTTGAGATCATGACCTGAGCCAAAATCAAGAGTTGTATGCTTAACAACTCAGTCACCCAGACATCCCCACTTTTGATGTTTTTTATTATTTTTTTAAATTTTTTTTAATTTTTTAATTTTTTTTTTAACGTTTATTTATTTTTGAGACAGAGAGAGACAGAGCATGAATGGGGGAGAGTCAGAGAGAGAGGGAGACACAGAATCTGAAACAGGCTCCAAGCTCTGAGCGGTCAGCACAGAACCCTACACGGGGCTCGAACTCACGGACTGTGAGATCATGACCTGAGCCGAAGTTGGCCGCTTAACCGACTGAGCTACCCAGGCACCCCACTTTTGATGTTTTTTAAAAAACTGGACTCAACTTCTGAATAGTCTTATTTAGCATATCAGAGTGAGAAGAACACCTGTACTTTTAAAAACTCCACCACAGGTAATTCTGATGGGGATTTAGCTGCTGAGAACCTCTGCTCTAATAGCTTGGAACTCTTGGCTATGTGTTTTTAAAAATTTTTTAAATGTGTATTTATTTATTTTGAAAGAGAGAGAGAGGGAGGCAGAGAGAGGGAAGAGAAGCAGGGGAGGGGCAAAGAGAGAGGGAGAGAGAGAATCCCAACAGGCTTGTCACTGCCAGCATGGAGCCCAAGGCGAGACTCGAACTCTTGAACTGTGAGATCATGACTTGAGACAATATTAACATACGCTTAACCAGCTGAGCCCTTCAGGAGCCCTTGTATTTTTTTAAATAAGAAAAAACCAACCTAGTTTTGATCATCTTATTAAAAGGGCTCATTATTACCTTTATCTTCCTCATTTTCACTCCATCTTTCATCTACTGGTTCATAATACTTGTTTTAGGTATAAAGTGTTGACAACTCCAGGACTGGTTCTCATGAGACATGATTAGGTACTGTCACCATTATTTCACAATTCTTCAAAATGTCTCTTATTGACCACTTGAAACAAAATCATCCAAGTGGCTTTGTAAATACGCAAATTCTTGGGCTTCACCACAGACTTATTATCAGATATACTAAAGTTTGAAAACCATTCTAAACTAGAATTCACCATTCATGATGTATTCAGGTATATCAATGGTAACAAACCTGAAATCACAGATTGGCGTGAGGCTTGAATGAATGACTGACTATATAGCACATTTGTTTAATTTGATGATTTAATTACTTCAGGTGCAGTAAGCTAATATGTAAGTAGATGACCCAGACATTTTGTGGCTTAATAAGATAGAAGCTTGATTCATACTGAGCAATCCAGAGGTGACTGGCCCAAAGCTGGCAAGGTGATTGTGACCCATCAGGTCATCCAAAGACCCAAGCTTAAGATTTGTCTCTGTTATTCTTAACACGTACCTTCCTTCTATCAGTCCAATGCAACTGCTGCGCATGTTGCCATTTCTTGGTTAGTAAGAGACAAAGACTGCTCAGGGCAAGTAGCTTTCTCTTTTAAAAAATGACCTGAAAGTGGCATATATTAGTTCTGCTCATGATTCATTAGTATCCACTTAGCCATCTGCTCATACCTAGCTGTAAGGGAGGTTGATAATCTCTTACTAGGAAGCCACGTGCCCAGCTCTAACTCCAGGTTTCTTATTAGATAAAAAAACAAGAGAAAAATGGATGCGAGGGATCTGTTAGTGGTCTCTCCCCCAGAAAAGATCTGTCAGTTTCTACCTTTGCACTAATTTCTCACAAGAAAATAGACTTTTGGGGAAAAACATATGTGTGATATTTGAAAAAGAGATTTTATGAAATATATAAAATATATACTATATAACATATATAATATATAAAAATGTTTCTTTACATGTTCTGAGACCCAATTTCCAATGTGTACATGTGTGGGGTTCTCACACCAAAAGCAGTTCTCTGACACCAGCTGGGTATCCTAACATTCAGTTCAATTCTATCTACCTGGAAATAGCATCAGATTCCACAGGTTAAATTCTTAGCCCTGCAAGATTGCCCCTCTCCGCCCCCCTCCACTTCAGACTCCAATTACAAGTCCAGGTTATGATCTGTACTTCTGAATAACTGACTGTAGATCATAGTTTTCAATGACCTTCTCCTTGGGTTTGGTAAATTTGCTGGAGGGGCTCACAGAACTTGAACATTTTACTTACTAAATTACCAGTTTATTATTATCCTAATCTCTACATGCTCACCAACCTAAAAGGCCTATGAACCCCATCCTTTTGAGTTTTTATGGAGGTTTCATTACATAGGCATGATTGATCACATCAGTGGCCATTGGTGATTGATTTTACCTCCAGCCCCTCTCCTCTCCTTAGAGGCAGGTGGGTTGTGGAGCTGAAAGTTCCAATCCTCTAATCACCTGGCTGTCTCTCCCTGCCCCCCCAAACCCATCCCTAGGTGACACAAGGATTTTCCAAAAGTCACCTCATTAACGTATACAAGGACAATTTTAGGGCCTTTATCACAGGAAATTCCATGGGTTTTAGGAATTGTGAGCTAGTGACCACTGGAGCAACACCAAATACACATTTCTACAAATCACAGTATCACAATTTTAATATTTAATTTTATAATTACTTTACTAATAGTTATAAGATATATATGTCCTCCTTGTAGTTTGGAACATCATTAAGCAAAGTGTTCAACTGATAGTAACCATGGCATTTGAATCAAAAGCTTCACTAATGTTTAATGAAATTACATTCATTGTTTCTTTGATCTCCACAATCTGCCATTCAATTCCAATAATAATTTGATTTGGCATGAGTTACTCTTCTCAAAGCTATTTCAATTGTTCTGTGAGTCTCCCTTCAAGGCCTCATTTACAGCACTTCTCTTTACTTTTCTCAGGAATCTGTTAGAGTGGCGTCAGTGGCAGTTTTCCCTCTTCCACCCGCTTTGAGAAGAGCACTCACTCCTCTGCTTTCTTTCACTTTCCAGAAGCCTCCTCTGTTCTTTCTGTGCACTCAAAGGGGGAGCTTATGATTCTTTAATATAACCTGCCATTTCCAAGGTACCAAAAGATCTTTGGAAAGATGCTCTTTGGTTTGCATAAATCTTGATTTTCTTTAACATTGCACATGCTATGCCTCCTTTCCCTGGCTTTCCCCCCCCTCCCATCATATCAGTTTTCTCTTTTGTGCACTCAACATTCAGTTATTGAAAGTAGACTCTATACTAGGCCACTGTGCCAAAGGCTAGAAGTGGAGAAATTACTCCTTCTTTTGAAGAGTACATAATGTAGTAGCAGAGATAGAAGCTAAGCCAATATATACAATAATGATAAAGAGTGTTAAGATTAAAATACAAATAGGTATAATGGGAAATGTTTGAAGTTCAGTAGAATGACAATTCCAAAGCCTCTTCTTCTTAATTATTGATATATTTTTTCTAAGTTATGATTTTTTCATTGCTTTACCTGTTTCACTTGATCAAAGAAAATTTTCTATTATTTTTCTTATGTCTCTTAAACCTTCAGATCCTTGATCTGATTTCTATGCAAGTGGACTATTTTTGTTTCCTTAGTTGACCTGGCCTGTTTTTTACTTTGTGGGATTCCCATCAGCCTTTTGTGCCACTCACAGCTCTGGATGGAGCCACTATGATATCCCGCTTTCCCCATCTGTCCCATATTCCTGTAGAAAGTCCTATTCCTATTAAAGCAAGAGTTTCATGTGTAAACTGACCTTTTAGACTCTCTTGCCTCTGAACTATTCTTCCATCTGTATGCTTCTTATAAGCATCCTGGCCTGTCATCTTGGAATATTGGTACTTTCACTTCCTGATCTCAGGCTCACAAGTACAATAAAAGATCTTTTTATACCATTATCAGTATACTTCACCTTTCAGAGGTCTTTACATGTGTCATAATTATTTCTGCTCCACACATTATATTAGTGAAAAACTGAAGTGCAGTGAGGGTATGTGATTTGATTGCAGTGTTAGTGTTAGTAGGAGAGTTAGGATTTAAACTCATATTCTGATTTTAAACTCCATGAGCATATTGCATTCTTTGTGGAAAGAACATATGGCCCTTTCCACTAAGGTTATCCACTATGAAAACTTTATTATGAGGTAGCATAAATCTTTCTCCTGTTACTACTACATTAACAATTCTAAATTAGTGTTTTGCTTTGGCGGCTCTAAGACTGGAGGGCAGAGATGTCAGATTAAATCTCTGTATATGACCTTGATACTAATGAGCAGAGTTGAGTGTCCATTGTTGGAATAAGATGTGACCTTGGACTCAAGTCCAAGGAATGGGAATGGGAACTAACAACCATGCAAAAACTGGACCTCTACAAGAATGGAGTTAAAAAAGAAATGGAAAAGTTTACTTATCTGCCTAAAGATGTAATAAAGAACTTGACTCTGCCAAAAGCTTGGGTGAAAAAAGGAAATAATCCAGTGAGAAACTGAAGTCCTAGGTCAGAACCAAAAATAGGCCTGGAATATAAAGCTATTTTATGACTATTTTGCAGAACTCCTTAAGACAAGAAATTAATTTAAAAACATCCTGAACTAGTGAACGCACTGGGACTTTGAAGAAGCAAAGGCAAAACAATTATGTAACAACCAAGACTTGTAAAAAAAAAATCCCACTAAAAATGAGCTCATGAGAAAAAAAAAACAGGAAAGCACACAAAGAAATATTACACTTTGAGGGAGACAGTCAACACACATTTAAGGAAATATCTTTCTTGGAACTTGAGATAATAGAGAAATTGCCAACAGGTCATAGAGTAATCACTGTACTCTTAAAAGGATTTAAAGAGCCAAAGGAGAGGAATAAGTCATAGAGAATAAGACAATGACATAATGGCTTGAAGATTTGACAAAGAACAAAATAAAATATCTACCAGATATCACTGAAACTAAAATTCATGAGGTGATTATTTATATAGAACATTATACAACTGAAGAGGATTCCAGTGAGAGAAATCTGAGGAAATTATTCAGCATGAAGTGCAGAGGGTAAAGGGATAGGAAATATGAAATAGAGGATGAGAGATATGGAGGATAGAATGAAAATATGATGATCAATGTGACCCACCTCTAAAGGTGAATATGTAGGAGTTATTATTTGCCCTGAATGTTCAAATGAATAGAATGACCCTTTTATCTCAGTTTCCAAGATCATGATGGGACCTCCATGTGATGCATGGCTGGACATTTGAGTGAGAGTTCAAGTGCATCCAATTTTCTGGGGAGGGGTTGGAGGCAGTGTGGGTTTAAGAAGAAGTCCTGATTTAGTTCATTTTATTTATTGGTGCAAACTTTAATAGCTCTAATATTATGTTTATCTTTTATCTAAGCCACTTATATCTGTGTATGTCTCTGTGTGTCTACCCATCTCAATTCTGACTCTTTGTCTAGTTAGTCATTACATTTGGGGTTTGATGTTTGAAAACTATGTTTAATGTAGCTAGTAATTAAGATTGATGTTCCTGCCAGTCAGACATGCCTGGTTGGCATCATAGGAAAAAATGTAATTTGTCTCTTGACATGAGCTTTGAAGAATTTTTCCTCTAAACTAAGAATGGTCCTTTGGTGAATCTAAATACATAAAGCAGCGATTAACAGATCTGTCTTGCTGTATAAACAACAATGTGATGATAGCAGAGGACTTCAATACCCCACTCTCAACAATGAATAGATCATCCAGACAGAAAATCAATAAGGAAACATTGGACTTAAATGACACATTAGATTAGACGGACCTATCAGACATATAAAGAACATTCCATTCAACAGCAGCAGAATACAAATTCTTCTCAAGTGCACATGCAACATTTTCTAGAATATATTTTATGTTAGGCTATAGAGAAAATCTTAATAAATGTGATAATATTGAAATCATATCAAGCATATTTTTTTACCACAATGATATGAAGCTAGAAGTCAATTATAAGCAAAATGGAAAAATCAAATACATGGAATTAAACAACCTGCTTGTAAACAACCAATGGGTCAAAAAAAGAAATAAAAAGAGAAATAAGATATCTTGAGACAAATGACAATGGAAACACAACATATTAATACTTATGGGATGCAGCAAAAGAAGTTCTAAGAGGACAGTTTGTAGCAATAAAAGCATGCATCAGAAGAAAGGAGGCTCTCAAACAATTTAACTTTATGCCTCACGGAACTAGAAAACAAAGAACAAACTAAGCCCAAAGTTAACAGAAGGAAGAACATAACAAAGGTAAGACCAGAAATAAATGAAATAGAGACTAAAGAGGGGCTCCCTTGTGTCTCAGTTAAGCGTCTGACTTCAGCTCAGGTCATGATCTCCAGGTCTGTGAGTTCTAGCCTCACACTGGGCTCTGTGCTGACAACTCAGAGCCTGGAGCCTGCTTCAGATTCTATGTCTCCCTCTCTCTCTGCCCCTCCCTTGCTTGCACTCTTTCTCTCCCTCTCAAAAATAAATGAACATTAAAAAATTTAAAAAAACTAAAGATCTTGTTTAAGTTGAGGTGTCCTTTAAAAAAAAAAGAAATAGAGACTAAAAAGACAATAGGAATGATCAATGAAACTAAGGTTGTTTTTTGAAAAGATAAAGAAACTAGAGAAACTGTTAGTTAGACTTACTAAGTAACAAGGAAAGAGAATTCAAATAAATACAATTAGAAATAAAATAGGAGACATTACAACAGATACCACAGAAATACAAAATTATGAGAGTGCTATGAATAATCAATCACCAACAAGTTGGCAACTTAGAAAAAATGCATAAATTGCTAGAAATATACAACTGACTCAGACTGAATCATAAAGAAATAGAAAATCTAAACAGACCTATTACTTATAAGGAGATGACTCAGTAGTCTAAAACCTCCCAATAAAAGCCTAGGACTCCCAATAAAAGTCTAGTACTCCCAGGAAAAGTCTAGGACCAGATGGCTTCACTGATGAATTCTACCAAACACTTAAAGAATAATTAGTTTCAATCCTTTCAAATCCTTACAAAAAATAAAAAACAATTCCAAAGTCATCTTGTGAGGCATGCACTACCCTAATACCAAAACCAGGTGAAGATACAATAAGAAAAGAAAATTATAAGCAAATATCTCTAATGAACATAGATGTCCAGGGATGCAAGGGTAGCTCAACATCTACAGATCAATATGATACACCACATTAACAAAGTGAAGGATAAAAATCAGATAATCATCTCAATAGATGCAGAAAAAGCACTTGCCAAAATTCAATACCCTTTCATGAGAAAAGCTCTTAACATGAGGTATGTTAAGAAAACATACCTCAACTTAATAATGTCCATACATGACAAGCCCACAGGAAATGTCATACTCAATGGTAAAAAACTGAAAGCTTTTCCTCTAAAATCAGAACAAGAAAAGCATATCTTCTCTCATCACTTTTAGTCAACATAGTACAAGAAGTCCTAGTTGGAGAAATCAGGCAAAAAAAAATCAAAATTGTAAAGGAAGAAATAAATTGTTTCTATTTGCAGATGACATGATATTATATATATATAAATAAATTTATAAATATATATTTATAAATATATAAATAAATTTATAAATATATATTTATAAATATATAAATAAATTTATAAATATATATATAAATAAATAAATTTATTTATATATATATATAAATAAAAGTCTGAAGACTCTACCAAAAAACTGCTAGTACTAACATAATTTCAATAAAGTTGCAGGATATGAAATCAGAACACAAAATTATCAGTTGCATTTTGGGGTGCCTGGGTGGCTCAGTCGATTAAATGTCTGACTTTGGCCCATGATCTCACTGCTCGTGGGTTTGGCCCTTGCATCTGGCTTAGGCTGACAGCTCAGTTCCTGGAGCCTGCTTCAGATTCTGAATCTGTCCCTCTGCCCCTCCCGTGCCTGTGCGCGCGCTCTCTCTCTCTCTCTCTCTCTCTCTTTCTCTCAAATATAAAAAAATAAAATATTAAATTAAAAAAAAATCAGTTGCATTTGTATACACTACAAGTGAACTAGTGGAAAGAAAAAAATGCATTTACAATAGCACCAACAATAAAATACTTAGGAATAAATGTAACCAAAAAGGTGAAAGACCTGTACATTGAAAATCATAAAGACACTGATGAAAGAAATTGTGGAAGACACAAATAAATAGAAAGATATTTCTTGTTTATGGATTAAAGAAATTAATATTGTTAAAATCTCAGTACCACCCAAAGCAATCTATAGAGTCAATGCAATCTCTATCAAAAGGTTGTGGCCTTTTTCAGAGAACTGGAATAATCCTAAAATTTGTATGAAACTACAAAAGGTCCCAACTAGCCAAAGAAATCTTGAGGAAGAATAAAACTGGAGGCATTATACTTCCTGATTACAAAGTCTATTACAAAGCTATAGTAATAAAAATTGTCCCATATTGGCATAAAAGCAGACACATGGATCAATAGAAAATAACAGCTCAGAAGTAAAGCCATGAATTTATGGTGAGTTAATTTTTTGATAAAGGATTCAGGAGTATACAATGGGTAAAGGATAATATTTTCAATAAACGGTGTTGGGAAAACTGATATCCACATGCAAAATAATGAAACTGGACCCCTTTCACCACACACAAAAATCAGCTCTAAATGGATTTAGAAAGAAAGCATAGATGGAAGAAAACATAGATGGTAAGCTCTTTGACATCAGTTTTGGCAGTGATTTTTGACTCCAAATGTAAAGGCAACAAAAACAAAAATAAATGAGTGGTATGACATCACCCTGGAAAGCTTCTGTACAGCAAAGGAAACTATTAACAAAATGAAAAGGCAAGCTACTGAATAGGAGAAAATAATCTTCAAATCACATATCCAATAAAGGCTTAATACTCAAAATTTATGAGGATTTCCTATAACTCAATAGTGAAAAACAAAACAAAACAACCAATTTAAAAAATGAGCAAAGGACTAAATAGGCATTTTTCCAATGAAGGCATAGAGATATCAAAGAGGAACTTCAAAGGGTTCTCAACATCACTAATCATCAGGGAACTGCAAATCAAAACCACAATGCATTAGCATTTCATTCTTGTGAGGATGTCTATTATAAAAACAGACAAGAGATAATAAGTGCTGATGAGGATATGGAGAAAGGGGAACCCTTGTACCCTGTTGGTGGGAATATAAAGTGGCACACCCAGTAAGGAAAACAATATGAAGATTCCTTAAGAAATTAGGGGCACCTGGGTGGCTCAGTTGGTTAAGCGTCCGACTTCAGCTCGGGTCACGATCTCACGGTCCGTGAGTTCGAGCCCCGCGTCAGGCTCTGGGCTGATGGCTCAGAGCCTGGAGCCTGCTTCCGATTCTGTGTCTCCCTCTCTCTCTGCCCCTCCCCCGTTCATGCTCTGTCTCTCTCTGTCCCAAAAAAATAAATAAACGTTAAAAAAAAAAAAAGAATTAAAAAAAAAAAAAAAAAAAAGAAATTAAACATAGAACTTCCATATCCAGCAATCCAACTTCCAGATATAGATCCAAAGGAAATGAAATCATTATTTCGAAGAGCTATCTGCACTCCTGTGTTCATAGCAGCATAATTCACAATAATCAAGGTATGGAAACAACCTAAGTGTCTGTCAATGCATGAATGATTAAAAAAATGTGATATGTGCATTCCACTATATGTATTATAATTATATGTAATATAACAATGTATTATCTATATTAGAATATTATTCAGCCTTAAAACAGAAAGTAAGTCCTGTCGTTTGTAAAAACATGGATGAAACTAGAAGGCATTGTGCTAAATGAAATAAACCCAACAGAGGGGTGCCTGGGTCGTTCCGTTGGTTAAGCACCCAACTCTTAATGTTGGCTCAGATCATGATTTCACAGTCATGAGATAGATCCTGGTGCTGGGCTCTGTGCTGGATGTCGAGTCTGCTTAAGATTCTCTCTTTCCTTCTTCCTCTGTCCCTGCCCTGCTCGTGCAGGCTCTTTCAAATAAAGAGAGAGAGAGAGAGAGAGAGAGAGAGAGAGAGAGAATGAAAGAAGCCCAACAGAGAAAGACAAATACCACATGGTATCAATTATATGTGGAAACAAAGAAACAAAAAATCAAACTCATAGAGAGTGTAGTAAATTGGGTGCTGGGGGCAGGGATAGTGGAAATAGGGAGAAGTTGGTAAAAGAACACAAATTTTTGGTTATGAGGTGAATAAGGCCTGAGGATCTGATGTATAACATAGTGTCTATAGGTGATAAAACTGTATTAAAAATTGAAATTTGCTACGAAAGTAGAACTTAAAATATTCTCATTAAGGCAAACAAAAAAATGGTTCTTTATGGAAAATGGAAAAATACTGACACATCCAGCAAAAGCTTCTTTTCAAATGGCAGTACCAGTAACAAATGAGTGATGAGATAATGGGCCAAATCTTTCCGGTAGAAGGGTGGTGGAATAAAAGTGCTGTTATCACTGATTCACTCTTTAATCCACTGTAATCAGACTTTTGGCATTCTGTGCCCGAGCCTGTCTGGTAATACCTCCTAGTTGCTATATCTAATAGGTACATTTCTGTCCTTGTTTATTTGCTCCTCTGCTGAATTTGTCTCTGTTAAACATTCTTTTTTCCCCCTGGTTTTCTCTCATTCTGTTCTCTCCGTTTACTATTCCCTCTATTATATTCCCTCTTGTTTTGGAAAGTCTTTTTCAGTCTCCTTTGACCATCCCTTTCCATCTGCTAGCTCCTTAGATGCTATTTGGCAAGTTCCTTACTCACTGTGCTTTATTTCTGACTTTTTCCACTCTCCTTGGGGGAATGTCACTCCCTCTCAAGGATTCTGCCTTCACCAGTAATCTCTCCTGAGCTCTCATCCACACATCTATGTACTCACTGAACATCTTCACTTGAACATCCCAAGGCAACACAAACTCCTTATGTCCAAAGATGAGTTCATCATCATCCTCTGGTCCCTCCCTATATGGACTTCCTCTAAATTTACTGTCATGGGAAATGGCACCCCAAATTACTGCACTATCACTCAAGCCACACATCTGAAAGTTACAAATACACATATCCATAATTTGGTCGCCATGTTTTGCTATTTTATCTCTTCAGTACGTTTGACTCTGTCCCCGTATCTCCATCTCTATAGCTCCTGCCTTAGTTAAAATGTTTTTAACATTTATTTGTGTTTGAGAGAGAGTGAGTGAGAGAGAGCACATATGTGCGAGCAGGGAAAGGGCAGAGAGAGGAAGCAGGCTTCTTGTTGTGAGTGCAGAGCCAGATGTGTGGCTTGAACTCATGAACCAGGAGATTATGACCTGAGCCAACATCAAGAGTTGACTGTTTAACCAACTGAGCCACCCAGGCGCCCCAAGTCTTCATCATTTCTTAGTTGGATTACTGCCACAAATGCTGTCTGACTTTCTTTACTTCATCCTTGCAATTTTATCTCCCTCAATCTGGTCTCTATTCCCATTTGTTTTTCAGATTGCCATATCAAAGCACATTGTTCCCTGATTTAAGTATTTAACATCACTTGTAGTCTTTGGGATGGAGTCCAAACTATTTGGCATCCTATTGATGGCTTCTTTCGTCCTGACCCCAGTTTACCTCTCCAGTATCATCACGCAACTGCTTTATCCTCTGTGCACCTGTTATTCTCTCTCTCACCAATTTGCCTTTCCATGCTTTATCCCCGCTGTTTTGAAGGCACTCTATGCCCTCCTTCCTAAGTAACTTCTCTTTTTAGGAAAGGTCGCTGGTTTATTCTCTCCCAAGCCTCTTCCTTCTGGGTTAGAATGTTGTGTGTCTGCATGCTCGCATCCCCTTTGTTTCTCCTTTCAAGGCCCCTGATATATTCTGTCCTAGCAATTACCTCAGTGTGTTGTGATGGGCTGCATACTAGTGTGATTCTCCCAATAGAATTGTGAATCCTTCGAGGACAAGGACTGGGTCTTATTTCTGTTTCCCAAGCATTCAGCACAGTGTCTCGCACAGACGGTGAAGGCTGGGCCACGTCTGAATCAGGTGGTTACAGAATTATTTTCCTCGGAGGAGTTCCTTCTTTATTCAATCCTTTTATTGCTTTTACTTCCAACTTAAGCCAGAACCTTTCTTGCTCAGGCTTCTTTCTTAAGTAGTTCAAAGAGGATTTGGTTTGCTTTGAATAGCCCTCTGAATTTAGTCCCATCTTTGTCCATTTAGGCTCCTCTACATGAGGCCATGCTCCATGATTTTACCTGAATTGGAGGGAGAAAACATTGAATTCTCTCTTTTTATGTTCCATGTTTTATTCTTTAATGAATCTTTTGGCCCAGTATTACCCCTCTTACATTCCCCCATTCCTCTCCATTTTCAGATGGTTTATTCATTCCTCTATACTTCTTTGGTTAGCTCCATTTTCTTTTCCTTTTCTTATGCTGAAGCTAAAAGCACTCTGCCACCTTTCATTCTTTCCTGTCAGTCAATCTCTGGTCCATGACAAATTAACATTTACAAGCTTTTGTATTGAATACCTAATGGTTTCTCTCTGCTTAAAAAGGAACACACTGCACACAAACAAGTTGTGGAAAGGACTGTTTATCACAAGAGAAGTTGAAAAATTGGGATAAACATATTGATTTGTCACAATCTTTTGATTGTGCTAAAATGAAACCAAGTAACTGATCATCCGAATAGCCTCTTCAGACATAAAATTGCTTATCTTCTAGCATAAATAATATTTAGTGCCTTCTAAGTGTATCTGCAAATGTTGACATTTGTCTTATTGAAAGGGGAAAATCTATAGAATAATAATGTTCTGAAATAATCCTTTTAATGTAAATATTTATGATAATATTTTGAAACAAATCTTGGTCATGACAATTACATGACAGCAAGTTGAAATAGGGAAAATGGGGCCATTATCTACATTTTGAAAATTTTATTTAAAATTTTTTTAAATTTTATTTTAATTCTAGTATAGTAAACATACAATGTTATATTAGTTTCAGGTGTATAATTATCTGCATTTTTATGTAAAAATTTATAGAATAATATTGGGACATACATGAAGGAAACATGCTGTCCTGGTTATAGAAAAAGGGCACTGAAATCATATGGAGCTGGGTTGCAGTTCTCGGTCCACAACTTACTTGCCATTTTTACCTTGGCAAAACCTCAGGGTCATCATATGACAATCTGTCTAAGGATTAAAGGGTCAAGACATTAAAGTATTTAATACAGTTCCTAGCATATAGAAAATATTCAGTATATATAAGTAAATCATTAATATAATAATTATCATTGCTTTTCCCACCTCTTGGTTCCCTTTTTCTTATTGTCCAGTTTACCTACTACTTTCAACACTCTCACCATCCTTACCTCTTCCTAAACCAGTACTTTTCAAAACGTGTGCTGTGGCCCACTGGGGGGTCATGAAATCAATCTAATGGGTTGTGAGCTGCATTTAACAAAATGTAATAGAATAAAAAATATTAAATTAAATTGTATGTACTGAAAGTTAGTGTTTTTATGAAAATTTTCAGTTACACATATAATTTAAGTGATATTTTAAAAGGGGTTCTCTGGTTGCTATATGCAGAATATACTCAAGGTGGGCACAGATAGAACTAGGAACCTACTGCAGTCATTCAGGGGAGAAATAAGAAGGCACCAGACCAGGGTAGAAGGAATTGTAGAAGTGAAAAGTGGCCAGATTATTGATATATTTTGTGATTAGAAGCAATAGGTTTTGTCAATATACTGGACGGAAGGTATGAAAGAGTTGGACCAAGCAACTGGAAAAACGGATAACGGATCTGCCATTTTTTAAGATGAGGAAACCCACAGAAGCGGTCAATTTGGGGTGGGAGTCATCGAGATGTAATTTTATTTTTGTATATATTAAATTTGAGTTGCTGATCATCATGGATGTGGAGATTTTAAGCATGCAGTTGGATATACAAGTCTGAATTCAGAGCAGGTTCTGGGCTGGTGATACAAAATTGGTAGTCATTAGGATTTATATGCTATTTAAAGCCATGAGCCTGAGTGAGATAACCAAGGGTGTGAATATAGTTAGAAAAGGGAAGAGATCTGAGGTCTGCCACCTGAGGCACTGTGACATCTAGCACTTGGGAAATTAAATAACTGCAAGCAAACAAAGAGACCCAGACACGGCAGCCAGTAGCAGAGGAAAATACCCAGGAGAGTATGGTGCACTAAAGCCAAGTGAAGAAAGTGCAACAGGAGGGAGTTAATTTACTTGTGCCAAGGGGCTATTTGCAGGTCACCCCAGAGGTGGAGTGGATGGAGGTGGTGCATGTAGCAAATGGTGGTCATCGATGACCATTACAAGCACCTTTCTTTTTTGGAATGTAGGTAAAAGCCATTGGTATATGTTTTGTGCATATGTGGGTTTTTGGTATATGTATATGTCATTATTCTATAAATGGATTTATTCTTACTTTTTCTTTCAATGCCATGTTTTAAAATTTTATTCTAGTTTGTATATCTACTCTAGGTTGTTTTCCTCTGTATTCTACCAAATTCTAAACTCCATCTGGCACTACTTTAACGAACATTCCTGTCCCCTTTTGGACCTGTGCAAGCATTTCTCTGAGAAAGATACCCTGGACTGTAATTTCTGGGTCATAAGAAATTTGCATACTTGATTTTCACAAAATATTGCCAGTTTGCTTTCTTGAGTAGCTGACCCAGTTTACCAGCAATATATGACCCAGTTAATCTCTTCATAACATTTTTTACACTTGGTTTTATCCCCCTTTCTCATGTTTTTTTGTCATGCTAATGGTATTCTGTGACTCTCTCAATGTTTTGATTTGTGTATCTCTCATCATTAGTGGCTTGAAAATATTTTCATATTGATGCTGGCGATTTGGGCTTATCCTCCTATGCATTTATCTATTCGTATATTCTTTGTCCAGTTTCATTCTCTTTCCACCTGTTTCCTTTTTTTTTTTTTGATGTCTATATTATCCATTAATGACATCTACTTTGTCATTATTTTTCAGTTTCCATGGCATATCTCTATCTTTATCACTTCAGAGTCTGTGTTACAGTTTTCCTCTCAATTTTATCTTGAGCCTTTCAAATCAATGATTTATTTATTTATTTTTTTAATATATGAAATTTATTGACAAATTGGTTTCCATACAACACCCAGTGCTCATCCCAAAAGGTGTCCTCCTCAATACCCATCACCCACCCTCTCCTCCCTCCCACCCCCCATCAACCCTCAGTTTGTTCTCAGTTTTTAACAGTCTCTTATGCTTTGGCTCTCTCCCACTCTAACCTCTTTTTTTTTTTTTCCTTCCCCTCCCCCATGGGTTCCTGTTAAGTTTCTCAGGATCCACATAAGAGTGAAACCATATGGTATCTGTCTTTCTCTGTATGGCTTATTTCACTTAGCATCAAACTCTCTAGTTCCATCCACGTTGCTACAAAGGGAAAAGATATTCGCAAATGACATATCGGACAAAGGGCTAGTATCAAATCAATGATTTAAAATCCAACTGAAACTTTGATCTTATATTGTCTTAACTGTCTCAGCTTCGTTGGCCAGGTCTTTAATTCAACCAACAAATGGAATATGTTTAGGAATTGTCTACCTTTAATCTTTCAGAATAAGTGCTTCTCTATATTGAACTTTCTAATACATTGACTAATATCTCTCAGTCCCCATTTAGCATCCAGATATGGGCACAGTTCTGTCTAGGGAAGAATTTAAGGACTCTGAGCCAAATGTTTTCTTCAAGAAGCCACATAGTCTTATATTGAACACATATTGCATTAAGTTGGTACTGCCCTACAGTGTTTCTGGTTTAAGTGTCCTACTAGGTTGTAAGTTGTTTAAGGGCAGGCATGTTATCCTAAGCCAATATAGCATGGGAGTTTAGAACATGGGTTTGCTGGTCTTGGTTCAAGTCCTGGCTCTGCCACTTAATAGCTGCATAGTTTGGCAATGTTATCTAACTCTTCGTGCCTTAGGGTATTATACCATTGCTGTGAGAATTAAATGAGTTACTACATATATAGCTTTTAGAAGAATGTCTGAGCTTTGTACTGCCCAGTAAATTAAAAACAAAAATTTTTTAATGTTTATTTTTGATAGAGGGAAAGCATGAACGGGAGAGAGGCAGAGAGAGAGGGAGACACAGAATCTGACTCAGGCTCTGGGCTCTCAGCCCAGATCCTAGTGAGGGGCTTGAACTCACGAACTGTGAGATCATGACCTGAGCCAAAGTCGGACGCTTAACCAACTGAGCCACCCAGGTGCCCCTGTACTGCTCAGTAAATGTTAACCATTATCATAAACATTGCTATCACCTCTACTTCCATCCCAATGGCATGTTATATATGTTAATAATGCACATTTAAAAAATGATGTGTATATAGATGTGATATACTATAATTAGCAGGTGAAATGAGAGTTGAGAGTAAACACAGGAAAAGGCAAACATTTTTTATCACTCTTTCTCTGTACCTTTGCCTTGGCTCATAAAATGGGAACTTCACAGATACTGGGAAAAAATTTTACCTATCTTTCCATCTTCTCATGCATATGTTCCAGCAGAAAGGATCTATTGACTGGTGAGGTGGAGAGGATGACTAAGCATGCCCTCTCGAGTTGTGATTTTGCTCTTTATTTCTGCCCAGCTCTCCTGCAGACCAAGACCTTTCTCCTCCTCTTCTTGAGGTAAGCACACTGGGCAGGGCTTGCCCCTGTGTAGGGACACTTTTCCCATAGAAAGTAGGAAAGCCTATGTTTGTCTTGAGTCCAAACCAAATTCTTAAATCAAAATTACAAGCACTAAAGCTATTTTGATTCTTACCTGATTTCTGTCCTTCATTAGTTAGCTCATCCTCTGAAAGGTCCCAAATAAAAGGAAAGATGCATAGTGAAATAGTGGTAAAAGAGAAAATAAACATGGAGAGACAGATACAGAGGGAATGGGCTAGCTATAAATGATAAGATGGAGACTTGCTCATTTCTTTTTTAGAACAGAGTGTCCATGGGATGGCAGCGCTGGTGACTGATGAAGAAAGGAATAAATCCAAGGAGAGGAGATGTTGGGGGTGCAATAGATAGGCACAGATAGGGACTTTATATCCTGATATTTCTAGGACAGTCCAGGTGTATGCCTGAAGTCCTAGCATTTTTTCCAGTTTAGCATGTCCCTGAACAAAGGCATCCCAGTTTGGATAATTAATTATATAGTTACCGTAGGTATTACGGAGAGAAGACTCTTCTTGGTACATGATAATGGATAAAATAGATGAGCACTTTCATGAGGCATGTTATTTTTAAGTGATGGGTAGCCACATTTCTAGTTTTAAATGTTACCTAAAAGTTGTGTATGATGAAATTCTTTGAGAAAATATGGTCATTAATAAAAGGATGACCAAAAATACTGTTTTCATTTATCTAGTTCAGTGGTTCTCAAAGAGTAGTCCCTGAAACATCATTGTGCCTGGGAACTTGTTAGAAATGAAAATTCTTGGGGTGCCTATGTGGTTCAGTTGGTTAAGTGTCCAACTTCAGCTTAGGTCATGATCTCGTGGGTTCATGAGTTCCAGTTCCACATCAGGCTCTGTGTTGTCAGTGCAGAGCCTGCTTCAGATCCTCTGTCCCCCTCTCTCTCTGACCCTCCCCTGTTCATATGCACACACACACACACTCTCTCTCTCAAAAAGAAATAAACATTCAAAAAATGAAAATTCTCGAGAGCCATCCAGAATTACTGAGTCAGACACTGAGAATAAGGCCAGCAATATATGGTTAACAAGCCCACCAGATGAATTTGATGCACACCAATGTTTGAGAACCACTGAGTTAGTTTCTATGTAATAACTGTGGAAGCAGGAATATTATTTGGTTGTAATTTATCCATCAATCAACTGTTTTTTAAAAAAAATCTACAAAACCTCTGTGTTGGGTGCTTTATTTTATGAAAGATAAAAGAGAACACAAAAATACCAAAAGAAGCAGTCTGTACCCTTTAGAAGTTTACAATTTAGTTTGGAGAGATTGCACCTGTGCTCATAAGTTGTCTAGTAACTGAAAATGGTAAATAACTAGGCAGGCTAAAATTTCCATCAGAATTCAGAAGAGAGTTCCCAATGGGAGAGCATAGTCAGGAAATATTTTGTGGATATCACAGAACTGGGAGAGCGGAACAGATGGGAATTGGCAGGAACTGGGAGAATCCATCTGGGAAAACAAAATCAATACACACCAAGCAGTGAGACACAACTGGGAAGAGCAGTGATCACATCAATAGAGCATTTCATTGGTGATAATTCAAAAAAGATTCAGAGGTAAGATATGTTTTGGAAATTTGGGATTGACCAAAGTTAAACAATTTTTTTTCCTCTCTTTTAACTGCATATACTTCTCAGGATCTTTAAAATTCTAAAGACAAATATGATGTTCCAAAGGGGATTGTGGCACTACTTTAATTGTAGTCTTCAGCAAAGCCAGTGCCAAAATCGGATTAGATCCCTGAGAACTTTCTGACGTGGAGTCATTGAGTCATTATAGCACATGGGCATACTAAGGCATCCAGCATGCTAGTCACCTCTTGCTTATCCTTTTGCAGCAGAATTATGTCACTGATGTAACAGATCAAAGTGATGTTCTGTAGGATGACCAGACAATCCAGATCTCTTTGGATTTTACTAAAATAGGATATGGGAGAAATAATAGCTTTGAGGTGCAGCTATAAATGAATATTGTTCATCCCATGTGAATGGGAACTGTCTGTGATCCTCATTTCTATTTGTAACAAAAAGAGCACATTTGCCAGGGCAGTGACAACATGCTACTTTTAAAGCCTTACTAATCTACTCTAGTAATGCCACATCCAGCACAGCTGTGGAAATGAGGGCTATTACTTGGCTGAGCCTGTGGTAATCTACAGTTATTCTTCAGGGTCTATCTGGTTTCTGCAAGAACTCCTCTAGGGAATTAAATAGAGGTGATAACAGGGCCACCCCTGAATACCTTGGGATTTTAAGTGGCAATAGGCACTTTAATAGTGACATCATCTCCCACCACTAGGATAAAATATATATTTTATTTACTATTTTGAATGGAGATTGAGGGGGCAGTTTCAGAAGTTTCCATTTGTTCTTTCCTAAGACCAATGACCCAATGTGGTGGTGACTCCAACTGCCAAGAATATCAATTCCAACTATACACTCAGAGACTAGAGAAATCACTACTGGGTAGATCCATGGACCTGAGGGCCCCACTATAAACTGGAGATTATCTGGGTATTCATTATTCCTGATCATTATAAGCCCCCACTTCAACAGAGAAAACATAATGATACTTTGGTTTTCCAGATATCAGTGTCAATTCAGAACCTATGTTCAATAGTCCTTGAAGGGTATGGGTATTTTTTCCCAGTGTTACGGTTACATAAACATATGGCTGCAGGTCCCATTGGGGAAGGATCAAGGAAGGGCAGGGTCCTTTCTTCTGAGAATACAGTCAATTTTTCAGTCAGAGATTTCCAATTTGGCTTAGGTCTGTGAACTGAGCGAGAGATTGTGACTTTTATTGGGACGATTCCCTTCACCCTTCTGCTTTTTCCATTCTTGCTTTTTTCCAGATTCTCTGGGAAAGCCATGCCTACAGCTTCCTTTAATTTGACCTCCTTGACTGATCCTCCAACTGCTTTGTTTGGTACAGCAATTCCATTTCCTGGCTTATATAGGTAAAGCCTCATCAGAGTTCCATCATCCCCTTGGATATTAATAAGCTCATCACTATAACTGCCTCTCCTATGGTCAGGTATAGTTAGCGGAGAATCATCACTGAACAATTATGTGATGCTGCTGTCCCTCTTACTAGCATATTCCTGATAATGGTTGGTATGTCCTCTAGGATTCCCATGGAACAAAATTCTTTGGATATAATTATATGTAATATAATTACATATTTTTTTTATAAATACATTTTTTTATAAAAAGCTGAGACTTGAAAACAATTTTTCTAATGTCATAGCCAAGACTTACACATTAAAATTCTGAAAGAAGATGACAAATAACATGAATGATAATTAATCAAAGATAAGCAACATAGTGATATTCGTTATTTGTGGGCTTTTCATTTTGTTAACAATTCTTCTTTCAATTTTAACATTTCTTTTAAAAAATTTAGAAGTCAGAGAATATTAGAAATAACAGGGCAATGAATATTTACTTTTATAATGGATATAGATTTACCAGGTGTTAATATTTTACCATATCTACTTTACCATTCTTTTTCTATGAGATTAGAGAATGCTTACTTTCCTCAGCTTCTTTATTTTTTCTCCCATCTGTGAGGGCAACTCAAACATATCCATTTTGCTCTGCATTAACTATTGCTTCCTCCAGACTGCTCCGAGCCACCACAAAGCGTAAAACCCTGTCCCTTGGCATCCTTGCCAGGGTATTAAATCCCATTCTCCAAATCAATGAATTCTTGTATATCCAGTCTTATATTCTGACACTCTTCATTAAGCCCCCTCAAAATTTAATCCCATGTAGTATATGCTAGCTAATTCTTGCAGCAACATCAGTGTAATATCTCTTTCCTTTCTTATCAGATCCAACATGTCTCCAGCAGAGTTATGCTGAGATTTAACCTCAGTTGCCTGCCTGACAGCCAGAAGAGAGGGTGGGGCAGCATTGGGGAAGAGGTTTTGGCAGCACTTGTAAACACGAGAGAAGGACTGGTTCTTTTTGTGGAAGAGTGGGCTACTTCAGCAAGAGTTACAGGAGATAAGGGCCTCTTTTCAAACTGTCAGTGAGGTTCTCTTGCTCTCTCCTATGTTAGTCGTCAACGGCTTATTATGATCCCCAGTTCCTCATTATCCTTTGGCATGGCAGAACCCAATTTAGCAGCAACCAGACAACTCCCTGTCATAGACATTGTTCCATCATTTCTTTCAAATGCCTGAATGTCTGTACCACAGGCATTCCTCTCCATTACCACTAATCAAGTCTTTAGCTGTTGGACCACCACGTCAAACAGGGACCTTCCACAGCCCACACATCAAGTAGGATGGTGTATTCTTTTTCTGCTCAGCCATGAGTGTGTAGGTCCCCCAATTCCCACTTTCTGTTTTCTCATATCACCCCTATCCCTATTTGTGATGGTTCATGAATTCTAAGAATTAAATGCCAAGATGGGATTAGATGTTCAGGGGATGTTTTTTTAGGGGAGAGGAAGTGAAGGCCTGTGAATCATAAAGGCAAGGGAGGAGGAGAAGGTGGGGAGAGCCTTCAGACTACAATGCAGTCTGAAATTTATAGAGGAGAAGGAGCAAGGGAGACATAAATAGAAAGAATCTCAGATTGCAGTGAAGTTCTAAGAAAGTTTTAATCAGGTTGATGGGGAGTTTGGGGTAAAAATTGTGCATCGGAAGGATCCTGTGTCTTGCAGGAGTACTTTTGCTGTGCTCATGTATTGGCCGTCAGCAGCCTGTGGAAAAGCATCTTTTCTGTGCAAACATGGTAGTGGGTCTATGCCCCCACGAGAGGAGATCTGACTGGGGCATTTCGTAGCTTTCAAGAGATATGTTTTCCAGACTTATTTGGTGATAGCCTTTCCTTGCAAAACATTTTCTGGAGATGTTTTGTGGAATATACTTTAGAAAGCTCTAGGCTTTATATTTGTGTTAAAATTTGAGTTGCTGATATAAGTCATTTTAGGAATGCATATGGCGTCTCTTTAACGTCTCTGGTGTTCATTGCTTAATTTTTGGGTCAAGAGAATGTTCTACATTTTTATTATATTTTAAAACAAACATCTATATAGCAGATTACCATGTGCCAGACACAGTTCAATGTTTCTATAAATATTAACCTGCAGCAATACATTTAGGATAGGCACTATTATCACCGTCATTTTGCAAATGGGGAAACCAAGACTCAAAGAAGTTACATAACTTATCCAAGATCATATAACCAGTATGTAGCTATGCCAGAAATTAAATCCAGAATCTGGCTCCAGAGTATATGCTCTCAATCACTAGGCAATACTGTCATGTGGGCATTCCTGTGTGTCTGAGGCCCTTCAAAAGAGACTTTGGATGCTAATGCTGAACTATATGTAGCAGGCCCTTGGTAATGAAGGACTGTCAGTGCCTGGTGTATTAGAGCTTGGATGACCCAGATGAGCAGGACTCTGATAGCCGGAGTTCATTTGCCAATGAACTTCCTCACACACATGCGTTTTCTGAGTACACATTATTTGTGCCATGAACCAATACCAGGAAAACCTGCACGTATGTGCCCCGTACACACCAACTGAATCGTGTGGCTATGCCGTGTCTTATATGTTCATTACAAGCATATGCAATCAGGATTTTTCCAGGATTCTTATGAGTGCATTAGTAGCTGGTTAGCATGAGATGTGTGGAATTTGACTCCATACAGACCTGTACTTATGAGCCTGGATCTTGAGCAGGTTTCTTTCCTTCTTTAGAACTTCAGCTGTCTCATCAGCAAAAGCAGCTATCATAATACCTATCTCACAGGGTTAGGAGAAGTTAAACTTCTCAGCACAGCGCCAGCACTCAGGACTGCAGTGTTTTCATAAACTGAATGAAACATTATCTACAGTTCTTAACACAATCAATTTCTAGTGATTGTTAGTGAAACAAGCATATACTGTGTTAACCTGAGCTGGTTTCAAAATATATCCTTGCTGGTTTTCCTATAGAGTCCTGTCTTCCTGTTTTCCTTTAGACTGAACTCTTTAGGGCACCCGGCTTCGCTTCCTAGTCTTCCACTGTTCAGCTGTGTAGTTCTAGACAAGCCACTTTCCTCTGTGGGCACGAATGTCCTCTCTTGTTTCTGAGTTGAGTTTTACAGACTTGGAGCCATGGATAGGTGCTGGGTTGCCTGCTTGAGAATCAAGAGAGAACTTTGACAAACTGCAGTCATAGGCTTTATCTCAGTGATTCTGAGCATTTTGCTCATTAGGGTAATAATAGTAGCTACTATAAGAAATAAATCCCTGAATTTTAGTGGTTTAATACAGAGAAGTCTATTTCCTGGTCAGGTAAATGTCTGATGCAGGGGTGCCCAGTAGTTGTCCTGCTCTCCTCTTTATTAAGATTTCATCTTCTTTCATCTTGTTGCGGTGTCATCCACCAGGCCATTGCAATCTTCTACTTCCAGCTAGCAGACAGAGGAAGTACACGTAGGAGCATACATGTGTGGAGTGGCACACATCGCCTTCTCTTAGATTCCATTGACTCAAACTTGGTCAAACGATACACCAAGATTCAGGGGGTGTGGGAAATGTAGCCTGTGACAGCTACATCCCAGTGACAGCTTTGTGCTGGAATGAGGAGTGGTAATATCTCCTATGGACAGCCAGCTGTCTCTCCTATAGCTAAGTTTATGAATCAGTGAGCTTGATGGCACCTGAACTTGTTTCCAGAGGTCATCTGACCATATGCCTGAAGCATATCATGTACAGAGGAGTCTTAGCTAACTTTTATTTAATGAGGTTCTTAAGACTTTTTTTTTTTGAATATTTATTTTAGAGAGAGAGAAAGAGTGAGCAAGCGCCAGTGGGGAAAAGGGGCAGAGGGGGAGGGGGGAGAGAGAGAGAGAGAGAGAGAGAGAGAGAGAGAGAGAGAGAATCTTAAACATGCTCCATGCTAAGCACAGAGCCTGACGTGGGGCTCAATCCCATGACCCTGGGATCCTGACCTGAGCTGAAATCAAGAGTCGGTCACTCAACTGACTGAGCCATGTAGGCACCCCCCTTAAGACTTTTTGAAATTCTAAAACTTGATTCTATATCCTAAATTTGAATTCCACAGACAGGAAAAAAATCAGAAAAGATTATGAAAAACTTTGTCTCTTACCTAAATTCCTCCCACCGCCACCCCCCCCCCCCCCAACGACTGCCAACTGGATTGTGGAGTATTAATTACAGTCACTCTTTGTTAATTCTCTTATCTTTTCAATGTGGGGAGAGCAAATACCTTTCAAATCAACAGGAAGTGTATTTTTAAAATCACTATGCATACCAAACTTCTCATCAGAATGAACTCCTTTGTTTTTCAACACATGTAGATTATGTGTTATTTTTTAATATAATGTTCTTATTGAGTGTTAATTGCATGCACCTACAGCTTTCCAAGAAGTGATAACTAGATACTGTCAAACTTATAACAGCCAGTCTTCTCTCTACCATTGTACATGTGTTAATTTATAAGGTGGATTAGCAGGAACTTCAGAAACCCCTTATTTTTGGACTGCTTGATGATGTTAGTGAAGAAAGAAAAATGCAGATCTACTACTCCCATCTAAAATGCTATAAAAAGGCAACGGGCAGGCGTACTCTAGCACAAAGGTTTTTTTATTGATGAAAGCTTTTGCTAATGTACCCTAATTTTATAAGCTTTCCAAGTTAGCACAAAAAGTACATGTAAACCCAGAAAAATCTCCATCTGGCTATATTTTCCTTCTATTTTCTTTCTTTTTTTTAAAGTTTTTATTTATTTTTGAGACAGAGAGAGACAGAGCATGAGCAGGGGAGGGGCAGAGAGAGAGGGAGACACAGAATCTGAAGCAAGCTCCAGGCTCTGAGCTGTCAGCACAGAGCCTGACGCAGGGCTTGAACTCACAGACTGTGAGATCATGACCTGAGCTGAAGTTGGATGCTTAACTGACTGAGCCACCCAGGCGCCCCTCCTTCTATTTTCTTAATATGCACTTTCTTATTTGGAAATATCTCATGTAACTGTAATTAATATCATTTGCAGAACACTTAGTCTGCCCTCTCTACATTTTTGTGTAACTTCCTCGGGTCTCATGAGATGAGTGTGAATGGTGTACCCTGGGCAGCATATTTATAGGTAGGTCTGATATTAGAGTGTGCAGCTCCTCCATTAAGAAACTCCTTCTTTATAATAAATTTCATTAATTTTTGTGATAATTTAGAAATAATTGAGATTTAATTTAAATGTTTCTTAAAAAGAATTTACTAAGTAAAATAATAATGCAAAAAAGTTGTGAAAGATATCCTCTATTTGTTAATTAAAAAAAAAAACTTGAACAAAAAAGCAAACCATAAGAGACCTTAATGATAGAGAACAAACTGAGGGTTGATGGAGGGAGGTGGGTGGGGAAGGGTCTAAATGGGTATTAAGGAGGATACTTGTTATGATGAGCACTGGGTATTATAAGTAAGTGATGAATCACTAAATTCTACTCCTGAAGCCAATATTATTATTAATATATTAATTAACTAAATTAACTATATTAATATATTATAAATTAACTATAGTTATAAATTAACTATATTAATATATTAATTAACTAAAATCTAAATAAAAATTGAAAATAAATAAATACATATATCTATATCTATATCTATATATCTGTACCTATTTGAAAAAAACTTGAAAGCAATATAGGAACCTTGGTTACATGTGCTTTGGGAATGCTCACCATCACAAAAATTCAGTAGGGGTGCTTTTTGTGTGGGTGTTCAGAGTTCTAGAATAGATGTAAGGGAACAGAGATGAGATGTAAGATATCAGGCTTGTTTTTGGCCATTCTGGAGCCTAAACCTTTGAATTTCATGTATCCTAATATTCTATAAGGACAAGGGTTCTGTTTTCTTGCATTTTAGTTCTTAACAGAGAGGTGGCCTCTTTACACAGTGTTGTATAGTATTTTGTGAATGAATGAATTGATACATGAAAAATACATGCATTTAAAAATGTCCAGTGAGCCATTATTTTGATAATTTAAACAATTTCTAATCGATGAAATTTTTAATCTGAAAAGTCACTTTGAGATGCTTTTGGGTTCAATTTAAGATGTGTTTGAAAGTACCGAATATTTTTAATCAAAGATGTTTGTGGGGGTGCCTGGGTGGCTCAGTTGGTTAAGCGTCTGACTCATGATTTTGGCTCAGATTGTGAGCTCGTGGTTCATGAGTTCGAGCTCTGCGTTGGGCTCTGTGCCAACAACAAAGAGCCTGCTTGGGATTCTCTCTCTCTCTCTCTCTCTCTCTCTCTCTCTCTCTCTCTCTCTATCTCTCTTTCTCCCTCACTCGTGTTCTCTCTCTCTCTCTCTCTCAAAATAAAGAAATAAACTTAAAAAAGATTATGTTAAAAAATGACAAGGGAAATCATTGAATTATAGTTCCTTTTTTTTACAAAGCCATTTTTTTCCCCTTTTGAACTACTGCTTTAAATTCTTTCACAGCATACAAAATTCGTTTTAAAAGGTGACAGTTATTTTATGGGAAACTTCACAGTGTTCTGCCTTTTCTTTTTCTTTATTCATTTTTGAAGATTTATTTAACCCAGCATGTATATTTCAGGTGAGTGAAACTCTTAAGAAGCAAACTTAATGGCTAGCTGATCTGACTGCCGATTCAAAAGGTTAAAGCAACAGAAATAGCATGGTAAAAGTTGCAGAAGGTTGGTGAATTCTTATGTGGAAATTTTTAAACTTTATTTTTTAGTTAAGTCAGTTGGGACCTGAATTGTTATCATAATAATGTAGTAAATTCTTCTCCCTGAGGAATTAAGTTCAGAAAGGTAAAAAATCTTCAATAACTGTACTTAAAAATGGCACATTGAAGTTAAATTGCTTTATTTTTCCTCCTTTCTAAGTTAGATCCGGCCCTTTGTCTATTTTCAATCCTTTTCCGGGATGCATAGGTTTTCTAAAGGCAAACTGAGAGCACTATAAAATCTTTGAATTGTAACCAAAGTGGGGGTCAGCTTTGCCTTTCCGCAATTAATATTTGTGTACTTACCTGCTTCTTCTCCCACACACTGCACACATAAACACGTCTAGGCATGTGCAAAGTTACAGACATGCTTTCTTAGGGCATGATTATTCATAGCTGGGTAATCATCTCTCCCTGATTTCTATAGGATGTGGAATCTTTTAAGTGAAGGTAGAAGGAATTCAAAGAAAGGAGTGTGCCATAGAGAGGAAGAGAAGTGGGCTGAGGGGAAGTCTGTAAGTCATGGTCAGCATGATTGTCTATTCTAAGAAACAAGATTGTGACTATCACTTCAGGCCTGGGGGCTTTTTTCGCGTGGAGTACAAGGCAGGAATGTGGTGAGGGACAAGAGGTACAGGAGCAAGAGGTAAAGCTAGTGCCATATAGGACAAGATTGTATACCTGAGAGGGAAGGGCAATTTTATTCATGTTTTCTCAGACCAGTCCCACGGCTAGTCTTCTGCCCTCTTCATTCACACTCCCACGGAAGGGGGAAGGAATTCTATTCTAGTCCTGAGATCTAACCGTGATCAGTGAACAAGGTACACTTTTATTCCTTAAAAGGTGCAAAGCTATGCTTATTTGTTATTCTTTTTTCTGCTTTCTTGTGGGTAAATTGGTAAGTAGTCTTGTGGCTCCTTAGACCTTGGCTAACACTCGCACTCATATCTCCTCTCTCTCTATTTCTGTCTCTGTCTCTTGATCCCATTAGTCCTAAGATAAAGCCTTAGAAGTTATTAGGTCTTTCAAGTAATCTTTTCCTAGGACTTTATTTCAAGCACTTGCACAGTTATTAGTTAATTAGCACTTCCATTCCTATTTTCCTGTGGAGAGAAGGAATAATGGGCAATCCAATATATAGACATGCCCAGATACCTGGCTATAATATTGTCAACTACCACCAAAACCCCATCTATTCAAAGTTGAGAAGCAACTCAAAAAATAGGTGGGCAACTTGTTTGGATGAGAGAAAGAAAAAATGGCATTTGGGGACAAACAGAGCTGGCTTTGAATCCTACCCCAAACACTTAGTGTCTGTGGGACCAGGGAAAGTTATTTATTTATTGTATATTAATTTGTTTGAGCTTCTTTCCATTTTTAAAATGCTTATTTATTTATTTTGAAAGAGAAAGTGCTAGTGGGGGGAGGGGCAGAGAGAGAGAAGAGAGAGAATCTGAAGCAGGCTCTGCGCTCTAGGGGGCTCCATCTCACGAACCACGAGATCATGACCTGAGCTGAAACAAGAATTGGAGGGCACTTAACAGACTGAGCCACCCATGCTCCCCTGAGCTTATTTTCTTATCTCTAAAAAGGAGATTATAATGTTTTCCCTGAAGGATTCTTGCAAAAGTCATAATAATGTATTATCCTTGACATACAGTAGACACTCAATATATAGGACATTTTTTTAATCAGTCTGTGATTTTCCTTTCCTCCCCTCCTCTGTCCCAAATGACTTCTTTCTCTTTTTTGTACGCAGCCCCCAGATTCCGTGTCATCTTTCTGTGACTTCTCTTTTTTCCTGAAAGATTACCCTAATTTACTGGCATCAGACATCACCTGTAGAGAACTATAGGTAGCTGAAGGTTGAGTAAAGAAGGACACAAATCCTGTGGGGCTATGATGACTTAGATCATACAGGCATATTAAATAGGTAATCTCCTTATCAGGCAACTTGATGTTTCACATTGGTAACCCAGGAAGGCTAATAATGTGACCTACTTCCAAACTGATATTCCGCAAATATTTTCAACTTTTATTAAAGTGAACAGAGAAAGAATTTCTATTGAAAAATTGTACATACTTTTTGTATTAAAAATAAAATATATTTGTTATATGCACTAAAAGTAGCGTAAGATGTCAACTTAATGGAATGAGCTTTTCACAATTTTAAGTCACTCATAAACAGGGAACATTTGTTATTCACATAGAGAAACAATGTTAATAAGACCAATATCCTGTACCTATGTTGCCTTTCTTTTTTGTCTACTTTGTTGATAAAAATAGCATCTAAATATTTCATATACACATAAACATATTATGTTATGTTGTTATATTATACCGTATTATACCATATTATACCATATTATATTATATTATATTATATTATATTATATTATATTATATATTTCTCCCTAGAAGAAAGATAAATGACTGCCAGTATTTGTCAATCATAGTTATTCATTTTGTGTTGTAATTTTGAAGTCTCCAGCTCTCAGTTTAGTTTTTCTTGCTTGAATTTTTTTTTTTTTTTTTTTTTTTTTTTTTTTAAATTTTTTTTTTTTTTTTTTTCAACGTTTATTTATTTTTGGGACAGAGAGAGACAGAGCATGAATGGGGGAGGGGCAGAGAGAGAGGGAGACACAGAATCGGAAATAGGCTCCAGGCTCTGAGCCATCAGCCCAGAGCCTGACGCGGGGCTCGAACTCGTGGACCGCGAGATCGTGACCTGGCTGAAGTCGGACGCTTAACCGACTGCGCCACCCAGGCGCCCCATTCTTGCTTGAATTTTTATAATTGCCAGAGATTACAAGCAAAAACCCAAGATGCCTTGACTAAATGAAATTTTGCAAGATTCTATAATGATATGAAAGTATCATCAATGGGTGAAAATCTTAAGGTAAACTTTGTCACTTTGTTACCTTTGAATTTCTTTATAATTTATAGGACAATCTTATTTTGATTACTTTAATTAATCCTGAAAACAACCCCATATATTACATATTATTAATACTATAGACAAAAAAATAGAGACTCAAATTATGTCATTTGCCCAAGAGTATGAAGCTTGAAAGTGGGATAACCAGAGTTCAAATATGAATCCGTTAGCTCCAAATCCTATGCTGTTTTCTGTGACCATGTTGCAGTTAATTTTTAGAAAATTGAGCAAATGCTCCAAATTTTAGGTTAAGAGTCAGAAAGGCAAGAATAGAAAATCATCTACCTGGGATGATTTGTCCTAGAGAGTGCAATTAACTTGGTCCCAAAATGGTTTAAAGATCTGGGACATTTTTGATTAAGTAGGTGAAGGTTGGTAAAATTTGCCAACTTTTTCTATTCTGACTTCATTCACTTCTTTGTACTTTAAATGTGATTTCACAGAATAAAGAAATGGAACATCACATAAAAGGGTGAGTCCATGGCTCCAGGATTTTAAGATACAATTCAGTTCTACTTTATAGGGTTTCAGAAACAAACAAACAAACAAACAAACAAACACCAAAGAAACAAAAAAGAACAAAACAAACAAAACAACAACAAAACAAAACAAAACACAGAAAAAAACCATAGCTGTAAAGGGTTCATGGAAAATGACTTAGAGGCAGGTTGTAGAAAGTAGAATGATGATTTGGGATGCAAGGGTATATTTCATTCATGGAAGGAGGATGTTAAGAATGTCTGAAGCATTACCATTGACATGTGAGTATCATCAGTTCGTTAGGATTTTGTTCATTTATGTTATAAATCCAATTTGTATTATTAATTTGGATTCTATGATTCACTTCAGCCTAGTGATACTGATGGGTAGTAGATACTCTCAAAACATTTTTTAGAATGTTAGAAGGTAGGGGACAGAAATGTTGGGAAGATAGATGTTGAAATAAATATTTCAGTTTTGTGGGTCTAGCTGACCTTAAGATATATAGTGATATTACAATAGTGTTTTAAACAGAAGGGAATCTTGAGGAATGGAACATTGCCATTTTGCACAATGTGATTATATGCAAAGAACAACCATTTGTGTTTTTGGAAGGTGCTGTTATTTTGAGCTGAAAGATTAGGGTAGAATTATAAACATTTTCAGTTGTAATATCATGGAGGTGCTCCTAGCTTTTCTATGTTAAGAATTTTTCAGTGACTCAGAGAAAATTGAGTTGGAATGTTGGGGAAGGAAATGGAAAAGAAGGAGATTAGAATTAGAAGCAAGTCCTAAAGGGGTAAAAGGGAGAAAATCAAGTCACAGAAGCTTTGTAATTTGTCCAGAATTTCACAGCTTCTAAATGTCCCTGGACTCTATGTTCTCATAGTTCCATGAAATCTATGAAATAGGAGGAATAATAACCCTAATCTGTGATGTTACTATAGTATTAAACTAGAAAATAAATGTGAAATTCTTCACACAGTACGAAGGAGATACACAGCAAGATACTATAAGATTATAATGATGATAATAATAATAACACTGACTCTATATCCTAGGCTTTCTTTGCCTACCACACTGTAGTAACACAAGATGATTCAGTGGTGGAACCAGAGTTGGCAGGGAAACTGCTGCTCTTTTGTTCCTATAATGCTAGAAAGTGGCTGGATATGGGTAGGTGTGTCACCGACAGAGAGGGGGTTTGAGGTGGGAGGAAAAAGGAAGGGTGTAGGGAGAACTAACCATGGCACTATTGTAGAAGTTAACATCCTTTTACTATCCATCCTGAGCTCACCTCCTACCTCATACATTCCCGTACCATACCAGGGCAAGTATTCGAAAAGGGGCTTATTCACTTATCAATGCTTTACTGTGAATAGATCTATACAAATAAAAGAGACCCATTTCAGGGCAGTGCAACAATCCACCAAATGCAGGGGTTGCTTGCTTGGCATTGAGAACTATGTTTCTCGCTCCTGTGGTGCACATGTAGGCACGTGTGTACTAAAGAATGGAGATTCATACCAGGAATGGGAAAAAAGCTTTTGAACCTCACAATAAATGAAGCATATGGGGTAAAAAAGAGTGCCTGTTTCATACACCACCCTTCTGATGTGATTCTTTCAGAGAGAACTTCTCAATATAAAGTAATTACAACCTACTCACACCAGTCTTCCCCTGCTTTCTGCTCCATTGACTCATTCAACTTCTGCCAGTGTTACTTTATATTTGAGTTATAAGGAGAAAAAACATTTAGTTTAACTCGCTATATAGCATTTTTCAAAATCCAAGCATCACTAGAGTTCTTGGAAAGTAATGACTATTGAATTTGTATTTGGTCTGGAGAGTTTTTATCCCCATTCTTGGAAGGACTTAACAGTTATGACATTTGGTCATTAGAATTTGGTGACCTGTGTGTCTCTAGTGAAACTTGAAAAGACAAACAGGTCTCTGATGCTAGAAAGAAAACAAAGTAAAGTACTTTTTTCTTTTTCTTTTTTTTAACCACTTGCTATAGCAGATGGACAATTTTTATTTAAAGATGAAAGAAAAAAATTTAGTAAATGAAAATTTTCTTGGATCTCCTAGATAGGAGCAGTCTGGTCACTTAATTGGGGTTAGAATTATGATCAAATAAAAGCAATTTGATTATCGAGAGACTTTTTTTTTTTTTACACCATGAAATCCACTTAGGAGTCAGTTTAATTGCTGACTGGTGTATCAAGTGCTTAGAACAGAATCCATTAAATTTTTATTTAAAAAAGATCAACACACTTTCATCAAACATTCTAAATTATATCTTTCAAAAGTCCATGACTATACTTAGCTTTCTATGAGCTAATAATTCAGATAATAAAAAATGACAGACAATAAAAAATGAACAAGAGTGTTTGTTTTTAAACTTTCCTAAATGTTAATTAAACGTTTTTTTTTTTTTTTTTTCCAATTTCATTTTTATATTCCACTGACCAGCCTGGCTCTGAGGAAATTCCTTAGTCACCAACCCAAAGGACAATGAGTATATCAATCAGGGCTCAACTAGAGAAACAGGACCATTAGGGTGTAAACATTAAAAAGCTTCATTGCAAGCAACTGGCTATGCGCTTATGGGGGTGACTAGGCAAGTCCAGAATCCTTAGGGCAGGCCATCTGGGAGGGCAGACTGGAGTTCTCAGGTACATTCTGTCCACAGGCAGAATATCTTCTTCTTCAAGGAAGTCTCAGCACTGCTTTAAGACTTTTTAACTAATGGAATCAGGCTTACCTAATCATCTAGGATAATTTCCTTACTTGAAATCAACTGATTAAACACTTTAATCACATCAACAAAATACCTTCATAGTAACACCTAGATTAGGGTTTCACCCAGTAACTGAGGACTGTGGCCTAGCTGTGTTCACATATTAAAAGTCAATCACAGGTTGTCAATGTGCAACAGATCCATTCAGAAAACAAAGAATTAATATTCATTAATTGCTTGAATCAAAAATAACTTATCTGTGCTTTTCCAAAAATCACAATTTTGAAGATGCTTCAGCATTGCCTTCTAATTTGCAGTGTAGCTCCGAATAAATAAATTAGTGTGTGACCTGGGTTTTTCCATTTGGGGGCAATCTCTGAATTACCTAAACCAGTCTTATTAATGCTTCACACCTATAAATCTCAGCACTAGCTCTGATCTTTTGGGGGGAAGGGGATGGGCTTAACTTCTTTTCCTTCCCCGTCTTCTTTCCAGTTCTAATGGAGTAAACTGTTTTTTCAATGAACTAATTATTTGCTGCTACAGCAAGGGAGGGATTTTTTTCACAAATCATGTTGAATACATGGTGGTTAACTTCTTAAGCTAGACTCTCAAAGCTCAGTTCAAAGACCAAAAACTCTTCTCTTTAGGTATACACATCGTAGATTGGACATCTCTTCTTTACAGCAACTAACTTGAATTTACAGCTATGTATGGGGAACATATACTTCTAGCTAATATCTGTTCCTTCACGTACTCATTCATTAACCTAGTCTCCTATTCCTAATTGGAGAATTATTTCTAATTGTTAACATTTACTGAATTTCTACTGTGTACTAGACTTGACATCAGATGCTGTGGTATAAGGCCACAAAAGTAAAGGAAACAGACTCACAGGGCTTAATTATACATTAAGTTCAGGGTGATTGGTGCTAAGATGAGAGAAGTAAAATGTATTATGGGAAGATGTAGCAGGGAGACCAGGAAGTTGCTCCCTAAACTCTTCCTGAACAAACTAATACCTTAACTGACGTGAGCCAGATTTAGGGCATGTTGGACAGAGCAAGAAAAGAGGAAATACTTGCACAAAGGCTAATAGGTGAGAGAGCTCATGGTGGGCTATGGATTCACAGAGAACATTTATCAGGTTGAGGCACAGAATTCAAATCAAATGAGGATGTTTAAATGTCCAGAGTTGAGACTGAGGAAGTAAGTAAACCCTAGATTTTGGAAGTCCTAGTTAGTTATGTTAAGGAATTTTGAACTTCACTTATGGGAAGTCAAAAGCCATCAGAGAGTTAGAAGTAATATAGGAAGGAGTATTTTGGAAAAAGTCTCTCTAGATGTAATATGGACAATGGATTAGAGAAGGGGACTCTGTAAATTCAGCGAGAGTAGGGATGTTTGTTTCTATTTTGGACACTGTTGTGTTCAACATCCAACTGAATAGCTCATTGCTTAGACTATAGTAGATATTGATTAATTAAATAATTAGCTAAATGAATATTTATTAGCTTCTAGTATAATATCCTTGCTATATGCAAAGGACATAGTGCTAAATAAGATTGATATGATCTAAGCCATCATGGGTCTGACAGAGAAGGGAAAGAGATAACAAACAATACATTTATAAATAAAATAATTACATACTATTCTAAGTGCCATGAAAGAAACCAAAGAATTGCTGTGATTGAGAATGATGGGAGGTGCCTATTTTAGGTAAGGTTGTCAGGAAAGACCTGCTTGAGAAGGTGGCAATATGGAGATATAAATCATAAAATATGCATTTAAAAATAACTATAAAAAGTAAGATCGAGTGGCAATAATTGCAATGATTCAGGGAGGTTATGATGAGTGTCTACGCCAGGGTAGTAGAAATGATCTTGGAGGGAAGTGGTGGGTTTGAAGATAATGATCCTACAGGACTGGGTCACTAACTGGATGTGGGGACTGAAGAAGAGGAAGAGATTATGAATATCAAATAGTGGATGGTGGTACCATTCCCTGAGGTAGAGATTCGAGGAGTAGAAGTAGGAGGACGTTGGTGTTGAGGTGATAATAGAGTCTGTTTCGGACACTGCTCAGGTTGTGGCTGATGTATACAGGCAGGCAGGGGACTCTGGCTGGACCTTGGTCCACATCCAGATGTACAGGCTGCACACTGACATTACATCGATGGTGTTATTTCTAGGCATTCACCAAAGACTGCATAGTTTGGTATTGCTGGAATTTGATACAGTCAAACTTTGTTCAATCCTTTCTTTTGTTAACAGCCGTGTATTGAGTTCAGAGATGAAGATGTGGTCACTGCCCACAGAGAACTCTCCATTAAGTAGTGGGGTGAAGGAAGGCTAGTAAAAAAAATAATTGTGATGCAGTATATGAATAATTTAATGGAGTCATGTCCAAAGTGCTTTAGAAGAATAAAGGAAATAAGTATTTTGGAATATATAGAAGTGTTCAGAAAGAGTGGAATTCGATCTTGTTTTTGAAGAATAGGTAGGACTTCCCCGGGGAGAGAAATGAGCAGGGTTCAGGGGAAAATTTCTAGTCTGAGAGAAGAGGAGGAGAGAGGCAACTAAGAACATGGCATTCATGACAAATAGGGACAGCATTGGGTGAGATCGTAGAAGACAGGCACTGAGGCTGGGGGCACATCATGGTGGCAGCTTGTGATCTGTCTTACTCTGGAAAGGATATTCTGCCTGTGCTAATTCAGAGTTACACCTTAGAGTGAATTTGTCCCCTTTTATGATGGTGCCCCTATTTGACAGAGCTGCTGAAGCTTTGTTATTCCTGAATTGTTCTTGTTTTCTGTAATGTTCACTCAAACCACCATTTCTGCCTTTATCTCGTTGTCTGTTTTTCCAGAGGGCCAACCTAAATGAGATCATGACTATTTATAATTTCAATTTAGTTTTTAAGAGCATAAAGGGATCTCAGAGCCTTCTAATTTGTTCTCTTCCTTTAATGACAGCTAGTTCTAGGGCAATGAGCAAATATTTATTTTTTTTCTGTTGATGTCAGGATTTCTCTTCTTATATCTTCTCTTTTTGGCCCCCATATTTTTTTTTCAACTATTTTTATCCCCCTTTTTCTATTCTTTTTTCCCTTCATACTGCATATTATACAAATTTACAACTGCCTTCTCCTCACTAAATTTATTTTTCAAATAAGCAACAAATATATGTAAATGATGTTGTATGTAGAGTTATCCAAATTTTGTGCCCTTACTCTGAGGTCTTATTAGGATGCTTTTCCTGTAAGCAATGGCCTTTATTAAATAAATGACAGCCAGTATTACTGATATTCTTAAAATATGTACCCTCCCAGTTTAAAACAATAAGCTTATGTGTCCTAGTGAGACTATATGTTATGAAAAAGTTATTCTAATAACTTATTCTAAGTTATTGTATAAATCTTACTCCATTATGTATTAGATTTATCCATATGAAAAATGTACTACTATTGTGGCTTAAAATTGCTTTCCTTTTTTTAAGTAAACAACTAATTCTAGAGACTGAAAATCAGGAATATACCTACCACCATTAAGATTTAATTTTCTTTCTTTTTACATTTAATTTTTAATAAACTTATACCTAGTTGTTTATGAACCTGGAGTGGATAATTTAGTGGCAGAAAAACATAGTAGGCTGCTACTTTGAGGAAAGTATTAAACATTTCTGTCTCAAAAATACCACTTAAAATCATCTGGTCTACATTGTCATTTTCTTTTGAATGGTGTGAAAGCTTTTGTTGCCATGTCAACAGCTTGATCTAAAGTTCACTCTTCCCTGGCCTCCAGTGAAAAGATATTCTTCAGCTGACTAGCTCTCTTAGGGAAGTTTATTAGAGCCAGCTGTACGATTTAACAGTGTAAAAGAAACTAGGACTAATGGGAAGTATGGCTTGAAGGTATAGCATTTCACATGGAAGAAACTGTTCCTTTATGCCACAAAGCATTCATAGCAGAGTGACCGTGCTCTCACGAGTTGCTTCACACTCTTAAGTCCAGTTAGAACTCAAGAAATTGTTACGGAACATTCCATTAGCAGTGGAATTAAGAAACCTTCCCCAACTAAGCACGTAGTTGCTTAGACCAACGTATGTTGGCCTCCAGTTTTCTGAGCAACATGGTACCCAGACATGTAGTCCATTCAGATTTGGTTCCTAAGGTATTTTCCCAGATCCTATAGCATTGTAAAGCTAGAGAAGATTTGTGTTGGCAACTTAAAATATGCGGATAATGGTAATTTATTGAGGAGCTGTTATTATATAGTAGGTACTGTGCTAGGCACTGCTTATATATAAAAAAAAATGAGTAAGACTAAGGAGTCTCGTGGAAGTGCAAGTACATGTAAATACGTAGTGATATAGGTTCTTATATTTAAAGTGTACAAATAAACCATGGGGCAGAAAAGTAAGAGAGGAGAAAACAAAGTAGGGAAAACCTCTCATTCACTGACAACAGGATACCTACTAGAATAAGTTAACTGTTGCAAATGTTCTTGTTGAAAATCTCTGCAGTGTGGCTATTACATGGTAGCTTGTTCGTTGCCGAATTTTTCACCCAGAAAGCAGTAGTTTCAGTTGGTACGTTGACTTTATTACTCAAAATTTCTTTGGAGCATTCTGTTCAGAATCGTTGTCTTAAAGACTTTGATACATCGGGATGATTCTTCTTTGACAAATATTTGAATTTAAAATGAGTTGGATATTCCCTGATTTAAGGGCTAATGTGATAGGACGGCTTCTTTCGGTAGTAGAGTTAACTTCATACTCCTTCCAACTAAAAATGAACAATTACGAGTTCTTCATTTTTATCCATCTGATGATTAGTTAATGCCTGCGTTTCATTTTTGTCACAATACCAGTAAGACTCAGATCATCCAATTTTCAGACTTCAGAAACATGTTGGTATTGTGACACAGTGCTTCATAAACAAGATTTAATGCATCCTTTTCAACCGATCACATTGTTTTGCTTACAGATAAAATCATGATTCATAAGCATTAGTACAGGTGCAATAGAGCTCCCAGTTACTAATATTTTAAGACACTCATCTGAGCAACTAAATAACAACATGGCCTGTCATGAAAAGTCACTAATATTTATTGTGTTCTCATAACATTTAGAGTAAGGGACAGCTCATGCAACAACAGTCATTCATTTATTCAGTCAGGGGAGGAGTCTAAGTACCTGCTGTGTGCCAAGGGCTGTAGTAGAGCATGGAAGTGTAACACTAACTATATCATGGCATCTATTTTTAAGAAGCCTACAATCTACATGAAGAGACAGACAGATTCCCAGTAATTATAACACAAAATGAAAGTACTAATAGATGCATGTAAAATATATTTGGGGAGCATTGGATATATAGAGGGATATTTTCATTGTGAAGCCTTCCCAGAGAAGGCAACTTTAAAGCTGAATCTTCAAGGAAGAATAGATTTTGTAAGGCAGAGAAACTGTATTGTAATAGATGAGCTGTCCTGTAATACTGCAATGTGACAAAATTCTTTCATCATATATATTTTGCCAAGTATTTTATATCTTATTTCTTTGTGATACAGATCTTATTTATCATCATGATAACCCCATGGGTAGGCACCATTATCATCTCCATCTTAGAGGTAGAAAAACTACCAGGCTTAGAAAGTTTAGTAATTTGTGAAGGTCCCAGCCAGGGTGTGGAGGGAGGATGACTTCACAACCTGAGCCTTTGCCCGCCAAAACTAAACCATTTCTCACTGTGGTGGTGACATGCTGAATAGACACAGTGGTCATAGACTTGGGTCAAGAAAACTTTTTTCTGGCCCAAGTGATTGGAGTTGATACCACAATTTTTAGTCTTGATTAGATAGTAAAAGCTTGAGAATAAGATCTAGTTCATTTCTTCCCTATCCCTTCCAGTGCCCTGGATGGACTTCCTAGGTAATTCTGGACACAAACTCTTTTTTGTATGGGTGAAAATATTTTGAGGCACAAAGTCATTTGCAAATGCAAAATAATACTTTGAAAATACTTGGAATAAAGATGTTCTCTGAAGCAAGTGCCCTGCCATTGATTCACGAATGCAATTTTAACTATACTAAGGAAACTGAGAAATCATAAATGATGTATAAATCAGTGATGTGCTTGCAAGATTCTGACAAAGTCAGTTAGTATCAGAAGAACAGACATAAATAAATCAGTTCCTTGCTGAATTAAACATAAATAAATCAGAAGAATAAACCTGAAAGGATCTAGATCCTGCTTTAATTAAACAAGTAGTAAAGTATACCAGCCATAAAATAGCATCTTTGCATCTCTGATTCCAGATGTAACATCCTGCCTTTTGCTAAGATATTGTGTGTCTGCTTCTGGAAACTCACCAGGTAAATCCATTATTTAAATACAAGTGAAACAGAAAAGGAGACATGCTTCCAATCACAAGTATGGTTTGTAACTTATATTTTTCTAGAAATAATATTATAAGGACAACATCATGACTGCAATCACAGTAAATCTGTTCTCTTATTTCTTCGGTGGAAAGATTTGGAGCCACCTACCCACGGTTTGTCTGATTTCTCCATCTTTCAAGAGCCAAATTACATTATGTTTTAGAAATGATTTTGAGACTTCTTTTTTTTTCTCTAATTTTTTTGATTGCTCAAGCCTTGGTTATTTTTAAAAGCTTTAAATTTTCTTTGCACTCATTTCTCATTTAGAGTTTGAAATGATATGATCAAATACATCTGCCTTAAGAAGTAGCATTCAAATCAGAATCTGGGTGGATGAGTTTGAAGTAATTTTTTTTTAAGTAGAGAGCATTTTATTAACTAAAGTTTCTGCCCATGGGAATATTTTAAGTGTGTGAAGATAAAAAGAATATGTAATCTTCACAGCAGCTGGTGGGAGAAAGTCTTTATAGGAAGAGACCAGCCTTGTTGAGAAGAGGGTTTGATAAAGCCAGCAGTGGGTAGGACAAGACTTTGGAGTCTCAGGTGAAACTTACACACAGGTTTAATGCAAAGAAGAGAGCAATGCTGAAAAATAAAGAGTGAATGAAGTAGGAGATGGAATGGTCAGTTTGTAAGGCAACCCGAAACAGTGGTTTTCAAACTACAGGTCACGTACCATTACTGGGCATAGACTCCATAAATGGATGGTTGCCAGCCATAAAAAAAAAATAAACAGAAGAGAATAAAATAGAACATATCAGTGCACAACATATAGTAAAGATTAAGTATTGTTTCGTAAAATGCTCAATTTTATGTATGTACATAGTGGATAAATATATTTCTTACAAAAACTAAATTATGAACAATGATCTAAAGAGGAGAGGAATTCAAATTAATAGGAGGGTAGGATTTTTTTGGGGGGGAATAATAAAACCAAAAATTTGCAAATCCTCTCCATATCCCTTGCTAAAACTTGAGTAAATTCTTTTTTGAAATTTGTTGTTGTTTTGTGTATGTTTGTGCTTGTGTGTACTTGCATCTGCACACATGTGCAGGAGTGTATAGGGGGAGTATTATGAACAGGGAGGATTTTAAGAATGTAGGAAAGAATCACATAGGAGATACATATATCTCCGTATTTAAGTGTCTTACATATATCCATGTATAATGGATACTGCGTTTACGTTTGGTTACATTTAAATATCATCCTGAGATCAGAAACTAATAAAATTCAAATAGCCATATTAGGAAGGGAAAGCACCATAGATATAGGTAGTTATATCATTAAGTCATTCAAATTGATTTTGTGTTTCCTACCTGAAATGAGATATATAAGTAATGGAATGTATATACTAGGTCCAATGCTAAAAATCAATTTATTTTTAATAAGTTTTTTCACATTGCTGAATTTTAATGTGCTAAAAGAAAGATCACCAGAGTATGCTATTTTTAATCTTTTTTTTCACTAAAACTTTAGTCTTGAAAGTCTATACCTGTGTTCATGTGTTACTTGCTCTGCACATATGCCCCAATATTTTGTCTAAAAGTTTAGCTTTATGGGTTTTTTTCTGTTTTTTTTTTTTCAATTTATAGTCTATACATTATACTATTTTAGAAGCAATTCGGAAACTACTGAATATTTTTTTTAGTATTTTCATGAAAACAAATAATTTTTTTCCTTTTTTCCTTCCTCTCAACATCCTTCTTTTCTTTTTTCTTTCTCTCTGATATATAGAGTTGCTCCCACATGGCAGATTCTGGGAACAGTGGTGAATAAGGCAGATACTACCTCTGTCTTTGTAAAGTTCTGGGAAAGGGGAAGGACAAGTTTAAGGGAGGGACATTTAGCCTAGACTTGCACTATTGGAGAAGATACCTGGATAAAATGACACATAAGATGTTAGCTGAAGTATGAGAGACATGGCCAGGCAAGTCAGAGCTGGGATGAGGTGCAGAATGTCATAGGCAAAAGGAATAGCATGTACATGGGGTAGGAGGCAAGAGGAGCAGGGGAAGGAAAGGAGAGGGGTGACCTTAGAGAGGTAGGAAGGGGCTCCACCTCCTCACAAAAGCCACTGAAACCAGGTAGGAGTCTGAATTGTATTGTAAAAGCAAGGGGGAGTTGCTGATGTCATTTTAACAGGTTCCACTTGATTTCTACTTGAGAAAGAATGTATTTGTGAAAACAGTCCAAAGCCACTCAAAGCAGAGGGTAAAGTCAGCAAGCATCTTCTGTAAAGCACCAGATATTAAATATTTTGGACTTTGTGGATTATATGGATATCTTTGTTACAACTACTCAACTCTGTTGTAGTGTAAACACGGTCATAGACAATATGTGGACAAATAAGTGTTATCGTGTTCCGATGCCATTCTATTTAAGGACATTTAAAGTTGATTTCGTATAATTTTCATGTATGGCAATTTTTTTCTTTATTTTGTTCTACCATTTAAAAATGATTCTTAGCATGTAAGCCATAGAGGCACTGTCTCTGGGCTGGATTTGGCCCATAGACTCCCGTGTACTGACCCCCTATCTACAGAACAAAACAGGTGTGTAAACGAGGGAGTAACATCGGGCAGTACACGAGGATATTTACAGATTAAAGAACATGAGGTTAAATTCTACTTCTGACTCTGATTCTGATGGTAAAGTGCCAAGATACTTTACGCATTATGTACAATTGTGAAGTCTCTTAAGCTGACAGCTTTGAAGGGCAATATATATTTCTATTTACACATTCTAAGATGTGTAAAGGGAATTAAATTTTAAAAAATCAAGTCTTGTAGTGTCATTACAAGCTAATAGTAGAAAGTCATTAAATATAGAAAAATACATTTATAAGCTTTTAAAAAGTAATGTGTATATTTACACATTATATGTAAGACATGCATTCCCTGGGTTTTCCAGGGAAACAAAACGAATAACCAATAGGCAGTCTCATGCATGCAGTCTCAACACTCTCTCAGCCACTAGAGAATGAGCCTTGGGCCTGGAACACTTCCTTCTCAAAAAGATAAAGAGTCCTCAACAACCAGTGCTGGACCTATCACTTATCTTTTCCTGTTTCAGACTCAGTATGTACTTCTTTGTTCTGCTTAAGCATGTGTCATATGGCACTTGGCCAAGCCCACCACTATATCTGTCCTCTGTGGTGAGGAAACAGGGTCTTTCTGCTGCAGTACAAAGGGGGTACTGCCAGGAGGGACCCACTGGCCATGGGGAACTAATGCCCATTAGTTAAGCTGATCTTGCTCTGTCTCTCCCTGTAAGAGTAAAGCATTATTCCATGAAGTGCTTGACTGTGTTTTGTTTTCCTTGGTGACTCAGGTACCAAGATGCAGTGGGCATAAGTGTTTGATCTTCTACTCCTGATAATAGGCAATAGATGCTATTTGCTTCACATTTTATCTATTTATCTATCTCTATATTTATGTCTATATCTTTATCTACATGGTCTATATCTATCAATATCTATATCTGTCTATATTCCTCTCTCCTCCTCTCTCTCTTTCTCTCTTTATTATGAGGAATTGGTTCATGCAGTTATGGAGGCTGTATCCCAAGATCTACAGTTAGCAAGCTGGAGAACCAGGAGAGCTGATGGTTTAAGTTCCAATCTGACTCCAAGTCCAAAGGCAAGGGAAGGCCAATATCTTATCTCGAAGATAGACAAATAGAGACAATTCTTTCTACTCAACCTTTTAAATATATTTAGGACTTCGGTGAATTGGATTAAACCTAGCCACACTGGGGAGGTCAATCTGCTTTACTCAGTTTACCATTTTAAATGTTCATCTCATTCAGAAACATTTTCACAGACATAGAGAAATAATGTTTCATCAAATATCTGGGCACCTCATAGCTTATTCAGGTTGACACATAAAGTTTACCCCATCACAGAAAACAAGAGGGTTTATAAACTGGAATGGCATGACTGGAGAGTCTGGATAAATTCCTTTAAAGATTAACATTAACCAAGACCTGAAAAATGAGTTAGCTAAACAGTAGAGTGGCTGGGGGTATTGAGGCTGGTGAAGAAAACTTCAGGTGGGGGAGCTACATGTATTAGAATCCAGAAAAAGATGAGGACATAGGAAAAACCAGAAGAAGCTCTTTATTTCTACCTAGAGGCTTGCTGGGCTTTTCTGAGGGGCAGGGTTAAACAGTGTAGGAACCCCAGGAATGCTTTGTATCTGTCTATTGTCTCATTAGGGTTGAACCAGCTGTAGCAGCTACAGTTCACTGGTACTACTCAATTCTCCAGAAACAAACATTCTTAAGCAATAGGCTCCTATACTACTTCTGCTCTTCCACTAGCCTTGCCTAAGTAACTTCTAAGAGAAAAGAGAATCAGCATCAGGAAACACTTCCAATTTTCATAACAAAGGCCATAGTTTCTGTCCTTGACCCCACAGAGCCCCTCCCTCCTTGTAAAGCACTCTGCCAGGAGGACATAATGATGCTCCTGCACATTATCCTTGGCATTGGGAAGAGGTAAGTTAAACCTGTGACCAACCACAGGTAAGTGGTTTAGAGACAGTTGAAGGCTGCAACTTGGTTCTTTTAGCCTCAGGTCATATGTTGGAGAAACCAAGAACAAAGAATTTCATTCCTACCAATTGCAGGGAACTGTTTTTTACTGAAGAAAACAGTAAAAAATCATCTATACAGCAGACTTGAAAATTTTTATTTTTGCCAGGAATATCATTAAAATATACTTGCACAAACATAATTCTTGCAGTGGAAAGATAAAGCATTGTCTTGGGACCACCCTCTTTAGCACCAGTGGAATACCCTCTTTCTGCCGTATGTTTTAGTACTACATAAAAAGAAATAACAATGAGGGGCACCTGAGTGGCTCAGTTGGTTAAGCATCTGACTTCTGCTCAGGTCATGATCTCATGGTTTGTGAGTTAGAGCCCCACGTTGGACTCTGTACTGACAGCTCAGATCCTGGATCCTGGTTCAGATTCTGTGTCTCCCTATCTCTCTCCCCCTCCCCCACTCGTGTGCGCTCTCTCTCTCTCTCTCTCTCTCTCTCAAAAGTAAAATAAACATAAGAAAATTAAAAAAAAGAAATCACAATGCCATGTACTATGATTCTAGGTTTACATATACAATCTTTGTATATGGCATGCACATTCTGGTTATCTATCTATCTATCTATCTATCCATTGATGTCCATTATGATTCATGTTAAACTACAGAAAAGTGAGTTTTTAGCATTTTAAATATGATGAAGATCATAGTTTCTTGTTCTGATTCAGTTTTAGCTACATTCTTTGGGCCAAGGCATATAGTGTAGGTTCCTAGCATTATGACAGATCCATTTTCAAGGATGAAAAAAATCCTAATATCTTCATAACTTATGAATAGTTTGGGCCTGCCTGCCAGAAATCCAGCTGTGTTACTATAGAAACCTCGTTGGCCTAGATGTGATGTCATCACCCCACAAAAGCTAAAATTCAACCATTCTATTACAAATTGTTAATACAAATATATATTGAATCATCTAATTATTAGTTACAGATAACACTTTCCCAATGCTTTACTCAAAGAAGTTAAAAGATATTCACTAAATACGATTGGTCAATAATGAAATATCAGAGTAGAGGTAGGGGTGATGGTTGGCTGAAATGGTGAAATTTATTATTTGTTAAAATACAATGCAGCAAATGGCTGCTGAAAACATATTTTAGTGACAAAATTATCTTACTGATGTTTAAAAGAGCTAAGTACAACTTTCTAAATAAGTCCTATGCTTCTCTTCCTAATGACAGAAAAGGCTTATAGCCATTATGTTCAAAGAGCAAATCTCAGAGGGTGCCATCATAAGGGAACTTTATTTTTCCCTACAATTCTCCCTTTATCTTGCAGTAAGGGTGCTAATTTGTCTTCTGCCCTCACATGACATTCAGGGTAGGTTTCATAACTTAGAAAATAGAAAATCCCACATTCACTTCTCATTACAAAAGAGTCTCTGTGCAGTAATTATTATGTCCAGTCCAGGGCAATAATAAACAACTTTGGATTTTGATTAAGCTAAAAACTTCTGCCTTCCCTTACAAAAAGCCTAACAAAGGTAGGAATCTGTAGTATGACTGGATGAGGGTTTAGACAGGTTTTTCCTCTGCCAGCAATATCTCCTCCACCAACAACTGCTGCTTAGGACAGGAGGCAGAGGGTGAGAAAAGACAATAGAACAGAATGAGAACAGTCTTATTTGACTGATACTGGTGAGTTAGTATCAATACTCTGGAACAATACCAGGCAGGGGTCAAAGCTGGTATTTATTTCTGGAACACTGTCATGGGCTCCATCACAGGAAATACATCTTCTGTATTGGAAGGAAACTGGTTGCTTGTTTCCTTCATCATCCTGGGCATCTGGAGACATTGCTCCCAATCTCTCCCTTCTAGGATCTTCTTTATTTAAAAAAAAAATTTTTTTTTCAACGTTTATTTATTTTTGGGACAGAGAGAGACAGAGCATGAATGGGGGAGGGGCAGAGAGAGAGGGAGACACAGAATCGGAAACAGGCTCCAGGCTCTGAGCCATCAGCCCAGAGCCTGACGCGGGGCTCGAACTCACGGACTGTGAGATCGTGACCTGGCTGAAGTCGGCGCTTAACCTGGCTGAAGTCGGCGCTTAACCGACTATGCCACCCAGGCGCCCCTCCCTTCTAGGATCTTCTTAACCCTCTAGGTAGTGCTTCTGGAAAGACCTAAGGAAAATCTAGCCTGTTTTCTCTTCTGCATAACTAATATCTGGTCCACAGAAATCAAGGAGTCTTTGACTCATCATGAGTGGGAGTACCACCTTCTTGTTTTAACTCCTTCACAGGCTGCTCCAGCCTTTTACCTATTAAATAGCTCAGATATGGTATCTAACAAGATCCGGGGATATGTGTGAAACTTTCCTGTAGTTTCCTTGAAGCTCTCTCACTAGTTTAAGATACAGATCAGTAAGGTGGTGAGGTGCTCACAGTACAGTAATCTCCAGGGAAGTCCTCCTTCTGATGTCTCTGGCCAATTCACCTTCAACCATGCCAGTTTTCCAATCTGACATAAGGGTAAGGATAACAAAATTGGTTTTAATTAAGAAACAATTCTTTTAAAAGTCCTCCTACATAGTTCATACATCACTTTGGTGTCTTGGAGCATTTGGCATCTATTTTCTTGGGGCCTCAATGAGAAATAAAACCTTTCCCATTTTAACAGCCAGGTCTAGTAGCCATTAATACTCTTCTTATTTGAAAAAAACTTAAATGATACACTAATAGTAAGTTAACATGCAAACTTAATAGCAAAACATGAAATAAAATTTTGTGTGAGTATAAAAGTTTATAGATGTGTAGTCAATTCATTCTTAATTTTTTTCAATGTTTATTATTTTTGAAAGAGAGAGAGAAAGACAGAGTGTGAGAGGGGGAGGGACAGAAAAAGAGAGAGACAGAATCTGAAACAGGCTCCGGGATCTGAGCTGTCAGCACAGACAGGCTTCAACCCACAGACCATGAGATCATGACCTGAGCCAAAGTCAGACACCCAACTGACTGAGCCACCTAGGTGCCTCCTCAATACATTCTTAAATGATGGTATTATTTGAGTATTTGGCTGTTCATGTGAATATTAGGAATTATATGTAATTAAAGTTAACTATACTTACCAAAACAAATGAATAAAAGATTATTTTTATGAACAATTTTTTAAAGTTTATTTATTTTGAGAGACTGAGAGACCAAGCCGGAGAGGGGCAGAAAGAGAGGAAGAGAGAGAGAATCCCAAGCAGCCTTCACAGTGTCAGCTCAGAGACCTATCTGGAGCTTGGGCTCATGAACCCATGAGATCATGACTTGAGCCAAATGCTTAACCAACTGAGCCATCCAGGCACCCTGATTATTTTTTAGCCATGCAATATATTAGTGTGTATGAGTAGTGGTAAATCTGAACGTCCAGGTAAATATTCTTCCTTTGCTTAAAATGACTCAGCCAGATATCTCCTTGCATCTTGTAACCTAAGACACACCTTTGTTTGCTTTCAAACACCTTCGGTGGTAATTGTATTCTAAATATCCTTCGGAGGATATGATTTGGGTAGAATGTTCCATCTTGAACACCAAGGGTGAGACCTGATTCATTTAAGACAATCAGTAAAGTCATTTTCTAGCTTCATGATTGGCTCAGAGATAGGGATGTGAAACAATTTGGCAAAATGAAAAATTTGTTGGTGACTTCTGGGAAAAGCATTTCCTCTTTATTTCCAGAGAAAAATTCAGATAGTTTCCCTAAATGGGTAAGAACTGAAGAAAATATATTCCTAACAGCTATTGGTAGGTAATATGAAATTTCCAGAAAGACTAGCTTAAACTGATAATGATGCTGTGGGAAACCGAAACCAGATGAAATCTGGTCATGTCATCTTTGAGTCACTGTAACTAAACTAGCCAAAGCGTGACCTTCTTTTGGACTCTCCAGTTATCCGAACAATACATTTTCTTTGTTCTTTAGGACAGATCTAATAGATTTTCCACTTCTTGCAAATGAAAACATCTGTACTATGCCTATTCAGAACATTATCTGTGTATTGCTAGCAATCCAGCTATTGGGAGTGTAATTGGATATTCATTACTACCACCAAGAGCACTTGGGCTTTCTTAATTAAAATGGCCACTGTATTTGTGTTCTGATCCTTTATTTGCTCTACAATTGATCTGAGGGTTATTGGTTTGACCAATTACTGCTCATTGTGTTTCTTCTTCTGTAATAATGATTACAGAGTTGCAGTAAGGTTGCCTATTATTCTAACATTGTGATTGATCTCTAGACATAGCCCTTGGTTGATTCTTTTCCACTCACTCTCCAGGATCTGGCACAGAATCTATTACTGCAATTACTCTTCCCTCGGGATTGCACCATCAAAAGATGAAGTTAATCCTGAGTAAATAGGAAACTTGTTTATCTAAAGAATCATACTCTGAGGCCACTTACAAATAATCCACCAGAAACCTTTAAAAGAAAAAAGATTTATTTTTATCTTAACATTATATTAATTTTGTTTCTATAATAGAATATTAAATGAGAATCATCACTCTATCATATACAGAAATCTTTTTAATATTTGTCTTTTCCTTTATAAACATGTAGAAAAAATATATGCAAAAAAATTCAAGCAATTTCATAGTATTAGACAGGTCCATGACAATTGCCTTTCCTTACTTTAGGGAGGTATCTTAGTTTGGAATACCCTAAAAGCAGACTCTAAGACAAGGATTTGGTTGTTGGGAGTTTATATGGGAGATAATTCACGATATGGGGTGAAGAGGCCAAGAGAGTGAGATGGAGAAGGATAAAAGGTCAACAAAATGTACACTATTGGTCTGGCTAACACTGTGAACTATGGAACTCGATATCAGTAAGACTCTCTAAAGAGCCACAAAGAGTGGCCGAAGTTGTATTTCATATTCTTATTCCTGTACTATTCACATCCATTACAACTTTTCTACCTGGTGGAGATTTTCTACTAAGAAGACAGTCACTAAACGTCACCCACAAATAGCTCCAGGAAATGGGTCCAGTTATTTGGAGTTATTCATTACAGGAATAAAGGCCAACAGTAATGTTAAGTCTAATTAATACATAAATTTACTTTAAATTTAAAAATAAAATGCCCCTCCCAAAGAATAGTAAATTGACTATCAAGTTAAATTCCAGGTAGAAGGAAAGAGTTCTATGAAATCAAATTGTAAAGATTAATCCTCCTGAAAATCTATTTTGGTTTGTTAAAAAGTGCAGAAAATAATTATTCAAGAAAACTATTTTTTTCATTGATTATCAATTGAGACTGTATATATATGCTTTTTGTCATTGCCTTGTTAAAAGAAATGGCTATCTTTCCAACATAGGGAAATCTTTGAATTACTAGATAAAAGTGTTTGGTAGTAAAAAAGAAAAGATTTTTTAATTAAAAAAAAAAAAACCCTTAGTTTTCTACATACCATGAGTGAGAAGCCCTCAGTGGTTCTTTTATTTTATATCAAGGAGAATTGCACAGTTACAGTATAATTACCTTTGATAAGCATTTCATTCTATCAATTTGTGCTAAGTAACACTCCTTGCACACAGATAGGAAAGAAACTTTGGCAGTGGCGTTATTCAGTGATACTGGTATGAATGGACAATTTCTATTCTTGGTTCATAAAACTATATCATAGGAAGAATAATAATACTTGTGAAATTATCAAAACCTACATAATGCCATACCCTACAGAAAAGCAGACAGCAATGGCAAGAACAATAGCACTTAACACAATTCCAAAGACTGGTTGAATGGAAGTTCTTCCACTATGTATATCTTGGGAAGACTCTGTTTTCTGACTCCACTGTCACAATGGGTCTAAGGATTGTCCCTGAGATAGACTTCTGAATGAGGAAGTGTAGAAGGACTAACTGATCCATGATGATTGGAGGAACTCCCAGTCTAGTTACAATCTCTCCAATATTCATAGATTCTGAATCTGATCAAATATCAGACCAATAATATAGTGTAATTTAAAACATGATTTGAATGAGTGCCTGGGTGGCTCAGCGAGTTAAGGATCCAACTCTTGATTTTGGCTCAGGTCATGGTATCATAGTTGTGAGACCGAGCCCCATATGGGTCCCACGCTGGACATAGAACCTGCTTAAGATTCTCTCTCTGTCTGTGCCCCTTCCCCACACACATGCATAAGCTCTCTCTCTCTCTCAAAAAAAAAATATATATATGATTTAAAAAAACACACAAAATAGGAAAAGCATCAAGATACTGATTTTACAGATAGATTTAAAATCTGCCTTGACTTTGAGTTTTATTTTTTCCTTGTCAAAAGCATTGAGGTAGTCACCAATTATAGTTAGGCACAATGCTGTCTATTGAATAATCGTAATGTTCCAGGCACTATACTAAGTTCCTCAATATGTTATTAACTTAATTCTTCAGTAATCCTCCGAGCAGATATTATTAGCTTCATTTTATGGATGAGAAAATGAAGACTTAGAGAGGTTAATTAATTTGTCCAAGGTCACAACATTAGTAAGTGAAGGAACTTGGATGTGATTCCAAGACTTTCTGAATCTAAAACCCAGGATCATTGACAAGTCACAGATGGATGACTTTATTGGGAAGTTAGTAAAATCCATTTGCCATACTTCTCTTCAAAAAGGATATCAGTGGTAGGATTTAGCAAGATTCTATATTCTATGAAGTCAGTAATGTTCAGGTGTAATTGTCTGATTAATGTCATATATTAATGTCACTTGGGACAACACATTTTTACCTTTTTATTAGACTTTATTTTAGTTTCACAGAAAAATGGAGCAGAAAATGCAGAGTTTCCAGATCTCTTCTGTCCACTTGACCCTCAAGCACAGCCTCACTCGGGACTGACATCCTATACTAGAGTGGTATATATTTTAAGATTGATGAAGTTACATTGACACATCATTATCATCTAAAGGCCATAGTTTACCTCAGGGTTGTACATTCTGTGGGTTTTGACAAGTGCATTATGACATATGTCCACATATAGTATCATATATAATAGTTTCACAACATTTTTAAATGATACTCATTTTAAATGATACATTGCACTAATCTGTCTTCAATTAAAAATGTTTTTAAACATTTATTCATTTTTGAGAGAGCATGATCAGGGGAGGGGCAGAGAGAAAGGGAGACATAGAATACGAAGCAGGCTCCAGGCTCCGAGCTATCAGCACAGGGCCCAATGCGGGGCTTGAACTCTCGGACTGCGAGATCATGACCTGAGCTGAAGTTGGAAGTTTAACTGACTGAGCCACCCAGGTGCCCCTGTCTTCAATTTTTAATTCAATAAATAGGAACTAACACATCTGTTTTAAGTAAATATGTATATATTTTTAAAAATGTTTATTTATTTATTTTTGAGAGAGAGAGAGACAAGAGAGAGAGACAGAGACAGAGAGAGAGAAAAGGAGGGGCAGAGAGAGAAGAGAGAGAATCCCAAGCAGGCTTCGTGCTGTTAGTGCAGAGCCCAATGCAGGTCTCAAACTCATGAACCTTGAGATCATGACCTGAGCTGAAATCAAGGGTCAGATGCTTAACCTACTGAGCCACCCAGGTGCCCCTAGAACAAATCTTAGAAGAGACCTTAGAAATCCCATCAACTGGGGGGGGGGGGGTGGCTCAGTCAGGTAAGCATCTGACTTCTGCTCAGGCCGTGGTGTCGTAGTTTGTGAGTTCGAGCCCTGCATCCCACTCTCTGCTGTCAGTACAAAGCCTACTTATCCTCTGTCCCCTCTCTTTCTGCCTCACTCCTGTATTCTCTCCTTCTTAAAAATAAATAAACATTAAAAATGAAATAAAAAGAAATCCCATCCACTGAATATGGCCTGATTCATGCAAGTTTAATATGCTGCCAACCTATCGATGTTGCAGGGGGTCAGTCTCAAGTAATAAAATGTATCAAATGACCAAATATTGGGTGAGTTGCAACCATGGCTTCATACGAAAGGCAGCTTCCTTTAAACAATGAGAAATTTTATTTTGAAGTAAGCATATCTTATGTGGAAGGAAGCACAAACAGTCATCCATTGCATCCAAACTGAAACTGTGCAAGGAAGTTGTGGGCTGTCATTTATTTTGAAGGTACTGAGTATTCGATTTGGCAAAACAATTTCTTCAGTTTTAGAGGGCATTGTTATGTGCCCATCACACTACCGAGAGCTGCAATTCTTAATAAGAGATTTTTTTTCCCTGTTGTTAAGTGAGGCCAAGAAGTGAAAAACTTATCCTAAAAGTTTTCTCTGACATTTATCTCTTACGTGGTAAATTGTACAAAACTTTAGGGCCTCATATACATCTGCAAAGCGCTTATCAACTATTAACTAAAACCCAAAGTTAACGTTTGGCTCTTCTTGCAACACTTTTTTAGTTCACCTCTTTCCTGAAGTGGATTGATGTTTGATTAGGAACTTCTGTTTGACTCTTAAACTTGAATGGTAGAATGACAATTGTAACCCTGAAGGATACAGCTCTTTTTCAACTGACAACAAAGAGAAATTGCATTGTACATACGTATAAGAGTTCAGTCATAAGTTTGCTCTAGTCTACATCCTGTCAAAGGCTCTCTTGAGATGTCTGATATTTGATAGACAGTCTACCAGACATATGAACTATTGATTCTAGTACCTTCTTCAATTTGTCTTTTCATTCAATTACACTATCTATAAATACAGCATCTAAAGTTTACTATCTTTGTGCCAGTCCCATACTCCTGTCCTTGTCCCATACAATTTATTTACCCTACACTTCAGCTCTAGTAAATATCTTTGTTTATAATTTTTACCTGCCAGTCTTGAAAACTTATTCACTATTTAGAAGTTGGGAAAAGAGATTTAAGTATAGGGGTGAGTGTGTACAGAATACATAAACATCTTGTCATCGTAAGCTTATTTATGTTAGTCCTTGGAGGAGAGAGACACTTTACCAGCAGGAGAAGGTCAGTTCTAAATTTTAATTATTTTTGGTTGTAGGGAAGTCGTATTCTTGTGATACTGATGTATTATGATTGAGTTACAGTTTCAAGGATATGGGGATTATTTTAGGTTTATAAAATTTATCATCGTTCTGTGAGTCTGTGTTTATGTGGACCAAGTCTTTGACAGACAGTGTTATAGCCTACCTGAAAGAGTTTTTAAAATTACAGTTGAACCCAATGTAGTTCCTTTTATGGGAGGTATTTATACTAGTTTGCATTTATGTGTGTCTTAAGGGCAGGCAGGGCTCCACTTTCTACTATAGCAGTCGCAGGGGCAAGGCATTGCTGTTCTCTGCCTCCAACAGTGCGGGCCAGGTAGTGATTAATAAAGGTGGTGGCAGAGAATCCGAAATGGACTGTTCTGATGAATAACTGTTTGCTGTATGGCTTCCCTGTTTGCTGTCTGGATTCCAGACCATTTTCAAGCTTGTTTCTCAAGTCTTTTGTTAATATGGGAGCCACCAAAAAAATCTAAATGAAATAATTTTCTGTTTAAGAAAACAAAAAAACTCTGTTTCAGCATTCAACAATTCTGTGTAAACTTTGACATATTAGAGCTGCGTGTCATTCTAAATATAGGTTCCGGATCACATACAAGGTCCCTGGAGTAACATTCCAGTCTGAATGAGCCTCTAATGATCTGAATGATGTGGCACAGGTTAGCTTCTCTGTGTCCTTGTCTGTAAATTAGAACCATGGCTGGTGGCGACTTTTGTACTAGATGAGAGACTTTGTGCCACTGGGCACCCTAGGGATCCAAAGGTGCCCCCTCAGGGCTACTAAAGGGGAGCAGAGTGAGAGAGGGCATGATTAGGAAGAGCTGCAGAACTGAAATTGCACCCTACCTTTTCCAAAGGGTAACCGAAGCCACATTTGGTTTTACCCACTTACTTGTCTTCAAGATTGCTTTTGAATACAGTATTTGGAAAAAAAATGAAATCAAAGAAGTCTAAAATGTCTTCTAGCTACTTTATTCGGTGAGTCTGCGTTTTGTCCTGAAAATCTGTTCTGCATAGTATTCTGTAAAAATAATGGGAAGAAGCAAAATGTCATAGGCATAATGGCTACAAAAGATAGCACACATTTCTAATAAAAATAACTGTCATTTATTGAGCACTTACAGTATGCAAAGAACAGCATTATGAGTGCTTTAAATGAATACATTCATTTAATACTCAAAACAACTCTGCAAGTTTGGTATTATGCCTAAGGTCATATAAGTACAGGAGGTAGGATTTCAAACCAGCAAGCTTACTCCAGAGCCCATACTTTTAATTCCATTTCCTTTCAGCTTAGCAATAACACTTTAGAAGCTGAAGGCAACATATCAGTTGATTTTAAGAATAGATGAATGAACAAGAATCTTTGGAAAGTTATGACCATGTTCCTGGTGAAGCTGTACGGTGTACATTTATCAGCTCTAATTTGAGTGGGATCACCAGACTGAAAAGTAGTCGAGGCATTGTTTTTGCAGTTTTTATACACTGCATCCTGCTAGGATGCTGACATGTGGAAAAACAACAACAAAATTGATTTAGGGGCATCACTTTAAGTATCTTTCCAACAGCGGTGCTACATCAGTTCCTCTGGCTAGGACTTCCAGTACTACCTTGAGTATGTTGGGTAAGAGTTGTGAGCGTGGACAACCTTTCCTTGTTCCTATTCTTAGGGGAACAGATAGTCTCAACAAAGAGATGAAAATGAAAAACAATTCAAATGGAAATGTTAGCTATAAAAACCAGATGATAGAGATTTAGTTTTCATTGTTGAATGTAGCATTACTGTGGTCATGGCATATTCCTTTTCTTCCTAGTTTCTTAAGAGTTCTTTCCATGCATAGATGTTGAATTTTGTAAAAAGGCTTTTTCTGCATCTATTAAAATGATCTTATATTTTTTTCTTTTGTCTGTTGATACAGTGAATTGCATTGATCAATATTTGAATGTTGAATCAGCCTGACATTTCCATATGATACCGGACTTTGGCCATAAAATATTTTAGCTTCAATATTTTTTGGTTTGTATTTTCTGGTATTTCATTAAGGTTTTCACATCTATAGTCATGAGAGAAATTTGTTTGTAGTTTTATTTTCTTATAATGATTTTGTCTGTTTTTGCTTTCAGGGTACTACTGACCTCATAAGGTAAATTAGAAAGCGTCCCCTCCTCTTTACATTCTGGGAGAATTTGTATAGAATTGGTGTTATTTCTTACTTAAATGTTTGGTAAAATTTACCAGTAAAGCCATCTGTGTCCTGGAGTTTTCTTTATTGGACATTTGTTAATTACAAATCAATTGCTTTAATAGAGATTAGACTTTGGGTCATCCATTGAATGATTTGAGCAGTTTGTGTCTGTATTAGTTTGCTAGGACTGTCGTAGCAATGTACCACATACTGGGTGGCTTAAACATTTGAAATTTATTTTCTCATGATTCTGGAGGCTAGAAGTCTCCGACAAAGGTTGGCCAGGTTTGTTTCTTCTGAGGCTTCTCTCCTTGGCTTGTAGATGGTCATCTTCTTCTGTTCTCACAGGGTTGCCCTTTGGTCTGTGTCATTTGCATTCTAATCTCTCCTTCTTATAGGGACACCAGTCATATGAGATTAGAGCCTGCCCATATAACCTCGTTTTTACCTTAATTACTTCTTTAAAGGCCCTGTGTCTCAATAAGGTCACATTCTGAGGTACTGGGGATTAGGACTTGTCCATATGAATTTTGAAGGAGACACAGTTGAACTGATAACAGTGTCATTCAAGGAATTTGTTCACGTCTTATTCAATTTATGGGTATAGATTTATTCATAGCATCCACTTATTAATCTTAATATCTGTAGAGTCTGTAGTTATGTTTCCTCTTTTGTTCTGGATGGTGACATTTTGTGTCTTCTCTTAATGTGGTCATGTGATTATCAAGTACATTGTATTTTTCAAAGAAATAGTGGATTATTTTCTCTATTATTTTCCTATCCTCAATTCATTAACTTCTGATTTTATCTATTTTCTTTCTTCTGATTGCCTGGGTTCAATTTGCTTTTGTTATATTTACTTAAGCTGCAATACTAGATCATTGCTTTCAGATCTCCTTTTCCAATATGAGCATTTAATGCTGTAAATATCCATCTAAGCACTGTTTCAGCTGCATCCAGTGGTGTGTTGGATTTGGATTACACTGGAATACAGGAACTGATTATAGCAGCTCTTCCCAATTCCATTTTCTATGCTGTCAACCATGATAGATATATTTACATCATGGAAATTGGCAAATATTACAAATAAGATTCTTTTCTTTTTTTTGCCACAAAGCTGGTTGATGAACATTTACTATTACACCATTCTCTGTGTCTTATGAATTTTGATATGTCATGTTTTCTTTTTCATTTAAACCAAATGTATTTCCATTGCTCTTTTGAGTTTCTCTTTGACTCATGAGTTATTAAAGTGTGTTGTTTAACTTACAAAATATTTGAGGAATCTTTCAGATATCTCTCTGTTATTGATTTCTAGTTTATTTTAGTCATAATCCAAGAACATACTTTATATAATCGTAATTCTTTTAAATTTGTTAGGATTTGTTTATGGCCTAAAATCTAGTTTATCTATGGTCCAGAATATCCTGTGTGCACTTGAAATGATTGTATATCTAGGCATAGTTTGGTGGAAAAAATGTCAAGTAGATCAAGTTGGTTTTTTGTGTGGTTCTGGTCCGCTATATTTTTCTTAATTTTCTTTTTACTTGTTCTATAATTTATTTAAAAAGGGATACTGGAGTTTTCAACTATTGTTGTGAATTTGTATATTCCTCCTTTCAATTTTAAAGTTTTCACTTCATGTATTTTGAGATTCTATTGTCAGGTGCACACATATAGCATTGTTTCATCTTCTTGGATTAATTCTTCCATCTTTATGTGATGTTACTCTGTATCTTATTTATTTGATAATTTATATAGCTAATTTAGCATTGCTTTTATTAATATTTTCATTTTTTTAATGTTTATTTATTTTTGAGAGAGAAAGAGACAGAGTGCAAGTGGGGGGAGGTTGGAGAGAGAGACACACACAGAATCTAAAGCAGGTTCCAGGCTCTGAGCTGTCAGCACAGAGCATGATGTGGGGCTTGAACTCACGAACCACGAGGTTATGACCTGAGTGGAAGTCAGAGGCTAAACTGACTGAGCCACCCAGGCTCCCCAATATTTTCATTTTTTAAAGTTTTTATTTTAATTCCAATTAATTAACACACACTGTTATATAAGTTACAGGTGTATTATATAGTGATTCAACAATTTCATATATCATCCAGTGCTCGTTATGACAAGTGCACTCCTTAATCCCCATCACCTATTTAGCCCATCCCCCACCCACTTCTCTAGTAACCATCAGTTTGTTCTCTAAGGTTAAAACTCTTTTTTTGTTTGTTTGTCACTTTCTCTTTTTTCCTTTGCTCATTTGTTTTGTTCTTAAAACCCACATATGAGTGAAATCATGTGGTATTTGTCTTTCTTTGACTTATTTTACTTAGCACTATGCTTTGTAGCTCCATCCATGTCATTGCAAATGGTAAGATTTCATTCTTTCTTATGGCTGAATAATATTCCATTTTTTATATATATATATATGTGCATATATGTATATATATGTATATATGTGTGCATATATATACATATATATGCGCATATATATGTATATATATCACTTCTTTATCCATTCATCAATTAGTGAACACTTGGACTGCTTCCATGTCTTGGCTATTGTAACTAATGCTGCTATAAACATAGAGATGCATGTATCCCTTTGGATTAGTGTTTTTGTATTCTTTGCGTAAATATCCAATAGTGAGATTGTTGAATTGTAAAGTAGTTCTATATGTAATGTATTGAGGAAACTCCATACTGTTTTCTACAGTGGCTGCACCAGTTTGCATTCCCACCAACAGTACACAAATAATTCGTTTCACCTCCATCCTTGCCAATACCTGTTGTTTCTTGTATTGTTGGTTTTAACTATTTTGACAGGAGTGAGATGATATTTCATTGTAGTTTTGATTTGCATTTCCCTAATAATAAGTGATGATGAACATCTTTATATGTGTCTGTCGGCCACCTGTGTTTGTTTTTGGAGAAACGTCTGTTCATGTCTTCTTCCCACTTTTATTATTATTATTTTTTTTAAATCTTTTTTTTAACGTTTATTTATTTTTGAGACAGAGAGAGACAGAGCATGAACGGGGGAGGGTCAGAGAGAGGGAGACACAGAATCTGAAACAGGCTCCAGGCTCTGAGCTGTCAGCACAGAGCCCGACGCGGGGCTCGAACTCACGGACCGTGAGATCATGACCTGAGCCGAAGTCGGCCGCTTAACCGACTGAGCCACCCAGGCGCCCCATTCTTCCCACTTTTAATTGGATTATTTGATTTTATTTTTTGGGGTATTGAGTTGTATAAATTCTTTATATACTTTGGATGCTAACCCCTTATTGGATGTGCCATTGGCAAATATCTTTTCCCATGTTGTAAGTTTAGTTTTGTTGATTGTTTCCTTTGGTGTGCAGAAGCTTTTTATTTTAATATAGTCCCAATAGTTTACTTTTGCTTTTGTTTCCCTTGCCTTAGGGGACCTCTCTATAAAAAAGTTGTACAGCTGATGTCAGAGAAGTTATTGCCTGTGCTTCTGTCTCCTAGGATTTTTAGAGTTTCAGATCTCACATTTAGGTCTTAAATTCATTTTGAATATATTTTTTTGTATGGTGTTAGAGAGTGGTCCAGGTTCTTTCTTTTCCATGTTGCTATTCAGTTTTCCCTACACTATTTGTCTTTTTCCCATTGGATATTCTTTCCTGCTTTGTCAAAGATTAATTCACCACACAATTGTGGGCTTATTTCTAAGTTTTCTATTCTGTTCTATTGACTATGTGTCAATTTTTGTGCTAGTACTATGCTGTTTTGATTACTTCAACTTTGTGACATAATTTGAAGTCTGAAATTGTGATGTCTATGGCTTTTCTTTTCTTTTTCAAGATTGCTTTGGCTATTTAGGGTGTTTTGTGGTTCCATACAAACTTTAGGACTGCTTGTTCTAGTCTGTGAAAAACGCGTAGACATTTTACGAAGATTTATTCTTCTAATCCATGAGCATAGAATATTTTTCCATTTCTTTGTGTCATCTTCAGTTTCTTTCATTAGTCTTTTATAGTTTTCACAGTAAAGGTCTTTCACCTCTTTAGTTAGATTTATTCCTTGGTATCTTATTATTTTTGGTGCAATTTTAAATGGATTGTTTTCTTAACTTCTTTTTATGCTGTTTCACTATTGGTGTATAGAAATGCAACAGATATCTGCACTTTGATTTTGCATCCTACAACTTTCCTGAATTTGTTTTTATTTATTTATTTATTTATTTATTTATTTATTTATTTATTTATATATGAAATTTATTGTCAGATTGGTTTCCATACAACACCCAGTGCTCACCCCAACAGGTGCCCTCCTCAACGCCCAGCACCCACTTTCCCCTCCCTCCCACCTCCCATCAACCCTCAGTTTATTCACATTTTTTAAGAGTGTCTTATGGTTTGGCTCCCTCCGTTTCTAACTTTTTTTTTTCCCCTTCCCCTTCCCCTTCCCCATGGTCTTCTGTTAAGTTTCTCAGGATCCACATAAGAGTGAAAACATATGGTATCTGTCTTTCTCTGTATGACTTATTTCACTTAGCATAACACTCTCCAGTTCCATCCACGTTGCTACAAAAGGCCATATTTCATTCTTTCTCATTGCCACATAGTATTCCATTGTATATATAAACCACAATTTCTTTATCCATTCATCAGTTTATCAGTTCTAGCAGTTTTTTGGTAGAGTCTTTCAGGGTTTCTAAAAATACTATCATGTCATTTGCGAATAGTGAAAGTTTTACTTCTTCCTTACAGATTTGGATACATTTAATTCCTTTTTGTTGTCTGATTGCTGTGGTTAGGACTTCCAGCACTATGTTGAATATAAATGGTGAGGGTGGACATCCTCATTTTCTTCCTAACCTTAGGGGAAAAGCACTCAGTTCCGCCCCCCCCCCCCCCATTAAGGATGATGTTAGCTGGGGAATTTTTTATTATTGTCTTTATTATGTTGAGGTATGTTCCCTCTATCCCTACTTGTTAAGGGTTTTTATTATGAATGGATGTATTTTGTCAAATGCTTTTTCTGTGTTTATTGAAATGATCATACAGTTCTTATTCTTTCTCTTATTGATGTGGATAACACATCGATTCATTTGCAAGTATTAAATCACCTTTGCATCTCAGGAATAAATCCCACTTGATCGTGGTGAATGATTTTTTAAAATGTATTGTTGAATTCAGTTTGCTAGTATTTTGTTGAAGACTTTTACATCTGTGCTCATCAGACATATTGGTCTATGGTTCTCTTTGTTTGTAGTGGTTTTGGTATCAGGGTATGCTGGCCTCATAGAATAAATTTGGAAGTTTTCCTTCTATCTTTTGGAATAGTTTGAGAAGGATAGGTATTATTTTTTAAATGTTTGGTGGGATTCTCTTGTGGAGCCATCTGGTCCTGGACTTTTGTTTTTTGGGAATTTTTTGATTACTAATCCAATGTCTTTGCTGGTAATCGGTTTGTTCAAATTTTCTATTTCATCCTGTTTCAGTTTTGTTAGGTTATATGTTTCTAGGAATTTATCCATTTCTTCCAGGTTTTTTCAATTTGTTGGCATATAGTTTTTCATATTATTCTCTAATAATTGTATCTCTGTGGTCTTTGTTGTTACTATCTCCTCTCTCATTTGTTATTTTATTATTTGAGGTGTTTCTCTTTTTTTCATGCTAAGTCTGGCTAGAAGTTTATCAATTAAAAAAAATTTTTTTAACGTTTATTTATTTTTGAGACAGAGAGAGACAGAGCATGAACGGGGGAGGGTCAGAGAGAGGGAGACACAGAATCTGAAATAGGCTCCAGGCTCTGAGCCCGACGCGGGGCTCGAACCCACGGACCAGGAGATCATGACCTGAGCCGAAGTTGGACGCCCAACCGACTGAGCCACCCAGGTGCCCCAAAGTTTATCAATTTTATTGACTTTTTTCAACGAAGCAGGTCCTGGTTTCATTGATCTGTTCTGTTTTTGTTTGTTTGTTTTAGTTTTTATATCAATTATTTATGCTCTGATCTTTTTTATTTTTCTTCTTCTGGTTCTAGGTTTTGTTTGTTGTTCTTTTTATAATTCCTTTAGGTGTGAGGTTAGGTTGTGTATTTTGAATTTTTCTTGCTTGTTGAGCTAGGCCTGTATTACTATAAACTACCCTCTTCGGTTCACTTTTTATCCATTCCAAAGGTTTTGAACCATTGTATTTTCATTTTCATTTATTTCCATGAACTTTTTTATTTCTTCTTTTATTCCTGGTTGACTCATTCATTGTTTAGTAGCATGTTATTTAACCTCCATGTATTTGTGGTCTCTCCAGATTTTTTCTTGAGGTTGACTTCAAGTTTCATAGTATTGCAGTCAGAAAAGATGCATATTATGACTTTGATCTTTCTGAATTTGTTGAGGCTGGTTTTGTAATTTAATGTGATCTGCTCTGGACAATATTCCATGTGCGCTTGAAAATAATGTGTATTTTGTTTTAGAATGGAATGTTCTGAATATATCTGTTAAATGTATCTGGTCCACTGTGTCATTCAAAGCCAATTTTTTCCTTGTTGATTTTCTGTTTAGACGATCTATTGATGTAAGTAGGTTGTTAAATTCCCCTACATTTTGTATTATTATCAATTAGTTTTCTCATGTGTGTTATTAACTGTTTTATGTATTATGTATTTGGGTGTTTTCATGTTGGGTGCATAAATATTTACAATTGTTATACCTTCTTGTTGGATTGTCTTCTTTTATTATATAGTGTCCTTCTTTGTCTCTTGTTACAATTTTTGTTTTAAAGTCTATTTAGTCTGATATGAGTGTTGCTACTCCAGCTTTTTTTTTTTGACATCTATTGCATGATAAATGTTTTTCCATCCCCCCACTTTCAATCTACATATGTCTTTGAGTCTAAAATGAGTCTCTTGGAAGCAGCACATAGATGGGCCTTTTTTTTTTAAATCCATTCTGTCACCCTATGTCTTTGGATTGGAGCAGTTAGTCCATTTACATTCAAAATAGTTATTGATAGATATATTTTTATTGACATTTTATTAGTTGTTTTGTGGTTGTTTCTCAAGATTTTCTCTGCTCTTTTCTGGTCTTTCTCTCTTTCGTGGTTTACTTATTTTCTTTAGTGATATATTTGGATTTCTTTGTCTTTATGCTTTGCATATTTGTTAGTGGTTTTTGATTCATGGCTATTGTTAGGTTTGTAAATAGCAGTCTGTATCAAGTTGGTCTTCTGCATATAGCAGTCCATATCAAGTTGATGGTCATTTAAGTTTGAAGCTGTTCTTTATTCCTCTCCTCTCTGTGTTTTAGGTATAAGGTGTCATTTTTGACATCCTTTTATTTTGTGAGTTCCTTGATTGATTTTTTATATAAATATTAATTTTTACTCTCTTTGTCTTTCCTTCCCTCCCACTGTCACTTTCGGTCTTTTCTTTCCATCCAAAGTGTCCTCTTTATATGTCTTGGTGTGGATCTGCTTTTGTTGATTTTGTTGGGACTTCTCTGTGACTCCTGGATCTAGATATCTGTTTTTTTCCCCCCAGATTAGGGAAGTTTTCAGCTATTATCTCTTCAAATTAATTATCTGCCCCTTCTCTTTCTTTTCTTTTTCTGGCATACCTATAATGTGAAAGTTATTATATTTTATGGAGTCACTAAGGTTCTTAAGTATATTCTGGAATATTTTCATTTTTTTTGTTTCACTTTTTAAAATGTTTATTCATTTTTTAATGTTTATGCATATTTTGAGAGAGAGAGAGAGAGAGAGAGAGAGACATACTGTGAGTGGCGGAGGAGCTAAGAGAGAGGGAGACAGAATCTGAAGCAGGCGCCAGGCTCTGAGCTGTCAGCACAGAGCCTCATGTGGGGCTCAAACTCATAAATCATGAGATCATGACCTGAGCCAAAGTCAGAGGCTTAACCAACTGAGCCACCAGGCATCCATCCCTCTTTCACTTTTTTATAATAGCTTTACTGAGATATGATTTGTATGCTATAAAATTAACTGTTAAAATATATGATTCTGTTTGTTTTATCACATGAACAGAGTTGTGCAACTGTCACCACTATCTTAATTTTGAAATACTTTTTTATCAGTTCAGAAAGAAGGAACTCATCCATTAGTAGTCACTGCCCGTTATGTCTGGCTTCTTTCATTTAGCATAATGTTTTCAAGTTTCCTCCATGTTGTGGTTTCTGTTAGTACATCATTCCTTTTTATGGCTGGATAATATTCCAAGCATGGTTATACCACATTTTTTAAATTAATTAATTCATTGATGAATACTTTAGTAGACTCCTCTTTATTATTTTACATTAATTTACTTTTAGCCTATTTATGTTTTCATGCTTAAAGTAGGTTTTATAGATGGTAGAGTTGGATCTTGCTTGTATATTGATTCTAACATTCTCTTTTTTTAAATGGTTTGTTGAAACAATTATAATTATCAATATGATTGTATTAACATTTGCCATCTTCTTAGATGGTTTATATTTGTTCTTGTATTTGCTCTTTTTTCCCTTCTGTTTCTGTTTGTTTGGTTGGATTGATTTTTAAGTGATACATTTATCTTCACAATTGTCTTATTATTTATATCTCATTAAAATGTTTTTTGTGGCTGTTCTTAGGTTTACAATATTCATCTTATTTCATGAGAAAATGCCTTCAAATAACTTTATGCCATTCCGTATGTAGTGCAAAGACATAATGACAGCATATTCTCCATTCATTTTTCCCACACTTTCTGTCATTTTTGTTACATATTAGTTTTACATATTTTATTTCAATTAATTTAATTTATATTTTGCTTTAGACAATCGATTATCTTTTGAAGAAATTAAAATAAGAAAAAATGAATTTTCTGTTCATTTCATTACTAGTTCTCTTCATTTTTATTTTTATGCATCCAATTGCACTCTGTCATCACATTCGTTCACTTGGAGAACTTTCTTTTAACAACCTAGTGCAGGTCTGCTGGCAATGAATTTTTCTTCTTTTTCTTTTTTCTTTTTTCCAGAGAAAAGTCTTTATTTCTCTTCTATTTTTTGAAAGATATTGTCACAGGGCATAAAATTCTGGATTGATTAATTTTTCTTGTCTTTTGACACTTAAATATTGTCATTCCATTATCTTATACTGTGCATAATTTATAATGAGAAATCTTTTTTATTTAAAAAAAATTTTGTAATGTTTATTTACTTTCGAGAGAAAGAGACAGTGCAAGCAGGGGAGGGGCAGGGAGAGGGAGACACAGAGTCCAAAGCAGGCTCTTGGCCCTGAGCTGTTAGCACAGAGCCTGACGCTGGGATTGAATCCATGAACTGTGAGATCATGACCTGAGCCAAAGTCAGATGCTAAACTGACCAAGCCACCCAGGTGTCCCTATAATGAGAAATCTTCTTAATTTTTATCTTTGTTCCTTTGTGTGTAATCTCTGTTTATCACTGGTTTTCAGAAGTTTGAGCATGAGATGTCTAGAGATTTGTGTATGTGTTTTGTGTTTATCTCAGTTGTTATTCTATGAGATTCTTGGATTTGTGGTTCAGCATCTATCACTAATTTTGGAAAATTCTCTGGAGTTATATCTTCAAATTTCATTTGTTTCTTTCTCTTCTTCTGGGATTCCAATTACATGTATGTTAAGTCATTGGATATTTTTTCACAGAAAAATTATTTTTCCACTTATATTTCAGTTCGGTTAATTTTTTCCTCTATCTTCGATTTCACTTGCAATTTCATTTCAAGTTTCAGTCTACTGATAAGCTCATTAAAGACATTTTTACCCTGCTCATTTTGTTTTTTTATTTTTAGTATTTCCATTTAATTTTTTTTCCTTAGTTTTCATTCCTTTGTTGAAATGATCTACCTGGTCATGTATATGGTCCACTTTTTCCACTAGGGCACTTTACATACTAATCAGAAGTACATTAGTTTACCTATTTGATTGTTCTAACATATGAGTCATTTTATATCTGATTTTGTTGATTTTTTTTTATTGCTTCCTTGTATGCCTCATAATATTTTTTTTGTTATTGCAAACTGGAGGTTCTGTGCAGGAAGTAGAAATTGAAGTAAACAGTGTTCTTGCCTGGAAATGGGCATGCCTTTGTTTTGTTTTGTTTTGCTTTTGCTTTTGCTTTTGCTAGGCCTGTATTATGATGAGTGGTTAGTCTTGTTAGGAGTTGGACAAGGGATAAGCTTTAAGTTCTTGTAATGCAGCATTCTCCAATGGAAACAGAATATAAAACACATATTTAATTAAACATTTTTCAGCAGTCTTATTTTAAAAAATAAAAATAAAAGTGAGTTTAATTTAATAATATATTTAACTTAAACCCAACATATCCAAAATAAGATCAACATGTAGTTCTAGATACATTTAAGTGCTCAATAGTTGTATGTGGTTTGTGGCAATAATATTAGATAATAAAACTTGAGTATTTACTGGGTCCCTGGTGACTCAGTTGGTTAAGTGTCCAACTTTGGCTCAGGTCATGATCTCATGGTTTGTGAGTTTAAGCCCTGCATCAGGCTCTCTGCTGTCAGTGCAGAGCCTGCTTCAGATCTTCTGTCCCCCCACCCTCTTCTCTCTGTGCTTCTCTCCCACTTGCGTGTTCTGTCTTTCTCAAAAATAAATAAACATTAACAAAAAAACTTGAGTATTTCCTGTGTGTAGATTGGAAGTTGGTTTTCAGAGAGTTTTTCTTAATGTCTTTTCCAGCCTTACCTTTAGGTTTTCTGTGAATGCCTATACCTTCAAGAAGTTCTCTCTCTCTATTCTTGACCTTCCCCTAGTATTTGTATACTGCTGTTACTTTATTAATTTAGTACCTGATAGTAGGCACTGGGAGTACATTGTCTGTTGTTCTGGTTCAGCATTATTCTTAGGCAGTATTTTGTTCCTGTATCTCAGGGGGTAGGGCTTTCTCAGTTATTCTCTTCTCTTCTATTAAATGATCTGGACCCAGGGTGTATTTCTGCTCTTCCCCCCCAGGGTTAAAGAATATTATTTGTTTTCTTCTTCTAAATACTCTGGGTTGTTATCTGTGTCTTAGGTGTGATGGTGTTTTCTACATTCTTCCAGAGACTTAAGGTTTTCTTCCATAGAAAGAATAAGGAAGTAGGATATAGGTAGGGCTTTTGCCCTTTCTTCAGGGCTGCTGTTACTCTCCCCCAGGCCCTGTACTACAACAGTGACTTTCTCAAGACGCTGGTCCTGCCCCCAAACCATTATGGTAGTGAGGTTTGTGAAGAGTCTGACAGTTAATGCCGTTGACTGGTGGTTTTGGTTCCTGAGAGCCATATGCTATCACACTAGTTCACATTCTATCTTATTTAATAATTTTTAAAAGTTTATTTATTTATTTTAAGAGAGAGAAAGAGAGTATGTGGGGAGGGCAGAGAGAGAGAGGGAGAGAGAGAGGGAATCCAAGCAGGCTCTGCACTATCAGCTCGGAGCTTGATGTGAAGCTTGAACTCATGGAACCGTGAAATCGTGACCTGAGCTGAAATCAAGAGCCAGATGTTCAACTGACTGAGCCACCGTGGCAATGACAGGTCATATTCTACCTTTAGGAAGCTGGTAAATTTTAGTAGAATTATCCTTACTGGCTTGTGAACATTGAGTATCCAGCATTTGCCTCAAGGCAGTTTGTCCTTGGAAACATTTATTTTTTTTCTTAGATTTTGCTTGCTTTGTGACTCTGTTATCTTATAGATTAAAGACACATTGTGATTTTGCAGATTTTTCTATTTTTTTTAATGTAAGAAGGAAAGTGACAGCTTTCTGCATCCCAAGTAGAACTGGAGTTCCTGATGCTTATTTTTGATAAATGTAACCTATTCCTATGGAATCTCTAATGCCCCTCATTGGAAGTTACTGATATTCAGAGAGTAAGGTCTAGATCCTATAAAACTCTTTAAGTCATGTTTGATTATGCTTCAGTTCATATTAAGAAACAGTATTATTTAGGGGCACCTGGGTGGCTCAGTTGGTTAAGTGTCTGACATCGGCTCAGGTCATGATCTCACAGTTCATGAGTTCGAGCCCCATGTCAGGCTCTGTGCTGACAGCCAAGAACCTGGAGCCTGCTTTGGATTCTGTGTTTCCCTCTCTGCCCTTCCTCCTCTCATGCTCTGTGTCTCTGTCTCTCAAAAATAAATAAACATTAAAAAAAAAAAGAAAGAATATATTTTAGTTTGCTTTTCAAATGTAAAGTATAATAACTTAAATATCCTTGTTGGTACTGCACTCCCCCTTCCAGATAGGCTGATATCTCAAATAAAGGGAAGACTTCCCCCTCTTTCCACTTCCTGGCATGTAGGAATCAATGACACAGACATTTCTTTGTGAACGGAATAATGGGGTTTGATTGGTGTCATCGTGAACAAGCAAATGAGACTGGGCAGTGGCAATCTCTATGTCCTCTCAAGAATGTGAAGTCGTGCACTATGATAGGGTGATATACAATCGGATATCCAGGGTTGGTGCATTTACATTATTTTACAAGGGAGTGAGCTCAGACCACATACTAAAGGCTTATGTAGCCAATTATGATGGACACTAAACATATGTTCAAAAAACATTCAGAATAAATTGTTTCTAATCTGACACTTTTACCTCCAGGTATGGATTGTTGCAATGACCTCAGGTTACAAATCATAGCTACTAACTAATGGACACCATGAGCCTATGGCTTTATTGACACCCACCATCCCACCATTTTGTGAGTGTTTCATGTTGGTTTTTTTTTTTTTTTTTTTTTTTTTTTTTTGCTAGAGCTTGCTGTGACAAGTTAGAGCCCATCTGTCTGCTCAGTAACAAGCAAAATGACAAACATAATATAGGAAACATTGTTCAGATATCCAATATTGTTTTCTACCATTTGGTTTTACTAATATGCTAACATTCAGAACTGATAAATAAATGAAAGATGGGGAAGACCTTGAAATTGAGATCATCTTTATTAGAACTGCAAGATGACAGCAATATTTTTAAATGGTCATTTGTTCACTATCACATTTGTTATGCATTTTATATTTAAGTCACTACCTCTCCAAAAGGTTCTTATGCTGTGAAATAAATTAGCTGTCATAATTTAAACCAGTAGGAAGCAAAGGAGCTCCCTCCGTCTTTGGAGCTGGATTTTTACAGGAAGATGTGGACATGTGGTATGACTGATATTTTGTTTCCTGATCTAAGAATTTTTTCAAAGGATGAAAAAAATCCAGCCTTCACTATACACTTTTTTTCTAATGTAGTTACCGAGATATTATGGTAGAAAAATTTGTCTATAATTAGATGTTGGTTTGTGTACATTTTATATTCTGAATTATCACTATTAGGAGCTGGAAATTTTTTCCTTATGACTACCCATTGCTTTTATGTGGTGATACAGCCGTGCTTGGGAGATGCTCTGTGTTTTTTGTTTTAAGGTAAAGTCAATTGGAAAGATTTAGGAATTTGATGAAACTACTTAATCAGAGGAAATATGCATTTGACACATTTTGTGATCCTTCCCCAGCATACATCCTTGTCTGCCCTAACTTTTTAGAAAATACCTTGTATGTAGGTAGGGAGTTAAGCATAAACAATATGCGCACTAAATGCATGTTGGATTCATGAAACCAGGTCAGCTGACTGTGGGATACTCTCCTAATGATGGTAGGTGACGAGATTCTCCCTCAACCTTCTTACCTTTCTAAAAACTGCCTAACATTGACTCTAAAGCATGCATGAGCTAACATATTGTGCAGTTCTTACACCAAGACTTATAAATACCCACCATTATTGCTGTTATTAATATTCTTTTGTTTTAAAGAGAAAAGTACCAGCTCCTCTCATTTCAGAGCAAATAACACAACTGTAAAAGCTGTTGCCAAGCAACCTACATTCACAGCTCAGATGGGCTGAATTGTTTATATTCATATGTGGATAAAATTGACCCACTCCTTCTTTAAAAAAGACGTATATGAAGTCTTTGAGATATTTCTACTAAGCTTTTAGGGTGTGGGTCATGGCATTATTGTTCTGTAGGAGGTTCCAAAGCTGACACATTGAATGTATATAGCTCTTTTACTACTCTTGCCAATTTACCGTATAGGTATCTGGTTTGGGGTCTGTTTCCTCATTAGAATGTGAGTTTCTGGAGGACAAGGATTGTGTTCTCATCACATATAAAAGGATCCTATACATAGCCAGCATTCCATAAGTGTGCGATAGATGTGTTAAAAATGATCTTATACAAGTGTTTATGCTATAGACACTTTCTACAATTTTTTTTGCTAGAATTTAGAAGGAAGAAACTCTTAGATTAAAAAATCCAGCAATACTAAATTATTATAAGCCACTACTGAAGCAATAAGTTAAACAATACTAGAATTATGGGGTGTCTGGGTGGCTCAGTCAGTTAAACGTCTGATTCTTGGTTTCAGCTCAGGTCATAGATCTCATAGGTTCATGAATTTGGGCCCCACATTCGGCTCCACACTGTCAACATGGAACCTGCTTGGGATTTTCTCCCTCTCTCTCTCTCTCTCTCTCTGCCCCTCCCCCACTCACATGCCCTCTCTCCTACTCTCTCTCTTTCAAAATAAGTAAACTTAAAAAATAAATATAATTTAAAAAAATACCAGAATTATAACATTTTAGAAGAAACTTTATGGGACAATTATTCCAGTGGTCTCAAACTTAGTTCTTATTTGAAGCACACAGAAGCTTATAAATTTAATTGGTCTAGGATGAAGGCTTGAATTGGGGTATTTTTTTAAAGTTCCCCAGTTGATTCAACTATAGGACTGAGAACCACTAATATAGTCTAATAGTCTCATTTTATGGTGGGAAAAATAGCCCCAGAAGAGTGAGAAGTGTGAGGTTATAAGAGCACAAGCTCTGGAATCACCTACCAAGTATCTGCCAATGTCCGATTTTAGCCATTAGTTCATCACTGTAAAATAGAGATAATAATATAGACTTGTGGGACCTTTGGGGACATTGAATGCGGTGACATGTATCATGCAGGTAGAGCCATGACTGGTGAGGGCCAGGCAAAAACCAACCCTTCCCTTAACAATTTTATGAGTTGCAAACCTAAAGGGGAGAGAACCTTGATCCACTGATTTCCAGAGGCTTAAGTACCATGGAAAGCAGCACAGGATGTTTAGCTCTGATGTTTATACTGGAAAGGAGCAAACATTAATATATCTGTCAAGATCCCTGCAGGGAACACGTGAAACAACTAGAAGGATAAATGAAGAGAATTTAATGAAGAGACTTCTTTCAAAGACGTGGCAAAGTTAAGAGAACTACTAAGGTACCATGAAGCAAGACAGGGCCTGCCAAATCATGAGGTCAGAGTGGTTACTGGAATCTGGTACGACCTGTGGCTACAAGAAATAGGCTGCCAGGAAGAAGCTGCACTACAGTTAAAGGTACAAGAGCTAGTAACCAAACTACAGCCTGGCAGGAAGAGAGCCAGGAGTGAATCTCTCTCTCTCTTCCTCTCCTCTGCTACCGTCTGCTTTTCTGTTGGCAATCACACTGGCTAAGACAGAGGACAAGGAAGCCCAACTGATGGAATATATAAAGGTCAATCTCCTAGTGCTCAGAGGAGGGCAAAAAAAAAAAAAATGGAGAAGGCTCTGAAAGGGCAACACTATGCTGGGTACTTTATGTGCATGATGTCTTTAAAGCTGTGTTGCTTTGGGGCTAATCCAATAGAACATAAATTGTCTGAAATTACTGACATTCCCTGTGGCACAGCTTTCAATGCCAGGAATTCACATATATCCCTACTAACTTTGTCCTGAAATAAACTTTCCCAGGCAGTAAAACCTGAACTTCACAGCTGAATGTGGGTCCACTATAAAGGAGTCACGGCTTCCACTCTGGCAAATGGCTGTTTTGTTGGAGTAGATTCAGCAGAGAAATCAGCATGCAAAGCCTGCTAGCCAGGGACACAGAATAACCAAAATCCACTCCTGCCTCAGCAGCTGCCTGCTTTTCCTGAGCCGTCTGTTCACCTCTTTGTCTTTTAATTTATCCACAAAGAAATGAGAAGAACACCTGCTTCTCATTACAAGATTGAGATGTTTTGAGGGAAAGGAGGATCATTCTTATGGAAGAAAGATGCTAGCTACTTAAATACAGTTGAGGCAGGAGCCATTCTATTGGCATTAATTTCAATCAACAAACAGAACACATATGAGGTACCTGACATTTTATTTCTTTTAATAAACCTATTTTTGAGAATCACCTGGAGATTCAGAGGAAAATAAGCAGCCTCTGCCTTTGAGGAGTTCACGGTCTTGTGGGAGGAATCAGAAATGAAACCTTTCTTAAAATGGAATTAATATGAGATTAGAGAAAGGTTTTGGTACCCTTTTAAAATTGGCTCTTGTATGTATTAATTATTACCTATCTATATACTTATTATACCTATCTATCTATATTATACCTATATATCTATATACTAATTATACCTATCTATATACTTATTTATCTATCTATTTAAATTTTGTTTATAAGCAGTGATCTATATAAACTCTTTCAGCACTTCAAATGCATCAAATCCTGACCAGGAGTACTACTTGGCTCCTCTCCTACCTGACAATGCCTTCCCTTAGATTCTCAGAGTTCTCCAACCATTTACACGCATACCTGGGTTCTTTCTGCAACCCATGCTGATTCCCCATTGGCTGGTAGCCTTGTTTTGAATAATTTATCCTAACTCAGTTTGTCATTTTTTAATGGTAAATTTCTCTATATTAGCCCTACTCCATATCTTCCTCTCCATCACCACCTGGCAGGGGAGAAAGTTTATTCAGGGATTTTATAAAATACCTATTTGGGGGACCTACAGACAGTAAACATTCTGTTGCTTTTTTCTCTTTTTTTAATGCTGGAGGTTGTGACTTGTTCAGTAACTGGGATGTCAATACCAAGAGCCAGGGAAATCTTAGGCTTATGAAACAATTCGTGGTCAGATTTATGACAGTTTAAGGTAAGAAGTATCTCATAACAATATTGAGGGAGAATGAGGACCTCATAGTTGACATCACTATGAGCCAGAGGTGAAAAGGGGTAGCATTTCTAGGAATAGCTTGAGCAAAGTTTCAGGGTCAAATATGAATCCTGGTAGGTACTCAGCTCTGTGCCTATGATCTCTCCATGGCAGTATGCTTCCTTGTTTTATAATATCACATTGGTGAAGGAGGATGAGATAGAGGTCAGGGATCCTTGAGAACCAGAAATAAGGGCTATGGGAAAGATCTGGTTGACATTAGACAGCAATTTTTAGAAGAACATTTTTTGAAGTGATCATAGCTTGGTTCCAAAGATTCTCAAGCAGTTAAGCGTATTTAAATTTTCTTTACTTTGCAAGTTTTTTTTTTTATTTAAGTATTCAGCCACTATAAAGTCAGTTGCATAAAATTTCTGTGCTCTGTCCAAACCCTCTTGACTCTGGTGATTATTTTACTCTATTAATTGCCTGATAAGTAGTAGAGATAATGAAGAGGATGAGTGATGGCCAGCCCTGCTGTGTCTTCTTCTCTCTTGCAACACCTTGTTATAATGGCTCTATGTCTGAAGGCTTAATAATATTGTCTCTTTCCCAACTCCACTCTTTCAGAAAGAATTTACAGCACACTAAATATGAGAGACCCTGAAATGATGCAATCTGAGGTACAGGAATTGCTTAATTCAGAGAAAAGAAATTTGGGGCGGGGGGCGACTAACATTCTTTACCAATGGAAAATGCATATGATATGCTTATCATGCTCAGTCCTGAGAAGGTCACCTGACCTTCAGACATAGAACCAGAGGTAATCCAGTGGCAGTGGCAGTAAACCTTTAGCAACAATCTAGATCTTTCTTAATGTAGGAGATTTCATTAAAAGGCATATTGAATGCCAGAAATGGATTTATATTAATGGAATTGTTACCTTAATTAGCACTATGAGTGTTAGTAAAGGGCCTTCATTGATGAAATAAAATGTATTCAAGATATGGATCAGCTAAAACATTTTAGAGGTACTCTAAATAGGGGAAAAGAATCTAGTAATGGCTATGGTCTGTCTGTATCCTCAAGAAAGTTTCCAGACTCAATTCCTAAGTGGTACTCTGTCCAGCCATTGGTTTAGGATAATTTTTCTTTCCTAATGGAAGCCACAGGTAAAACTGAATCCTATCTCTGGAATGTTCCTATGTCTGCCTTGAGTAATCCTGTCAGGCCAGGTATAATTAGAGCACCTAAAGTAAGGCAGAAAACTGAAGAATCTTTTGCCTTAAATAGTGTAACACATAAACTATATTGCACCTTCTTCCTAATAAACATTTATTCAATAAATATCTATGTGTTTGGCAGAAGTAGCTAAACTTTAAGTACCTCATATATTTAAAGGCTGCTGTTATAAGTCAAAAGAACTGGAGAGGTCTTAGATCAGCTGGCGACAGTTAACCTTCCTTATATTTCAATTACATTATTGGCTATGCAGATTTTTAGGAATTCAGACCAGTGCTGATAGCTTTTTAAATATATATTTACTCTAAGTTCTAATCAACCAGCATGATAGTAAGACGTGGATCAAGCTCCTCCCTAGGTTAGAGATAGCTTATTTTTATTCCCTACAAATCCTTATTGGTTCTGGTTAATGAGTTCTCATTTGTTTATTAATTTTGGGAAATAGGAGCAGAACCATCAGTGTAGCCATGCATATATTCACTAATCATTCTTCTGTGCTGTAGCCATACCTTTGGATATGTATCACCTATCACTGATACTTTAGAGCAGCTCTAATAATTGCAAATTTGATGACTGTGCCTGTTTTGCAACTTCTATCCCCAACTTGATTTGTTTTTTCTTAATTGATAGCTGCTGCCTTTCTTATGAATTATTAATAGTAAGAGTGGTTTTGTTGTTTGGTAAAATGAGAAATTATTCTTTTGTTCTTAAGGTTAATTGTGGTTCCTTGTGTCTCATTCATGCTTTAACATTTCATAATGGGTAAAAGTAAACAAACCATTGAAATCATAAAAATAATTGTGTGGGAAGATAGTTTTAAAAAAAGATCACAAATTCGCTTGTGTTTAAGGGCATAAGTGGTAATATAAATGTGCAAGAGGTAGGTATGAGGAAAAGAGGAACTGTGGCCCCATCAAAAAACATTTGTGATTCTTTTCTTTCTGAGCTATTCAAATAAAACTGACCTCTGGGTCCAGTGGATTGTACCAAGAAAAACATTGGAAATAAAATTTATGCTTACTAAAATTCAATGTTTTTATAAATAAATACCTTGAAGAAATTGATATTCTTTACTATTTAAAAATATTTGTTTTAGTTACTGTAAATAATAGTATTATTATTACCAAAAATGATGTAAAGATAGAAATAGTGGTTTCTAAGTCCAGAGAATATGACCAGACTTTATGCACACTGAGATAATTATAGCAATATAATTATTGCAATATCATAGAGAGTGGTTAACTATTCAAAACCTCCATCTTTCTGTCACTAATGTATAGTGAGTGCATTCGTTTTTCCAAAATGCCTATATTTCAAAGCCTCAAGATTAATGTTCATATGACAATTAGTCATTATGGTTAAAAGTAAAATATAACTGAAAAACCTATAATAACAAAATGTTTTTCTAATAGCTACAAGCCAAATGTATAAATCCTACAATATGGAACCTTTTTCTCCAACTGTCTGATATTTATGGTTTTAGTGCCTTCAAAAGATGTGACTTGTGAATATTTATCTTAGCGATATAACGAGATGTAGTGTCCAGCTCACTGAATTGTGTTTTGCAAGCCCTGTTTTCATAGCTCAACTTTCCTCAACCTCCCAAAGTTCCTCCTGTTAAAAACAGTATCTGATGTTAACTTTTAATTTTAAACAAGGATGAATTATCTTTACAATTTTTAAATTCTACAAATATTAGAGTCAACAACAAGAATAAATGAACAGGACAGTCTCTTTTCTCTTTGTGCTTGGAATCTTATTCCATAAAATCCCAGGAAGAAATTCTCAGTTATTAGGAAATATACTTGATCATTGGTATATGGACCAATTTGCTTTTAACAAGTCTGTGACATATGGGTTTGTACCTGCTGCTCAGGCGATTGTGCCAGAGTAGTTTGCTCTAGCTGAGAGCAATAGCTTTGATGACAGATTCTTTGGCTTGGAAAGGCAGTAGAATTCCTAGATCAGGCTTCCATGGAGGGGCAAGGCTCAACAGGGGGCTCACCATCCAGGTGAAAAAGATGACTCTCTGAAATAGCTTTGGAAAGTGGAGCTGATAATCTGCGGGAGTGAGTCTATGGATGTACTCCTCAGTAAAGAGGAGATCAAAGGAGGAACTGAACAAAGGATTACGTATTGTTTATTAATAGCTATACCTAGAATACATTCCACAGATTGGTCCGTTTGCCATGTTATGTCATAGTTACATATGTTTTACATCTTTTATTTCTTGACCAATGCAACATCAAAAATGCCAGAGCCATATTTTTTTTCATTTTGTACACTCAATATATGAAACATAATAGGTATTTCATATATGTTGTACTTTGATTAAACTGGACATATTAATAAAGAAAGACTCATTTGGATACAAGTTGCAGAAACCTATTTGAACTAGCTTGGGTGAAAAAACAGAATTTGTAATAAGGGGAAGACCACATCTAGGTATCAGCAAAGTAGTTAGTACCAGGCATATAAATGTCAACAGGATGTTTTCTCATCACCACCCCTCTGCAAAATACTTCCTTCTTGCTCTGTGGATCAGCTTCCTCTTCTCTTATAGCTCACATGATAGAATAAATGGCTGTAAATAAGCACCCACATTTACATAATATAGGATCCTTCCAGTAAGAAGAGATATCTTAGCCCCAATTCTGAATTCTCCAAGAAGACAGGCTATTTGTTGTGGCTTTGGATCAAGTGTCCATTTATAACTGGCAAGGGTCTTAGGGCCACATGCCTGCCTATAACCCAGTGATATAGCTGCATGGATGGGGGAAGCAGGTTTTAGGAAAAGGTAAATGAAATAATTCTAAAAGTAGCTATCCCACTACTTTGGAAGAATCAATGTTAAAGCAGCTTAAGAAATACACACATATGTGTTTATATGATATTATATTATATTATATAAATTTTATCTCCTATACATATTATATAATGCTATGTACTATATGTAATATATAACCAGTTATAACATATATTATATTATATATAATACATAATATTATATATATATATATATATATATATAAAATAAAATCAACCTACTTTTTACATACTAATCTTGCTCTTAACAAAGCTGTACAAAAATGAAAAGAGCCATATGAGATGTTTCCCTAAGAATCTTTTGTTGTATGCTGGGTCTTAAAAATTGGGGAGGAAGCAGATTCCCTGTTCTGGTAAAGCACTAGGGCTCCAGAAAAGAGCTTGTTGCTCAATAAAGGCTTCCTTCTTTGCTCCCTTCCTCCCTCTCTCCCTTCCCTTTTCCCCCTGCTTATTATAGGGTAACCCATAGTAGTGTGGCTGTTTCCATTTCTAAAAGGCCCTGTTGGTGAAAGAACTTAGGGCTCATGAATGAAGAGTTGCAAAGATATGAGAAAAGCTATATACATGATTGCCATGATAGGTAATTTTGATTGGTGATAAATATAATAAAGGCAGGCATATAAAAGATTCAGTGTATTATTTAAGTTGTTTTAGATATTGAAGACTCTATATGCACATTTGCTATACTACACAGGTGTTTTGGTATCATCCAGAGTTTTCTACATATTTTCTACATATTTAACATTATGGTTGAGCTCTAATATTGTTCTAGGCACTATTCTAAGCATTTCACTTACTAACCCATTTAATTGACATAATAGCTTGTAGGGTAGGTTGTTAGCCTCTTTTAACGGAGAAGGAAACTGAGCCATAGAGAGGTAAAAAAACTTGACCAACATCATACAGCATGTGCTGCAGCCAGGACTGAACCCACTTGGTTCCAGAGTTCACCTTAGTGTGCATTCCATGTAAATTTTGCCTACCTTTTCTGTGCAGGTACTGTGGCATGACAAGTTATATAGCTGATAAAGTTAAGAAACATATTACTGGAAATATTTCAATAAGTGAGAACTCTGAAGTTATTATACAAAGGTGAGGAAAAGCATACCATAATTCCTGTGCTTTTTTTGGCTCTAAGGTGACAGATGGGACTATTTTAGCAAGACAAATGTCTTAAAGAACTTCAGGGTTTTTAACATTTTACTTTTCAGGTTCATTTGATTAGTTTTCAGGCATAAAAACAAGATCACTGGAAGGATAGATGATAAGTTTAAGTAGCAACTATAGTAGTCATCTATCTCTTTCCAAATAAGAGTATTTACATAATTAGAGAATTGCCTACATTGAAACTCTAAAAATATGTTGCGCAACTTCCTTCCTTTACCTTCTCATAATTGGGCAACTTAAATATCAACTCCACATCACCAGCCTTCTTTCTCCAACTCTAAATCTCCACCAGGAAAATAATTTGCAAGTTAGTTTCCCAATAGTCTTTGCATAGTGCCTTTCTAATCACAAAATCCTTTTATGTTTGTCCTTGCATTAATTTTATGTTTAGATCTGACTGGCATGTTCACAAATGGACAGCCCTAGAGAAAGTAGATCGTATACTATTCTACTTTGAATTATTTGTGACCTAATATTCAAATATTAGAAGTGAAGGACAGACTTGCTGTATATATCTGGCAGGTCTTAGCCAGTAACTACCTTAGGCCAAAAGCAGCAGATGCTCTGTTTTCACAGTTGTTTGTGAGTGTCACATGAAAGTAAAGATACCTTGTCTGTCTAATCTGGTCTCCGCATTTGATTGGGGCATTTGGATGAGAGCAGAATTTGTACAGAGTGAACTTATAAATCAACTCAGATCATATCTCTTATCTATTTTGATACTTCCCATGGCTTCCCATCCCCTTCATAGCTCATGCCCAATCCTCCATGGCCTGGTCTCTGATTGTATCTTTTAACCCTGATCCCAGTCACTCTTTCTTGATTTTGCCAGCACATTCCTACATGGGCACCTTTGCATTTATAGTTCCCTCTGCCTAAAATGCTCCTTAGACATTTCCAAGGCTCATACCTTCCCCTCCTTTATGTCCTTCCTCAAATGCATCTCATGTGAAACTTTTCCTAACTACCCTGATGGAAATGTCACCCCCTCTAATACTTCTTTCTTTTTTCCTCCAAGAAGTTGTATCTATCTTACTTTTGATATATTTTAAAACCTTTTCTTATTGATTGTTTTGCCTTGTGAAGTTAGATTTTTTTGTCTGTTTTACTCACTTGTATATCCTCAGAGTATAGAATATTGCCTCGGTGAAATATTTGTTGAATAAATGAACAAGAACAGACTATAAATACAAAAAAAAAAGAGATAATAAAGGAGAGTGTGATTAACTCTTTAATGGTGTTAATAATTGGGAAGACTTCCTGGGCGGGGAGTGGGGTGGGGTAGGGGTGGTGGGTAACATCAAAACTGGGTTTTTAAGGACTGATAAGAATTTTCCAGGAGGGCAAATTTGAAAAAGTTCATTCCACACAGTTAAAACATTATACCATGTGTAATGGTACAGATATAAAACCATATAATGTGCTTGAAAAACCTCAAGCTTTAAAATATTGATGAATATTAATATGTATTAAAATAAGGATACTATAAGTTATTCTTTAAATAATGGAAATCCCATTAAAAGTTTCAAGCATGAATGACAGGGAATCGTGCTTTGCTCTGCAGCAATGGAAAGCATGGATTTGAAGAAATTGAAGCCTGACTTAGGAATACAAGTGAAAAGCCTTAGCAATAACGCAGGCTAACAAAGATAAGAGACTGTATTACAGGTTGTATGTAACAAAAAGGAGGAGTGGTAACAAAAATAATTAACAGGAATAAATGATTGAGTGTGTGTGTTGAGGGGGTGGAGATTTAGACAGATGGAGAGAACTTACGACGTTGATGAAGAATGCTGTTGTTCAGCTGAATTACCCAGTCTGTCTTTTGTCTGTTGACACTGATGCATTTCCTAGGATAATTCCTGAGCTGTTCAACTTCATTTGATAGATCTTGGGAATTTCAGAACTCTGGTTTATTGCTAATGGGATGCAACTAATAGGATAAAAGACCTTTCTTTCTTAAAATCAATGGAAATATCAGCAAAACAGGCGAAGCTATATTTTCTCAACATGCATAATCTTAAAACTTTCTGTAAGAGCTCCAGACTGCTGAACTTTGTCTTGAAGTTAATAGAAAACTATTGATTTTGATTCACTCAAAATCAGAACTATTTTCTGACAAATCATCCGCATAAAATTATTCTGCATATGAAATATATCACTATTTGTTATTGCCAGCTCAGTGTGCATTATTTACTACAACGAGGATAAACTTTAAGTCACAGTGACCTGGTCTGAATTCCATACCTGCAAGATGACCTTTGGCAAAATTACCACGAATCTTACCTTTCTCATTGGTAAAATAAAAATAATACCTATATCACAGAATAGTTTTGAGGTTTAAATGAAACAACACACAGGTATAAGTGTAGGATCCTTCAGTTAAAGTAACAACAATTGATGCCAGCTAATGAGCAAAAAGGATTTATCAGAAAGAAGTCAGGACTTAAAATATTGACAAGAAGCTAGAGAAGAAGCAGAAGTAGGCACAAACTAAGTTAGCAGGAACCACAGAAATGGTCTCCTAACCTAAACGGGGTGGTATGGATGTCACCACTAGAAGGGATGTGTGCCAACTATTTGTGTAGTCTTCATCCTTTGTGACCTGCTTGAGACTCTAAGTTTCAGGAAAGAGTGTCCTGTTAGCTGATTTGACTTCTCTCAGCTTCCATGCTAGGGAGCTGATTTAGGAATTTCTCCTCCTTCTCCCTCCTCTTCCTCCTCCCCCTCCCCTTCCCTCTCCCTCCTCCTCCTCCCCTTCTTCTTCTTCTTCTTCTTCTTCTTCTTCTTCTTCTTCTCCTAAACATTTCTATCTCAAGACTTCAAAAGAAAATTAGGATGCTTGGAAAAGTAGAAGGTATTCTCACTAGCCAAAAACATTAAGCTGATGACTTCAGAGCTGTTTTGCCCATAATCCATAGCAAAATAACACATTTGATATCATGACCTGGGCTTCACAGATGGATATGTATGTGTGTGGTTATGTGTAACTGAGACAAAAGTTTCTCTAAACCAAATTTTTCTTGGCATATGTGTAGTACTCTGTTTCATTTTATTTTATTCTATTTCACTTTTTAAAGACTGGTTCATGGGCCGTCAAGTTGATTTCATGACTTATGAATGAGTTTCAATGCACAGGCTGAAACCATTTTATTACACTGTATATAATATCAGCAAATTTTAGGCATTCTGTAAATGTCAAATTCTCTCATACCACTTTCCCCCCTTTATTCTGCCTCCCACTTTTCCATCAAATAAAATTGCATACAGTGCTTGAATGATCAAAACACCTGAAGTCTCCTTCATTTTGTTGACCTAAAGACACAGTGTTAAACATATTTTCCTAAACAATGGAGTTGTTTTAAAAAATCGTGAAGTTGGTGGTGCCTGGGTGGCTCAGTCAATTGAATGTTTGACTCTTGATTTTGGCTCAGGTCATGAACTTACGGTTCATGGGATTGAGCCCTGCATGGGGCTCTGTGCTGACAGCATGGAGCCTGCTTGGGATTCTCTCTCTCCCTCTCTCTGCCCCTCCCCCCCCCATACTATCTCTGTCTCTCTCAAAATAAATGAACTTTTAAAAAAATCAGGAATGAAAGACATATGGAATATAAAGAAAAACAGTATTGAAGAAGAAGTAGTAAAATGAAGAGAATAAGGTGTGATTTAAGCCTCAGCAAAACTAGGATTTCCTTTTTGAAATAGAATGGAATAATTTTCTATTCCACACATATGGCATCTGTTGCTGCTTTCTGGTATAAGACTTTGAAGATTAAGCACACCTTTTCTCGGTTTTCCTTGTATTGAAAGAGCTATTTGGCCTTTTTTCAGTACAAATACATTTTGATGTAAAATAATGGGTTCAATGGTTTGGGGGGGTGGTTAGTGGCTCAAATGAATAAAATAATTGGCTCAATGCTTTATTTCGTTTGTATGTATGTGTGGTCAGTCAGCTGCCAAAGCATTAGACTTACAAAGGGTTTGGCCAAAAGGACTTGAATCCATTTATATGCTTCAGACACAAGAAAGTTATAGGTTTACAGTGTTACGAGTTACTTTTTGGTCACTGTGTATTATTTCAACCATGTCAAAAGAGCCTTTTTTCCCCAACTGACTGGATCAACAACACATCTATACTAGCATGCCTCAGCTGGGCGTCACTTCCCAGCAATCTTTTGTCTATTTTTTATTGGTTCACTATTCCATTTCCAAGGAGAACTGTGGCAATTCCCCCGGATTGAAGCCTTAGTGCTCAATCTATGTCAAATCCTGAGTGATTTCTCTAATTTGTGTTTGAGGTGTATCTAGTTGAGACTCCTCGATTTCTCTGTCTTCAAATAACAACGTGTCTCTTCACCAAAAGAAGTCCCTGATTTTAAGGTATATTGTTTCTCAATCTCTTTTCTTCTTGCCTCTTCTGGAACATAAGCCCCTAAGTTTGTTCCTTCTCATCTGTATCTTCAAATTGTCCTTCTCCACTGGAAGTGTCTTCTCTTTTTATATTCTCCGATACCCTAACAAACTGCCCAAACATCTTTGTTCCACATTCCAATTTTCATAAGCTTTCATACTGTAACTCTCCTTTACTTCAAATTGACATATTTCTTGAAAATGTATTCCTGTTGCTTCGACTTCTTCATATTTATTCTTTCTTGTATCTCTAATCAAGCTTTCACCCACAAGTCTACTGCAACTGTTCTGAGTCTTCAGAACAAGACTATCCAGGAGGTGTTTTGTTTAAGTTGGTTTCCCTCACAAAGCCCTCTTGTAGTTTCTTGAATCCTTCCCAGGTTCCTTGTTCATAAGCTCTTCCTTGAAGAGTATGTATTTTCCAGAACCATGTCTTCACATCTCTTGGCATAGAAGTTGGGGAGAAAACTGTGGAACCATATTGCATTAGGTTCAATTTGGGGTCTGTCACTATAAGCTATGCCACCTGGCCCAATTTGCTCACTTTTTTCAAACCTGTAAATGAAAATAATAACAGTACCTATATCCTAGAGTTTCTTGAATATTAAATGTAAACTGTTTAGGGAGGGGTTTTTTTTTGCTGGTAATAAATGTTAGCTATCATTCCCACCACCAAGAAAATAGAAGCCCTTTTATTGGGGATGTGGGAATACTTTGCCAATTTCCCATAAAGAGAGCTCCTCCATAATACCTCTATAGACTTTTGTCTGGCTTTTCAGTTTTCTTCCCCCAGTGTATTAGGGGAAAGGGTCCAAGCATTTAATTTAATCCCCTCCATCTTCTTTCCTCTTTTACACCCAAAATTTTGTAGGGCAGTCTGCAGTGGCTAAGTCTATCATATGCTAGGGTTCCATATGAGGAACTCTGTCATTGCTGCACCTCTAAGCCATGACCTTCAATACATTTTGTACCCATCCACCATCTCCTTTATCAATTTCGGTTGATCCAGAGCTTGGCCAGAGAAAAGAGAATACCAACTCATTGGGTGCCTTCAAACCTCAACACGTATTTTTTTTTTTTTTGTCTATTACATTTGATTCTAAATTCCAGCCTTTCTCTGCTGTAATTTATTCTACATATTACTGCCTATAATTTTCCTAATAAGAAGTTCTTATGGTGTCTTTTATTTTACAACAAATACAGTTGCTCTCCATTATTTATAAAATTGTGTGTGGATTTCATTGAAACTTTTATGGTCCTCTACAGCATGGTTTGATTCTCCCACTGGTGCTTTTCTGTTACTTAATGCTCCAGATGAACTAGACGTTTCCCTAAATAGCACATAAGTTTTCTGCCTCTGTGCCTTGGCTTATGCTATTTCTTCGATTGAGAATAGCACCTGATTTTTTTTTTTTACTTTTTGAAATTCTGGTTATATTCTGAGACCATCCTAGTGTCATCTTTTCGGTAAAGACTTTCTTGATCCCCCAATCTGATATAATTTATGCCTTCTTCTGTATGTATTTTTAAATTCTCTTATGGCACATTCTCCTAATTTTATTTATTTTTTTTTTAATTTTTTTTTTTCAATGTTTATTTATTTTTGGGACAGAGAGAGACAGAGCACGAATGGGGGAGGGGCAGAGAGAGAGGGAGACACAGAATCGGAAACAGGCTCCAGGCTCTGAGCCATCAGCCCAGAGCCCGACGCGGGGCTCGAACTCACGGACCGCGAGATCGTGACCTGGCTGAAGTCGGACGCTTAACCGACTGCGCCACCCAGGCGCCCCAGATTCTCCTAATTTTAAATTTACAATGAGACTATTTTATTTTCCCTTGTACAATAAGACCACAACCTGTTTAAGAGAAGGAGCTACAGCCTCTCCTTTTTTAAACTCATTAGTTTCTATTGAGCATTAAGCATGAGACCCTATAGTTATTAAGTGCTCAGTAAATACGTTGTTATTTAATTGAAATTATTATATAATACAGGGTACCCATTAGACACATTTTCTAACTATCTATTCTTTTTGGCTTTTTAAAATGTTTATTTATTTTGAGAAAAAGAGAGAAAGAGAGCAAATTGGTGAGAGGCAGAGAGAAAGGGAGAGAGAGAATCCCAAGCAGGCTCTGCACTGTCAGCATAGAGCCTGATGTGGGGCTCCACCTCATAACCTTGAGATCATGACCTGAGCTGATATCAAGAGTTAGACGCTTAACCAACTGAGCCACCTGTTCTTTCTTTAAAGTAGTCCCCCTTGCCCCAAGAAGATAACTGTGATTTTAGCTGCAGTAACAAGCCATTTCTTGTGTCCAAAGGACACAGTGATTACAGTTGTCAGAGTAATTTTCTTGAAGTTTTCATATAGAAAATGTTGATCAAAGCCTTAAAACTTACAGTGGCAAAAGATGGCATTGGAACAGTAGTTTGATGACAGGTAGTTATCATGGCAGCAATGAGATTCATGCAAAATTTTCATTGAAAATGAGTCCCTTGGCATTCAAAGAAAGCCCTGGGCTGCTTATTTCCATAAAATACTGTTCATGCAACTATATGCAGAAGATTTTGAGTTAGGCATACTAGGTATTCTAAACCTAATTTAGAAAGACTGTAATATCAAATATTTGCAGTCTGTTATACTTGAGAAGCTTTTTATGATACTTTGCTTTCTCCATCATAAACGTACTGTTTCTGTTCTCTGTCTCTCTTTCCCTTATCTCAGTTCTCTTCTTCCCCTTTGTTTCTAAATCCTTTAAAAAATACCCTGCCCTCTTTTCTTCCTACATATTTTATTTTATTCTTGACTTATCTACTTGTAGGTTTGTTCCACCAAAATGTTCTACCACAATGACTTCAGAGAAGTCACTGGAACCAAAAAGCTTATAAGTAGATCTTACTACATGCAAGGCAGGAATAAAATCCATGAGAGAAGGGGTCATACCTCCCATAATTGGTATTATAGTCCAACATCACATTCTGCATTGAAGTAGTAAATATAGTTGCTGAATGAATAAATTAACAATAATTCTAATACATGATAGAGACTTCCATCATGTCTAGGAAAATGAAAGCTTCTTGCCCTGGCTGTACTGAGAACTGATGAAGGTTCTTTTGTCCAAGCTCTCACCAACTGTCTCCCCAGAAAACTGTGCTGATCTCATTACATGGGCATGCTCATGATTAAATGTTAGTGCTTCTAGAGAGCTCTTTCCCTCCCATCTCTTTTCTTTGCTCATTCCTATTTAACTCATCCATCAGACTCTAGTTTAGATAGTTTCTTTCCATACAACTCAAATATAGTATAAGTGTCTGATCTTAGAAAACACTGAATTTTTCCAATCACCATGCTTATCATACTGTTTTAACATTGTTATTTGACTTGTCTATTTCTCCATGTATTGTTATTTGCATTTGATCAGGGACCTGTATGCCTTGTTCACAGCTGTATTTTCAATATCTAAATATTCTACTTGGCAACAGTCAGGGTAGAGACACTGAGTGAAAGCCATTAAATGAAATATTTAAATAGGATCTCTGGTTTAACCTGGTTAGTCATCTGAACTCTTCTGAAGAACTAATGAAAACCCAGGGCACCCGACAAAGTCAACATCACTGGAAGTCTGGTTTGAATGAGGGAGTCAGGAAGGATTGATCAACAGGTGACACACCATGGGATCATGGAAGAAGTGAAGCACAATGTCTAGGAATTAAACTAGAATAAAATTCCAAGGGACAGTTTGACTAAAACATCCATCTGGAGGGGATGGGCAGGAGCAATGTAAGGAAGAGTACAACGTAAGTTACAATGTAAGGAAGTACAATGTAAAGAGGACTAAACTAGAGACACAATGGCATTAAAAATGAGTAGGAAAGGAGAGTGGGCTGAAGAGCCTGAAGTCCTTGAAACATAACCAAAGAATTTTTTATACAGCTTCTGACCTAGAGCACAGAAATAAGGGAACTGTTTAAGCATTCTGGTCCAGTTTGGATAGATGTTGCTATTCTCTATTTCCCATAAAATGCCCTTTAACATGGAGAAAAAAAAGAACATAATAATTTCCCAACTAAATTTGACTTTAAAACTATTGTTGGTCTTGGATAAACTTAACATTTTGGGCTGAATTGAGAACTAATTGGTAATTAATAGATACTTTCTCACTTAGAATAGACCAAGCTCAAATACTCTAAATGAAAGTAGGGAGACATTTTATTTGTATTCTCTGCTCTCTGGAAAAGAGGCCCTGGCTCAAGACCAACCAAAACATTGGGCAGGTATCTTCTGCAAGTGTCTTTTGAGGTGGTCATAGAACTTATCCCCCATGTCCATTTGACAGCATACTACGTCATAGGAAACATCAGAGCAGAAATGTTGATAGTGGTACATGGCATCCCAATAAGTGTATTTCCATCAGGTAAATGTTGCTCCTCTCTGGACCCTTTTAATGTTGTCCTATTTTGTTTTCTTAATGTGCAATAGTAATATCTGAAGTAATCTTATTTATGTAGATAAGTATTGTCTGCTTCTGGTACTAACATGTAAGCTCTGTGAAAAGAAGGACATAGTTCACCGCTGCATTTTCTAGCACCTAGGACATTACCTGTAAGTATTTGTTGAATGACAAATTAAGGAAAATGGAGGGAGTTTGAAGTACTTGTGTCTTCAGTACATGTTGTGGAGTATACTCTATCTCTTCAAGCCAACGGAGAACCAGAGAGAGGTCATAAGAGAAAAGCTTCTCCTAATTCAACAGAACTATGCTTGAGAATCTGCATGCTGGTTCACATTCTGGCTGCATGCTTGATGAGACACTCTTAGCAATCCATGGGGCCAACCCATACATCTTGTCCATTAGCAAAACTGAGCCTGGATAGAGTTCTTATTTTTGAAAATAGCACCTAATTAGAAAATAAGTTTAGGAAATTTCTTGACATCTTTGATAGAATAAACAAGACATAGTCTTCATGAAACAAGGGGTAAACAGCCAAAAGATGAGAATATGAGGCAGACAGAAGATTGGGTAAGGAAGGCATAAAAAAACAACAGCAAAAGTAGATTAAAATCTGCGCTAAAGAATTAAAATTGGCTTTGTGGATAATAAAATGATGATACAGAGGCAGATGCTAAAGCTGAGACTATTTAACATGTCCTGAGCACTGATGTATTTCAGGCCATGTGCTAAGCCCTATACATATGCCATTGGCTACCCCACCTCTCTAAGCATGGCTGCACACTAGGATCAACTAAAGAAAAATTTTATATGTCAGTGCTTTACAGCATACAAAGATTCTGATTTAATTGGTCTAGAACAGGACTTAGGCAGTTCCACATCATTGTACAACTCCAGCAATCACTACCAACAGAGAATAGAATGTCTCATGAACTGTGCGGTGTCATAGCTCTAAGCTTACCCGACTTTATTATTATTACTGTTACTATTACATTTCATGAGTGATTTAAATAAAAATCCAGTATTGAAAACTATCAGCATGTGCGATTCCATTTAATCTCATTTTGGGGGATAGCCTTGAGATGGTCTCCCAAGATACAGAGAGAAAAGCAAATAAATAAAAGTGATGAGAAAGGAGACTATAGAAATGGGAAATAACCAGAAAAAAAATGCAAACAGAATTACAGGCACTCTCATAGCACAGGCCAAGGCCATTAAAATAGAAGTAATTCTTTACAACATAATTGTAAAAAGTCTTCAGTCACAAAGAAGGACTCATTGAAAGGGCATGCCATACTTCAGATAAAATTTATAAAAAAGAGGCATTTAGACACATCCTTGCAATGTTTATGAACTTCAAAAGTATAAAATATTCTTATGAATCCATAAGCAAGGATCAGAAAACAAAACAGAAACAAAAAAAGAAAACTGGCCACAAAGGTGTGAACTTGGGTTAGTTTCAGATTTTTACGATGGGAGATAATTTTGAAATGTCCATAGAATTTTGTGGAAGATAGTATGTTATCTGTGACCAACCAAGATGTTGCTCTCATGTGAAAGCAAGAGAAAAACATTTTCATTTAAGATCTTAAGAACCCACTGAAAAATTACACAAATATATTCTCCATCTGACTAGATTTAATAGCCATTAAATTTTTATCTCATAGCATAAGCCAGATGCATTTTAGATAGATTAAATGATATGTGTGTCTATATTTATAATTTACATTATATATATTATATTAACAGTACACTGAAAGATAATATAGATAAATATTTCAAAGTAATGGCAAGAATCAAAAAGGAACGTATTTAAATTTTTTTTTCAACGTTTATTTATTTTTGGGACAGAGAGAGACAGAGCATGAACAGGGGAGGGGCAGAGAGAGAGGGAGACACAGAATTGGAAACAGGCTCCAGGCTCTGAGCCATCAGCCCAGAGCCCGACGCGGGGCTCGAACTCACGGACCGCGAGATCGTGACCTGGCTGAAGTCGGACGCTTAACCGACTGCGCCACCCAGGCGCCCCAGGAATGTATTTATAAAATTGGCTCTTTAAACATCTTTTGCCTACAGGAATCAAGACAGACCAAATTTTATTTTTTATTTTTTATTTTTTATTTTTTTTATTTTTTTTATTTTTTTTAGTTTTTTAATTTTTTTTTTTCAACGTTTATTTATTTTTGGGACAGAGAGAGACAGAGCATGAATGGGGGAGGGGCAGAGAGAGAGGGAGACACAGAACCCGAAACAGGCTCCAGGCTCTGAGCCATCAGCCCAGAGCCCGACGCGGGGCTCGAACTCACGGACCGCGAGATCGTGACCTGGCTGAAGTCGGACGCTTAACCGACTGCGCCACCCAGGCGCCCCTATTTTTTATTTTATTTTTAACACAAACACATTTATTTGCTAACCAAAGGGATGATCATAATTAAATCAACACTTTGAAATAGTTGCATGTAAACTGTTGATGATAAAGGCAATTGAACACAGTAATGAAAAATAAAAGCAGTATGGGGATTTCCTCATTGAACTGAGCTTGTTCATCCTCCCAGATAATTCCTGTCCAAAATGATGATGGAATTTTTACCCTACTTTTTCATAGACATAAGTACAGGTGACATTGTTCATGGCACCTTCCGTTACTAATTTCCCATCTTCTAGTTTTCTTGTTAATGTGCTTTCCTTCCATCACATTCCTGATGTTGAACCAATGCATTGTTAGTGTAGTTGCAGACAGTCTGTTTTTCTGCTATCAGCTGTAGTTTCTTCAAACTTGTAGGTTACAGGAAAACTGTTGTTTTCAAAGTGTTCTCAGTTTTTATGATGAGGATTTTGCCATCAGAAGAGATGATATAGTCTGGTTGGCCACTGCACCCACTTTTCACAGAGCCATCTCCATTCCTACTTCCTTCATGTTATTTGTCAAAGCCTTTGCTCTCCATTAAGCTCTATCTTCCTACCATTTGCTAAATGGTGGCCATGGTGGGCATGGGAAGGACGATTGACCAACAAACTAGGAATATATTCTCAACATATATAATAGACTGTATGTGTATACATACATATGTATAAACATCTATGTATATGAGTATATACATACACTGTAGTGATGTAACAAATATGAAATATATGGGAAAATGACATAAACGGATAATTACCCAAAATATATTAATTTAATGTATATTTTTTGAGTGAATGTGTAAGCAAAAAGTTTTATTCACTTTTCCCCCCCAGATTTAGTGAGATATAACTAGACATATATCACTATATAAGTTTGAGGTGTACAATGGGTTGATTTGACACATTAATATATGTGAAATGATTACAACAGTAGGGTTAGGTAACACCTGTATCACCTCACATAATTACCATTTCTTTCTTTCAAGTATTTAATACAGTATTATTAAGTATAATCACTATGCCATATGTTAGAGTCCCCAAACTTACTCATCTTGTAACTGAACGTTTGTACCCTTAACCAACATGTTTTCTGCACACCCGGGCCCCACTATTCTACTTTATGTTTCTAGGAGTTTGACTTTTTTTATATTCCACATTTAAGTGTGATCATACGGCATTTGTCTTTGTCTAGCTTATTTTACTTAGCATAATGCCCTCACGGTCCATCAATGCTTTTGCAAATATATTTCCTTCGCTTTTATGGCTGAATAATATTCCCTTCTGTATATATATACCACATCTTCTTTATTCACCCATTGCTGGATATTTAGGTTGTTTTTACATCTTGGCTATTGTGAGTAATGCTGCAATGAACATGAGAGCAAAGACAACTATTTGAGATACTGATTTGACTTCCTTTCGATATATACATAGAAGTAGGATTGCTTAATCATATGGTAGTTCTATCTTTAATTTTTCTGAGGAAACTTCATTCTGTTTTACGTTGTGGCTGTACCAGTTTACATTCCCACAGTGTACAAGGGTTCCCTTTTCTCCACTATTGCTAATACTTGCTGTTTCTTTTCTTTTTGATAACAGCCATTCTAAACAGGTGTGAGGTGATATCCCACTGTGGTTTTGATATGCATTTCCCTGATGATTAGTGATGTTGAAAATTTTTTTCATGTACCCAACGGACATTTGTATGTCTTTGGAAAAACTGATTATTTGGCTTCTCTGCCCATTGTTTAATTGGACTGTTTGGGTTTTTTGCTCTTGACTTATATGAGTTCTTTATATATTTTGAATATTAACCCCTATCACATACATGATTTCCAAATATTTTTTCCTATTTCATATGTTGCCTTTTCGTTTGGTGATTGTTTCTTTTGCTGTGCAGAGGCTTTTAGTTTGATGTAGTTCAACTTGTCAGTTTTTGCTTTTGTTTCATGTACTTTTGGTATTGTATCCAAAAATCATCACCAAGACTGAGAGAGCAATGGACCTCTTTAAAAAAATTTTTTAAATATTTATTTATTTCTGAGACAGAGAAAGAGAGAGAGTGGGGAAGGGGCAGAAAGAGGGAGACACAGAATCTGAAGTGGGCTCCAGGCTCAGAGCTGTCAGCACAGAGCCTGATGTGGGGCTTGAACCCACAATCTGTGAGATCGTGACCTGAGCTGAAGTCAGATGCTTAACTGACTGAGCCACCCAGGTGCCCCAAGAAATGGACCTCTTTGGCAGCATCCTACACAGCTGGAGGAGCTGGGTGCTCAATCACATGCTCTTACTTTCTCCTTGTGGGAGAAATAATGTTTTGAGAAGATCTCTCTTGGACCTGCACTGTGCACCAGCCATCAGAGGGCTGATGTAGATAAAGTCCAACTGTTCCTCTATCCCTCTCCAGTACATACAAACTTGTATTTGTATGTGTGTCATCAGTATGCTGGAACTTTGCTCAAGACCTGGACTTCCACAAAGGCTCTCTTACCCATGGATGATTGTCTAAGTTTTTTTCTGGGGGCTTCTGGATCACAGCTAAGAGAAACTGGAGTTGGTTCGTGTGCCTTTGCAGTGTCCACAGCCAGGACCAAGGTCTATCTGCCTGTTAACTGATGCATAAGTAGGCAAGGCTCTTCCCGGGTCCCTTGGTGTAAAGTGCCAGATGCCATAGCTCCCACGAAAGTACTTTCTTCCATGAATGGATGCCATGTTTTTGTTGTTGGGGGTTTGGGCGACACAATCCTGGTACATGTTTGCAGCCATGTTGCTGATGTTACTCTCCATATGTATGTGCGTGTGTGTGCGTGTGTGTGTGTGTGTGTGTGTGTGTGTATAGAATTTAATTAATAACAAAGGCAAATTAAAGAAGTTATCTGATACATTGTTTTACCTACCAAATTACAAAATATTTAAATAAATAATAACATGATATTTCTCCATACTGGAGACTGTGAGTAGATGAACATTCTCAGAAACTATTAAATGTGTGAATGGCTGTAACATTCTGGAAAGCAAACTACCAATATGTATTAACAACATTTAAAAAGCTTATTTCTTTTGATTTAGTACTTCCCTTCTTACTCTATTCTTAGAAAATATTTAAGGATACTGACTGAGATATAAGAAAAAGGATGTTCACTTCATATTACTTGCAGTAGAAAAAAATGTCAAAACCAGCAAAAATGTCTAGCTATTGGGCAGTAAGAATATTTCTGTTATAGACATAAAAATAGTTAAAAATAACTTTTTTATGATGTGGGGAACATTTATATATAATCACAAATAAAACACTGAATATGAAATTATTAGTATATTTTGAGTTTTGTGAGAAAATGTATATATATGTGAAAGAAGACTGGAAAAAATTGACCAAACATAATATTATTATTGTCTAGATGGTGGGATTATAGTTAACTCATATAATCTTCTCTACAGCTTCATATATAACATTTTAAGTACATGATAAAAAGTTAACAAAATAGTGGGGAAGGGTTATTCAGTAAATAGTGTGCTGATAAATAGCAATTTAGAAACACTTCAGATTAGATCCTTAAATTACCTTGCACACAAGTATAAATTTATTTATTGCTTTAACACTATTTTCTGCCTATTTTTATGCCAGGACTGTAGCCTTTTGCATTCCAATTTTTGTTTTTTTGTATCTCAATGACTAAAATTTGTACATTGTTTTAGGAACAAAAAAACTAGCTAGGCTAGTTTAATCTATTTTCACAAAAACCAAGTACACAGTGATAGAAATATCAAGTCTTTCATTTATACTTGTATCATTAATTTTCTCATGAGGAAAAAAAAGAACTAGGCTAATGCATAAATTCTCAGCTTTTTGCTATAATGCCATTACAAATCAATTTGAAAGAATGTGTGCAATTCTTATACTGTAGGGAATATTTAGCAATTACATTACTTCAGAATTCTGTTTTTTTTTTTATAGAATGTGTACTCACTGGAGAGTTAAGTAATGTTAAATAAATTAGCATCTTAATGAAAACTGTATATTAATACTGTTCCTGTTCCTAAGTAGTAATTTAATTCCAGTAAGTCAAGGAATTCGATTCTTGCTAAATAAATATCATTGTCTTGAAAAATACAATGCTGCAACTAAGCATTTGTACTCCCTGATGTTTAGAGAAAGCCATTATTAAAGAGAAAATGTATTCATTTTTAAGACTATATGGTTTGGAAATTTTGCTTATTGTCCAGTCGGGCAAATTAGATAGGCATAGTCAGTGCTCTCAAGCAAGTTGTTAGATAATCCAGTTTAGTTATAGAATGTAGTTATTACATACCGTATAGCTAAAGTAATAGAATTTCAACAGCTCTATCATAAATTTAATTTCTTTAAAAGATGTAGCCCAACACAAAGAATAAGACTAAGATTCTTACCACACAGTATATGGTTAGATGATAGTTTTTGTTTTCTTTTTTAAAGTTTATTTATTTATTTTGAGAAAGAGAGAGAGACTGTGTGTGTGTGTGTGTGTGTGTGTGTGTGAGTGTGTGTGTGTAAGTGGGGCTGAGAGAGAGACAGTGAGAGAAAGACTCTCAAGCAGGCTCTACACTGTCAACACAGAGCCAGACATGGGGCTCAATCCCAGGAATCTCTAAACCGTGACCTGAGACGAAATCAGGAGTCCAAGACTCAACTGACTAAGCCTCTCAGGTGCCCCTAGAGGATAGTTTTTAAACACCATACACAAAACTAAACTCAAAATGGATGAAAGACCTAAATGTAAAATAGGGAACATCAAAACCCTAGAGGAGAAAACAGATAGCACTTTTTGACCTTGGCTGCAGCAACTTCTTACTAGACATGTCTCCAAAGGCAAGGGAAACAAAAGCAAAAATGAACTATTGGGACTTCATTAAGATAAAAAGCTTCTGCAGAGCAAAGGAAACAATCAACAAAACTAAAAGGCAACTGACAGAATGGGAAAAGATATTTGCAAATGACATATTAGGTAAAGGGTTAGTATCCAAAATCTATAAAGAACTTTTCAAACTCAACACCCAAAAAACAAATAATCCAGTAAAGACATTGGCAAAAGACATGAGCAGACACTTTTTCAAAGAAGACATCCAGATGGCTAACAGACACATGAAGAGATGCTCAATATCATTCATCATCAGGGAAATACAAATCAAAATCACAATGAGATACCTCCTCACACCTGTCAGAATGGCTAAAATTAACAACTCAGGAAGCAACAGATGCCAATGAAGATGTGGAGAAAGGAGAATACTTTTGCACTGCTAGTGGGAATGAGAACTGGTGCAGCCACTCTGGGAAACAGTATGGAGGTTCCTCAAAAAATTAAACATAGAGCTACCCTATGACCCAGCAATTGCACTACTAGGTATTTATCCAAAGGATATGAAAATGCTGATTCGAAGGGGCACATTCACATATAGTATGTATGTATGTGTGTGTGTATATATATATATATATATATATATATAATGGAATACTACTTGGAAATGAAAAAGAATGAAATCTTGCCATTTGCAAAAACATGTATGAAACTGGAAGGTGTTATGCTAAGTGAAATAAGTTAGTCAGAGAAAGACAAATATATTACTTCATTGATATGCGTATTTAAGAAACAAAACAGATGAACATGGGGAAGGGAGGGAAAAATAAGATAAAAACACAGAAGGAGGTGAACCAGAATAGACTCTCAAATACAGAGAACAAATTTAGGGTTGCTGGAGGGGTGTGGCATGTGGCTAAGGGCTAAGTGGATGATGGGCATTAAGGAGGGTACTTCTTGGGATGAGTACTGGGTGTTATATGTAAGTGATGAATCATAATTCTACTCCTGAAACCATTATTACACAATATGTTAACTAACTTGGATTTAAATAAAAATAAATAAATAAATAAATAAATAAATAGCATTTTTAATCCAAAAGAATTTAACTTTTCAACAAAATTAATACCTCGGTGTGATTAAAAAAATAATACATATTAAAGAGTTAACTTTAAAAATATCATGTGTTAGTAAATGTGAAAAATACCATGTAAAGTGAACAAAGTATTTTTAAAATAATATTTTCAAGTTTGCATGTAATGTTTTGTTTTGAATTATAGTTTATATTGGGTATTAGGTTTAGTCAATAATGGCTACACAAATAACTTTGTGTCATGGAGTAGAAGGCTGTGTGTGTGTGTGTCTGTGTGTGTGTGTGTATTTTTCATGTTAAACATGGTTTGCCAGGTTGTTCATACAGTAGTTTCCAAAGTCCCACAAGACTTATTCTCCTGTTCAGTTTTTCCTACTTTTGAATTCTCAGGGAAATCTTTGGTCTTGATTAGTGCCTTGAAATTTTGACCAATGGCCTTGTTTTGCCTTCTTAACTCAGAATGCAGAAGACACAGTACACAGGAATATATGAAAAATCATGTATGAACAGTATTTGTTAAGTGCTTATTATGTGCCAAATTCTGTGCTAGTAGTTTTGTATGTGTTAGGTAATACTCATGGCAAATAATTTCACAGATAAGGAAGCTGAAACTCAGAGGTTAAGTCACTTTCAAAGATGCCTTACCTATACATAATTAGTCATGGATTTGGGATTTGTTTTTAGAGACATCTGAGTCCAAAGTCTATAACAAGAAGAGGAGTTAATTAAGAATTTTAATATATATATATTATACATATTAATTATATGTTAATTAATATATTAATGTATCAATAGATAGCTACTAATCAATAGATATATAGTAATATAATATATATTAATAGATATATAATTAATATATCAATAGATATGTATTAATAGTATATTAATATATCAATAGCTATATATTAATTCATCTGATAAACTACTCCATGTCTATAAAAGGCCCTACACCACTTTCTCAAAAATGTGCTGGTTGTCTTCTGGTAGTTATCCTCATGTTATGGTTTGGAATCACTAAGCTGAGATACACCGGAGTCAAATTCATCAAGATTCACTGGGCTTTCAGGTCTGCCAATCAATGGCAGCATCTGATAGATGAACTTGAAGAGTCTGAACCATGCACTAGGAGTCTGCTTTTTCTTGCTGGCTGCCAGTAGATGTGTTAGCCTAGGCTGCATTTCTTCAGATGCTCTCAGAATTTTTCAAATGAAGGTGCATTGAACCTAGCTGGGCCGGAGGTTCTGGAGGCCACCCGCAGGTTCAATGATTTGCTAGGAGCACTCATAGGACTCACTCTGTAGTGGCCCTCATGGCTACAGATTTTTACAATGAAAGGATACAGAGCAAATCAGCAAAGGGAAAAAGCACATGGGACAACATTGGGAGAATCCAGGCAAGTGTTAAGAATGCCTTTAAAGTTATTTAAATATTTAAAATATATAGATAGTTCAGAAACAAACGTAACAAATATCCATGCAAACCGGTCGTATTTAGCAAATGTTAACATACTGCCATTTTGATTTTAGTTGTTTTAAAGCTACTTCCCTTATTAATAGCCAGCTCAGTTGTTATTTCCCCAGAGCTGGATCATTATGTAGCTCACCTCCAAGGACACTATTCATGTAAAATACAGTGCAAATGGAGATGAGCAACGCTGCAGTTCTGCCCTTGAAGTGGCCACTAGCTGAGAGTTGGTATGGACTTTTCCTGACAGTGATTTTATACTTTTACTACATGTGTATGGACCCACAAATAATTTATAGTATTATTTTTGAATTTTCAAAGATACACATAAATGCTAGTCGCCTCTTGGTAGCTAAATCTAAGGCAATATTTTCAGTGTTCATCTCATTTGATCTCTCCATAGCATTGGATTCAGTGGACCACTTCCTTCTTTAAACTCCTCCTCAAGCACATTTAGCACCAGTATATTCCCCTCTTCCATCTTTCCACTCAATAAAGTCTCCTTCCTTGACTTTTCAAATCCTTTGTGTCCTTTTTTGCTAAACCCAATCTCATAGGGATTTTATTCATACCCATATATTCTAGTAGTACCTTACCTATATGGTGATGACTGCCTCGGTGGGATCTTCATTCCTGGTTTTATGCCTTCACTAATATCCTTATGAGATTGATTAGTGAGTACATGAACTGTGATCAGGTCTACCTCAGGCCTATTTTCCATACTTTATTTAAAAAAATTTTTTTTAACGTTTATTTATTTTTGAGACAGAGAGAGACAGAGCATGAACAGGGGAGGGGCAGAGAGAGAGGGAGACATAGAATCTGAAACGGGCTTCAGGCTCTGAGCTGTCAGCACAGAGCCCGACGTGGGGCTTGAACTCACGGATCATGAGATCATGACCTGAGCCGAAGTCGGACACTTAACCGACTGAGCCACCAGGTGCCCCTCCATACTTTATTTTAAGCCATAGATTATATAATCAGTTGAGTAATAGATAAACCTATAAATCTTAAATTTATTTTTATTTTGGTGCTATGTTTTTTCCAGTAGATGAGACATTTTTCAGTTTGCAAGGTTGTAAATTTATTATCACTCTTCTCAGATACACTTCTCTTGTTTTAGTCCCAAGAAATGGCATTAATCATCCAACCAGAATGAACTAGCCACCTTTCTTCACTCTTTTCTTTACATTACAACCAACACTGGGCTCCACTGGAATTCCCTCTGGGCTCCACTGGACTCCCTCTTTCACACTTCTGCAATCATTCAATTATTTCCAACCATATTTCCACTGACCAAGTAAAGAATCTTATCAGTTCTCATCTGTACTATTCTCTCTTTGTAACTTGTTTTCCTTATGCTAGTCTCACAACGTGCCCTCCTCCAACAATTCATTCTCCCTGTGCCTCCAGAGGGACCTTATTAGAATCCAACTCGGTTTATGTCATGCACCCCAATCCCCAACCTCTTACATCCGGTGATAATGTCCTATTCATGTCTCTCTGCTGAATAGCTCTCCAAGCATTCAAGATATAGAGCGAACTCCATAGCAGGACCTCTGAGGCCTTTGGCATTCTGACACATTCTCACAATTTACCGCCTTCTTTGACAACTCCTGCTAATCATTTTGCTTCCAGCCACCTGAAACTAACATTTCTCATGTTTTCTCTTAGTGGGAGTTTTTTACTTGGTAAGGTATAAGTAACTTACAGCTTTTAATGACTGAACACATAAAAATGCTAACCACATTACCACCTCCCAGGACTTCACCTGAGTTATACAATGTCTACTTGTCTTAAAGAAGTTCACTCATCAGGGCGCCTGGGTGGCGTAGTCGGTTAAGCGTCCGACTTCAGCCAGGTCACGATCTCGCGGTCCGTGAGTTCGAGCCCCAAGTCGGGCTCTGGGCTGATGGCTCAGAGCCTGGAGCCTGTTTCCGATTCTGTGTCTCCCTCTCTCTCTGCCCCTCCCCCGTTCATGCTCTGTCTCTCTCTGTCCCAAAAGTAAATAAACGTTGGGAAAAAAAAAAAAAAAAGAAGAAGTTCACTCATTTATCACCTCTTCCCCAAAAGGTTTTCTTAATCTCCAGTTCTTCCTCGTCCCAGGGAGTGAAAGTATTTCTTCATCTCCACTGACTGCATTGTATTATCATCTGTTAACTTGTTTATATCTTTTGCTTTTCCTGATAACAAGTACTTACTCATTTGTTTCCTCAGTGACAACCATATACTCAATAATGGGAGACACCCAATAAATATTTATTGAGTAGTGGGATAAACAAAATTCTGTTGTAGAGATTTATAATTTGAAAAGTCTATTTAAAAAATCCTATCAAGGTTTAGCTCACAAACTACCTCCTAATTGAGTTTTTGAGATCCTTCCCCCTCTATTAACTGGTTATGACTTTTCTTTCCTTTCCTCTCTTTCCTTTCTCGTAACTCATGATGTTCTACCTTGTGTAATTTATGTGCATGTGTGTCTTTGCCCGACCTTCCCCATTCCAACTTTAAGCTCCTGGGAACACTGATACTGGGTCCCCATCCTCTTTGAATCCCTAGCACCGAACTATGCCCTCTAAGGCAGATTGTTATATGCTCATTGGATTTTGAATTTATTTAACTGCTATATCATGATCAGGCTATAGTATCAGTATCAAGCCAAGACCACATATTAGTCATATTTTAGATCTCCTGGAAATATTTTTTTTTGCTTAAACTATTATATTAAAATAAATTATCACTATAAAGCAGCGGATCATATTTTCTATGAAACGGAAGTGTGAGGTCAGAATGATATAATGAAGTGACTATCCATCTATCTATGTATCTTTCGACCTCCTGGCACCATGTCAGAAACAGAATGTTCAACACAGGGTAATTATTATTTTATGACATTTAAGTAATCAACATGGACTTTCTAAAATACTCCTAAATATAGTCTATAATTCTCTGATGGCTATCCTAATGACATCAGATGTTCCTCATCAACACCATTGTTCTAAATTTTGAAATTTCCTCAGAACTGCTATCAAGATTCTATTGTATGCCATCATGAGGTGATTTGAGTCATAGCTGTGACAGTCTGATCAGTCAGAGTTTTGCTAGATGCTCACAGTGTTTTTTCGGAAAGAAACTAATCTTTGAGTGAATTTTAAACAAATGCACATGAAAGAACAGATAATACTAATTAGGCACAACCAGAATTCATCACAGTGGAATACTTAATGTATATTCTTTCCAACACCATAATCGAGGTTATTATTACATTTAGCAAACACTTATTAAATACCTACCTGGGTAAAACACCATGTTGAGTATTTGAAATCAGAATCTATCAGGATGTTATCTTATAACCCCATATTTATAAGACTGGATGGTAGAAGAATTTAACTTACTTTTCTCAGTTTAAATGGGGATTGTCAGGGGCTAGAGAGAGAGAGAGGAAATGGAGAAGTATTGGTCAAGGAGTACAAATTACTAGTTATGAAAGATGAATAAGTTCTGGGGGTCTAATGTACAGCAATGTGACTATAATTAACATATAATTAACAATGCTGTATTATATACTTGGAATTTGCAAAATGTTCTCACCATGCAAAGAAAGTTAGCTTGATAATGGGTGATTATTTCATAATGCAGACATATACCAAAATATCAAATAGCACATCTTAAATATATACTATTGTTATTTGTCAATTATACTTTAATAAGGCTGGAAAATTTTTTTAAAGAGCAAAAAAATAAGGCCAGAATTGCTCTGGTAAATAGTACAAATTTGTATTCATTCAGGAACCATTATAAAAAATGTGCTACATACTCACTAACATGAACATGTGCACAAGCATCTTTCTTGTACTGTTTTTCTAAATGAGCAACATGGAGATAATTATATCACAATTAGTTCTTGTTGAAGGCATGTTCTTTAGTGAGTGCTTAAATGCACCATTTAATTAACCTATGAGGCACAGAGAAGTTAAACAAACCGAAAAATAACAGGAGAGTATCAACATTTAAGAGCCGTCGATGCTGGTTAGCCACCATGCAATATTGGTATAAGGATTTATTTTACCAAATAAATAAATGGAAAATGTGAAATTATATATAAATAAAATTATAAAATTGTAAATAAATAAATAAAAAGAAATGTGAAATGCTCATTCCTTAAAAATGCACCCTAGTATTTGGCATCTGCAATTTTATCATTTTCTAAAGAAAAATTTCTTATTTTTCATTCTGAAAGTTTTCTAATACCAATTAAAATGCAGCCTGACCTGACTTATTTTATTTTCCATATAGTTCCAAGTGAATATTTCTGCATTAATTCACAAATACTTGACTTTTTGTTGCATATCATTTAAAAATATCACAGTGCATTTCATAATAACAGTACATTTATTACTACACAAATTGCATTAAATCTTCACCTGTAGTGAGGCTATAGCATTAAAATAAATGTAACATTCCTCTCATTCTGAGGTAGCCACTTGACAAATAGCAGAAACTAAAATCTGAAAAATAAGTCTATTGCAGACTCCCACAGCCAATGCAGCCTGCCGCCATTTTCAAATGGACATTAATAAACAAACAAACAAACAAACAAACAAACAAAAAACCTCTGAAATGGTGGAGAGGGCAATAAATAACAGATAAGAAACATGTCCTCATTTGCCAGAAAATTCATTAGAATTCTAATTAATTTTTTTTCTTAGATTGACAAAAGGTATTTTTTTTTAATTTATTTATTTTTGAGACAGGGGAGGGTCAGAGAGAGGGAGACACAGAATCTGAAACAGGCCCCAGGCTCTGAGCTGTCAGCACAGAACCCGACGCGGGGCTCGAACTCACGGACGGAGAGATCATGACCTGAGCCGAAGTCGGCCGCTTAACCGATTGAGCCACCCAGGCGCCCCACAAAAGGTATTTAAGATCAATTAAGTACAGGGAAAAAACCAAACAAATGTGTATCCCTTAAGGAAAGAACTTTTTCTTCTACCACGCAGAGAGTCCTTCTGAAGCAGGCCAAGTGAAATGCATACAAGTGATGTTAAGTAAATGTTGACATTATAATGCTATCAATTGACCCCTAAGAGAAATGCTGCCCCCGTTCTGAAATGAACATGAAGGCAGATTCCATAAGTCACCAACTGATAAAAATATAAGCATCAATGAATAATGTTGCTGGTCTCTAAGTCATATTTGCATGTCCTTTTGTAGTTTCAAAGTGATTTCCTCCTTGTATTCATTTAATCACAACAACCTTATGATTTAGCATAGAATTTAAAACTGAAAGAGACAATGGGGATCATGGAATATCACTCACTTCACAGATAAAGAAATCTGGATCCAACCTCATGTTTCGGGTGGAAGGGAACTCAAACCATCAAAACGTATGCCCAAGAAACACTTGACAAACTGGGATAGATGGAATAATGTAATGTAGGAAAGTGATCTGTTTAAATATGAACGAGGAAATGGTAGAAACTTAATTTTCATGGAATTCAGACATGAGATGGTATTGATGAAGCCTAAATTTACATATTCTTTGCATATGGTAGATTAAAGTTTTATATTTTAATCTGTCACAAGAATTTGCTAGCTGGGAAATTACATTTAGGTGGATGAACTCTTTTCGGAATAGTACATGATTTCAAGAACTCAAACAGAAAAAAAAAAAGAAAGAGGGAATCACTTATTAAAATTGTTTTCCTAAAATGAGATTCTGGATGCAACACTTCCTCTTTCCTTCTCCTTTCTTTTTTTTTTTTTTTGTCCTCCAAAATACATGCTTGGCATACAAAATATTTAAAAAATAAAATGAAGCAATGCGGAACTCAGTAAGCATTTTTATCTGGTTCAGTGTCTTTAAATCCTTCATTAAAACTTTGTCTATTTGCCTAAGCAGAAAACCTTCTATATTATGTCAATATTTTAAGAGTAATATTGGAATGAAATATTGCTGTTTAGTGATTTTTCTCCCTAATTAAGTTTTGTGGGAAAGAATTTCAAAACAAAGGCTGAAAAAAATCTATATTGAAGGGCATGCTGCCCTGTGGACACAGAGCAGGACTTACTGATCACCCTCTGGAAGTTTCCATTTTGCCACCTCCTTCCTCCACTTCCTTCTTTGTGACAGCTGAGTTTGTTGGTTACAGTCTTGTCCAGGAGAAACTGAACTGGCCTTAACCACATGGAAATTGATTCCATATACTCAGCTTCATAAGCACCATTTTGGGGAAGATATTACAGACAGCTTCCTTTAAATGCTGAATTTTAAATACTATATATCCAATAAACTTGTTTTTTTTTTTTTTTTTGAAAAGAAAAGCTCTAGTGATATCCAGTTGAGGATGTCCAGAGAGGTTGCCAGGGCTGTCTGGCCTAAAGCCTGGAACCAGACTGTGAGTAATGAGGTGGGAGGGACTTATGATGGCTCTTTAAAGAGTTTTGCTGGGAGAGAGGGATAAAAAGCGCCTTAGGAAGTCCTGCAGAGAAGGAGGGGAACTTAGCTTTGGAAAGCCTTCCGATAGGCAGGCGGTCCTTTGAATATTTATCTCATTCAAACCAAATTTCTAAGTCTTTTGAGGTTTGCCTGCCATTAAGTTTTGTAGCATAGTATTACATTTTCCTAAATGTATGCTATCTGTCACCTTAAAAATTGCTTGCCTTGTTTGTAGAAAAGAATGAAGAGCAGCTGCCCAAGTGAGAGACTAAATTTTCTCTGTATATGAGTACAGTCCATTAAATGGCCATTTCAAATAAATTGCATAATTCACAAATATTGCTGCTCTATGATTTATAAGCTAAATCATCTATTAGAAGAATGAGTTTTCAATGAACAGATAAGGCAAAAGTTCCTATCTCTAAAATGTGGTAGTCCTTTATTGAGCTAATCATTTGCAGCTTTTGTCAGGGTGCATATTCCTGCCTGTGACCATAGCTCTGAAGAAAATGCTAGTTCCTTTTCAATTTTGCCCAGTGGTCTTCCACACTGTTACATTCTATCAGTGTTTTGCTGCCTTCCAAGGCTGTGTTCAGATATAGAATAACATTATCTCTGCCCTCCCATGTGGATCTATGTTAATATATCTCCAAAGAGTATGATGGATGCATGAAGTAGGCATCTGGCTATTTTCTGTAATTTGAGAAGCTCTAAGAAGGCCCATCTTTCCCAAAACATCACTGAAGGGTGCTTGGGGATCTCTTCTGAGCTCATTATTTTTAAAAATGCAAATTCTCCTTAGTATGTTAATATGATAATCCCCTAATTGTTTAGCTAGGATTTATTTTATCACATGAGTTTCAATCAGCAACCATCTGTTGGCCACATTTTATGTTTGAAATACAAAGTTATTTACTTTGTGGGACACAAACATAAAAGTTATCTGTGCACCTGGATACCTAGTAGAACACCAGATTGTGAGTTGCTCAAAGGCACAGTGTCTTTCCTAGGGCCTAGAATGGTAGAATTAATAAACAGTATTTATAGACTAAACACATTACTGGATGAATCCAGTAGACTCCTTACCTACACAAACATCTGTAGTCCACAGAGTACATTGTGAGCAGCATGAGAATATTAAAATGTTTTGGTAAAGAGAAGAAGCAGGCGAGGACTGATAGAGACTTCATAGAGAATGTTTCACATGCCTTGATTTTTGGGTAATATTTAGGGTTTTTGCAAAGGGTTATGGAATTTTGATTAGTTTAAGCAGTAAAGACCAAGACCCAGAGATTAGAAATTAAAGAGTTGAACTTATTTAGGAATCGACCAGTGCCTCCAGTGAACTGTGAGGCAAGAAGTAGAAAGGGAACAAGGCAACAGCTTTTGGCCATAAATGGAGTCCTCCAAATGCCTTGTAAAGGAATGTGGACTTTATTCCTAAAATAAGCAAGGGAGCTACTTGATCATAGTAACAAAATGAGATCATTGAGTACCTGAGATGCAATGAAAACACAAAATGGTTTAGGAACAAAAGGCAGGCTTTTGTCTACAGCACAAATTGATAAAGTTGGCCTAGAGTTCAGTGAACCCAAGAAGACTATTGCATAAATTATTTGAATGCTAACTCTCTACATAAGAAGAGATTTCTGTGCCAAATATACTTTTTCAACAAAATCTAATGCCTGCCTTTTTTTGGTCCTCTGGCACTTTTATTAAAAGGGGCATTTGGTGACTATATTCACTGGTCCCGTGAATAGTACAGGACTGCGTTGGTGCAGGACTCCTACAGTGATGGGCTGAGGGGCATGTGAAACGTTTGAAGAATGCCCCGGGAGAAGGATGCAGCCCCAGTGGAGAAGGAGAAAATAGTCCATGGTTTTTTTATAGGAGAAAATAAGTCACTTGAAGGAGGTATTCTTCAAACATAAAGCAAAAACACTGCAAAAGAATCTGGGATTCTATCTTAAATAACTTCATTGTTAATACTGTTCCCTATGTCTTCTAAAATCTCAGTTCAAGGGTTTGAAATCTAGCCACATTGTCAAAGAGCAAAAACACCCACTCAGTTGGTTCTCGCCCTTATAAACTCTAAGTGGTGCCAAGGGCTTATGAGGCACCATTCTGATAGATTTGTAATGGTAGTCACATGATCTCTCTTTTAATTTCCCCAGATCAAGATTTAGAAAGTGCTTCTTTTATAAATCAGAGGGTAAATGCAAAATGCCCCCTTTAAAGGCAGCTGCTCAGCAGTGTAAGAGATTGGATTCAATGCTTTGGAACTTACCCCCACCTTTTTTTTTTTCCCCAGATGGATAATTGTTAGAGGGTTATTAGAAGTAGTTAAGTGAAAGGCAATTATGAGGAGAATATGGGCAAATCTGCCTTCATTTTAATTTGAATGTTGGAGCATTCACATATTTGTTGTGTGTTCCTGGTACTGGAATTCAACCCTGTATCTTTTGTCAAAATGTTCTTCAAATATATATGATTATGCAGATGTATAGGAAGAAAGCATGTATTACGGAGTTAGTCTCTCTGCAATCCGTCTCCTGTTAGAACAAATGTAAAGTCTCTTTTATTATGTAACTACAATAAGGATGTGACTTTTGAAGTTCTTAAGGTGTGCGTATGCATGCCTTTTATTTTAGTCGCTTAAATAAAGAGGAAACAAACACAGGAATATTGCCAAAGTATCTTTTGAATAAGAGAGAATGTATGGAAAAAATAATGGCAAATAATCTATGTCACTATGTTTTTTATATTCTATCTGAATGTTTTCAATTAATTTAACATCAAAATGTTTTTTAAAATTGTATACCTACAATATATATTGTCCAGATATTTGAGTCATTTTAATAAAATCAATCTATCTAGGCTAATTTTTAAAAGAATATTGCAGAGAATATAACCTCCATAACCTTAAGAAATAGGTAATTTGTGGAAGCAATGTTTAATTTCATGCATAAGGTATGTAGTTTGGCTACAAAATCTCTGACTAGGATAAATTGTTGGCAACTAATGGTTGCTAATCATTCTTATTCTTTTAATATTAAAAAAATGTTTTTGCAAAAGAGGGAAATGTTCTCAATTGTTTTAAAAGTAAATATAAGAGAGTTATTACTATTTTGAAGCTCACCTGCATGTCTCAGAACGATGAATATATATTGGTAATTAATATTTATCTCACTTCAACGATACAGGCTTGGAATAATAAAAGGATGCCTGCCTTACGAATGCAGAAATTGAAGACTTAGCTTAACTCCCAAGAAGACCCATTGCTTTAATAATTACATGATACTGAAATGCATTAGGACCAGGATCTTAGTGTTTGATTATCCTAAGAACTCGGTGTCCAGCATGTATGTTGGAGGACTGCTGTGAGCACCAGGGCAACTGTGAAAAACTAAATGGAGTGGATATTTGTTTCAAAAAGCTAAAGCGGAGGAGAAAAAGAATGTAAATAGTATAGAGATTCAAGAGTGGGAGTTGTCACCGTGAGTTACAGTGGGCAAGACGGGTTTAATTTAGACCATTTAAAGTTGTTGAAATTTGGATTGGAGGAGGAAAAAAGGACGAACATTGAAGTGAGTGAATGACAGCCAGCGGGTGCCAGGCATGGTCACGATAGTTTGTACGTGCAGGGACTCTAGAAGAGGAGGATCAGTCTGCAAATCTCAGACCATTCTCCTGATGAAAAATCCTACTGTCATCAACAAAATTCATTTCTTCTGCCTTGAAATTTTTTTCTCATTTTGTTTCCTTTTCTTTTATGATGCTGCCCTCATTGTCTACGGTTATTGTTCTCACTTTCAAGACTCAGTTCAGATGACAGTAAAAATCCATAGCTATTTAGCTATATGATTCCATACAATGTATTAAAATTTGTTCTATATTAAGAAAAAATAGGATTTACTAAAAACATATTACCTGTCTTTAGATCGTCTGAGATATTTTTGTATCTATTATCAATTTTTCCATTTTTAGTTATTCTAGATAATTTGGAGTCAAGATTGAAGTGATTATTTTTTCTCTCATTAGTTTATTAGCATGAATAACCATTTGATAAACAACCCCCAAAGAAATCTCATTAGATTATTCCTTCAAATCATATTGTTTAGAAGACCCAAGAAGTACCAAAATCTATGCCATGTACATTAAAGATTCTTTTTTATTTTTTAGTTTTTTATTTTATCTATTTTGAGAGAGAAAGAGGAGAGGGGAGGGAGGGAAAGAGAGAGAGAGAGAGACAGAGAGAGAGAGAGAGAGAGAGCATGAACGGGGGAGGGACAGAGAGAGAGAGTGAGAGAATCCCAAGCAGGTTCTTCACTGTCAGTGCAAAGTCAGACTTGGGGCTCTATCTCACGAACGGTGAGATCATGACCTGAGCCAAAATGAAGAGTCAGATGCTTAAGTGACTGAGCCACCTAGGTGCCCCTATGCTATGTACTTTAAATATAATATCTTTGGTTTTTAATTTTCAGTACAAGTGATGTATTTTTAATCTTGTTGTATATTTGAGAAAAATTTGGCTTAGAAAGTTCAAGAAATTACCCAGGTCATACAGTTGGAAAATGGTAAAGGCAATATTTGAACTAAGATCTCTTAAAAATTAAGTTTATGCTGTTCTACTACAACATAAATTCACTCGCAATAACATTTTACCTATTCCTTGTCTAGCATTAAAGAGAGTAAATGACTCTTACACCAATTTTATTTCTTCCTGAAATATTTAATGGAAATCACCAATGAGACTGTATAGGGCTATGGCTGTCGTTGTGGGAATGTTTGTAATTACGGATTTATTTTTATTAATAGGCATAGGAAAGACTATTGTTTTTTTTTTCCAATTTCTTATGTCAACTTCAGTTTCAATTTCTTCTAATCTGTCAGCTTTATTGGGATACAATTTTTCATAATAATTTCTTAATACATTTGTGGAATAATTTTTTAAATATTTGTAGAATCTACAATGATGTTTCTTTTTTCATTGCTGCTAGTGGTGATATATATTTTTCTCTCTATTTTGATCATTATATGTAGAGACTTATAACTTCCTTTGACTTTTCAAATAATCATCTTTTGGTTTCTTTGATTTTTCTTTATTGTTTATGCTTGTAAACAATATGCTCCATTATTGCCTTTCTCCTGCATAATTTCTATTCAGTTTGGCATTAATTTGCTAGTTTACTAAAGTGGAAACAGCATTAATTTTTAATTGTTCTGTTTTTGTTTGATGTACACTTAGAGATAAAAATTTTACTCTTACCACTGCTTTAACTGCATCCCATGAATTTGAATATGTTGCGTTTTAGTCATTCAGTTCAGAGATTTTATAATTACGCATGTGATCCATTCTCTAATCTATGGATTATTTATGCATGTTGCTTAACTTCAAATATTTGGTTACTTTCCAGGTCACTTTTGTTATTGGTATTTATTTGTGGCCCTGGAGTGGTCTTAGTGCATGTTTCATGTGCACTGAAAATAATGTGTCTTCTACATTTGTTTGATATAATGTTTTATAAATGTCTATTAGGATAAATTTGGTTTATATTATTTGTCCTGTTAAAATATGTTATATATGTATATATATATAAATATATATATATAACATATATATACAACCATATTTGTGATTTTGTATGTTATCCCATTAGTTCTATCAGATTTTGTTTCATATATTTTGAAACTCTGTTACCAGGCTTGTTATGTGTGCTTGGTTTTATCACCATAGAATATCCAGCATCATCTTGGGGAATATTCCTTGTTCCGAAGTGTATTTGGACTGATATTAATGTAGATGCACCAGCTTTATTATGCTTATTATTTGTATGATATAGATATTTTCTGTTCTTTTGACCTCAACTTATTTCAGTATTTATATTTAAAGTGCATTTTTAAAGACAGCTTATAGTAGCATCTTATTATTTATATAAAAACTAATAACGATTTTCTATTAAGTAGAGTGCTGACTCCACATACACATAATATAATTATTGATAAGGTTTGGTTACAGTCTAATACTTTGTTGAATGTTTTTTATTTGTCCTTTTTTGTTCTCTGTTTATTTTTAAATTATTTAAAAAAATTTTGGCAGAATATGTATAGCAAAATTTACCATTTTACCGATTTTTATGTTCCTCTTACTTTTGAATTAATTAAATATTGAATTCATTAAATATTTCCTTATATCCCATTTTATCTCTCTGTTGATTTTTGCTATACCAACACTTAAAGTGATTGTTCCAGAGATTACAATATGCCCCTTTAATCTCTTGTAGTCCACCTTAATTTGTTTTTATTACTTTCTGTAAGAGTGCAGAACTTTAGGACAGTACACTCCTATTTTTCCATATACCATTCTTCATACTATTTTTTTTCATATAATCAATTTCTATGTATGTTAAGACTCTTCCTAATATATTGTTGCTATTTTTGTTTTAACAGTCAATTGTACTTTAAGGATATAAAAACAAAATTAAGACTTGTATATTTACCCACTTTTTTTTTTTATCTCTGGCACTCCATTCCTTTGTATATATTCAAGTGGATTAATTATTTCCCTTTTCCACCTAAAGAACTTTATTTAACCTTATTTGTGATGGGCATTAAGAAGGGCACTTGTTGGGATGAGCACTGGGTGTTATATGTAAGAAATGAATCACTGAATTCTACTCCTGAAACCATTATTACGCTCTATGCTTACTAACTTGGATTTAAATAAAATTAAAACCAAACATTATTGGGAAATGAGGTCTGCTAGTCATAAAAGATCTCACTTAAAACCCTATTCTACTTATTTGAAAATTTCTTTAGAAATTTTTTGTTTGATGTAGTCCCACTTGTTTGTTTTTGCGTTTGTTGCCTATTATTTGGTGTCATATTAAAAAAAGTCATTGCCAAAACCAATGACAAGGAACTTTTTTCAATATATTTTCTTCTAGGAATTTTATGCTTTCAGGTTTTACAATAAAGTTTTTTATCCATGTTGAGTTAATTCCTGTGAATGGCATAATATAGAGGTCAGTTTTATTCTTTTGCAAATAGATATTCAGTTTTCACAACATGATTTATTGAAAAGACTACCCTTTTCCTATTGTGTGATATTGGTGCCCTTGTCAAAGATTAGTTGATACATGTGTGAGTTGCCATCTGGGCTTTCCATTCTGTTTCAATGGTTTATGTGTCTGTTTTTATGCCAATGCCATACTGTTTTGATTACTACAACGTTGTAATATAGTTTGCAATCAGAAACTATGATTCCTCCACCTTTGTTCTTCTTTATCAAGACTTCTTTGGCTATCTTAGGTCTTCTGTGTTTCCATATGAATTTTGGGATTGTTTTTATTTCTATGAAAAATGGCAACAGAATTTTGATACAGATTGAATTGAATCTGTAGATTGCTTTGGGTGGTATAGATAGTTTAATAATATTAATTTTTCCAATCCCAATGAAAAAGGGATATCTTTTCATTTATTTGGGTGCTCCAGAATTTCTTTCATTACTATTATAGTTTGCAGTGTATCTTTCACCCCTTGGCTTAGATTTATGATTAAATATTTTATTGTTTATGATGTTATGATAAGTGGGATTAGTTCCCTAATTTCTTTATCCAAAAGTTCATTGTTAGCATATATAAATGCAACTGATTTTGTATATTGATTTTGCATACTGAAACTTTACTGAATTTTTTATTATTTCTAACAATTTTTGGGTGGAGTCTTTAGGGTTTTCATATAAGATTGTGTTATTTACAAAAAGAGACAGTTTCACTTTTTCCCTTTCAATTTGGATACATTTATTCATTTATTTTTTTTTTGTTGGCTGATTTCTCTAAGACTTTCAGTAATGTGATGAATAAAAGTGGCAAGAGTGGCACCCTTGTTTTGTTTCTCCTGTTAAAGAAAAAAAACTCTCAGTTTTCATTGTTGAGTATATTAGCTGTAGGCTTGCCATTTATAGTTTTTATTATGTTGAAGTGCATTCTTCTTCTTTTTTTAATTAATTAATTTATTTTGTGTGTGTGTAAGACAGAGACAGAGTGCAAAAGGGGCAGAGAGAGAGAGAGAGAGAGAGAGAGAGAGAGAGAGAGAGATGATCTCGAACAGGCTCCATGCTGACAGCACGGAGCCTAATGTGAGGCTCAAACTCAAGAACCATGAGGTCATGACCTGAGCCGATATCAAGAGTTGATACTTAGTGGACTGAGCCACCCAGGTGCCCTGAGGTGCATTCTTGTATACTTAATTTTTGAGAATTTTATTGTAAAAGGATGTTGGCCTTTGTCAAATGTTTCACCAACAAAATGAAATGGTAGCCTACAGAATGTAAGAAAATATTTGTGAATTATATATCTGATAAGAAGTTAATATCCAAAATATACAAGGAACTTATATAACTCAATAACAAAAAATCACAAGTAAAATTAAAATGGGCAAAGAAAATGAATAGACATTTTTCCAAAGAAGACATCCAAATGGTCAACAGGTACATGAAACAGTGCTCTACATTACTGATCATTAGGGAAATACAAATCAATACCGCAGTGAGATATCACCTCACACCTTATTAGGATGTTTTTTATGAAAAAAAAAAAAAAAACCCAAGGTGAGGATATGGAGAAAAAAGAAACCTTTTTTGTGGGTGTGTAAATTGGTGCATCCACTATGGAAAACAGTATGGAGGTTTCTTAAAAAAATTAAACATGAATTTACAATATAATCTCAATATCCCCCTACTGAATATATATGTGAAGAAAATAAAACCAGTATCTCAAAGGATATCTACACCCCTGTGTTGTGACATTATTTACAATAGCAAAGACATGGAAACAACGAAGTGCCCATTGACTGATGAATGGATAGAGAAGATGTAGTGTATACACCAACACACGCACAATGGAATATTATTCAGCATGGGAAAGTAAGAAATCCTACCATTTGCAAAGACATGGATGAATTTAGAGGACATTATGCTAAATGAAATTGGCAAGACAAAGACAAATACTATATGATCTGACTTACATGTGGAATCTACAAGAAAAAAACTTGAACTCGACCTCATAGTAACAGAGAATAGAAAGGTGGTTACCAGGAACTGGTGAGTCAAGGAGATGGGAAGATATAAAGGTATAAGCTTCAGTTATATGACAAGCTCTTGGGACCTAATGCATAACATAGTGATTATAGTTAATAAAACTGTATTGTATATTTGAATCTCTTAAGCTAAGAGGGTAGACCTTAAACATTCTCAACACACACATGCACATGCACAGTGGCTATGTGAGATGATAGATGTGTTAATTAACCTGATTATGGTAATCATTTCACCACATTATATGCTTTTTTTTTTTTACATTACCTGCTTTATATACAGTTTTATTTGTCAATTATACCCCGTTGAGGGTGAAACATTTTTTAAAAAATGCAGTGCATGATCCCAGATTAGCTCCTAGTTTGAAACAGCTTAAAATGACATGACTGGGGAATTTTAACTGCATTTCAGACTGTATATTAGATAGTATTGTGTCAATGTTAAATTTTTTGATCATCGTATTTTGGTTACAAAGGAGAATATTCTTGTTCTTTAGAAATACATGCTGAGATATTTATGAGTAAAGTGTCATGATATCTGCAATTACCTCAATTAGTTCAGGGGGAAAAAGATCAAACAGTGTACAAAATGTTGACAACTGGTGACTCTAAGTGAAGAATACTTGAGGATTCATTGTACTATTTTTGCAATTCTTCTGTAAGTTTAAAATTTCTTTCAAAATAAAAACCTGGGAAAAATACTTTTAGTTCACCTTCTCTTTTAAAAGATATTTTACTGGATGTAGAATTCTAGGTTGATTTTTTAAATTCTTTCATCATTCGTCTTCTGCCTTGTGTTGTTTTCTGATGGCATGGGCCTGGTCATTCCTATTACTATTTGTGAGTATGAATAGGATTTTTTTCCCTGGCTACTTAAAAATTTCCTTTTTTACTTTGGTTTATAGCAATCTGATGGGACTGGTATGGATTTCTTTGTATTTGTCCTTTGTATTTTGTTGAGCTTCTTGGGAATATAGGTTGATATTTTTAATCAAAATTGAAAATTTTAATGATTATTCAAATATTTTTTCCATTCCCATCTCTCCCATATACTTGGGGCTTAGTTACTTGTATATTGGACATTTTGGTATAATCTCATCTTTCTCTGAAGCATTATCTATCTATCTATCTATCTATCTATCTATCTATCATCTATTATCTATCATCTATCTTCCTTTTGTCTGTTTTTAGTTTAGCTTCTATCACCCTGTTATCTTTAAGCTCACTTTTCCTTCCTTTTTCAATGTCTAATCTGTTAAGCCCTCCCAATGAGTTTGAAAAATTCCAGTATTGTATTTTCAGGCCTAGAATTAACATTGATTTCTTCTTTATGGTTTCTAGTTCTCTTCTGAAATTCTTCATGTGCTTTCTCATTATGTTCATCTTTTCTTATGTATACTTTTAAGGTCTTTGTCTACAAATTCCAAAACTGCTGTCATTTAAAGATTTATATCTATTGACTCTTTTCTCCTGCTTCTGTGTCTTTTTTTCTTTTTGCTTATGCACAAACCTAGTATTTTTTTGTTTTTTATTTTAAGCAGGTCATTGTGACGTTACATTTTTGGGAGTCTGGATTTTGCCTTTGGGATGTTTTTGCAGAGAGGTAATTTACTGATGGATCAGCTTTATCCTTTTTTAAAAAAGGCTTACTTTTAGGCTCTATTAGGGTAGATATACATCATGTATTCCTGACTGCACTATTGACATTTTGGGCTGAATAGTTATTTGTTTTGGGCAGTGTAGCATCTTTGTGCAATGTAACATCCCTGATTTCTACTCTCTAGATGCCAAAAACACTTCCCACCACTGCCCCTACAGCATAATAAATGACACAATTTCTAGATATTGCCAAAGGTTTCCAGGAAAGGGGTCAAAATCACCCCAGTTGAGAACCACGGACATACAGTAGCCATTTCTCTGCGACCAGAATAGCTCTTCTCCTTATGAGTGGCCTCAACTGAATACACAGAATGTTTAGTTTGATAGCTCCACTCTGGCTGGTCAGAGCTCTATGGACTATCAGCACTGTGCAGCTTCTGGAATGTTAGCTCAGCTCACACCCCCTCCATAGCCATATTCTGTCAGGCCTCACCGAGTCTTGCTTTATACATTTTCAGTTTATATTCAACCAAATACTCAAGTGGACTCCTTTGCAGATTTGTGGAGCTCTTCCTCTATGCACCTTCTTCAACTATGTTACTCTGCCCTGAAAATTCCACCTGCACCTGCTACTCTGAACTCTGAATTTTATTCTTTCCACCTCCCAAGGCTTCAGCTCTCTGTTGGGCTTTATTATGCAGTGCAGTGATTTGGATAATGCTCCTTCTCAGAAAACTGAAGCTAATGTGGACATTATCTCGTATGGTTCCTTGTCTCAGCGATAACAGCCCTGAACTATCTGTTGTCCTATGTTTGAAAACAGTTGCTACATATATTTGTCCAGTTTTATTATTGTTTACAGTGAGAATTTAACACAGAATGAGCATTACTTTTTCATGGCTTATTCTTATAACTGTCACTGAATATCTCTAGTTGCTAATGTAGTTTGAAGAACTTTTCCATTTGTATGTTTGTTGTCAGGATGAAGAAGAATCACAATCCTGCCATTGACTGAGTTTCTTTGCCAGCCTTACTGTTACTGGATTAACAGTTATATGCCTTGTTATATACAGATATTCAAGGGTTGTATAATTTTTCTTTCCTAAAAACATGCATATTTTCTATGTATTTCTGTGTATTTCTATGTAGATTGTATCTCCTTTCTCTTAATTTGACTCATTATTTCGTTTACATTTTTATATATTTATTTTTAACACCAGCCTTGTCCACCTTTTCTTGCCTTTGGGAGGTAACTTTATACTCAGAGAGCTACTTTCTTTGGCTGTAGGTTTTTTATTACATAGGTAAGAATTAACTAACATTTCTAAATAGTGCTCAAAGCATTTTTTTAATGCAACAACAACAAAATTTTGGAGAATTAATTTCTGATTAGTACTGTTTTTCTCCCATATTCTTGTTGCTTGTAATTTCTTCTGGGCCTAAATTTTATGATTGCAAATTTCACCATAAACCAAAATTTCAGTCTCTTTTTATGAACAGTGTAATAAGAAGTAAACTAATCAGGGAATTGGGGATTAGGATTTCAGACACAGCTTTGCTCCTGACTAGTTATATGGTATTAAGCAAAGTACTTAGCACATTTGGTCTCAATGTCCAAATCCTTAATGGGAAAGCTCTCAAATGTCCTTTCCAGTTCTAAATTCTATACTGGATCTTAAAGGCAACTGAAATGTTTCTCTTTTCCCAAGGTAGCTAACTCAGACTCTGAGAGAAATTATAGGTATTTAAAATTGCCTTTTGTTATAGTCAACAAAGGACAAAATATGATAAGTGTTAAAGCAATTAGAAAATATTTGAAGTGCTTTAGTCATATAACTTTATATTGTAACTTCAGAGGAGCAAAAAATGGTCTTATTAATTTTTTATGTTCCTGTGGATCTTATATATGGTAGATATTGAATTGCTTCATATTTTTATATTTCTGATAAAGGAGAATAAAGGCTGAAGTCATTTCATGTGACAAAAGAAATCTGGCTTGCCTCTTATCAAAATGTGACCTTTCCTATGTCTCTTTCACCCATTTCATCTGAATTATTAGTGAGTTGGTCCCGTCTTGGACCTACACCATGACTGATTTCTAAACTGTACGAAACTGGCACTCATGCCTATGTGCACTTGACAACCTTGTGTTGAATGGAGCTCTGTAGTAGGTGTTGTGAGTGAATAAACTGTTAAGATATGAAGTTTGCCCTCATGGAGCTCAAGTTCCAGTGGAAGAGATTGATAGCCAATAATTATAAGTCCAGGTGATCAGTGCACAAGGTACTAGGGAATCAAAAGCAAGAAACCAAAGTTAAGAAATAGAAGTGAGTTTTTCATTTGGGGCGCCTGGGTGGCTCAGTCGGTTAAACATCCGACTCTTGGTTTCAGCTCAGGTCATGATCTCAAGGTTTGTGGGTTTGAGGCTCACATTGGGCTCTGCACTGACCATTGTACAGCCTGCTTAAAATTCTCTCTCTCAGTTTCTGACTCTCCCCCACTCGTGTTCTCTCTCTCTCTCTCTCTCTCAGAATAAACTTAAAAAAAAGTCTCTTAAAAATATAATGAGGCTTGGGGCGCCTGGGTGGCGCAGTCGGTTAAGTGTCCGACTTCAGCCAGGTCACGATCTCGCGGTCCGTGAGTTCGAGCCCGGCGTCGGGCTCTGGGCTGATGGCTCAGAGCCTGGAGCCTGTTTCCGATTCTGTGTCTCCCTCTCTCTCTGCCCCTCCCCCGTTCATGCTCTGTCTCTCTCTGTCCCCAAAATAAATAAACGTTGAAAAAAAAATTAAAAAAAAAAAATAATGAGGCTTTCATTTCAAGATTGGAGTTGAGAATACTTTCAGCACTGGCTCTTTCTGGACCTCACTTAAGTCGAGCTCTTTGCTGTCTCAGAGTCTTTGCTCTAGAATGTTCTTTATATCTTCACTTCTTTGGCTCCTTCTCATCATCTAAATTTCAGTTCAAGTATCACCTTCTTTAAGGCATTCCCTTTTTGCCTTATTCAAAATAGTTTCACCTTCATTATTTAATTTCCCTAATATTTTACTTTCAGCTACTTATCATTATTCACAATTAATTTACTGAGTCACAGTTTATTGTCTATCTATCCAAATGGTAGGAATCTGTTTTGATCACTTCTAGATCCCTATTACCTAGAACATGTCTGGCTTGTAGAAGCCACTGAAAGATATTTATTGAATGAAAGGAAGGTTTAATGAATGAAGAAATTGGAGAAGAAATGCTTCTCCTTCTATCTACCCCTACCCTCCAAAGAATGTTAGGCCATTAGTACAAAAAATTACCCTCAATATTTCATGTTCTTTAATTCAGATAATATTTATTGAGTCAAGTATTGTTCTAGCCAGAGTTTATGATATGTAATAAAATACATTCTACCTTGTTAAGAAAAATATTGTTTATCACCTTGCTTATCTCTATAGATGGTCAGTAAGCTTGAACTATATAAAATCTTACATCTCAAAATGAATCATTTAAAATGTAAGCATGCATAATATATGGAATAATGATTATCGGATTAGCAGCAGCAAAATCTAGTGTGATAGATAAGGTAACTGAGAGACATATTCACCTACTTCCCTTGTTGCTCTAGAAATAGGTGTTTACCTCCCTGCCTCTTGACTTTTGGGGATAAGCCACATTACTTACTTAGGCTGATGGAACATTAGCAAACGTAACATAAGAATACATTTGAAGTTTCTTGCACAGTTGGGTTTGTCCTCTGGTGCTTCTGCCACCACCTTAAGCCACACTTCACCAGATAGCTGTTGCTCTCCTCCTCCCAGACCATGTCCAGGAGAATACATAAGGAGTAGACATGAACCCAATGCCCATCAGCTTGGAGTAGAGCATCCTAGCAGAGCTCAGCCTAAATCAGCCACACCCAACCCACCTGTAGATATATGAATGATGATAAATGACTACAGTTTTAAGTCACTGGAATTGTTTGTTATAGTTCATGAATAACCCGTGTGCCAACTAGAATGTGAAACTCAACCAGATACAAGGCCCACAGTGCTGTTAAAATTCTGAATTAAGAAATTTAAATGTACATGTAATCTTTGCTTTTAGGCTGTTGGATATACAGAAGTTATTTAGGAAAACATCAGATTGGCCCATGAACTAGAAGGTACAGGAAGGGGGGTTTTATAGCGTACTTAGGCAAGAATTTTGTGTTGGCCTATGGTTTTTATCTCTTGTGTTAAATATGTATGCTTAGAAAAAGAGTGGGAGAAAATGATAATAATGCATATTTATGGAGCACTTACTTTGACAGGCACAGTTCCAGGAGTTCTGGATTCTTAATTCCACAGTCCTAATTCCTTTAGGACTCCACAAAGATATGAGATAGAGATATTGCTTCCATTTAAAGATGAAAAAACTGAGGTTCTGAGTCTATAAGTAGTTTTTCCAAGGCCACAAAGCTGGACAGTGGCATTATTAAAATTCTACTCAAACAACATGTTTCCAGGGTCTATACTCTTAACCACAATGCAACACTAGAGTATTTCTGGCTTATGATTCATATATTACTCACATATAATTCAGAAACATCTGGTTTCTCAGTACTGTTTGCTTCAAAAATTCCAAATAGCTCAAAATTGATTTTAAATACTGCACTTTTGACAATTTAAGGATTGCTAAGTGCAGGTGTTCTGTGTTCTGCGTGTGGCCCTTTGTATTGAATCTGCACACTGCCTTCCTAAGTGTCTGCCCATCAGAATAGGGAAGGCGGCAGAACATCAAAGACCTGCGCACAGGAGATGGACATCTAGGGGGTGCAAGTCCCTGAAAGGCAGGTGGGGGGTGTCATGATAAAGCTGATAGTCACATATCTAACTTCCTCTTTGTAGCTGATCAGGAAATGTTTTAAAAATGATAACATAATAATAAAAATAGTAAAAATAATACTATTAATAAATAGTAATCATAGGTTACTAGTGGAGATGTGCAATGGCATATTTGAAGTTATTTTGAAAAAGAAAGAAAGAAAAATGTTTTCCAAAGCCATTATTTTTCTTTAGTGGATAAGTACAGCTGTTTTTCTCTACAAATGTATATGTTAAAGAGAGAACTTGCACGTTATTGAGTGTTCTTTGCCCTGGAAACTAAAGTAATGAATGGTGCTTCATCACAACAGTCATGCAAAGAGAGGACTTTAAAATTAACTGCTGTGAATTTTAGGTTACGTAGAAATAGGTAATTTTAGCTTCAGACAATCTGCTTTTTACTTAGTGGTGGGTAAGTTTATGGAGCCAATCAGATATAAAATGAATAAGTCTTGGTCCTGAACACCACACCCAATTAGAATAAGTTCAATAGTTAACAATGATCTCTTCAGGTCACTCTCTTCTCTTTCCATACAGTCATAGAGTTTTAAAAGTGGAGATATTTATGTCATCTAGACAAATGTCTATTTGGTTCTTGAATTCTCTCCGATGGAGGAATGTACCATTTCTGGGGTATATCCAGCCTCACACCTGATGCATTTAGTTGGCCAGCTCAAACTTAATATGTCCTAACTAACTTACTCGAGTCAGAAATATTCATTCGTGCCCCACCCCCTTCATCCTTGACAACTAGCCCATCACCAGGTTATTGTGACTGTAAATATCTTTTGGATGTCTTCACTTTCTGATGTGTTTACTTCCCTCTGTGTCACAGATTGGGTCCCAGACATAATCTGTCTTCCATATTGATTTAATAGTCTCTGACGAATTTCTCTGGTTCTGTGCCTGCACCTTTTAAATCTGTACTCCTAGCAAGCCAGAGTATTTTTTTTCCTTCAATGTAAATAAAATCTTTTACTCCCTTCTGTAAAACCCTTTATTCTTCAATAGATTCATATTGTGCTTAGATATAACTATAAAGTTTGCCCCTTCATCCTCTGATATTCTCATCTCTCTGCACAGTGCTTATTTATGATGACCTCCTTTGATTGCATTTCACATTATTCCCACTCCCATTTTAAGTTGTTTAAGAATTAAAAGATAAATGTAAAGCACTTAGAATTGTGCCTAACAGATAGACTTAATAGCTACATAGTTCACTTTTATTCTATTGCTATTTGTTTATCTCATGCCTGCTCTGTGTTAGAATTGGAGGGGGGGAGCTGTGTCGATTTTGTTCACTGCACTCATAAGCACAATACCTAGAAAATATGATATGTGCATTTCATGGTTTTAAAATATAGTTGGGTGAAACCTTTATTCAGAAAGTTCTAGCCTATTGAAGTTATTTTATATATTGAGTTGAAATTTATTTCTCATGCAAATGGTAGTCCCATTACAACTTTAGGACATTCTAAGTTATATCCTCATATTTCATTACAGATACTTATGTTTATCTTTCTCTTAAGTTTTTGTTTGAATTCCAGTTAGTTAACATACAGTGTTAAATTAGTTTCAGGTGTACAATATAGCAATCCAATAATTCCATATGTCACCCAGTGTTCACTACAAGTGCACTCCTTAGTCCCCACCACCTATTTAACCCATCCCTCCCCCCGACACACACACCTTCCCTTCCCTCTGAGAATGATCGGTTTTTTTCAATAAAGAGTATGTTTCTTGATTTCTCTCTCTCTTTCTAATTTTTTTTCTCTTTGCTTGTTTGTTTTGTTTCTTAAATTCCACATATGAGTGAAATCATATGGTATTTGTTTTTCTCTGACTGACTTATTTGAGTTAGCATTATACTCTCTAGCTCCATCCATGTCCTTGAAAATGGCAAGATTCATTCTTTTTCTTAAAAAGTAATCTCTACACCCAAAGTGGGTCTTGAATTTATAACCCTAAGATCAAGAGTTGCATGTTCTACCAACAGAGCCAGCCAGGAGCCCCTAGATTTCATTCTTTTTATGGCTGAGTAATATTCCATTCTATATGGAATACACACACACACACACACACACACACACACACACTTATATGTACATACCACATCTTTATCCATTCATCAATCAATGGACACAGGCTGCTTCCATATCTTCACTATTGTAAATAACACTGCTATAAACATAGGGGTGTGTATATCTATTTGAATTGGTGTTCTTGTATTCATTGGGTAAATACCCAGTAGTGAGATTGCTCGGTTTTATGGTAGTTCTATTTTTAGTTTTTTGAGGATACTCCATACTGTTTTCCACAGTGGCTGCATCAGTTTGCATGCTGACCAGCAGTATACAAGGGTTCCTTTTTCTCCATATTCTCACCAACAGCTGTTGTTTCCTGCATTGATGTTAGCCATTCTGACAGGTGTAGGAGATATCTCATTATAGTTTTGATTTTCATTTCTCTGATGATAAGTGGTGACGAACATCTTTTCATGTGTCTCTTGGCCATCTGGATGTCTTCTTCAGAGAAATGTCTGTTCCTGTCTTCTGCCCCTTTTTAAATTGGATTATTGGAGCACCTGGTGGCTCAGTCAGTTAAGAATCCAACTCTTGATTTCTGCTCAGGTCACAATTTCATCATCTGTGAGTTTGTTCCCTGCATTGGGCTCTGCATTGACAGTGCAGAACCTGCTTAGGATTCTCTCTCCTTGTCTCTCTGTCCCTCCATCACTCTCTCTGTCTTTCTCAAAATAAATAAACTTAAAAAAATGGATTATTTGAGTGTTGAGTCTTATGAGTTCTTTATATATTTTGGACACTAGCCTTTATCAGCTATGTCATTTGCAAATATCTTCTCCAATTCAGTAGGTTGCCTTTTAGCTTTTGTTTAGCTTTGTTTCCTTTGCTGTGCACACCTTTTTATTTTGATGTAGTCCCAATAGTCTATCGTTGCTTTTATTTTCCTTGCCTCAGGAGACATATCTATAAAACATTTACTATGGCCAATGGCAAAGAAGTTTCTGGCTGTGTTTTTTTTCTAACATTTTTATGGTTTCAGGTCTCACATTTAGGTCTTTTATCCATTTTGAATTTACTTTTGTGTATGGTGTAATAAAGTGGTCCAGTTTCATTCTTTTTAAAATTTTTTAAATGTTTATTTATATTTGAGAGAGAGACAGAGAGAGAAAGAGAGAGAGACTGAGACAGAGCATAAGCAGGGGAGAGGCAGAGAGGAGATGAGGAGACAGAATCTGAAGCAGGCTTTAGGCTCCAAGCTGTGAACTGTCAGTATAGAGCCTGATGTAGGGCTTGAACTCATGAGCAGTGAGAGCATGACCTGAGCCAAAGTCAGACAACCTACTGAGACACTCAGGAGCCCCCAGTTTTATTCTTTTCATGTTGCTATCTGGTTTTCCCAACACCATTTGTTGAAGAAACTGTCTTTTTCCCATTGAATCTTCTTTCCTACTTTGTCGAAGACTAATTGATCACATAACTGTGAGCTTATTTCTGGGTTTTCTATTCTGTTCCATTGGTCTATGTATTTGTTTTTGTGCCAGTAGCACACTGTTTTGATTACTACAACTTTATACTATAACTGGAAGTCGAGAATTGTGATGTCTCCAGCTTTGCTTTTCTTTCTCAAGATTGCTTTGGCTCTTTGGGATCTTTTGTGGTTCCACACAAACTTTAGGATCCTTTGTTCTACAGATAGTTGGATTTAACTTCATCTATCTTTGCTATCACAACTAAATCAACATTGAATTCATCAATGAGTCTGGTGAAATTATTGAATTTAAAAATTTAAATGCTAATTATTTGATAAATCCTAATAATTTACAAAAAGTCATTACTGTCACCTAAATATATGATGACTAATCATTTAAAATTTCCTCCAAGAAATTCCTCCAGGAAATTCCCTTTAAGAAACTCAATATACAAAAAAGGTGAAAAAAGGAAGAGTTAAATGAAGATGTACTTTTTTATTTACCACATGATACTTTAAAATGTTTTTACATTTACATAGCATGTTACTTCAGCATAGCATTTTTGTTTACTTTTTAAAAACTTAACTTATTGATCAAATAAATTAGGATTTTATCCATAAACCGCAAACCAGAGTACTCCCGTTTTATTAATACAGTAAGTTCAAGTTCTTAAATGAAGCGCTAGAATCTTTGTAAGAATGAATTCTTTAGATACCGCTAATGTGTCAGCAGAAAAATATGCTTTCAGCTAAGTTTTCAATATGAAGATGAAAAAGACTTCATGTTTAGATAAGAAGGAAGAGAAAGATTGGAAGTTTCAGTTATTAACAAGTTTTGCTGAAAGAGACTTGAAAATTGGCTTTTAAAAACCTAACTGAAGGGATGTTGATGGCATCTGCTGGTTACAAAAAACTATAATGACAAAAAGTACTGACAGAATGTGCTGCTCCTGAAAAAAAGTCTAAAGAAACTGACAGACTCTTGTATAGATTTTTGAGAAATAGTAAAGAACCTCAAATGATAATAATGTTAAAATGTAAAATGGCAAGCATGTTATCCCTCTAGGGGGAAATATAATGAGAATCCAATGTTTTAGTGGTATACAAACATTAAATGAGATGGTGAGATAAACAGTGCTTTATGTTTGATTAATTTGGACAAGCAATCGAATAATTTGACTCAGAAGAAAATGAATACAGCCTCAGAGGCTTTGAGGGAAATTTTTATTCAAATAATCTAGATCATTACTTCAATTTTGATGTAAAGCCATTAGCTGTTGGCCAAGAAAGAGTTTCTTTTTAATGGGAAGAGGAGTTTTCTGCAATAATAAGTGTTTAAAGACTCTTGCTAGAATTTTGGCTGAGGGCTATATGAAACCAGTTCAGTGCAATCCCCCCCCCCCCTCCGGCTTATTCTACTTTTTATTACTCCATTTAACCATTTTGATATGAAATTATTGTACCATATTTAGGAAACGCCTTAAAGTATACATGCAAAATCGTATTACTTAAACCAACTTAACTCATAAATCAAACTATTGATGACTGTGTAGGCTTCAATATCCTGACTTCTCTATCCATTTTCTATAATGCTACTAGAGCTTTCTCTAAACTAGATTTTATTACGTTGCTCTTTATCTCTAAAAATACTCAATCTCCCACTCTACCCAGCATAAAGTGTGAGTGTCCTAGCCTAATATGCCATTTCCCTGATAATGGTCACCCAGTCTATGTTTACAATATAATTTTGGCCTCTCAGCTTTACAACCTCTCTTAGAGTCTCCCCGTCTACCTATGATTTCCCCATCTAGCTTACTTGCCCATACTCTCCCTTCCTCTGACTTACATGGCCCCAAATTCATCTAAATGGACAAGTCATATTCTTGCTCCAAGACCCACCTCAATAGTAATCTCCTCTCATTCACTTTTTGTGGTAGGCAGAATAATATAAACAAACAAACAAACAAACAAACAAGATGTTCCGTGTCCTAATCGCTGGAACCTGTGAGTAGATTACCTAAATGGGAAAAGAGACTTTGCAGATGTGCTTAAAATGAGGATCTTGTGATGGAGAGATTATCCTGGATTATCTAGATGGGCTGATTATGGAACCTTATCAAGGAAAAGGGAAGCAAGAGTTAGAGAAAGAGGCATGATGATGGAATATGAGGTCAGAATGATACAATTTCTGGTTTTGAAAATGAAGGCCACAAACCAGGGAATCTGGCTTGTAGAATCTGGAAAGGGAAAGGAATATATTCTGTCCTATTGCCTCTGGAAGAAATACAGTTATATTGATACCTTTGTTTTATTTTTTTTTTTTTTTTTTTTTTTTTTTTTTTTTTTTTCTGAAATTTATTGACAAATTGGTTTCCATACAACACCCAGTGCTCATCCCAAAAGGTGCCCTCCTCAATACCCATCACCCACCCTCTCCTCCCTCCCACCCCCCATCAACCCTCAGTTTGTTCTCAGTTTTTAACAGTCTCTTATGCTTTGGCTCTCTCCCTTTCTAACCTCTTTTTTTTTTTTTTTTCCTTCCCCTCCCCCATGGGTTCCTGTTAAGTTTCTCAGGATCCACATAAGAGTGAGACCATATGGTATCTGTCTTTCTCTGTATGGCTTATTTCACTTAGCATCACACTCTCCAGTTCCATCCACGTTGCTACAAAAGGCCATATTTCATTTTTTCTCATTGCCATGTAATATTCCATTGTGTATATAAACCACAATTTCTTTATCCATTCATCAGTTGATGGACATTTAGGCTCTTTCCATAATTTGGCTATTGTTGAGAGTGCTGCTATGAACATTGGGGTACAAGTGGCCCTATGCATCAGTGCTCCTGTATCCCTTGGATAAATTCCTAGCAGTGCTATTGCTGGGTCATAGGGTAGGTCTATTTTTAATTTTCTGAGGAACCTCCACACTGCTTTCCAGAGCGGCTGCACCAATTTGCATTCCCACCAACAGTGCAAGAGGGTTCCCGTTTCTCCACATCCTCTCCAGCATCTATAGTCTCCTGATTTGTTCATTTTGGCCACTCTGACTGGCGTGAGGTGATACCTGAGTGTGGTTTTGATTTGTATTTCCCTGATAAGGAGCGACGCTGAACATCTTTTCATGTGTCTGTTGGCCATCCGGATGTCTTCTTTAGAGAAGTGTCTATTCATGTTTTCTGCCCATTTCTTCACTGGGTTATTTGTTTTTCGGGTGTGGAGTTTGGTGAGCTCTTTATAGATTTTGGATACTAGCCCTTTGTCCGATATGTCATTTGCAAATATCTTTTCCCATTCCGTTGGTTGCCTTTTAGTTTTGTTGGTTGTTTCCTTTGCTGTGCAGAAGCTTTTTATCTTCATAAGGTCCCAGTAATTCACTTTTGCTTTTAATTCCCTTGCCTTTGGGGATGTGTCGAGGAAGAGATTGCTACGGCTGAGGTCAGAGAGGTCTTTTCCTGCTTTCTCCTCTAAGGTTTTGATGGTTTCCTGTCTCACATTTAGGTCCTTTATCCATTTTGAGTTTATTTTTGTGAATGGTGTGAGAAAGTGGTCTAGTTTCAACCTTCTGCATGTTGCTGTCCAGTTCTCCCAGCACCATTTGTTAAAGAGGCTGTCTTTTTTCCATTGGATGTTCTTTCCTGCTTTGTCAAAGATGAGTTGGCCATACTTTTGTGGGTCTAGTTCTGGGGTTTCTATTCTATTCCATTGGTCTATGTGTCTGTTTTGGTGCCAATACCATGCTGTCTTGATGATGACAGCTTTGTAGTAGAGGCTAAAGTCTGGGATTGTGATGCCTCCTGCTTTGGTCTTCTTCTTCAAAATTCCTTTGGCTATTCGGGGCCTTTTGTGGTTCCATATGAATTTTAGGATTGCTTGTTCTAGTTTCGAGAAGAATGCTGGTGCAATTTTGATTGGGATTGCATTGAATGTGTAGATAGCTTTGGGTAGTATTGACATTTTGACAATATTTATTTTTCCAATCCATGAGCAGGGAATGTCTTTCCATTTCTTTAAATCTTCTTCAATTTCCTTCAGAAGCTTTCTATAGTTTTCAGCATACAGATCCTTTACATCTTTGGTTAGATTTATTCCTAGGTATTTTATGCTTCTTGGTGCAATTGTGAATGGGATCAGTTTCTTTATTTGTCTTTCTGTTGCTTCATTGTTAGTGTATAAGAATGCAACTGATTTCTGTACATTGATTTTGTAGCCTGCAACTTTGCTGAATTCCTGTATCAGTTCTAGCAGACTTTTGGTGGAGTCTATCGGATTTTCCATGTATAATATCATGTCATCTGCAAAAAGTGAGAGCTTGACTTCATCTTTGCCAATTTTGATGCCTTTGATTTCCTTTTGTTGTCTGATTGCTGATGCTAGAACTTCCAGCACTATGTTAAACAGCAGCGGTGAGAGTGGGCATCCTTGTCGTGTTCCTGATCTCAGGGAAAAAGCTTTCAGTTTTTCCCCGTTGAGGATGATGTTAGCTGTGGGCTTTTCATAAATGGCTTTTATGATCTTTAAGTATGTTCCTTCTATCCCGACTTTCTCAAGGGTTTTTATTAAGAAAGGGTGCTGGATTTTGTCGAAGGCCTTTTCTGCATCGATTGACAGGATCATATGGTTCTTCTCTCTTTTTTTGTTAATGTGATGTATCACGTTGATTGATTTGCGAATGTTGAACCAGCCCTGCATCCCAGGAATGAATCCCACTTGATCATGGTGAATAATTCTTTTTATATGCCGTTGAATTCGATTTGCTAGTATCTTATTGAGAATTTTTGCATCCATATTCATCAGGGATATTGGCCTGTAGTTCTCTTTTTTTACTGGGTCTCTGTCTGGTTTAGGAATCAAAGTAATACTGGCTTCATAGAATGAGTCTGGAAGTTTTCCTTCCCTTTCTATTTCTTGGAATAGCTTGAGAAGGATAGGTATTATCTCTGCTTTAAACGTCTGGTAGAACTCCCCTGGGAAGCCATCTGGTCCTGGACTCTTATTTGTTGGGAGATTTTTGATAACCGATTCAATTTCTTCGCTGGTTATGGGTCTGTTCAAGCTTTCTATTTCCTCCTGATTGAGTTTTGGAAGCGTGTGGGTGTTCAGGAATTCGTCCATTTCTTCCAGGTTGTCCAATTTGTTGGCATATAAGTTTTCATAGTATTCCCTGATAATTGTTTGTATCTCTGAGGGATTGGTTGTAATAGTTCCATTTTCATTCATGATTTTATCTATTTGGGTCATCTCCCTTTTCTTTTTGAGAAGCCTGGCTAGAGGTTTGTCAATTTTGTTTATTTTTTCAAAAAACCAACTCTTGGTGTCGTTGATCTGCTCTACAGTTTTTTTAGTTTCTATATTGTTTATTTCTGCTCTGATCTTTATTATTTCTCTTCTTCTGCTGGGCTTAGGCTGCCTTTGCTGTTCTGCTTCTAGTTCCTTTAGGTGTGCTGTTAGATTTTGTATTTGGGATTTTTCTTGTTTCTTGAGATAGGCCTGGATTGCAATGTATTTTCCTCTCAGGACTGCCTTTGCTGCGTCCCAAAGCGTTTGGATTGTTGTATTTTCATTTTCGTTTGTTTCCATATATTTTTTAATTTCTTCTCTAATTGCCTGGTTGACCCACTCATTCGTTAGTAGGGTGTTCTTTAACCTCCATGCTTTTGGAGGTTTTCCAGACTTTTTCCTGTGGTTGATTTCAAGCTTCATGGCATTGTGGTCTGAAAGTAAGCATGGTATAATTTCAATTCTGGTAAACTTATGAAGGGCTGTTTTGTGACCCAGTATATGATCTATCTTGGAGAATGTTCCATGTGCACTCGAGAAGAAAGTATATTCTGTTGCTTTGGGATGCAGAGTTCTAAATATATCTGTCAAGTCCATCTCATCCAATGTCTCATTCAGGGCCCTTGTTTCTTTATTGACCGTGTGTCTAGTTGATCTATCCATTTCTGTAAGTGGTGTATTAAAGTCCCCTGCAATTACCACATTCTTATCCATAAGGTTGCTTATGTTTATGAGTAATTGTTTTATATATTTGGGGGCTCCGGTATTCGGTGCATAGACATTGATAATTGTTAGCTCTTCCTGATGGATAGACCCTGTAACTATTATATAATGTCCTTCTTCATCTCTTGTTACAGCCTTTAATTTAAAGTCTAGTTTGTCTGATATAAGTATGGCTACTCCAGCTTTCTTTTGGCTTCCAGTCGCATGATAAATAGTTCTCCATCCCCTCACTCTCAATCTAAAGGTGTCCTCAGGTCTAAAATGAGTCTCTTGTAGACAGCAAATAGATGGGTCTTGTTTTTTTATCCATTCTGATACCCTATGTCTTTTGGTTGGCGCATTTAATCCATTTACATTCAGTGTTATTATAGAAAGATACGGGTTTAGAGTCATTGTGATGTCTGTATGTTTTATGCTTATAGTGATGTCTCTGGGACTTTGTCTCACAGGGTCCCCCTTAGGATCTCTTGTAGGGCTGGTTTAGTGGTGACAAATTCCTTCAGTTTTTGTTTGTTTGGGAAGACCTTTATCTCTCCTTCTATTCTAAATGACAGACTTGCTGGATAAAGGATTCTTGGCTGCATATTTTTTCTGTCTAGCACCCTGAAAATCTCTTGCCAATTCTTTCTGGCCTGCCAAGTTTCAAAAGAGAGATCAGTCACGAGTCTTATAGGTCTCCCTTTATATGTGAGGGCACGTTTACCCCTTGCTGCTTTCAGAATTTTCTCTTTATCCTTGTATTTTGCCAGTTTCACTATGATATGTCGTGCAGAAGATCGATTCAAGTTACGTCTGAAGGGAGTTCTCTGTGCCTCTTGGATTTCAATGCCTTTTTCCTTCCCCAGTTCAGGGAAGTTCTCAGCTATGATTTCTTCAAGTACCCCTTCAGCACCTTTCCCTCTCTCTTCCTCCTCTGGGATACCAATTATGCGTATATTATTTCTTTTTAGTGTATCACTTAATTCTCTAATTTTCCCCTCATACTCCTGGATTTTTTTATCTCTCTTTTTCTCAGCTTCCTCTTTTTCCATAACTTTATCTTCTAGTTCACCTATTCTCTCCTCTGCCTCTTCAAGCCGAGCTGTGGTGGTTTCCATTTTGTTATGCATTTCGTTTAAAGCGTTTTTCAGCTCCTCGTGACTGTTCCTTAGTCCCTTGATCTCTGTAGCAAGAGATTCTCTGCTGTCCTGTATACTGTTTTCAAGCCCAGCGATTAATTTTATGACTATTATTCTAAATTCACTTTCTGTTATATTATTTAAATCCTTTTTGATCAGCTCATTAGCTGTTGTTATTTCCTGGAGATTCTTCTGAGGGGAGTTCTTCCGCTTGGTCATTTTGGATAGTCCCTGGCGTGGTGAGGACCTGCAGGGCACTTCCCCTGTGCTGTGGTGTATACCTGGAGTTGGTGGGCGGGGCCGCAGTCAGACCTGATGTCTGCCCCCAGCCCACCGCTGGGGCCACAGTCAGACTGGTGTGTGCCTTCTCTTCCCCTCTCCTAGGGGCGGGATTCACTGTGGGGTGGTGTGGCTCGTCTGGGCTACTTGCACCCTGCCAGGCTTGTGATGCTGGGGATCTGGCGTATTAGCTGGGGTGGGTAGGCAAGGTGCTCGGGGGCAGGAGGGGCAGGCTTAGATCGCTTCTCCTTAGGTGATCCACTTCAGGAGGGGCCCTGTGGCAGCGGGAGGGAGTCAGATCCGCTGCCGGAGGTTTGGCTCCACAGAAGCGCAGAGTTGGGTGTTTGCGCGGAGCGAGCAAGTTCCCTGGCAGGAACCGGTTCCCTTTGGGATTTCGGCTGGGGGATGGGCGGGGGAAATGGCGCTGGCGAGCGCCTTTGTTCCTCACCAAACTGAGCTCTGTTGTCAGGGGGCTCAGCAGCTCTCCCTCCCTTTGTCCTCCAGCCTTCCCGCTTTCTGAGCAGAGCTGTTAATTTCTGACCTCCCAGACGCTAAGTCGCGCTTGCTGTCGGAACACAGTCCGCCCGGCCCCTCCGCTTTTGCAAGCCCGACTCGGGGGCTCTGCTTGGCCGGCGAGCCGCCCCTCCGCCCCGGCTCCCTCCCGCCAGTCCGTGGAGCGCGCACCGCCTCGCAGCCCTTCCTACCCTCTTCCGTTGGCCTCTCGTCTGCGTTTGGCTCCGGCGACTCTGTTCTGCTAATCCTCTGGCGGTTTTCTGGGTTATTTAGGCAGGTGTAGATGGAATCTAAGTGATCAGCAGGACGTGCGGTGAGCCCAGCGTCCTCCTAAGCCGCCATCTTGCCGCAACTCTCTGATACCTTTGTTTTAGCCCAGTGAGACCTATTTTAGAGTTCTGACCTCTAGAAGTATAAAATAATAAATTTGTGTTGGCTAAAGCCACCAAATTTGTGGTAATTTTTTACAGCTGCAATAGGAAACTAATGCAGATATTAGTATCTGGAATGGGGTGCTGATGTAACAAATTCATAAAAATATGGAATAAACTTGGAGTTGCAAAATGGGCAGAGGTTGGAAGAATTTCAGGAGCATGATAGAAAAAGCTTAGATTTCCTTGAATGGACTGTTAGAAATATAGGTGTTAATGACTCTGCTAGCGAGGACTCAGAAGAATATGAGGGTGAGCCTGGTAGAGAAAGTATTTGTTGTCTGTCTTAGAGAATACCCAAGTCATCATGAATAGACAGTTTGTAGAAATAAGAATATTGAAGGCAATGCTGGTGAAGGGTCAAATGGAAATGAAGACCATGTTATTAGAAAGTGGAGGAGAGAGGATTCTTGGGGAATTTACCTGAATAGTGCCTGCAGTTATATGGAAAGCAAAACTTGCAAATTATGAACTTGGGTGTTTAGCTGAGGAGATTTTCAAGCAAAGTGTTAAAAGGTGCATCCTACTTTCTTTTGGTTGTTTATAGTAAATTGTGACAAGAAGTAGATAAATTTAGGGAAGAACTGTTAAGCAAAAATGAATGATATGAGAAATTCTCAGGCTGTCTGAATTATACATATGCCAAAATTAGGAGATTCCCTGTCATAAAAGTGTGCTTTTGATAAAAAGCCAAGGGTGTGGCTGGATCACCATTGGCTAATGCATGGGAGGCATGGGAGACATCACCTTTGATGATCAGACAGTGGAATCTTTGAATTGATTAGATTTTCTATTCCTTATCCCGTCAGCTGTCTCTGAAGGCAAAATAGAGATGGGATTATCTAGGAAAGATCCGTGGAAGAGCTTTATGTCTAATGGGATAGATTTGCTTAACATACACAAGAGACCCACAAGGTTTTTGAGTGTGTTCTGCTAACATAAAACACTGACAACTTTGACTAAAAAGGACGAAGTGTTTGAAATGAAATAAAACTGTCAGACTCACAAAATTATAAACAGAAGAAATAGGCTGATCAACTATTCAGCTGCAAACACGTGCTATACTTTATATGAAAGGAAGCATACCTCTAAGGGCAGAAAGTGTCAGGAAGACAGAACCCTGGACTAGAGGATTATTCGCAGGCCTTGAAATCTGTGTTGCTTGCCCAGCTAGATTTTGGAAATATGCCTATCCCTCTATTGTATTTTGGGAACAGATAACTTGTTTTCCAATTTCACAAATTCATAGATTGACAGAAATTTTACCCCAGAATGGATTAGATCTTGCCCATACTTTATTCAGATGATTTAAATGATGGAACTAGGGAATTCTGAGTTGATGAGATATAGATGAGATTTTGGACTTAAGTTGATGCTGTATTGGATTAAGATTTTTGGAGAGGTTGGGATAGAGTGAATACATTTTGAATGTGGTATTGATAGGAATTTTTATTTACCAGAGGGCAAACTGTGATAGAATAATGGCCCCCTTCACATCTAAATCACTTGAACCTGTAAATATATTATGTCACATGACAAAGGGGAATTAATATTTCAGACGGAAGTAATTGTTCTTTGATATTAAAATTGTTACACTGTTTCTTTTTGCTTACATTTATCTGGTATACTCTTGCACATATTTTTATTTTCAAGTTTCCTGAAAAACTTTATTTTAAGGGAGTCTATTTGATATGGCATAGTTTTGTTGTTTCTTTGGAATCCAATTTAATATATTATTTTATTATAATCAGTGAGTAAAGCCAATATTCCTTTTATTGAAGTGACAGATATATTTAATCCAGTTTCTGCCCAATTATAATTTTCTTCATATTATACTTTTAAACCCTTTCACTAGGTGTTTTCTTTGTTTTGCTTTTTTTAGTGTGCATGTGTGTAGGCAGGTGTGCATGTGTAGCTCTTTTGATAGTTAGGAAAGTTTTAATTATTATTCTGTGAGTTGATTTTGTTTTACTTTTAAAATATACTCATTTTTCAACTATAATAATACCCCTACAGAAAAGCACACAAAATGTGCACAGCTCAATGAATTTTCACAAAGTGGACACACCCATTTAATCATTGCTGAGGTTAGGAAATTGCATATCTCCAGGACCCACAAAGCCTCCTTAGGTCCTCTTCCAGTTACTACCACACTTCTTTTTAAAATATAACTATGGGAGAGACCTGGGAAGATGGTAGTGTATAAGGACTCTGGGCTCACCTCGTCCTGCTGATCCCTTAGATTCCACCCCATCTGCCTAAATAACCCAGAAAACCGCCAGAAGACTAGCAGAACAGTCTCTCCCAAGCCAAGCATACACGAGAGGCCCACAGAAGAAGGTAGGAAGGGCAAAGAGGTGGTGCATGCTACAGGGACTGGCAGGAGGGAGCCGGGGCAGTGGAGGGGCAGCCCGCCCAGCAAGGCAGAGCCCCCAGTCTGGCTTGCAAAAGTGGAGATGTTGGACTGCATGAGTTCTGACAGCCAGTGGGACTTAACATCTGGAATGTTAACAGTGAACAGTTCTGCTCTTGGAGAGTGAGGAAGGCGAGAAGACGCCCGGAGGGAGAGTTGTTGAGCCCCAGAAGACAGAGCTCAGCTCGGAGGGGGAACAAAGGCACTGGCCAGCGCCATCTCCCTCTCCCATCCCCCAGCTGAAATCCCAAAGGGAACCAATTCCCATCACGGAACTTGCTTGCACCACGCAAATGCTCAACACTGTGCTTCTGTGGATCCAACCCTCCGACAGGTCTGCTTCCCTCGTGGTGCTGTAAGGCCCCTCCCGCAGGGGACCACCAAAGGCAAATCGAGCTAAGCCTGCCCCTCCCACCCCTGTGCACCTTGCGGATCCACCCCGGCTAATAAGCCAAATCCCATCAAAGCAGTACCACAATCTTGGCAATGTGCAAGAAGCCCAGACAGAGGCCACACCACCCCACAGTGAGTCTTGCCCCTGGGAGAGGGGAAGATAAGGTACACATCAGTCTGACTGTGGCCCCAGCCATGGGCCAGGGGGCAGACATTGGGTCTGATGGCGGCCCTGCCCACCAACACAAGTTACTCCGGAGAGCACAGAGGAAGTGCCCTGCAGTTTGGAGCCACCACAGGGACTACCCAAAATGACAAAATGGAAGAATTCTCCTCAAAAGAAACTCTAGGAAGTAGTGACAGCTAATCAATTGATCAAAAACTATTTAAGCAATATAATGGAACAAAATTTAGAATAATAGTCATAAAATTAATCATTGGGCTTGAAAAAAGCATAAAGGACAGCAGAGAATCTATTGCCACAGAGATCAAGGGACTAAGAAATAGTCATGAGGAGCTAAAAAATGCTAGAAATGAGGTGAAAAATAAAGTGGAGGTGGCCATAGCACGGATTGAATAGGCAGAAGAGAGAATAGGTGAATTAGAAGATAAAATTATGGAAAAAGAGGAAGCTGAGAAACAGATATAAAAAAATCCAGGAGTATGAGGGGAGAATTAGGGAACTAAGTGACACAATCAAACAGAACAATATCCGTATCATAGGAATTCCAGAAGAGGAAGAGAGAAAAGTGCTGAAGGTGTACTTGAACAAATCATAGCTGAGAACTTCTCTGATCTGGGGAAGGAAACAGGCATTTAAATCCAAGAGGCACAGAGAACTCCCTTCAGACATAACTTGAATTAATCTTCTGTATGACATATCATAGTGAAACTGGCAAAATACAAGGATAAAGAGAAAATTCTGAAAGCCTCTAGGGATAAACAGGTTCTAACTTACAAAGGTAGATATATAAGAGTAGTGGCAGACCTATCTACTGAAACTTGGCAGGCCAGAAAGGAATGGCAGGAAATCTTCAATGTGATGAACAGAAAAAAATATGTAGCTGAGAAGCCTTTATCCAGCAAGCCTGTCATTCAGAATAGAAGGAGAGATAAACGTTTTCCCAAACAAACAAAATATGAAGGAATTCACCACCACTAAACCAGCCCTACAAGAGATCCTAAGGGGGAATCTGTGAGTGACATGTTGCAAGGACCACAAAGTACCAGACACATCACTACAACCATGAAATGTACAGACCACAATGAATCTAAACCCATATCTTTCAATAAAACACTGAATGTGGGGCACCTGGGTGGCTCAGTTGGTTAAGCAACTGACTTTGGGCCAGGTCACGATCTTGCAGTCCATGAGTTCAAGCCCTGCATTGGACTTTGTACTGACAGCTCAGAGCCTGAAGCCTGCTTCACATTCTGTGTCTCCTTCTCTCTCTGCCCCTCCCCTGCTCACACTCAGTCTCTTTCTCTCAAAAATAAATAAACATTAAAAAAAGTTAAAAAAAAATACTTAATGTAAATGGACTAAATGTGCCAACCAAAAGACATAGGGTATCAGAATGGATAAAAAAACAAGACCCATCTATTTGCTGCCTACAAGAGACTCATTTTAGACCTGAGGACACCTTCAAATTGAAAGTGAGGGGATGGAAAACTATCTATCATGCTACTGGAAGTCAAAAGAAAGCTGGAGTAGCCATACTTATATCAGACAAACTAGACTTTAAATTAAAGGCCGTAACAAGAGATGAAGAAGGATGTTATATAATAATTGAAGGCTCTATCCATCAGGAAGAGCTAACAATTATAAATGTCTATATGCCAAATAAGGGAGCCCCCAAATATATAAAACAATTAATCACAAACATAAGCAACCTTATTGGTAAGAATGTGGTAATTGCAGGGGACTTTAACACTCCACTAACAACAATGGATAGATCATCTAGACACAGGATCAATAAAGAAACAAGGGCCCTGAATGATACATTGGATCAGATGGACTTGACAGATATACTTAGAACTCTGCATCCCAAACCAACAGAATATACTTTCTTCTCGAGTGCACATGGAACATTCTCCAAGATAGATCACATACTGGGTCACAAAACAGCCCTTCATAAGTATACAAGAATTGAGATCATACCATGCACACTTTCAGACCACAATGCTATGAAACTTGAAATCAACCACAGGAAAAAGTCTGGAAAACCTCCAAAAGCATGGAGGTTAAAGAACACCCTACTAAAGAATGAATGGGTCAACCAGACAATTAGAGAGGAAATTAAAAAATATATGGAAACAAATGAAGATGAAACACAATCCAAACCCTTTGGGATGCAGTGAAGGCAGTCCTGAGAGGAAATACATTGCAATCCAAGCCTATCTCCAGAAACAAGAAAAATCCCAAATACAAAATCTAACAGCACACCTAAAGTAAATAGAAGCAGAACAGCAAATACACCCCAAACGCAGCAGAAGAAGAGAAATAATAAAGATCAGAGCAGAAATAAACAATATAGAATCTAAAAAAACTGTAGAGCAGATCAACGAAACCAAGAGTTGGTTTTTTGAAGAAATAAACAAAATTGATAAACCTCTAGCCAGGCTTCTCAAAAAGAAAAGGGAGATGACCCAAATAGATAAAATCACGAATGAAAATGCAATTATTACAACCAATCCCGCAGAAATATAAGCAATTTATCAGGGAATACTGGGAAAAATTATATGCCAACAAACTGGACAACCTGAAAGAAATGGACAAATTCCTAAGCACGCACACACTTCCAAAACTCAAACAGGAAGAAATAGAAAACTTGAACAGACCCATAACCAGCGAAGAAATTGAATCAGTTATCAAAAATCTCCCAACAAAGAGTCCAGGACCAGATGGCTTCCCTGGGGAATTCTACCAGACATTTAAAGCAGAGATAATACCTATCCTTCTCAAGCTGTTCTAAAAAAATAGAAAGGGAAGGAAAACTTCCAGACTCATTCTATGAAGCCAGCATTACTTTGATTCCTAAACCAGACAGAGACCCAGCAAAAAAAAGAGAACTACAGGCCAATATCCCTGATGAACATGGATGCAAAAATTCTCAATAAGATACTAGCAAATTGAATTCAACAGCATATAAAAATAATTATTCACCATGATCAAGTGGGATTCATTCCTGGGCTGCAGCCTGGTTCAACATTCACAAATCAATCAATGTGATACATCACATTAATAAAAGAAAAAAGAACCATATGATCTTGTCAATCGTTGCAGAAAAAGCATTTGACAAAATTCAGCATTCTTTCAACAAAAACCCTCGAGAAAGTCGGGATGGAAGGAACATACTTAAAGATCATAAAAGCCATTTATGAAAAGCCCACAGCTAACATTATCCTCAATGGGGAAAAACTGAGAGCTTTCCCCCTGAGATCAGGAACATGACAGGGATGTCCACTCTCACCTCTGTTGTTTAACATAGTGTTGGAAGTTCTAGCATCAGCAATCAGACAACAAAAGGAAATCAAAGGCATCAAAATTGGCAAAGATGAAGTTAAGCTTTCACTTTTTGCAGATGACATGATATTATACATGGAAAATCCGATAGACTCCACCAGAAGTCTGCTACAACTGATACATGAATTCAGCAAAGTCGCAGGATACAAAATTAATGTACAGAAATCAGTTACATTCTTATACAGTAATAATGAACCAACAGAAAGACAAATAAAGGAACTGATCCCATTCACAATTGCACCAAGAATCATAAAATACCTAGGAATAAACCTAACCAAAGATTTAAAAGATCTGTATGCTGAAAACTATAGAAAGCTTATGAAGGAAATTGAAGAAGATATAAAGAAATGGGAAAACATTCCACGCTCATGGATTGGAAGAATAAATATTGTCAAAATGTCAATGCTACCCAAAGCTATCTACACATTCAATGCAATCCCAATCAAAATTGCACCAGCATACTTCTCGAAGCTAGAACAAGCAATCCTAAAATTTGTATGGAACCACTAAAGACCCCAAATAGCCAAAGTAATATTTAAGAAGAAGACCAAAGCAGGAGGCATCACAATCCCAGACTTTAGCTTCTACTACAAGGCTGTAATCATCGAGACAGCATGGTATTGGCACAAAAACAGACACATAAACCAGTGAAATAGAATAGAGACTCCAGAATTGGACCCAAAAAGTATGGCCAACTAATCTTTGACAAAGCAGGACAGAATATCCAATGGAAAAAAGACAGTCTCTTTAACAAATGGTGCTGGGAGAACTGGACAGCAACATGCAGAAGAATGAAACTAGACCACTTTCTCACACCATTCACAAAAATAAACTCAAAATGGATAAAGGACCTGAATATGAGACAGAAGCCATCAAAACCCTAGAGGAGAAAGCAGGAAAAAACCTCTCTGACTTCAGCCACAATTTCTTACTTGACACATCTCCAAATGTAAGGGAATTAAAAGCAAAAATGAACTATTAGGACCTCATGAAGATAAGAAGCTTCTGCACTGCAAAGGAAACAATCAACAAAACTAAAAGGCAACCAACGGAATGGGAAATGATATTTGCAAATGACATATTGGACAAAGGGCTAGTATCCAAAATCTATAAAGAACTCACCAAACTCCACACCCAAAAAACAAATAATCCAGAAGAAATGGGCAGAAAACATAAATAGACACTTCTTAAAGAAGACATCCAGATGGCCAACAGGCACATGAAAAGATGCTCAATGTCACTCCTCATCAGGGAAATAGAAATCAAAACCACACTGAGATACCACCTGACACCGGTCAGAGTGGCTAAAATGAACAAATCAGGAGACTATAGATGCTGGAGAGGATGTGGAGAAATGGGAACCCTCTTGCACTGTTGGTGGGAATGCAAACTGGTGCAGCCACTCTGGAAAACAGTGTGGAGGTTCCTCAAAAAATTAAAAATAGATCTACCCTATGACCCAGCAATAGGAATTTACCCAAGGGATACAGGAGTACTGATGCATAGAGGCACTTGTACCCCAATGTTTATAGCAGCACTTTCAACAATAGCCAAATTATGGAAAGAGCCTAGATGTCCATCAACTGATGAATGGATAAAGAAATTGTGATTTATATACACAATGAAATACTACGTGGCAATGAGAAAGAATGAAATATGGCCTTTTGTAGCAACGTAGATGGAACTGGAGAGTGTTATGCTAAGTGAAATAAATCATACAGAGAAAGACAGATACCATATGTTTTCACTCTTATGTGGATCCTGAGAAACTTAACAGAAACCCATGGGGGAGGAGAAGGAAAAAACAAAGTTAGAGAGGGAGGGAGCCAAACCATAAGAGACTCTTAACAACTGAGAACAACTGAGGGTTGATAGGAGGTGGGGGAGAGGGGAAAGTGGGTGATGGGCATTGAGGAGGGCATCTGTTGAGATGAGCACTGGGTGTTCTACGGAAACCAATTTGACAATAAATTTCATATTAAAAAATAAATAAAATATAACTATGATTATAACTTCAAACTATAGATTAGTTTTGTTTGCTTGCAACTGTATACATAATTTAAATCATACAGAAGTTATTTCTTTTATGTTCTTTTGATCAACATTATGTTTATAAGATTTATCCATGTTATTACATATACAATAGTTCACTTATTCCCATCACTCTGCACTTGTATGACTATAACATCATTTATATCATTTACCTTTGATGAACATTTAGGTTAATTATAGTTCTTGGCTATTAGAAACAATTATGCTGTGAACATGCTGTTCATGTCTGATAGTGCACAAATGTACATATTTCAGTTGAGTTTATGACTAGGAGTAAATTTCTTTGCAATATATATATATATATATATATATATATATATATATATATAATATTTGGTATGGGCTTTTCCTGACACATTTTGTCAGTTAAAGCTGTTTTCCTTCATTTTATTTTCTGTCTATATGTCTGTGTGTCTCTGTGGATGTTCTATTTTTCCTTTTTCTTTTAAGTTTATTTATTTCTTTTGAGAGAGAAGGGGGGAAGGGACAGAAAGCAAAAGAGAGAGAGAGAGAGAGAGAGAGAGAGAGAGAGAGAGATCCAAAACAGGTTCAGCATTGTCAGTTCAGAGCCTGAAGGGGGGTTTGAACTCACAAACCATGAGATCATGACCTGAGCTGAAGTCAAGAATTGGATGCTTAACTGACTGAGCCACCCACACACCCCTCTGTGTATGTTTTAAATCTTGAAATAATATTAAATTTTATTCAGGGATTTTTTTAAACAAATTTAATTTTTATTTATTTTGAGAGAGAGGGAGAGAGCATGAGCAAGGGAGGGGCAGAGCGAGGAGAACAGAGGGTCTGAAGTGGGTTCTGCGCTGACAGCAGCAAGCCTGATAGGGGGCTTGAACTCACAAACTGTGAGGCCATGACCTGAGCCAAAGTCAGACACTCAGCCAACTGAGCCACCCAGCTGCCCTGCAGTGATTTTTTAAATATCTATTTAGATAATCATGTGAATTTTCTCCTTTACTATGTTATTACGGTATATTACATTGGTTAATATTCAGAGATTAATCTATGCCCAACAAATTAGATAACACAGATGAAATGGAAAAAAATTCCTAGAAACACACAGATTACCAAAATTGACTCAAGAAGAAATAAGAAAATATAAATAGACCTGTAACAAATAGAGAGATTGAATCAGTAATCTAAAGCTTCCTAACAAAGAAAAGTCCAGGATTAGATGGCTTCACTTGTGAATTTTACCATTTATGGCAGGATTAACACCAAATCCTTTTCAAAGTCTTCTGAAAATGGAAAAGGAGGGAATACTTTCCTAACTCATTCTAAGGGGCCAGAATTATGAAAACCAGATAAAGACTCCACAAGACTCTACAGACCAATATCCCTTAGGAATATAGATGCAAAAATTCTCAACAAAATACTAACAGAATAAATCCAACAGCATTTCATTTTATTATATTAAAAAAATTTTTTTTAAATTTATTTATTTTTGAGAGACAGAGGGAGACAGAGCACAAGTCGGGGAGGGGCAGAGAGAGAAGGAGACACCGAATCTGAAACAGGCTCCAGGCTCTGAGCTGTCAGCACAGAGCCTGATTCAGGTCTCGAACTCATGGACCGTGAGATCATGACCTGAGCCAAAGTTGGATGCTCAACTGACTGAGCCACCCAGGCACCTCTCCAACAGCATTTTAAAAGGATGACACACCATAGATAAGTAGGATTTATTCCAGGAATGCATGGGTGGCTTAACATAAGAAAATAAATCAATGTAGGGGCTCCTGGGTGGCTCAGTCAGTTAAGCATCCAAGTCCTGATGTTGGCTCAGGTCATGATCCCAGAGTCATGGGATCAAGTCCCATGTTGGGCTCTGTGCTTAGCATGGAGCCTGCTTAAGGTTTTCTCCCTCTCCCTCTCTCTCTCTCTGCCCCTCCTCCACTCCCTCACACTCTCTATCTTAAAAAAAAATCAATATAATGTGCCACATTAATAGAACAAAGGAAAAAATGCATGATTATCTCAACTGATACAGCGAAAGCATTTGACAAAATCTAACACCTTTCCTGATGAAAACACTAAAAAAGCAAAAACAAAAACAAATAAACCTAAGAATGGAAGGAAACATCTTTAACATGCTAAAAGGCCATTTGTGAAAAACATATGGAAACATCATACTCAAGAGTAAAAGACTAAAACATTTGCTTCTAAGATCAGGAATAAGACAATGATGCCAACTATTGTCATTGGTATTCAGCATTGTGCTGGAAGTTCTAGCCAGAACAATTAGGTAATAAAAAGAAAGAAAAGTAATCCAAATCAGAAAAGAAGAAGTAAAACTACCTCTATTCACAGTTGAAATGATTCTATGAAAAAATCCCAAAGAACCAACAAAAAACTTACCTGAGCTAACAAATTCAGAAAAGTTTCAGGGCACGAGATCAATACACACAAATCAACTGGATTTTCACACACCTAACAGTGAAGAATCCTAAAATGAATTTAAGAGAACAATTTTATTTACAATAGCATCAGTAAAATAAAATACCTAGGAATAAATTTAACCAAGGAAGTGAAAGACTTGTACACTGGAAACTATAAAACATTGCAGAAAAAAAAAAAAGGAAAGACCTTTTGTGTTTATGGACTGGAAAACAATGCTGTTAATATGGCAATGCTGTTTCCTGAGACTGGGGGAGGAAAATAAAGAGTAACTGCTTAATGAATATGAGCTTTTATTTTGGGGTGATGAAATTATTTTGGAACTATATAGAGGTAGCAATTGCACATTTTGAATGTTCTAAATGCTGCTGAACTGTTCACTTTAAAATGGTTGGTTTGGGGCACCTGGGTGGCTCAGTCAGTCAAGCGTCTGACTTTTGGTTTCAGCTCAGGTCATGATCTCACAGTTTATGAGTGTGAGCTCTGCATTGGGCGCTGTGCTGATAGGGTGGAGCCTGCTTGGGATTCTCTTTCTCCCTCTCTCTCTGTCCCTTCCAGTCTTGTTCTCTTTCTCAAAAAATAAATAAACAAACAAACAAAATAAAATGGTTGGTCTACAAAACAGATGAACAGGGAGGGGGGAAGAGAGGCAAACCAGGAAACAGACTCTTAACTATAAAGAACAAACTGAGGGGTGCGGGGCAGGGAGATCGGTTAAATATGTGATAGGTGTTAAGGAGGACATTTGTTGTGATGAACACTGGGTATTGTGTGTAAGTGATAGATCACTAAATTCCACACCTGAAATTAATATACACTATCTGTTAACTAATTGGAATTTAAACAAAAACTTGAAAAAAATAAAAAATAAATAGTTCGTTTACATCATGTGAATTTTACCATAGTTTAAAAAATAAAAGAATAATTTCAAAAAAGGAAGGGAGGGGAGAGACTTGATGAAGGCAAAGTGGAAACAGCTGATGACTCTATGGGACTCTGACTTTTGCTAGTTCTTTAAAATAAAGCCAACCAGGTATGAGTTTTTAAAAAATCTGTGCATTAATTAATTCAAGAGGGGTATAGTGTATTTTTTTAATCTTCCTGAATTTGATTTTATAATACTAAATTTGTTTGCATCTATCTTATGAGTGGTATTGGCATATATTTTCAAATATTTTTTATGTTTGGTTTTGGTATTAAGTTATAGAGGTTTTATTAACTGAATTTGAAAACATACACTTTTTCAATCTGGATGAACTTACATAAGATAATGTTTCTTTGACACTTGAAAAATCATCTGGTAAATCTAGTACAGTAAAACCTTGGTTTGCGAGCATAATTCGCTCTGGAAACACGCCTGTAATCCAAAGCACTCATATTATCAAAGCAAATTTCAAGAATCATTGACTCAGTTGTGATCATGTGATATTCAGCCTCACGTACTACTCAAGACATTGCTCATTTAGCAAGTTAAAATTTACTAGAAATGTTTGCTCATCTTGTGGAACACTCCCAGAATAAGTTACTCACAATCCGAGGTGTTGCTGTATCTTCTAATAAATTCATTTTAAACTTCTGATTTTATTATTTGGTTAAGTCTATGATTATTCAAGTCTTGTATTTCTTCTTGAGTCAAGTTTGCTAATTAAACTCTTCTAAGAAATTGTCCATTACCTTCTCTGGGTTAAAATTTATTGGCATCATGGGGTGCCTGGGTGGCTCAGTCGGTTAAGTGTCTGACTTCTGTTCAGGTCATGATCTCACGGTGCGTGGGTTCGAGCCCCGCATCGGGCTCTGTGCTGAACGCTTGCTCAGAGCCTGGAGCCTGTTTCGGATTCTGTGTCTTCTTCTCTCTCTGCCCCTCCTCCACTCTCACTCTGTCTCTCAAAAGTAAATAAATGTAAAAAATGAAAAAAAAATTATTGGCATCAAGTTTTTGATAGTATTTTCTAATTTTAATTTAATTTCTTGTGTATATTATGTTATATCCTTGATTTTATTCAAAATGTTGTTTATGTATGCCTTCTCTCTTTTTAACCATACAATAACCTCAGAGGACTGTTTATTTTATTGGTGTCTTCTAAGAACCAATTTTTACCTTAGTTTCTCATCTCTATTATATCTTTTCCCTTAATTTCATTAGGTTCTGTTATATTTTAGATTTATTCTCCGTTATTTTCTACTTTCTTAAATTGCATATTGAGTTCATTTATTTTCAGCTTTTCTCTTTTTCTCATATAAGTATTTCTGGCAATAAATTTCTTTCCTATAATCCCTTAAGATATTTCCCACAAATTTTAATAACAATATTTTTCTTTGCTTTCAGTTAACACTATTTAAAGTTTAATCATAACTTTTCCTTGAAGCTCCATTTATTAGAACTTTAAGTTTTTAGTTGCCAAATATTTGGAGATACATTAGTTATTAAATCAAATTCTAATGTAATATATGGTACCCAGAAAATGTCAGCTATATATTTTAAAAATTGCTGAGACTTGCCTCATTGACTAGTTCAAGGTTAAGTGTTTAAATTTCCATGCATGTGATAGAAACACATTCTCTTCTTTTGTTGAATACAAGATCCTATATGTGCTCATTACATATAGCATGTTAATTTTGTTAAAATTTTCTAAATTCCTACCAAATTTTGTCAGCTTGCTTGATTAATAATTGAGAGAAATGCATTAGACTATAGAGATCCATACATGGAAGGTAGATTTTTATTGATTTACTTTATATTTTGATGCCAAGTTATTTGCTGCATAAATTTAGAATTATAGTATATTCCAGATATACTAACTTTATCCCTGATAGTGACTTATAACTGAAAGCAAATTGTATCTCACATTAATATAGCAACTTTTACTTTATTTTGGTTGGTATTTACTTGTTCAATCTCCGTATGTTTTTACTTTTAATGCTCATATTTTAGGTAGATCTATTATACACAAGATATCACTGTTAATGACAGTTTTTCATGTTTTTATCCAATTGAAAATATGTCCTTTTACCTAGTGAATTTAGTTTTAATTATTGATATATTTGGGATTAGGGCCATTGCCTTATGTCATACTTACTATTTATTCTACATTTTTCAATGCTTTCTCTCCATCCTGCTTCTATTGGATTGTTTAGAAGTTGATTTTTTTTTCTCTCTTTTATGTACTGGTTTATTTATTTTTAACTTTAATTCCAGTAAAATTAACATACAGTGTTATGTTAGTTTAAGGTGTACAATATAGTGATTTGACAATTCTATACATTATTTAGTGCTCATCATGATAAGTATACTTTTAATCCCCTTCATCTATTTCACCCATTCCCCCCATGCACCTCCCCTCTGGTACCACCAGTTCTCTATATTTGAGTCTGTTTTTAGTTTTTCTCTTTTTTGTTTGATCACTTGATTTGTTTCTTAAATTCTACATATAAGTGAAATCGTATGGTAATTTTCTTTCTTTGACTTATTTCACTTATTTCACTTACCCTCTAGATTCATCCATGTTGTTGCAAGACTTAATTCTTTTTTATGGCTGAGAAATATTCCTATATTTATATTTATATTATTTATATTTATATTTACATTTAAACATATGGGTGGCTCAGTCAGTTAAGTGTTCAACTCTTGATTTTGTATCGGGTCATGATCTCACAGTTGTGAGATCGAGCCCTGTGTCAGGCTCCATGCTGGACATGGAGCCTGCTTAAGATTCTCTCTCTCTCTGTCTCCCTCTGCCCCCTCCCCTGCTCATGCTCACTCTGTCTCAACCCCGCCCCCCACACCGCCGCCAAAAAAAAAGAAAACATGGAACACATCTTTATCCGTTCATCTATTGTTGAATGCTTGGGTTGCTTCCATATTTTGGCTATTGTAAATAATGCTGCAATAAACATAGGGTACATATATCTTTTCCAATTAGTGTTTTCACATTCTTTGGATAAATACCCAACATTATAATTACTGGATCATATGGTAATTCTAATTTTAAGTTGTTGAGGAACCTCTATACTGTTTTCCACAGGGGCTGCACTGGTTTACATTCCCACCAACAGTGCACAAGGGTTCCTTTGTTTCCACATCATTGTCAACACTTGTTGTTTCTTGTGTTGTTGATTTTAGCCATTCTGACAAGTGTGAGGTGATATCACATTGTAGTTTTTTCAGTTTCCCTGATTAGTGATGTTGACCTTATTTTCATGTGTCTGTTGGCCTTTGGATGAAATGTTTGGAGAAATGTTTGTTCATGTCTTCTGCACATTAAAAAAAATGGATTATTTTTGGTGTTGAGTTGTATGAGTTCTTTATATATTTTGGATACTAACCCATTTCAGATATGTCATTTGCAAATATCCTCTCCCATTTAGTTGGATGTCTTTTGGTTTTTTTTTTTTTTTTTTTTTTAATTTTTTTTTTCAACGTTTATTTATTTTTGGGACAGAGAGAGACAGAGCATGAACGGGGGAAGGGCAGAGAGAGAGGGAGACACAGAATCGGAAACAGGCTCCAGGCTCTGAGCCATCAGCCCAGAGCTCGACGCGGGGCTCGAACTCACGGACCGCAAGATCGTGACCTGGCTGAAGTCGGACGCTTAACCGACTGCGCCACCCAGGCGCCCCAGTCTTTTGGTTTTTATTGGTTGTTGTTGTTTCGCTGTCAGAAGCTTTTTATTTTGATGTGGTCCCAACAGTTTATTTTGCTTTTGTTTCCTTTGCCTCAGGAGACATACTAAGAAAAATATTGCTATGACCTATGTCAGAGAAATTTCTTCCTGTGCTGTCTTCTAGGATTTTTACAGTTTCAGGTGGTGTCACATTTAGGTCTTTATTCATTTTGAATTTATTTCTGTGTATGGTATAAGAAACTGGTCCAGTTTCATTCCTTTGTGTCCAGTTTTCCTAACCCCATTTGTTGAAGAGACCGCCCTTTTCCCATTGGATATTCTTTCCTGGTTTGTGGAATATTAAATGACAATACAGGGCAGCTGGGTAGCTCAGTCAGTTAAGTGTCTAAATTCAGCTCAGGTCATGATCTCACTATTGGTGGGTTCAAGCCCCACGTCAGGCTCTGCGCTGACAGCTCAGAGCCTGGAGCCTGCTTCAGATTCTGTCTCCCTCTCTGCACCTCCCCCCTCGCACTGTGTCTGTCTCTTGAAAATAAATAAATGTTTTAAAAAAAATTTAGAAATGACCATATAATCATGGATTTATATCTGGGTTCTCTATTCTGTTCTATTGATCTATGTGTCTATTTTTGTGCCAGTACCTCTCCTTCTCCTTCTTCTCCTCCTCCTCCTTCTTCTTCTTTTCTTTTCTTTTCTTTTCTTTTCTTTTCTTTTCTTTCTCTTCTTCTTCTTCTTCTTCTTCTTCTTCTTCCATTTTTATTCCCTTTATTTCTGCTCTAATCTTTATTATTTCCTTCTCCATGCTGGTTTCGTGTTTTGTTTGTTGTTATTTTTCTATCTCTGTTATGTGAAAGGTTAGGTTGTTTATTTGGAATTTTTCTTGATTCTTGAGGTAGACTTAGTAGTGCTATAAGTTTCATTATTAGAACTGTTTTTGCTGCATCCCAATGATTTTGGATCATTGTGTCTTCATTTTCATTTGTCTCCATTTGTTTTTTATTTCCTCTTTGATTTATTGGTTGACCTATTCATTGTTTAGTACCATGTTATTTAACTTCCATTTATTTGTGCTTTTTCCAGATGCTTTCCTGTGATTGATTTCTAGTTTCATAGCATTGTGGTCAGAAAATGTGCCTGGTATGACTTTGATCTTTTTGAAATTTTCAAGACTTGTTTTGTGGCCTAATATGTTGGAGAATGTTTCATGTCAACTTGAAAAGAATGTGTATTCTGATGTTTTAGGATGGAATGTTTTGGATATATCTTTTATACCATCTGGTCCAATTTGTCATTCATAGCCATTGTTCTCTTGTTGATTTTCTGCTTGCATGATCTATCTATTGATATAAGTGGGATGATAAATTCCCCTACTATTGTATCACTATTGATTAGTTCCTTTATATTTGTTATTACCTGCCTTATTTATTTGGGGGCTTCCATGTTGGGTGCATAAATATTTATAACTATTATATCTTCTTGTTGGATTGTTCCCGTTATGATTATATAGTGTCCTTCTTTGTCTCTTGTTACAGTCTTTGTTTTAAACTCTATTCTATTGCTACCTTGGCTTTCTTTTCACTTCCATTTGGATGATAAATGCTTTTCCATCCCTTCACCTTCAATGTACATGTGTCTTTAGGTCTGAAATATGTCTCTAATAGGCAGCATGTAGATGGGTCTTGTTTTTTTATTCATTCCATCCCCTATGTCTTTTGATTGGAGTGTTTAATCCATTTACATTCTAAATAATTACTGATGGGTATGTATTTATTGCCATTTTGTTAGTTGTTTTGTGGTTGTTTTTATAGCTCCTCTGTGTTCCTTTCTACTCTTGCTCTTTTCTGTCATAGTTTCCTGGCTTTCTTTAGTGATATACTTGGATTTCTTTATCTTATTATTATTATTATTTTGGCATATCTATTACCAATTTTTGATTTGTGGCTACCATTAGGTTTATATATAACATCTTCTGGATATAGCAGTCTGTATTAAGTTGATGGTCGCTTAAGTTTGAACGCATCCTAAAATCATGAAATTTGTATTCCTCTCCCTCCTACATTTTAGGTATATGATGTAATACTTTATATCCTTTTATTTTGTGTATCCCCTGATTGATTTTTATAGATATACTTAAATTTACTGCTTTTGTGCTTCTTACTTCTCTTACTTCTGCTTATGGTCTTTCCTTTTCATTCAAAGAGTCCTCTTTAGCATTTCTTGTGGGGCTGGTCCAGTGGTCATGAATTCCTTTAACTTTTGTTTGTCTGGGAAACTCTTTATCTCTCCTTCTATTCTGAATGATAGCCTTACTGGGTAGAGTATTCTGTGTTGCAGATTCTTTTTCCTTTTGGTGCTTTGAAAAAAATATATATATATTATATATATATATATAATATATATATTATATATATATTATATTATATATATATATTATATATATATATATAATATATATATCTCATGCCTCTTCCTTCTGGCCTGCAAAGTTCCTGCTGAAAAGTCAGCTTATTGGTTTCCCTTGTATGTAACTGTTTTATTTTCTGTTGCTGATTTTAAAATTCTATCTTTAGATTCTTAAATACTGAGAACAAACTGAGGGTTCATAGGGGGTAGGAGAGAGGGGAAAGTGGGTGATAGGCATTGAGGAGGGCACTTGTTGGGATGAGCACTGTGTGTTGCATGGAAACCAATTTGACAATAAATTATATTTAAAAAAACTTAAAGGAAAGGAAAAAGAGTAGAACCACATAAAAAATAAAATAAAATTCTCTCTTTATCACTATGTTTTGTCATTTTAATTACTATGTATCTTGGTGTGGATCTCCCTCAGTTGACTTTATTGTGAGCTTTCTGTACCTCTTGGATCTAGATTTCTGTTTCCTTCTCTAGATTTAGGAAGTTTTCAGCTATTATTTCTTTAAATAAATTTTCTTCCCCCTTTTCTCTTCTTCTGAGATCCCTATAATGGGAATGTTATTATTCATGATGGCATTGCTGGGTTCTCTAAGTCTATTTTCACTTTTTCTTTTCTCTCTCTCTCCTGTTGAGCTTGATTGTTTTCTATTACTGTTTTCTAGTGTGCTAATACATTCTTCTGCTTTCTCTAATCTACTCTAGTCTACTGTTTATCCCCTCTAGTGTATTTTTAATTTCAGTTATTGAGTTCTTCTTTATTGGTTCTTTTTTGTTTTCTGTCTTTTTGTTGAGGGTCTCACTCAGGTCCTCCACTCTCTTCTCAAATTCAGTGAATACTTTTATGACTCTTTAAATTCTCTATCATATTACTTATTTCCATTTTTTTTAGCTCTCTTGCTGTGATTTTGTCCTGTTCTTTCATTAGGACATATTCCTCTGTCTTCCTCATTTTGTCTAACTTTCTGTGTCTGTTTCTGTTAGGAAAGTCAGCTAGGTCTCCTGCACTTGAAAGTAATGGTCTTATGAAGAAGAAGTCCTATAATATCTTGCTTTGCAATGCCCCTGTTCACCAGAACCTGATGATTCAGGAGTCTCTCCTGTGTGTGTTGCATGTACCCTACTATTGTGTCTCAGCTGTGTTTGCCTTCTGTACAGTTATGCAATGGCTCTCCTTGCCTGTTGTGGGGAGTGTTTGGTCCATGTGTTGTTAAGGGGCCAGTCTGGGGCTTCTTTGGATTTGAGTTGCACCAGAGCAGGCATTTTCCAGAGCTCCTATAGCACCAAACTGCAGGCACTTTCCCTGTGTTGATCCCTGAGAAGCTTTTATTGGTAGACAGGGCCTGCAGTCAAACCAGATGTCTGTCCCCAGCCCACTGCTAGGGCTGTGGTCAGACTGGTGTGTAATGTTATATTCCCCTTTCTCCAAGGTAGGAATAACTTTGGAATGGTGTTGGCCCCTACTGCACCTGCTTGCACACTGGCAAGCTCATGGCACTGCTTGGATATATTCTTGCCAAGGGCATGTTAGAGAGCAGGGGGAACACAGGGATGGGATGCATGGTGCCAGCAAAGTCTTCATAGGCCTGCTGCAGGAGGGGGCTTACAGTTACTTGGGAAAACTCCTGTCAGGGTTAGGCTGAAAGGAGTAGGTATGTGGAAAAGTTCAAGGGTGTGCTGTTAGCAAGTTATGTGGGGAGTATTTGGGTTGTGCTGCTTCCCACAGGTGTCCATGTATCTATGCTGGTCGGGGGCAGGGGGTGAAGGAAGAAAAAGGTGCTTGCCAGCCCTTTTGTTCTTGGAGGAGTGTCCCAAAGTCCCTGCTCTCCAGCAGATGCTCTGAGATTTGTAAATAAATCTTCCCGTATACCTAAGTGTTTTCAAACTGCTGTTTCTATTCTGTATCTCAGTGGATCTGTTTGTCGTACTGTCTCGTTAAGGGGAGGGACTCAGTTTCCTATTGCCTCTGGCTCTCCGTACCAGTGATGTCTGTCCCTCTGATGGAACAGTACTGTGTCAGTTTGGCTCTCAACCATGTCTCTGCCCTTCTTACCCTCTTCGATGTGGCCTCTTCTCTGCATTTAGCTGTAAAGAGTCTGTTCTGCCTGTCTTCAGGTCACTTTCTGGGTTATTTACACTAATGTGGATGTTTTCTCAATGTATCTGTGGGGCAAGGGGAATTTAGGATCCTCCTACTCTGCCATATTCTAGAAATTGATTTTTTACAGAGAATTTAATTTTGTTACTGCCATTTTTCCAGGAGTAAGATCTTTGATCCTTTTTCTTTCAACCAGTTTATATCATTATGCTTTTGGAATTTCTAATAGCGTAGATTTAGGTTTTTAAATGTAGTTTTAGAATAGTTGTGTTTTAGGGGCGCCTGGGTGGCGTAGTCGGTTAAGCGTCCGACTTCAGCCAGGTCACGATCTCACGGTCCGTGAGTTTGAGCCCCGCGTGGGGCTCTGGGCTGATGGCTCAGAGCCTGGAGCCAGTTTCCGATTCTGTGTGTCCCTCTCTCTCTGCCCCTCCCCCGTTCATGCTCTGTCTCTCTCTGTCCCAAAAATAAATAAACTTTGAAAAAAAAAAAAGAATAGTTGTGTTTTAAAAGGAAATTTTAATCCATTTCTAGATTTAATGTTAATATAGTGTGTGTGTGTATGTGTGCATGCATGCACATATTTATGAGTTTATCTTAGTAGGTTTATTTTTTGATGAGGATTTAAAGTTCCTTATATTTTGAAAGTATCTTTAAATATTAACCTTAAATGACATTTCATTTGGGTTCTAGAGGGCTTCCATAATCTTAGGCCATTTTTTAATGATAATTTCTGTGCTTATGGCTTTTGTACCATATAGCTTATAACACATGTACAATGTGACTTTCCCCTATGTTTTCTCAACCCTCATCCTTGGACTGACTTCAGGTCTCCTCAGTCTGGTGGGCAAGACTTTTCAGTTCCACTCGATTGGATTTTGCAAACTGTCCAATCTCCCAGCTTTATACTATGGTGTTAGTGTCAATCCTTCTGACCTCCATGGTTCATGAAACCATCTTTCACATCACCAGATGGATGTTAGAACCCACTTCCAATTCTCTAGGGTTTTCTCTACACAAGCCAAGATCTTGTGGGCTGTTGTTCCATTACCTCATGCTTATTGTTCAGCTTTGATCCTTGTGTTTTTAATTTATTTATTTTGAGAAACAGAGAGCATGCAAGTGGGGGAGGGACAGAGAGAGGGAGAGTGAGGATCTTAAGCAAGCTGTATGCTCAGTGTGGAGGCTGATGCAGGGCTTGATCTCATGACTATAAGATTATGACCTGAGCTGATATGAAGAGTTGGACACTTAACTGACTGAGCCACCCAGGCACCCCTGTTTGGCTTTGATTCTGCTTGCCATTTCCAGCACCTGAGAACTGCTTTTTGTTCTTGATCATATTTTACTTTGTATTTCCAGGTAATTGTAGTAAGAAGAATATCTATATGAACTTAGTTGACCATGTTATGAGAATTTTTAGCAAAATAAAAAAAAATCTACCTTTAATGAAAAAAATCAGTAATAGTTTGAGCAATTACAGTGAATTAACAATGTCACATATCTATTGATCTGAGGTTGGTAAGAACACTTTTCCGCCTTCAAATGGTAGGGTCTAGAAATTAGCGATTAGTGAAATTTCAATAGGGTCTGTTAAGAGAATCCATGAATGAAGTTACTGAACCATTGGATTCACTTTGAAAAGCCACACATTGCTGTGCTTTGATTTTTTGTTCCAGGAAGAAAAAGGAATCCGTTTAAAGAAAGAACTGCAGGCCACCCTGACAGCATGGTTGTCATCTCAGAATATGAGAAAGAAAGCAGCACTGGAAATTTAGCTCTCCACATGTGCACTGATAACTTCCCCACCACTATGGACCTCATATGTTCATTTCTTACTCCTTTTTCTCCCTCCTTTCCTCTGCTCTTTCCTTCCTTCCTTTCTTCTACAAATAGCTATGGAGGACACAAAGTTACATTATCTGTGGCACTGAAGAATTATTCTTGCTGTGAGAACTCTCATCTGAGAGTTTCATTTTAGTTACCCAATGACTCTGCAACTCAAGAAACTGCCCAGCCACACATGATTGCTGATAATAACTCAGGATCTTCATAACTCATTCCTCCTTTACTTTCATCTTATAAGCCTCTTATTCATTATTAGTCATTGTACCTACCTTCTCAGCCTCTGTGTATACTCATATGCCCTTTTCTCATCTAATATTAAATCAATTACTTTTCAGCCTTTTGGCTAAGATCAAGTGCTATTAAATCAAATGGGGTTAGATTATCTACTGTCTTCCATAAAGACAGTAGATTTTTCTTTCACAGAAAGTAGACACATGTACATAGAAAGTAGATCTTTCTATTTCACAGTAACCTGCATAGCTCTTGCTTCCAGTCCACTGTCTCTAAGCAGACCCCTCCTCTCAACCTTGGGACTGCTTTGGAACTAGAGGCCACTAAAAAATAAATGGTGATGGAAATTTTAGTGATGAGGTGGAACCTGTTGGATAGCTCAGTTTTAACACCAGTGAAGTCAAAAGCTACAGCCTCAAATTCAAACCTTACAGAATTTAAGCTCCAAATGGGTCCATTCTGACCTAGTCCTAGTGGGATCACACAGGTGATAGCTTGCTATAACACCATGCGGTTTTTGAGCCATACTGAGTTCCCTCAGAGCATGATTTTACAGTTTTTCTGAAAGGAACTTGGGATATCTTTGTAATTTGAACATGGAGGTATTTTTGGGCTCATAATTACACAGAAAATGGGGTATGCTGAGGTGCAGGTAAGAGTTGTGACTTGCTTTGAGCTCCAGTGGCCTGACAGATTTCTCCAGCTTTGCTCTCAGGATCGCTCATCAGTTTGGGTGACCAAAATGAGAACACCTTCTCATTGCCCAACAAGGACTTAGAGAATTTAGAATATCTTCAGATACCTACTGAAGAGTTATCTTTTCAGAGATGCTTCCCTGACCACCCAGTGTACAATATCCCCTCTTCATTTATATCACAGGACTTTTTAAAAACACTCTACCTAACCTATATCATCATGTGATAAGTTTTCATTATTTGTCACTTTAATATCTCACTCCCCCCTCACTCCATATATAACTTTATATGCCAGGTAATATTTACTGGATGCCAGACATTGTGAATTTTACCTTTTTAAATACTAAATATTTTGTATTTCTTAAAAATATTCTTGAGCTACTTATGGGAAGAGGTGACGTTACTTAGAAATAATTTTGTCCCTTTTCATCTTGCTTTTAAGCTTTGTTAGCCAAGACCAGAGAAGCAGTTAGTCCAAGACTAATTTTTCCCAAATACTGGGGCAAGTTCCTTTTTAGTACTTTAGTCATTTTTCTGTGAAACATGATTTTTTCCATTCTGGCTATTGGGAATAATTATTATTCCCAACTCTGTGTGATCTCCAGGCACTATGCAGTCAAATTTTCTTGGTTGGTTGTTTCCTCAGTCTTATATAATTTCATCACATGCATGGGCTGTCTAATATTCAACTGAATATTTTGGGAGAATTACTGCAGACTATTCTGTCTTTGAAGCTCTTCCCTCTCCAGTGCTTTGCCCTGTGGAGTCTGGCCACCTTGGTTTTTCCTGACATTCAACTCTGTCACTGAACTCAGTGAATCCACTGGACTGTGCCTGAGTCCGTGCCTTCCCACCCCTCTCTCCCTTGCCTTTCTGAATCATGATTTGGAAACCTCCAAGCAGTAGGCTCAAAATAGTTTAGGGCTCATCTCATTTGTTGCTCACTTCATAGAGATCACTGTCTTGCATCGCTTGATGTAAAATGTCTTGAGAGCCATTATTTTATGTATTTTGTCCAGTGTTTTAGTTCTCGCCGACAGAAAAATGAATTTGGTATTTGTTACTCTGTCTAGGCTCGAAGTAGAAATCCAACCTATGAATTTAAATAAGAGCAAAGATATTTCTCATCTTATTCAGTAATTTATTTTCAGGACCTAACAGTGCTTGGCACTAAGTAGGATATCAGTAAATATTTATTAAATGAAAGAATGCCAAAGATTTGAATCAGCTAATGTTGGAGGATCTAGATTATTTCTTCAATGAATCAAATTTACTCTAAGTGAATTGATTATATGAATGTAAAATAAAAAAGTACCATACAGATATATGATAACTTTGTATACATTTTCCTGTATTATTAGAATGATTTGCTAAGTCCTAGATACAATTCAACTTATCATTAAGAACAACTCAAAGCTGAGGAACCTGAAGCATACATAAGTGTACATATGTGATTCTAATGCAAAAGCTGTAATCATGGGGCGCCTGGCTGGCTCAATCTGTTGAGCGGCCAACTCTTGATTTTGTCTCAGGTCAGGATCTCACAGTTTGTGAGATTGAGCCCCACATCTGGCTCTGCAATGACAGCACAGCACTTGCTTGGGATTCTCTCCCTCCAACTTTCTCTGCCTCTCTCCCCACCTCAAAATAAGTAAACATTTTTTAAAAAGTTATAATTATTGTCCTCAAATTCAAATAGCTACAGGTATAAACTTACATTTTCTTTTTAAAATTTTATAGTATTTGTTAGGCTGAAACTTGTCATTTTTCTGGGTGTTTTATATGTTTTGATGCTTCTTAGCATGTAATTGTCTACCCTTGTGAAAAAATAAAGTGATCTAAATGTATTAACTATATAACTACAGCTTTCATAAATGTTAATTTAAAAATAATAGCTTTTAATTTCTATTATGGATATTTTAGAACTAAACAATAATCATTTAGATCTCCTTTAGCTCATCTAACGGGTCAGAGTTTACAACTAATCCCAAATTTCAGAGAAAATGTAACAGCTTGTTTTAGTTAGTGGTGTGCTGGTAAATGTTTAACAACTGATTCTCTTCAAAAATGAAACAAAGCAGAACAATAAAGCCTTGATTTCTAGTGTTTGCTCATTTTTATGGATTAAACTGTGTTTTCAAAAAAGATGTGTTAAATTATTAATCCACAATACCTCAAAATATGGCCTTATCTGGAAATAGAATTGTTCCAAGTGTAATAAGTTAGGATGAAGTCGTACTGGAGTAGGGCAGGCCTTTAATCCAATATGACTGATGTCCTTATAAGTGGAGAAGAGACGCAGAGATAAAGACACACAGAGGGGGAACACCATGTGATCACAGAGAGAGGGTTTGGAGCAATGTAGCTGCAAGCTAAGGAGTGCCATGGATGGGTGGTCACTATCAGAAGCTCAGAAGTTGCAAGGAAGGATTCTACACGGAGTCTCAGAGCATTATCCTGCTGGCACCATGATTTCAGTCTTAGAGCCTCTGTAACTATGAGAGAATAAATTTCAGGTGTGACTCTTCCTGTTTGTGGTACTTTGTTAGAAAACCTGATATACCCATGAAGTAAATACTCTCAGTATGGCCAGTTTCAACTTTCCGACATGAAATTACTCAATACAGAGCTGGGAAAAGATGCTAACAATGGATTCTTGCTAGCTGGTATGAACCACCTCCCACATATCACTGTTAGAGTATTCTCTATGAATTCTTAAATACAAATTGGTTCATACATTTTTATCCATTAATTCATTAATTCATTTAACAAATATATAATGAGCACCTACTAGGAGCTAACAACTCTTATAATTGCTTGGGTTACATAAGTGGACAAAAATGATAAAAACCTTTCTGCTTTCTGAAATGGAGCTTCCATTTCACTAGAGGAATAAAGAAAATATATTTACATGGCATGCCAGATAGTGATAAGTTTTTTTAAAAGCAGCTTTCCAATGTTATTTATTTATTTATTTATTTATTTATTTTTAAGTTTATTTATTATTTTGTGGGAGAGAGAGAGAAAGAGAGAGAGAGAGAGAAACATGCCCACATGAGCACATGAGGGACAGAGAGAGAAAGGGAAAGAGATAATACCAAGCAGGCTACTCACAGTCATCACAGAGCCCAACTTGGGGCTCGATCTTACAGACCATGAGATCATGACCTGAGATGACATCAAGGATGCTTAACCAGCTGAGCCACCCAGGTACCCTGATAGCGATAAGCTTTAATGAGAAAAAAGAAATAGAAGGGACACAATTTTAAATAGAGAAAGACCTCACTGTGAATGTGATATTTGAGAGACATGAAGGAAATGAAAGAGTGAGCCATGAAAATACCCAAGTGAAGAGAATTCCAGAATTTCAGGCAGAGAGTAGCCACTACAAAGATCCTAAGGCCAGGGCATCCTTGTTCACTGAGGAACAGTAGGGTGACCAGTGTGGCTGGAGCAGAGCAAAGGTTAGAATAGCAGAGATGAGGGAGGTAATGAGGATCAGAGTGTGTAGAGCCTTTAAAGGTGCTCATCAAAAGACTTTGGGTGAGAAGGAAAGGCATTGGTGGATTTTAAGCAGAGAAATGCCGGGATCTGATTTATGTTTTAATCAGAATCACTTTGGCTCTTTATTGCACTGTTTTTCTAATGGGTCTCTTGCTTCCCCTCAGTTGGTTCTTAACAATTATTTGGGAAACTTCAGTCTTTCACTTGGATGGCATAGAGACATGAAAAATAAGAGTTCAGTGGCAATGAAACAGCCAGGGATTTAAAACAGAGAGCAGAGATTTGTAATTTAAATCTGTAAAATTTTGCACTAAGGAATGAAGCCATCAGAGCCTTCCCAACAAAATGAAAAGTCTCTACTTGGTGGTCATGGCTTCATTTACCATGAGCTTCCAAATGGAGTTTTCGAAGAGTTCCTTTTTGAACTGTTGAACCAGCATAGTCTTTCCCTTAACAATTTCTTACAACTTTATCTTCTAGAACGTGCTTCTGTATTTTCTCCTCCTCCCCCTCCTCCTCCCCCTCCCCCTCCTCCTCCTTCTTCTTCTTCTTCTACCACTTCTTCTTCCTCTTCCTCTTCTTCCTCTTCTTCTTCTTCTTTCCTTTTAATTTCAATCTAGTTAGAAACTTTGGTAAAATAAAATTAAGAAAATTACTAGGAAGTCAAATACAGCATAAAGACATGAAGAATACAAGCCCAAAGTTGTATTATTAGATTTAACAGACACAAAATCTCATTTCAGTAAATATAGTAAAAATAAACAAAGAAAAGAATTGCTAAAACAGTACTCATTATTCATTGAAAGTGTGGTCCTAGGTGATTAGTAGAGAGTATTACTATTATACTCCTAACTTTTAGATGTTCTATAATTGTAAATAAAAAGTTACAAGTGAAGTAGAGGTTTCCTATGTTGAATGCCTGTATGTACCCTTTTAACAAACACCATGCATATCAATATTTAAAATTTTAATATGATAATGACTTTATTAAATTCTCTAATATGGTTTGGTTTAACTATTATACTTGCATAGGATTATGCATATGTATTCTGCTTCTTTATATAATTTTTATGACATTCCTAATAGAATAACCAGCCTCACAGAGGTGTGCTGATGGAAATGTAAGAAACACTTTGCAGCAATTTCAGTGAATTTGGGGTATTCATTTAAAATTTTTGATCCCAAGTAAAGTGAGTGATGCTCTATTTTCAAAAGTCATCTTTAATCAGTAGCTAGTTCCAATAATTTATTCCATAACTTTTTAGTTCAATTTAAATTATCTTTTGATGAAATAAAAGAATTCTGGGCCCACTGATTTCTCATATGAGGGTTTTTTAAAAATGAGTAACAAATTTAGTAAAATTACATCTGCTGTGGACTGAATTGTGTTCGCTCAAAATTCATATGTTAAAGTCCTAATCTCCAATGTGACTGTGTTGGGAGATAGGGCCTTTAGTGAGATAATTAAAGTTAAATGAGGTCATGAGGATAGGACCCTTATCCGATAGGATTAGTGTCCTTGTAAGAAAAAAAGTACCAGAGAGCTTGTTGTCTCTCTGTTTTTCTCATACCGTGTGTATTTAAGCACTGAGGAAAGGCCACATGAAGACATAGTCTGTAAGCCAGGAAAAGAGCTCTCACAAGAAACTGAGTCAGTTGAACCTTACTTTTGGACCTCTGTTCTTCAAGACTGTGAGAAAATAAATTTCTGTTGTTTAAGCCATCTGTCTGTAGTATGTTGTTATATCAGCCCAAGGAGACTAAGGCAATCTAATTCATGAACAATTCATGAAACATTTGCTGACAAAACTTTGCAGATGATAATACTGAGATCATCTCTACTTGTTGACAATTATTTTGAAATTAAAATTGTGGCATAGCAATCTACAAAAAAACCTTTTTCTTCAAAATTTCTGACTTTTAATTTTGCCCTTTATAAACGTCAGCTCCTATCTGTCAAAAAAAAAAAAAAAGATTCTTTCTTTTCAAGAAATTTAAAGATCATTAACTATATCAAAGATATCAGTCAATAGAGAAAGTCAGGCTTTCCTATTGATATGTTTACATATTGAGACAAAACTGATTTCTTATCCTGAAGAAAAACTGTTCTGTTTTTCTTGAGTTCATTCTTGATATAATTTTTCCTCTCAATACCAAGAATAGCTGTTTATGGTCAGGTTCTGTATTATTACAATTGGCTGTGGGGGGGAGGTGTCAATAAGACAGAAGCCCTAAGTTAATAGCAGTTACCTATTTCCTTGAAGTATGTATCTCCATCATGAACAATTTCAATCTGCCAATGTTAAGACACAGAACATAGCATTTGGGAAAAATGCTAACAATCAGTTCTGATGGGTCAGTGAAAGCCACCTTCAGTGCATCGGTTCTCACATAACACAAAGTTTATATTATGTCACTAAGTGGTGTTTACTTCAGCTGATTTTTTTTCACCAAGACCTTCTCAAAACAGAAACTATTGCGTCGATTTCCATTCTCTCACAAGCTACTTAGGTAACTACTCCAGGATGTTTCCCTGATGATGGCAGTTGGAGCAGAAGAACTTACTCCTGTACAAAACATAAGCCGCCAGCCACATTTTTTGACAAAGTAATTCTTCATAATGCTATCATATCTAGAGGTAGTTGTGCTTCTCAGCTTTGGAACTAAAAGAGAATTTAAATAAGAGAAGAGTTTTCTTCCTCTAAGTCTTCATCATTTTCAAATCGCACACATGCTAAAAGAACTGCCACGTAAGAATTTATCTGCACGTTTCTCAAGTTGCAATGAAAGACTGCTTTGCCAGCTTCATTTATGCAGGGCCTTGGTTTTCCATATCATTAGGCAGTTTCAGAAATCATCGAGCTATGATGCACAGAAAGTAAAATTTGAGCTACTTTCTTTACCGGAATCAGCAAACATTTCTAAGCAAATATCTTTGATGCAGTCATTCACTGATGTCTTGGCAACTGTATGTGTCTTTCAGTCTTAGCAACCCCGAATGCCACTTTATTTAAAACCCATGAAACACTAATGTTTTGTTAGAATATTGAACATAGACTTCTATCAGCTTTTTAATTTAATACTTTTTGTTTCAAAGAATTATTTGATTGTACATTTAACTTTTAATGTTTTGTGTATCAATTATTAGTAAATTTTGATGATTTCACAAATTCATCAGGTAAAGCAACTCCACAAATAACATACTATGGCTTCAGCACCTCACCATCAATTGGGGATAAAAACAAAATTCAATATATGAGGGGACATATTTTCAGGTAAATTTCATCAGAACTCTTTTGCCCTCATTTCTCTGGAATCATTTCTGCTATCCATATTCAAATACTATTATTACCACATTTAGCAGATTGTATATCTTTTCTCATAAAAAAAAATCCAGTGAAGCCTGTGTGGCCATATAATTAGAGTTAAAGTAAATAATGAGAATTGTATTTCCCTAATTTAGAAATTACTCTTACATGATAGATTATAAAATAAGCTTGATTAAAATTTATAGTATTATAAAAATAAGTGCATAAAAATAAATGCTTGTTATGTTCTTGGATATTTATATAATTTTGGGTTACAGTTGGCAAAGTAACCATGAAATGCCACACACTATGACACGGTTCTACTGCATATGGCATGCATACAGCTTGAGCTACAGGCAATTGACCATACAAATTGTAAACCAAAGTGCTTACACCCTATGCAATGACAGGGGGCCACAGATCACGTTGTTAGATCTTACAACAATGTCTCACTGCTATAGATTTTTCTAAATGCTTAGTCTCAGTCTCTGTCTTACTTTCTCTTTGAGTGGTAACAGTTTATGAACTGGCACCAGTCTTTGGACCATACTGTGAATAGTGTTTCACAGTGTAGAGAAACCTTTCCCATATCTAGATAGAGCTCACACATTGGATGGATTGTGAGGAGACTGATGGTAAAGAACTGTTAACATCTAGTAAGATTTTATCATGTGCTAGACTGTGCTACATATTTCACGTGGATCATATATTTTAATTCACACGCAATTCAAAGAGGCTGATACCATTTCCACCACCATTTTATAGGTGGGGAAACAGAGGCTTAGAAAGTTTCAGTAACCAATTCCTATTTCATTTTGTCTCCTGGGATTAGTTGAATGAGAGACAGAATGGGATGCTACCCTGGTAGTGGAACTTGAAGGAAGAAAAAAGACCCACTTGTCCACAGTAATTCCCCTCATGGACCCACCCTTCTTTTACACTGGCTTAAAATTGTCTTTGATAGGGGTGCCTGGGTGGCTCAGTCGGTTAAGCGTCCGACTTCAGCTCAGGTCACAATCTCGCGGTCTGTGAGTTCGAGCCCCGCGTCGGGCTCTGGGCTGATGGCTCAGAGCCTGGAGCCTGCTTCCGATTCTGTGTCTCCTTCTCTCTCTGCCCCTCCCCCCCATTCATGCTCTGTCTCTTTCTGTCTCAAAAATAAAATAAATGTTAAAAGAAATAAAAAAAATAAAATAAATAAATTAAAATTGTCTTTGATACATGAAAGCTTGGTTTGTAGAAGTTTTAGGAAAGGCTCCCACACGTGCATGGTTGTGTGCAATGTTTATCATCTTTGCCCTACGTTTCTGCTAGGACATAGTCACAAGTCTCCAGCTGGCAGATAATTTCAGGTTCAGGATGCCAGAGGTGAGTTGGGGCATCGGGGTGAAGAGCATGTGGTAAAATAAGAATTACTTATCTGACCTTGATCTCCCATATGTGAAGTTTCCACTTCTTGAGAATTCCCTTCATTTTTCCTCTTTTGCCTTTTGCCACCATCTCGTTCCCTCCTCCACTTTGGTCACTTTTCTACCAGAACACCATAGGGCTAGAAGTGAGGCTTCTGTTTGAATTCTAATTCTAGCAGGACAGGAAAACCGAAGGGGGAAGTAGCTCATCATCCTCTCTGTTTTCCAGTGGGCTGATGACCTCTAAGTGCCTGTCCTACATAATTAAATAAAGAATACCTACATTTTGTGTCAGTTTTATATTTGTGGTGAGTTGGCAGCAACTAATTTTAAAATTAACTAGCAACTAATTGGACCACTATCCCCATTCCTGGTTCATCAAATCTCCACTGTGCCTTCACATTATAATGTAATTAGCCTGTGTGTGTGCATGTGTGCATAGGTGTACGTGTGTGTGTGCGTGTGTGTGTGTGCGTGCGCACACGCACCTATGCCCACAACGTGTTTCCACAGTTTTTGTCTGAGAATTCTAGAAACAAAGAACGTTCACAAGTAACTACACTCTAAGTAATTTTAGAATGACCTTTCTAAGACAAACCTAACCATGTCATATCCCTGCTCAAAATCTGCGTAATTTCTCACCACCTTAAAAATAAAATCCAAAACCCTTAACAAGGATGTTCAGAGGTGCCTGGGTGGCTCAGTAGGTTAAGTGTCAGACTCCTGATTTTGGCTTAGGTCATGGTCTCCCGGTTTGTGAGATCAAGCTCCCTGTCGGGCTCTGCGCTGACAGAGCAGAGCCTGCTTGGGATTCTCTCTCCCTCTCTCTCTGCCCCTCCCCCCCTCAAAATAAATGAATAATCTTAAAAAGAAAAAGGATGTTCAGGTTCTTCAACATCTCACAGGCTTGTCTTAAGCGTTACCTTGCACACTTTAAGCAAACTGAAAGCCTTGCTGCTTCATTGCTTTGTCCCCTCTTGAACTGGTTCTTCTTCCATCTCTCTTTTTACTGTGCAGCTTCAATGCATCCTATGAGTCTCGTCTTAGATGTTACTTCCTCTTGGGCAAAGCCTCCCTTGACATGTCCCTTTTCTTTCTCTATTCTTCTGTAGCCCGTCTTCCTTTCCTTTCACTGCTGCAACTCTCTGTGGCGATTGTGTATTCAGTGGCTAGTCTTCCCTACCCCTGTGATTGTCTGGAGAGCAGGGGCCCCACCTGTACTGCTTATCAATGTATCTGCAGCCGTAAGCAAAATGCCTAACTCACACAAGACTCTTAGCGCATAAATGTCGAATGAATAAAGCCAGTCTGAGTTCTTATTGAAAAAGCTGCCATTGCCGCCATAAAATTTCTCACAATTGACATCACATGATTTAAACTGAACTACATGACGTTTCTTCAACCTTTATAAGTATGGTTAGCACTGTATTTATGGAATTTTGTGCTTGTTTACATATGTTTCTGAAAATATTTTTATTATCCTTTCTAATTTTCTTGGTTATATGCTAGTCTCTGGAATACATATATATTTTTAAATATTTGTTTATTTTTGAGAAAGAAAGCAGGGGAGGGGCAGAGAGAGAAGGAGGCAGAGAATTTGAAGCAGGCTCCACCCTGTCAACACAGAGCCCAATGCAGGGCTCGAACTCACGAACAGGGAGATCATGACCTGAGCTGAAATCAAGAGTCAGATATTTAACTGACTGAGCCACCCAGGCGCCCCTCTGGAATATTTTTAAAGAATTAGAGCTTTATTATTAGGTACATGCAATTACTTGTACTCCACACAAATCAAATCGCTTTACTCCCTAGACTGTAATTATTTTAATTGAATGTAAATATGTTTTTATAAAATGTTTTTAAACAATTTTTAAATGAATACAATTGTATTTCTGGTTTTTTTACTATCAATTTTCTTATTAAATGATTTTAACTTGTATAACGCAAAGGTGGCACTCATACATCTCCTGCCCAGCTATGATTGCTAGAATTAGAAATGATACCTTTCTGTTGTTTCCATCAGAATTTATTCAGTGGAATAAATATTATTCTTCGGGTTGGGACTGCGGAATTTCACAGGGACTAGAACAATGATTCTGGGTAAGAGAACAGGCTTGTGAAAGAGCTGCTGTGTAAAAACATTGAGGGGGATAAGGAACAAGGATTCTTGTATTTTGTAGCTTTCTGTTAAATGTTTGCCCTGTTTGTCCATATTATGCAGTTTTATTTTCAGAGCCCAGATAGGAAAAGGAGCTCATCACCAGGAAGCAGATGGGGCAGCAGAAGCTGCTGGAGGCTGTGAATATGCCTCGTGGAGTTCAGCATGCAGCACAGTGGGAGTCACTGCAGACACCTGGGCTGAGCAGGTGCCTGCAGGTCATTTCTGGTCACAGAGTCCACACTACCACCACCACTGTCAACAACAACGACAAGAGTAAACCCCCAAACCAGGTTGAAGGAGAGCTGCTGCCTCCCTGTTTTCCAGTGTGCTTCACGGAGAATCCACCAAAACAATATCATTGTAAAAAAATCCCAACACAACTAAGCAGCAAAAATTCTTGAAAATTCTCTGTGGATACTATTTGGCAAGTAGACAAGATGATTTAAGTACATAAAAAAAAAACAAAACAGGTGCTTTACGGATGTTTTTCAGCAACTTTTTGTTAGCATTCCCTAACCTTATCTGTGATAGATTTAATATCTCCTACAAACCTCTAACAATTAACATTTCAAAAGTATTCAGCAACTAATCCTAGCTGAATACTTTTTTCGGTCACATCCTGGTTCTCCGTGATTTCATGATTTCTTGGATTTGACCCCAACTCTAATTTTGGAATGAGGTCATCTATAGTGAGGGGGAAGGGCTTTAGCCAAAGGCAAGGGGGATCTACCCCACTAAAACATACGACTCTACCCCACTAAAACATACGACTTCAAATTGTGTATATTCATAGACAATGATTTACTCCCATGATGTGCTCCTCTGTGTTGGAGGGCAAAAGGACAGGAGGTCACACTTTCTCTGCTTTTAGCACTGACACATGATACTTGCTTTTATAAACTGGGGATGATTTTTTAAAAAAAGAAATACAAATAAACAGCATAGAAGGTTCATTTCATACACTTAAAAAAATTGTGGGTTTCTTGTTCAGACTATATCTACACACACAGAAAAGTCTCACATAATATGGAATCCTGGGGAGTAACACACCTCAAGCTTAAATTTTATGTCAAAAGTAACTTTTTTCTTTGTAAGTCATTTTGATTTTAAATATATAGTCATAAGCAGAATTTCTTGAAAGTCTGGTGGATTTTATTTTTACCCTTGACCCCATAGTTCAGGTCTTCAAATTGCTATACACGTAGTTATGATATAATATGAATAAATTGAAATAATTAAATTAGTTCAAAGTTTTCTAAGCAAACTGAGCATAGAGAAAATTACATGAGTCTATCTTCTTTTTTAATATCAGTTTGACTGACCGTCATATCCAGTGATGGTGAGTAAAGCCAGACTTGTTAGAAAGACTCAGGTCATTCACCACCAGGGAGCAGAGCTCAATGGCCTTATTATGTAATAGGCTTACAACACTTTGAGGACTTCCTGCAGTCCTAAGGCTAACAGCTTCTAAACTGGGATTTATGCCCATACTTCCTGCCACACTTTCCTCTATGCTCCAGCCATATGGACTCTCCAAATTCTTTGAATGGCCATGCTCTTTCCTGTGTATTAGATAACCTACCAGGAACCTTCTATACCAATTCCTCTCCATCTTTTCATCTGACTAATGTCCACACATCCTTTGGGTCTCAGCTCAGACATAACTTTCTTAGTCATCCTTAATCACTTTCTCCCCACCCACACTTATATACCTATGTACACACTTGACTGAGTTAAATCCCCAAACTCTTCTCCTCATAGTACTGGTTGCTTTTCCTTCCTTACCTTTATAGTGTTTGTAATTCTTGTTTAATGTTTGTTTCCCCCACAAGTCTGTAACACTAGGGGCAGAGGATAGTGTGTCTTATTCTCAATTGAATCTTGAGCATAAGAGAGCATCTAGGTAAATGCAGAAGGAAGGAAGGAAGAGAGGGAGGGAGGGAGGAAATGAGAGGTGGAGGGGAAAAGGAAAGGAAAGATCTGTTCAAAATTGTAAAATATCTATCCTAATGGATTCAGAAAAAGCATGTAGACATTCTCTGGTCTGGCTGGTTAGACTACACTATACTTCAAGGTCTCTTTAGCTCTGGATCATGTTCAGTCAGCTATACCTTCTACAACCCCTGGTCTATTGAAAATACAGCTCCTGTGTGGTTCACTGGGAAGATTCTGAAATAGAACTGCACCAATGAACTCAGCTTAGTGGAGGACACATTTATCCCAACTGATCTCAGGTAACAAGGGGTAAGCGATGGTCAGTCTTTTATATTTGGCCCGGATCCCTGCTCTGTGAGAAGCAAGTGATAAAACACTTTCTCTGTCAGAGACCGAACAGTAAGTTATGTTCCAGAAACTGCAGGGAGCGACTCCGTGGGTGTAAATAAATCCACCTCTTGACCAAGGGAGAAAATTAACATTCTCTTTAGTTTGACTCAGCTTTAGACAAATTTCTTCCTGACTATGGGCCCCTTGACTTCCCTTTCCTTCGAGCATTTAATTTAAAAAATGCTGTTAGGAACACCTGGGTGGCTCAGTCAGTTGAACATCAAGCTCTTGATTTCAGCTCAGGTCATGATCCCAGGGTCATGGGATGGAGCCCCGTGTCTTGGGCTCTGCACTGAGCATGGAGCCTGCTCAGGATTCTCTCTCTCTCTCTTTCTCTCTCTCTCTCTCTCCCTCCCTGCCCATGCACATGTTCTCTCTCTCCCTCTCTAAAGAAAAAATAAAACAAATAAAAATCAGCATTATAAATTCTTTGTCTCTTGGAGGTGTACATTTTCTCCTACACTCTTGCTAGTTTTACAGCAGAGAAATTTCTTTCTCAGGTACCTGGAAGCCATCCTTTGAAATGTAATCATCAAGAGTGATAGCAGACCTCTGTTTCCCAGTTTCTGTGGAAAGGTGGAAACCTAACTTAGATAAACGACAATTATAAAACACAGATGGCTAATCACATTGACCAAGCGCCTCTCAATGTCCTCCAGCACTTGCTCACTAGCTTCTCCCAGCACTTAAATCTCCCCAACTTTTGTTTCAGCAGAGGGGAGTTCAGTGTCTTTGGTATATTGGAATATACTTGAATAAAGTCTTGTTTGCCTGTTTAACTCTATCCAGTGTAATTTTTTTTGACACCTTCTTGGGAAGGAATCAGAGCCACTCACATGAGGTTTGGCCTGGTTCACATGCATACTTGAATTAAATCGGAGCTACATCACTCATAACCAATGTGAATGTTCTAGAAGGTGATCAAATTAAAATAAAATTTGAACCCACTGGATGAAACATCAGTTAACTTCCATTTAGTGAGCAGGAGGATTAGTTTCATTTTGGGGAGTGGGATTGTTTTCTTTGAATGCTGCTGTTTTGAAAAAACATTGAAGAGGAAGCATCTGATCACTTCTAGGCAATGTAAGTTTGAACAACGTCCAGGAGCCAAATCTGTGGTTGTCATGTTTCTGAGCTAAATCAATTTTCTGCCCTATAAATGCAGCTCATATAATGGTCTTGGTTGAAACCTTGAAAGCTTGCTGAGCTCTTATTGTGAAAGCCTTGAGTGCCTGGGTTTTATTTTATTCTGATTTGGACAGCAATTGATGGTTTTGTGCCTAAAGAGCACTGGGTTGGGAGCCAGACTGCCTGGATCCATATCCTGGCTCCACTGGGACTTCAGTTAGTTGCTGAACGTCTTCTGACTCAGTAAATGTGAATAGTAGAGAATCTGAAGACTAGTAAATGCTCAATAAATGTTAGTTCTTGCCATTGCTACTATTATTATCATCATCACTTTCACTACTGTGAAAAACAAACAAGACTTTATTATTTCAGAATTTACTACTCTCCACCAAAAAAAAAAAAAAGCCATTGATGGGTAGCAATTCTGGCTTAAAATAGACTGTCAGCCTTGCTGAATTGCCTCACTCGCGTGTAACGCTGAGCTCTATTTGTGAGACCTTTGTCTTTCTCTCTCCCTACCCCAATCCCTGAATTTTTTTAGTGATGGATGGGCAGACAGAGATGAAGTCATTGAAGGTTATGAGGTGGAAGCCAACGGGGGAATCACAATAAAGCTGCAATCTCCAGAGGTCAGGTCATTTGATGATTATTTCCTGAAGCTGAGGCTGGACACTAATACGAGGAATCCCTGGTTCCCTGAGTTCTGGCAACATCGGTTCCAGTGCCGCCTACCAGGACACATTCTGGAAAATCCCAACTTTAAAAGAATCTGCACAGGTAATATGTGTTCACAAAATACTGACTCAGAAGTTACAACTCTATCTCCATTGCAACTTGTTGAATGAGAGCAGAAGGTATCAAGGCTGGAGTTCCAAAGACTAAATTACCATCTTAATTTATAAAATAGCTAGAATGAGGAGAGTGTGTGTATTACCCTGAGGATTCATGTTTCTATGTTCTGGAAAGGCAACTTTGGTCTCTGGTGGAGCAGGTTGTAAGAAGAGATAATGTAGGTCAAGGAAAAGCAAACTGAGAATTCAGGTACCTACTATTCAAGCCAGAGGGAAGAGGTTTTATTGCAAGCATGTGTAGGAAATGTTAACCACAGACATAAGTAAGCAGCACTGGTTTGACCCCTTTTTCTTCTTTATGACTCGCTTCAATATACAGGTCTGGAGAAGGTGAGATAATGACATCCAGGGCCACACCACGAACATATATGTATGTGTATGTGGACGTAGGTGGCCAGAAACTCTGCACCTCATTTGCAAATAGGAGTGACATTTCCCAGTGGGACAGATAATTCCCATGCACTGCTCACTGAAGGCATGCCAGAAAAGGGCAGCATATTGTTTCAGGTCTTCAGGGCTTGGTGAACTCCACTGGATGTCCTTTTCTGCCCTCCCCCCTACCCGCACCTCCCACCCACCCCAGGAATTACTGTACTTAACATGACTAACTTACCATACTTCTTAACAGATTTCTTAACACAGTAATTTCCATGAGTGCTATCATTACTGCATAGAGACATTGATGTCCCCTGTCTTTTTTCAGTATTGCTTAATGTGGCAAAAATAGATCACCTTTGGTATACCACAGTGCCATTCAAAGCCAGTTGTCTATACTGGGTTGATACCACAGCATGATGGACAGGCATTAAAGGTGGTATTGCCAGGACTGAGATGGGAAAGACTACAGGAAAAGGGAGAAGGATCATGAACTAGATTTTGGATGGGTTAAGTTTGAGATGGCTATTAGTGGATTGCAACTACATATGTCACTTGGTCATTGTGTTCTATTAGTAAAATTTAGATTACTACTTGGATGTCTTTACATAAGGATTTCCAGGAAAGTATCTTGTGACCTAAGCTTTCAAAACAAAAGTTAGAATTCTGCAGCCATGTACGTTTTAAAAACCATTTTGGGTTTTCAATTGTCATAGTGCATGCAAATGTCAAGGTTAAAATTTGAACTTGGTTAATGTTCATACTAGAAAATTTAAAAATTTCACATTCATGAACTGTTCTTATATTTTGCTTCGCTCAGAGCTATTTTTAAGAGCTTCTTATGTGATTACAACCTTTTATAAACATGTTTATGTTTGCATTTCATTCTGGAGTCAAGCTTAGGAAATATTTCCCTTTGTTCTTAGTTCTAAGAAAGATCAAAGGCTTATTTAACTTTTCTATTTGGAACTAATTCATGAACTTTATTGATCGTTTCTGCTACGGGAATCCTAGAATTTTATCGTTAATTTTTCTTTAGCAGTGTTTATGTTAACTGTGTGTGTATACATTCATGTATATTTACTTTGCTCTTCAGTTTTAATGTCTGCATTTCTATGAAATTGGCTTCAATGTTATTGATGAACAACTAAACTTTTACTTCATGTATCATTCTTATCTAGTTGAGATCCTTGAATAGCAAGTGAATTGCATAGTCTTCTAATGAATATGCAGACACATTTATGAAAATTAATGTGCAGAAGTGAAATGAACCCTTCCATTCTATTGATAGCTACTCTTTCTATAACTTATTTTTACCTCTTCTAATTGGGTCATTTCAATGTTTTGGAAAGTTTTGATATTGCAGTTCATTTCCATAGAAACCTTTATTGAGCTTAATCTCAGATGTCACTATTTAAATAAAGAGTTTACATGCACTAGATTTTCAGTTTGAATATTAAGGGTCCTGAGCCCAGGCTGAATAATTTGCAAATCACTGTGGCTAATTAAAAAGTACTTCATGCACAGTCTACATCACTGCTTAATTAGTTGCGAATATCAAGGGATTGGAGAAAGTGTTGGAAAGGTACTAACCAAAACATCAAAGCCTGACTTCTAAAAAAATTAATCATTGTGAGGACAGTGGAGAGAATAGGTATAAAGCAAATCAAAGTCACTCTCTTCCAGTAAATGTCTTAACTGTTTATAGCATTTTTTGCAGTGGCATAGGGCTTTATCCTTCCTGATGAGAATTGTGAAAATGATTCCATGGAAACTGCGAGAGCATTTGGAAGCGTAACCAACTGGAGCCAACACTGGTTCTGTTAATAATCTGCCACAAAACTTGAAGGACCTCATTTAATCTCTGAGTCAATTTTTGCAACTATAGCATGATAACACTTTCTACTTTACACAGGTGTGAGAATCAAACAAAGTAACACAAGTGAGATACTTTGCAAATCCTTACATAAGTGTAAAGTGTTGTTGTTAATATCGTGTCTTACAAGAAGGAAAATAAGATGTAGCGTGGATTACCTTGTTAAATATTATATTTTTTGAAATTACAAATTTAGCATAACTATATTACAAGATGTGGCAACTAGAAAAACAAGCACAGAACCCTTAATCAACCACCCTTATACAGTGCCAAAATGGATATTTTATTTTTCTCCTATCTAGGCTTTCACAATTTTTTTCTGATTATCAAAGTAATATGCAGTACTAAGTTTATCATATACAAATTGGAAATATAGAAAAACGTAAGAAAGATGAAAAGCATCAATAATTTTCTTTTATATAACTACTATTAATTACTATTAATTTTTTGATGTATTTCTAGCAAATATACTGTTAAATTTTTGGTATATTTTTATCTACATATACTTATAAATCATATAGCTAATATTATTTTTATATTGCTTTTAGAATGAATACTGCCTTTTCTTTACATTTATGAATTTCTTTGTCACTGATTTCTTTCACTCATTTTTTTTCCATTTTTTAAAATTTTATTTTAGAGAGAGAGAGAGAGGGTTCAAGCAGGGGAGAGGGGCAGAGGGAGAAAGAGAGAGAATCCCAGGCAGACTCCATACTCAGTGCAAAGCCCAGCACATGGGTTCAATCTCACAACCCTGGGATCATGACCTTACCTGAAATCAAGAGTTGGGTGCTCAACCGACTGAGCCACACAGGAGCCCCAATTTCTTTTATTCTTAATTGCTATATAACATTCTGCAGACATATAAACTCTAATTTATTTGACCATCTCATTCTTCTGACACATCTAGGCTGTTTTCAGTTCTTTATGAGTTAAAAAAGCTGCAGAGAGGTATTAAAAAATTCTTCTCCCTAGTCCTCACCTTATTCTTTTCTCATTTTGGATAATTTTCTTAAAGTATATTTCCAGAAGTTGAATTACTCAAATGATATGAATACTTCTAAGAAAATAAGAGGTTCCAAAAGGCAACTCCTACCAGCACCACTTGCAATTCTATGGACTTTTTTCATTTTCTTTTGCATAGTTATAATCATAGTGTGCCTATAATACTGTATCTTTTTTTCAGTTAAGATTCTACTTTACTTTTGACGTTGTTGCATAATCTTTATAATGACCATTTTAATAGCTCCATAATATTCTACCCAATGAAAATATTATAATTACTTAGTCATTCTTATATTACTGGACGTTTAGGTTGCTTCCAATTGTTTTTCTTACAAAACAAAACAAAACAAACCAAACCAGTGAATATGGTACAGAGTTTTCATGATTGTTGTTACTACTTTTGGATTGTTCCCTCACTATAGATTCCTAAATATATAATTATATTTAGAATATGACAATATTTGGGTTCCTTAAGTACATGTCTTACCATTGTCTTGCAGTATGGCAATATCAAGATTTGCTGTGGTTAGCAGTATATCAACTGAATGAGTTCACTTTGTCCTCACTGACCTTTTTCACAATCCAATGAATTTATGGCCATACTTTTTTACTTTCTGTCCTTATTCTTTATAGCAACTGGGAACAGGAGGACATAATGCTTTTTAAAGCTAGTATATCTTTCCTTGTAGTTGGCTATTATTGAAAACATAATGAAAGTATTTGGATGGTATCTGTAATACTCATCAACAGTTCAGGACTATTAATATAATGATAGATAGTCTGATGTGACAAAATTTCAAGACTTCCAAGCATGAGTACTCTTATAATTGACATATAATTGACATATAACATTAGTTTCTAGTGTACAACACAATATTTGTTATTTGTATATGTAGTAAAACCATTACTCTAGTATCCTTTATCATCCATTATCACTATATATATCACATTTTCTTTATCCATTCATCCATTGAAGGATACTTAGATTGCTATAAATAGCTTCAATGAACATAGGGGTGAATACATTTTTTCAAGATAGTGTGTTTGTTTCCTTGAGATAAACACCCAGAAGTGGAATTGATGCATCATATGATAGTTGTATTAACTTTCTGAGCAACCTCCAGACTGTTTTCCAGAGTGGCTGCACCAATTTCCATTCCCACAAACAGTGCATAAGGGTCCCCTTTACTTCACATCCTCAGCAGCATTTGTTATTCTTTGTCTTTTTGATAATAGCCATTCTAACAGGTGTAAAGTGATATCTCATTGTAGTTTTGATTTGTAGATCCCTGATGGTTAGAGATGTTGAGCACCTTTTCATGTACCTATTGTCCATCTGTATGTCTTCTTTCAAAAAATGTCTGTTCAGATCCCCTGCCCCTTTTTTCATCATTTTTTTTTTTGCTATTGAGTTGTATGAGTTCTTTATTCATTTTAGATATTAACCTCTTATCAGATATGAAACTTGCAAATATTTTCTCTTTTTCAGAGATTGGATTTTCATTATGTTAATTGTTTCCTTTGCTGTACAAAAGCTTTTTGGTTTGATGTAGTCCCACTTATTTATGTTTGCTTTTGGTATCAAAATCCAAAATATCATTATTACCAAGACTTTCTTTTAGGAGTTTTATGGTTTCGGGTCTTATGTTCAAGTCTCTCAAGTTTTTTCTGTGTGCATTTATAGTGTAAGATCATAGTCCAATTTAATTATTTTACATGTGGCTGTCCAGCTTTGCCAACACCATTTATTGAAGAGACTAATATTTCCCCAAACCGTGGGTACTCTTCCCCCAGCTTGGAGACTGTCACTCACAATTTTTAGATTGGTACTAATTTTTATAACATATTTGCCTCATGAGTAGGTTTCAGTGGAACTTCCATTTTGAATCAACTTACCGTGTGAAGTGGGATAAGATGGGTCTAATATAATTTGACCCAGATTGAGACAGTTTCTTATTTACTACAGCCTATAAGGTCCTAGGGTAATAACTTCTCTATACTTTCGGAAGTTTGACTCCAATGCCAGTATGCACTCTTGAAGAATATCATTTGCCTTTACCCAAGAAATTGGTATATTAATTAGATTTTGTGGAATGCTTCACAATTTTCCACCCCTCCCTGTATCCATGCTCTTTGAAATCCGACTTTGCAGCTCCTCCCATTATGAAGTAGAATTTTGTTCCCTGCCTTTTGAATTTTGATTGAATTTATAGCTTATTCCACGTTTATTTATTTTTGGGACAGAGAGAGACAGAGCATGAACGGGGGAGGGGCAGAGACAGAGGGAGACACAGAATCGGAAACAGGCTCCAGGCTCCGAGCCATCAGCCCAGAGCCTGACGCGGGGCTCAAACTCACGGACCACGAGATCGTGACCTGGCTGAAGTCGGACGCCCAACCGACTGTGCCACCCAGGCGCCCCTATAGCTTATTCTAAGTCTAGGTTTTAAGAGGCTTGACCTACTATTGTTCTCTTTCTTGGGATCTTCCCTCAGCTATATATATATATATATATATATATATGCCTTCTAGAATATGAGAGAGAACTTAAATCAAAAACAGGATGATCTCCTAGTTGAGGTCATACTGGCTAAACTAGTCTCCAGCCAATACACTCGCTGACTGTTGACATATAAGTGAGCCCAACCGAGATGAGTCATGTCCAACCCAGAGCAACAGAACTTCCTATTGACCCCCAGATTCATAAACTAAATAAATACCTGTTGTTTTAAGCCACTAAGGCTTGGGGTGGTTTGTTATGCAGCATTATTGTGGCAGTAGACAATAGAGCAATAGCTGATTTAATTTAGGGAACATAATTTCTCAACCCAATGCAGAATTCTAAATCTTATCCCCCTTCAGGAGGAATGATACAATATCGTACCCTATATCTGGTGAACGAAAGCAAACATTTTTATAAATTCTTCAGTGAAGAAGATTTAAAGCCTCCTGATCCAAGGCAGTAAGACTATTCTACTTCAAAATTCTGGAAGTGCTAACAAATGGGGCACAGTTATAGCTGAGACAAACCAATAGCTTCAAAACCTAAAAGTCATAGGTTCTCACACAGTGCTGGTAGAAATTGCTTAATGGAAATATGTTACAAATCTTTAGATGTTGTCTTCGATACAGCAGTTTGGGGTGCTATAACAAATTAGCATAGACTTGGTGGCTTAAACAACAAATATTTATTTCTTACAGCTCTGGAGGCTAGAAAGTCTAAACTCAGGGACCTGCATGGTAGGGTTCTAGTGAAAAACCTTCTTCCTGGTTTCCTTACATGATGGAGAGAGAAAAGAAGCAAGCTCTTCTCCTATAAGAGCACTAATCCCATCCTGAGATTCTGAGGTCTCTACCCTCAAGACCTAATTACCTCCTTAAATCATATCTCCAAATATCATCACAATGGGGATCAGAGTTTAAAGATAAAAATTTGGAGGGGACACAAACATTCAGTCTATAGCAGATGTGTTTTGTATCTTTTGGTTGAAAGAATAAACATTAACTGACCTTCTGGGCTTTACACTTTCTCAGAAAACCTCATTAGTTATCACACATAGATGAAGCTCTGAAAATAATATCATACTATAAGCACAGTCTTGGTCTGCTTATCTCCTAATACTTTTGACCTGTCCTGTCAACTGTAGTACCTACTAACCAAGTGTAATTGTTTATATTTAAATTTAAATTAGGAGTGACTGGGTGGCTCAGTCACTCTTGGTTTCTACTCAGGTCATGTTCTCGCAGTTCCTGGGATCAAGCCCCGTGTTGGGCTCTGTGCTGGCAGAGTGGAGCCTGCTTGGGATTCTCTCTCTCTCTCTCTCTCTCTCTCTCTCTCTCTCTCTCTTTCGGCCCTTCCCTGCTCATGCTTTCTCTCTCAAAATTAATAAGTAAATATTAAAAAAAATAGAAGTTGACATTAAGATAAAATGAAATGAAATGAAATACTCATTTTCTCAGTTTTACTAGTCACATTTTGTGTATCAACACCTGCATGTGGCTAGTGACTACATCTTGCATACCACAGATACACAAAGAAATTCCATTATAACAGAGAGTACTATTGAACAGTGTTGCATTCTATTTTCTAACCCCATAAATACAAGTTTGGTTGTTTCTATGGTTATTTGGATCTTATTCACAAGCTAGTGCTTGCAGCATGATCAACTTGCTGAATATCCCAACTACAACAGCTGAAAAATGTTATAAGCCAAGACTTCCATTTTTCTTAGTGATTCCCACAGATCCTCCAACCCAAATAGGGCATTCTGGTTCCTACAAAGAGCAGGTGTGTCTTCATTCACCTATTAAAATTCGATATAGTTCCTCCTTGCATGTCATTTTAATAATTGAATAGATTTATAGAAACATGTACATGTTCTATCATTCAAAGACATGAAGATTGATGTAGGGACATCCTTTTAGTTTATACATATCTTGATTCTGTTCCCAAAGGACTTGAATAATTTTTAGCATCAAGAAGATGTAGACTTCAGGTATAAAAATGGATTTTTTTTGAGGCCTCCAACACTTATTGAAGCAGTGACCTATTACTGTTTTACATTTTAATAGAAAAATTTAATTTACAATTATGCAATGTTGGATATGCTACTGAACCTTTTGCTATGTAAACTAGTTACTTATAGATTGGCCTAAGGTTTATGTACCTGTTATTAATAAATTTGGTTTTGCTTACTAATAAATCAATTAGATCAATTTCTCCCTATTAAACAATTTTTATATTTCCAAAATTGAATGCTCCCTCTTATGGTCAAGCCTAACTTCTGAATGAATTTGAGAATGAGTGTTTTTAATGATTAAAATATAGACCATTCTTTTTTTTTCATTTTTTTAATGTTTATTTATTTTTGAGAGAGAGAGAGAGAGAGAGAGCAAGAGTAGGGAGGGGCAGAGAGATAGGGAGACACAGAATCCAAAGCAGGCTCTAGGCTCTGAGCTGTCAGCACAGAGCCCAATGCAGGGCTCAAACTCATGAATGTGAGATCATAACCTGAGCTGAAGTCAGACTCTTAACTGACTGAGCCACCAAGACACCCCAAAATCTATGGCCATTCTTAATAAAGAGTTCACCTTGGCATAAAAGAGTAGTATGTATTTAGATATTCCCAAATGGCTACATTTGGGTTTTCTATATCCTATAAGTTGTACTGCTTCTCACCAGGAGAATAGTTTTGCATTTCTTGTCTTGTGCACATTTTCCGCTAAGAAAACTCACATGAAGTAAAGTCATAATTTCAGCTATCATAAGAGGTTACAGTCTTTTCATGATGGGTAAACCAAACATACCTGGAGAATGGCCCATTTACTTTTTCCCCTTATTTGTATATTTTTGCTGAGGTATAATTAACATATAGCAAACTGCACTTATTTAAAATGAACAGTTTGACAAATTTTGACATGTGTATATGCCAATGAAGTCACCACCACAATCAAAACAATGAATATATCACTCCTCAAATTCCTTTGTGTCTCACTGAAAATTCCTCCTTCCAGCCACTCCCAACCCTCTCCTCCCTCTTATTCACAGGCAATTTTCTCTCACTCTAGTTCATTTGCCATTTCTACTCTTTTATATGAATGGAATTGCTGTGAACTCTTTTCTGTCTGCATTCTTTCACTCAGCTCAATTATATTGAGATTCATCATTGTATTACATATATCAACAATTCATGTTTTCAAATTACTGAGCAGTGTTCCATTATCTGGACATAACACAATTTATTTACCCATTTACCTGGTAATGGGCACTTGAATTGTTTCCAATTTTCGGTTGTTACAAACCAAGCTGCTAAGAACATCCATGTACAATCTTCATATAGACCTATTACTTTCTTTTCTTTTGGAGCAAGTCCTAGCTGTGGAATGCCTGGATCCTGTGGGAGGTGTATGCTTGCATTCTTTTATTTATTTTTTGGTCCAATTCAGCATGGAGATATATGATTGGGAAACAGTATTATAAAGGGATCAAACACTGAAAAGATAAATGGATTGTTAGAATTCAAGAATCAGTGAGACTTTTGAACTCCTTCTTGGGGAGTATGTTCCATCATTTCATTATTTCTGCTATGTGGAGATAATGATAAAGATTAAGGGGATATTCTATAGTCATATCATGAACCAAGTCTTGGTTCATGGGCCTATGTCAATGTCATGTCATAATCATAAAAGATCACTCTATTCACTAATTGACCTTTCTCTGGAGTAGCACTGACTGGTAAACAACATAGTTGTGGCCACAAATTCCTATAAAATTTGATGGGCCTCCATGGGTACTACATAGGACAGGTATTAAAATTTGTGAGAAATATCAGTAAATTGAATCCATAGGGACTTACCTCAAGTAGATCTGGTCTAATACTCTAATCAACTGGATACTATTATCCAATCCATTTGGATAAATTAACAGCCCAGACCCTAAGATGATATGAAGAAGAATTTTGTCCTTTAGAGCAGTGGTTCTCAAGTCTGGCTTATTAAAGTCATCATGAAAGCTTTTAAAAAGGCACTTCAATTTATGTTAACAGAAATGTCTTATTAAACACATAGCAAGTTTTGTTTGGAAAAAAGACAAAGGTACTTCACTGTACCAAGCTGGATCCCACGCCACACCAACTGAATTAGAATTTCTGGAGTGGAGCTAAGCACTTATGTTAAGGACAGGCAGAAATTCATACTTAAAATTTATGAGCCTTTTAGCTCTTTTTTTAATTTATAAAATTTGGAATCATCTGTCATTGTGCAAGTTGAGAGCTTGCCAAGGTTTTGGCTGTGGCAGCTGCAACAGCTAATGAGAATTTAGTAATTTCTAATGCTGAATCAATCTCTTCCATTTGCTTTATTTATTTATTGGTAGGCTTGTTTGAAGCATTAGCATTCCCAAAGCAATAAGTCATGGCTATATACTATGTTTCTTTATGTCCAGATTGGGCAATTACTAGATGTATTAATTTTCTATTGCTGCCACACAAATTACTATAAAGTCAGTGCCTTAAAACAACACAAATTTATTATTGTACAGTTCCATAGGCTAGAATTCAGACAAGGGTCTCACTGGGCAAAAATCAATCAGATGTCAGCAGAAATTCATTCCCTTAGGAAGGCTCTATGGGAGAATCTGTTTCTTGCTGTTTTCTAACTTCTAGAGACCAGCCGTTCTTTAGTTAATGCTCCCCTTCCTCCTTATTCAAAACCAGCAATATTGCATCTCTCAGGACCCTGCTTCCATAGTCACACATTTCCACCACAGCTAGGGAAGATTCTCAGTTTTTAGGAACTTGCGATTAAATTAGGCCTACCCAGATAACCAAAGATAATCTTCCCATTTCAATGGAAATTTAATCACATCTGCAAAGTCCTTTTTGCCACGTAGCCTAACTTATCAACAGGTTCCAGGCTTTAGGATTGTGGGTATTTTTGTGGATCTGTTATTCTGTCCATCACAGTAGATGTTTAGACAGAGTAAGGGATTAGCCTCTCTAAACCCTTTCTATTAGCCACTTCTTTAGCTCTTTTGCAGCAGACCTCCCTTTATTAACTAACAGCTGTCATGAGAAAAAGAATATAACTCTTTAGGAACACATTTAAAAACCCAGTTTCATTGTGTTTCTGTGAAAAGCAAACATCTAGAGTGTTGAGGACCTGTGCCTCTGGCTGACCAGAATGGTATCTAAATGCATGGAGACCTTCCTTTACATTTCCCTAATCCTTGTTTTTTAGTTTGCATTGCTGGGGGTTATTCTTCTACACCTGTGAATTTAAAACATCATAATCACTTTGCTCTTACCACAGAGAGACAGAGAAATCATTTTCTTGGTAATTCAACTTTTTGTATGGCCACGATTAGGGATGTGTCTGTCCTTACAGATATTCTTTGTCCATCTCTCAATTCAGTCCATGGAAATGATTTTCATCTCTCTCCCACAGACATACATCAAGATGTCAGACCTTCTCCAGGAGTCTGGCTCCATCTTAGAGCTAGAGCCTGACTAGAGTCTCAGTCTTCTCTCTCTTTGCATTTGTCTTCATTGGAAAGATTAATGGGTGCCAAATTAACCTTCAGCAATTTCATCACAAAAATAAGAGTTTTGGTTTGGTCCTTGCCATGAGGCTAACTTTTCATTTGTTCTTTGTAGGATGAAGATCTTCTCAGTTTTACCTTTTAAGAGTTGGAAGTGAGAGGCAATTCCATTTTTATCTCTGAACATTTAATTTTCCTACCTCCTTGCCTCAATGTGTAAGCTCACTTGATAAAATATCTGCCTTCCAAGTGATTACAGGTGACAATGTTACTGAGTGTTTTGCCACTGACGAATAATGAACTTATGTCCTTTTAGACCCAGGTCACAGTTTCCTCACCATCTGCTGTCTGGTTCTATAAGCCTCATATTTAATGATTCATTGTCATTTTTATTGTTGTTATAGCTATTCCCCTACTTTTAGGTATCAATTTCCTTTTTTGGTAGGCTAGGTGAGGATACACTGTTATAACAGATGACCCCTAACTGAATATTTTACAAGAAGAAATAATTATTTCTTGTTCATCCCACATGCTCATGTGTTAGTTAAGAGACTGCTCCATGTGTTCTGTACTGTGGGGCCAAGGCTAATAGACCAGCTTCTATGTGGAACATTGATAATTGTGGTAAGGGCACAGAACATAACCAATGTGATCTGGATTTAAAGCTTCTGCTAAAAGTTGTACATGTCATCTCAGTACCATTTCATTGGCCAAAGCAAGTCCTCAGGTTCCACCAAATGTCAATGGAGAGAAGATATGTAATCTATCCTAGGGGAAAGACTTCTTATATTTATGGGTAATAAAGTTTATGATAATATTCAATTAAAACTAGCACTACAGCTGTTTATTTATGAAGTGCAACCATATATGGTTAGAATTTTTGGAATTTAAACTCAATTCAATCTTTCATTGTCAGAATTCTCAAAATGTCATGGAACATTTTTGCCAAAGAGAAAGAGAAATTCCTTTCTTTGCTAGGGGCTAAATTAATTGTAGGAAATTTTTATTAAGACAGTGAATGAAAGATTCAGAACTCCAAGGCCGAGAGACATCAGCCAAAATGGCTTGTCAACAAAATGTCTTTCTTTTCTGATCAAGGTAAGATTAAGTAATAATTAGGCACTACTATGCTGAATTTCATATTTCTGATAGTGAAGGCTTCTTTATTTAATGGCTTTGGAACTGGAACTTATTCCTATCTTAGGAAGGACTAAGAGAGAGGGATTCATACATAGTCAGACATAGCAAACTACTCTCTACTTTAGGATCCAACCTCCCATGTTTAACCTACAAAGATCAACACTCATGGACAGTTTCAGGATTTCTTTTCTCACGTGTGGAGCATGGTGGGTCAGCATTACCTCTTAACAACACATAAAGTTCTTGCAAAAAAAAAAAAAAAAAGACCAAATGTGCAGAAATTCTTATAGCACAAATGGCATTGAAGATCTCAGTCTTATATTTCCTCCTTTTTTTTTTTTTAAATTTTTTTTCAACGTTTTTTATTTATTTTTGGGACAGAGAGAGACAGAGCATGAACGGGGGAGGGGCAGAGAGAGGGAGACACAGAATTGGAAACAGGCTCCAGGCTCCGAGCCATCAGCCCAGAGCCTGACGCGGGGCTCGAACTCACGGACCGCGAGATCGTGACCTGGCTGATGTCGGACGCTTAACCGACTGCGCCACCCAGGCGCCCCTATTTCCTCCTTTTTAAGAGATTAATTTACATCATCTCCTGGGAATAAAATATCCTCAGCCTTGCTGCACTATGCTATGTTAGTGACACTTTTCCAAGTCTATGTGTTCAGAGGGTAAGAAGACACTGTCATGTAGTGAGTGGATAAGAACCCCCTATCCTGGGTGCCTGGGTGACTCAGTCAGTTGAACGTCTGACTCTCGGTTTTGGCTCAGGTCATGATCTTCTGGTTCATGAGTTGAAGCCTTGCTCTGTCAGTGCAGAGCCTGCCTGATATTCTCTCTCTCTCTCTCTCTCTCTCTCTTGCTCTCAAAACAATCAAATAAACTTAAATAAATAAATAAATAAATAAAATTTAAAAGAGAATCCTCCATTCTCTGCTTCAGCCCTCTCTACAGGATTATACAAAGGTCCCTGGCACACTATTTTTAAGCATTATATTTTTTTAAATTCCTAAAATAATATGTGAAAATTAGTGTCATATTGATTTTTATCTTATTAACACTGAGGCTGAATGTCTTCTCAACTTTTGTAATACTTAACAATTTTTTTATCTTCCATGCCTTCTTTACTGTGTTGTCAGATTACCCTTTCTTGAAGTTAAAATATTTTTAAATTCTTAGTATAAAACTTGCATTTCTTATTTCAAAAACTTTACACAATAAAAGAAATCAATCCGTGCCTTTGAGTCCTCAAAACCACATCATTAGTGACTTGTTCAGTTTGTAGGTAAGTTTAGGTCATAAGACCGTAAGTTTTAGACTCTATAGTGATGTGAACAAGTTCGGGAAGTGGTTACATAGCTATTGGAGTGGAGTTTGTTGAACAGAAAGCATACAAACCAAAGCTAAATTCTGTTTTTGAGGATATACCTATGTGTCATCATTTTTTAAGAAAGTAAGATGGATAAATAATAATAAAAATACAAACACGTGCAAAGAAGGTACAAACTTTCAATAAATAAGTCATGAGAATGTAATGTACAGCACATGACTATAGTTAATAATACTGTGTTACACATTTGAAAGGCACTAAGGCAGTAGATCTCACAAATTCTTATCACACATACACACAAAGAAAAAATGAATCAGGATATAGGATGTAGGAACTGTTTAGGAGTATTCCAGTTATTTGGAACAGCCTATAAAGACTAAAGACATTATGAAAAACTGTACATAAGGCTAGACTATTTAACTAAAGGGTTAGGTATACATATCTATATGTTTTATGCATTAATATCTAGACTTCTCCTGGTAATTATTTAAGGCAATCTACAAAACTTCTAACAATGTATATGACTTTTTGTCAAATGAATTGAAAATAAATATTCCTGGAAGTTAGCCATGGTATAAAATAAGGTGCCTTATATGTGGCCTTGGTTTTTTTAATACACTTTTTTTTAAAGAATAGTTTTAGGTTTATAGAAAAACTGAGTAGAGGATAGAAGCTATATTTCCCCACAATCAGTTTCCTATATTATTAACATGCTACATTTGTGTACTATATTTGTTACAATTAATGAGATAATATTGACACATTATTATTAACTAAAGTCCATATTTTATTCAGAGTTTCTTGATTTTTATCGAATGTCCATTTTTTTTTCTGTTCCAGGATGCCATCCAATAGAGAGCACACTGCATTTAATCATCCTGTCTCCTTAGGCCCCTCTTGACTGTGACAATTACAACATGACTCTTTAAAATATGGAAATTTTGTAGAATAAGGGTAGGGGAAAATCAAATAAAGTCAAAGATATGATAAAAGAGAAAATGATACATCTTATGAGATTATGTTCTATGACTAGAGATGGGCATCAAATACGGTTTCGACCCACAATGTCCAAAAGATACAAATACATCAGTTGTTTATGATAATTCATCCTGGTAGAGAGTCCCGCGATAACTTTCTCCTGGGGCCATGATTAAGACTTTGTAATGTCCTAAACACTTTTCTTAACATTATGTTTAGAAACTTTAAACATAGCTTATTAAGGCTATTTCCTGTAACATCTTAAAGGTGGGCCAAGGTCATGATGACTAAGTACCTTTCAGGTATAGGAGGAGGGATGGCAGTGGGGTCAATGCAGTGCAGCTATCCAAGCCCACTGGAGGATTGAATACTTCCCCTAAATAGCTCTTCCTATAGGGCTCTTCCCCAGGCTTCCAGGGAGAATCAGATAATTCAGGGTGACCACCTCACCCCAGTCTTTCCCCAAGTTCCCCTTTGATGAAGACACACAAAAGACTTTAAACATGGGTACGTGAAGAGAAATCTCCACGGAAGGATTTAGAGTAGGATGACTGAAGGTCAGGTAGTTGTTGAAGCTGGTGGAAGGATGAGGGCTGGATTTTGACAGGCAAGTATTGCAGGCACCTCACAGATTGAGGGATAGTGCCTGCTGTCTTTTCCTGCTTCACGCTGCATTTGTTCATCTTGGTTAGGGGCCGCTGCTCATAAAAATAAATTATATTCTCTTTGGCCACATCTGTGTACAGTGCAAGATGGCCAAACATTTGAAGCTACCTTCTTTATGCAATTATAGTATGCCAGAAATGAGATGAGATTTTCTGTAATCACAATTACTCATATTGTTCTCTAGATTTAGAAATTCTCTGTGGACAGTATTCCTAATTAAAGCATTGCTACAATTAAAATAGAAGTATGACCTACTGTCCTTAAGCTTCTTTAAAATACCACACACACACCCTACTCCTACGCTAGCCTAGTTCTGTACAGTAGGATTAGTAGACCCCTCTTTGATTTCTAACTTTACTCCTCTATATGTGTGACTTTGGAAAATGTTTCTAACATTTTGCAGCCTTAGTTGCTTCATCCATAATATGGGAAGTATATACCAATGATAAAGGGCAAAGATTAAAATTAAATGAAATAAGTTATGTGATGCTCTTATACAAATATTTAGATAGTAATATTGTATTAATGATTGTTATCTCTTTATGTATACATAAATATATATTTAAGACCATTTACTTACCTACACACAATATATGATATCCCTTATATATCGTAATTTTTAAATCATTGTATCCTTTCTATGTTTGTCAAAAAGTTTAACTGGTATTTCTTTCTGTTCTTTTGAATTTTCCATCTTCCAAGTTGCCATAAATATTCAGAAGCTTCAAGGATACTGAGCTTAGGGGAATTTTAGTGCTTTTGAAAGGTTGGAAATGTTACTCCAAAGTTTATTTTATTTCATACCTGAGAAAAAAGGATCACATGACTTCAAGAAGGATACTAGCTTGGACCTCAGTGACCGTTCATCTCCAGTAGGTTAGGTGAGGCCAACGGCATGGGGCAGACTAACCTGCCCATCCAGTGGTAAATACCACATCAGTGGTTTCAATATGGACCCTCCCAGCCCCACCTTACCCCACCTTGGACCATCTCTTACCTGCTCATCTTTGAATTCTCCCTGAAGAGTCTCTGTATTTCTTACAGTGATTGTCAAACTTCTCTCTTAAACCATACTTTCCTTAAAAGTTGTGAAAGTGGGATACACTTTTGCATTCTCTCCCTCACCAAGCACAGTGACAAAGTGAGTGTGTAATACACTGAGTTGAATGAATGGATGAAGGATGAGATTGGACACCACTCAGAGATTCCCTGGCCCAATTATCTTACTGCCTTGAAGCTCCTATTACTTATTATATTACCAGTGCTTTCTTGGATGGACACATGTGACTACCTTGAATGGCGCCACAGGTTCCATAGTGGAGGACAGGGCCCTAAGGAATGAGCTCACACATTTTGTGGAGAACTAGGACTCAGGACAATTATTATTTCTGTGGTGTCCTTTTTTCTTGACTGAAGTAGGGTATTGTGGAGAAAGGGCATCATGAAGGCAATGATAAGAGTTTGGGTGCCTCAGAAGGAGTGAACAGAGATATACAGTTATAGAGAGAGGCACCAAAAGTGAATATCCTCAGACTTTCAAACATAACTTTTCAATGATTTCCCTACAAATTATTTCTCAAATTTTCCAAGAGTTCTTCCTGACCAGCCTGCCATGTCAATGTTAAGGAAACTTTTTATTAGTTTCAGGAAAAACAGTGCAAAACTACATAAACTACAAAGCTGGTTTACCAAATTGTGTAGCAGGAAGTTTCTTGAATGAAAAAGGAAATGCTGTATGGTCATGACTAAACAACTGAGGAGTTGGGAAGGAAAATTTTGAAGATTCATGATGCATTGGTTTCCACTTTTCCTGTGAATAAGACTTTTGTTTGTTGTCTTAGATACAATCATTTTATTAAGTTTGGGATATAACTCAGGAGACAGACAAGTTTCCAGAGAGAATCTGTATCTTTTTTGTTTTTTGTTTTTGGATGACTTTTCTTTTTTAATTCAGACTTTTTTTTCTTTTGAGAAGTTTTAGGTTCACAGCAAAATTAAGAGGAAGACACACAGATTTCCCCATGTACTTCCTGCCTCCACACTGCCTGCCCCATTGTCAACATCCCCCAGCACAGTGGTAATATTTCTTATAACTGGTGAACCTATACTGACCCATCATTATCACCCAAAGTCCATAGTTTGCATTAAGACTCACTTGTGGTGTTGTACTTTATATGAGTTAAAGTATCATACAGAGTACTTTCACCGCCCTCAAAATCCTTTGTGCTCTGCCTATTCATCAACCCACCCCACTCCCCCAGCCCCTGGCAACCACTGATCTTTTTACTGTTTCTATAAGAATCCATCTTACGTTCCCATCACCTTATCAAATTTGTTTTCACTTGTCTTTTTTACATTATAAATTTTATATCATGCATAACCAACCCTTAACATGTTATAGCTATGTTGTTGTTCTACTAAAATTTCAATTTTATCTTGGATTAGAAAATATCCTTTTTCTTCTTATTTGTTTCCCACTCTTACCAAATCTAAACACTGCATTGTCAGTCAGAAATTATTCCCAGTGTACTAATTACTTTATTTTACAGCGCCCTTTTATTTAAAATTTCTTGATTTTTAGATCAGAACAAACAGGGCTTAACACATATATTCTATAACAAGGCAGGATCCACCAAGTATTTGGGGTTAAAGTAAATCTACCAGATGTTTCTTCTGTGCTGTCATATCCCCAACACCGTGTGAGTGCGTAATGACATGCTATAGGGTGCAAAAGGTTAATAAACTGATATCTGTGCCAAAGAAGTTTATAGTCTAGTTGAGATGGTGGGACATATTCACTTGATTCAATTAAGTAACATGACCTGAGAATATATAACAACAATACAGGCTGAAATGATAATGTGCAAAATTGTGAGACACAGAAACTGACAAGAAAGGGAAGCCCATGCTATAAAAAATGTACTAATTGTGAAGTTGGGATTCACCCAGGAAGAGAGAGTGCAGCCTTGCCTCTCAGGGGAGGGATTTTCAGAAAAGCAGCTGATGGGGGCTACCATCCTGGCAGAAGCTAGGCACCTCCTGGATTTCAAGGAGTTGCCAGGAATTCTCCATCAGCTGTCCTGGAATGTTTGTTACAATGTATTCATCCCAGAGTCCACTTAGAGCCGTGTCCCACCCACCCTGGCCATGGCCGTAAGGCTTGTACCAGCTCAGAGAGAACCTACCAGGGGAAGAAGAATCAATCTCTGTAGAATAAGACAATATTGTGTTTTTATACTGAGTATTTTTTCTAGCTGGAAACAGATAGTGAGCAAGAAACAACGGGAAAGGTATTGTATAAACCAAGGAACAGAAACTAGTTCACTATTTTGCATGTGTGTGTGTCTGTATAAAGTCCCATTAGTAAATTCAGAAACCTGTCATAAGCAGAAGATGCAATTAACTGTTACCTGGAAAAGATTCCCTGTGCTTAGGACACATATAGAATGAATTTCCATCTCCAGTATGTGGCTTACTAGTTATGGAGCTGGGAGCAAGGTCAGTTTCTTCTGCTGTAAAGTGAGAGTCTCAATGCCCTTTCCATAAGATTTGGAGGGAAGTAAGCAGAGTATAAATACATAGATTTCAGTTTGTCCCATTTTCTCTTAAAAAGAAGCTTCTAAACCTCATACATGTTTATTTTTGAAAATGATTTTGAGCTGGTGGTAAGTGGCATTAAAAAAATATAGTCTGGCCAACAACTGCTCTTGAAGCATGGCCTTAAAGTCAGCTGGTTGGTTGAAAAATGGGACTCCAGTGTGTGTGATGGCTTAGAAATCAGAAAAAATAATAGCCCTACAGTGGAGACAACACACTGGGTCCAATAAACATTTCAGAGAAATGAGCATTTCTTTATTTCTGAAATATTCAGAATTAAGCATCCTTAGATCACTACAGTACTTATTGTGATGGTAGATTTTATGAAAGCTAGTTGTCTTCTCCATGGGGATGTCTTATCTACTTTCTGTAGCTGACTGGAGGCTAAATACTCTATGTATATCAGCCAATGAGAGGTGTATTCATTTTCCACTGCTGCCTTGACACATTATCACAAAACTATCAGCTTGGAATAATGCCACTTATTATCACACAGTTCTGTAGGTCAGAGGGCTCAGTGTAGCAAGGCTTAGTTGAGTCTTGCATTGCATCTCATAGGAAACAAGCTCATTTAGGTTGTAGGCTGATTTCTGTTCTTTTAGCTATAGTACTAAGGTCCCTATTTCTCTGCCACCTGTCAGCCAGCAGTTATTCCTGTAAGTTTCGTGCACACTTTTTCATGCTGTCCACATGGTCACTCAGGCAAAGGTGGGCAGAGTCCCTCTCATGCTTCAAATCTCTCAAATTTATCCTTTTGGCACATTTCTCTGCTTTTAAGGCTTCACCTGGATAATCCAGAAAAAATCCCCTCATTTTTAAGACTCTTTAACCTTAATTATATCTTCAATGTATCTTTGCCATATAATATAACATTCGCAGGTTCCAGAGATTTGCACATCTGCAGGGGGCCATTCTGCCTACCAGAAAAATTAAAAGCTATTACTGTTTATCTATTTTCAGAGCATACTATATTTCTAAAAGACACTGTCTGATTTCAGTTAAATGATCTTGGCAACACCTGCCATCTAATAGGCTTGGAATATAATCTCTCAGAGTAGTTGTTCTTGACATTTAGCAGACACTGATCTGCCTCAAATATGTGCTTCCTTGTTTTGGATTCTCTCCTAACATGAGTGACAAGTGTTTCTCCCCATCCCTGTTATGGTTCTCAGTAGTGGGATCTATTTTCTACATTACCAAATAGGAAAAAAAAAAGTGATGTTTATTGATAACTATGCTTCATTAAACCTAAATATTTTTCTGTACATATTATTTGGGATGATGGTCAGGAAAGGAATTAGAAATAGATTTTACTACACTTCCTGGTAGTAATGTGAGCAAACATGGGTGCTAAATCATCTGTTGTCATTGGTAGGATTTAGCTGATAGGAGATACTCGGGTTTCCTGATGAGAGAACTTTCCTGTCACTGAGGACGTGTTGCTCCCAGGAAGGAGTTAAGCTCCTCCTCATATGGGGGCTAAAGATAGCTGCAATTGCTCTGAGTGAACCCAAAGAACCCAGAGACAAAAGCCTAAACCCTGAAGAGCTGATCCTTGTATCCATGTTTTATTACTGGTCATGTTTTTTGCCCTAGTTCTTCCCAATACTTATTTCCTTTAAGTCTAGAAAGACACAATGGGGAAAAGTGAAATCACCCATTATTATTATAAAATCCTTGTTCTTCAGGCTGACTTTCTCTTCTTTCTCTCTGGCTCACTTCTCCTTTAGCTATTTCACTGCTAATTAGGATTGCTGACAAGAATGAACAGAAGTAAAGAAGTGAAATACACAGGTACATCTGACCCTAATTACTAGCCCTAGTGTGGGGTTTGGGGAATGAGAAAGTGAAAACCAGTGACCAGAATGTTGGACTCTTTAGTCATCCTTGCTGGTCTCCAGAATGCCTGTGACAGTCATGGATAAATGAGTGGCCCCATTCTCAACCTATGGATGATCTTTAATACAAACATCTGGGAATAATTAGAATCCAAATTATTTTTTTAAATGATGAAGCTGGACCCAGAAACATTTGCTATCTGGTGCATAGCTACACAACATGAGTACCATGTAAATTTTCTTATACAATGTCTAGAAAGTTGACCCTATTTTTTTTCCTGGATATATTTGGAGAAGTCCAAGCCAGAATTACTGAGTTACAGTTACATTGGTCAGTATGAATAAGCTAAGACCAGAATGAAAATCTATACTCTCTCACACATGCTTCCCACCAGCTTATGTCTTTCTAGCTGTGGAACAGTTCTAGAGAAAGTGGCAATGCTGTACTGGAATGGTTAGATGTGGTGAAAAGCACCTGATGTGTCATCACCTGCATTTTCACATGCTATTAGTGTGTCATGATGCCTTGTTTCCCACTAATAAATCACTATAAGCTTGAGGCTTTTGTCTTGACAACCTTATTTTCTCTCATCCCAAGAACATTCCACAGTCCTGGTGATAGATGACCAGACCTCATCTTTGCTTGAATTCCTGTGTAAAGAATTTTTCTTCATTTGAAAAGCTTTTCCCTTTGAAATTCAGCCAAAATTTAATGAGAAAACTTATCCATTATGCAGTCTTACTCTTAAAGCTAATATGAGTCTCCAGTCATGGAAATCTTGTATGTACTATCTGCCTTAAGTTAGGAATAATTTAGAAATCGAATAAGAAATCCCTTTCATTGACATTTTGAAGATTAAATCTGATGCCTCTTGAACTTTGTTATAGCTTCATGAATATTGTAAGGCTTCAAAACTTGGCTGTGGTTTTAAAACTCATCCAAGAAGGTCTTAATGGTGTTAAAACTCGTGTTTATGTAATATCCCTTCTTTCAACTGCTTTAAAGCACCTAGAACCTTGTTTGGGTCTATCTCCACGACATGCGTATAAGTTGTTAAGTAGAAGGCCTCATTATCTCCATTTTATAAGGGGGATCCCTAAGGGTCAAGAAAGTGACAGAATTATCTCCATTTTATAAGGGGGATCCCTAAGGGTCAAGAAAGTGACAGAAAACTAATAAAGGACACATAATTCTCTAGTAGATACTTCCAGGCTCTGAATCCCTCTCTGGGAAAGTTGTTTTCACTGCTGAGTTTCCTCTTATTTGCATTACATTGTGTTAGCTGTGTATTCAACCCTCAACTTCTGCTTCAGCCTGGTGCCTAGCTCCTGCAGCCCACTTCTCTTCATTTGCCCACCGACCTGATTTCTACCAATAAACTCCTTACTCTAAGCCCTGGTACATCACTATTACTCTTTACTCTTAAAGTGCATGAGATTCTCCCAGCATGCTTTGGGCCTCACAATGGAGGTGCTCTTTTTAGTGGATCTATGATGAAAGCCAGGAATCTGCATATCAGTCCAAAGCTGATAGTAGTTGAGAAAAGTGCCTCATAATCAATCCTGATGTGGAATGGAAAAGTTGGAAAGATTTTTAGAATCTTGGGTTTATTAACTATGGTCTAGTGGATTCCAAGCCACCTATCCTAACTAGTTTGAGTTCCTGAGAGGCAAAGCATGAAGCAGAGATTCTTTTGCTAATGATTTATTGAGTTGTATTCTCAAGAGAAGGAAAGGGCTGGAATCAGGATAGGGCTGGGGGATAAGCTATCAATTTCCCAGCTGGAGAGAAGTTTCAGTTTGATCCCATAAGTATGCCCTGGAATACAGATTGATCACAGAATTAACAAGGGGGAGGGCAGTTTTTGAACTTTAGAGTCAGTCAGTCATTTGGCTGAGTTCTTCTAGTGGGCAGAGGAAGTGGTGGGGAGTGTGGCCTTCCTGACGAGGCATTTCCAAGTTCTTTGAGAGTAATTCTTCATAGAGGGAGATAGCTGGAGGGTGATATAAGCATATCAGGGCTATGAGTATTCTGGCTGGGAAATGTGATCTAGGTCTGGCACCAACAGTATCTGCTACATCTCTCAACTCAACAATAATCACCTTTACTCCCCCTAGTCTTGAATTCCCAGCTTTATCATTTGCCCAATCCAATACTTAACTCTCCGTATTTCTGTGTTTGAGTACCTTCCCTAGAAGTTCCTTGACCATAGTTCCTTAAAAACTTGTTCTGCCCTGGAGCCTTCCCTGGAGCGTATCCATTAAAAGAGTACCATCTTGGGGTGCCTGGGTGGCTCAGTCAGTTAAGCTTCTCACTCTTCATTTCAGATCAAGTCATGATCTCATGGGTGTGGGATTGAGCCCTGTGTTGGGCTCCACACTGGTCATAGAGCCTGCTTAAGATTCTCTCTCTCCCTCTTCCTTTGCCCCTCCCCTGTTCATGCTCTCATGATCTCTCTCAAAAAATCAATCAATCAATCAATCAATCAATCAATAAACAGGGTACCATCCCTGGCCACTGTTAGTTTTCAGATGTCTACATGGCTCTTCCACGACTTTTTAATTCCACAATCCCAACATGCGTTCTCCCTTTCCTGCTTAATTTATTTAGCTAACCCTCTCCCTAGTTCCAGGAAGAACTTTGACATTTCAGAACTCTAGGGGTGCCATTATCATTGCATTCTCTGAGAATACCTTCCAGAGATGTGTGATATAGCAACCCAGGCAATACTCCTTGTGTACAGCCTTCTGCCTCCAAACTAGCCTTCTGCAGCAGAATGTGACAGCCCTCTTCCCAGTCTTGCCCTCTCCAAGTCTCTCATTTCCCAGGTTCTGCCTGGGTATTAGAAAAGCTAGGAATACTTTTACTTCGCTATGCTTGTTACCTTCTGCCATGTTTCCTCCTCTAATAAGAATTTACAAAAGGTTGTAAAATCATAGGAAGCCATCAAATGTTATTGTACACTCCATTGTATGGCAAACTAATAATGAAATTGAACACTTCAATAAAATAACTTCTCTTGGCAGAGATATTGCTAAAAGGTTCATAGGACAAAGTAAATAAAGGAGCTAAACTAAATGTGGAAAGTCAAAGACAGAGATATTAAGCTAGCTTCCCAGATCCTGGAATTACTGCCTGCACATGAGTTGGACTTTCAACAGAACTTGGGGTCTGTGTGCTTTGGCAGAAATTCAGAAGGCACTCTTCCACAAACTTTCCTGCCAAGAAATTCATGTTCTAAAGATAGAGCATAGTGATTGGTAAATCAGACTTATATTTTTTTATTTATTTACAACAACACTCACAAGAGTGAAATAATTATGATTGTTTAAACATACTAGACTAAATATCATTATTTAATTTAAAAATAATGAGGCAACTGACAAGAAAACAAAATTCACAATAAAGAGAAAGGTTTACTGTGGTAACCAAAGTAAACTAAAAGTATAATTTACATCTGTCAAAGTGGCAAATATTTTACAAAATGGTAGTATGTACTGTCGGTCAGGATATGGTAAAATGCACATTCAAGTATGCAGCTGGTGGCAGAATAAACGGTAGAGCTTTTTAAGAACTTTTTATAAGTTTATTTATTTATTTTTGAGAGAGTGAGAGAACAAGCCGGGGAAGGGTTGAGAAAGAGGGAGAGAGAGGATTCCAAATAGGCTCCGTACTGTCAGAGCAGAGCCCGAATCGGGGCTTGAACCCACAAACCGTGAGACCATGACCTGAGCTGAAATCAAAAATTGGATGCTTAGCCAACTGAGCCACCCAGGCACCCCAAGTTTTTTTTGAAGAGCTATTTTTTTCACTATGCATCAAGAGTCTAAAGAAACAACCTGAGTGAGCAATTTTATTGCAAAAGATTTGTACTAAGAAAATGATCAAATATACAATGAAACAAATATGTGTGTACAAATAGGAAAAATAAAACTTTCCATATTCATAACCACAACAGATAAATGTTTTTATATATATATGTTAAACAGTTTCAGATTCACAGCAAAATTAGTTAATCAAGGCAGAGCCTCTCTTAGTATCAACACCCCCCACCAGCGGAGTGGTACATTTGTTATGATTTATGAACCTACACTGCCCTGTTATTATGATCCAAAGTCTGTAGTTTACGTTATAACTCACTCTTGGTGTTGTATAGTCTATGGGTTTGGACAAACGTACAATGACCCATATCCTCCATTATAGTATCATATAGAGTGTTTTTACTGCCCTCAAAATTCTCTATGCTCTGTTTATTCATCCCACCCCATCCACCTCAGCCCCTGGCAACTACTGACCTTTTTACTGATCCCATGGTTTTGCCTTTTCCGGAATGTCACTTAGTCAGGACCACTTAGTTGGAATCACATAGTATGTAGCCTTTTTATATAATCTTCCCTCACTTAGTAATTTAAGTGACCTCCATGTCTCTTCCTGTGTTAATAGTTATTTTCTTTCACCACTGAATAATATACCTTTGTCTAGGTGCAGCAAAATTTCTTTATCCAATTGCTGGTACATGTTTACCATGGAAGAAAATGGCCTCATTTTACTGGGCTCTGCCAGGTATGGTGTAAGTTGACTTTTTCAATGGTGATATAATCCAAGTCAAAGTTTGGAGGTTTGGAGAACAGGAAAATTTGGGTTGAATGGACACGGAAAAGATGGAGTAGGGTTGAAATGACTTGGGTCTAATAAGCTCAGATTTAACAAGGCTTTTATGTGGCTTAGCCCAGGCTGTGTAATTCTGAATTCGATTTGAAGTCCAAGACTCAACTAACTAGAGGAAAATATTAACTTTGTTTTGTTTGCCTGCTTAGCTCATCTATCTTTCTCAGGACCCTCATGTGTGTCACTGAGTTAGAATAAGACTCATGGGCTTGTGCATGTTTAAATAGTCACAAGAGCTGGACAACCATCTAGGAGATAAGTTTTAAAAAGGAGTGATAGTTCCAGAAAGAAGCCTGAGACTTCAGTACTGAAAGCCTGTTGGGACTTCTTTGCCTTATTGCTTCATCTAAAACTCTCTGACTAGCTATTTAAAGTTCAATAAATAACAACTAGTATTATTGGTATCGTTATTAGCCATGTTAATAAAGGCTTAGGTTTTTAGTGTTTCCTCCACACTGTGTATTTATACCTCTGTCAATATTGCTATGCAGGAAGCCCCTTCCTTTTTCTCCTTTTTTAACTCTTACACCTGCTTAATGGCAGTCTTATGTGCAACCTCCTGCATGAAGCCTCCCTGGAATTTTACAGTGATTGATTAAATCATTGTCCTTAGAGTTGGGTCCGCACAATTTGACTCTTTAAAATATACAAGCAGCACAGAATTCAACATATGGAATGTGCACCATGGATGGCTGAGTGATTTTCAAAATGAGAATGCAGTCACCACAGTATTAAATTCTTATTTGGTTAAATGAATACATAATCTTGCATTACCATGAAAATTTTATTTTAAAAGATATTAAAAATTCCTATTATTCCACGTACTGACATCTTTATACACTCAGACAATCGAATGGATATGAGCCTTAAACAATTCATTTCCAACAACAGTCAGTTCACAAGCTTAAAATGGAACATAATTTTGGTTCTATCTTTTAAGAGATTTGAAGAACTTTCTCACTTACTGCTTCAGACTGAAATAATTGCCTAAACTTCCCAACATTCATTTATGCACAGCTTCTTATATTATTTTTACAGATATTCAGAGCTCCTAATTTGACTAATGTATTAAATAAACACTTCATTCATATTATATTTATGTTAGTTTTTATTCAATAATCTCAAGTAATAGCTTATAGTCATCACATCAAGTTTCATTTTGAATGTTCTCAAATGTATTCTAGTCACCATCAATAATAATCAAGCCTCAGTTGGACCATGATCCTACTCCTGAGCTGTCAGTCATTCACTATGAGAAATAGTGAGATAAGGTAGAAGACAATTATCCAAATAACTCTTATTACTGCATGGAAACAAGCAAGGTGTGCTTCCATTGTAGATGGAGTTTATTCTGACAATACGATGGTGGCTTTGCAATTGACAGTAGAAATAGGAGATGTGTTGTGGTGGATGGATTTCTGGCAGCACAATGGCCCCCAGCTATCCTTACTTTTTGCATACAAACTGATCTGTGACTTCATCACATTCAAGGAAGCCAGGGGCAATGGAAATTCACCAATAAACCACAGTATCCCTTGTACACAAAACAAGCTTTTTCTCCTGGTCTAATCTAACTTGAAAAAAATACATTTTTATGCTGTTCCAGTCTACATGAACAGTTGTAGATATACCTGGTGATTCTGATTCAGCAGTTGCAGAGGAAAGAGAAATCACTGCTGCCTTCACTTTATAGTTTTGAGATCTTTCAGGGGGCACAACTGAAAAATCAATGCCAAATGTTCTTAGAGAAGATGCTTTTAATGGGTTTCCTGTTGACCTCACCACTAGAAGCAGCTGTCATATTTCATCAATGTGGCAGTGTCATGCTGATCAATCTCTTCCCTGGTTTATCCTTCCCAAATATTTCTGAGCATATACAGGGTGAATGTATAAGCCTTGGTTCCAGTGCTCATTTCTCACCAAAATAATCCCTACATTGGCTTTCTTATCCCTTGTTAAGGATGGAATTAATCTCCACTTCTGCCTTTTTGTTTCTAGCTATGAAAGAAATCAGCAAAAGGGGACTAATGCCATATTTTTAATCTCACCCAGAGTACTGTGACAACACAGTGTGCCTTGGGTTAAGGAAAAGGAGGCTTCCTCTTTTTATGCTGAGTTCATTTGAAGAATATTGCAGAATATCATGCCTCAAAAAAGTACAATACTTTGAATGCACTCATGTAGCTATTTAACCCAATGCATGTGCAAGAACATACAAGGGAATATGTGTGCGTGCATGCGCGCACACACACACACACACACACACAAATACACACACAGTGAGAAAGAGTTCTACTATCGCTCAATTTTACACTTAAATCCTGGATTATTGTCAAATTACATGAGCTTCGGTATAAATCTAGTATTTCAGCCTAGACTTCTCCTACCTTTATGATGAGGTTAAGTTATCCATTGCTCATTACTTCAATCTAGCCTTGGTAATGACTAATGCTGTCCATTATTTCTGCTATCTCAATTTTGAACCTTAGTGGTTAGTGTGCTCCTCCTTGTCTCTAGATTTGGACACTTTTTTATATGGTTTTGAGAATCAAATAGATTCATTAAGGGGTGGTGAGGCACATACACCTCATCTGAATTCCAAGTCCTAATTGAAAATAATTGGCTTTGTTACACAAGAAAAAGTCCACTTTGGGTACAAAAACGAGCAAGGAATAAGTATAGACAAAGAATCATCTTGACCACATTTGTGTTTGTTTAATATACCCTTATCTAAGAATAAGTAGAAGCCATGAGGGAAAAATCTTGATATGTTGCCCAATTACTTCAGTAGAACCGAATCCCATGATTGAGGCATCATCCAAAAATGGTGTAGCACCTGGCATCCTAGAAAGCAAAATTCCAATAAAGCACTAAAAAAGTCCCACAGTCAACAGAAATACTGGCCCAGCAGTGCTACATTCCATATGTTCCTCCAATGCATTTTTGATGAGTGTGTTTTGATAAGCTTGAGCAAGGTCAGTTTGCAAACACCTGACCCCAGTAGTTTAGGTTAGCAGTCTAGGTTAACTACAGGCACAGAGCATGCATGCTGCTTGAGAGAGTTCGTTATGGTACAGTAGAGCTTCCTCTAAGTTTGTTCTTATCCTGTGACTTCCAAACTGTTGTTACCAACCAAGATGATATGCCTGCTTCAAGAGCCACTTGTTTAATTAGATTTTTAAGTTAACCTCTATGGCTAAGTACACTGCCAGCTAAGTGCATGGACAACAATTGTGTCCAGAAGGATTGACCCTGGAATAGTCTGGGAACTCAGATAAAACCTTGGGAAATTAGTTAATAGTTTCTTGTGACTAGGTCAGTCTGAAGGTCATAGAATCTAGAATATTGATTTTTAGTGGTGTGTTTCTTATCAAACAATTTTTGTCTGTTGTCTTTAACTTTATGTAGTAAATGTATGGAACATCTATATGAAAGGGCCTTGAAAGACATTCTGCCTCTATATCAACATGTTCCATGTGAAATAAATCATGGTGACCTCACCGTGTGATGAAATATGTGGAAGTTCTCTTTATAGATTACATAATCTACAGTCAAGGGCAAATTTTATTTTGCACACACAAACATTTATCAATGTGGTGGCAATGCCACATCTTTCCATGAGCCTGCTGAGTACAGTATCCCTCTTGGATTACATCGAAGCAAGAGACAGAAACATAACACTTAAGAGCAAGAACTCTGGAATCATACCAGTTGAGTGTCAGGCCAGTCACCACCATTATCCGGCTGTATGATCTTGGACAAGTCATTCGACCCACCAGTGCCTGGATTTTCTGTTAGTAAGCTGGACATAGTAATATCACCAATTTCATAAGTCATTGTGAGATGGATAAGATACTATATAGAGAGCACCTGATTAAGTTCCTGTCACACAGCAAGCATTTGATCATGTTATCTCTTTGTACCTGGTGCCAGATCAGGTTTGGTGCTAATTCTTGCACATTTTTAAAAACAAATAAAATTTGTAGTTTAGAAAAGTTTTAAAGAAAAGTTGAGAATTTATATCAGGGAGTTCTTATACACACTACATTCAGTTTCTACTGTTGTGAAATTTCATAGTGCTATGTTACTTTTGCCAAAATTAATGAGCCAACATTGGCACAGTATTATTAACTAAACTCCGTATTTTTTCATATTTCACCAGTTTTCTTTTTTTGCTCCAACATCACATCCAGGATATAACATTATATTCTTTTATCTTGTCTCCTTAGACTCCTCTCAGTTGTGACAATTATTGAAGATCTCTTGTTTTCGATGACCTTGACAGTTTTTAGTTCTAGTCAGGTATTTTGTAGAGTGTTCCTAAAGCTGAGTTTGGTTGATGTATTTCTCATAGTCAGACTGGAATTATGAGTTTGGGGAGGAAGACCACAGAGGTGATGTGTCTTTCTTCATACAACATAATAAGAAGTAAACCTTACGCGGGGGTGGGGGGCGCCTGGGTGACTCAGTTGGTTAAGCACCCAACTTTGGCTCAGGTCATGATCTCACGGTTCATGTGTTTGACCCCCGTGTCAGGCTCTGTGCTAACATATCAGAGTCTACAGACTGCTTCAGATTCTGTGTCTCCCTTCCTCTCTGCCCGCCCCACCCCCCCACTCTGTCTTTCTCTCTCAAAAATAAATATTAAAAAAAAAGATTACACTCTATCTATCAATTTATTACCAATGATGTTAACATTGATCATCTGGTTAAGGAAGTGTTTACCACGTCTCTCTTTTTATACCCCTTTTAATGCTGTACTCTTTGAAACCAATTCATTAAGTGTATACCACACTTAAAATATGCGAAATTATTCTCCACCTTCTTGAGGGCAGGGTATAATTTTTTTAGAATTCTTCTCCCCCATTTATTTTTTTAAATTTAATAATTTATGTATATGAGCATGGACTTCTTTTTTTAATGTTTATTTATTTTTGAAAGAGAGGGAGAGAGAGAGAGAGAGAGAGAGAAAACACAAGTGGGGAGGGGCAGAAAGAGAGGGAGACAGAATCTGAAGCAGGCTCCAGGCTCTGAGCTGTCAGCACAGAGCCCAATGCGGGGCCTGAACTCAACTACGAGATCTTGATCTGAGCTGAAGTCGGAGGCTCTGCCGACTGAGTCACCCAGAAGCCCAGGGCACAGACTTCTGAGTATGTTTTATACTTTGGGTTATAATTCAATACTATATTATTTATTTTGTTGCTTAAATGGTTTAGCTCTGGGAAAGACATTTGGGTGGTCTTTCACTTGGCTCTAGTATCCCTCTGACATATGTATGTCTTGTTTTGTTTTTTAAGTATTGCCTTACTTTATGGTACTACAATATGCTCTAGGCTCATCTTGTATATTTCCTGCCCCAGCCCTACAATTGTTTATTTCTCCAAAAGAGTCCTGATTCCTTTTAGTAGAGAATGGTATTAGAAACCAAGATCTGGTATTAGAAACCAAGCACTGGGTATCTTGTTGCTATTGGGGTCTTAATGTTTCAGCCCACTGAGCTGGGAAATATATGTACACCAGTCCACACTTACATATATGTGTATAATTTTTTCTATATAAACTTATCAACATCTATATTAAGCTAAACTTAAATTCATCTTGATGCCTTCAGTATGATTCTGGTACCACATGGTTTATTTATACAGAGGCTTATCTATAACCTCTGACTCCAACTGTGATAAAATTGGCTTCTGCCATACACTCGTTTATTTGTTCAACCTTGGTACATGTACAGCTATTTCAGAATTGTTAACTTATGCTCCATGAGAAACAATTTGGCCAGTGAGTATAGTCTTTATATTCCATTTCTGAATATAATTTTAATAGATTCAGATCAGCCCTGCGGCCTCTCAAGGAGGTCCTTCTTATAGAATCTATATTTGGCATTCTTGTTTCTATAAATATGCCCTTCATAACCCGAGCAGAGCAGTTGACATCCAAGAAGATTTGCATAAAGTCTGTACCCTGTATTGATTTTAGTAACAGACTCTGCTAAGAATTCTTTTCCTATGTGCTCTCGACAACATTAATCTTAGAAACTGCTCTTCTAATTTCTGTGACACATATTGACTAAAGTCTCACTAGCCATGAGTTCTTACTGGGGCCTTAGGAATTCCAAACTCAATTCTTTTAAGAAATGCTCTTGGGAGACACTACATAAAAAGCAATATGCCACTCAAGAAATCCCAATAATTGCAACTTTGGGACAGATAGTGTTGTTATCTACACAGACTGTTGTCTACTTAAAATATCAACATAAAATATCCAGTAATAGTGACCTGGGTAGGTGAACCCTGGATTAAAATACGTAGTATATTTCATTCTTAGGTGGTACAGGTAGGGTAATAAGCCTTATGACCTATATTTAAACCCCAGAGTCTGTTTAAAACATGATAGGCTTCTATTCCAGGCTCCCAACTTATCCACTTGGGATATGAATTTCAAGGAAAAGGCTGAAGAATATGAAATTCTTTAATATGTCCCAAAGTATACATTTTTATGTATGGTATCTTGTCTATTTATAGATACTGTATTATATTAATAAGAAGTCAATTATAAAAGTAGAATTAAAATGCTAATGTCATACAATTTTATGGTTTTGTTTTTATAATAAATAAGACTCAATATTGGCTAACAGAAAATGCTATGTTAGGCCCTAATTAAATAAGTCAGAGGTCAGTGGAATATTCACAAACAGCTCTTGTATTTCTGCAAAATCCACCCTAACATATTAGTTGAATCCAAACACTGCAACACAAAGCTAGAGGTACTTTAAAAGGACAGACCATTGAAAGGAACTCAAAACAGGCCAGAATACCATTAGATCATGGAAGTCCCTTACATATGTAAAAGAAAGCATGTTTCCCATCACCCATAAAAAAGTAGAAGTGGTGCTATGAACATAGATATGCCTTCTTCAAGTTTGATAGAGGCCGAGAGGAATAGGCAAGGATTCTGAACCAGCAGGTTGCTGAGAAGAGAGTTGGTTCCTGATGAATTTTAACCACACTCTAACTTCCCACGGTGGTTAAAGCAGCCACCTTCTGTAACATACTTTATCTCTCTGATTACCGGCCAAATGCTTACCGCAGACCTGCAAAGATTAGTTACTCCAGGGGGAGTGGTTTATAACTCCACGACAGTGTTTTTTGCCAGATCAATAATAAAGGCAAAGGCACATGGCAAGCTGCCCTCATTTTCTCTGAACTATCCCTGTGGTCCAACTAAATGTTACTGACTGGTCCTCAGCATCACTTAAACACAGCAGCAATTGTCCTCATTTGTTTTTCATATACACCACAATTATTTGAAATAAGAACTAGCTAAAATGCAATTGTGTTTTGGGGGAATTGAAGGCTTGCTATATATTATCATTAATTTGCAGGGAGCCTACAGTTCACGTGTCATGTAAGTGGAGGGTTTCTTTCTTAACAATAGATTGTGATGGTGTATTTAGAAAAATGTCTGTACTGCTCACATATGTTAAAACCAGGGGGTTTTAAGCAATAGAAATTTAACTAATAACAACAGTGATAATAACATATGCTCGATTAAACGAAGCTTCCTTTCTTCTCTTCCATCCTACATAGGAGTTAATTTACATTTTAATAAACTGAGCAGAAAATATTTTTTCTGTGATGTGAGCAGACAAAACTTTTTAGGGAAAAGTGGAAAATATAGAGTCAGAGGAAACAAAAATTCACAGATCCTAGACATGAACATGAACAAGCCTGGACAGTTGTGAATCTCATCACCAGTGCTCTCCGGAAAAGCATAAAGAAAATTTAGCAGCTCAGGTCTCCAAGAAAAATTGAGGGCACGTTAGTCCTTTGAGGTCATTATTTTTAAAGTGACCTGATTAATCTTCCTTCAATTAATCTAACATTTGGGTCATTTAAAGGAATATGAATTTTCTTTTCTTTGTTTGATATGTTATCAGTATACAACAACACAGCCCTTTCTATTTTGATCTGAATTGAGATTTTATCCAATCATGTATTGAGTATATAATGCTTTCAGATAACGAGGCAATGCAGAGCTACAAATACCAAGAAATCAGAAGAATATTTTCTCCAGGAAAGTTATGTTTACCACTGTTTCCCAAAATGCTTCCTTGTTTTGTGATGATATAGAAGAATACTTTCTTTGTTTCTTTTTAATTTGAAGTTAATGCTGAGGGTCCATATTTGAAAAGGCAACATGACTAGATTTGTGCATAGTGGTGGGGTTCTAATGAAATAAAACAGCCACAACAAAAGTACTCTATTGGAGCTCAACATTCTCTCGATCTATTTTCTTTATCTTTTCACTTTGGGCATTCAATCTGAGACAGTATTATTAAAAACTCAGAAGGGGTACCTGGGTAGCTCAGTCAGTTGAGTCCCACTTTGCTGGGGTGCATGTGTGGCTCTGTCGGTTGAGCTTCCGCCTTCGGCTCAGGTCATGATCTCCCAGTTCGTGAGTTCAGGCCCTGCGTCAGGCTCTGTGCTGACAGCTCAGAGCCTGGAGCCTGCTTCGGATTCTGGGTCCTTCTCTTGCTCTGCTCCTCCCCTGCTCATGCTTTGTCTCTGTCTCTTTCTCTCAAGAATAAATAAACATTAAAAAAGAAATTTAAAAACTCAGAAAAAAAAATCAAGCTGATTGTTTTTGCTAACAAATGTCTCGTCTGTCATGGGACTTCTCCAGCAGTTAGATAAAGCTGATACTTGCATGCATAGTGCCATTGGGCAGGGACCAGGTCCAGCTCTGGAGGCCACTGTCTTTGTACTTAACTAGCTTTGTGACCTTAAGTTTGGGACCCCTGGGATTTCTGTCGAAGAATGTATTTCTTTCCCAGATTTGAGTCGACTAAGAAGTAGACTCAGGAGCAAAACAGATGAGGATAAAATATGTTTTATTAATAATGTGACTGTATAACTAGAAAACTCAAAAACTTTATTAAAAATTAGAATTAATAAATTAATTTGGCAAGCTTGAAGGATACAACACCAAAATGCAACCATCAAGAGTGTTTTTACACACTGGCAATAAATAACTTCAAAAAAACTTTCAAATATACCGATCATTGCAGTATAATAAAAATGAAATACCTAGGTTCCACCTACTGAAAAATTGCAAAACGTTGCTGGGATGAATTTAGGAAACTCTAAATAAATGAAAGCCTTCTAAATATGCTCTAAGTCATGATCTGGGCAGCAGTTCCATGGGTATGGACTTCTGTAAACATTTATTGATCAGTAAAGATTTCTGTGGTTTACCATATGTGAGTTATACATACCTCAATTAATTTTTTTCTTTTTAATTTAACAAAAAAAAAAAAAAACTAACTGAAGAACAGAAAACCAACTGGATTAGGGGCATAGATTAGATATGTGGCCGAGATAGACTTGTCACTACTTGGTCCTGGAACTAGAGCAATTAACCTGTCTATCCAACTAGCAGGACTGCACAATGACAAGCCACATCTTCCCAAGGCCTGTGACTAACCAGAACCTTTGAGTACTGTCAGGTCATTGGCTCCAAGGGAGAGAGCAAAGGGAGGAGTTGAGCCTGCCCAGTTTCTTGTTCTCAGTACATCAATAAAATGAATCACTCTTCTCTTCCCAGTAGGTGAGTCAAAAATCCGAGGTGATACTTAATAGGGAGTTTCTTCAACAGAAGCATTAACTGAAGGGGAAGAGAGACGTTTCTCCCCAACTGTGACTTAACTTTAGTGTTCCTATGTGTAAACCAGTGATAATAAACTTATCTCATATAGTTGTGTAAAGAGTAAAAAAAGATAAGCTATGCGATTGGCTTTGCCAAGTACCAGTAAATGTAGAATTGGAAAAGCAAAGCATAGAAACTTCAGACGGGCAAGGGATCTTCGAAAGATAATCTGATACACTTGTGGCATTTTTTTTTTAAATTGGAAAACCGAGACCCAAGGAGGTCTAGACCCTTATCTAAGTTCCATGGCTTGTGGGAAATGTACTGTTAATGTGTTCTAGCAGAACCGCCTGTGGGTTCCAGGTGCTCATGTGCCTGGTGCAGAGTTCTTTCTGTTACACTGCTCTACAGAGTAGCCATCCTACGTGGCAGCAGACAGAATCGCCAACCCTTGTCCCGACCACCATGTTTTCTGAAGCTACACAGTCAGTTGCTACCCCCGTGGAGGCCCTGTGTGCTGCCTCACTCAGGAAGCAATTTGTAGCCCTTATTGCACTGTAGCAATAGGAACAAGATTACTGCTTAGAATCAAGACAGCTATTTGCACAATCCACTCAAGTAGTTAGACAGGTATTCTTTTGAAGGTAAATAAACACAGGCAACTACAATTATTTTCTTCCATTTAGCATATTAGAAAAGGTAATGATTTAATGATACCCTAGTGGTCTGTAACAGTTAGCACACAGCAGAAAAAATGAATCATAAAAACCCCTTCTCACTAAAAACTCTGAGACTAGTGTTATGAAAAGGGACTAAACCCCAGGGAACCACCGTGTTTTCACCTTCCCACCAAGTGACAATATTATTAGTTTGGATTCTCTATTCACTGGTCGTGAAAATATAGGATTTGGGGGAAACGGGAAAACCTGTGACATATTCTGTTTGTTCAGTGATAGATCCTTGCAACATTACCTGAGACAGTTGCTATGGCAAAGAAAATGGTCCTGTAAAAGCCAATTTTCGGACTCTAATGTTGCACCTTCCCAAATGCTAGTTCATACTGAGCTGGGGTAGTAGCTAGAGAGAGAGTTCTTCCTGACGGTGGTACCTCCTTCATGTGCAGACAGAGCCAGTGGACTTTCAGGGTAGGGAAGTGCATGTGCTTGCTTCAGATTCACACAAAACACACAAGCTGTTGGTGTTTATTTTGGAAAGGGGTGTGAATTACAAACATTTCCTGAAAACATGTGCCTACTAGCCTCCTGGCTCTCTGTATGATAAATATTACCAGGATGGGCTTCTTCGTTATAGATTGCCGTTAGAAGATTGTGTCAGGACTTCTAGTCAGAGAGACAGCTGTGCACATCTAGAAGGATCCTAGGGAAAGCCTCAAACCAGCTTGACAATGATACTGGTGCACAGCAGACGCCCTCTCCTCAGCCACCAGAAAAGTGCCCTTTCTGTAGATTTCTATATCTGCAACCACATTGCCACAGGGTGTAACAGAAAGAACAAGGATCAGGAGGGCATTTGGATACCTCTGCTCTTTCCTCACTTGTAAATGGTGAGATTAATGTCTATTTGGCGGGATTATCATGAACTCGTTATTTGAGCATTTATAAACAATCCAATAAATAGCAGCTAGTATTAAGGTGTATATTTCCCATTAACATTAGATAAATTTAAAATTAGTTAAAATTGACAATAGTCTACTGATTTTTTATTATATATGTATGTATATATACATGTATTTTATATATGTAATATATTACCCATAATAACATCAGTAAATAGCTACAGTTAGAGGCTAGTGTGGCTCAAGAAATGTGTCACCGTTTGACCAGTCTGTCTTGTTTGCACCAGTGCTTCCAGAATAATATTGCTTCACTCTCAAAAGTGACCCAGTTTGGACAATAACTTATATGATCACCCTAAATAAGGTTCAAAAGGAAACTACTGATTTTCAAGAAATCCAGGAACAGTTACAGCCTCAATGCTTAGATATAATATGTCCACTAGACAAACCATGGCTTAAAAAATTTGTTCTAGGGACACCGACATAATTTAAAACATATACAATAAATCTTTAATAGCAGTTACCAAACAAAAACAACAAACTCAGTGGTCATAAGGCTTGCCCCCGGTAAGAGAATTTTCCATGAAGAGCACCAGGGGTTTATTCTCATATTTTTCTGTACTTTGCTCCTGGGTTGACTTTAATAACTGCCACTTGAAGCAGGTGGTTTTAGTATTAACTAGGACCCTTTAAATGGCTGCTGCAGTGAAGGTTAATTTTGCCTCTCAGTTTTTGTCTGTTTTTTTTTTTTCTTTCTTTCTTTACTTCCTGGTAACATATCTAACTCTAGTAGCTTTAACATATAGCTCTAGCACTTGGAAGTTTCAAACAGTGTTTAAAGCCTTGTTTAAAACTCACCAGACAGAGACACCTAGATGACTCAGTAGGTTAAGCATCCAACTTTGGCTCAGATCGTGATCTCATGGTTTGTGAGTTCAAGCCCCATGTCAGGCTCTGTGCAGACAGCTCAGAGCCTGGAGCCTACTTTGGATTCTGTGTCTCCTTCTCTCTCTGCCTCTCCCCCACTCATACTCTGTCTCTCTCTACCAAAAATAAACATATAAATAAATAAATAAATAAATAAATAAATAAATCTCACCAGATAGATGACATTAATTTATCTCCTTTATACCCTAATATAAAAGAGAAGGAAAGGAAATTGACGGTAAGAGCCAAGGGTTCTGGGTGACAGACATAAGTCACCATGTTTTAATGATTTAGCAGTTTTTGCAAGGATGTTTGCTTTCTGCTGTACATAACTTTCTATAGTTGTTCTGTGTAGTTTGATTTCAAAGCACTTTCTGCCTGTCATACTCTTTATTTCCTCTCAGAAAATATCCTTTCGATGAGAAAATATTACTTTAATAAATCACATTTTTAATAATTTCCTATTAAGCAACATTGGAAGATGAGGTAAAATTGAATGTTTCCCCTCTTCAGCCTGGTCCCAGTATTTTGTATCTTATGCTTAGGGTAGATACAAGTCCTGTATCTTTTTCACGTTTTCAACTATATCTAAGTAGTTAAGCTTTTTTAAAAAGTTTATTTATTTATTTTTGAGAGAAAGAGAGAGTAGAGAGGGGTGGGGGTGGGGGAGAGAGAAAGAGAGAGAGAGAGAGGGAGAGAGAGAAGATCCTAAACAGGCTCTATGCTCAGCATGGAGCCTGACGCGGGGCTGGATTCATGACCTGGGATCATGACCTGAGCCGAAATCAAGAGTCAGACGCTCAACCAACTGGTCCACCCAACAGTTAAGCTTTTAAAAATAACTTTTAGAAATGTCTTATTTCATCTCAAGCTCAACATCAGTATCAAGACTCTTTATCTTCTCTTATAAGCACTCCAACCTTCTTTAACTTCTCTGCTGCTCTCGGGCTGGAACTTTAGTGTCCAGTGGCCTATCTAGGCTGGAACAAAGAGGTCATCTGGTTGGGGTGCAAGGGGTCTTGTGGTGTTCTCAGTCCCATCAATAGCTAAACTCACCACCTTTCCCACCTTCTGGCACCTGGAACACACACCATAGGCCTCCCACCCCCCAGAAACGATCAGTCTGGGTGGGGGGAGGGGAGGAAAAGCCCACCGTAGACAAAAGCAAGTTTCTGGAACTAAATACACCATCTCTCAATTATGCCAGTGATGTGTTTCAAATCGATTTTGTTTTACAAACCTGTTATTTTTTTTTCAACAAATCCAGTTGGCTTCTGAATTTCTCATCCATACATAAGTCCTCAAATTTACACTTCTGATATGGAGCTCATATCTAAGTCGATACTGTTCTTGTGAAACTCGTTTGGCAATTGGGGAACTTTAGATCACTTTTGACACAGGTGAAAATGATTGCAGGGTTTTTGAAATTCACTGGTAAATGTTAAATGTTAAAAGTAAGTGTCTAGTATGACTTTTCCATCAAGAAACATTTTACCTCAGTTTCCAATAATCAGCAAATCTGATTCAAATATTTCTATACTGTCAACTATATATAAGGAGAGATTTATACTATCTAGTTCTTACTCTGGATTTTTGTGGCCCTAGATATAAAAAAAATTAGTCGAATCATCAAAAGAAAATATCAGGGCTTAGGTAATGCACAAACTGAGTTATTATAGATTGTGCATTGTCATAGAGGATATTAAAAATGTACCGTGATCTAGGGAGACTTTTAATATAAGTTTCTGTGAGCCAAGAGAGAATAAGAGTTATTTTCATTGCTCCTGAAGGATTTCCTTGCAATATTTGAAAGTTCTTTATTTTCACCTGTATGGAGTTTGTGTCATATGTTATAAAACCATTATTGAATTCAGAAAATAAAATTGAATAAGCTATTTGCAGCTAGAATTAGTGCTAGTCACAAGTACAAGGCTTGTACAAGTGGACTTGGCTTTTCCTTCCTCTGAGAGCCCTGAAAAGCATTTGAGAATAAAACATGTGTTCTGAGACCTCATTATTGCAACCTTGGTAGCAGTCTGTTTTTGTGTTGCAGGCAATGAAAGCTTAGAAGAAAACTATGTCCAGGACAGTAAGATGGGGTTTGTCATCAACGCCATCTACGCCATGGCTCACGGGTTACAGAACATGCACCATGCCCTCTGCCCGGGCCACGTGGGCCTCTGTGATGCCATGAAGCCCATCGACGGTAGCAAACTCCTGGACTTCCTCATCAAGTCCACATTCATCGGTGTGTCTGGAGAGGAAGTGTGGTTTGATGAGAAAGGGGATGCTCCTGGAAGGTAAAGCCATCTGTTCTGTATTGGGTTCAGATAACTGTGGGACCCTCTCCGAGTAGACAGATGGCAACTCTGGGCCCTTTGTTTCCATGGTTTCCAGGTGTCAGGAGAATAGATATGACTTAATAGATAAGAAGATAGGGCTAATCTCAGTTGGACATTATGTCATAAAACATTGAAAACTTACTGGTAAACCCACAATCCTGTATTCTTCCAGTGGATCCCCCCTACCCAGCTATCACCCCAGCCCTTCCCTCAGGATGTGTACAAGCCCAGGAAACTGGAAAGATGACACCTGGGTGGCAGGACCCTCTCTGGCAGTGCTAACACCAGACCAGCAACACTCTGATTGATCGGTTGGAAGGCCATGCTGGTTGTGTAATATGCTTTTTTAAAGGCTTACTTATATATTTTGAGAGAGAGGGAGAAAGTGAGCAGAGGAGGGACAGAGTGATAGAGGGGGAGAGAGGGAGAGAAAGAGGGAGAGAAAGAGAGAGAGAAAGAGAGAGAGAGAGAGAGAGAGAGAGAGAGAGAACCCCAAGCAGTTTCCACGCTGTTGGCGCAAAGCCTGATGTGGGGCTCGATCCCACAAACCATGAAATCAATACTTGAGCTGAGATCAAGAGTCAGACTCTTAATTGACTGAACCACCCAGGCGCCCCTGGTTGTGTAATATTTTAATAAGAGCTTAATATTTGAAGAGTACCAAATCCTCTTCATGTGTCCCCTCTTCTCAGGCTAACTTATATTCCTGCTAATATGTCTCTTGAAACAAAACAAGAAAAAAGAATTTTCTTTCTGGTATCGAATCTTAATGGCTTCCAAAGAATCAAGAAGCAAAGAAAAATTAAACCTAACTAATATGTATATTTTTCCCCATATCATTTTATACGCTGTCTGTTCTGCAACAACTGCTTTTATAACATCAGTTAGCTCACATATGATTGGTAGGGAATGATGTCAGTTTAAAGTGCAGTTTTCCAGGCATACAAACAAACTGATGTTCGTTCACATGAATGTTTTTTTCTAGGCAAGGGATAATCAGAATCGCAGGGGAAGATTAAAGTCTGCAGCAGGAAAGAAAAAGGCCCTCAGCTTGGCTGCTATGCAGTATGCCCACAATCTTGTTTTTTTTTTTTTTTCTTCTCTGTCTCTCTCTCTCATAAGCCCTGTTATCTTTCAGTATATGATTTTACAGAATGAGAAATTTTAGGAAAGCATATGTTGTGCTAAAATGGAACATCAAATCATTTAATCCTCATTGCTATAGGCATATCATTATCCTCTTTTACAGATGAGAAACTGAGTGTCAGAGAAACTAAAAAACTCACCTAAATTCATGTAGAGAGTAGCTGGTAGAGGCAGTGCCGTCTGGATCTGAGGCCTATAATCTTTCTGCCATATCGCCCTGCCTTTTAGCTAATCCTAAAATTGGGCAAAGTTGCTGGCAGCCTTCTTAATGTCATTCCAGAGGTACCGTAAGAGACTATCTGACCCTAAATAATTCTTGACATATCTCTTCCTATCATGTAAGCTTAAAGTTCTGTGTTCAGAGAGTGCCTTGTGGGGATTCTCCCTGTGAAAATCCAACAGCCCTGGGAAGGATAAGTGATATAAGTAATTGTCAGCAATTACAATGATGGATTTATCAGATTCCTTCCAGGCTGCAGTTAGGTAGGAGGAGATTTATATCAAAACGTGAGTGGGGTGGATGGAATGATTTAGGGCCTGGGAATGTGGAAACCTTCCAGGTGCTGGGCACCTTAGGAAACTGTACCAAAGGGAACAAGTGGACCTGGGATTCAGAGCACTGACCACTCTCCCCTTTAAGCGCCTGGTTGTAATCCTGGGTTCCACTGGAAACTGGGATCTGTACACTGTCAGATTTGGTATGGAAGCCTTCCTTCATGATTCTGTAAGAGGATATATACAATGTGCCTAGTACAAGGCCAGATGAATTTTTTTTAAGTTTGTTTGTTTGTTTGTTTGTTTATTTTGAGAAAAAGAGAGTAAGTGGGAGAAGGGCAGAGGGAGAGAGAGAGACAGAGAATCCCAAGCAAGCTCCACACAGCCAGCGCAGAGCCAGGTACAGCACTTGAGTTCATGAACATGAGATTATGACCTAAGCTGAAACCAAGAGTTGGATGCTTAGCTGACTGAGCCACCCAGGCACCCCTCCAGATGCATTTTAGACACTCCATACATATGAGTTTCCTCCTGATCTCTTTATTTGTAAGTTATCCAAAACATAGGCACGCACTTTTAGCTGGTTTTTCCTCTGTGCAATTACATATTTAAATCATGAGCTTTCCTCTGGGTCCCTTTCCAAGGATCATTTCCTCATGCTTGAAACTGGTCATCTTATTCTGTGTTCAGTTTTGGTCTCAACCACCTCCCTCTGCTTCCATCCCATCTCATACCACCATTCATGCTTTTGGTCCCTCTTGTAATTATTTTAGTTAATCATCATGCAACATAAACTGAGTGCATTGAGAGGGCGCTATAAAATTGTAATTTACAGCATATGGATATTCCAAATAAATGCCAACATGCTGAGAAGAGACTCTAGGGTCAAGAGAAAAGAGCGGTGTTCATTAACACACATAGCACAGGAGAAGGCTCTATTTAGTATCTCATGTTTTTCCCTTGGTATCTTTCAGTATTTTTTTTCCTCCAGCTTTTGTGACTTTTTGAAAATGTGTTTTCATACCAAAATATTACAAATTTTTCAGTTTCTAAATGCTAATGAAGTGTGAATTGATCTCTCCTTTTGAAGAGCAAATGTTGAAATAAGTCTTAGGAAACTGATCTACAGGAAAAAGATACTCTAAAGCTGGCATTGCACCAAAGCCTTCGCTGAAAGTATGTATGGAAAGTCAATAACAATATGGGGTAAAACATAAAAATTAAGGGAAATAAAAATGGAAATTATTCACCGAACATTCACAGCAGGTTCTATAACCATAATGAGTTTAAAATGGAAACATTTTGGAGGTATATATTAACATCATTGATCAGCAAGATGAATAGGGGCCGATAGCCCACAATCAATACCCACTTGGGTGTCACTCAGAGAGCCACTAAGAAGAACATGTGGGTATGGCTCAGCAACAAGAAGAATCAGAACTTTTATTTATTAGCCAAAAATCTGAACAACAAAGAGATGAATAATATGCTCCAGGTGTGCCATTTTCCTTTCTCACGTGGTAAGGTCTCTTCTGGAAAATGAGGAAAAACTTCTTTCGCTCTCCCAGAGTCCCCTTTCCCTTTGGAGAAATTGCCAGAATTTGGATGTGGAGAAGTCACTAGCCACCCTGTGGGTGGCAGAATGTGTTTGCATGTTAAGAACAGGCAGGAAAGCCAACAAAGGATAGTAGTTGTCTAGATAAAGAACTAAGACATTTATAGCAAATAGGTTTTGGAAGCCAACTAAGGTTGACAATAGCTTCCTGAGAGTGCTGGACTGGGACTCTGAGTCTGCATAGGGTTTAGAGAGAAAGAATTCCAGAATGGATTAGGTAAGGGTGTGGGGGGTTGGAAGATGAGGAAGAGGAATGCATATTAGTTAATTGCCATCTATGTCCTCAGGTCCAGCACAAAGAGCAAGAGACCATCCCTCTCTATTCTAGGGCAGCATGGTGGGAACTCTGTGTAGGTATTACAGCAAAGAGAATTCCGCTTTGCAAAACCAGAAAGGGAGAGTCAGACATACATTTTTGGGAAACTGCCAAATGAGTTATAGTTTACTCGGAGTAAAGAGCAACATGGAGAGAAGATTGAAGAAGGCCAGAGAATTTGCAAAGACTGAGAGAGAAATAGCTGTGCAAGTATAAAAATGTTCTCCAGTTTTCGTACAGTAATGGAAATAACTAGAGTATTTTAGGGCATTCATAGTAATACAAATATGAATGATATAGTGATATTGGCTTACGTATGCATTTGTCCCAGTTGTAAAATAGTTTTTTTTTTACATGTCTTATGTCAATAAATCCCCACAAGAACCCTGTGAGCCTTTAAGCGGTTAGTGAAATTCCTAAGTAGTATAATCTACTGTTAAAATGTTAGAAAAGAGATTCTAGCTTATGCATTCTAATGCCAAGTCCTGTGCTCTTTTCATCACATTGGAGAATGTTCTCCATTGCCCATGCTGGAAAATGATGAGTTCTGGCCCCCAAAGCACCCTCTGGCTGCAGTGTGAGTTTCTAAATGTAGATGTTGCCATAGTGTACCATTGCAGCATTTGAAATAACTGAAGTAACTGACACCGATTATTTGGATTCAGAAATGTTTGTCCTAATCAGGGAAGAGACCAGTTTAAATGTCAGTGCTCAAGATGCTAAATCCCCAACATCCTTGTTAATTAAAGCTGCTGTTTCTCAGATTTCTTGCTTTATTAGCACCTAAAATAGGTTCCAGACTTGGTAAAACTCACTTCTTTTGATCCAGTGTAATGAAAATGGCAACCGAATGTGAAAAAGAACATTAGAATGACAGTAATCAAGTTAAGAGATTAATAGTCTCCGGGCGCCTGGATGGCTCAGTCAGTTGGACGTCTGACTCTTGATCTCTGCTCAGGTTGGGATCTCATGGTTTGAGATGAAGCCCCCACATCAGGCTCTGCGCTGACAGCATGGAGCCTGCTTGGGATTCTCTCTCCTCCTCTCTCATTCTGCCTCCCCCTGACTTGCATGCACACTCTCTCTCTCAAAAGAAATAAATAAACATTAAAAAAAAGAAATTGGGGTGCCTGGGTGGCTTAGTCAGTTAAGCGTCTGATTTCAGCTCAGGTCATGATCTCGCGGTTTGTGAGTTTGAGCCCTGTGTGGGGCTCTGTGCTGACAGCTCGGAGCCTGGAGCCTGCTTCGGATACTGTGTCTCCCTCTCTCTCTGCACCTCCCCCACTTGCACTCTCTCTCTCTCTCTCTCTCTCAAAAATAAATGGACATTAGACAATTAAAAAAGAAAAGAAAAGAAATCAATGTTCTCAAGAATCACGACTTGTTCAAAGAATAACTTAGTGAATAATGATTTGAAGGAGATGATAATCAACTCAACACACATAGGATTAGTTTTGAATAGAATAAGCAGAGAGAAAATTGCAGGAGTAATACATTCTTTAGCAAATATGGACAATACACAGAGACTAAAGAAGGAAACACACATTTTGGAAAATTGGGAGAAACATTAGAAACAAACGAAAATATTGACAAGCGTTAGGCCATGAGATAATTCTAGCTTTTTTATCTCCCTTCTCTCTATGACTTCTGTTTACCAAATTTCTTTGTTTTCTAGATCATGTCCATATTGTCCAAGGCACATGTGTTGTTTTCCTTGTAGGTATGATATCATGAACCTGCAGTACACCGAAGCTAATCGCTATGACTATGTACATGTCGGAACCTGGCACGAAGGCGTGTTGAACATCGATGATTACAAAATCCAAATGAACAAGAGTGGAATGGTGCGGTCTGTGTGCAGTGAACCTTGCTTAAAGGGTCAAATTAAGGTAAGCTGACCACAAAAGCTTTCTTAGACAGAATGAGGCCTCCTGCATGGACTACAGAAAGAAAAACAGACATTTTTCTTAGACAAGCCTGTCCAGAAGGGATATGCCAGGCTTACTGTTTTTGTTCTTGTGTTTAGCTAAAATTGGAAAAACAAAGGAAGATTAGGAAATGAAATAGGCAAACCATTCGAATATTGGAGAATAGTCCTTTGAATCGCAATGATGAGCCTGACCCTTCAATTTAATCTAGAAAGGGAAGGGACAAATACGTGAATATAAAAATTGAAACAGAAGTAAATGTGGACACCAAAACCAATGTACCGCTTAGTCATAGTTCTAGCTATTGTTAAAGAGAACAGAAGCTGAACAATACTAAATAAGCATGTAATTAACATAAAAGAAGCTGCAAGGAGCTAACGCAGAAGCTGCTTATCATTTCTCTTTTCATCGCCACGTTCTTTGATTTTCCTGAAACTGACATTTTCTAGCCAAGAGAGAGTCCTCACTTCCTAGTTATTCTTAGAAGCTTTTTTATCAGCCTGGGGGCAAGTGAGGAACCACGATATTGCTGTATGCATAACAGTAGAGTAAATAAACATCAAATATCGAACATTTGGCTGGACGTGCTAGAGAGGATTCTCAGTGAGGAAGGCATGGGAACAGCGCTTCTCTGTATCTCATGCTATTTAAAACCACACTGGATGATGCACTAGGAGATGGAGTGTAGGGAAGTGATCGCCAACTGGCAAGAGTATGGGTGAAATGACCTGGTAGGTCTTTCCCCTCTCTAATTTTCTGTGATTCATCTCTGGGAGCAGACAGACTGTCACATAAATGTCACACAGCACAGCTGGGCTGGAGGCGGTACCGGGTGAGGCACTGGCCGTCTGGCCATGCCACCATGCCACCTGCCATTCTCATTCTCAGGAGCTGGGGAACCACCCCTGTAGGAAGAAGCCCTGAGCCAAAATCAAAATCAAAAGCCAAAATCAAAAGTTGGATGCTTAACCGACTGAGCCACCCAGGTGCCCCAAGCTGTAACATCTTTTGAAGAGCTGTCCTGATGGACTCCAACTCTCAGGGATCCCAACCACTTTGAGGAAGAAACAAACTTCTGAGATAATTTACCCTAGTTGGTTTGTCTGATTGATTGCATTTTATGATTTTTTTAATCAGAACATAGTTGACACACAATGTTACATTAGTTTTATTCACCCTAGTCTTAAGTATCTTGTTCCTTCTATGCAGATGTGATATTAAAATTTTTTAATATTTATTTATTTTTGAGAGACAGAGAGAGAGAGAGAGAGAGAGAGAGAGAGAGAGAGGGAGAGTGGGGGAGGGGCAGAGAGAGAGAGAGAGAGGGGGGGAGACAGACTCTGAAGCAGGCTCCAAGCTCCGAGCTGTCAGCACAGGGCCCTATGCGGGGCTTGAACCCATGAACCATGAGGTCATGACCTGAGCCTAAGTCGGATGCTCAACCGACTGAGCCACCCAGGTGCCCCCAGATGTGATATTAAAAGTACTTAATAATTGCCATGCCAACTAACTGATCAGAATGGACTCCTTCTTGGCTCTGTGAGAAGGTGCTGGAAGCATCCCACCAAGCCGAGAGTTAGTTCTTGAATGGTGGGAAGATTTGGGCAAGGAGTCCTGTAAGGCAGGAGTAGTGTGGGGCATTCAGGAAGCTCGAAGATACCATAAGTTTGCACTCTGGGCAGAAGTATTTCAGCAGTGTAAGCATGGTTGCAGCCAATCCAATGTGTACAGGCTGTAGGTCAGCAAGGCTGCTCGCCAGGAATCCCATTTCTGATTCTTGTCCCAATAGAATTCTTCCATATGAGGCTGTCTGATGGTTTAAATTCCAGAGGCCCAAAGCTTCCTAATTGTTGCTATGAGATGCCAGACCACTGGACTCTAATTTTGTCATCCTTTCTGGATGGCGGGGAAAATGGGACATCTGAGACAGAGGTCATACTGCGGGGACAATGTGAATCAAGGGGTATCACATGTGTGACTCAGGCCTTTCCAGCTTGGGTGGGAACATTGTCTATGCTGCAAACAAGTACTGTAAAACGTTATGGAACTACAAAGTTGGTGTTTTTCAGAGTATAAGAAAAACAATCAAACAAACAAACCATGGCAAGAGAAAACAAATCATTCCAAAGATTCCCTGAACTCCAGCCCCCTTCCACAATTCCCTGCTGTTACTGTGGTTACTGGTAGGCCATTAATGGGGGCTCGCGTACCATGTGGATTCCCATCTGTACCTTTCAGAAGAAAGGCCTTTCCTCCCCAAGTTCACAGGAAAGGCTGTCATACATCTCTATGCCTAGATACTAAAGTATTTCTGGCTTCACGTTTGCATTACGCCCATGCAGTGTTTGTTATTGAAGGAGATCCCAGAAATCATCGCGGAGCCATTACAGAGCACTCGCTATAAATGCAAATCTCTCGGGGTCTAATTTTAGAAATATTGTGTACCCTGCAGGAAGAAAATATGCCTGTTCTCAATGGCACCTGGAGTGGAGGTGGGGGGGGGGGGGTGTGGAATGTTTGTTTGTTACCCATAAGCACCATGGGAGGTATGCAAACAAATGAAATCTGAATCCCATTTACCAAATGATCGCACTTATATTCTCACACCACCAATTTGCCACCCACCAGGCCCAGGATGCAAAGAGCCAGATCCCTCAGTAGCCCCCACAAAGACAGGAGAGAGGCAACATAGAAGGTGATTATAGGACTTGCACTGGTATTCACTGGAAAGCATAATGCTTAGAAAGGGATTATTCATTTTAAATATAGAATGCCATTTAAAATGCTAAAATAAATTATTTGACTTTTTAAACGATAACCCATAGAGCTTTCTTATGGTAATTTCCCTTGAAGTAGTTAAAAGTAGTTTTCTTATGTTATCGATTCTTAGAAATCTACATATAATGTCTTATAAAAGCAGAAATTTCTTTTTAACCATTCCAGAAACACAGTTAAGTAAAATCAAACTTTTTATTGATGTGTGTTTTATTAGTCAGGGTTCAGTCGGGGAAAAAAGAACCCTTGCCAGGTTGTTTGATAGATTGGTTATAAAAGTAAAAGAGGACATCAAGCCACCGCAGAGCTGAGTAACAGCAAGAATCATCCTCACCCCAGGCCAGAGGGACACAGGGAGGAGTCACAGCTGCTCCTGAACTGCCCCCTGAAGCAGGGAGGGGAGGATACCTTGGCTTCCCCTCTCTCCCTCGCTTGAGTCTCTCACTAGCTCTCTCCATTTGGCCAACTTCATCCAGAAGACATTGGCAAGAAAGCCCGGACAGTGTAGTTCACAGGTTTCCTCAAAACCTTAAAACTAAGCACTGCCTAAGTGCTAGTGCATTACTGGGAAATGGAATTCCCAGATGCAAGAGTGAAGGGAAAGGGAAAAGGAGACACGGAAGCACGGAAGCCCCCGCCACCACCACCACCACCACCACCACCGTCACTAAAGTGATGCTTTACTGAGCAGGACGCCACTTCACTGAGTATAACCGGTCATTCAACCTCAGAGAGATCTCTGGGTGGGCCACTTGGAGTAGCTACTGGAGCAAGGAGGGGGGAAGAATGTGTGCGCCTATGCCGTGCCATTTTCTGTTTCCTGTGGACAAAGTTTACTCACAGGAAGTAGTATCGTCTGATCCCTTTAGACAGCTACTGGGGAAGCCAGAATCTATGTCTGGTCCCACGGTCCTTTTTCAGATCTAGAAGCAGTTGGGTCCCGTGCGGTCTGGTCTGGGCTTCTGCTGTGGTGACTGCAATGGAGGTAGCTGAAACCCAGTGATGGAGTCATGGGAGAGACAGACAGTTGGACATGCCAAGAAAAGAGACAACAGTGATAGAGACTGAAGTATGGGTTGCAGGAGTGTCCAGGACTTTCCAAGAGCCAGTGGCCAAGGGCCTGAGAGAGAGGCTAGGAGAAGAGGATCTAAGGCAGCACACAAAGTGTGGACAGTGAATCTGCAGTCAAACACCAACAGCCTGCACATGTGGTGATCTCCTGTACCAGGCCTGCAGCCATTTTCCTTGGTGTGGTGAAGAGCCAAGAAGGAGTGGGAAGGTGAAGGCAGCAGTGAAAGGAAGGAGAAGGGAGGCAATAGAGGTCAGGGATAAACATTTTTCAAGCATATTCTTGTGCAAGTACAATAATAGATACATTACAGTCACCATTTTAATGATTCCTTAAAATAACACTTTTAAAGCAGATATTGTGGCCCCCATTATACAGATGAGGAATCTGAAGCCCAGAGAGGTTGAGTCATTTGCCCCAAGCTCTCTCAAGCTAGAAAGTGCCAAAGTTGGGATCAGAACCAGCCCAGAGCTCTGATCACCTCACTGACTCGTGTGGTTCAATTGCCTGTCATTAAATGAACTGGTGTATTTCCTACTAATGCAAGTTTCAGTTGCTAAGCTTTATTTTCTCAGGAGTTCACAATAAAATTATAAATAGAGATGCACTTTAACAGGGAACAGAATCTAGAATTGAAGATGCAGTATTAGTGCGGGAGGTTGGGAGAGTTTAATAGAGGCAGAGAATCCGGCAGAGATGTCGAGGGAAAAGAGCCTGCAGATTGCTTTCACTGGCTCCTATTCTTTCCTTTCCTCTCTGTCTTCTATTTTTTTTCTCCCCTAAGTTTGTCTGTGGGTTCTTTGCTTTAAGAGGATTATTTGGGGGCTGGGATTTGGGCATGATGAATGGACGGCACTGATTCCTCCTGTTCTCACCCGGCCAATCAAAACAAAATTCTGAAGTTACATGAATGTAATAGAATAGATCACAAATATTTCCCGATTTACACAGGCCATAGTGTCATATAGTGAAATATACCTTACGTACATATAGAAAAGCCCAAGTACATGTATCTTACAAACTACAGACTTTGGAATTAGGTTAACTAATTTCCTTTCAAGAGATAAGTCTGATTCTTTCCTATTTCTTGGTATTTTCTATTGGAAAGATAAAAATTTAGTTTCAAAGGTGTTGGCAGGGTGGACCTCAGAAGATTACTTAACTTATACCTGCTAGAATCCCTTGTTCAGCTTCAGCTTCCTGCATCACCCTGAGTTTCCCACTCCAGTTAGATCAGCAAAGAGGCCAAACCACCGATTTGTTGAGTATCAAACTAAAAGGGACATGTTCATTCTCATTGTGATCCCAGACTCCTTCAAAGATGGAAGGAAGCTAGGACAGTCTATTAAGAAACCATTAACCATTGACCTTTAATTGGAACTATGTACCCTTAGATTTAATAATACCATAAGCATGATTAGGTAACGCTACTAGAGGAGGTTGACTCTAGGTTTTTCTGTTGGTAAGTATAGCTACTTGGCAGATGTTGTCAATGTAAAAATCTTATCGTTTCTAATAATACCCTTCTTTTAAAAATATAATGGCTAATATTAATTTTCACATTAATACTACCACCTGTCAACATAGGCCAGTGATTAAAAAGCAGCCACTTTGTTGTAGATCTGATAGCTTAAGACTGCAGAGATTAGGGATGAGAGCCTCACATTCCAGAATGTTTGTCTTCTTTAGCAACCTAAGATCATCCCTTTAATGCCTGCTGTGAACTCATTCTTTCTGTAGCCTCTTTAGCATTGTTTTCCTCTTCCTCTGTACATTTTCCAGCTCTTGAAAGAACTCTTTCTATATTTATAGTTGCTTACTTGGCCCAATTCCCGCATTATCCGGCAAGGGATGCTGTCCCTCTGAAAGACTGGTATCTATTTTGATCAAAATTGTCAAGCAGTTAGTACCACCTTCCCTTTCCTAATGATAAATAAATAAATGAGATAAGGTTAAATTTTGTATGATAGAACATATATGATTTGCCAACAATCCTTCCTGTTACTTTATGCAGAAATAGTTACAGACAATAGATGTGTCTTGGGTCCATGCTCTCCAGTATCAAGGTTGAGAAGAAAATGCAGTCACATTATAACGTGTGTACTCCAGGTAATAACACACCTGCCAATATCACAGTTAAATATCCTCAGGGAGAAAAACAACTTTAATGATGTGATAGAATATGAAACACTGTATTATGTGAAATCAGACAGATGAACTTTGAAAAGTGTTATCATTCCATTTGTTTTGTAATGATGGAAAAGTTGCAAAATTTTCATCAAAATATAAAATAACCAAAAACAGGCTTTAACACCATTTCCGGGTAATTCACCACCTGATGAGATACTGGCCCTTTGACGTCAATACCCGGAATTGGAAGTTAGGGAAATGGGGTGCACTCTTCTTCCCCCTTCCACTCTACTTACTCTCACATTGAATCTGAGTAGCTCACCTGCTGATTTTCTTCTAGGTCACGTTATGGATCACGCTTGACAGATTATTTTATATTCAGTTTTTCCATCTGCAGTTGCTCCACATTCAGAGTTCAAAGTGTGTCAATTGCCCTTCTTTATACTTCTAGCTATTTTTGTTTTTATATGATAGGCTATAGCATTTGGAATGGTTTCATTCTCCTCCAGTGCCTCCTCAAAATTGCTCAGATATGTCCTCTTCCCTCCATGGCAGTAGGAGGAGGAATTTTATCTTGAATTTGGTGTCAAGAGAATCATTTTAGACTGAAATCTACCTCAAGCAAACGTGCTCGTGGTGCAAACAGTCATTACTGTCTGGTCACTACGTGGCTTGCGTGTGCATGTCAGGTCCCCACCACCCAGCCCATTCAGCCCCATCAGCCTGGACTGTCCAGAGAGTTTTCAGAGTTATTTCATGACCGCTAACTGTGAATTATCTTTGAATACTTCCCATATCTGTAATGAGCATTTTTATTTTGGTTCAGCTTTTTCCCTATTTGCTCATAATTTTGATCTAGTTAATATTTCTCTCCTTTTCTCACTTTCAAACATGAAAGAAAACATTAAATTGACCACTTGTATAGCCACCAGCCACATTTAGTAATTGTAAATCCTTCACTCTATTTTTTCTCACCTTACCTTTTCTCTTTCTTTCTTTCTTTCTTTCTTTCTTTCTCTCTCCCTCTCTCTCTTTTACTCTGTCCTATGTTCTCCCTGAGCCATTTGAAAGTCAGGTGCAAATATCACGAAACTCGATATCTTAATACCTCAGCTTATGTTCTGTAAGAATAAGGATAATTCTCATATAGCCATAAGAGGAGTGAAGAAAGTTAGCAATAATATCATCAACCACAACTGTCCCATCCACCTCTGCTTTCTCTCGGTGTGAATCAAAGCAAACTACCCATTTAAACTGTTCATAGTTAATGTAGCCATTCTGGCAACCAGAGAAGTGATGATACGGTTCGTCCATTATGTAATTCTTTCAAAATTCCACTGCAGGATGGCAAGATCTGAATATAAATTGCCCACATGAATATAAAAAACTCCTTATATGAGAAGCCTGTGATTACATAACATTGATGTGATCTCCCCGGGCAACTAAAAATATATTGGCTGCAATTTTGAAAAAAAAGAAGACAAATGCTTTGTGTGTGTGTGTGTCTTCTTGTGCATGTGAAAACATGAATACCATAGTCCCTCTGGATGAGGAGGAAGCTGTAAGCACTTGTCACAATGAGAAATTCTGTGGAATTATTAATTTATCCATAGCTACTTTGAGTAATATCTACATCTTCACCTCTTGTATGTTGACCAGACTCTGTTTACTGAAGTTGTTGTTGATCACCTTAGCTTCAGACCCAGCTTATCGCCACTTTTGGGCAGATAGCACCTGATAGGTGCTGCTGCTAAATGACATGATATTGGACAGTGGCAGTGGCAGACCCATTTGCTTTTGTAAGTAAACATTTATTGAAGTATAACATACATACAGAAAAATAGAGAAGGAAGTATGAGTATGCAGCGTACCAACTCTGTTCTAGCTGTTCCCTCTGCCTAGAATACTCTTCCACTGGATATATTCAGGGCTTATACCCTTTCCTTCTCTCAAGTCTTCACTTAAATGGCAATATCTTAGTGATGCCTTATCTAATCACCAAATGCAAGATTGCGATTCCTTATTCCAAGCACCCCCCTATCTAGGACCACCATGAGGCAAATGAGGTGCCTAGTGCCCAGGATTTAGGGAGGCACTCACTCTCGAAGTTGTGCAAGTGCAGGGTACATACTTACACAACGCTGAGGGTGGGTGTCTCTTTAAATTTGGTCCCTAGGTGCTACACTTGCCTCACCTTGGTCCCTGCCCTGCACCCTATTCCTCTTTCTCCCTTTAGTTTTCTCAAAACCCTTCTCTAGAATAATAGCTCCTCCTCAGGATGGGGATATTATCTGTTTTATTCACTGACTATGTCTAGCCTTGACATGGTGCCTGGCACATTATACGCATTAAACGCATGTTGTAAGAGAATGAGTGAATAATTGAATATATATGTTCTGCATAAGCATTTCATTCCTCTATCAGTACACTTAACACATTATATTAGATTTTGAGCTCCTTAACGCCAACAATTGGGTTCTTCAATAATTTATCCCATGCATGACACACTGGGCCACTAAACAAAGGTTGATTAATTGAATATATATCTACCAGGCTCTGAGATATAATTTTGTTTCTCCACATAACATGTCATCGCCTTAGCAGCCATTGTTACACTAGGAGGGCCCGCTTTTTGAAAATAACTGCAGATAACAAGACTGAGATTTGCACAAGATACCAATCCCTTCTGCAACGGCTTCCTCATCTACAGAACGCACGTAATTAACTCCACTGCATTGAGTGGCTATGAAGGGTTAGTGTAATTCTGTACAGAGGTCCTAGCAAAAAACCTGACTTTATATATGTCCATTCTTGTGATGATTTTAAGATTTTATTTATTTATTTTGAGAGACAGACAGACAGACAGAGAACAGAGAATCCCAAGCAGGTTCTGCACTGTTAGCACAGACCTGATGCGGGGCTCAAACTCATGGACTGTGAGATCGTGACCTGAGCCAAAATCAAGAGTCAGATGTTTAACCGACTGAGCCACCTTGGTGCCCCATTCCTGTGATGATTTTATATTCCCGTGCCATTTTTATTATATTTTCTGTATAACAAATTGCAATGTAGGGATTTTAATTGATATTTTGTATTTACTTTTTGTAGGGTTTTCATCCCTTACTCTTCTTTTCCTTTCTTTGAATTCATTTCTGTTTCTTCTGTTTATGTCATAGTCTATATTATTTTCCTCTTTTCATCCATCTACATTATTGAGAAATTAATATGGGCCAAGAGTTATACTAGTGATGCAGATGGGCTGGGTCTGAGGATACAGGGGAAGGTCCCACAAGACCAGCCAAAAGGGTCCTTGACTTCACACAGGATAGAAACCAAACACCAGCAAGAGAAAGTGGAAGAATTTATTAAATAGCCTGAGTGACAGAGAATAGCAGACAGAGTGTCGGGGAGACTTGAAAAGGAAAGGAGAATGAGTCTCATCATTGCTTGGGGTTAGGGGTTCATATTAGAAAAGGGTCTAAAGTACATGTTTCTTCAGGAATCCAGGGTAGAGTCCATTCAAAGGTGAGTATGAGGTGTACAATAGGTATTATTCCATACATTACTGAAGGTAGGAGTATTGATGCCAGTATCAGCCAAGGTTTGTTTGCAGTTAGTGTCCTGGAACATGTTTGGAATTTGGCTCTTCTTAGGTGTTATCAGGTATTTGGGGCCTAGGACAAATTTCAGAGAATGATTAACTTTCTTACTTTCCCCTTGAAGTGAGAACATAGCTTCATTGGCTTATTCAGAGGCAAAATATGGAACATGAGTAAATGGGGCCTAGTAGAAAAACAGCAGAGATGGAACTTTTCTTTTTAAAAAAAATATTTGTTTGTTTGTTTGTTTGTTTATTTATTTTGAGAGAGAGAGAGACAGCACAAGCAGAGGAGGGGCAGAGAAAGAGGTTGAGAGAGAATCCCAAAAAGCCTCCACACCATGAGCACAGAGCCCAATGCCAGGCTCCATGTCACGAACCGTGAGCTCATGACCTGAGCTTAACCAAGAGTCAGATGCTTAACTAGGTGCTAAACTAACGGAGCCACCCAGGTGCCCCAAAATGGAGCGTTTCTAACATGGAGTCCCTTCAGCTTTAGTACCTCACTAGTACAGGGAATGCAAAGGAAGCTCAACCATGGCCCATTCCTTGGAGGAACTCAGTGTAGCTGGAGAAAAACATCAGCCATTAAGTTGATTGGGGGGCAGGGTTAGCTCTTCTCTCTTGTAGCTGATTCTCCTCCAGTCCTGATTAGAGTAGACTCAATTTCTTTATTCTGTTTAGTCTTTTAGGCAGTTCTCTTCTGAGGAAAATTTTCTCTGTTTCCTTTGATTCACAGTTACCTTTCCTTCATTATTTTCTCTTGATGCTATTTATTTTCTTATGTTCTTTTTTTAAATAAAACCTTAATTTAAAAAACCCATTTCACTTTACTTCAGAAACTGAGTCACAGAATGAACACTTGCTTTCCTATTGCATAAATCTTTTAAGACTCCTACAGTGTGTATGTAATTGAATAATGGCATTGCGTGTACCAGCAGGTCACCTAGTCTCACTAGCAATCAACAGCACTGTGTACGCAGGATCTAGAAAGAATCAAAGCAGGCTGGGGGCCTTAGTAAGCCTTGTTCCTTCAAGGGCAGTTTCAGTAAAATATCAAAACTGTTGTTGTGACTCAGATCTATCATAAAAAGTATTTTCTGTGACAAAAGTGAAAAAATACTTTATTCAGTTATTGGGTGTATACTACAGTAGTCTCCTCTTGTTTGTGGGGAATATAATCCAGGACACCTCCCTCTCTATGGATGGCTGAAATCCCAAATAGTACCAAACCCGTAATATATGCTATGTTTTTTTCCTAGATTTATATACCTATGATAAGGTTTAATTTATAAATTAGGCACAGTAAGAGATTAACAAAAGTAACTAATAATGATGCCACTGTACGTGTGAAAGAAATATTAGTAAGCCTGACTCATATAAAAAAACAAAATATACAAATAATCAATAATATGATTTTGATTTGAATATCTGAAGGAGATTTGAACATAAATTAGAGACAACAACAATATTTTAAAAAAACTGTACCTAAATGAAACATATCTATCATATAGATATGAAAAAGGCTAGTGGACAAAATCTAACTTGTAGTAATGAAATGCCAACTATACTTTAGCTCTTAGAGAATTGTAAATAAGGCCCTGTTTGAAAGGATTTACTGCTCCAGAAATACTGTCTGAAGCTTGTAATGTTGTACCTACCCTTGAGAGTATTGACACAGATGGACTTTGGACTTGTGGAGAAAGGTGACATTCTAAATGGGAGATTATGTTCATTCTTTATGAAAATGTATTTATTTGTTTGCTATATGGTTCCACGTGAGAGCCATGGGTTAACACACACCTATAAACACGCACACGCACACGCACATGCACACACATTCTGTCTTCTTTATCTCTCTTTCTTTAAACTGTATTCTCTAGGTTACTCCTTGCGCAAAGCAAGTCAGATGAAACACAAATTTGATGATGTTTCTAGTCTACTTGAAACCTCCCTCCAAAACAAACAAACAAAACAGAGTTATGTGGACATTAATGAGGACACAATGAGGAGTTGGCACAGAAGCTCTGTCCTCATTTGACAGACTTATGTAAGAAATTATTAACAAAGTTAAGTGCAGAAGCAAGGACCAGGGACTAAGTGAATGCCTGACTAAAGAGCTTATGTTGCAAAGGTATTGGAGTTGGGAGGCACTAAACTTCTTTGAGTGGACTAATTGTATGTTTTAAAAAGATTCAAGTCACCACCCACTGACCACCTACTGTGTGTTTTGGGTACCTATCTATCCCTTGATGACAATGATCTGAAAACAATGAGCTGGCTTGGTCCCTTCTCTTGAGGAGCCCACTGGCCATTCCCGTGATCTAGGAAGCTCTGCATGTTAAGAAATTAGAGAAAGAAGAAGTAAGAGTAAGAAGTAAGTAAGTAAGCACAAGAAGAAATTAGAGCATGTTGTACATAATTACAAGACAGGGCCCAGAATTCAAGTGTAAAGTGTTAAAATCTCAGTCTAGAGGGGTGACTGAGAGATGGAAAAGACAAATCAGATATTATAGACATTGTATGCCAAAAGTACACATACTTGGTGGCAGAATAAAGAAGACATAAAAAAAAAACTGCACGTGAGCAGCTTCATTTTTTATTGTTAATAAATAATGATATAATTGTTTTATAATTTTATAATGATGTAATTACATAATTTTATAATATTTGTATAATTATAATTTTATAATTGTTAATTATATAATTGATTATATACCTTTATATAATTATATAATTAATAGTAAAGGTATAAGTTAATCATTTATTCATTCATTTATTCAATCATTTAAAACCTAATTTTAAAGACTTTCCAAGAGTCACTCCTAGGATCTACCTTCACTAGTCATCCTGAATAAATAAATTTGCTTAGCATTATCACCTTTTGAATTTGTCAAATTAGTAGCATTAATTTTATAGTGAGAGAAAAACACAAAGCTGACTGAAGTCATACAGTATTTTGTGATGGCTTTTACTACAACTAAAATAAGAAAGTAGTATTCATTTATTGAATTTTTCTCATATATTACTTAAAAAATTATTATCTAGAATGTAAATTTTCCATGCTTATTTTGAAGTTGGGGCTAGTTTTTGAAAAGACTTAATCTGATTCTACTTTCTAAAGTCATTTGAAAGTAAAAGAAGAAAAAGAAAACATTTTACATTTTGTGAAAATATACTGTTATTTGATATTTTATATGTAATTCTAAGATAAATATATAAATTTTGACCTGCTCTGTGAGAAGATAATTTTATTTTCACAAAAGCTAGAGTTTGTATTATTTTAAGGTATGGCAATATTTACAATTTAATTCCTGATTTTACATATGAAAACATTTAATAATATTTACTGTATTAGGAAAGAACTTTTGCTTCTAGCCATGAAAGAGTAACGGAGTCCAGACTGCCTTTTGCTGTAAACAACTAGAAAACTTGACATAATATATGAAATAACTGTGTTCAGACATTGGAAAACAGTGCATGACCTTGATTCCAGGGAAGTGTAGGCAAACAAACAAGATGAACCCAAAAGTCACTAAGGCTTTATGCCTGGAGGCAATTCCCTGATTGTTGTGCAATGAAAGAGAATACAGAGCTTGGAGACCTTGCTAATTTAAGAAGACAGAAATCAAGATTTAGGAAGGCCAAGGCAGCGAGAATTTGTACTGCAGTGTAAGGGAGAGGAGATCTATTCAGAAAGAGTCCCAGAGGTTAACACACAGTTTCCCTTGAATATTTGGCCAAACACCGATCTGCATATGAGTAGGGTAGAATTCAAAAAGTCCAGGTAGAAAACAATCACTGGGGAGCCAGAATCCCTGAGCTTACACAGACCCAGGAATTGTCTCATTTTTCACAAGCCAGAGTGGAGATACCTTGTTGAATACACAAGGAATTAAGTAGAAACCCCAGGTGATTACACTTTAATATGAGGCTTAATTATTTCTAGAGCAGACAATCTTCTAGACTTATCCTAAAAGATTAAAAACAAGGCTCAAACTGAGCCACGAGTAGTTTAACTGCTGCCAGAACAAAGACCAATAATTAATTCTTCAGGGAAACATATCCAGGCCTCTACGCCTTATGTACACAATGTCCAACATCTATCTGATCAAAATATTTATATCCAGCCACATCAATGATTATACTAAATGTAAACGTATGAAACATTTCAATGAAAGGCAGTTCTCAGACTGGAGATGAAAGCAAGATCTAATTATGTGCTGTTTACAAAAAACTCACTTTAAATGCAGTGTGTTTTGACTTTTTTTTTATTATGCCAAGTGAAATTTGCTTACCAAACAAATTGAAAATGGGAGAAGGTTTAAACTACTCCAATAATAAATGATTCTTTGTAATTTTTGATTCATTGTAATTTTGGGCTAAAAATAATTTTTCTTCCCACAATTTATGTGATCTTTTAAATTCACTAGAGCAAGTCACAAGGCCAATAACAGGGTTGACTTTCTTAGCCATCATTCTGTTTTTATGTGTATAAAGTTGCTCATATGTTCATAGTTACAAAATTCATTTAAAAATCCTCAGATTTTATGAATAAATAAGGTTTTATTACGTAAGAAATTTGTGGCTAAACATTGCTCTTTCAGAGAAGAAACATTTATTTTTATTTTTCTGAGAACAATTAATACAGATGAATATAAATAATAAAATTTAGCTGTTTCATTTTGGTAACACTAAAAAATATAATGTCATCAATTCCCTTTATGAAAGAAATTATTTTTGAAAAGCCTCCAAACCCAGCATGGAATGAACTGAAATTCACATCTGAACTCGAAGATAATCAGGCCTATTCGAATGCATGTACTTAACGTTCCTCAGCATATAGGATATTTTGAAGAGTTACTCTTTTTTTATTGTAGTATGAAAATAAGTCCTTATATGAAATAGAAGACTTTCTGGAGAGACCATCTTTAAGGCGTATGAATTATCTCTGTGTTACAGGTCATACGGAAAGGAGAAGTAAGTTGCTGCTGGATTTGCACAGCCTGCAAAGAGAATGAATACGTGCAAGATGAATTCACCTGCAAAGCCTGTGACTTAGGGTGGTGGCCCAGTGCAGATTTAACAGGTAGGAGCTGCCTCACTTTAGATCTTGTCACTGACTATGGGCTTTCCCAATGTGCTCATTGTTTAAAATATGAACATGCAGTTCGTGCCTTTTTCAATGTTTATTTACAGTGTGCACTTTATTTTTTTTTTAAATTTTTTTAACGTTTATTTATTTTTGAGACAGAGAGAGACAGAGCATGAACAGGGGAGGATCAGAGAGAGAGGGAGACACAGAATCTGAAACAGGCTCCAGGCTCTGAGTGGTCAGCACAGAGCCGGACGCGGGGCTCGAACTCACAGACCGTGAGATCATGAGCTGAGCCGAAGTCGGACACTTAACTGACTGAGCCACCCAGGCGCCCCTACAGTGTGCACTTTAAAAAAATTTTTTTAATGTTTATTTTTGAGACAGAGGGAGAGAGATAGAGAGAGAGAGAGAGAGAGAGAGAGAGCGCATGAACTGTGGAGGGGCAGAGAGAGGGAGACACAGAATCTGAAACAGGCTCCAGGCTCTGAGCTGTCAGCACAGAGCCCAACGTGGGACTCAAACCCATGAAATGCGAGATCATGAACTAAGCCAAAATCGGACGCTTAACCGACTGAGCCACCCGTGAGCCCCTAAAGTGTGCATTTTTTAATGCTCACGTCAAAGAGCACAGAGAAGCTGCTTATAACTTTTCCAAGATTTATATTGTAAGGCAAGTTCATTTAAATATTTATTTATTTATTTATTTAAATATTTATTTAAATATAAATAAAAGTGTATTAAAGGGACATTCTGGTATACCAGCTATTTTCTGTTTTTCTTTTCAATTTTTTTTAAAAGATATTACTAGTCACCTGCATGTATATTAGCAAACATTTCTTGAACATCTATGCGTGAGGCAGTATTCTTTTGCTTTAAATTTGTCTTGCTTTATTATTTTATTTTGCTTAAAACTTATCAGGGAAGAAACATGTAAAAAATAATCTAAGATTGTTTTAATGTAGTAGAGATATTAAGAAAGTACATAAAACTTGTGAGGCAGATAAGAAGATGAGAGGAATTCCAGAGAGAAAGTAGAAGATGGGAAAAATGAAGGCATATAACACGTGTGGGGAAAACCACAAGTGTGTGAGGCTGGTTGGTAGACACAAGGACCTAGCAGAGGCCAGAAGCGAGACTGGACAAGCATGCTGGAGGTGGATGGTAACAATCTTCTGCATGACCTTTTCCTAAGGGTTTGGACTGTGGCTTTAAGCACAGGAAAAACACGGAAGGATTTAAAGTAGCAAATAACAGGGGCTCCTGAGTGGCTTACTCAGTTAAGCGTCTGACTTTGGTCCAGGTCATGATTTAATGGTTAATTAGTTCAAGCCCCGCTTCAGGCTCTGTGCTTACAGCTTGTAGTCTGGAGCCTGCATCGGATTCTCTGTCTCCTTCTCTCTCCACCCCTCTCCCATTCATGCTCTGTCTCTCAAAAATAAATAAATGCTAAAAAAAACTTTAATAAAAAAAATAATAAAGTAGCAAATAACATCATGATATCTGTGTCCCCGAAAGATGCTCCTGGTGGTAGTATAAGGAGTGTAGTGATATTGGATGAAAAACAGAAACTAGGAAGCTATTGTATTGGTCCAAGTGAGTAATTTCAAAGGCTGTAGACTAGGGCAGCTGCAGCAGAAACGGAGAGGAATATATGAATGCAAGAAAGGATTTATTAGTAAAGTCAATGGGAATCACATGGATGGATTATCAGTTTGTAAGTTGCATTAGAGAAATGTTAAAATATACAAGTTTTGTTTTCTGTGGACCCTGGTATGAACTCACACATGAGATGTGTTTCACAAATACCTTTCAGAAACTTTAGGAGTAATAGAGCCATGGAAGCTGCCATCTGAGTACACAGAGATTTTTGTCACCTGAGTAATCTCATCCCTCCTTTTAGAGGGGGAAGCTGAGGCCCAGAGGGGTGTACTTGTGTGCCCAAGGTCACGAAACTAGCTAGAAGCCGAGCTCAGTTCCCTGGGTCTTGATCCTCTGCCTCCCTGGGTGTTGTTGAAAATCATTAGGGAGGGTAACATTCCTGATTGTTTCTTAAATTTTTTATCTGTTCCCAAATAAGAATAGCAACTAAGAAATTGTATGGCTTACTCAAAACACACCAAAAATGGCTGGGTAAATAGAACCAGGTCACATAATGAAAATTTTACTTATTTAGTGAAGTACCTTGTAAAATGTTAATCTTGTTAGAAAAAGTTAAACTAAAATGAGTGTCAGAAAGCCTTTAGAAATTGTGTAGTACAAAGACCTTCTTTAAAGAAGGGAAATTAGATTAGAATATTTTTGAAGGTACAAACTGTATCTCACTCATATTTTTATTCTGTAGCTGAAAATTGTTATTCAACTTTATTATGCCTAAAAACTCCCCAGGAAATACCCACTTCCAGAGAATCCCATTCACTAGTTCTCAGATGGGACCCAGCAGATTCTAAGGTGCCTGGTTCCTGTCCCATCCCTTTAGAAACATTACTCTCTGGCTCATAGTCTAGTGTCTTGAACATCATAGCTGCCTCATAAATGTCCTATTGAGAGAAATAGAAAGAAGAAGGGGCTCACCTAAGTTCATGCTGGTCAGTGTGTTTGGTTAATAGAGAATCCACTATGAGAATCCAGTGTTTTTATCCCTGGGTCTAACTTATCTCATGGTTGCATGCAATGGAATGGCTTGGAAAAGCTTTTCCAACCACTTTTGGCCAAGAAGGCTTCTCTCCCACTCGTGCTGTGCCTCTGTTCACATCGTTATCCTCCTCCATATAGTGTGTGCTTCATGCTGGGTCTTTTCATTTCAAGTCAGCCCTCTCTGCTCTTTGACGGAGACTGCAGCTGACTAGGAAGAGGCTCGGAGACAAACCTAGCCTGTCTCTGGTTCATCTTAGAAGTCAGAAGTTCTGGCTTGGAGGTATAAGAATTTTTCTTTTATCTACCTTTTCCTGGGCTTCCCCCAACTTTTCCTACTGCTCCATTTTCACTTTGGGGCTTATTTCATACATGATAAAGAACATCTATCCTATTTTAAAACGTTAAAATACAAAGAAACTTTTTAAAAAGATCTAATACGTTATCATAATGGAACTCAAAGTCATATGTTTTACTCCCTAGAGATCTTCCATTGTGGGTATATTTTTGGCCTACTGCCAAATGATAATCACCATTGAATTAAGGCTCTTTGAGTTAGTAGTGCATAAAAAAATATCCTCCTTGACTGTACATAGATATTTAATGTGATTATCTTTCTAAAACAGTTAGTCTATCATCCATCATATGTGTAAAGGTCACTTTAGTTGAGCCGAGCAACAAATCAGGCTGCCCTTTTCTAATAGCAATAGATTTGATTATTTTGCAAATATATATATGTATATATATGTGTGTGGGTGTGTGTATATATATTAATATACTGTATATAATATATACATAAGATATATGTGTGTGGGTGTGTGTATATATATTAATATAATGCATATAATATATATACACACACCCACACACATATATCTTATGTTTAGGATCTTTCAGAATACACATCTTTGATGTTAATTTATACTTAGTTTTAATGACACCTGTCATTTCTGGATTCCTTTCAGCCTTACACATGAATGGAAAATAAGGTCTTATTTGGAGGCATGTCAGGCTCAGAACAAGGGTGCAGCACATGGCAGTGTCTTATTGGTTGTTGCCATGGTAGCAGTAGTTGTGAAAACAGAAAACCCACAGGCAGAGAATACCAAAATTCAGTAGAAATACTCGGAGGAGTAAATGCATTGCCTTTAAGTAGGTGTTTTGTTTTCACAGGTGGATCTTCTTTTGACTGAATTTTAGTTAATTTAAAAGAATGAGAAATCATTCTTCTTTAGGAAATGGTGTTTTTTCCTGAAGGTGGACTTTGTTTATATGCATAAAATCATTTTACAAGATAGCTACTCTCCCTATATTTTCCAAAAACTCTAATATTAATGAATAAAAACATGTTTATAAGTAAGTTTTATTTTCATTAGAATATGTTGTTTTTTTGGCTCTAAAGAAAAAAATGGTACATTTCTTAAAGGAAGCACTTTCTGTAGCACTTTTGTTCATAAGTTTTTCATATTTTCTTCTTGGAAAAATGCACATTTTAATTCAGCACTTAAATTTCACACTTATTTCTTAAGATGCATAAACAGAGATCTCTTCTGACACGCTATAAAACTTGACAGTAGTTTAACAATTCACGAACCAATTATATGTAATCTGATGCTACTTATTTCTGTTCAAAAGTCAAAAAGGATGAGAGGATTCTTCAGAAAGCCAGACTACACTAAATTTTATCATTAAACATAGAAAATATTAAGCTATAGAAATTAATTAGTTTTTACCATTTTTGTCCATCCCAACAGTTACTGTGACCTCTTACACTATCTACTCATTTACTTAATTTTATATACACCACCACCTGCTTTGTGCCAGACATTTTTTGGAGAAACTAGAAACATATAGGTTTATATAAGTTTATATCATGGGGAGGAATTTCATATGAAATGTGAGCATATAAGCAATCAAGTAGAAGTCTACAACAGGAGTATGTACAAAATGTCATATGAACACAGAGTAAAAAAAGCAATTATTTTCCCCTGGTAAGACAAGAGGCTTCATAGAGAGGGGGATATTTAAGTTGAACATTAGCTATGAAATAGAATTTTTCCTTGTAGGTAATTGATATTAATGTGATACCATTAAAGAAAGCATTTTGACAAACTTTATTAATTATGAAGCATTATTGTAACTGTTATTAAATGTCCCAAGACATTTTAAATAGAATAAATGTGGACTTTCTTTATTTCTTCGGTTATATTAAATTGGTATTAACCTAATTGGGAAGAAGTCCAGTATTAAATTATAGCTTCCTCCTATGCAGTTGGATCTTACAAGTGAACCAAAATTTGTCTAAAAATTAGGAGTAACTTCCTTTCCCTCAGATCAGTAATTCTTGGATTTTGGTCAGTAATTTGTAGTCTGCTTGAAGGAAAATGGATCTGTCTAATGGCTCTGGATTCTCTGGGATAACTGTAACCACAGACACTGCCAAGACCTTAAGTTCTTGAGGCTTTAGATACAGTATGCACAACTCACATAATGGCTTCTGCTTTTAGATGCTGGGGGTCAGGCAGGGCCACTGGATGAAGGTAACTCCTATCCCTTCCAGTCTTAAGATACCTAAACACACGTGGGGATTGGACAACTCTTCTCTTTAAGCCTCAAAACAGTACCAAAAAAGTCTATTACATATCATATCACTTATATGGACAATATGGATATTATAGCTAAGTCTCTCAAGGAATCAAAGCTAATGCTTCTCAAATTTAAGATGTCTAAAAAAATTAAAGAAGAAGGAAAGGAAAGAAGAAAAAGGAGGAGAAAACATGTTTAAGAAGCTGGTTCAAAATATAAACAGTCAGTTCCAATCCTCAAGTGATTCTGTTTTGGGGGGTTCTGGATTGACCTTGAAAGGTCTGGTTTCCCCATAGGAAAAAGAACCTAGGACCTTCACAAGAAATAAAGCAAGCACGGTAGAGTTGTAGGTACATTGTTTTGGCGTGTTGTTGACAAAATGCTACTGTTTCAGCACAGACTACTTATATCTCCTTCTAGCATAAGCATATTTTTCTTCACTTGTGTCCACTACACTGTGTAGAATAGGCTTAGTTTATAGCTAGGTTTGGAATGATTCTGTGATTACTTGTGCAGATGCCTGAGTACTGGTTTTTCACTCTCGGCTACATTAAGGGGACTGATATTTATGATACGCAGTTTATTTTTTTATTTTTTATTTTTTTCATGAAATTTATTGACAAGTTGGTTTCCATACAACACCCAGTGCTCATCCCAAAAGGTGCCCTCCTCAATACCCATCACCCACCCTCTCCTCCCTCCCACCCCCCATCAACCCTCAGTTTGTTCTCAGTTTTTAACAGTCTCTTATGCTTTGGCTCTCTCCCATTCTAACCTCTTTTTTTTTTTCCTTCCCCTCCCCCATGGGTTCCTGTTAAGTTTCTCAGGATCCACATAAGAGTGAAACCATATGGTATATGATACGCAGTTTAGAGAGTGAAGCTCCACTTGACAACCAAAACCAGTTTGTTTACCAATGGATTTCAGCTGACATATTAGATAGACAGACTTGGCTGTATGACTTAAAGATCATAAAAAGACTTCACTGGGAACTTCTGCCCTGAGCTCTCATTTCAAAGGTGATGTGTACCCTTGTGGGAGTAAGGATCTTAGAGGGCTTGCACCTGGATCTCCCTTTGCCCCTTGGCGCTTACCTGCACTGTGTTTCTCTTAGTATATTATACCTTTTGCCCTTAAGTAAAAACATTATATAAGTATGTTCTGTGAATCTTCTCAGTCCTTTCAAGCATCTGAACTTGTGCAATCTTTGCATATAAAAATAGTATCATTATTGGAAAAGTTAATGTAACATACCTACCAATAGCTTGATATAATTGAATTATCGTGTTAATGATTGTTTAGTAAAGCGTAGGGTCTGGCAAATACTTATTACCAGTAAGGAGAACATTAAAGACAAACTCAGATTTGAATAGCTTCAAATCAGTGAAGAAGAAAAGTATGAATAAGAAAGAGTATGCAAAGGAAAGTATGATATATGTAAGAATCTTCTTCAGATGAGCTTGCACAGAAGACCATTGTGTAGTCATCAGCTTGCTATAAGCTTCTTCAATTAACGGTCAATTTCCATGTGCCTTCAACTTCTGGAGACTCTCTGAAGAACCTCAGATTAAATCACTAAGGGGTGTAAACTTCAACAATATTAAGGTTCCTTTTTCATTTGTCTGGGAGTTGGAAATGAGGACAGAATTGCACAGTTTAAATTCATGAATAAGTGTTCCAATGAAAAGGTTCCCATATCACTAGATTGGTCAGTGGGAACACGTTAACTAAGACCACAGAATCTAATATTTTAGCCTTTGTAAGTATTGTGGCTTTTCAACAGAATGCTTCAACGCACCAGCAAAATAAATACACTATTTAAGCTAGTACATATTCATAAACCATGGAGGGAGAAAACTATACAATTCCTTTGGAGTAACTCAAAAGTTCTCCTGCAATTGTTTCAGTCAATGCCTCCACCTTTACAATTTGTCCTAATTAATTTAATTACAAATGAAGCATGAACTGGCCACATCTGCCATCCTGGAAATGTTTTCCCAATAGTATTTAATTTTATAGCAAATTTGTCCCTACTGAAATGAATTATTTCATTTGTTCCATCAGGATTTTATCCAATGCCTGGTAGATATTTTATCTGGTACAATCAAACAACCATTCTGGTTTTGTCAGTTATTTATCTTCATGAATCTTACAACGTAATAATTGAATTTCTGGAATTTTTATTTAAGAACTTCTTTCCTGGACACATTTTGTGATCTATAATTGGATACTTGAAATTCATAGATTTGTTACTAGTAATAAATTATTTGTTGTTTTATATGAAACTTTTCTGTTAGGATTTTTAGTCAGAGCAGTCTGCTTAGCATGATAATCTCTAAAATATTTCTATTGTATTTCTAAAGTGTTTTCATAGTATCCATAACTTTTGCAGTACCTTTTTTACTGTGAGCCTTTGACAATGAGCAATGGTTCTTTGATATATGCTCTGCTGTTGAGTTCATATGTCTAGATCATGGTGTATCATTTTCATGTTTACACAAAAAAAGAAGAGTCATGATAATCTAGGTACATATGATAATCGGTATTTTTTTGTGCTCTGTCAACAATCCATCTTCCTATTTCTGTGAAGTCTTTTGTCCTTTTACAACTAAAGGTATTCCTTGCCTAATTTTTTAAAATTATAGATAATATAGGTATTTTCATGAGTAGAGCAGCTATAATCTGATCATGTATAGGGAACCATAGTACATCTTGTCTAGAAGTAAATCCTAAATTAAATATGTGGGTTTTATGTCACAGAGAATAATGTATCCTTCCAATAATAATCTCAAAATACTAGTTGTTAGTTGTGGGTCCAGGCATAGGATTGTTAAAGGTTTTCACCATTCCTGTGGTTTTATTAAACCAATATATCTGATGTTCTATTAATAGCGAGATTATGGGGGGACATAAAGACACCTATATCAATAAGAAAGACATATTGCTTCCCTTGGGAGCTCAGAGAAAGGACAAGGAGTTTTTGGGTGCCTGTGTTTCCCATGGGATTAAGTCATTGGACAGACTTTAGGTAGATGTCCTTCTGAATTTTAGCTAATGTGGGACATTGGTTCTTTAAATCACATATCCGTTTGAAGTATCTATAGGCTTCCTTCTCTACAGTTTCACAAATCATACAGAATAGAGGCTCTTTTAGTTGTTTTACCTAAAGATCCATAACTATATTGATTTCTAGCTTATTTACTTTTTAAGTCTATCTGGAAATGTCCAGTCACATATTGGGTATTTTCTAAGTTGATAATTTTACATTTTCTTCCGTTTGATTCCCTCAATTCAGGACTAAGCCCGTTTATAAAATGAGAAGATATAGTCTTTCTTGTCAGGTGTTGAGTCTACCCCAGAATTGTTTGAAGATGTCATAAAGTCTATCTTTATCTTTATTTAGTTTATACTTCTGCATCTTTGTTGAAAGAAAGGCTTTCAAAATTGCCTTATGTAATGCATTTTCTATTTCTATTTTTTAAACTTTACACCACTAGGTTATTTAAATCTTCTCTTTTCTAAATGGCTGCTTTTAAACATTTTCCTCCATGAGGCTAACAATTAGTTGAATTAACTCACATATATCTGTAGTGTAGGACAGTAAGTGTCTAATAAAAATCCTGAATTCTGCAGAAAATATTATGCCGATATCCCTGAAGTTTAGGAAAATCATTAATTATAGCCCTTAATTTGGCTCTAGAGCAGGGTTTTAACTCAACGTCCATAGATCTGACTTGTGTTCTACAAATTTAAAATGTGGTATTCTTTTTCTGATGAAAGCGCTGAGGACAGACTAGCTCATTTACAAAACCAGGTAAAGTTGCATAGAAAAAGGGATGGAATGAGGGCTAGCTTCCCGAAGGTTACAAAGGCTTTGACAAAGACTACATTGGAATTTAAATTTTATTTAGCAAGCTCAGTATGCCAATCAAAAGAGTGGAGTATTGACTATTCAGTATTTTATCTCCTAATTTGTCCCCAGCCCCTTTTACGTATTGTAATTCATTGGATGTGTCATCTCAAAAGTTCCCCATGATAGTCATTGTTATTCTAAATTATCTATCTAATCATTTTCTAAAGTTTATCAAGGAAATGAGAAGATTTGGGATTAAAAATGTGACTTTTTAGAGAAAGCAGACGTTCTCCAGGAAGATGCTTAAACTCTGGCATAGACAGGCCCCTGATTCACGAGAGTGCCCCCTCCCCCTCCCCCCAGCGTACTTGTGAATGGCTGGCACTTGTTTGTTTGTTGCAGTGAGTCTGTTCCTTCTTGGGTGATTATCAGACGCACAGGTTGACACTGACTGAAGGCTTGCAGAAACCATGTCCTTGAGGGGAGCTGCAGTTGATTGAACAGGAGTAAAACAGGTTCTGGTGGCTCTTGCTCCCATGGCTGCAGAACAAGGAGTGTTTTCTTAAAGTTGTGGGCATATTTTTTATTCTCACAATTTGGGAATACTGGCCCAAACTAAACACAAAGTTCAGTGAAGGGGTTGTCTCCAGGACCTGACAAATTTCTTTCTCTCTGCAAAATCTCTGCAAAACAGACTTTATTCTCCATCTGAGGAAAAAGATAAGCCAGGTATTTAGGAACACAGTGCTGTCTCTCCTTTCAAGAGATGTGTGATGGGAGATTCCATTCTTCCTTGGTACCTCTAGTAGAGGCTGATAACTCAAAGGCCCTCAGATGCCACAGATGGGTTATACATAATTCAAGGGGTGAGACAAAGTGAGTAATATGTAATAAATGGGAGAATGCAGATTCTTCTAAAGAATTCAAATAAAATTTATGTTTAAAACACTCTGCTGGTCAAGATAGTTCTCGTCTGTGAGCTGGACTTACCTCTGGACAGTTATGTGAAAATAAACACGTTGTTAATTTATTGCTTACTAGCTTATTCTAGTACATTATTACCATTTAACCTTCCCTGGAAACACAGTTTAGCTTCCTTCTTTTTCTTTCTTTTTCTGAAAGTGTAGAACGAAGTTCCACCCACGGAGTGGCATCCATTTATAAAGCTGGTGTTGGGAGAAAAGATTATTTTTATAGGCTCAAACATGTCACATTAGGCTTATGACGAGATCAGGTTTGAGAACATGATTGTCCAGACAAGCCAATAGTGTATATTTACTTCTGTAATAGTGAGACATTTTCACACGTAATTAAAATAATGCGAATCATGGAAGATGTGAACATAGCTGTGCTTTCTGTAGCTGGTAAGCGATGCTATTATTGATCAGCAGAAATCTTGGATTTTAAAGCTATTTTTCTCGTTACAGGCTGTGAACCTATTCCTGTGCGCTATCTTGAGTGGAGCAACATAGAATCCATCATAGCCATCGCCTTTTCCTGCCTGGGCATACTTGTCACCTTATTTGTTACTCTTATCTTTGTGCTGTACCGGGACACACCAGTTGTCAAATCCTCCAGTCGGGAGCTCTGCTACATTATCCTAGCTGGCATCTTCCTCGGTTACGTGTGCCCTTTTACTCTCATTGCCAAACCCACCACCACATCCTGCTACCTCCAGCGCCTTCTGGTTGGCCTCTCCTCTGCCATGTGCTACTCTGCTTTAGTGACCAAAACCAACCGAATTGCACGCATCCTAGCTGGCAGCAAAAAGAAGATCTGCACCCGGAAGCCCAGGTTCATGAGTGCCTGGGCCCAGGTGATCATCGCCTCAATTCTGATTAGCGTGCAGCTAACCCTGGTGGTAACCCTGATCATCATGGAGCCCCCCATGCCCATCCTGTCCTACCCAAGTATCAAGGAAGTCTACCTTATCTGCAATACCAGCAACCTGGGTGTGGTGGCCCCTCTGGGCTACAATGGACTCCTTATCATGAGCTGTACCTATTATGCCTTCAAGACCCGCAATGTGCCCGCCAACTTCAATGAGGCCAAATATATTGCCTTCACCATGTACACCACCTGCATCATCTGGCTGGCTTTTGTGCCCATTTACTTTGGGAGCAACTACAAGATCATCACCACCTGCTTTGCAGTGAGCCTCAGTGTAACGGTGGCCCTGGGGTGCATGTTCACTCCCAAGATGTACATCATTATTGCCAAGCCCGAGAGGAATGTCCGCAGTGCCTTCACCACCTCTGACGTAGTCCGCATGCATGTTGGTGATGGCAAGCTGCCCTGCCGCTCCAACACGTTCCTCAACATTTTCCGAAGAAAGAAACCAGGTGCAGGGAATGCCAAGTGAGTTATCTGACCCCGCTTTGCTTCCCTCTCTGTCTTTTCTCTTTTCTTCCATTTGAGTGAATCGCGTTCTTCCATTTCCCCAACGGTTTTCATTTCCTTTCTTAATCTTTTCTCTTCCCCCCCACCCCCCAAATGTCATACTCCTCTGCAGTAGAAAATACTAAAGGTCTTCTTTGTTTTCATTCCTTTGAAAAAGCCAGGAGCATGAAACAACAACCAGCTGAACATACCCTTATTCTTACCTAGAATCTTCAGCTTCTGTTCTGCCAATAATTGTTTCCTTTCATGCGGGTCCTCCCCTGTATGGAGCATCAGCACATCTCTGGGGGCTGGGTTTGAGATGCAAATTCTAGTTCCACTTTTTAGTTTAGAATATGACTGAATAAAGTTTCTGATTTATTTTTATCATGCTGGAGTCTCACCATTACTAACCTGGGTTGGAGAGGAAGGAAATGAAGCCCCTGTGGAAATTTGATTGTTTCAAAATTTGAGTGCAACTAGCAGCAAGTCTTTCCTGAGAGAAGTTTCCTTAAGCAACCCTCCTACCATGCCCCTCTTACTTATTGAGCATGGATGTATAACAAAGGTGTTCCATAATGCTACATGAGAATCGAGCTACCTCTACTGCAAGCTCAAGATCAGAATGGTTTGTTTCTGAGCCATAAAGCACCAAAATAAATTAAAAAAAAAAAAACAACAGATAAAGGTGAGGAGCTCCAAACTGACATGGATGCTTGAAGTTCTAAAGGTACTTGACCCATCCAAAACCTCCTCTATTTTCCTCATTAGCAGTGTTAATTTTTCTGTTTGAAACAATCCTTTAAAAGTGAGAAATTTTAATACAAATAATTGTAACATATACATGGTTTTATAACCCGAACAAGTCAGAAGACAAGGGGAATAGGTGTTATTTCTCCCCACTTTGTAAGGGAGGGAACTCAGCCACTGTGAAATTCTGTGACTCCTAAGTGTAATTCTGTTTAGTTAGCCGTTCTTTGTCTAGGTCTTAACTTGCATGAAATTTCTCATCTTAACACATGTCAAAAAATTGACGTGCCTCTGTGTTTTGTATCTTTACTTGTCAAGCAGTGCCAGGGGCATCTTTTACAGAAATCCTGTAATTGGTTTGAGGATCGGCTGAAGGAGTCTATAGGAAAATATATTTTTTAATCCATAGAATTACTATTATTTCAAATAATAAATAATAATTTTCCAGCATTAAGGGTTAAGGTCATAGTGCGTGCCTAATTGTTGCCGTATCAATTTCAAGCTGAATAAGATACTGGTCATAAAAGTCGCTTAGTCATTTTTTTCCCTTGCCAGGCGTTTCACGCTCGCCAGCACCCCCTCAGGAGCAGGCCCCTAGCAGGGACTCATCAGTAAGCGTGAAGGCAAACCAACAGTGCCATGAAATGAGAAAAGAATAATAGACCATAGCCACAGAATCCAGATGTAAAATGGCGCATAACAATTTTCATTAAGAGGGAAAAAGTGAGAAGAAACGCAAATGAGAAGGGAGAAAACGCTCTTTAAGCTGGAATGTTTGTAGACACCAAAAGATTTCCTTGATTGCGTCTCAAATGGCCTTGTGAGGGTTCCATTCGACCACCTACCTTTATGCACGTCCACGTTTCTGACTTTTCTGACTTTATTATGGTTCTTCAGAAACTTTCGTATGATTTTTGCTCATAGTCATTTCTGAAAGCTGTTCTAGCCGTTAAATGAAAGGAGAGACCTATGTGATCAAGACATCTTGTGTTGCTGCCCAGGGATATGCGTTTTTGAAAGCTCTCCCAGTGTTTTTATGTCCCCTTGTACACAGAATTCTATAAGCGCCTGTCCAAGAGCAGTGGCTAATGAATAGTATATAGTGCTTGCTGCTGGGATAAGCTGATGTTACTTTAACAATGCTTAGCAATTCTCTGGCAGCCAGGCATTGTTGTACATTCAGATCATCCTCTCACACCCGGAACCTCTTTCCTTATAAGCTGAGAATATTCCCTTCGCTATTATGAATTTAGAAAAAAAATGTATCTGGGATCCTGCTTTTAAGAGAGAAATCAGCTTGTTCTAAATTGTATTGGTTTTCTAAGAAGTGCCGTTTTACCAGTAAATTGCTTATCTATTAGCTATAATTTATCAAGTTCTATCGGATTATGAGGGTAGGAAATATGGTTCTAATTAATAACATGCAGCTTTTTTTGGTACAATCTGTAGCTTCTGAAGGGTGTACCACACAGCTGAGCTGATGTTCAGAAAGTATTTGAGGCTAAACTTCTACCGATCACAGCCATTTATGCACTTGTTTTCTCATTTTTTCTTCTATGGCTTCTCTTGTAACTCTCTATGAGACTGTAATTTTAAATTAATAATATCAGTGCCTACATTTTTACCTTTTTAAATGTTATTTTATGTTTTTCTGGTTTGTCTCCAAACTTACAAAAACCACAACAATCTAATATTTTTCTACAGCAACTAAAATCCAGCAGAGTTGTGCCAACTGGAGCAAGGGGCTGAAAACTCTGGAGAGCACGTCACCCAATGAGTTTATTACCATTCTGGATGTGTAATTCCTACATTTATGGTGCGCGGAGGGTGTTCAGCAGTCTGCATATGTAGCTATAAACACCGAACAGCTGCTGTAATGAAGAGCTTCCAACTGATCTATCTGTTTGAATATTATTCTGAGGAGTTGCAAGTCTGACTACATCCTCCTAAGAGGCTGTTTCTGAGATGCTCGGGAGGGATGACGTCGTGGGTCTGTTTTTGCAAAGTTTTCTGCAGTTTTTAAATTCGATTCACAGCTAAGCATCTGACACAACCAAAGGTCTGGGCACTTGCTTTGCATTTTCCAAAAAGTAATTTAGGAGGAGTGTAACCAAAAAATTGGGTGTTTGGGTTACTTACAGTCAGACGTCCAATTAAGCGTAATCCTACCCTAGAAGGTGGATGGAGTAGTATATTGCCTTTGAAATCTCTAGTTCTTTAGCTGTTAATTTAATGTATTTGAATAGGAAAATATTCAGGCTTAACCTAAATAAACCTAGTGGTAAAATGCACTTTCTTGGCAATAGAAATTCCTAGACATTCATAATCAAGTAAATTTTTAGATACAAATTACTTATCACTTCTTTTTAAGCAAAATGAGTTAACATTATATAACTGAAAAATTAAAACATTATATAAATGACATGCTTCTTTTAAAAACTAGGGTATTAATGACGTCAAACTATTATTTCTAGATATTTTCTGAGTAAATGACCTCACTGAATGCCACTCTGATGGCATAGGAAGCTGAAATGTGACAGTACACTCCTATGGCCTTTTGCATGCAAAACTAAAAGCAATTACAATCACAGAAACACATTACATTGATTCAAGGAAGTAATTTTAAAGTGCAGGTTCCTAAATAAATAGAATATTATTATGGTCCTGTGATTGTGTCCTAAGCATTTGAGTGCAAAAGCTAAGTGAAATACCAAATAGAAAGACGCTCCGAGGAAATTTTCCTCTTGGTCGGCTAGAAACATTTTTTTGTCTGCAAGCAGAGGTCACTAAGCCTGCAGCATTCGTGACTGTGCCCTGCGTGTGCCTTTTAATTTGACTTTCTTCTTTTGATTATTAAAGGAAATATGAGAAGGAAGCAACGGACATCACAATCAAATAGAAATAACATGTTTTCTTTCATAGAAAGAACTCAATCATTACTCTAATAAGCTTATGAATGAGAAAATATGTCATTTTGAAATCATTTTTCTCATAAGCATACAATAAATGGCTTTAAAAGTATATTGTAAAATAAGATGAAAGCATTGTAATTCTTCCCTTGCTTTTAGAGTAAATATCTGAAGATTTTATCTAAGTACTTGTCATAGAATTTTAGTACTCGATAGTAACATTCATGGAGAATCTACTGTTTGTTCATTCACTTATTCAATCAGCCATTGTTTCAGCACTGAGCTTAAAAGCACATGGGTACTTGATGTGGCATCAGATCATATTCAGGATAAAAAAAGATATAAGAGGCAGGCACTGATTGTACCAGTCTTGCAATATAGTCAGGAAGACACCCAAAAATATAACTAAATATATGGGGCTAGGTGCCACAATACCACAATACAATAATTTGAGTGTCAGAGAAGAAAGAGATTAGGCTCAGCTAAGGGACCAGTAACGGTGGAGGGATGGGACAAAATTTCTTAATAAAAGTGACCTTTGAATTTGACCCGAAAGGATGTTTTTCAACATAAAGTGAAACTTCACAGACGTGAATGGACTTTCAGGCTACATCATGGAATCTGGTATGAGTGGGTTACATGGAGAGGTGTAGTGGTGGGTGAATTTGTAATGCAGAAAGAGGACAGACTGTAGATAATGGTCAATGTTCTAAGAAGAAGCTCAGGTATTTGTTATATAAACTGCAAAGTACATTAAAGATTTTTGTGATCTTTTATGGTCATGTGTAAGCTTCATGGGAAGAGACTGACTATCGAAAGGGTAGTTAATAGAGTGCTACAATAATCCAAATGACAGGTTAAAAATGAAAGTTATAAAATAGAGCAATGGAGTGAAAGTCAAACCTCAGGTACGAATAGGAAAAAGTTTTCTGAGCTTGATTCATTAGAGTTGGGTTATTGGTTTGGAAAGAGGAAGGAAAAAATAAAAAACTAGACTACAACTCTCATGATTTGAGCCTGTGTGACTAGAAAAATGCAGCTACCATGATGGTGGAATACAGATGTCGAACTGGGGAGATGTGAATGAATTGAGTTTCAAACTTATCAATTGAAAATGCAGTGAAGGCATCCAAATAGAGTCAGCCATGAGTTGTTTAGAAATTTAAGTCAGGAACTCAAGAGAAAGTCTGAGTCAGAGCTCTAGATTTGAAGTGGCCAAAAGAGTGACTATGACATAAGAAAAGAAGAAAGTAGGAGGAAGAACTTTAGGGGACACTTGCATTTGAGAGATAAGATAATTGAAGAAAACCTGAAGGCAACATAAACAAAAGGCAATAAACAAAAGAATGGTGGGAAGCAGGAGGACTGCAGTATCCTGGAAACCAAGGAGGAGACTGTGTCTTAGCTCAGGTTGCCATAGTAAAATCCCACAGACTGGGTGCTTAAACAACAGACATTTATTTTCTCACAGTTCTGGAGGCCAGAATTCCAAGATCAGAATGCCAACATGGTTGATTTCTGGTGAGATCTCTCATCTTGGGTTGCAGATGGCTGCCTTCTAGCTGTGTGCCCACATAACTTCTTCTCTGTGCAAGCATGGAGAGAGGGAGAGAGAGGGGAGAGAGAGGAAGAGAGACCTATCTGGTCTCACTTCTTATAAGAGCACCAGTCCCAGAGGAGGACCCCACTCTTAGAACTTCATGTAACCCTAATTACCTCCCAAAAGCACCATCTTCTAATGACATCACATGGGGACTTGAACTTACAAACTTGGGAACAACATTCAGTGCACAACAGACTGTTTCAAGAAGACTGAGCTTGGGATCCTTGGGATCCCCAAGGATGGAGACTCTATGGTTATCCTTGAGTAGCTTCAGTGATATGGGTAGAATTTCTGTTGCAATAAGTTGAGTTTGGGCATTAAAGGAATTTAAAATTCTAGCTAATATTTAAGGAGGCTAGGAGTGACATAATAAAAAAGAAATTTAAGCTTGTTCGTAGTATCTAAGAAAGGAGCCAACAGAGAAACAAAATGGAAGATATAACAGAGAGATCATGTGGTTCATGCTAAGCCACCTGACCCAGAACTGTGCCATTAGAATACAGCCCTTTGTCCTCTATTGACAGCTCTGTGACCAATGAAGCATCAACTCTGAAGAACATGTGGATTGCAGTTGATGCTAGTTCTCACTTAGCTACATGTTATGTTGCTTGATACTAAAAAGAAAGATGAGAAACATCAGGCTGGGAACTTATAGGACTTTTAATTAAAATCCAAAGATATAACCTTTATTACTGATTTTATCAGACTTCTGGACTTAAAATATTGAGTGTGGGACTTGAGGAGGGACATACAAAGAAAAGTCTGGAAAGTAACGTGTACTTTCGTGTAACTACTGGAGGAGGTAGAGGATTCGCAGCTCATCAGTAGAAGTCGTTTGGAGAAGGACGAAGGTTGTTGTGTATCCAGACTCAGCTGGAGCTGAAACAGGTCCCTTTATTCAGCTGTGATTGAAAGGAGCTAGAAATCCTTGGATCTCTCCCTGACAGCCAGTCATAGTGCCTGAGCCTGCCAGCATGAGCACATTTTGTTTGGGGTAAAGACTTATGCTCTTAAAAAGTAAGCCAAAATGTCATCACTTCCTGAAAGAAGTCACCTGGAAGCACACTAGCCATAATTTAGAATGGAAGTAGGTAAGTCAGCATGTCACATGTGGAGAAGTTGTGCCGCTGTGAGGGACCACCTGCAGAAATCACAGGCTTAAGTGTGGGGAGGGGTACACGACAAGACAAAGGGTGGATGGACACAACTTGTCCCCCTTGAGGTGCAGCAAAATTACGGTCACCGCTGTTTTCTTGTTTGTTCTCTCTTGTTAATAATATACTTATTTTTCAAATAATACAAAAATCGCTACTTTTACTACTCATATTTTATGTTTTCAAGTTCTATACTGAGACCATAAAGTGCAGACTATCTGACAGCTTCAAAGAGGACATAAATCCTTTTGAATATAGATCACCATTTATATTTCTTTCACATTCAAATTAACTTGCATGACTGACACATATTCAAGTTCCCAAACTTATTATTTTATCCTCATATGTAAACAGTATGTAGTTTCTAAACTGAATTCAGAATATTCTATGTGAATATACATAATGGCCCAAGAGAGGTCCACATAAGACAATTGTGCAAAGAAACTAAGGCAGGGAAAGCTCAGGGCCACTTTTATAAGAGAAAGAGATGGAACTAAAAACATTGTTTTTTGGATACAATCATTTATTTTCATCATTCTAATAGTTGTTTATGTCTAGCTGTTTACATACCTCAACAATGTACGTATTCATTCATGCACTCAATAAAATGAATAAGGCATGTAGACTGCCCTCAAGAAGTTCATGGTTTATTGGTATAACATGCCATTATAATAAAATTAGGTAAGGGGAATAATAGGAATGGTGATTCAGGTGGATGGGTAAATTTAGAGTCAGAAGTTTTATCGAGTGTAGGTCTGTTTTTTGTTTGTTTGTTTGTTTGTTTGTTTGCAAGGCCCCACTCTATATAACAGTCACCTGTTAACTGGAAGAGATTACCAGAAGACATACTGGAGACCTACAGGCTAAACCTGACCATGGGTGTTCTCAGATCATTAGAGATCAGATCATTTCAGAACAGAGCATAAAGGCTCATTAATTAGAACCCTCGAGCTGCAAGTTATAGAAGCCAGCTTAAGCTAGCCTAAGCAAATTTATTTTCCATTTATATAAAATAAATAGGAAAATTGGTGCAAAGAGCATGGCATTTAGCATTTAGCATATAGCAAAATCTCAATAGCTGTTAGCTAGTGACATTGGAATTATGGAGGTAGGGGAGGACGTATGGGAGTTTAACATAAAACTCTGAATTACACTATCATGGAAAGAGAGTTCTGAAAACTGGCTCTATGTATCATCATTATCACCAGCTCATGATATCTATGCTGTGTAGCATGGAGGAGCGTCTATCTGCTGAAAGTGGAGACATGCAAGTGTTACTCAGTGTGAGATGTGTGTGGGAAAAGACATCCCGTTTGACATGGCTTGGCAACCTGTCCATGCTTGGCCACAGCTAAAGAAAGATGAGGTCATTTGCATTCCATCTGTGAGTGTCCAATGTAATGTGTTACCTACTCGAAAGCGAAGCAGATCATGTAAGCAACATGTTTGTAAAGCTAGTTCAAGAGCAAAACATTAACAGCTTGCAGAATGAAGAACAGAACAAGAAAGTACCAGTGGATTTGTAAGCTTCAGATCATGAGAACAGAGGCTTAGACTCCTTAATTAGAACTCTCTGGCTGCAAGTTACAGAAGCCAACTGAAGCTAGCCTAAGCAAAAGAGCTGGGCTATTTAACAGAAAGAATGTAAGGAATACTTTCGGTATCTCATGGTAACAAGATTTAGAATGCTTCTGGGTCACATAGGGGATTTGGCTCCTGAGGAGAAAGGTCTCAGCCTCACCTCTTGTCTCCCTGCCTGCCCCCTTCCTTTTCTCCTCGTAGATATGCTTTTTCCACATCGTGGGTCCTCACGGTCAGTCCGAGGACAACCATCCCAGTGCTCCTGAGTTGCTGTGTTAGAGATCCAGCTACTCAAAGAGACTACTTCAGTTCTCTCTACCTATGTGGCTTACATAACACAGAAACTGATTGGCTATGTCTGGTTCATGTGTCTATCTCAGCTTAAGGAAGTAAGGACAGTGTGTGGAGTCACAGGGTATAAAACCGTCTTCCAAAGGTGCATCATTCCTGTCCCCCATGGGCAGGATCAGGGAGGCAGTTTGCAAAAAGGGGGTACGATTGTGAGAAGTGTCTATACCAGAGTAATCCCATCTCCATCTCAAACCCTGTCCTTTCTTCCTTGACCTCTGAATAAGTAATTTCTAAGTGCCAGGATTTTATATTTAAAAATGTCGACCAAAAGACAAAACCTATACGTGGCTAGCCAGCCAGACAAAAAATCCATCACCTATCTATGCAAAATGTGAGTGATTCTTTCAAATTTCAGTAGGTATGCCAATGGAAGGGAAAGAAAATGCCATAGCTCTGACACAGCGTTTATTATAAAGGTATGCAGTATAGAATCAATAAATTTAAAAATAAACCTGTATTTACTACTTTTATAAAGGATCTTGGCTATAAAATGCTTCTCAGTTGCTTGAAAATGAACAAAGAGGAGGGGAAAGATGTTCTGTTTTGTTAAAGGAAAATACATGATTAGGACATTGTCTTGTGAATGAATTAAAATACACCATAAATTACAGGCCAACAATAAAATATTATTTATTATTAACACTGGTTAATAGAATATAAAGAGAAAATAAGCATATATTTTAATCAAGTTAATCCAAATATATGATTATAATTTGATTTTGTTTCAAAAGGGTAAAGGAAACCTATAATTTAAGGCAACTTAACAATACCTTCTATACAGATTTTCTTCAAGATAAACGAGGGGTCCACTGCTAACAAAATTAGGCCAAGTCCCTAGTGACGCTGCTAAATATATTGAAAAACGACCACTTGAAAGAAATCAATAAGAAATATTTTCCTTTCTGTGATTTTCCAGCTATAAAAATATATAGTGTTACTTTGCTTCTAGTAAATTTTCTCAAACACTGTGGGAATTAGTGTCATTTTCCACTTTGCACTGCTTATGTTACTTGGCTTAGATGGGTTTGGGATGGGGAGCGGGAAGGTGTTAACAAAGGAAAACAAATAAAGACATACATGATCACAGTAAAATAGAAGGAAGTATGACCATGGAGCAGGAGTGGCAGTGAGGAAGCAGAAGGGATGGATCTGTGTCACCAGCCAGCCCTGTGACTTTAGCCATCGATTCTGTCAGTGCCTTGTTGCAAGCCTTAGTACTTCAAGCCATTTTAGTAAAGTTTTCATAATTCAGGCCTTGGTTTAAAATATATGGACTACTTTAGAGACGATGGACAATTTACTGGTGAAGAAATATTGAATGGTTTGTGGCCCCACAGAATTTCGAGTGGAGTGGAGGGCACCAGAAAGAACCCTCACAATGACAATGTGGCAGAGTAAAGTCCTAAGACAGAGGAAGGACAGCATGTTCAGGAAGCGTAATAGAAGGGGCCTCTGGTGTAGACTATGGAGTCAGGGGTGGGGATCTAAGATAGCTGAGAATAACAGCTGCCTAGACCATTAGCTAATCCATTAGCTAGGCCTAGCAGTGGGTTAAGGTGGGGGAAGGTACAGGGAAAGTGTTTAAAGCAGGAATCCCTATGTGAGAAGATAGAGAGGCAAGAGACACCACATCATATAGCGGTGTGGACAGGGGCAGTTTTCAATAGGGCCGACAGTAATTTCTTACACACAAAAAATGTTTGTTTAGCTCTGAATGGTTAAAAGCCAAAAGTTACTCCAGGGCTGATCCTAGCATGGAATCACTTTTGCTCTAGTGATTAGATTGGTTTCAAGGCCTGACACATACCTTTTACGTTTGGGAAGAGAACCACTGTTGACTCATTCACTCAACCAATTTTCAAGTGTCCTGTGTGTAGGGGACACTGGTACAGTGCAGGGAATATAACAGTGAACAGAACAGATCCTGCCCCTGCCTTTGTGGAAGTGAAAATCTAGGCAGGAAACCAGATATCGAATGAGTAATGACAAGTGTAGTGAGTGTTGGGGCGTCTGGGTGGCTCGGCCAGTTAAGCTTCCAACTCTTGATTTCAGCTGAGGTCATGATCTCACTGTTGTGACATACAGCCCCACATCACTACTGCCAAGCAAGTGGAGCCTGCTTAAGAGTCTCTCTCTCTCTTTCTTTCTCTCTCTCTCTCTCTCTCTGTCTCTCTCTGCCCCTCCCCCCTCACACTCTCTCTCAAAAACAAACAAACTAACTAACTAACAAACAGAAAAACAAACCAAGTGTAGTGAGTGTTTATAAGAATAAATACGAGGTGTTACGGGGTGTTATTACAGAGCTATAACTGGTCCCAGTGCATGGAAGCTGGACATGTTCCAGGAAGAAGTATTATTTAAATAAGACTTCTGAAGGAGAAAAGGGGTTAGCTAGGGCTGGAGGGAGGCTAATAGGGTAGAGCAGTCAAGCAGTCAGAATGTAAAGGCTCTGAGTAGGAAAAATACTTGTGGCTGAAGGAAGTGAAGCAATCGAATAATCAGCTATGACCAAATCAGGGTCTAGTTAGAGGCCTTAGGAACTAGGATCTCACCCTCTGAACCATGGAAATGCTCTAAGGTCATAAAGCAGGACTGCACTGTCACCGATTAGATGTGTGTTGTAGAGCTAACACTCCATCCTCAGCATGGAGATTGCACTGGGGAGCAAGATTCGAGACTCTGGACTCTGGGATGAGGCTATTGCAGGGTCCAGGTGGAAGATTACAGTGGCCTGACCTAGGGCTTGGACAGTTGGTGGCAAAAAGAGAGATTGCAGAGAAAAATGAAGACATAAAATATAAGTAAAAGTAACATTGCTCACAAAATCCCATTTAAGACATATAGAAGAAGCAGAAATATGCAGTTACCTCACGGTTGTTTGGGTCCAAAGCCTATACAATTTGAACTTTTACCAGACTAAATGTATTAACCAATCTATTACATTATTGATCTATACAAGTAGGGGTGGATCAGACACAAAAGCAGAGAAAAGCAGTCACTGAAACAAACCTTACAAATGACCATAGACCATTGTGATATGGAGGTAGGGGAAGGGGCTGATGACCCATGGGGTTTTTGAAAATTTAAGTTCAAATTGTAAGATGTTCCTTAGAATTAGTAGGGTAAAACAAGCTATCTTAGCCTAATGCCATCAAATGTTTAATTATTAAATCATGTAATGTCTATTATATCCGTTCTCAGGCTTTCTGATCCAGAAATTCATAGCTCATGTTATTTACTACATATATATATTTCCTTTATTCCACGAGAAGAATCCTAGTTTCCAAGGAAACAGGAGATGATAGAATTAAAATATCTCAGAAGTACATATTTATGTTATTCCACAATAGCCATACACGTGTCTTAGAATAACTACTAATACTATAACAATCAATTAATTTCTCAAAAAGAGGTCCATACAGTAGTTTGCATCTGATCTTTCCATCCCTCTTATTTAAAACAGTTTTACTGTAGGGGCACCTGGGCAGCTCAGTTGGTTAAGCATCCAACTTTGGCTCAGGTCATGATCTCACAGTTGTGAGTTCGAGCCCTGCGTCTGGCTCTGTGCTGGTAGCTCGGAGCCTGGAGCCTGCTTTGGATTCTGTGTCTCCCTTTCTCAGTCTGCATCTCCCACACTCATGCTCTGTCTCTCTGTCTCTCAAGAATGAATAAATGTTAAAAAAAATGTTAAATAGTTTTGCTGTAGCTATATTATATGAGTATGTAGACATTACCTACTATACTTTCTCCCTTTTAACCCTCATTTATTCGTAATTCTACAAGCAAGGATGCGTTTACTACTTACCTCCAGTCCTTATGATGATGTCCTAGTTATTTTGGTAGTCCAAAGCCCATACGCTTAGCCCAGAGTAGATTTTTCAGGGATTTGCTCATGAGAACAATAGTCACTTAGTTTTTGCTTGTTGAAAACAGTTCATCTACAACCTTTATATCAGATGCTAGTTTTGCTGGCTATGAAATTTAGAAAGCACGTTTTGTTTTCCTAAAGTAACTTCAATATGTCATTCTAGTTACATTTAATATAAAGCTTTGCTGCCCCAAATTCTGATGATAATCTATTTTCCCTTATAAAACACTTGCTGTTTTCCCCCTAGACATCCAAAATAAATGTTTTTTCCATTTCCTATAAAGTCTGGTTATTTTACTAGAATGTGTCTTCATATTGGTTTTCTTGGGTCAACATTCTCAAGTACACAATATTCTCTTTCAATGTGCAGTTATAAATCTTTTAAAATTTCAGTAAAATTTTCTTGAGCTATATATGTGTAGTCTTCAGTATTCATTTCCTTGCTTTGTTTTTTTCTTCAAGCGTTTCTAATATCTATATATTAAATCTTTTTTATGTAGTCTTCAGTATTCATTTCCTTGCTTTGTTTTTTTCTTCAAGCGTTTCTAATATCTATATATTAAATCTTTTTTATGTAGTCTTCAGTATTCATTTTCTTGCTTTGTTTTTTTCTTCAAGCATTTCTAATATGTATATATTAAATCTTCTTTGGCTAACTTTGATATTTACATTTTCTCCCTAATCCTTTTTATTCTTTCATTTCATATTCTTTTTACTGAAGCACAGTTACATAATTACATCGATATGCATAGATTTTATGGAAGTTTGATACAAGTTATAAAGTTGTGTGTTATACCCCTGTAACCCACATGCAATCAAGATATAGAGCATTATCTTCACCCTAGAAATTTTCCTCATTCTTTTCTAATTGGTCCCACTTCCCATCCAGAGGCAACCACACTACCGTGATTTATTAGCCTTTTCTTATTCTTGAATTTCATAAAAATGAAATAATACAGTAGATTTTCTTTTATGTCTCCATTCTTTCATACAGCATGAGATTTGTTGATGTTCTTGCATGTATCAACAGTTTATTCCCTTTAATTGGTGAGGATTGTGACATTGTATGAATATACTAAAATTTGTTTGATCAATCTAATGTGCTAATGTGCATTTAGGTTGTTTCCAACTCTCACTATTACAAGTAAAGCTACATTCAACATACATATACTAGTTTTATGAACAAATATTTTCATTTTTTGGAGGTATGTGTCTAGAAGTGGAAATGCTGGATGATAAGGCAGATATATATTTAATTTATAAGAAACTACCAAAGAGATTTCCACAGTGATTTTTCCATTTTATACTCCTACTAAGAAAATAGGAGATCCATTTGGTGTTGATAATCTTTTACATTTTAGTCATTCTAATGGGTTTGTAGTAGTACTTAATTATAGTTTCAATTTGTATTTTCCTGATGACTTATGATCTTAGAATTCTTTTCATGTATATTTTGGGTCATTTATATGCTCTTTTGTATGAAATATTTATCCAAATTATTGCCTATTTTTTACTGGGTCATTTGTATTTTATTACTGACTTGTAACTTCTTTTTATAATCTGGATCTAAGTTTTTATTGGACATACATATTGTAGTAATTTTTCTTAATTTGTGACTTACTTTTCATTTTCTTAGTGGTATCTTTCAATATGTGGAAGTTTTTAATTTCGATGAAGTTCAATTTACCATTTCTTTTATGGTTAGTGCTTTTGGGTTCAGTTTAGAAAATCTGCCTACCGTACGTCCTCCATTTTCTTCTAGGATGTTTATAGTTTTGACTTTTATACTTAGAACTATGATACTTTTTAATGTATGGTGTAAGGATCAAGGCTTTTTTTGTTTTCTCTTTCTAAATAGAGATCCAACTTTCCCAGCTTAATTTTTGAAAAGTCTTTACTTCCCTCACTGACATTGGTGCTTTTATCAAAATTCAACTGAACACACATGGACCCTCTATTCTGTTCTATTGATATATTTGTGTATCTTTATGAAAATACCACACTGTCTTCTATTCCTGAATCTTATATTGTCTTAAAATCAAAGAGTGTAACTCCCCCAGCTTTATTATTGTGTTGGCAATTCTGGGTTTAGTGTATCATTGCTATTACTAAAAATGTCATCATTATGTATGACACTACTTCTTGGGTCCTCATAGATTTCCTTTATCAGGATGAGGATATTCCTTTATGCTCTCAGTTTGCTGAGAGATTTATCATAGATGGGCATCAAATTTTGTCAAAATCTTTTTCTGCATCAGTTGAAATATCATGTTCTTTTTTTATTTTACTCTGTTAACATGGGGAAATATATTGAATTATTATTAAATTTTTTTTAAATTATTTTAATGTTTATTTATTTTTGACAGAAAGAGAGACAGAGCATGAGCAGGGGAAGGGCAGAGAGAGAGGGAGACACAGAATCCAAAGCAGGCTCCAGGCTCTGAGCTGTCAGCACAGAGCCCAACGTGGGGCTTGAACTCACAGACCGCAAGATCATGACCTGAGCCGAAGTCAGAGGCTCAACCAACTGAGCCACCCAGGCGCCCCTGAATTATTATTAAATATTAATCCATTCTTGAATTTCCTGATATGTTCTCCTCTGTATTGTCGGGTTGAAATAGAGTCTACTTTGTCTGACATTGGTGCGGCTAACAGCTTTTATTTTTGTTAGTGTTTGCATGTTATATCTTTTCCATCCTTTGCTTTTCGGCTTTTTTTGCATGCTTATGTTTAAAGAGTGTCTCTCCTAAGGTACTCATAGTTAGATTTAGATTTTGTTTCTTAGTTAGTCTGATAATACTTACCTTTGAATTAGAATATTTAGTTCATTTACACTTGATCTCATTGCTGACATAGTCATATTTATATCCTCTCTTTAACTATTTTCTACTTGTCTCAGTGGAATGATTACTTCCATTTATGTTTTCTCTCCTATTGTTTTTCTCTTCGTTCTTGCCTTCTTTGGGTTAATATAGCATTTTACTATTCAATTTTCCCATGTATTAATTTGTTAGCTTAACATTCTTTTATTATTCTTTTTATGGTTACTCTAGAGATTATAAAAAGTATTTCCCAACTTTTATAATCTCAAATAAATTCGGAGTTTTATCACTTTCCAAACAAAGCAAGGATCTTAAAACACTTTAATTGCGTTTACTTGGTGTCAATTTCTGTGTTTTTGTTGTGCATTTTAATTCTGCACATATGTTAAATCTTATTTTACGTTGCTATTATTATTTTGCACGGTCAATACTTACTTACATACTCCTGATATGTAAATCCTCCAGTGATGGACTGAGATGACTTGAGCGTGTGTTGTAGTTTGACAAAGTTTTTCGGCTTCACCTGGTGCATCCTGTTACTAGCGTACAGCTATCCAGGGGTCCTGTGAGTCCCCGCTGTTTCCTTGGGTTCAACATTTTTTAAATGCCTTTAATTTCAATTTTGATTCCTCAGGGCTGTGAGACCTCCAAAAGCTTCATTCTGATTTCCCACAGTTTTCTACTTAACTTTGTGTCCTGTGCTTTGTGCAGTCTGAAATTTGCACATTTTTCATCAGGGAATCTACTAAGTGTTAGTCTCTCTCTCTCTCTCTCTCTCTCTCTCTCAGTTTCTCTGTGTTTGTTTGTTTGTTTTGCCTCTCTCCAGAATCTTGGCTCCTCAAGTCCTTGCTGACTTGGAAGACTTGAAATCAATTTTTGTGTCTATAGCCCTACGCATTTATAAAGTTTTTCCTGTTTCGTTACCTCTTAGTTAAGACCCTCTGCCTGGATTTTCAGTCTGTTCTCATGAACCAAAAATCATCAAATGTTCCAAGGGCAAAATAGCTTGAAGGTTATCTGCTTACCTCTCTGAAGTTCTCTTCTTTCTGACTTATTGGTACCTTGGATTCTGGTTGCCATGACAGTATTCAATGTCTTTAAATGGTTTTTAAAAAATATTGTATCAGTTTTTTGTTAATTGATCTCAGTGGGAGACTTGGTTCAGTCCAAGGTATTACATCCTACCCTGAAGCAGATGTCCTCTTATACCAATTTTAGTATCTCCTCCTCTCCTTTTTCAGTAAGCTCTGATATCACTATGGTTACTTTTAGGGCCATGGTGTCTATACATTGAATACTAAGAAAGAAACTCTATGATAATTGACCATTCAGTTCTTTTTCAGGTTTGATGGATGGTGACAGGAAGATATTAATGCCTCTACTGAAAGAGAAATGGTAGCATAAAATAAACTGTAGTAGAAACACGTATCTAATATTGATGTTAGTGCCATAGCCAAGAATATGAGAAGTTTTACAGAATTCTAGACTTTTTGTTATCATTCCAACTTCAATTTTAAGCTTTTTACCAAAGTAATTATTTCTTTTTTCTTTTCTTTTTTTTCAATATTTTATATTTTTTCAAGGAATAGGAAAAGAGTTGATTTACATTTCTGGTCTCTTTAGCAAATCACATATATAACAAGGATTCATCATTTTTAATTGACCAAAATTAAAAATAAATTTGAAATTATGATTACTAATGAATCATAATTTATGATAAGTTATCAGCTATTTTCTGTTTTCCAAAAACCTGCATTAGTTTGCCATGATCACTGTTTGTATGCCATGTATAACACGTTAGGCAAACATGATTTTTGTGTAATTTAATTAGATATTTGTCAAATGCTGAAGATGGGGCGCCTGGGTGGCGCAGTCGGTTAAGCGTCCAACTTCAGCCAGGTCACGATCTCGCGGTCCGTGAGTTCGAGCCCCGCGTCGGGCTCTGGGCTGATGGCTCGGAGCCTGGAGCCTGTTTCCGATTCTGTGTCTCCCTCTCTCTCTCTGCCCCTTCCCCGTTCATGCTCTGTCTCTCTCTGTCCCCAAAATAAATAAACGTTGAAAAAAAAATTAAAAAAAAAATGCTGAAGAAACAAGAAGCATAAGACATGACTCATGCTCAAATTGGAGATAATAACATATGTAAATGTACAAAGCATACAAAAACTTTATGAATGCTATAATTTAATTCAATTTAGACAACTGTGACCCCCATCTGTATTTATAGAGATACACAAAATTAATGGCTTTTATCAATACAGAATAGAATTAGCTTCATAAGAAGAGTCTTCAGTTGAATGAGTATTAATTCTGACAGAAATTTGAGATAATCTAGTAGAAATTTTCAAATTTTTAAAATTTATACCCCTTTTTTCATTAAGGTATTATTGAGATATAACTTTGTATTAATTTCGATGTACAATATAATCATTCGATATTTGTATATTTTGTGAAATGATCACCACAGTAAGTTTAGTTCATATCTGTCAGTATACAAAGTTACAAAAGTTTTTTATTTCTTTTGTTATGAGATAGGAACTCTTAAGATTTATTCTCATGTCAACTTTCAAATATGCATTACCATATTATACTGGTTTGCATGAAAAATATTAGCATGAATATCCAAATTCTATAATTTCTATTTGATATTTTTCCTTAGTAGCTCATATTTTAATATATGTTTTTAGAATTTTTACTTTTTTTCAGCAAAAGAAAACACATTCACAGATTCTATTCAATGCCTTGGTTTATTGGGGTAAAGCCAAGAAGAGAAGGAATTTTGCTCATGAACTATATGTTATGATAAATTTATTTTTGGAATAATAGTTATTGTTTATTTTTCATATATTAAAAAAGCGATAAATATTTATTGTAGGAAATTTTTAAAATATAGGAAAGCACAGAATAGCTGATAAAAATTATCTAAATTCTACCAATATATGGAGAAAAACCACCATTACTTTTTTTTTTTTGGTATATTCTAATTTTTACAGAAACACACAAATACATATACACATTATTTTTACTAATTATTTGTAAACTTAATTTTCACTGGAGATTTTATGACATTCAATATTTAATATTAGGATTTGGTATTAGTTATAGATACAATAATTATTTTTGATATTCCTAAAACTACCAAAGTGATGGAGAAGCTCAGAAGTATTTTTGACTTATTTTCTATTAGAAATATATCTAAGTTCTGTTTTGATTTTTTTCAATCATTTATTAATTTACTGTAAATAGGTGACCACATGTCTTTTTATGTCCTCCAAAAGTCCCAATTTATTCATTTTGTCATGACATGACTTTCAAAGCACTCCCTTCATCTTAAAAGCAATTATTCATCCTTTGCATGAGAGATTATATGGTTTCCTTTTATTTCCAAAAGTTGGGGCAGGATAAATGGGGGATAACTGGCACACATTGGTAAATCTGACATGGATCCTGCCCTTCAGAAACTATGGCTTTCCAATGTAGGCGATAAGAATTAGCATCAATTAGTTATATAACAAAAAGTGAAAAGGATCACAAGAGAAATGCAAAGATATAATATACATTGTAAAGATATAATATACATTGTGATGTGGTCAAGAACTTGATAAACATCTTAGAATGCTGAAGGAGCTATGTGCAAAATTTGCAAAGAGTAGGAAGTTTCAAGGAACATATATGAAAGACTAAAATTTCTTACAGTATCAGGGAGTTACTGAAGTGATAAGGAGGGCAAGACTAGAATATCAGAGAGAGAAGAACTGAGAAGTGGACCAATGGTCTGCAGGTGCTTTGCCTGGGGAGCATCCGCCAACTCCAGACCCTGGCTGGGGGCTTAGTGGCCAGGCATGGACTAGGCTTAGTATCCAGGTATGACCCAAGCAGAGTCAATGGAGGGAGAAAAGAAAGCAGAAGAGATGCTGTGGCCTTGAAGCTGAAGTGATAAAATGCAAAGCAGAGAGGCTTCCACACATTCTAGCTTCTCTCTCAAAACATTTGCAATTGTCTGCAAAACATTTGCAATTGTCTGCAGTTGAGTGGATCAGAAACGTTAAAAGATAAGCTACACACTTCTGATATATGGAGTTATTTTTCTGAGGGCTTCCAATGCTGAGAAGACAGACCTTCCTGTGGAAAGAATGAGAAAACACCTTAGCAACCATGTGAGGCCAGACTGACAAAACTGGAGAGGCACTAATTCATGTGATGAAGGTTCCACATCAAAACATTTGCCTAATTCTGAAGATGTGTGGGTCAGAAAGCCAAAAATCTAAATTGAAAATCTTTGAGAAGCTGACCAGAATCTCCCATAGCCTCTTAATGCTGAGGTGTACTAGTGCACAAGATATTCTATTAAAAGTCCTGAAGAGGTAGCTCAGTTGGTTAACCATCCAAATCTTGATTTTGGCTCAGGCCAAAATCTCACTGTTTGTGAATTTGAGCCCTACATCGAGCTAACAGCACAGAACCTGCTTGGGATTCTCTGTCTCCCCCGCTCTCTGCCCATCCTTCGCTCTCTCTCTCCAAAATAAACAAATAAACTTAAAAAAAAAAAAAAAAGCCCTGAAGGGATATTCCCTACTGTAGACCAATTCCTAACCCAATTATAAACTAACTTTGGCTCAGCGCAGTCTGGATTAGATTAAGATGATATGTCCACCTCTACTTAACAGATAAAGTGGTAAAACAACTCTTAGCACAGATAATGCCATCTACAATTTACAGCCTCTAGAGAACCTTATTGTGTGTGTGTGTGTGTGTGTGTGTGTACATTCATATGTGTCTTCTGTGTTTAGGCATGGAAGAATTAATATAACCAAAAAATCAAGGGAAACAGACAATAGAAACAGACTCACAGGTGATATACTGATCACTGTTGGAGGATGCTAGAAAACTAAATCATTACTCTGAACACTGGTAAAGAAAAGAAAAGAATCACCATTTGGCTTGTGTTTTCTGTTTGAACTCTACATCAGAGGAACTGAATAGCTGATGAGGAGAGGTTCTACTTTAGAAAAGAAACCTAGTTGACAAATACAGAAGGAATGTAGAATTAGATTACCATTTTGCAGTTTTGTAATAAAATAATTGATCTTCATAATGATCATCAATGACTGCTAAAACCATTGGATGAAAGGCTGATGGGAAGTTTTGTAATGTATGCTTTAGAGTGACTACACCTAAATGCACTGATCAATCTTAACGTGATTAATAGACAACCTGATCTATGTGCTTTTTGATCTGGTATAATAGAAAATAGACACTACCTCCTATGAATTATATTCCCTGCATAAGCAACCATGAATCTGATCAAGCTCTCAGATCTAACTATCAATTCATAAGCAATAATAGGTCACAGAAAAATATGTTGAATGACACTATAGGGACTCAATAAGTAAAACCCATAATCTGGGAAACAATCAGTCTTTCTTCAACAAATAAATAGCCAGGAAAAGGGAGAGGGGAACACCTACAGACTAAAAAAGACTTAAGAGACTCATCAACAAAATGCAATTTGCAGATCTTGTTTGGATGTTGATTTAAAAATCAAAAATAAAATAAAAACATATGAGACAATCAGGGAAATCCAAATACTATAATATTAAACATTTAATATCAAATATTAAAGAGTTACTATTAATGTGTTTTAGATGTGATAATGTTATTGTTTCTTTTATTATAAAAATGTGCACCTGTATTATAGGCCTATGTACTGAATTGATTAAGGATAAAAGACATAATGATTTGGCTTTATTTATTTATTTATTTATTTATTTTTAAAGTGTATTTATTTATTTTGATAGAGAGCACAAGCAGCACAGGGGCAGAGAAAGAGAAGGAGAGAGAGAATCCCAAGCAGGCTCCACACTGTCAGCACAGAGCCTGATGTAGGGCACAAATCCACAAACAGTGAGATCATGACCTGAGCTGAAATCAAAAGTTGGATGCTTAACCAACTGAGCTACCCAGGTGCTCCAACTTAGCTTTACTTTAAAATTAATAACTGGCTAGTATAGGCGAAAGAAGATTCACAAATATATTGATTATTAGTGAAGCTGGATATTAGGGAAATAGTGGTTCATTTTAGTGTTTTCTCCATGTTTCTATATTTTAAAATTTTTTCAGAGTAAAAAGTCGATTTTGAGGATGTCTGAAAACATATGCAATTGGAAAGAATATACAAACTCTTACATATTAGTGTAAATTGTGCAAGTGCTTTACAGCGCAATTTGGTCATATATAAGAAAATGAGTGTGCACTCACAACAATCCACCAATTTTACTTCTAGGTTCACACCATAGAAGAACTCTCCCACTTAGGTGTGCAAGGAGACATAATCAAGAATGTTACTGCAGCATTGCTTAAAGTGGCAAAATGTAGGAAACAACTTAAGTGGCCACCAATAGGAGAATTGATTATGTTTTGGGTAATGTGGTATGTATTCAGTTTAATTTAAGTGAATAAACTAGAGCTTTATCTATTAATGTAATACCAAATGGACAAAATGGGAAAATTGCTGAATGGAAATAGAGTATGATGTTATGTATATAAAATCTAATAACATGCTAAACACTACCATATATTATTTACTGACACATATGAATATATATGTTGTAAAAGCATTAAAAAATTCCAAGTGATGATCCATACCAAATTTTCCCCCCAAAAGGATAGGATTAATATTGAATAATATACAGGGGGCTTCACATATTTCCTTTATGTTTTCAAAAGAAAGAAAACTATAATAAGGCAAAAATGTTCATATTTGACAAATTTATAATGGCAATTAAATTGAATTTTATTAGAACATTCTCTACAGACTCTTATTAGCTTGGAAATGTTTATAATTAAGAATGTTTAAAGACAGCAGTATTTTACACCTCTATGGAAAAACTGCATTGTGTGTTTATATAAAGAATATTAATGTACTATGTTAGATATGCATGCATTAAAATGGAGAGTAAAACAAATTGCCACTTACAGATGGCCTACATATACAGTCAGAGCTCCACTCTGCACTCTGATGAAGGAATGTTGAGAAATAAATATTTAAATTCAGATAATAGAAAAATGCATTTGGCTTTGGGAAGCAGAGGCACAAATTATCCCATATTTATCTGTAAAAACAACAAAAAAAGAGAGACCATACTCTGCTAAAATGGCCTTGAGTGTTTGCTGCCCATCTTTATGATTACTCTGGACAGCTGCCACATTATTTCCATGGTGAACTGACCATCTGGAATTGTATAGACCATTTTTTCTCTGCTAAAAGTAGACTCACCTCCAAACCTATCATAGACACACAACTTCAGACACAGATAGCTTACCTGCTCTGTAGCTATCTTTCACCTGCTCCTGCCACATCCATTCAATGTCACTAATGTTGCTCCCCACAAACTCCATCTCCCACAATTTGGAAAATAGCAGTTTATTAGAGAAAACAGTTTATTTACTACTAGAAGTTACTGAGATTCTTGAATAAGGAAAATGATTAACAGTCATGAGTAAAATGAAATAAAGTTTGAGAGACTATGAACTAGTCTACTCTACACATACTCAGATGTAACACATCTGGGTCTTTTGTCTGTGTTTTTGTTCCTCATCCTTCAGAGGAAGGGGTTTAATAGTGATGTATTAGGCTGGGATAGCATTTTGCCAATTGGAAGCATTTTCACATTTATTCTTTCAAAATCCTTCCTTATGGATGTAAAAATTGAGTCTGATGGGGGCAAATACACAGTTGGAAAGTGCCTGGTTTCTGGAGTCCTACTCCAGACATCATATTGCTGTGCTACAATGAGTGAAACTTGTTTGTGACAACTTTTCAAGTTAATGTGAAGAATAATTCCTAGCATACAAACCAAACCGATGTATGAGTGACTTACTATAAAGAAAATGATACATTAAAACAAAGTCATATGACATGAAAAAATGCTCAACATCACTCATCATCCAGGAAATACAAATCAAAACCACAATGAGATATCACCTCACACCAGTCAGAATGGCTAACATTAACAACTCAGGCAACAAGAGATGTTGGTGAGCAATGTGGAGAAAGGGGAACTCTTTTGCACTGCTGGTGGGAATACAAACTGGTGCAGCCACTCTGGAAAACAGTATGGAGGTTTCTCAAAAAATTAAAAATAGTACACCATACAACCCAACAGTTGCACTACTGGGTATTTATCCAAGGGATACAGGTACGCCGTTTTGAAGGGACACATGCACCCCATGTTTATAGCAGCACTATCAACAATAGCCAAAGTATGGAAAGAGCCCAAATGTCCATCGATGGATGAATGGATAAAGAAGATGTGGTGTATACACACACACACACACACACACACACACACACACAATGGAGTTTTACTAGGCAATCAAAAAGAATGAAATCTTGCCATTTGCAACTACCTGGATGGAACTAGAGGGTATTATGCTAGGCAAAATTAGTCAGAGAAAGACAAATATTGTGTGACTTCACTCATATAAGGACTTTAAGATACAAAACAGATAAACATAAAGGAAGGGAAGCAAAAATAATATAAAAACAAGGAGGGGGACAAAACATAAGAGACTCTTAAATATAGAGAACAGAGGGTTACTAGAGGGGTTGTGGGAGGGGGGGTAGGCTAAATGAGTAATGGCTTAACTAACTTGGATGTAAATTATAAAAAAAAAAATAAATTATAGAAAGTTAAAAAAAAAAGAAAACAAGTCATATAGGACTAAGTACACTCAAAGAGAGATAGCTTCTTATATAAAGGAAGTTTTGGACAATGGGAATAGGTGGAAGAAACTATAACAAGCGGTGACTGTATAGCAAGGAGGAAGGAATAGAAACGAAGGAAGGAAGGAAGGAAGGAAGGGAAAAGAAGGAAAGAAGGAAGGAAGGAAAGAAGGACAGAAGGAAGGACAGAAGGAAGGAAGGAAGGAAGAGAAAAGAAGGAAAGAAGGACAGAAGGAAGGACAGAAGGAAGGAAGGAAGGAAAGAAAGAAGGAAGGAAGGTAGGAAGGAAGGAAAAGGAAAGGAGGAAGGGGAAAAAGGAAAAGAAAAGAAAGACTTTGCACTTTCAGAAGAAATTGGATCTGAATCTTCCTTACTAAATTTCTGGGGTTTCTTTAAATCCACAGTTTCTGCCAAAAGATTCAAGCACAGATTTGGAACTTATATTTGACAAGTCTCCATATGCTGCATTTTCCCTCCAAGCTTTTACTCTGGCTTGCCGAATCTGTGGTTGGTTGAATATGTGGTTTTACAGTTGCTAAAAATACCCTGAAGTCAAGCTCCTTTCAGTTTTTACACAGTCGATAAAATGGACACTCTGGCAATGGAGTTTTCAAGGCTTTGGCCTGTAACCTTGAATCAACATTTCATAAAATGTAAGGTCTGTAGGCATAGGTCATTTACATTTCACTTCAACCACAAGGTGAGTCAGAGACTGAAAAATGGCACCAGGAAGGAAATGCTATAATTGTTTAACTATTTCAATCAATAGTTAATTAAGGTGGCTTTGGGATTCCTGGGAGTGACCGTGTGGAGTTTGGCTGTCAGTATGGCTGCGACCCATGAAGGAACCCAGAACAGTCCACTGAGTGCAGCGGTAATTCCAAGTCAGTGACAGAGGCCAGAGAGCTCCCACCTCATCCCCAGGGGACACAAGTGCTATCTGTCTGGGCAGGCCATACTCTGTGCACCTCTGCTAATGTCACCGTGTCAAGTCTCTGAGCCGTCAAGGTGTTTCCCTGTGGTTTTTTTTAACAGCATACATAGACCCAGCAGACAAGACCAGCTTACATCATTTGCACAGCCCAGTGCAGAAAGGAAGCATGAGGCCCCTGGTTAAAAACGCAGAGGAAATGTTAGAGACTACAATATAAAGCCTTTTCTTTTCTCCTCTGGTCTCTCTCTCAACTTGTCCTTGTGTTTTTTATTTGCCATTTAATGCTGCGCAGCGGGGGTGATACCTAGGGGCAAGTGCAGACTTTTCCAGGCCCCCCAGCCTCCACTGCGTGACTCCATACAGGTGCAGCCCTCAGGCTGCCAGGTTCCCCTCCCACAGGTCACTGGAAAGACACCACAGGGAAATTGAACCAAGCCTCTCCCCTTCTTCTCTCCCTCCTGCCCTAGCCCCTGGTAGACTGGTGATCTCGAAGGATATTAAAAAAAACAGCACATGGACTAAAAGGGTGGAGGAGGGGTGAGAGGCTCACCCCTATGCTGTTGCCTGTTAAGTGCACAGTGGCCATGCTAGTCCAGGAGGGGATGGCCTGGAGATGCACCCGACCCTGACCTGATCTTCCTGCATTGTGTCCAGAGGCCCCTGCCAGTGGTAGAGAGTGGCAGTGGTCGATCCCTGGGCAGGGCCAGATAGTGGAGAGCTCGGAGAGCTCGGAGGGTCCCAGGGAGCACCAGGGAAGTCAGGGAGGCAGGACCATGGGTAAGCTGAGGCTCTAAGCCCCTGGAGAGCGCTCCATCGCTCCAGCACACAACACTTACAAAACACAAATCAAGTGATTAAATGATTACAGATCTCAAAATGATGACAATAGACCACGAAATCCCGAGTGCAGGGCCCTTCTGATGAGGGACCCACTGTGCATCCGTATTAGACACAGGGCCCTGAAGCCAGCCCACTGGACCAGGCCACATGTAGACATTATCTACAGTAGCATTAACTCGGGATTCAAGGGATGCAGGCAGTTTAGCAAGGGAATCCTTTGAATGTATTTTCTGCCTTCCTTCATGAGAAATGAAGTTGTTTTATTATTTTGTAGGTTAAATAATCTTTTCTTACTGATAATTTCACTTATACACCCATACATCATACTTTTATCCCTGGTCACCTAGTTGCTAATGTTTTCATGACTTTTTGTGATTTCAGGTGGCCATATTGAATGTCAAGGACATGTTACTTTGGCAAGTTTAATAGCAAACATTATCTCTTTGTTTGTTTTAAATAAATGGACTTTTGCAGTAGTAACAAAGTTACATGAAGGTGTTTTGAGTTTTTATCTCTGGGTGAGGATTTCAAATTGTTCTGGGCAGATCATGTACCATTTTATTGAATGGCCCAAACTTGGCAGAAATACAGATATTGATTAATTTTAATTTTTCTCTTTTATCTTCAACTGTGCTATGGAAAACTTTGTTTCCCACCTTTGATATTCATATCAGATTCCTTGATTTCAGGTATTAAGAAGCTATTCCAGTATACTCTTTTTCAAATTTCAAATTCACGTCTCTCCTTCCTAGCATGTATCAGGCCTCTGCCTGAAAAAATGTGGAATGAGGAGGGATGTGATCTGTTCCTACAATATCTCTGTCTCCTTCCTCTTGTGTTTCCCCTCCTCTGTCTGCTTTAATGGGAAAAAAAGAGATAGGGAACGTAGCAAAAGTCTTTGACTTGCCTGCAGCCGTTGTGGTCCTCTTCTGATTAACACTGGATAACTGTCGTCAGGATCTTGGGGTAGGTGGCCTAATGCTGATACACAGGGAATCGTTGTGAGTTTTTAGGGACCTCTATAGGGGACTTCATCACTGAGAGTTTCTTAATATCAACATTCCCCCCAATTCAACCAACCACATCCAGAGCACCCACAGCACCTGCTGCTTTACCATCTTGTTCCCCGAAATTCTTTTCTCTGATTGGCAGCCGTCTTATGTGGAGTGATAACAAGATGGCTTTATCTCACTGAGTGCTACTTAACTCATGGGAAAGCCCACTTCTCTTCACCCTAACAAAAGATGGAAAGGCCAACTGCCCACGGTCGCTCCATTAACCTTGTCATGACCAGTCAGTGCTCTTCTCCCCTTCTCAGGTCATCCTATGTGCTGTAGAAGGAGACATCTAACCAAGGAATGAGACCGCATTCTCCCCCATGTGGCAGATGCCTCCGATCTCTTGCCATTCCCCCCTCTCCACCATCAGACACACTCTGTCCTGTGGCCAAGAGATAAATGTGATTTTATAGGAAGTGACAATTATGCCTTTGTGATAAAATAATAAGGAAAATTAGCAATGCAACTAAAATTCGCGACGTAAGACATAAATCCGTGAACATCCTTAAAGAAGAATGGTCGGCAGGAAGATTCTGCCCCTAACAGGGTGAGTGGAGGTGGAGCCCACTGCCGCCAGGAAGAAAGGGGGATGTGAAGAGTGGAGGAAAAGGGCTGATTCTGGACAGACATACACACAGCAGCAAAAGCATCCGCCACTTGGAAAGAGATGGTCTCGTAAGGGAAAAGAAAGAATGCACTCCACTGACGTGGCTTTCGGAAACGAGCGTGGCAGTGAGAAGCAGCCAGGCAGGGCGAGGCAGACACAGGACACGGGGGTGGGGATGACGTGGAGAAAGGCTCAGGAGACAGGCTAGGCCCAGGCCCAGGCACCACCTGAGTGGCGTCATCGCTGTATCTGTACACGTGTGTAAGCACTCACTCACTGGGTGTCTTTTTCTTTTCAATCTTCAGGAAGAGGCAGCCAGAATTCCCGCCCACCAGCCAGTGTCCGTCGGCACATGAGCAGCTTTGAAAACCCCCACACTGCAGTGAATGTGTAAGAGAAGCTGCGTGGAAAATAGAGTGGTTGGCCCCTTGCTTTCTCTCTCCTGGGTTTTGCCACTTTCTAACATGGAAACAGATGTGGTGCATGCCATCAAGAATGAGGAACCATTTACGTGCCATGGTTTGCACGACCGCCTTAATTTGTCCATCGTTCTTAAAGGGACACTGTCAAGTTGTTAGTCTTTTTGCTTTTTTAAGTTTCAAAGCAAGACGCAACACTTTTTCCAACACTGGAGATTCGCTTTTGTTTGTGACTCCCACTCACAAGCTCGAAAGTGAATTTCCCCCCTTCTTAAATTTGTCAGCTTTTCCTTGGCAAACAGAGCTCTTTCTTTGCTTTTTTTTTCTTTTCTTTTTTTTTTCTTTTGCCTTTTTGCTGTTGCACAAATGTTTGAAATGATCCTGTCTGCATTAAAGTACAAGCCATAACTTGAACTTATGGAGAGTTCCATAATGTCAGTTTGAGGGGTTGGACGCCAACATGAGCCTCTGCTGTGAGGCTCCCACACCCTGGGGAGCACAAAACAAAAGTTTTGTGAATCCCATGAAAAGAGAGTTTTATAAAAAGGAAATGTGGTTATTTCCCCAGGATTCTGAGTGTTTTTATCAGATTTTGCCCCATCTGATAAAAATGGTGCATGTTTGGTCCAATTTTTGACCTTTAGATCTTGACAGTGTCTCTTTAAGTTAACAAAAGAACATAGACCATGTTCAATTCATTGTGCACGGAGTCTGTGGTCATTTTCAGCTGTTCCTTTACAGCCCTTCAAACTCCTGGGAGAGTCAAAGGTACACATTCCTGCAGCAGGAGGGAGCCCACTGATGAGGTGTCTGTGGCCTGAATAGCTCTTCAGATGAGAAGAGCCCAATTGGTTCAAATGTTTGCTACTGAACCTGGCTGTGGAGGACAGTATATGAGGCCATGGAGTCTCTTTTCTTCACTCAGTGGAGTGCATTGGGAAGTCTGTGTTCTGATATTCCCTTCAAAAGCCCAAATAGAAAGAGTGCGGTCTCAGTCGAATCATACTGACTCTTAGAGGGAAAAATATGGTAGCCCTGCCAGGACGTTTCAGGTGGTAGTCAGGGGGCCTCTGCACATCTAGATCAGAGCCACTCTCGTCTGCTTGGATGCAACCTCTGCAATTTTCCCAGGTCAAAAGGCATTGAGCATTTCTTGCAGCATGAGTTGAGTCTGACTGAGGGCACAGCAAGGAGATCCTGATCATGACAGCTGCTGGCTGCCTGTCAAAAGGGATTGATGGGAATAGTAGATGTGCTTGTCCTGCCATGACAGCAGGGCCAGAAAGAGAGGAGAGTCACCTAACGTTTCATGACTTCAAGGTGAGTGCCTAAAAGCAAAAGCAGAGGCTGAAAGTGGGTACATTCTTGGTAGGTGACAAAACAGAAAAAAAAAAAAAAATGCAACGATCAGCAAAGCTAATAGGTTGGCTGTTGAGAACTCTCAGATCTATTCAAGCTTTCTTTCTGGAGACTATGAAGGATCAAGAAAAGATCGAAAAGAGACTATTTTTAGCCTTTGTTGTTTTTCAACAAACAACAGCAAAAAAGATATTCTCACTGTGACCTTCAGTTCCTACAGCTTTGAACAATCAAGGCAAAGGGGCTAGTGATGCAGATAAAGCTTCCTACTGGACCATTATGGTCTGCCTATATCTATCCTGCCCCATAGGGCCCTATGTTTCCAGAGCAAACCACAAGGACTCCAGGTCAGAGCTGCGGAACATCACATGACTTGCTATGGAAATTACAGGTCTGGTAGCATGGAGCATAGACGATACAATAATGCTTGACTTGAAGTTCCTTCAAAGGGAACATAATCTAGCATGGGAATTTCTTTCCTCTGCTGTTAATCACGATTAGGTTGAACGAGTAGCCATTTAAAATGTACTCAGAGAAACCTCAGGAACCATCAGAATTCTACTCATTGGTTCAAAACAGATTTGTCAGTTTTCTCAAGACAGTACACCTTATGCCCAGACAAAGTTCATGGAGCCTTCCATACTTTATTGACTTTGATGAGGTAATTTTATCTGTGGATGTCTTTTTCCTAATTGATGCATTGAAGAAAGCACACGCTTGTTAGTGCAAACTGATTTCCTTTGTGTTATCTTTTATCCTGTATCACATAGCTTTAACATATAGAATGTGATTAACCTAAATACTTTAAAAGGAGGACTGTATGTTTAGACTTTGTGATATTGTCATTTTCAGCAGGCCAAGTGGTTCTCTGACTAGCTTATGATGTTAGAATCCGAGGTGAGGAATAAAATTCACAATGCCATTTAAGACTGGTATCAGCAGAAACTACCAAGTTCCCATGTAGTCAAAAAGCATTTGTCTCCAATAATACATTCAGAGATTTTCTACCTTACTAGTAGTGAATCAAAAGGTGAGAAATTTTACTTATGTTCACATAGGCTCCTGGAAACTGTATACTGAATATTCAGATTTTTCTGGAAAGCTTTCAAAAGTGTAACTGGCATCAGTGGAAGTCCTTTGTACTGAAGACTAACTTTGCATCGCCTGAGAAAACAAGAGTCTGACTCATACGGTTTCAAATAGTTCCTATGCCTGCGATTCTACAAGAATCGCTCCTCAGACTTCATTCCGGTCCCAGCTCGCTGAAGCAGGTAGAGGTGAGGTATTCGTCCAGCGCATCTCTGGCATTCCTTCCGGAGTGTCTCAGTTGGGGCAGCAGCAGCCATTTTGAAGGCCCGGCGTGAGTCCCAACTGTAGCTGCATGACCTCAGCAGAACTGCCCATAAGCCTGTAGCTCTGGTTTATTTTCTTAGCTTGGTAAGCCATTCTCTCCATGCTGGGACTCAATGGCATTTCCCGTTTCCATTTGCATTTTCAGAGAAAGCAAATGCTAACCTCGTCAGGTTGCAAGGAGTGAGTCTCCACCCTCCTATGTGAAGGTCTTGCCTTGTCTGTGGGCTCTCTGGATGCCGTCCTTATGTCTGTTGTGAAGCTATTAAGCCTCGTGGCCAAGACTTGAATTGGACATAAGGGAGACAGGTGTTGTGTAAGCTTCCCCTCAGGCAGCTTGTGCAGGATGCTTCCCTCCTGATCTCAAACATCCACCCACTGTGATTCCCATTTTAGACCTCTCTGGAGCAGAGAGCAGTGTACTCGGCAGATGTAACTAGTACTTACTGAAACAAATAAAACAGACGAGATCACCCTGAATGCCAAAGATGTACTCATCTGTTTACACCACCCACTTCCAACCACTCTCCCAAGTGCTGTAAATCCTGGATTTTCTGACTGGAGGGGATTGTCGTACTCACCTAATGAAAGAAAGATCAAAGCAAGACCCCAAGCCTGTCAGAGCTGGAGTGCAGCCTCAGGCCCCCTTGGTCCTGCACACTCCCTGTCTAAATCACCCTCTAGTCCTGGTTCCTCGCCGGCCTAACAGCCATTTCCTCCAATAACATCAGTATTCATAAAGACATCTAGCCACCTGAGGTATTCAAGCCAAATGCTACTGCACTCGGTCTCCAAATATAAGATTGTTTCAGGCCTCATGTCTGTCTTCTGAAGTGAGAGCAAGATGGCATGCTGTGTGACAATTATGGGGTGTTTCTAGACTAGGTTACTTTACCTAAGGTGAGGAAATCGAAAAAAGTTAAATAATAGAAGGAAGACGCTGATGGCCGAAACAGAAGGTATTAAAGTTATCTAGGGTTAAGTGGAAGATTTATTTCATAGTAATATTGCATTTTTATAATGCATGTATGCCTTTTTGCTGCCTCATATTTTATACATTTTTCTCCTCTCAATATCATGGCCATGGGTTCTGAACCTTTGCAAGTAAGGTAATTCCTTTTCACACCAAAATGCTTATTAAGCCCTCTCCCCAATTGATGATAGTAATTGTATTTTTTTTAGTGGCCGCTTGAACAAAAAACACAAAAAAGCTTCTCAGAATTTAGCTATACTTGTACCTAGCAGCACACTTTGTCATAATAGCGTTTACATGCATTTGAAAGTAGCAGTGCACAATCTGTGAAGACATAACATTGATTCAGTCTAAAAGCAAAGCTTATTGGATTTGTAGATTCATGGACCATTCAAGCTGTATATGGACCACACGTCAGAAACAACTAATTCAGAAGGACCAAGGTTTATGCTCTGTGCTGCAGTTCCTATGAGATGATACATTTCCTTCACTATCTCTGGTTTTCAGGAAGCAATTTATTTTGTCCTTGGGAAAAAAAAAAGGTGAATCTAATTTTCTTAATCTGATAAATGCCCTGGGACATTAGAACGGCTTCCTAATTAAACAGTACTTTACTGCAAATCTGGAACAAGACTCTGAAGGGAAGGAAAAGCTGCTAATTTTGACGGCCAGGGTGAAAATCTTCCATTACAAGAATAAGAAAGGTATTGGATTAAAACAGAACTAAGTTGTGATTACATCTACATGCAAGGTGATTAATAATACCATTAACATAGGGAAGCACATGATTTTTAAAAAGGCCCACGTAGAATACTGGGCAGTGAGGTAGCTTGAGTGAGTGAGTGAGCGAGCGAGTGAGTGAAGTAGGTCCCAGAAATACAGGCATAGCTTTTTGCCAGCATGTGTGGAGACTGGAGTGACATTTTGTTGAGGTATATAAGCCCGGTGGTGAAGTGAGGTGTAGACTAGCTCTCAAGAGACTTATGTCTTGAACACACACACACAACTAAATGAAGACACAAGGCATCCTTCTAGTTTAATGATTTCTAAAAAAAAATAAGCATTGAGGGGCGCCTGGGTGGCTCAGTCGGTTAAGCGTCCGACTTCGGCTCAGGTCATGATCTCGCGGTTCGTGAGTTCAAGCCCCGTGTCGGGCTCTGTGCTGACAGCTCAGAGCCTGGAGCCTGTTTCAGATTCTGTGTCTCCCTCTCTCTCTCTGACCCTCCCCCGTTCATGCTCTGTCTCTCTGTCTCAAAAATAAATAAATGTTAAAAAAAAAATTTAATAAAAAAAAAAGCATTGAGAGGCAGGCATTAGGAGAAGGAAAAAGTGTTTCCGTTGCAATTAAAAGGGATGCAAATGATTGAGGTTAGATGGTATACTAAAGCATAGTTAAAAGGCAAGGCAAGAGGCATATCAGTGGTTTTATACTTTCTGGAAGGGTCATAATGATTGCACCAAGAGAAAAATGGTGTGAGTAGAGTAGGGAGTGGAGGAAATTGGGAAAGAAGGAAGTTGGAATTTACCTAGGGTTTCAAACTCAGAAGAGGAACTGTGGATTATGGTCCTGCCTGTTGGCTGGTTGACTGTTCATACTGGGAACATTAATCATCTGTTTTTGAGTTGACTCAACTCGGAAGAAAGTCAGGTATTCTAATATGAGTGTGGAAGCTGAAAAGTCTGTAATTTTGCATTTACAAGGACTTCTACATTCTCAAGGAATATAGTAAGCATATATTTAAGAGAAATATTAATTTTCATATCGTATTTTGGAGATAGGATTTTTCCTAGACAGTTAAAAATTCAGCATATAAATTATAAGCTATATAGAAGAACTACCTTTTCCCAAATAATGAGATCAAAATTTTAGCTACTGTACCTATTTTGGGACTTCTTTATCCAGAATTTTCTGTAATAGGTATCAGAATTTCTTTAACATTCCGTACTTAGTGGCTCACTTCCCTTTTCAAGATAATAATATATAAAATGTCAAAACATTATTGTCATTGTAAATGTGACACACATATAATTTTGAAGTACTCATTCTTGTATTTTCAAAATGATTAAATAAACCATTATATTAGCTACTGATCATTCCATACATTTTCCCAAACAAAAGACCATGATACAAAATAGTCTATTTCACACATCCACCTAAGAAAAAAAACTGTTCCTTATCCCTATTCCTTTTAATGTCAAAAATGTGTTAACATTGTGCTACTTTCTCTGTTGTTTTCACGAATACAGTGAAAAAGCAAACTGAACACACACACATACACGAAAAAATAAACTTCCTGATTTAAGTATTAACACCGCTGTTATTAATAGTATGCTGTGGCAAGGCACCACCATCTGCTGAGAGTTATACAGAAAAAAAAAAGCTAAAAGTCCAAAAGCAAGACCAGTGTTATTAATTACAACATACAGAATAGAGTTTGAGTACATACACAATACATCTCTTTCCCTCCTTCTTCTTCTTCTTCTTCTTCTTCTTCTTTCTCTTCCCCCTCCTCCCCCTCCTCCTCCCCCTCCTCCTCCCTCTCCTCCTCCCCCTCCTCCTCCCTCTTCTCCTCCCTCTCCTCCTCCCCCTCCTCCTCCCTCTCCTCCTCCCCCTCCTCCTCCCTCTCCTCCTCCCCCTCCTCCTCCCTCTCCTCCTCCCTCTCCTCCTCCCCCTCCTCCTCCCTCTCCTCCTCCCTCTCCTCCTCCCCCTCCTCCTCCCTCTCCTCCTCCCCCTCCTCCTCCTCTTTCTATTTAATTGGTTTTAAAATGGTCCCACGAAGATATATGCCAATAAAGCTGGAGTCCTGCTGGTACCCCAACATTTTTTCTTCTCCAAAGCTCAATGAGTAAAAGGCCATGGAAGGGCTTTTGTCTCAGTAACTTCTGCTTTCTCTGAATCTTCCTTTCGTCTCATTCGCATCACAAACTATGCTGAAGGACTAACCCAGGGTCTAACCATCTGTATTTTGCTGGACTTCTTAACACTACCTAGTTAAAAATCCCCAGTGTGGAAATCCCAAACCAGCCGCTGTGAATCAGGGCCTTTATGTGAATTGCGGTCCATTGTAAGTGTCGGGGATGGTGCATTGAAACAAAAAGAAAAGCAACACTTGTGACACACTTAAATGGAATGTGGGTCTGGGTTTTCCGTCATCTGCTTTCTTCTCCTCCGTACAGCTGCCGTGTGTATGACCACGCTGCTCTGGTACCTGCACACGGTGAGAAAAGCTTTGATTTGTTCCAGGGACTGAGAAGAAAGGGCGACAAGAGCTATGGTCGTTATATTCTGTTGTCCCCGTGTAACTGTAGTTTTATTTTTTGGTTCCTCCATCAATTTTGGAATCTTTCAAAGGCTTGCACAGAGTGACAATTTTGTTGTTACCTTAGGCGTGTGCGTGTGTACGTGGGTGTATAATAACTTGGTGAAATCTCAGACCTAAATGAAAATAGCTGCTTGTGTAACAGGCTGGCTTTTCTCCCCTACAACTTGTTCAGGGGCAAAATGTTCTGCCTTGTCTTGGGGTGAATGGAATCACTGACTGCAGCTACAGAGGCCACCTGGGGTCGCTGCAGCTTTTGGCCTTTGACCTGTAATAAGGGGAGATTGAGGGCTTGGCGCCAGACCTACAGTGGCTCCCGGGAGCGGGGTGGGGGTGGGGGGAATCAAATTGCCTTGAGCTGGGATTGCGTATAATTTGTATGTGTCTTATCCTGTGTGCATGATATACCTGCAAATAAATCCATCTCTATTTTGTTCATAGTTCTAATGGCAAGTCTGTGTCATGGTCTGAACCAGGTGGAAGACAGGTGCCCAAAGGACAGCACATGTGGCACCGCCTCTCTGTGCACGTGAAGACCAATGAGACGGCCTGCAACCAAACAGCCGTCATCAAGCCCCTCACTAAAAGTTACCAGGGCTCTGGCAAGAGCCTGACCTTTTCCGATACCAGCACCAAGACCCTTTACAACGTGGAGGAGGAGGATGCCCAGCCGGTCGGCTTCAGCCCTCCCAACAGTCCTTCCATGGTGGTGCACCGACGTGTGCCAACCGCGGTGAGCACCCCGCCTCTGCCGCCCCACCTGACCACAGAGGAGACCCCCCTCTTCCTGGCCGACCCGGCCGTCCCCAAGGGCTTGCCCCCTCCCCTCCAGCAGCCACCGCCACCGCAGAAATCCCTGATGGACCAGCTACAGGGAGTGGTCAACAATTTCAGCACCGGGATCCCCGATTTCAACGCGGTGCTCGCAGTCCCCGGGGGTCCGGGGAACGGGGTGCGCTCGCTGTACCCGCCCCCGGCGCCCCCGCAGCACCTGCAAATGCTCCCGCTGCAACTGAGCACCTTCGGGGAGGAGCCCGCCTCCCCGCCGGCAGAAGACGAGGATGAGGACGACAGCGAGAGGTTTAAGCTCCTCCAGGAGTACTTGTACGAGCGGGAAGGGAACACCGAGGAAGACGAGCTGGAGGAGGAAGACGAGGACCTGCAGGCGGCCAGCAAACCCCTCCCCGAGGATTCACCTGCTCTGACGCCTCCGTCGCCTTTCCGCGACTCGGTGGCCTCCGGCAGCTCGGTGCCCAGCTCCCCCGTGTCCGAGTCGGTGCTCTGCACCCCTCCCAACGTGACCTACGCCTCCGTCATTCTGAGGGACTACAAGCAAAGCTCCTCCACCCTGTAGGGAGGAGGTGTCCGCGGGGACAGCGAGAAAAACCAGGGAGCACCAGCACCTCCGGAGATGCGCCGACGGCTGGGAGGAGGAGATGGGGGGAGGAGGGTGAAGTCAGCAGGCAAGGAGGACAATGCTGCTGCCGTAGGGAAGGCCAGAGGGAACTGTGCTCTGCAAGCAAAAAGGGATCCAGGCGAGGATCCCGATTCTTGAATTATTCAAAAGCCTTCTCTGGGAAGAAAGGGAATTCTGACAAAGCACAATCCCATATAATAAACAACTTTCACCACATAAATGAATGAATAAATAAATAATAAGTCAATAAATAAATAAATCAACACGAATAATCTCCTCTTTTGGACATTGTGCATAGATAGACATGCCCACACACACTTGGCCAGCTTGAAACGAGACAGCACGTGTGGACCAGCCAGGTGAATCGTTGGTGAACATCATGGTGTTGGTGGTATTCTTAGTGAGCAGGCTGGAGCCAGAGCAGGTGGGTGAAGGAGGGGCAGGCATGGAACCACCCATGGGACGGCAGCTCATTTTTCTCCAGCCCTTCTCCTTACTGAGCCCACAGACTCCTGGTCTTCAGGAGCCTCCCTTCACCCATTGCACCTGACTCCCGGGCCAGCCTTGTTGCGTTGGGAAAAAAGTGTATGGATACCCTACTGCTCTGTGATTTCTCTCTATTTAGGAAAACAGGAATCAGAGCAAAATCATCACCAAAAAGTGCTTCATCAGGAGTGCCAAGGGAGGAAGGATTGAGAAGCAAGAGGACACATAAGCATGAGGCTTTGAACACAATCAGCACAAATAACGTCCCATATTTGATACTCGCTTATTGGTGATTTCGGAGAAAAGATTAGAGCAAGCCATTGTTTTGAGACTGGCAGAAGGTGTTTTGTGGATTTTCTTGTGTTTGTGCCAAGGGGGCTCTTCTCTGCCCTTTAATTAAAGAGAACAAACCATGTGGCAAAATTGTTACCTTACATTTACTGTAGCAAATAATACTTACCAGTTGAACTTCTAAAATGCAGTATGTGTATTTGGTGCCATTGTTTCTCCTGTGTACTACAGACACAAATCCATCTTCCAACTTAAGGGTGTACTCAGAGCAACTCTTGCTGGTTCAATGACAAATAACGTCCTTCCTATTGTCATCCTTCCTATTGACAAATAATTCCTGTAACTGGTGAGTAAATGTGTTCCTGTGTCTTTGTATACTTGTGATAATAAAATTTGTGCACTGTAATGTCAATGTAACTGCAACTAGAAGTCGTCTTTCCAATATAGTATAGATATTTCTTTGTTCCAATGATGTTTTAGGTATTGTCACCAATATCTGCAGAAGCTCTTTGATGGTTTGAGTGCTGTGGTCCAATGGTTTCCTTATGCTGCTCAGATGGTCCTCCCTCTTCTAAAAGGGAACTTCTTTTTCAGATATTTTATGATGTGGATATGTTATAACGTAGTGGCTTGAAAATGTGTTGTATTAAAAATTCACAAAAACTGTGGGTTACAATAAAAAAGTACATTTTATAAATTTTCAGATATCATTATTAAAACATAAGGTTGAAACGACAGTGTTGAGATGATTTCAGGTCACTTTAGAATTTTTTAAAGAGATTTTCCACAGCGACTTGAGCTTTCAGTGTTTATAAAGCATATGCTAACCTCTCTGGCATAATTTCCCCAGTTTTCTATTTACCATTTTTTGCTTTCTTTTAATTTTTATTTCCATGTACTTTTATTCCTCTATTTTCGCTGTCATCCCTTTTCTTTATATTTTTGTTGTGTACTGTGTGTAATAACCACGTATGTGTCATCCAGTCATTTCATTTATATCCTCCTTTTTACACCCAATAAAAGTGACTCTTCTCGCCATTTTGATTTCTTCTATTATTTGTGGAATGGATCTTACCCCTTTAAATATCTGTTTATGCCTTATGTGCAGTCATATTTTAATATGCTTCCTTCATTTGGAAGCTGATTTCTCAGCCAAAAATCATCTTAGAATCTTTAAATACCCGCCTCATCATTTGTTCAGAATTTAACATCAGCTCCGATGTTTGAGGCTCATGTTTCTCATGCCTTCCCATACTCCACTGCCAAGTTTAGTCGGTTCCATAACAAGAATGGACCGCCTTTCTTTTAAAAAATTATTTTGTAACACCTTTGGTGTTAATGACTGAACAAGGATTTCAATTCCATGTTGAAAAATGACTGAAACGAGGATTTCAATTCCATGTTTTCACTGTAATGAAGGAGAATGAGGGAATTAGATGGTTCCCATGCTTAATAGATGGTCTACTTCCTGGCAAACTAGCAAGTAAAAGCCTACTATCTATTATTCGTGAAACATGTTTTATATCTTAATGCCACTAACATATGTCCTTGATATCACAGGACTTGTGCATTCAGATTTTTTAAAAGTAAGTATAGATCAGGAAAACTGCTCTACTATTCAAATAATGTAAGATATCGGTTTGTTCTGAGGTTTTAGTCTGAAACATTTGGTGAACACATTCAACACCAATCACATTATTTCTCTGAATGCCTAATATTACCATGATTAAATGTTTTCCTGAACACAATGCAGTATTAGCTCTTACAGCATAATTGTTCAAAATTGGAAATGTACACAGACATACCTTATACCAAAAATGCAGATACTTTTCATCTTGATGTACGTGCTTATACACGTTGTTTAGCTTCTTGTAAAAGTGTTTTCCTTTGGCTCGTTACTGCCTTTGTCAAATAATCTTGATAATGCTGTATAATAAATATTTTCTATTTATTAAATGTGTGCATTCCTTCTCCATACTTTGTAAGAGGTACAATAAGAGAAATAGACTGGTACAAAAAACAATTACGATGGTCTGATTTTGCTCACAACATGTCTGCCAGATGAAAGTTAGAGAACATCATGCAAGACCTACAGGCCAGGTGGGTGATAGAGAAGAGTACAGTTTGATGATGTGGAAGGTGGGAGGGACCTGAAACTCTAGATTGAAAATTAAATCCAGAATTTGAATATTCAGTGCTATGGCAGACATTGTCTTGCATTTTTTGATAGAATTGTGAGACTTGACAGACTCCTGGATCTCTAGCAGAGCTCTGGAAACAGAGGCATATGAAAGCTGCATCTTTGTTTCATTTGTGCCCCACAAGGCTCACACTCTAGAGGGACCTGGTTTCTTACTTTGGTGATACCTTCCTCTGTTCCCTTACATTTCAAGTTCTATTCCCTTTTATTTCAATAGAGACTTCACTGGTCTTCAAAACAAGTAAGCCCCTGTTATTCACATCTTCTGCTGTAAGATACCTGCAAGGTAAAGTATCTACCAAGTGTTGTCCAAGGGGAGAGCGATGATGGTACAAGGATCACATTCATGAGACTGCGATGTATTTAGATGGTAGGAGCAAGATATATACAGGAAAGCTGATGTTGAAGGAATCTCCAGAATCAGGGGCAGAGACACCAGGGAGGTTCTTCACTGTATCTTGAGAATAGAATGAGAAATCATGAAATGGGAGCTTGATGTCTCAGAGAGAAAAGTCATAGGACAGAGAATGAGAAACAAAAGATGGAGAAGGAGAAGAAGAAGAAGAAGAAGAAGAAGAAGGAAGAGGAGGAGGGCGAGGAAGAGGAAGAGGAGGACGAGGGGGAGGAGAAGAAGAAAAAAGAAAAAGTTTCAGGTGTGTTGTCCAAAGATACCCTTAGATTGCCTGTTAGGTTATAAGGACCTCCATTTAGAGAGTCCAGAAACTTCACCATAAGGAAGACATTTGAAGCAGGTGGGTCTGGGCTCCAGATAGCACAAATGATGTGTGAATAACTACCCCGATAATTTCCCAGAGACTATTTTGAGAGGGAATCACAGAGAAGGGAAACAACATGTTCATCCACTTACTCTGTGCCAGACATTTTGCTAGGTTCTTTACATTCTCATTTAATCGTCCCAGTACCACTGCTACAGGGATATTTTAGAATACTGAAGTAACTTGCCCAGAGTCCCTCAACTAGCAAGTGGCCCATCAGGGATTTGAGCCCTGTCCTAAGCCAGCACAGAGCCTGTGAGTTCGTGTTCCTCTCTAGAGCTCAGGAGAGTATGTAGGGGCCGGTCCCCCTTTCTCATTCCCACAGCATTTTACTCCCATCCGACTACATTATGGTTTGCATGTCTCTTTCCCTTAGTAGATTCTAAGTTCCTTTTTGTTTGAGATCCATTTTCTTCTTTCTAATTTGTGAGACTTTAGGGCAAAGCAGACACTCAGTAAATGTCGAAAAAAGGAAATGAGTGTTGTAACACCGTGTAGTTTTCCCAGCTTAGTTCTCTGAAGATTTATTCCAAGAGCCTTATGGGGTCCAGAGCTTTATATTTCCACCTACTGATCCTAACTCTGCCAACTGGAACAACACATGTTTTCATCATGAAGAACAAGCTCTCCTTTTGGCATCAAAAAGAGCTGTCCCACTGGGCAGAAGGTCTGCCTTTCTTGCGGAAGAGCATGGCAACACTCGGTGACCATCGAGCCAGGCCAGAGGTCTGGCAAAGCAATAATAGGTGTGAGGAACAGCGTCCTCTGCAGGAGAGCTGCTGGTAACATAAGACTGCTGAAGCAAGGTGCCCATCATCCAAAGGGAAAGCATGGGCTGAAGGTTCCTTCTTTACAGAAGGACATATCTTTAGACAAGGTGAAAGGCAAAACTAGCCACCGGGGCTTGCGGGGAACAGGGGAGAAAGGGAGAGCCCAGTTTAGGGAGTTGAAGTAATGACGCTATTAAACCAGAAACTGGCTTGATTTTTCTCATGGTAGCTTGGGAAACAAGGCTTATAGATTAATAAGATGAAGAAGAAGAAGAAACAGCAGCTTAAGAATGAGCATAACAAACACTGAAAAGGAAAAGAATCATAGAATTATTGAGTTGGAAGTCAATTTAGAAGTCATTTAAAATAAGCTATCACCCCATTTTCAACTCTATTTCTCTGTGTCCTGTTCCTCTTGCTGTGTCAGAGGCAGGTGAGGAGTCACTTCTGGCGAGGGTGGGATAGGTGGAGGGAGGGGCTGGGGTACAAGGCCTACTACCTGCACTTGTACAAAAAGAGAGCAGATAGCCCCACACACTAAGTGAGCGACGTTAACCCAGGAAGCTAGCCAGAGAACAGAACTAAGACACAAATCCGGGATGAAGGTATTGGAGGACCAGGAAAACAAGGGGGTAGAAGCAGCAAGGCGTGTGGAAGGCTGATAGTCTGATGGCATTCAAACAACCAAACTGCTGGTGACAGAAATGCACTCTCAGTGGGACTAAGGAGGCATACGTGTGTGGCCTGGGCTTATTTTAAGGAATGGGATGGATTCGGGTGAGTTTTGCCCTCTGATGAAGTATTTCCAGGGACTAGGATCTTGCATTCGAAAAGGGAAAACTCTAATGATTAGAAAAGGTTTTGTTTCCCTGAACCCAAATTTTGCTTTTCTTTTACTCTTGCCCAGAGTTCCGCCCCTGGAAGACATTGAATAAATTTAGTGCACTGTGTCCATGACACCCCTTCAACCATTGAATAGTCATTATGCCATTAGTTAGTAGTTTATTCTCCAAGCCAAATAGCTTCACTTCCTTTAACTGTTATGTTTATTATTAGGTTCCTAAACTCTTAATCAGGCCATGGTGATATTTCCAATTGTTGCGTATCCTTTAAAAAATGTTGCATCCAGAACTAGACATAGTACTGCACTAATACTTTGATTCACTTTAACCATTGTTCCAGCATTGCTGCCTAAGATTCTGCTACTTTTGTCAGCGTCTTGCCACATTTTGAGTTCTGGCTTAGCTCAGAGGCAGCTATAACCCATAAGCCATTTTCTTATGAGCTACAGGAAATGGATATGAATGTGAGTATCTTATTAGGATAGATTTACCCAGAAACAGACCCTGAGAGAACGATTTGAGTGAAAGTTGTATATTGGGGAAGTGATCCTTGGAAGCACCAATAGGAAAGTGGGGAGGCAAAGCAGCAAATGATATGCAGCCAATAAAGGGTGTGTTACCAGGCAGATTACCACTGTGGGACTCAGTCCTGCCGGAGACTCTGGGAGACAGTGGAGAGCATGCCTCATACTGTCCCTCATCCCCATGGGACAAGGATGTGGGGAGCATTCAATTATCAATTCCTGTCATGGTTGGGGGCTACTGGGGAGGGAGGTGCCTGCTAATTCCAGTAACTACCAATGTGTCTCCTACGCAGGCTCCTGTCTCCAAAGGAAGCCTTCAGGCAAAGAGTTACAGATGTTGGCGGTTGGAAACCTGAGAGTTGGCCTGTGTGGGGAAGGTTAATATCGAGAGGGGGCAAGGCACTAGCAGTATCTGCTATAGATGGGAATATGGGAATAATAGATAGATAGATAGATAGATAGAGATAAACATACACACAGGCACAAATATCAGTACAGATAAAGATAAGAAAACAAAGAGCTGTAGAAGGCAAGGTAAAGCTGTCTTAAAGGGCTTGAAGTGAGAATAAGTGCTTCTAGACTCAGCCAAATAAATTCCTGTTTCTTTTAGCAAGGTAAAATCACAAAAGAATATTATTGATTGATTGATTGATTGATTGATTTTAAACTGCACTTTTTAAAGATGATTTTATTTTATTTATTTTTTAAAATTTATTTATTTATTTTTGAGGAAGAGAAAAGAGGGAGGGGCAGAGAGAGAGAGAGGGGGAGAGAGAATCCCAAGCAGGCTTTGTGCTGACAGAGCGGACATGGGGCTCAAACTCAGGAACCATGAGATCATGACTTGAGCCAAAATCGAGAGTCAGGCCCTTAACAAACTGAGCTGCCCAGGTGCCCCACAAAAGAAAATTAAAGTTCAGCTGTCCTTTAAATAAATTTGACGTTAGCCTCTGGATTATTTCTTTGCAACAATTTCTTAAATTGTGTCATTTTTCAATTAAAAAAACCATGAAATTTGTAGTAGAAATTTAGAGATTTGAAAACAAATCTATAGTCATGTCATCCAAATATTGACATTACAGACATTTTGATTTTTTCTTGTAGTGATTCTCATGCCAGTAAGTTTGGTTTTAACAGAATTAGGTCATCTTTTATTTATAATATTTTCCTGCTTTTTAAATTTTGCATTATGACCTAAGCAAGGATTTCCACTTGATCAGAGTTGATCACTTGCTCTTGGAGCAAAGTTCCCTATCTCCATGGAATCAGGATCCAGGAACGCTTTGAGGAATAATTCATTCTGTGTTCTCAACTAAGAAGTTCAAACATGCAGCAGTTTCAAACATATAGCAGCATAGCTGATAAATGGGATGGTCCTGTGCAAGCCAGGTTGGCAGGAAATGACCTGAAAAGGGAAAACAAAGTCATGACAAAAGAGAATGGAATCGGAGCAAGAATCACCAACAGGGCTTGGGCAGACAGGTAGTGATTAAGCCCCTGACAACCTCATGTACTCAGTGATGGAGAGGCTGTGTGGCTCAATGGCAAGAGTGGATTTCTAGGGATCTAACAGGTTTCCCAACTCCCACTCCCCCACCCCCACATGTAAAATTTAGAAGAAGCCACAAGAAGGGGCAGGGATCTCCCTGTAGGTCAGTAGGAAAGATAAACACTGTCAGATACAAAACAGTCATACCTGTTTTGGTATAGCTGAGTAGCAGGCCAGCCTAGTGCAGGGTGCAGATGATATCAATAGCTGAGATCAGTAGCAGGGGATACTGGGCTCAAAGCACAGCAAGGGCGAGAGCCTCAGAGGATGTTAGAGGTCAAGAGTGGATCTGTGCCACCATGCTGGCAGTTCAAGCCAGGAATAGATGCGGAGGGATGGCTATGGAGAGATGCAAGAATCATTCATAAGGAAAAATGCCTGCAAGCCACAGCCAAAACAGATCGCAAAGCAGCAGCTGAAACAGGAAGGCAGAGGTGCAGGCAAATTATATGAAAGGCAATGTTTTCTCTTCAAAGACTCAACAGAACACTGTTTGTGTGCTATGTGGGGGATTAGGGCAAATAATTTTTTTAATGTTTATTTTTAAAAATTTTTTAATGTTTATTTATTTTTGAGAGACAGGGAGAAAGAGAGACAGAGTATGAGTGGGGGGGGGGGCAGAGAGAGAGGGGGACACAGAATCTGAAGCAGGCTCCAGGCTCCGAGCTGTCAGCACAGAGCCTGACTCGGGGCTTGAACTCACTAACCGGGAGATCACGAAGTGAGCCAAATTGAGCCTTATCAACCGAGCCACCCAGGTGCATAAATCATTAAAATGACCTACTGAATATTCACATGCTAAAAGCATTCAAAGCATTTCTTACTGATATTAACAAAAATACTCCATAAACTTCGTTGTACGGATATCTTGTAATTGTCTTTAATCACACTTAGATTGTTTAAAATTTTTCAAATCCTATAAATAGGATGAGGAATTACTCCACACCAAAGATTTACCCTCTGTATATTTCTTCAGGTTGGTTTCTAAGATTATGTTAATAGTTATTTGGTGATAATTATTATTTATTCACTGAATTTTATATTTCATGCCACATTTAACTTTGTAACATCCTTTGAGGTAGGGTTTCTTCTCATTTTACAGATGAGAAAACTGAGGCTCAAAAAAACCAAGTAACTTGCCTAAGATCACAAAGTTAGTGGGATGTAAAGCTGTATGTACTACACTCCTTGGGCTCCAAAGCCCATACTCTGAACCACCACACTGTGCGGAAAATTACGCTGATGCTATTTTCAAAATAGTATGATAGGGAAAGATAGGATTCAGTAGGCAGAAAAGAAGAGTCTAGGGCTTAAAAGAACCGGGGTGGAGGAAAAACACATATTTTAAAACATTTCTTCTGGGAATGTCTGACCTGGAGCAAACTCCCTCAAGCATAAAGTTCCTCTTAAGAATGCAACAGACACGGCCTACTCCCCTCAGGTTTTCCTCAGCAATTTGACCAACGGAGACCTGACTAAAAACTACTAGTCGGCCATAAGATGTAGGACCCATAGGAAGGGTATGGCCATAAACCATCCCTCATATGATAAAAATGAGCCAATCAAAAAAAGGAATGACTACGCATTTAGAGGTACCTAGCCAGTGAGAGTGGAACCTGAGAAGGAACAAGGGGGAGGGAAGGAAGCCTACCAAAACTCTATAAAACAAAGCTCCTAGCCTACAGTCCTGACCATTTACTTTTGAATGCCCCCTCTCTGTAAAGACAGCTTTCATACTTTTCTTTCTTACTGATCTTCTCCTCTAATAAACTTTGGCCTGTGGCTCATTTTATTTTGTGTTCACCTCTGCATTCTTCAAAGCATGGAGACAACAAACCTTGGATATGGAGGTAAAAAAATCCTGCAACAATAAGACCCTGAAAACCGTTCTATAAGCTCTTTATACAAACTAGCATACTTAGCCTGAGTAGCAAAATAATAGAATTGTAGGCAGAAAGAGTTAGGGGTCCCCAGAAAAAGAAAAATGAGACAAAGCTTTCCTGCCACAGGAGGAGTCGGTTTTAGGCCCCCAGCTATTTTCTTTGATCTATGCCCTACTTCCTTGATGTATGCACATCCTACGGAACTTTCCAAAAGGTATCAGAATTACAAAGAAATGCAAAAACCTTAGCGGTCAAGGGTTTTAAGGGAACAAAGGGAATGCAAAAACTAACAGTCTCGGAGGCCAGGAAATAGCTTAACCACATTGGAGACAATAAATCAGTGGTAAAACTCCCTGTGCTATATCAAAAGTAAGCAAGGCCTTGCTTTCCCTACCTGAGTAGTGAGCCCAAGACCCCAACCAGTTTAGGTGAGCTCTGGCTCTCAGATCATGCCCATACTACCTTCCCCTTGTCCAACAGTTACTTCTGTTCCACTATAATGTGAAAGTCTCCACCTGAAAGATGAGTACAACTTCATTAATATACATAGAATACATACTTAGGCGTGTTTCCTCAGTAAGGCTGTGCAACTTTATGCCCACTTTTACATGTAATGACAAAGCTCCTCTTTCTGAATATTCATTCTCACTCTAAATAAAAAGAACCCAGGGGCACCAGGGCAGCAGTCATTGAGGGTCTGACTTCTGCTCAGGTCATGATCTTGTGGTTAGTGAATTCGATCCCCGCCTTGGGCTCTGTGCTGACAGCTCAGAGTCTGGAGCCTTCATCAGATTCTGTCTCTCTCTCTCTCTCTCTCTCTCTCTCTCTCTCTGCCCCTCCTCCGCTTGGCGCTCTCTCTCTCAAAAATAAATATATGTTAAAAAAAAAAAAACTTAAAAAAAAGAAAAACACTCATCCCTGCTCAGGGAGTCATGGCTTTGGAAGTTATTCTCTGTCATCTCCTTACTTGCTACAAATAAAGTTTCTTTATGACAATGCTCGAGTAATTTACCTGTAACTTACCAAGGAGCAGACTCACGATTATTCCATTACAAAATCATTAGTTGGGAGCTGGGTATGAATGTCTCCCAATGGGCATTCTCTATGGAGAGAATCCATTGTTACAGAAGCCAAATCCACAAGCAGAATCATCACCCCATATTGACTCACAATGAAAAGCTACCAACAGGAGAAAAAAAAAATCTAACTCAAAATCATTGTTTAAAAAAAATTTTTTTTCAACGTTTATTTATTTTTGGGACAGAGAGAGAGAGAGCATGAACGGGGGAGGGGCAGAGAGAGAGGGAGACACAGAATCGGAAACAGGCTCCAGGCTCTGAGCCATCAGCCCAGAGCCCGACTTGGGGCTCAAACTCACCGACCACGAGATCGTGACCTGGCTGAAGTCGGACGCTTAACCGACTGCGCCACCCAGGCGCCCCTCAAAATCATTGTTTAATTGTAGTAATTTATAAAAACACTAGAAAAATACTTGAAGTAAAAAATATTTATAGTCATTACTGTATTTGTAAGACAGCAAATATTGCCACCCCAAGATATGCCTCTTGGCATGGTGATTATTTCAAGCTGACTATTTTTAAGGAACTACAGACACAGGAGAAGCTCCGAAATGCAAGTAAAAGTTACCCTTTTGTAAGAAATATTCACATTTGGGAAATCTCCATTTGTAAGAGTGTTGGGGAGGAAAATTTCTTCTCTACCCTTAGAAGTGTTTCTAAGAATCTAATTGACACGGGACAGATTAACAGGAGAAAATCAAACAAAAGTTCAATAACATGCATACCTCCTGCATGGTGGAGAGGGAGACCCAGAAAAACTGAGTAATTCCCCAAATGGCCAAAGACATCACCTTAAATACCATCCTCAGCCAAAGACAAAAGCAGATATTGGGTGTGGGGAGCCAGTTACGGGAGGTGTTGAGGAAAAGCACAGTAAACAACGGTAAGGTTGTTATGCAGACTTAAGTAGTTGCCTTTTCCATTGTTAAGTCTTTCTAGAGAGTTAGAATTATTCCCCCCTCTTCCTTGTACAGCAAAGCAGACAGGCTTACAAATGGGGATTTCCCTTATGTATGTGAATTTATCTTTACAAAAGGATAACTTTTACTCGGATTTCAGAGCTTCCCCTACATTTGAAGTTTCTTAAAAATAACCAGCCTAGGGGCGCCTGGGTGGCGCAGTCGGTTAAGCGTCCGACTTCAGCCAGGTCGCGATCTCGCGGTCCGTGAGTTCGAGCCCCGCGTCGGGCTCTGGGCTGATGGCTCACAGCCTGGAGCCTGTTTCCGATTCTGTGTCTCCCTCTCTCTCTGCCCCTCCCCCGTTCATGCTCTGTCTCTCTCTGTCCCAAAAATAAATTAAAACGTTGAAAAAAAAAAAAAAAAAAAAAATAACCAGCCTAAAATAACCAATATACCAAACGGGGATATCTGGGGGTGGCAAAATTTGCTTCCCTACATATTTATTAATTAACACACATATTAATTAACATGCCATTCTAAACTAACATGTTTCCTGGGAATTTCTCTTAAAGGGTCACTTTTTTTTTTAAAGTAGGTCATTACTACTTCCAGAATGTTCACTGAAAGAAATTTAAAGTTAAAAACAAAATTAGAGAAAGAACGACTCCTCTCCTCAAAAATGTGAAAACTTTCATAAGTGGATATAGAGTTAGTCAGCTAAATTACTAATAAGTACCACCCAACAATTACAAACTTGAGATCAACATTGGTTATCACTAAAATTTTAACATGTTGGCTACTTTCTTGAAATAAACTCAGTTGTCATTTTTATTATTTTTAAAAATTTTATTTGAGAGAGAGACCAAATGGGGGAGGAGCTGAGGGAGAGGAGGAGAGAGAATCCTTAGCTGGCTCTGTGCTCAGTGGGGAGCCCAGTGCAGGGCCTGACCCCAGGACCCTGTGATCATGACCTGAACTAAAACTGAGAGTTCAGACACTCAACTGACTGAACCACCCAAGCACCCCATCAGTTGTCATTTGAATAGACTAACCTCACACTCAACAGATCCAATGTATCTAAATGTCTCTTTCACTGAAGCGAGCTTCTGATTTCAGTGCAAATTGCAATATATTTTAAAGAACCCTAAATTGGAAATTTTTAGCTATATTCAAAATTAGGTGGTTGTGGTAAATCACTTAACTCCTTTAAGCCCCGACATTTTTATCCCTAATACAATGAGTTTGGGTGATACAAAATATTAATAAATGTATTAGGCTTATTATGTGTCTCTATGCCCCCAGTATCCTTGATGTTCAATCCTTACAACTGTGTGAAGGAGGTGTGAAGTTTGCATTAATCAGGATATGCTAGGTTGTGTTTAGTATCAGGAGAGAAGGAAAGGAGGAGGGAAGGAAGGAAGGAAGGAAGGAAGGAAGGAAGGAAGGAAGGGAGGAAGGGAGGAAGGGAGGGAGGGAGGAAGGAAGGGAGGGAGGGAGGGAGGGAGGAGGAAAGGGGGAGGGAAGGAGGGAGGCAAGAGAGGTAAGGGGAGGAGAGGGGAGGGAAGAAGGAGAAAAAAGAGGAGAAAGGGAGAATAGGAGAGAGGACTACAATCTTGTAACCAAACCAGAGTCTGTGTGCCCCATGCATACTGAGTTTGGCAATGAAGAGATATAGGCTATTTATTCATGTGGTGCCATCCAGGAGAACAGGAAACTAATGCTCAAAATCTCAAACTGCCTGGCGACTTACAAGTGAGGGTTTTTAAAGGCAAAAATTAGGGTCTGGGTGGAGTGGCATTCAGTGACTGGGGGAGAATGAGATCATGTTCTTGAGATGTTACCTTCTGTTCTTTGACTCCAGTGTGTCTGGTCTTAAGGACACCTGTTCCACTTCAGGGACTGCAACTCTACAAAACAACTCTATTCAATGTCAGTGAGTTAATAAAACAGCATATTCGGGCAATACATCCTGTGACTCCTATCAATAGTAATTTGTTACATTTATTTTTTAAATTTTTTTCAATGTTTATTTATTTTTGAGAGAGAGAGAGAAAAAGAGAGAGAGAATGCACATAGGCACGCAGGTGGGAGGAGGAGAGAGGTCAGAGAGAATCCCAAGCAGGCTTTGCGCTGTCAGCACAGACAGGGGTTTGATCTCATGAACCATGAGATCATGACCTAAGATGAAATCAAGAGTCGGACACTTAACCGAGCCACCCAAGCACTCCAGTAATTTATTACACTTAAGTGATTGTGTAAGTATTCTCTTTTTTCACTACAATTATCCTATATAACACATATCTAAAATTCCACCATACTGATCAATAGTGGTCTACAGGCAGTTTAACGAATCCAACCTACATTCCATTTTCCCCTAGTATTGTTCCCAGATGCCTTCAATCTCAGTGTCTTATAAAATAACATTTATTTCATGCTCATGTGAAATCACATTCAGGTTAGGCCACTCTCTTTCATCCCTGTAGCAAGCCCCCCATGGAACGTGCGGTCTCCAAGTGACTGCAGTAAGGGAAATGTATGAGCTGGAGATTTGGGTAGGATGTTTGTAGGAGTCAGACTGAAAGTGAATGGTCAGTCGTGTGACCCCTGAAATCTAACTGCAAGGGAGGCTGAGAAATGATAGTTCCTAAAGGTGCAAATGGTGAACATGTTTCATTGTCGCTGCCACAGTTATTACCCGCAATCTATAGATAAGAAAACTGGGGCTTGGATGGACAAGTAGCTTGCCTCGGGTCACACAGCTCATAAGTATGACAGAATTCAAAGGATCATCAGAATCCAAAGCTTACGTTACTGACACTAAACCACCCAAACCTCTACTAAAACTGAGTAGCCAACTAATGTCAATCTTCTGTGACCATCTCAGGTGACCTCAAGGAGGAATAAAAACCAGGAAGAACCAGAAAACCGGTTAACCAGAGGCTTGCAAGTGTAGGGTCAGAGGGCAGGTCGCCCCCAAGTGGCCCCTTCTCTCGTGAAGATTATTTTGAGCTGAAGACAATCGAGAACCTGCAGGCTTCATTAAGAGAAATGTTTGCCTGTCCTTTAATTACACAGAAGAATCTAAATTAGAGGTCTTCCCCAGAATAATGGGTATTTCCAAAGATAAACTTTATATGAGTGACCCATCTGTCTGGCAGGGCAAACTTCTAATTACCAAACAGCTTTGTTTCTTCTTACTGCCCTGTGAAGAAGCACACTCCTTTCCTCTGAAGTCCCAGACTGCTGCCCCCTTCTCCTTGCTAAAGAATGACATATATACTTCATTTTGCCCAACTGTCTTTGGAATTTCCATGTCTATGTAGATTCTCCATATATACACTGTTAATCTGTGTCATGCCAATTTGATTCCTAGTCCAGCTAGAAGGACCCTTAAAGGGAACAGGAAATCTGCCCCCTAACACAAGCAATATTTTTTTTGAATTATTAAAAAAAATTTTTTTAATGTTTATTTATTTTTGGGAGACAGAGAGAGACAGAGCATGCACAGGGGAGGGGCAGAGAGAGAGGGCGACACAGAATCTGAAGCAGACTCCAGGCTCTGAGCTGTCAGCACAGAGCCCGATGTGGGGCCCGAACTCGTGAACCAGGAGATCATGACCTGAGCCGAAGTCAGAGGCTTAACCAACTGAGCCACCCAGGCGCCCCCACAATATTTTAAACCATCAGATGTGATAGAAACATAACATGGTAAGATGACCTAAGGGTCTTTCTCGTGTCCATGTGGCAATCAGTAAATCTTAATTTTAACAACGGTAATAGATTATACTTTATGACACATATTATTTGGAGAGCTGCTTGAGAGCATATACACCTCTTTCCCATTTTGTGAATATAATCTCCTGCAGCTAACAAGCTTTGGAGCAATCTGAAAGGCTGTCTCCCAGGCTAGAGTCCTCAGTAAGACGATGAATAAAACACTTACTAACCTACTTTAAGGCTGATTTTCTTTCAGTTGACACATTCCCTTGTATCTTTGGCACATTCACCACCTTGGCCTACACCCAGAAGACAGAGTACTTGCTAGTGTAGATTTTTTCATATGTTTTCTCTTTTTTCCCCCAGTTTTTCACTACAATGCATTATCTGCTTTCATGTAGCTATGTTCACTAACACGTAACAGAAACTTTTAGCACAGTTTTGTGACCAATCTTTTTGTCAAAATCTAGTCTAATGGCAAAGAGCGCCTCCAGGCCTTCAGGGAAGGTTCTGTCACCCCAAGTAGCTAGATGTGACTTAAAATGACCTTAATCTTTCCGTAATAAGATATTTAATTTACCGTAAGTAGTGGTGATGGGGGCAGGCACTTTTAAATCATTGAAAACATCATTAAACTTCCTAAGTTTCTTGTGAGTTTTAGTCAAATGCCAATTAATTTCTCTTCTTACCACCGCTTGTTAAATAACCAAAGCATAATGAGATACAGAGGGGGTGAAATGCATACCTCCACAGGATTACTGCAGAACCCTAGTGATACAATGAAACACTTTTCTAGAAGGGAGGACCCGTATCAGTGAGCAGTTTTTGCTGCTTACCTGACTTGATGAAATACATTCCACTTCTCCTATAGAAATAGACATCATTTGTCACTTGATTAGATCTGATTTATTTCAACTGTAAAAAGCATACCCTTAATGGAGAGAGGGGCTGCAACCTTCTCAGCAAAAGGGAGGCTCAGAGGTGCAGAGCTGAGACCCAGAAAGATGGAAGTTTACGGAGGAGTTCTGATCAGTGACCCACATTAGCAGTGCCTACTGAGCCCTGGAAGTTGACGTGACCGTTCCAATTCATGGCGTTATTTATATTCACTTTTCTGATCAGGTTCTCTGCTGTGGTGGATTTTCAGAGAATTTGCACCCAGAGGTGGTAAAATACTGATCAAATGATTGTTCTTTCAGCTTGTTCTAGCTTCAGAAAGACTGTTAATCCTCACTGCTTCTTTTACCCCCAGGTCTGAATCTCTAGATCTGAGGTCTGAAACCCCAGAGACTCCAAATACTGCTGGATGTGGGAAACAAAGGCAAAATAAAAAAATCACATTTCCTGACAGCTTACAGCCCATTGACAAATCCTTGAGGCAGGCAGAGTGACCTCCCTCCAGGAGCTCAGCTGCCTAGATCATGACACTTTGCTAACTGCAAAAGGCGATCTTAGCCCAATCCCCACTCCCACCCAGGATCCTGGGAGTCCACATTAACATATAAAAATTCCTTTGGAAACTTCGTTTATCTCTACTCCCCAAATATATGTTGGCAACCATCCTCCAGGCATATGGCCCACTGACAGACATATGAAGAGTCGCATGACTGAGGTTCTACTGGACAGTAAATGACCTTTTTCTCACAATAGCAAGGCCCCTCAAGGTCCTGGAAATCTTGTTTCTAAAATTCCTTAGAGACTTAGGCTATCCCTGACCCCCTCACAACTTGAAAGTATCTAATGAGTCACCCATCACAACCCCAGTGCAGCTTTTTCTGCCCCTGTGCTTTTTTTTAATTAATTAATTGATTAATTAATTAATTTACTTATTGAGAAAGAGAGAGAGACAGAGCACGAGCTTGGGAGGGGCAGACAGAGAGGGAGACAGAATCCAAAGCAAGGTCTGGAACTTGTGAACCTCAAGATTGAACTTGTGAACCTCAAGATCATCACCTGGGCCTAAGTCAGATGCTCAACCGACTGAGCCACCCAGGGGCCCCTCCCCATGCTTTAATAAAACCACCTTTTGGCATGGAAGATGTCTCAAGAATTCTTTCTTGGCCATTGGCTCTGAGCACCAACAATTTCCACATCACTATCCACCTTCCCTTTTCTATTCAACTATTCTGTATTTGCCTTAAAATAAAGGCCACACTAATGGGAAAATATGCACTCATGAAAGATTTAGTTTTGCCTGATTATCATCTTGCTGTTTACCATTTCTGTTGGCATAGGCAGGGAAAAAACTGAATGACAAATTTAATTTTCTTTGGCTCTTCTGTATGTTAAAATAATACTGCAGAGCATTATGTATAAAGTATAAAGCAGTTTCACTTTGAATCAAAAGTATCTATATTTCTCTTCTTTATAGTCAACATAAATATGAGACAGGCTTTAATTTTATCTCCAAAAATATTTATCAAAAGCTTAAGAAACACCATCTCTGTGTATTTAACATAAAATAAAAATATTTCCAAGCTGATTATCCTTAAGCTACTGCCTAGAAAGATTCCTAAACCACTACTGAATATTAAAAATGAACTTTATCCCCACTGCCGAGTGAGTTAAAGGAAAGAGAAGAAAGTATTTTTCACATTTTGTAAATCAAAAGATCGCTTAAGATATTTTTGGAAATAAAGCTGGAAGTATTGGTGAATTTAATTTTTTTACCAAATACTTTGTCCTTCCCTTTATGTTCAAAGATAAAGTTAGAAAGCGGTGTTTATCCATGTATCAGTGTCCACTTTGGCTAACTGCTCAGAGAGTTGTTTCAGGTTCTTCCAGAGATCTTAAATAAAGTGCCAGTCGCTGCTTTGTTGACTCACCTGGCTAAAAGCAATAATGAGTTTCTTATTTTCCTAAAACCTTCATGGTACAAATGGGTATCACAGTATTTTACCTATTTAGTAGTTTGCTGCTGGGAATCAGGGGTCAGGATACGAACCTCACCATCTCATGAGTTTTGACTGTGCTTCTGGTAAACCTCCTTGTTGAAAACACACAACCAGCATCATCAGGGCTTTCCAAGCCTGAAGTTTTAGATAAAGCAGTTAATATAACAAAAGTGAAAAACATAGTGGAGTCCTTCTAAGGTTGTGTTTCTTAACTGGGGTTGCATGGTGGAAGTACCTAGAAAGCTTAAAAATAAAGAAAACACATGAAGTCCTAATCTCCTAGAGCTTCTACTGTGTGGCCAGGTGTGAGAATCATTGCCTTAAGAGTATAGGTATAACCACTGGATCAAATTTTTAAAAAGGAAGAAGTAATCCTTGAGAGTTGTAGAAAAGTCTAGGTAAAAAAAAAAAAAAAAATGCTCTTCCCTATAATCCTAGCTCACATTTTGTATAATAAACTAATAGCTCATCCCTCCTGGCCTACGAAACCCCATAAGAAGCCAGCAAGTTGAGGAAGAAAAGTTACACTAAATAACCTTAAACAGCAACCTTTAAGGGCATGAAGAACTTTCTTGTCTTCATTGCTTTTCAACTTCATCTGGAACTAGTCTACTCCAATAGGAGCTGGGTTTAGACTGAATACCCGGTGAGGCAGGATGGGAATCGAGAGGTAGTGCTGGAAGATGAACTGTATGTGCCCTCAACAACAAAATCACTGGTTTCTATTCTTTATATTTCCCCCTCTATATAGACATAGCACTGCAGTGAGCCCCTAAGTGACTGTGTCTTACCAATGTTTTCATCTCCCAGAGTGTCTTGTGCATAATAATTGCCCAGTGAATACCCAATCAATCAATCAATCAATCAATAGTGAGTGCTAAATTTTAACAGGAGATTGTCTTCAATAGTTTCTTCTTACTCTGTAAGCATTAATAATAGAGGAAATGCAGAAAAGAATATCAATTTAGGTGGCATTTAGTGCTCTTGACATCCACCTATAAAGTGTAGGATTTTCTTACAATTTTGAAAGAACGAAAACAATTTTGTTTCTGTGTGTGTGTGTGTGTGTGTGTGTGTGTAAAAGGTAAGACCTGTCCTAGATACTCTTGAGACTAAAAAGACAAAAAAGAAAGTAGCCCATAGTAACAGGAACTATAATAGACATGTTACATAAGTGATGAAATTTAATTTATTACTACTTATTATATTTATTATTTATTATCTCATTTACTTTAATTCTTCACAATAACTTGTGAGGTTTGCTATTATTTTTCTTAGATTTATAACCAGATCTTACTCTATAAGACCATCCTTCTTTTCTAAACTAGAATTTCCTCTCCCCAAACTTTGTGTATAAAAACAGAATGTCAAGAGTATTTTACCTTCAGATAATTTTGAAAACTCCCACCTAAACAAAGTTAAAGATGCTTCCTTACTACAGAACATCTTAGAGCTTTTATGAAGTAATCATTGGAAGTCTCTAAGAGAGTGACACCTACACAGTGCTGAATCTGGCTTCCATCTTTGTCATTTCAGGTGAACGAATGAACACTAAGGTCCTATTCCTCCAGGCATGGCGGGACTGGCCAAGGAACCTATAGGAATGCAACCTCACTAGCTTACAAGTAGTTAACCAGCACTACCCTGAAGATATAATCACCAAATGTACTTAATGAAACTTCTAACATAATGAATTAAGATATTTTTCGGATTCCAAGTCTCTCTCAAGAAAAGACCTCCAGAGGATCAGACGAAGTGGCATGACCTCATGGGTCTCCAAGCAATGGTGTCTACCTTCTCGAGAGACCCCTGGCTCAAATTTTGTCTTTAAATACCCTCATTTGCCAGCCATCCGGGAATTCAGGACTTTGGGCTATTGGCTCTCTGTTTTCCTGGATGGTGCCACACCAATAAAGGGCCTATTTTTCTTCACTGCAAAATCTTGGTGTCAGTTTTTATTGGCTTGCTGTGCATTGGGGTGGACAAATTCTTTTGTTAGGTTCAGTTACAATGTTAATTCAACTGTTTTGACCATGGAATCCTTTGTTAACGATGACTTCTCTCAAGGGCATTGTCTAGGGAAAAGCCTTTTGTAAGGCACTTCTCTGAACAAAGGCACAAATACGTAGCTTAAAGGCAGAATGTGGTCAGTGTTCTCAGAGAGATAGAGATAGAAGCCAGGGAGGTTCAGAGAAACAAGAAAATACCTCTAGCTGCTAGAATAAGCTGCCCAGGAAATGTGACATTTAGACTCTATCATTAGTGGCATCAATTTCCTCCCAGGACCTCATACTCCACACCCAGTGATCAGCAACGTTTGCTGCAATTTGGAATCCCTGAGAAGCTTTACCAAATGCTAATGTATGGGCCCTACTCTCAGACAGTCTGATTTATTTGGTTTGGGATGCGATCGAGATTTTAGGATTTTTAAATTTGCCCATGTGATATAATGAGCAGTATAAGTTGAGTCCATGGCTGTTAATCTTGACAAAGTCTATGACTTGACTTATCCAGAGTAAAGTATTAATGATTTCTCTGTAACAATTCTCATGCCACTCCTAGCTGTTCCCATAGTGAAAAGCCATGAGACAGGTTGTGGGTTTTAATCTCATTTAAATCTGCACCAGTATTTCAGATGCTTCCTATTTTTGCTTTTTTCTTTCAGATTTTCTCTCCTGCAGTATACCTAACACTTAAAAAGTAGGGCTACGGAATCATTTCAGAATTGGGATAATAGAATCACTAAGAGCACAGGCTCAGTGTCAGACTACCAGAATTCAAATATGTTTACCAGGTTTTCAAACCTAGGTAAGATATCTGACTTTTTAAGCCTCAGTTCCCTCATTTGTAAAATCAGGGTAATGATAATACCAACCCCTTTTATTTTTATTTATTTATTTATTTATTTTATTTTTTTTCAACGTTTATTTATTTTTGGGACAGAGAGAGACAGAGCATGAACAGGGGAGGGGCAGAGAGAGAGGGAGACAAGAATCAGAAACAGGCTCCAGGCTCTGAGCCATCAGCCCAGAGGCTGACGCAGGGCTCGAACTCACGGACCGCGAGATCGTGACCTGGCTGAAGTCGGGCGCTTAACCGACTGCGCCACCCAGGCACCCCAATACCAACCCCTTTTAGGTTGTTCTTAGGATTTTAACAAGTTAACCCTGGAAATATCCAACACAGTGTCTGGCATATATTTAGGGGTTCAGAACAAGTTGCCTCAAGATGTGTCACTTTGGCCTGCAGATTATTTTGAGCTGAAAACAATTAAGGCCCAAAAGACTCAGGAAGAAGCTTTGACCTTCCTCTTAAGTGCCTGAAAAAATAGAGGACATGCTCCTCAAAGAGAGCTATCACGTAGATAACTACATTATAATATGAATTAGGGGTGGTAGACAAGAGGAACTTAGCAAAGTCTGTTCGTTAAAATTCCTCTCTATAGCCCATTGCTTCTGGGTGGCCCAGCAAACATTTGGATGCCTCTTTCCATTCTTCCTTTGAGTTGCCTTCATTCCCTCTGAAACCCCAAACCTTTACCCTCTTTCTCCTCACCCTCTTTCTCCTTACCCTCTTTTCTTGCTCTGCCTGTCTTTGGAATCTTTTATGCTTATGTGGATTACCTGTACCTAGTCATTAAATTTGATTTCCTTCTGTTAATCTCTCTCAGGTGAATTTGATTCTTAGACCAGCCAGAAGAACTTAAAAGGATAGAGAAAAATTTTCTTTCCCCGGCAACATTCATTAAACGTTAGCTGTCATTATCATCATCATTTTATCACTTTTTCAATTACCTCACTAAAACTGTCCAGAAGTTAGAGAAAGCTTGTTAGGAGCCTGTTAGGAGCTAGAACCTCAGGCACTATTCCAGGCTGCATTTTCAAAGTGACTTGTATGTTCATTCAGGTCAGAGAGGCAGTGCTTTGGTTCAGTGGTTCTCAGCTTTGCTGCAGAATAGAATCACCCGAAGCACTTTAAAAAAAATCTACCCCGGGCCAATTAAGTCAGAATTTCTGGGGATGAAACTCAGGCAACAGTATTTTTAATGTCATGGGTGATTCCAGCATGCAGCTAAAGTTGAGAAACTGTGGTTTAGCTCTAGAGATTACCGATAACACCAAACCGTAGTTTAGCCCTGGAGATTACCGATAACACCCAAAGTCTTATTTCTCCCTCTTTCCTCTCTCTCCCTCTCCCCCTCTCTTCTTCTCTTCTCCCTCCCTCTTTCTGCTTCCTTCTCTGTCTGCTCTTCTGCTTCAGCCAGATTCTATTTTGCCACTTCCTAGATGAGTTGTTCCACCTGTGATTACCTTGATTCAGCCTCATCGACACCACCTGCATTTTACATCCTTTACACTGTTAAAGGGAAGTGTCTATATCTATTTTTTACTTCTAGTAGGTGAACATTTCTAGACACAAAAGCAGACAATAAAAACCTTCATTTGAAAAAAAAAATGTTGTTCAGGACATATTACCAAGAAGAGAGATTGCGATACCTAATTTTCTAAATAGCTTTCAGACTTCTTTTACTCTCATGATCCCATGTCCTTCTCACAACAGACTTTTAATGTATTCTAAACCCCATTTTGCACTCAAATAAAGTGAGCTTCAGAGGTTTTACGTGACTTGCCCATGTCTGCAGAGCTAATGAGAGGCTAAACCAGGTCTTAAACACTTACCTTCTGGCATATTTAGAGCTGTTTCTATCACACCACGCTCCAAGTCAGAAGGTCCAAAATGTGATTGCTCAAACTCAGCATCAGGTAGTGCCAGCTAATGAAAATAAAGTGGGATACTGTGAACCGTGCTTGTCTCTCTCTCTGTCTAATTATGTCAGGGTGCCCAGCAGAACCTGCTTCTATGGCTTAAAAGTTCTGTATTAGACAAAAAATGGAGGTCGGGAACTTTAATCTATCTCCTTTTCTTCAGTACCCTTCACTTCATTCTTTTGAAAATCTACTAGTCCCTGATCAAGCCTCTGTATAAAACCACTGCCTTATTTGCCCGGATAATGGGTTTGCAGCAATGTCCTCAATCTGAAATGTATCCGTTTCCCACAGGCTCACTCAGCCTGCCACCTGTCACTGAATATGGCTCTGGAATAAGAGGGAAGGGGAATGGGAGGAGAACTTCATGTAGCCAGAAAACAAAGCAGACAGATCATAAATAGGAAACCCTCTTCACCTATCTCTCAAGAGCATTGAATTAAATGATAAAGCAGCAGTGAAGAAGTAACAAACCACTCTGCTCAAAGAGCACTCTGCATTTTTCATCTCATTGTTGTATTCTTTTGTAAAAAAAAGTTTTGTTTACATTTGAGAGAGAGAGAGAGAGAGAGCACGCGCAGGGGAAGGGCAGTGAGAGAGGGAGACACAGAATCCGAAGCAGGCTCCAGTCTCTGAGCTGTCAGCACAGAGCCCAAAGCAGGGCTTGAACCCCGGAACTGTGAGATCACGACCTGAGCTCTAGTTGGACGCTTAACTGACTGAGCCACCCAGCTGCCCCTCATTCACTGTATTCTTTAGCTCCTGAATTTGTTTCATTCTTTTTACTGGATAATTGAAATTTGCTAAGAGGGTAGATCTTTATGTTCTTATTACAAAAAAGGGAGGAGGTAATTATGTGAGGTGATAGATATGCTAATTACCTTGATTGTGGTGATCATTCATTCCACAATGTATATGTCTATCAAGACATGTTGTACCCACCGGAAGTATATAATTTTTGTCAAAAAAAATTAAATACAGAAAAGAATGTCTATAGTTCATTTTCAGTACAACTAAAAGTTAATGGTCATATACCCATAGATAACATGTTATTTGCATAAAATAGCAGTTGTCCTGGAGAATAGAAATGAAGAGTTATTTATTTTTACCTTTCCTCTTTAAATAAAAATTGAATATCAAGAGGAGAAAGAATAGACCAGAGGTTTATTCATCAGTCTGTCATGCTTTAAAAAAAAAAGTATTCTTAATGTTTTTTTTTTAAATGCTCATAATTTTGTGATGAATGCCATTTTGAACACAATCCAAATCCAACATTTTAAGACATGTGCATAAAGAACATATCAACATAGTTACTTCTGGCATTTTATTGCCACTAAATAAGGGTCTTAATGAAATGAAAGTCCCAGAGACTTTAGTTAGAAATGCTCTCAGTCATTCCTTTATATCAATACTATCTTGTCTGTTTCTCTATTATAGCACAGTTTGTTCTAGAATGATGTGGATGTGTCTATCCCAATCACTAGACTAAGATCTCAGGAAGGCAGGTGATATGTCTAACACTTTTTTTGTATTATAACAAAGCCTTGTTCAGTTTTGTATATTGTATACACATGTATTAAATCTTGACTACTTTTAACTGAATTGGAAAACATTTAAGTAATTATAGAGATTTGTTGTCCCTTTTCCGAATGCCTACAATTGTGTTTTGCACTAAGCAGGCATTTAATTATTATTAATGAATGAATAAGCAGTTGACTAGGTGAATAAGTAAATAACTTTTTAAATGAGTATGTTTTCCAAAAAACCTGATTTACTTAGCAAACTCTAGAAAATTGAAGGGGTTAAGACTTGTTAAGGGAAAGAACAGCCATGCTATAAATAAGTGAATAAGTTTTAGCTTTGTTATCTCTGACATTTTCTGGGAGTTTGCTTTCTACATCTCAACTACCCAAACTTGATATCTATTGGGCAAGGGGCTTTCAGATCTTCAAAGTCCCCTGTGAAAATGACCAGGAATGAATGCTTTTTAGCTGATCGTGCCAAAATTTTTCAAATGCTTATATTCAGTTATAAGCATCTTCCTACAGAAGAAGGAAGCATCATGGAGTACTTTACAAACACTGGGCACTTGGCATTTAGCAGAGCCAGAATCAGACATGCACCTTTAATAACTCATAAAGTATTTTCCTGAAATAATATTCTTTTAACATCATTTAGTTTTTGCATAAGCAGCTAACATACTTGAATCTGAGTATTAGTCTCAATTAGTTTTCAGGAATTATGGGGGAAGAGAGGTACAAATTAAATGATACTATGAAAAAGTGAACACACCAATCCAGACTGTGAGCCATTCTATATTAAATTAACTTAACTTCGTTCTTTGACAAGTTAAGGTCATGAAAAGTAAAAAGGCAGAAGACATTGATCTAGATTAAGATACCTTAATGATAATGATAACTTAATATTGCTTAAGTCATTACAGTAGAAAGAAATGTATAAACCTTTTAAAAGATTGGGTTTTTTTTTTAGATAGAAGACATTTGAAGATGGACTGGATATTGCACGATATGAAACTTAATATTGACTTCTGGTTTCTGGCTCTGTGTACAAGGAGCTTGGAGGTTGTCACTCCACCTTAACAACAAGTAAAACAGTAAAAATTAAACAGACTGAAAGATCAACAACTTTCCTGGGATCCACAAGAGAGATGAAGACACAGGTCAAGTCACTGCCCCCCAAATTGCAGAGGCAAATGGGACAGGCAAATATAGAGAAAGGAAATCTACCAGGGCAGAGACTCATGAGTGAAAACCACCTGAAGAACCAGTGCTGGGGTTTGGAAACTTGAACTGTAATTGACCAATTGCTGGAGGCTCAAGGTGTAAAGTCAGAGTTTAAAACTCCAAGTGGACCCTGTCATAAGGGAACCTTCATAATTCTATAAGACTTACTTTTAAGAGCTCAACCAGGTCTCAGAATAAATAGAGAAAATTTGCTCATGCTTCTGTCAAGGCAAGGCCAGGGGTAGGAAATGAATTTTGAAATATGCACTCTGTTCATAAGAAGGCCTACTCTCAGGAGAAACTAGTTAACCAGAGCCTAACCTCTGGGGATATTTTCAGAGCTTAACTGACCCAGGGGAAGGGAAATATTCAGTTTAAGTCCACTCTAGCCATTTTCTTCTACCAAAGGTGTGTATATCAATGTCAGCAATGATTAAAGGACAAGGCGGAGGAATTTGGATTTTAGGATTACTTTGTTATTATAAGTTATTCATGGTACCTGTGAAGTGTATAGGGTTATTTGAAAGTGTTATTTATTGTAAAAGCATATTGTAAACTCCAAGGCAACCACTAAAAAAGTAAAAAAAAAAAGTATGATATCCTATATACATATATATCAATATGTATATATGATATACCTATATACATATTGATATGCTAAGAAAGGAGAGAAATCGGGTTAGTGGACGGAATCATATCAAATGCTCAGTGTAAAGACAAGAGGCATAAAAAGAATTGATGACAAAATAAGAACAAGAACAACAGATAAAAAACAGTAACAAACATGATAGATATTAACCTAACCATCCCAATAATCACTTTAAATGCCAATTTTGGAAATGAACCAATTGAAAGAAGTGGTAAGAGTGGATCAAGAAACATGACCCGACTATTTGAAAGCATCGTTTCAAAAGACTGTTTTTCAAACTCCAACAGAGGTATTGCAACCACTAATTTAAAACTTGTAGTGTAAAAAGAAATACCTCCAATTTCATATTCAAACATTCAAACCACTGTTAAGAATATTTCTGCACTGGAATTTGTGAGGTAAATTGCATTTGCAGGGTAGTAAATAAAGAATCATCCATTCAAAAAAAAAAAAAAAAAAGAAAAAAGAGAAAGAAATATGACCCAACTGTATGTTGTCTATAAGAAACCCACTTTAAATATAAATACACATAGATTAAAACTAAATGGATGGAGAAAAATATACCACGCTAAGAGTAAAAAGGAAAGCCGGAACAGCGATATCAATTTCAAACTGAGACCAGATCTCAAAGCAAGGATAAAAACAGATATTATATAATATTGAAAGGGTCAATTCTCCAAGGAGACATAATAATCTTTAATGTGCATGTACTCAACAACAGATCATCAAACTGTGTGAAGCAAAAACTGATAGAACTTCAAGGAGAAATAGATGAATCCATTATCATAGCTAGAGACTTCAACACCTTTCTATCAGAAATGGATAAATCCTGTAGGCAGAAAATTATTAAGAACTTAGTTGAACTCAACAACACCATCAATCAACTGGATGTAACTGACATCTATAGGCTACTTCATCCAACAACATCAGAGAACACATTCTTCTCAAGCTCACATGGAACATTTACCAAGATAGACCACATTTTGAGTTATAAAATGTACCTTAAACATTTTTTAAAAAGTAACTTATGCGATGCCTCCTCTCAGACCACAATGGAATTAAAATAGAAATCAGTAGCAGAAAGGTAACTGGAAAAACCCAAAACACATGGAAGCTAAACAATACACTTCTAAACAACACACAGGTCAAAAAAGAAATCTCAGAAAAATTAAATATATTTTAAACTAAATGAAAATAAAAATACAAGTTATCAAAATTTGTGGGATAAAGTGAAAACAGTCCTTGGGGAGAAATTAATGGATATATTAGAAAAGAAGAAAGATCTAAAACCCTACCTCAGGACAGCCACTCTGGAAAGCAGTGTGGAGGTTCCTCAGAAAATTAAAAATACACCTACCCTATGACCCAGCAATCGCACTGCTACAAATTTACCCAAGGGATACAGGAGTACTGATGCATAGGGGCACTTGTATCCCAATGTTTATAGCAGCACTCTCAACAATAGCCAAATTATGGAAAGAGCCTGAATGTCCATCAACTGATGAATGGATAAACAAATTGTGGTTTATATACACAATGGAGTACTACAGGGCAATGAGAAAGAACGAAATATGGCCCTTTGTAGCAACGTGGATGGAACTGGAGAGTGTGATGCTAAGTGAAATAAGCCATACAGAGAAAGACAGATACCATATGTTTTCACTCTTATGTGGATCCTGAGAAACTTAACAGAAACCCATGGGGGAGGGGAAGGAAAAGAAAAAGAGGTTAGAGTGGGAGAGAGCCAAAGCATAAGAGACTGTTAAAAACTGAGAACAAACTGAGGGTTGATGGGGGGTGGGAGGGAGGGGAGGGTGGGTGATGGGTACTGAGGAGGGCACCTTTTGGGATGAGCTCTGGGTGTTGTATGGAAACCAATTTGACAATAAACTTCATATATTGAAAAAAAAAATAAAAAATAAAACCCTACCTCAGGAAGCTAGAAACAAAGAGCAAACAAAATGCAAAGGAAGCAAAAGAAAAGAGAGAGAGCGAGCAGAAATCAATGAAATTGAAAACAACAAATCAATAGGGCAAATCAGCAAAACCAAAAGCTGGTTCTTTGAAAAGATCAGTAAAATTGATAAGCCTCTAGACAGGCTAATTAAGAAAAAAAGGAAAGAGGACGCAAGTTACTGATATAAATTAAAGAGCGGACATTATTACATATCTCATGGAAATTAAAAAGACTAATAAAAGAATACTATAATTAACTCCATGCCCACAGAACTTGATAAATTAGGTGAAATGGACCATTTCCTTGTAAGACACAATCTACCAAAACTCACACAAGAAAGGATAGATAAGAGTCAGGGGAATGGGCCAAATGGGTAACAGGGAGAAGGAGATACAGGCTTCCAGTTATAGAATGAGTAAATCACAGAAATAAAAGCCACAGCATAAAGAATACAATAAATAATATTGTAATAACAATGTAACAGGACAGATGGTAGCTACGCTTGTGAACATACCATAATGTATATATAAACTTGTCAAATCACTAAGCCATACACACAATGTCGACTATGCTCAAAAGAAAAAAAAAAAGAATAGATGAAATATTCTCAGTAAAACAGGAAAAGGGAAACTTTCTCAACTTGAAGCTTTTCCATTAGGATCAGGTACAAGGCAAAAATGTCACTTCTCACCAGTCTTTTCCAACATGCACTAAAAATCCTTGCTAAAACAGTAAGGCAAGAAAAGGAAATAAACGATATACAGATCAGGAAGAACTATTTAAAACTTTGTCTGTAGATAACATGATCATCTATGTAGAAAATACAAAAGAATTGACCGCCCCCCGCCCCTGCAAAATCTGGAATAATTACTTATTAAAGTAATTACAGCAAGATTGGAGGATGCAAGGTTAATGTACAAAAGTCAGCTGCTTTCCTACAAACCAGAAGTGAACAAGTGAATTTTGAAATAGAAAACACAGGGGTGCCTGGGTGGCTCAGTCAGTTAAGCATCTGACTTCAGCTCAGGTCATAATCTCATCGTTCGTGAGTTAGCTCAGGGCCTGGAACCTGCTTCAGATTCTGTGTCTCTCTCTCTTTCTGCTCCTCCCCTGCTCACACTCTGTCTCTCTCTCAAAAATAAATAAACATTAAAAAATAAAACAAAGAAAAAGTTATTGGTAATTGTGTTAGGAGAGATAATAGTATTACGGATATGCAAATGAAAAAAATCTATATGTCTTTAGTAATATACATTGAAGTGTTTATTGGTGAAATATTCAAAAACAACATAGAAAAAAATAAACAAAATAAGAAATAAGTATGGAAAATTCGGATAAATATTGAATATGAATGATGACCAATAGGAGATTATAATACCACTGTCTATACACTCTCATGTCACAATTTATTTAATACTGCATTTTAGCAACAACAAGAAAATGGCAAACACTAAAAACTGAGCCTAGAGTTACAGTTCTTCCTGAAGGTGAGCAATTTTTTCCAGATCTTGTTATCCTTTAAGAATTATTCTACGTATCAATAAACATATTGCTATATATTCTGTTTATGAGACCATTCCATCTACCCCGTTTGGTACTTTGCTTTTGCACTTATTTTGGTGTTTGCATAACATTATATACAGAACTGTATCATGCTTAATGTCTGCATCCAATTCCATCTCACAAAACATTTTAATGAATGTTGTTTTATCTGTTCATATGCATGATAGAGAAAATGACTTTGAGGTTAAAAAAATCTATAGAAACATTTTCTCCCACTCTCTAATGATGCATGCCTGACCAAGTCAGAAGGAAAAAGGCCTTTTAGCCATGAGCCCATCACTAATGGGAAAGCTGGCACATTTTCATCATTTCCTGGTCCTTCCGGACCCATTCAGAACGCCGAATGCCACATGTACATGGTACGCCTGGGTATCTGACAAAAATTTTTTTTTCTTTTCAAAATGAATGAATTAACATTACCCAGTGACAAGAAGAAACAATATTTTCAGAGGAGAAAATATATTCCCCTCCCTTCCAAAAAAAAAAAAAAAAAAAAAAAGAAAAAAGAAAAGAAAAGAAAATATGTTTCTCCCAAGGTGAAAAGGATATAACTTTTTATTAAAGATCAATTTAAAAGAAAGAATTTTTATTATCCAGAAAGTTGTAGGTACAAAATATCTTTCAGAATGAAATGCAGACTTTTTAGAAGTTTGAAGCCAAAATAAAAAAGATAAAATTTATTCTAGTTTAATTCTCTCTTTCCTTCTGTGTTCTTCTAAGGTAGCAATAATCATTAGGAAAATTTTTTTTTTCCAACGTTTTTATTTATTTTTGGGACAGAGAGAGACAGAGCATGAACGGGGGAGGGGCAGAGAGAGAGGGAGACACAGAATCGGAAAGAGGCTCCAGGCTCCGAGCCATCAGCCCAGAGCCTGACGCGGGGCTCGAACTCCCGGACCGCGAGATCGTGACCTGGCTGAAGTCGGACGCTTAACCGACTGCGCCACCCAGACGCCCCAGGAAAATATTTTAAATATTAAAGTATTAAATTTAAAAGTGGTAATTGTTGGGGCGCCTGGGTGGCTCGGTTGGTTAAGCATCTGACCTCAGCTCTGTGCTGACAGCTTGGAGCCTGAAGCCTGCTTCCAGTTCTGTGTCTCCCTCTCTCTCTGCCCCCCTGCCACTCATGCTGTGTCTCTTTCTCTCAAAAATAAATAAACGTTAAAAAAAATTTAAAAAAAGAGTTGTAATTGTTAAGGTTTTATTTTCAAGAAAGAAGGACAAACATATAACTGTAAAGGCAATTTATACTTTATACTTTGAATATATTGACATTTAATCAAGAAAATGATTAAATGACACCTAGGAATTCAACCAGAAATAATAAATGATGAAAAAGTTCATTTTTTACTATCTCCCAGTATACTGTTATACAGAATGATAAAATTGAGCCTCAGTATGAAAGAAGGAAATTTTATTTTTTTCTGTTAAACGCCATAGACATTGCTCCTCATGATCCCATACCCACCCACATAAAAATCAGGAAAATAAATACTATGTATCTCACATTTTTCTACTGCATAGTCAGCAATTTAACAAGAATTATGTGAATTATAAAAGAACTCAAATTTAATATTTGTCTATCTCTTGAAACACTTTCTCTTCCCAATAATCTGTCCCCCTCCCCACCACTAAAGAATAAAATGTGGTTCATGATCTTTATGGTGATATTATAGTCACAGCTATGTCCATAGTAGAGTTTCACTTTCTCTTTGATAACTTTAAGCAACTTCCAGACTTGCTTCTGAAAGCTCCAGAGCACACATCCTTAGGATGTTAGTTTTGTCTTCATTTATTCCTTCAAATCTGATTTCATTATTTAAAACCTAAAACAGAATAACAAAATGGCTTCTATAGAAGGGACCTTGAGATGCCCAAATGTAACTCCATCAACTTTGTACCACTAATAACTAACATTTATTGAACAATAGTTATATACCAGCACTGTGCTAAAGAACTTTTCCTATATTACATCATTTAATCATCAAAGTAATTTTATGCAATAGATCTTATAATTATCTCCAATTAATGGTAAGATTAGAGGGGTTCATAAATGTTAACTATCTTGCTCAAGCTCACTGTAGGAACTAGTTAATTTTGTCTGCTCAGGATTGCTTTGTCTTTCTTTTTATGCCCCAGTCTTCCTTTAAGGAATGTATCATATCTTTCTTCCCTCAGTCAATAACTGAGTTGAAGATGACCCTGTCCTGGTTCCAGAAAAGGAACTCTGCTTAAGGCCATGAAAACCGGAAGCCTGGCTCAAGGGTACGTTAATGTCCTACATTGGAGTAATCTGAATAAACCCCAGGGTAAATCATAGTTCTTTGGGACCAGAACAGTCCTCATTCTGAGGCGGTTGCTGAACTGATAAGGTGTAAACCTGAAGCCCATGGGGGCCATCTTGCCACAATTCAGAAAAAAATCAAAAGGAATGAGACAGTCTCCTAATGGCATCCGTCAGGCCTGGAGTTTGAACTACTCCTGGATTTGGGGTTATATATAAATGAAGAAATTCCTTTTTGTAAAGTCTGCTGGACTTGACTTTCTTTCTTTTGCACTGGAATGAATGATGAATGATCCAATCATTAAGCTGAAACAGGACAGAGCCAGGAATTAAACCCAGGTGTCCTCTTCTAATCCCTTTATATCACAGAGTCAGGAATTGACTCAATCCATTGTTACCTCTAAAGAACTGGAACAAATTAGAACAAGATTTAGCCACAGAATGTGACTGAGTCACAGAAGGTGACACAGAATCAGACCCTAAGTGAAAGATTTTCATGCAAGTCATTTAGTGAGGACATGCTTCCAAAGGCAACTAATAAGGTAGGGAGAAGCCAGAGCTGAAAAAGAAAAGAAACCAAGCAGGAGTGAAATTTCTGGCAAAGCTCCAGCTTGATGTCTGAGGGAGCTTTTGTGAATTACATTGCAGTCTGTCCTGCCTTGGGTAGGAAACTGGGATTTTTGATTGGGTTCTAGTCGGCCACTGGCAAATGGGCCAACCTCGGTGGAGGGAACATACATTCCCAGGTTTTTCCCCTCTTTACACATATTGGAGACACAGCTTCAGTAACCCAAGGAAAGTTCTCTGAAGAACTACTACAGAAAGGAGGTCTGAATTAGAGGAACCTTTCCTGGATATCTAGCATGATCAGGTTTTCTGGAGGAGAATCCTGGATAAGTTAAAACTGTAGACAGGTCTCAGCAAGCGATGTGAAATTGAAGTTCAACTTGTTTCTTTGACTCCTTACAATGTTTCCCAATTCATGGACAGAACTTCTCTAAGTCTATGATTTTATTTCATTTCTTTCGGTGCCAGAGAACACTTCACCGTCCACAAAGCCTTGACGCTACCAAATATCCTTAACTTCACTTAGCAATAATTTTCTTACATTTTCAGTGGGAAAAAGAATAGAGTACATATTGATAAGTTGTCTTAAAAATTAAATGACAAAATGCATTATCATAATACCTAGTACTGAGCTATTTGTAAGCTATAGCCAATGTGAGTTGAATTGTGTCCCTGAAAAATTCATATGTTGGAGCTCTAACCCCAGTACTTTTGAATGTGACTGTATTTGGAGACAGGGACTTTAAAGATGTGGTTAAGTTAAAGCCAGGCTGTTTGGGTGGGTCTTAATCCAATCTGCTTGTATACTTAGAAGACAAAATTTGGACACACAAAGAGATACCAGGGATGCCTCCACGCAGAGGAAAGACCATGGGCACACACACAGCAAGACGGCCATCTACAAGCCAGGGAGAGAGGCTTGAGGAGAAACCAAACCTGATGGCACCTTGATCTTGGACTTCTAGTGTCAGTAATGTAAGAAAATAAATTCCTGTTGTTCAAGCCACCCACTCTGTGGTACTTTGTTATGGTATCCTAGTAAACCACTCACATGCATATCAAAACTGCCTCTTTCTTAGTTTTTCATTCCAGGATCTCATCATTCCTGGGTATGTATCAGTAGATGGCTATATGTCAGGGAAAAAAAAAAAATGTGTCCTCTGTAGTGTTTTGGGCCTACCTACCAGGTTGAGTATATCAGAAAAAAAACCCTAGAAGAAAACAGAATAATTTTCCCAGAAGGAAATATTGAATAGATTCATATTCCATATTCACTGATACTGTAATCCCAGCAGGCAGGGAATTCTTCTCCATGCTATGGCTCAGAGACCACAGTAATGTTAGCATGAGGACCAGGTGGAATAAAGTCAGGGTTTAAGTGCATTTATTTTCAGAGAATTAGTAAAGGATGGGATGGAGTGAAGGTTAGTTCTTCCTTTGGTCTTTCAGGTCTAATTTTGACTCACCAGCTCTATAAATGCTTCTTAGGAACACTAGGTACTTAATAGAAGCTAAACAACCTCTCCATGACTTATCTATGATTCTGAAAAATGAATCTAGGGAATCAAAGTCATAAATCTCTGTATAACTGCCTTCCAAAGGAAATGATTTCTTGAATGATTTTTATTGGAATAGTAGATCCAATGCATATATCCAGAGATGCAACAAAGCTTCTCAAGATGGAAACAGCAAAATGAGTTAAAATATTAGAACAGAAAAAACAGAACTATGTGGTCCTCTTTTTGAAATCCTAATGATCCAACAATGGCTTGCTGTGTTCAAAAGCATCTTTATGTGTATTATGCCATTTGAAACCCAGAACAATGCAAGAGATACACCGGGAAGATAACTTAAGGTCAAAGAACTCATCAAGTATTTTGCCAGAGATCAAAACAGTAAGTGAGTGGAAATAAATAATATTTTACAACATTTCCTATATCTAGGCATTTGATACAACATTCAGAATGACAAAGGTAAATTACATCCAGATTGACTAATGTCCTGCCAATCAAGAAGACTTTATTTATCATACTGTTCTATCAAAAATATTGCTGTTCAATAAAACTTTAAATTGTATTCTTCATAACTGATGGACAGTAATTAACTACAAGAAGCCAAAGGCAGGAATAGAAGCAGGTTTCCTAAATACTGATTATTCTATAATATTCCAAGACAAGGAGCTGGAGCCTGTATTAGATCACTTTAGACCCACAAGTGATCTAGTTTTGTAGTCTCTTAGAGGAGTTGGAAAGATAAACTCTCCCAGCCGTTCTTCTTTCTGGTCATTTGTCCGGCCAGAAAAACCCAGCAGTGTACACACAGATGAGGGTCTGTACGAGTTAGGGTCTCTGGTGAGGAGACAAAAATCACAGCGCGGTAGACTTCGGCTGTGTCCGCTTGGCCAGGCTGCAGCGATTCAACCTAGGTGCTGCCGTGGAGGTATTTTGTAGCTGTGCTTAAAGTTCGTAATCAGCTGACTTTAAGTGAGGGATATTAAATCTGGGTGGTCCTGATTCAGTTTGCTGAAAGGCCTTACGAGCAGAGCTGAGGTTTGCCTGATGAAGAAATCCTGTCTGTGGACAGCAGCTCAGCCATGGCCAAGGGTGCCAGGCTGCCCTACGGAGTTCAGCCTTGCCTAGCCAGACCCCACATTCATGTAAGCTCATTCCTTGTTATAGATAAATAAACAAATAAGCAAACAGTGAGAATTTAATACAAGTATTTGTTAATTACATAAGCAAGTTGTTAACTGGGTAAATGGAAGGGTAAAGCAGAGAATACTGAGACAGCACAGAGTTAGCAACAGAGGAGGCAGTTACCACTAGTTCTCAGGGCACAAAGGGGAACGTGAGGCTGGAATTATTAAAATTGGGAAATTTATGCCAGCCTGGGACAGCCCTCTGGGAAGCAATGCTGGCTGACAGCTCCTGATGTCTGCATAGGCATTGGAAGGCTGGTTTGGAGAAGGGGTGGGGGGGGGGGGGCGACTGTAAATCGGCTTCAGCTGCTGCTTGTAGAAAGGCGCTGTGAGAGGGAAGAGGCCAGGATAGGGTGATGCTGATGGGAACTGCCAGCAGACAGGTAGGGAGCAAACAGGAAACAGCATGTCCACCCGCTCTGGGGACTTCCAGTCTCCACCTTCCTTATGTTTGGGAAACGAACAAGCATCCAGCTGGCAAAGCAAAAAAAAAAAAAAAAAAAAAAAAAAATGTGTTGCATCTGATGCAAACGTTCAGAAAGATAAAGGTAAATTAGATTCAGGCTGATTAATTTCTAATCAATCAAGAAGGCTTGACTTAATGCACTATTCTGTCCAAGCAGGTATGTTAGGCACGGAGACAAAGTAGCTTAATAACTGAACAGGGTATATGTATCGCTCAGAATATATATAAGTGAAAAAGCTGTGTTTTCCCAAAGAAGAACCAAAGAAAGTGTATAAGTGGACATATCTGCAGCATACCACTTCTTAAGTCTTCTACCTTCCTTAATATAGATAAGTCAAAATTATTTCCCACCACATTTCATTCTTTTCAAAAGCAGCCATTTGGGGGCACCTGAATGGCTCAGTTGGTTGAGTGACTTGATTTTGGCTCAGGTCATGATCCCAGGGTTTGGGATTGATCCTAGGCTTTGGGCTCCACACTGAGCGTAGTTCCGGCTTAAGATTCTCCCCCCCCCCCCCCCCCCCCGCCCCTGTCCTTCCCCCACTCTTTCCCTCTCAAATAAATAATTGAGACTCTATCAATCCACTGGAGTCAGCAATAGTCATACTAATTGCCAAAACGCTTTAAGCAAAATACTCAACCAAACTAATGATATTCTTGGTTTGGGTTAGAAGTGGGACAGAGTAGGAGTATACACTAGCTACTCAGGGGTTGTGCAATGTCCCAGCTGTGAGTAGGAAGTGCCACAGGAATAGGAAACATGATAAAGTGGTAAATATTAGAAAGTGAGAAATGGCCAGACTGGGAGACCAACTTGGCATAAAGAATGAGGAAAGAGGAAAATCTGCATGACCCTGAGGTGGTTTGTGTTTTGTTTTGAGCAAAACGAGGCAGAGACGATCACAAAAGCAGCAGCAGCTCACTGAGTGCGGCTCACAGATGTTTGCAGCACAAAGTCTCTTGTGTGCCTTCAACATCAGCCTGAAGTTCCTTGAAAATGCCGTGTCCGTGTGCCTGTAACTCTTCATGGGTTCTGCCTTCTGCCTGAATGCTTTTCTTTCCTTATCTTTCCATGAAAGACCTACCTAAACTTCCAGTTGGTTCAATCTTCTCCTCAGTAACACCTCCTGTGACCCGGGGCTGCAGCACTGCACAGCCCCAGGAGAGTATTCACATTTGTTTTATGTAACTGTTGTCCCTGGGAGTTATGCGATCTGACAGTCTCCCTCTGATTTCCCCTAGGCAACAGACATGCTGCTTCCTCTTCTTTCCTTCCTTCCTTCCATCCTTCCTCTCCTTCCTTCCTTTCTCCTTCCCTCCCTCCTTTCCTCTCTCCCTTCCTCCTTCTCTCTCTCTCTTTATATATAGGTAGATATATGTCTCTATCTCTACCTACCTACCTACCTACTTACCTACCTACCTACCTACCTACCTACCTATTATTATCAGTAATCTAGGGCTGCTATATCAAAACATAACACAGAGCACAGCATGGGTGGTAGAAACAACAGAAATTTATTTTCTCACAGTTCTGGAGGCTAGAAGACAAAGACCAAGGGGCTGTGCTGTCATGGTTGATTTCTGATGAGGCCTCTCTACCTGGCTTGTAGATAGCCACCTTCTCCCTTCCTCCTTACATGACCTCCTTCTGGGTACACTCTAAGAAAGAGAGATCTCCAGTGTCTCTTCCTCTTATTAATAAAGATACAAGCTCTGGAAGATTGAAGCCCATTCTTTATGAACTCATTAACCTTAATCACTTCCCTGAAGGTCCTATCTCTAAATACAGTTACATCAGGGGTTAGGGCTTGAACGAAGAATTTTGGGAAATACAATTCATTCTATGACACTAAGTATCTATATTTGTTTCATGCCTGTTCACCCCTCGAGCCTGATTATACAGAGTATAATGTTTGTACCTAATTGAAAGGCTGGCACAGCTCCTTTAGAATGCACATTTGGAAGAATTAGCTGATTTGGATGAAAGATAATAAATTCAACATTACACATATAGATCTTAAGATGATGGTAGGACAGTGTCTAAATGGGGAATTGGAAGGAGGAACAGAAGCCCAGAATAAAAAGTGAAGTTGAAGATGCATTTGAGAAAGTTTAGAAACAGAAGTCAACATAACCATTGGCACATTGGTACAATCAAAACAACAGATTCTACCACATTCTTTTATTGTAGCTCCTGTCATTGTTCTGGCATTCAGTTCTTGAGCTCGCCACTAAACTGAAATTCTTTCATCTAATGAGGGCAGTGTGCAGGGGAATGGCATTGGCTCAGTGGAATTCATTTTCTTCATAAAAAATCAAGCTTAACTCCACTCTGCTTTGCCAAAGGGTGCCATGACAGTGAATCCACATGCCTTTCCCATGGTGTTCTCCACTTCCCCAACATGTCAAACTGTCTTGTGATAATGCCTCACTAATTTTATGGGATAAGATGGTTTATTACATTGCTTTTTAAACCTATTAGGAAAAAGCAGATTTTATCGTAGGAAAAAAAAATCTCCAGATTTGACATTCCACGTCTTCTTTCCAATTAATGGTTAATTAAGATTTAAATTCTATTCAATCATCCCCACCTAGTTTTGTGCCATCATAAATCCTTTGACTGGATAGGCTGTGATGCAGATAAACCACAGGCACAGGTTAGAGTGAAGAAAAAAGGAATGGTATCTTATACGATTTAATGCCATTCAGTTGCAATTATTCATGTAAAACTGGATATAAATGGACTTATTCTACATCGGGCATTTAGGATTTGCCTTTTAATAGTCATTGGCATAAGTATGTAAGTTCAGAGTGTTCACTAGTGAATGGTGGTGTATGATTATTTGCAGAATGACGTATCACTTGGAAAGAAAAAGGAGAGCAGCAGCATATTGAATAAATAACAGAGAATATAAAATTCTCTCTTCGTATTCAGAGTAGAGCCCCAGTGTGGGGCTTGATCCCACAACCCTGGGATCATGACCTGAGCTGAAATCAAGAGTTGGGCACTCAACCTACTGAGCCACCCAGACTCCTCTAGAAAACAGAATTTTAAAAGTTATTTTTAGCAAACACTAATTTGAATAGCATCCAAACGCCTAAATTTCATCAACCCCATTTTTCACTTTTATATAGTGTTGCAATATTATACCTTCTTCTGATGATAAGAAAGAACACTGAAGCGGTGGTGCATTTAAGGTGTTATTGTCTTTTGGTGATGTCTGTGAATCCCCATTTTACTTTTTAGAGAGTTTACATTGGCTCCCATGTGACTGATACTCGATTTTCTAATATTTAAGATTTATCTGTCTCTTTACTGACATCTACCTTCCAGTTGAAATCTTTTTATAGGAGTTTTCATTCGCGGTTTTGTAAAACTATTATTTCTCTATTATTTATCTCATTTTTGTTTGCCATTTATGCAATCATGGGAAGTCAGGAATGCTTTGAATCATGGCTTGCAACATGTATCATTTATACAGCAATCTTATAACAAGAAGACTGTAGCAAACAGAATGGCGTCAAGAACATTAATCAAATTGTGATATTATTCACTCGGGCTTAATGAGACAGCTGCCCAACTATGCTGGGATCTTTCGGATTTGTAGGCGACTGAGACTAACCTCATGAGAACTGACCACATCTTACACAACAGATTATCTCTAAGGCAGTCATATCACTTGAGACTCATTACGTTTTAGCCAATATTACTTATTTGTATCTCTGGACAAAGACACAAATGTGGAAGCTATCTTAAGCTGCATTTCTAGTGCTTTAGAAGACTTGTATACCAGTATTGGCCACGAATGTCATATACTAGTGTCAAATAATAACAGAAGAGTTTAAAAAAATATATTTAAAACCAAGACTACAAGCTAGTGACAGGGATTTCTATCGGTAAACTAGCTTTTGGTTGCAAGGCATAGGTTCCTTAGAACAATGGTTTCTAAATGCCCACCCACAGATCCATTTGGTTTCACAGGGCTTCCTTTCATTAGTCTGTAGTAGAACAAAACAACTACGGGCAGCACGATACATCTATCATAGAATTAAATTTATCTCATTCAGAAGAGAGTTCTTCTACCCCAGATGCACGTCTTTTGGTGTTAAAATGGTTTTGTATCATGAAATGTCAATAAAGACGGTATGAGATTTTATTTATTTGTGCCTTTTGTCATGTTTTTTAATGACAGAAACTGGCACCCCTACATGCATCCTCCATTTTATATGAAATTGTACTTATCTCAAGAATCTTACAGTTGGAAGCTGCTCAGTGCAGGGATCCCTCAGGAGCCTTTGGAGATCAGCTATCCCCTTTGCTCTCCAACACACAGCCCCTTCCCAGCCTCAGGTTCATGCCACAGAAACACAGAAGATTCTGTTCTTACAGAATTTTGCAAACAATAGGAGAGAGCCTGCCCCGAGCAACAAATGTCTTCCTTCTAGGCAATTCTAGCAGTAGCATGGGCCATCAGAAGTGTGGCTTGTCATCTAGAAGAGCAGTCCGGTGTGGGAGATAACCTTGTCTAGAGAAGGAAGAGAGAAGGAATCTACTTCTGTCTTTCCTTAGGCAAGGACAAAATTATCTCGACTCTTCTTAGTTCACTTTAAACCTCACATCCCATTTACAGAAAAACATGATAGGATTCAGAAAGCTTTTGTGGTTTGTTTATGATCTCATAGTGAGGGGTAGACGTAGAAATCACAAATCTCTGACTTTTCTGAGTTGCAAGCGACAGCTTTTAAGAAAAGAATCTTGGAGGGAAGATTTGGAAATAATCTGCTGAGGCATACAGATGGCAAACAACTCAAGTAAATGTTATGGGGGTTGTGAGAATGAAGCATCTGAAAACGTAACTATTATTGGTGAAATATTACCCTAATATATTATTTCATGAAATGATCCTTGTGTTTACCCATGCCCTGAAACATTCTGCATCCATCTACAACGTTTATTCTGCTGGAGATAAATAGCTTCTAGTCTCCCTACTTAGTTCTACATGGTTAAATGACTCCTTCAGTTCACAGCTATTTTTTAATTAAAGGAAATTCATGTTCCCCTCTGGCTATGGTTCTCAACACTGAGAAACGGTCATGTAACAGAATCAAGGCAAATTTCCGCCTACAACCAAAAGCTTTGTGATCACGCAGTTTTCTAGGGATATTGGGTCTGGCGGTTCTGTGGCTAATGGACCTGTGCTGGCTTTTCCAAGAGAGAAGAAGCAGACGATGTGTAAGATTTGCTGAATGAAAGAACAGTTGGGGAACACAGGTAAACAGGTGGGGTTACCTTAAAGCTGTCCCCTCATCCTGCTCTGCAATATGGGTGCAGTGCAACAAAGCACTGTCTGCGCCCTACCTACAAAAGACTTAAACCTGAAGGCTGATTTAGAACGCGATTTTGAGTGGTCCATTTTACTTCCCACTGCTTTCTTCAATACTCTTAGTTTTCTTTTCTCTTGCGAAGTGTTCCGGATGTTATTAATTTGTGGTTGTGAGGTCTAAAGATTGTTATTACGCTGTTGGCTGTTATACCTCAGATCCAAATAGGCCCCGAGAGGCCGTTATTCTCAGCAAAACTAGTCTGTCTAGATTTTATCTGGGTTGCAGGTGTCTGCAAAAATCAGCCTTCAGAGCAGGTCCTTTTATTAAGATTTCTAGTTTTGCCTTGCGCATTTCTTTTATTTCACCTGCCCCCGGGGAACATTTAATAAGCAACAAGTATAAAGTTGCTCCCGAGCCCCAGCCAGGTCCCCCTTCAGGAGCCTGGAAGTTTGACATTTTGTTTTGACTTTGAATTGGAGAGCCAGAAAGAGGGAACCAGGGAGGTGTTGTGGAAAATAGCGTGTGGGAAGTGACTACCACAGAGGCCAATGCCGGTCTCAGTTTGGATTAGTCAGTTTATTTCAATGAACAAGCCTATGAAACAAGATGAATATGTTTGAATATTTGGAGAAATGAGAGCCCTGAATAAAGAACTTTAAATACTGCTGTCTGTGCAAACTAGTCTTTCTGGAGGAAAAGGGGAAATGAGGTATTCAAAAGGGAGCTGCTGACTGCTGCATAACCCTAAACCGTGAAAATGCTCTACAGTGTCATTGCCGTATCCACAGAAGGGACTGAGAGCTGGAGTGCTACCAAGGACCAAGAGGAAAAAGTGCCGTATACTTGAGGAAATTGAGGGGAAGTGAATACTGTAATAAGACACTGTAAGCCGTTTTGTGAGTCAGGTTCTGCTATCCCAGTCTTGCCTTGTACAGCTCCTTATAGCTGGATGATCTGGATTGGCTTCAGGCATCCCCATTCCTGGGCCAATCCTGAGAGAGGGAGGAAATGCAGCAGGAGCCCCACAGTCCCTGTGAACTGGGAAGTGCAATTGATTTGGAATCTTCGATGTGACTTCCATACTCTGTATTCTGCCCCGCTGTCCTGCCTGGTGCTCTAACCTTTCTGGAAAAAGAGAGTCTTCTACCCCTAGTCTGTTTGACTTGTGTCTTCATGCCCTCCCCTACTTGGGTTGACCAGGGGAGTGGACCTAAGAATAGAGTTTGTCTCTTTCCTACCTCCTGAAAACTAGTAGGGGGTCCTATCCAACATGAACAGTCTTTCACAATGGCATCCATTTCTGACACCACTCCTGCCTCCCAAAAGCCTGACTTTCCTTGGACCTATGAGCAACAGTGTACCAAAGTGGTTAATAATGCAGGTTACTGCCTGGGTTCCAATCCCCGCTCCATCATCTACTAAAGCTGTTTAGTTTTAGTTATTCAACCTATCTCAAATCTCAGTTTTCTAACCAGGAACATAGAAGTAATAATATACTTAACCCTTTGAGTTGGAAAGAAAATCAACTGAGAACATAGTAAATTCTTGGGAAGAATGAGTGACAGTTATGTTGACGGTTTGCTATCCCCGTACTCAGTATGTCTGATCAAATCCCCCATTTTGAATGTCTGTGATTATTTGGACCAGCATACAACTAAGGAAGGACAACAAGGATCATATTACTGTATTGCCCAGCTGCCTCTTCGGGTGCACAAGGAGATTAGTAGAGATAATAGTAATTTGGGGAAGAAATGCTTTAATATACGTATTTTTTACTTTCGAAAGTGACCTTTTAGAAAATTTGAAATAACATTAGACACAAGAGGCAAAAAGATTGCTACACAGAAATACCAATATACCCTTTATCCAGAGATCCTTTCAAGTTTTGCTCATGGTCCCAGCCATGTCCAGGGATATGACAACATGGACAATAGCACCATTCCCAGATTCCATTTGGCACCCAGCTGTCATGTGTCTCTAGGTTCCTTCAACTGGGGGGCAATTTCTTAGTCACATCTTGACCTTCATGACCTTGACATTTCTGAAGTTGCTGGGCATTTCTTTCATAGAGTTTTTCTTATTGTAGTTTTGCTTACTGTTTCCTCCAGAAGAGAACCACGTTATGCATTTTTGGTGAGTATATTGCAGAAGGGAGGTAGGTAGTGTTCTCATTGAATTCTACCAGGTGGCACATGTCCCATTACTGAGGGTACTAATTTGATTCCTTGATAAATACAATGTCTGTGAGGATTCTCCTCTGGAACAATACTTTGGAGTTACTAAGCATTTTTCTGTGGAGAGACTTTTGTTTCATGCAAATGCCCCATTCTTCAGCACACTTTCACTGCTAGATGCAGTAGCTATTGAATTTATTATCACCACAATGCATAGAAATGGTGGTTTTCAAATTGCAATACTTTTCCTGTATTTATTATTTGATAGTAAATAATAGTTTCTTTAATCTCTACTTATTTGTATTAGTTCAATGGCTTAGTTTCTTTAATCTCTACTCATTTTTATTAGTTCAATGGTTTATAACCCACCAATATGATTATTTATTTTGATGCTTAAATTTTTAGGAACCCCTTCGAACTAGATAATTTCTCCTAACGTGTTTCCTTCATTCTTTCAGGACTTCCTTTGTTTTTGGCACAAGATGTTCCAAGTTCATTTTCTACTTTCCTTGACCCTAATTGGGATAAGCTACTTCTCCATGAAGGCTTGGTTCTTTTAGTGGAGAATAGTATGTAGAAATAGAAACAGAAATAATAGAAACCAGGGTCTGGATGTAAGGTATGTTCATTGATACTGGGGCCTTGATGTCTGACGTGTGCCTTTCACTTACATTTTTTATTAAATCTCTTATTTCATTCTACACTACAGAATTTATAATTCATTTGAATCTTCCTCTGTTCCATATTCGTATTTACTTCTTCATCAGTGATAAACCAAGCCCCGTCATCCTCAATATATTTCTTATTTGCTCAATCCCCTTATGTAGGCAAGTTCCCAGCTTACCAAGTTTCCTCACCCCACCCCCAGCCCTGATACTCCATCGTGGCACAACCACCATTACTGGACCTGCCTGATGTCAGGAAGGAAGGAAGGGAGAGAGGGAGGAAAGAAGGAGGAAGGGAAGAAAACAGAAGATTAACAGAATTGTCTTAATTTGGTCATGGTTTCAATGGGTGCTTATATTACTTAAAACATTCCTAAAACTACCGTTAAGTTTTACTTTTGTTGATCATTCCGTTCCTATGAAATTGGTGTTGGTTTTGTCTTTTGATTATTATTTGGTTCCTCTCACATTCTTTGTCATGACCAGGTTCTCAGACACTGAAAGTAATAATGGGAGGGAGAGGTAATCAGTATGGTAGGTCATGCACACAAACCTTGGACCTTTCATTGTGCCTGGATGATAGAGTACTGAGTGACAACTCTTAACGAATCCTATGCTGTGTGTGTGTGTGTGTGTGTGTGTGTGAGCGTGTGTGTCTGGGGAAGGAAGCAGAGAATAGTTTGTCAAAGGAATGGTAAGGTCTATTTCCAAAAGAAGGAAGAAAAAAAATGTGTATCTTCTTTTCAATCCACATCTCTCTCCTGATTCATTGTGACAGTCTCCAAACTCATCTTTACCTTTGATCTTAGCTTTTTTAGTGGAGGCCATTCATTATTCTCCACCAAGCTGACAACACTTCTTTATCCTCTACCACTCTGGGTCCGATTTTGTCTGGTGGGCATCTCCATTGTATCATTAATGGCACTAATTTGAATTTTGTCGTTATCAAGAAACTCTGAAGTTCTCCGGAACAGGAATCTTTTGATTCACTTTCAATCCCAAGCCTGAAAGTACCTCGAATTTAATAAGTGCACAATAAACATTTGCTGAATGGATAAATTAATGGATGTATGAGAGAGACCTAAGGAAGCTAGAGTTAGATACTGTCATCTCTTCCTTTGCAAGTTAGTATTTACAGTTGAGTATTTTGGAGCAAGGTTCAGGAGTCTGCACTTTTAACTAGAGTCCCCAAGTGATTCTACTTAGGTCACACTTCAGGAAAAATTGAGATATGCTTCCATGTTCTTGATTTCAAATTTTAAAAACTAACTTCATTCTCCAGTGCCACCATTAGAGCACTTTCTTGAGCGCTGAAGACGCTAAATGATTGTATGTTTTAAGAGGCATTGGGATGCAACCCTGATTACCTATTAGCCTTCCGGGATGCACATTAACACAGCATTATTTTCCTTCTACTGTATCATGTAGGCCACTTAAATATTTCTTTACATTCTTCCAAATAGCTCTTCGCTACCTATGCATTTCACAGCTGAATCTAAAGTGCAACTTCCCATTTCTAAGAAATACAGACATACAGTTACTCTCGATTTGTAAAATGCAATAAGCAACCTTTTAGGATTACAAAATTGTTAATGCATGAGAACAAAGGCAATGGGCTTAAAAGTGTTGACACCTAAAGGACATTTACAGATAACCTGGTCTCATAGACTATGCACAGGACTAGATAAGTGGCAAATGTGTTTTTTTTTTTTAATTTTATTCATTTATTTTGAGAGAGAGAGAGAGCGAGAGAGCACAGAAGGGGCAGAGAAAGAGAGGGAGAGAGAAAGAATCCCAAGCAGACTCCGTTCCATCAGTGTGGAGCCCTATGAGGGGCTCAAACCCAAGAGAACTGTGAGATCATGACCTGAGCTTAAGTCAGACACTTAACCAACTAAGCCACCCTGGTGCCCCAACATGTTTTGTTATCATGGCATATTTTTTTTCCTTTCTAAGTATTCAGGCTCATATTAATAGATTAGATAGTTTTCTGCATGACTGGATTGCTTTATATACTTTCTCACTAAATGATCCCATAAGGAAAACCAAGATTTATTCCCACTTATATCCACATTTTGTTCAATAAAAAAACAGAGAGTTGTGAAAGTTATGTATGAATTGCATGTTCTCTTTGTCTAATAAGATGGACAGTGTTTGTGTTTGAAGAAACATAATAAGAAAAAGCAGGCTTGTTTATGTCTGTGATGTCTATAGGTATGAGCATGTCAACTGGTGAGAGAAGAGTCTGCACTCGTTCCTGTGGGAGGATTCACTCTGGAGAGTGGGAATCTTCAGCGACAAGGTTTTACCCCAGGTCAGATCAGCCAGGCACTTGGCTTCTTGCCATTCTACTTAAGTGGCTGAAGTAGGGAGGTCAAGGCCATGGCCACCACTTCAAAGCCCCAGAGCCAGGCTCTGGGCCTCTCACTGAACCAGTCACATCCCATTTTCACATCTGATGCAAAGAGTTGTCTGTTCCACTCACCTGCTGGCCTTTGCATTTTATCATTGTATTTTAAAGCCTCTATTCTTCCCATGTCTCCTCTTTCCCTCTGCACATGGAAGTTTACAACAGAGCCCCAGGTCCCTCAATAAGTGGATCATACGCTCAAAGTATGATGCCTATTTGGCAAGAGGAGTTTGGCACTCCTCCTACACCGATTTACAGAAAAGAAAGAAAGGACGTTATCACAGATAAAATCTGTGGATTAATCTTTCTCTCTCTCTTTCATTCTTATTTGAGAGGGGAAAAGGGGGCCACATTTTAGAGAAATGGAGTCAGAGAAAGCATTTTTTAAAGTCTATCACAATAGAAAAAGTGGAAATAAACCACTTGTACACAGTAAGGGCTACTGCAGAAGTGACATAATATAGTATATCTCTATCATTGCTCAAACAATGACACAAAAATTCTACCACAGCCACAATATTTATAGAATTTTGAGTGTCAAGCAATGCCAAAGCAAAGTGAAATTGAGTCACAAGCAGCTATTAGTCAATAAAGGTTACTCTCTGGATGGTGCGTTCTCCTAAGGGGATCTCTGCATTAGAAGCTACAGTTTCAGAGTCCGGTTATCCCTGAAATTCTCTGCCTGTGTTAATAGATGTTTATCCTCAGTCACCAGTTTATTCAGTAGACTGTTGTGTGCATGTGGTTACTGAGTGAGTGTTTAATCAGTGCTCACTAAACTGGCAGAATTTGGCTCCAGTAACAGTAATGCTCTCAAGAGAGAATGTACTATTAAGACAGTTCATTAAGAACAACAGGGACCAAGTACATTTCTTTCATCCTTGAGTATACCTATTCAACCATGACAAACCAGCTGGGCTGGTAGTCAATGAAAAAAAGAGAAAAAGCCTAGCTTATGTTAGTCTTTATTCTGCTAACTTGTTTTCTACAGATCAGGCTATGCCACTGACATTCCTCAGGGGAATTAGCAATGTAATTGCCACTTAATTACAGTGCTCTATCATAGATCAATTTTTACTTTAGAGAATTATGCTGGGAAATGTGCCTTAGGAGTCTTATTTCTCTGTACATATCGAGAGAGTTTCTCTTTGCTATCTTAAAATAAACATTTCACAGGAAAGATAGACTAAGGCTGTTTGTATCAGAAAAGCCAGAGCTGTCAAAGCTCCCTTAAATTTGATTTCTCTAGAAATGGAAGCATTCACAGAACCACAGGACTGGGAGAAATTTAGAGGAAGCTGCTCACCATGGAAGAGGGGGAGAGGAAATGCTCAAAGCTTGTCTTCAGTGAGCAAGGAAAGAAAAGACAGGCATGTTTTCTTGGAGAAAGGGAGAGAGGGAGTTTTTTGCTTCTTCCTACCTCGGATCCCAGATCAGATTATTCCCCAGAATGCATCAAAATCCATTAAGAGACCATCTCTCATAGCAGATTTGGGCAAGATTTCATAATGAATGGAAGCGTAGTTAAAGCCATCCTCACCACTAACTTGCTCTGTAACCTTGGACAAATTTCTTAGTATCCTGGTACGTCAGGTTCCTCATCTATAAAATGGGAATAATACTAGTATATACTTACAACAGAAAAGTTTGTTATAAATATCAAAGAAACGAATGTGCATAAAGCTTAGCCTCTTGGTCAGACTCTTATTGTTTGGTTGATTTTTTTTTTTTAGTAGAAGTTAACATAAATTAACTTTTTAAAGTTGAAATGTATTTGACACATGACATTATGTACATTTAAGGTATACATGTTAATTTGCTACATTTATATATTTAATATGTTTGCCATTGTAGCAATAGTTAGCACCTGTATCACATCACATAATTATCATTTCTCATTTTAATAACCTCTTTTAATGTTTAGGCTTAGCGTTGCAACTCTCAATTATATTACTAAACTGTAATTCTGTCATTCTTTTGTTCCTCTTCAATGGTAATTTTTGCCAGCAGTTTGAATTTTTCTATCAGTTCTTCCTCTAGTAATTTATTTAAAAAATCAGAATTGTGAAAAAAATTGAGAACTGATAAATTTAATTTTAACCGGACAATTTATCTTACAGAGCAAAACCATGTTTTTGGTACAAGTAGGTAAGGGCAAATAAAGAAATTAATATTTACTAAGTTCCCTCAACATCTACCACATTTCCATATGGTAGATGATAAAATTTCTTTCCACAGTGAAAAAAAAAATCAGGCTCAGGGAGATAAAATGGCATTTTTAATGCATCAATAATTTTCTAAGATTTTCAATGATAAGGACCTTTCCAAAGACATAAAAATATCACAGATCACTTTGTCACGATAGTCATAAGCATTGTTATTGTTGAATGAGAATAAACATAGTGATAACAGTTGAGTATAATTGTATATTATATGAATTATAATTGTAGCAAAATAAAAATGAAAAAAGCAGCTTATATTTTTATTCAGCCTATAAATTATGATGTACACATTAGTCCAAACCTAGACTTCTTGCAATAACTCTGCGTGGACCTCCAGGGCTTTTTAATCAACAGTTTTAGGAACCTCACCCTATATAATTATGTATAATTATAATTATTAATTATTATAATCATTGATTATATAATCATACTATTGATTATATATTATTATATTATTGCTTATTATGTAATTGATTATATGATCTAGTCATATAATCATTGACTATGTAACATGTTTCACAGCAGTTTTGAAGCATTTTTAAATATTTGGTTTTTTCACAATTTCATTTAGATTAAGTTTACTAACAATATAATATTTATATAAATGAGATTTAATAAATATCAACTTGAATGGATATCTTTCATTGCTATTAAAATAAGCATTTACTCACGTAGAGTATGTGTGTTTTAGGGAATATTTTTGTGGGGCCTCACGTTAACAAGAAAAACAGTTTTATAAGGCAGGGAGTAACAATTTTAGATCCAACCATTAGTCAGAAAGCTTTTTGTAAACAAATCTGCTTTATATTCTAGTCACAGTAACATTATGAAATGAGTAGTTATCATAAACATTGATTTAAAAAATCACCAGCTTGGGGTGCCTGGGTGGCTCAGTTGGTTAAACATCCAACTCTTGATTTTGGCTCAGGTCGTGATCTCACGGTTCATGAGTTCGAGCCCCCTATCTGGCTCTGTGCTGACAGTGCAAAGCCTGCTTGGGATTCTCTCTCTCCCTCTCTCTCTGTTCTTCCCCCATTTGCATGCTCTTTCTCTCTCTCTCAAAATAAATAAAATATAAATTAAAAAAAATCACCAGCTGATGAATTCCTTTTGTTTGATCTGCTTTAAAGTTCTGAGAAGAACTGGAAATTTCATCCCCTCTGACTCTATCTTATCTTATCTTTTATCTTATCTTATCTTACATCTTATCTATCTATCTTATCTATCTTTTAAGTAGGCTTTGAGCCCAGCCCAGAGCCCAGCTCGGAGCCCAGCATGATGTCTAAATTCATGACCCTGAGATCAAGACCTGAGCTGAGATCAAGAGTCAGACACTTAACGGACCGTGTCTGTCTTTATTACCTGATACGACTGACAGTGTTGATTTCAGATACCACTTCTTCTTCTCTTTTTTTTTTGAAGCAAGAAGGCAAAACACAGTAAAATACATACTGTAGCACTTCCTTTACTTTTGTTCTTTCCATTTGTATAATTTATGTAGATAGACCATAAGAAACAGAATATAATAAGACTACTGTACCATACCTTCCTAAAAGCAGTTGACAAAATCCATACATTAAGAGAACAAAGCAGTATTGTCTCATGGCAAATGACTATCCTGACATGTATAAAGCAGAGTAAGCTACTAAACTTGTATAATTTACTCAGTTAACAACTAATGGCTTCTTTTTTGCTAGGAGTTTGCCACCAGAACACAGGTCTTAGGAAAACATCACTAAATTGGAGCCAAAATGGAAAAGGAAAAGACTCATATCATATTGCTATCATTGGGCATGTAAATTCAAGCAAGTCTATTACTACCAGCCATCTGTTCTACGAATGTGGTGGAATCAACAGAATAACCATCAACATTTTTGAGAATGAGACTGCTAAGATGGGAAAGTCTGCTTTAGATATGCCTGGGTCTTGGAAAAACTTAAAGCTGAGTGTGAATATGGTATCACCACGGATCTCTTCTTATGGAAATTTGAGACCAGCAAGTATGTGGCCATCACTAATGCTCCAGGACACAGAGACTTTATCAAAAACATGATCACAGGCCTGTCTCAGGCTGACAGTGTTGTTCTGACAGTTGCTGCTGGTATTTGTAAATTTGAAACTGGTGTTTCCAAGATTGAGAAGACCAATTAGCATGCCCTACTGGCTTACGTGTTGGGTTTGAAACAACTAACTGTTGGCCTTAACACCATGGATTCTACTGAGCCACTCTACAGTTAGAAGAGAAATGAAGAAGTCAGGCTCTACATCAAGAAAAGTTTCTATAACGTTAGCACGATAGCATTTGTGCCCATTTCTGGTTGCAATGGTGGAACATGCTGGAAATAAGTGCTCAAGATGTTGGTTCAAAAAATGGAAATTCGCTATAAAGATGGAAGTGCCAGTGGTGCTACACTGCTTGAAGTTCTGGAAATATCCTGCCACCAACTCATACAATTGACAAGTCCTTCATCTGTCCCTTCAGGTTGTTTATAAAATTGGTAGTATTAGTATAGCTGCTGTGGGCTGCATGGAGACTAGTGTTCTAAACCAAGCATAATGGGGCACCTGGCTGGCTCAGTGGAGTGGAACATGCAAATCTTGATCTCAGGGTCGTGAGTTCAAGCCCCAGCATAGAGCTTACTTAATAAAAGAAAAATAAACCAGGCATAACGACCATCTTCACTTCGGTTAACATTACAACTGAAGTAGTGTCAATTGAAATGCATTTTGAAACTTTGTGCGAAGCTCTGCCTAGGAACACCACGGACTTCAATGTCAAGAACACGTCTATCACAGAGGCCTGTTGTGACCCTGTGGCTGATAACAGCGAAAATGACTCCACTGATGCAAGCGGCTGTCTTCACTGTTCAGGTGATTATCCTGAACCATTCAGGCCAGATCAGTGGGGACTATCCATGTGAGCTGGAGTGTCACATTGTTCACATTTCTCATAAGTTTGCCAAGCAGTGAAAGAAGATTGATAGCTGCTCTGGTAAAAAAGATGAAAGTTGGCCCCAATTCTTGAAATCTAGTGGTGCTACTAACATTGAAATGGTTCCTGACAAAATTGTGTGTGTTGAAATTTCTGCTATTATCATCTGGGTCATTTTGCTGTTCCTGATATGATGGAGACAGTTATTATGGGTATCATCATGGCAGTGGACACCAGAGGCTGCAAAGTCACCAACTCTGCTCAGAAAACCCAGATTGGCTGAGTGAATATTATTTAGAACATGGCACTCTGTCTTGGCTTGTGGAAGAATGTCTCAGAGCCGTTTGTCTCGCTTGGCCATTTCAGTTTAATACCTAAAGACTGGTGAATGATAGAAGTGCTATGTAAAACATACAGAAAGGAAGGAATGTTTTCCCGACCATTTTTTTGTGGCAATTTTAAGTTGTTAGATTTTAAAATCAGTACTTTTAAAATAGAAACATCTTGACCAAAATCGGTCAGAGAATTTTGAGACCAATTAAAACAAAGTTTGATAAACCTGTGTCTTCTTTTGGTCAGCACCAAAGCTTCCCATAGAATTTCCTGGGCAAAGATGTAAGGAGAAAATAATGTTGCCCATGATCTATTTCTGGTATTCCATTTGCCAGAACTTGATGAATTGGATATTTTAGAGTTAAATGATTATTCTCAGGGCAGTGATTAAAGTGTTTTTTCTTCATTTACATCTAATAAAGAGGATCATCTCTTGATTTAGATACTCCACGAAAAGTTATGGGAGGGATCTGTCATTTTCGATTTTCACATTTCTTAGGATAGAAGAACTAAGAGTAACTTGTTATGTTATGTATAACTTCATAAGAGGGCCAAAATTCTGCAGTATTAGAAGCCATGTATGTGACATAGAGAATTTAATTTTATGTATTCTATAAATATTTAGTTAACTTGTTGGTACAATCTCTTACACTTAGTTTCCCAGTTCTTAAATGCATTGTCACATTTCCAAATAATGCAGTCAAGTTTATTAAAACAAAAGAGTCTGAATTATAAGGTTAAGTATTTTGGATTGGCCTACTTCTAAGAGTTAATGCTGTCCAGTTTCTAGGAAAATAAAGATACTAAAAGTTGAAAAGTAAAAAGAATAAAAGAATAAAAAGAATAAAAAAGAATAAAATAATTCTTTTTCTTCTAAGGGTGGAATAGCTTATTGCATATTAGTACCTTTACCATAAACCAATAGAAAAGCTGGAAAAAAAAATCTGTTTGATACCACTGAAGAGATATCAAGGCAACTAAGATTTCAAGAGTTAGGATCCTGGAATAAAGAAACAAAAATTAGGGCAAACCCCACATTATAACTAGTCTAAAAATTTTACAACTGCTTTTAAAATGCCCTTAAGGCGTTTTAAGCACTTTAAGATAGGCTAAAAGGACAAGCAGAATGTGGTAATAAGAAATTAGCAAGCTGAGTAGAGATTCCGGCAACTATGTGGGACCGTGAAAACAAAAATTACAATTAGGGCCAGTGAAGGACATTCTGACTTCCAGTTTATATCTAAAAGGTATACATTCTAAAAATAAGATCAATCAAAAATAGACTAACCTTCATAAAAGAGTGAAATCCAGCTTTGAATCCTATTTAAACTGCCTCTATTTTAATAGCTTTCCTGAAAGCAAAATTACATACTCTATGAAAAAAGATAATGTCAGTAAGGGCCTCAAATTATGTTTGCAATTATATATATAAGTTATCTGAAATTCGACAAAAAATGATCAAGTATGCCACAGGAATAACTAGCCAAAGAAAAACAAAAGCACAAGAGTTAAAAACAGACAATAAGAGTGGATCCATCAGTGATTATAGATATTGGAGTCATCAGTTGTGAACATTCATATAATTGACTGATATAGTCAATAAAATAGATGACAAAATGAAGAAATTCAATATGATATAACTGGAATGTATGAAAATATTCTAATGGAAAACACAAAATTTAAAAATATAGCAAATGGCATAATAAACTTTTTTTTAAAGGGCACACATTTAACAGTAATTTACATGCAGCAGAATTGAGAAACATGAACCAAAAATAAAGTCACTAGAAAATATACAGATTAAAGCATGCCCCCCCCAAAAAACAAAACAAAACAAAACAAAACAAAGAAAAACCCCCAAAAGATGAAAATACAAAAAATACCCTAAGCAATCCATAGGTAAGAAAGAAAAAAAGCCCATTACATGTGAAATTGCAGTTTTAGAAGGAGGGGAGAGTGTGAAAAGGCAGAAGCAATTGCTGATGAGATCAGAGCTGAGAATTTTTTTTAAAACTTAGAAACCATAACAATCCACAGATTAGAGAAATTCTATGAATCCCCAGAAGTGTAAATCAAACAAAACTGTACCTAGGAACCTGGGCAATTTATATTAAAATTTATGAAAACCAAAGGCACAAAACAAAAACCCTGAAAGCAGGCAGAGGGCAACAAAGCATATAATACTTTTGGTCCAAAGCCTGACTTTTCCACAGAAATTATGGAGGCAACTAGACAATGAATCACAAATTTTAAAATGTAGAAAGGGATTAACTGCCAGCTTAGCGAAAAGGTCCTTCAAAATAAAGGCACATCTTGCAAAAGCAAGAAAAATTTGGGAGAACCATTACCAATAGCCTCACACTAAACCAAAATAAAACAAAGGAAAAAACACACACAGGGAATTCTTCAAGTAGAAGAAAAATTATTACTGTTGGGAAGTAGAAATACACAACAAAGTGATGAGAAATGAGACTCAGTAAGTACCGGCAGTATAAAATAATAAAGTATTTAAAATATATGTAGAATTAAAGGGGATCAAAATAATAACACCAAGTTTGGAGGGAAAAAATGGAATTAATCTAAGATTTTTATATTGCCTGGAATTTAGTATTTGTATTTTTTAAATATTATACCCTATAAGTTAAGGAAGCATGTAATAATATCCAGGATGATAACTCCAAAAGGTGAAATAATTAACTAATAAGCTAAATAAAGCAAAACTGAAATGAAAAAAATGATATCAAGACAGTAAGAAAGTAGAGAAATACATCCATGATGGAGAAACTGGTATTGGCTTATACTCCTATAGTCAACAATTTAAAAAGCTAGGGCAAAAATAAGAGCTATAAAATTACATTAAAAATATACAAATTATAAAATTATTGAAATTTATGAAACTTATTGGTGGCTTCTGGATAGCAATTAGCCAAAAGCTATGATATTTGATAGAAGGAAAGCCTATGAAAAGAACCTCATATCTCTCCTGGCTTTCAACTTGAGGAAATTTGCAAAGTGCAATGTAAGACCCAATAGAAAGGGATGATCTAGGTGGGCAGAAGAAAAGGGAGGTTGAAATTTGGGGCTGACAAGACAGCCGGGATTTCTGGGCCATAATATTGGATGGGTCAAAACTGCATAAAAGTAGCCCTAAGAAAACCTAAACTGAAATTCATCTCAGGCCCCTGAGCATATATATGTTAAAACTCTGGAAGGCATGGCAGAGAAAGGCCGCTGGGAAACTGAGGAACTGAGTGAAGACTTCAGATATCAGTAGGTGTGGAGAAGATATAAGTGTTCAGCATAACCAGAATACAGAGACCATGGAGAACACCATGGGCTTTTAAATGAGACTCAAGAAAGTAAGAGTAAATTTCAGATCCTAGAAAGAGGCATAATTAAAATAGACATGTTCTAACAAAGCCTAAAATCAAGCATCAACAGAGGCATAAAAGATGACCTATCTCACTAGTTAAACTGCCTGAGGAGTAAAACCTAATACTCTTTAGAAGAGTATAACACAATCCATAAACTCTACACTAAATCTTCCACAATCTTTAGCATATAATAATTATTATTGACATTACCAGAAAACTGAGGGTAAAGAGATACAAGGAAGTAAAAGCAGACACAGAGGATGATCATAGTATTGGAATCAACAGATAAGATTTCCAAAGTTTCTATGATTAATATGTGAGGGAAATAAAGAAGATGAAGAATTTTAGCACAAAATTAGAGTGGAGAAATTGAGTGTTCTAGAAGTAAAAATATTCTATAGTTCAGAGTCTAGTGGATAGTTTTACATTCAAAGGGCACAGCAGAAAACAGGATTAGTAAACTCAAAAACAAATTAATAGAAAATATGCAAACAGAGAAAGTAGAAAAAAACCCCAGAAAACATAAAAATCACATGCGTAACTAGAGTCACATAAGGAGAGAAGAGAGAGGGCAAGGCAGAACAAATATTTGAGAAAGTAAAGGAAAAACTTTTTTTCCAAATCTGATGAATGACATGGGCCCATTAATCCAAGAAAGTCAGTAATCCCCAAGTAGGATAAAAACAAAGAAAAATACAGCCAGGTATATCATTAGGCAACTGTTAAAGGAAAAAAATAAGAGATAGAATACATAATAAATAAATAACGAGATAGTGGATTTAATCTCAACTGTATCAGTATCTTGATTACAAATAACTTCTTTAAATATCATAATTAAAGTAGGGCGCCTGGGAGGCTGAGTCGGTTAAGCCTCTGACTTCAGCGCAGGTCATGATCTCGCGGTCCTTGAGTTCGAGCCCCGTGTCGGGCTCTCTGTGCTGACAGCTCAGAGCCTGGAGCCTGTTTCAGATTCTGTGTCTCCCTCTCTCTCTGACCCTCCCCTGTTCATGCTCTATCTCTCTCTGTCTCAAAAATAAACGTTAAAAAAATTTTTTTTTAAATATCATAATTAAAAGACAAAGACTTTCGTACTAGATTAAAGACAGTGTAAACATAAGGCCATCCAAAACTTAAAAATAAAAGACCAGTAAAATACCAAGAGATGCAATCACTAACCAAATTAAAGCTTGTTGATATAATCAGATAAAGTACTTTTGGGGTAAAATACACAACTAAGGAAGGGTCTTTGTTAAACATATTTAAACCACTGCAAAAAGCACGCAATTGAGAAAAGAAACAAATAGCAAAAAGTTTCAGCAGACATTGCCCAAAAGTGTCTATCCATTTGGCCGCTAAACATAGAAAAAAGTATCTAACTTTATTAGTCATCACAGAAATGCAAGTTGAAACCACAAAAAACTCTCACTACACACTTACCAGAATGCCTAAAATGGAAATGTCTGATGCTACTGAGAAATTGGAACTCTCATAAACATGTAAGATTATAAAAGAAGAAAAACCGAAAAGGATCTGGAAGACATATTTACTCTAGTGATGCCTGGTAAAGTCTCTTGGAGGTTCTAAATCAATACTAATGTTATACTAGAGTGTTTCTTTTTTTAAGGATCTGACATTCTTTTTAAGCAACACGCACACACACATATACACATCCATTTGAATATATTCAAACATACAATCCAAATATATATTCCTATACATATAAATGAATATCGATTCATATATATAAACACACATACATATTTAAGATAAATATTTAGTGACTTTTATTTAGTTCTCGTCATCCTGTGGATATGTTCATTCTCCAATAATGACTTCCTGGTCATCAGACCCTCTCAGTAGTGCTAATTAGTAAGTATACTCATTAGAGATTCAGATGTCCCAAATATGTGCACCAGTAAAGCCTCACACCTTATATATAGTGTGTACTTGAGTAAGACCTGTTCTTCTCTATGACTGTGAGTTATTTTAGAGATATCAGCCTCCGAAACACAGAAATAGCCTCTTATTCCCTAAATGAAGAGAAAACTTTCAGTTTGCAAAGCATTATTTTGGCATCGTAAAAAATGGAATTTAATATATTATTTTCTAATTTTAAGGCTAAAGATGCTTAACTTCGTATGATTAGAATCTTCTCCAATCCTCCAACATTCTGGGGTCTTTTCCCTTCATGTTCAACAAAACTATTTGATATCTATCTCAATCGTTGTAAGAACTCTTAGCCCGCTTCTTAAAATCCCCAAAGACTTTCAGGATTCTTCACGTCGCCTTGGGCACTTCATACATCCCTCTTACCATCCTTGCTGTACTTCTGGTCATCCCCTTCAGCGTTTTGCTTCATCTCTCCCCCTGTCCTCCATTTGCAGAGCTTTACTCCAAATCAATCTAGCCTTTTCCTCTTTTCCTAAGGCGCCATCAACATAAATTTTAGTGAAGAATTGCTAGTGGCATTGCACGGAAAAATATTCAATAAGAAGCATTAGACACCACTGTTCAGAAAAGTAGTGTGACCTCTCTCTCATTCTCCCAAGACTTGATTTCCTGCTGTGTTGTCTTTCGCTTTCTTTCTCCCCAAAACACTCTATGAGCACTCAAACCTCTCTTTAACAGCCAGGGAAACAATCCCAAATACGTGTTACTCTACCATACAGAGAAATGAATCTCTTTTGTCTTCTTATTCCTCCTCATTTTGGCCAGTCCTAGCCAACAAGCATTTCCAAACATCGACCTCTCAAGACACACATACACCCACATGCGTGTTCCCAGACACACATTTGCCAATCTAGCATAGCAATTTTTTCACAGGCAAATACATCAGGGCTTCTATTTTCCAGGATCTCACCTGCCTTGAGAGAGATATGTCAAAAAGTAATTACATGTGTAGGATGAGAAGCTAAGGAGATAAAGAAGGCTCACCAGAAATAAATCTTAAAGGAAGGCGAACGTATATTATCAATAAGTAAGTGGGATTCCAGTAAGGGAACTCAGAGAGAGACAACGATGTGGGAAAGTCACCTTGTCGTCAAGGACCATGACATGTGGTAATCTGAAGTTATTGGTGAAGAAATGGTGTGTGTGTGACATTTATGGTGAGACAGTCAAGTAAACACATACAATTAGGTATCCCAAAATAAAGGCTAGTGCCCCGGAGACAGATGCAGACTAGATATCATCTTCTCAAAAGAACAAAAACAAAAACAAAAAAAAAACCTTTTTAAATTTTTTTATCGTTTATTTTATTTTTGAGAGAGAGAGAGAGACAGAGTGTGAGTGGAGTAGGGGCAGAGAGAGAGGGAGACACAGAGTCTGAAGCAGGCCACGGGCTCTGAACTGTCAGCACAGAGCCCGAGGCAGGGCTCCAACCCACGAAAGGTGAGATCATGATCTGAGCCCAAGTGGACGCTCAGCTGACTGAGCCACCCAGGTGCCCCCAAAAAACGTTTTAAAATGCAAAATCAGGGGCGCCCGGGAGGCTCAGTTGGTTAAGCATCCAACTTTGGCTCAGGTCATGATCTCCTGGTTCACGAGTTCAGGCCCCACATCGGGCTCTGTGCTGACAGCTCAGAGCCTGGAGCCTGCTTCAGGTTCTGTGTCTCCCTCTCTCTCTGCCCCTCTCCTGCTCGTGCTCAGTCTCTCTCTCTCTCTCTCTCTCTCTCTCTCTTTCCCTCTCTCTCTCTCAAAAATAAATAAAAACATTAAAAAATTTTTAAAAATAAAATAAATACACAGTCAATCATCTCAGAAGTATGGTAGCAGCACACTATTTAAATGCCTAATCGATATGATTTCTTAGATGATGATAAGACAAATAGACTGATCCTGAAAAGGCAAATTTGCCAGGAGTAGAATTCATCTGTTTGGGTTGATTCTATAAATAGGTGAAAATCATTTCTGCCATCATCAATATTGTTGAGGCAACAAACCTTGAATGTATAAAACCAAAGTCTATGGGGAGTATCTAGGGGACTACTTCCTCCAACTCTTTTGTAACAAGAGAATTTGAGTATTGTCTTATATAAAACATGGCTTTTTAAAATGTCTATTTATTTCTGAGAGACGGGGAGAGAGAGAGCATGAGCAGGGGAGGGGCAGAGCCAGAGAGAGAGAATCCCAAGCAGGCTGTGCTGTTAAGGCAGAGCCACACATGGGGATTCAATCTCACAAAGCATGAGATACCGACCTGAGCCAAAATCAAGAGTCAGGGCACTTAACCGACTGAGCCACCCGGACCCTCCCAAATACGGCTTTATTCAAATGAACCATTGACTGCTTCATTATCACACAAATACATTTAATAAAATTGCAAGCATTTATAACATTTTTCGATAGAGTGTGCATGATTTAATTTTCCAAAGTATTAGATTCTTAAGTTTCAGATATAACCTTTAGTAATACAATAGCATTTCCTTTTAGCAGTTGTGATACAGAAAACATTTTAGGATTTCATCCAAGTGTGTTTTGGCAGGGTGGGAGGGAGGCAATAACAAAGTGTTTTTCTTCTTCCCTTTTCCAGTAGTACCTTAATCATTAAGCCTAAATTATGCAACTTGAACTTTTCAGGGATGAATAGCGTAGGGACAGTCTAAAGCCAAGCAGTCATTCCTGTAAATACAGCAAATAAACTGATGGTTGCCGGCGGGGGGTGGGGGGGTGGGGGGGGTGGGGGGGTGGGGGGTGGTGAGCAAAATGGATGAAAGGGAGTTGGAGATCCAGGCTTCTAGTTATGGAATGAACAAACTGTGGTAATAAAGGCACAGCATAAAGAATACAGTCAATGGTATTTAATACTGTTGTATGGTGACAGATGGTAGCTACACTTGTGGTGAACTTAGCATAATGTAGAGAGAAGTTGAGTCACGATCTTGTGCACCTGAAACCAATGTAATTGTCAGACTCCAAGAAAAATGTTTTAAATAAAAATAAAAAGAAATAAAATCAAGTGTCCATTGTTCACCCTAGTTCATTTGAATCCTTACTATAATAGTCTTTAAAAACCAGAATTCACAAAGGATTTTGGAGCTTTTAATAGTTTCCCTTACATAATAGGAGGAAATAGTTTCATTACCACCATAGAATTTTACCATAATTCATAAGTAGAAAAAAATACAAAAAATAAAATGTAATGGAATTCACACTCAGATTGTGTTGGGAAAGAGGGGACTTTGGGAGGGGTAAGACAGGGCTTGGATGCTCATGGATTAATTTCTCCCCACTGCCTGAAGCTGCATCTCAGCAGGGCTACTGTTAGAGCAAGTGGATTCAGTGTGAATTTTAAAAAGAAGAGGACATTGACTAAAGAAAAAGCCAAAACAAAGGAAGGGACCTGATGTCTCATGTATGTCCAATATTCTGGGAGCACTGAGTGGCTATACGGGGTACCCATGGCAGAGCAGAATTGATAGCATTTTGTGTTTAGACCTCTTTTAAAAGTGAGCCACACCCAAAGATGTGGAAAAAGGGGAACACTTACGCACTTTTGGTGGGAATGCCAACTGGTGCAGCCACTCTGGAAAACTGTATGGAGGTTCTTCAAAAAGTTAAAAATAGAACTACCCGGCGACCCAGCAATTGCACTACTAGGTATTTATCCAAAGGCCACAAAAATGTTGATTCTAAGGGGCACATGCACCCGAGTGCTTATAGCAGCACTATCGACAATAGCCAAATTGTGGAAAGAGCCCAAATGTCTACCGACTGATGAATAGGTAAAGAAGATATATATATACACACACATACTATATGTACAATATATATGTATATATAGGTGTGTATATACATGTATATGTGTGTGTGTGTGTGTATAATGGAATATTACTCAATGATCAAAAAGAATGAAGTCTTGCCATTTGCAACAACATGGATGGAACTAGAGTGTATTAGGCTAAGTGAAATAAGTCAGAGAAAGACAAATATATGATTCACCCATATGTGAAATTTAAGAAACATAACATGAACATAGGGGAAGGGAAGGAGAAATAAGATAAAACACAGAGGGAGGCAGGAAAACCACAAGAGACTCTTAAAAACAGAACAAACTGAGGGTTGCTAGAGGGGAGGTGGGTAGGGGGATGGGCTAAATGGGTGATGGGCATTCAGGAGGGCCCTTGTGGGGATGGGCACTGGGTGTTATATGTAAGTGATGAGTCACTAAGTTCTACTCCTGAAACCAATACTATGTTATATGGTAACTGAGTCAAATATAAATAAAAATAAATAAAATAAAAATAGAAATGAGCCACACAATCTTCAGTCAGAAGCCTTTAGCTATAGGGAAGAGATCTGAAAGCGAGCAGGGTGAAAGATTGAATGCCTCTGGCTTAACAGCAGGTTCGGGAGATCAGTAGAGACAGCAGCATGAGGATCAGCCCCTCCCATAACATCATGAAGAAATATAACCTGTTTTTCCTAGTCCTTCGGAGGAGGGGGTGTAGAGGGAAGGGGAGGGGGAAGGTGAGGGTAGGAAATTTGAATCTTTTGTTGATTTATTTTTCATTAAAAATCTCATAAAAATAAACTTTACTTTTAGAACAGCTTTAGATTTATAAAAAAAGGGAGATCATACATAAAGTTTGCATGTACCTCATACCCAGTTTCCCTTATTACTAACATGGTACATTAGTGTGATACATTTGTTATAACTGATGAAGAAATATTGGTACATAATTCTGATTGGCTTAGTTTTTACCCAATGTCTTTTTTCTGTCTCAGAACACTCATGATCATTTAGTCATCTTGTCTCTACTCAACTTTTTGAATACATAGAATATATTTGTAGTAATTTGTTTTAATGTCTTTGTCTCCTAATTCTATCATATGTTTCAGTTCTTGGTACATTCATATTATTTAATCCTTACAAGAACCCTATCCAGGTTATTATTATTATTATTATTATTATTCCCATTTCACAGATAAAGAAACTGGGGCAAAGAGAAATCAAGTAACTTGCCTAAAGTCACACAACAATAAATGATGAAACCAGGACATGAACCAGGAAATCTGGCTCCATGGGAGTGAATGCAGACCAAAAATTTATTAGTCCAAATTATCTCAAATTTCTTAATGAGACTCTGAAATTTTAGGTTCTCGTAGTTCCCAGAGTTCCTGGGCTCCTATAAAGAAATGGAGACAAATGAGCTCCTGGACATCACATCTGACCTATAAGACAAACCAGACTCTTGACCCTCTTCTGTGTACCTACCGCCTCCAGTCTTATCTGTCTAGCGAGGGGAATAGACTAGTGTGTCAAAAACATCACATCTAGCTACGATCTGTTATAAGTCAATGAGAAGATAAAATCCGATTCTATTGTTCTGAGCATTTCAAGCAAGATCAGCTGAGGCTATGGCAACTCAGAGATTTGTATTGGTTTTCGTCTCTAAAGAATTATTTTATTTCTCAAAGCTCACTTTGTCTATAAAATGTGGTACCATATAATGTATCTTATGTGGTTATTATAAGGACCAAAGGAAATACATATAAAATATCTAACATGTTAGTTTCCTTTTCTCCATCATCATTATACATGGAGTAGTCAGAAAACAGAAATGACTCCTTGTAATCCTACAAAATGGTAGCGATTTTTCTAAGAAGTTTAAAATAATAAAGTCATAGTAAGTACAGGGCTACAATCTCCAGGAACTGCAGGTCTGTGACTCATCAGTTTGCATGCCAACGACTTTTCCTCAGTCTCCAGAAGCAAAAGAAAGTACCAGCAGACATACCCTACTTAGAAACATCACCCTTCTTGTCTTTTATTGTTTATTAAAAATTGGGGTGCCTGGGTGGCTCAATCAATTGGTTAAGCATCTGACTCTCGATTTTGACTCAGGCTTGGGATTCTCTCTCTCCTTTTTCTCTCTCCACCCCTCTCCTGCTCATGCTCGCTCTAAATAAGTAAATACATAAACAAATACATATTTTTAAAAATCTTTTGTTTATTTTTAAAAATTTTTAAATATTTATTTATTTGAGAGAGAGAGAGAGAGAGAGGGAGAGGGAGAGGGAGAGGGAGAGAGAGAGAGAGAAGTGCGAGAGGCAGAGAGGCACAGACAGAGGGAGACATAGAGTCCTCCGAAGCAGGCTTCAGGCTCTGAGCTGTCAGCTCAAAGCCAACTTGAGGCTTCAACCCATGAACCATGAGATCATGACCTGATCCGAAGTCAGACACTTAACCAACTGAGCCAGCCAGGCACCCCTCAAAAATCTTTTAGATGGCATCTTTTATATTAGATGCCTGACGTAAGTAGTCTGTGGATTTACAGGGAAAGTACAGTTCATTTCAGGGATACTGTTGGAACTTTCTTTAGGTTATAATAACTCATTTTCTATGCTGCAAACAAACCTAGGCTAAGTTAAATCTTCTAATTCATGACATATTAGCACAGCTGGGTTAATATATCACTGTCTATCCTAGGCAAGTGGCTTTGACTGATGCAGAAAGTGAGGAAGGAATAGAACTTAGGGCATTTGAAGAAAGGAAAAGCCATGAACCAGCAGACATCAGATTCCACAGTCTCTAGTAACCCCTGCCATTAACATTCCAAATGACCTCCCCATATCTTTAGTATAGGTATTGGAAGGTTCACTGACTTTGGAAACTTCTAGAAAATCTTGCCCATGAATTCTGAAGGTGGCTGGCATTTATACATCTGTTTCATATTGCAAATATGGCTTCTTTTCTAGCTTTTCTTATATTCATCATCCAAAATAAAACTACTGTTTCTGTTTTAATAACTGGATGACAGATGTGGGATTTTCTTCTTCTCTTCTTCCCAAGGCTGGTAACAGAAGAGTAGATCTTTTTGACTGCCCTCATGTTGAGATGGCAGCCCTACCCAATCCCCCTTGGAGATTAATTTGAACATACACAAATGAGTTGGCTGAGCAGTACAGGAAGTGGGGTTGTATCTGATGCATTTCTTTCCCTCTGGGATGTCAGAAGAAGAAATTTCAGAAGATAACTCACTTGGAAATGGAACCACTATTCAAGAATTTGAGAGAAAAAATACCTTGCTTTTTACTATCAAAGAATGTTGATGTCACATAAAAAACTTAATGTGATCTTACTAGGTAAAGGTTGGCGATGGTAATTTCGCACCACAGATTGTTTAATTCTGATCATTGATCAGGATAAGGACAGGAGAGAAAGAAGAACGCGAGGCTCAGGGGAAAGTCTATACAAGGAAGCTAGGTACTTACTTCCGTTCAGATTCAAAACTGCCTTGATTACTTTGCTGTTTCTTGACCTTTCATGAAGCAGAATCCCCCATCTGATTGAAATAATCAAGCTCTGAATATTTAATACTATAGATTTCAGATAGCAATCAGATTTATTGAAATTCTAATTATGATCCAGAAGAGACTGCATTTGAAGATATCCAGAAGGTAACATTCGAAGACCTGCCGGTTTAAATGGCAAGTGACACGTGGAAAGGAAAGAACCAGTCTAATGTTGAAATTGTGCACCTAGTTTATCAGAAGTAAGTAATCTCATGAGCCCAGGTAATGAAAATTGTAGCACAGGAAATGGGTAGCACGAAACGTTACCATTTTAAAGCCTTTTCATGGTTATGCATAGAACAAGACATGCATAGAAAAAGAAAAAGGGGGAAAAAAAGCCGTAGGCAGAGCAGATGGTTTGATGCACACTACCAGTGATTTGTATACACACAGTTTGAAATGACAGTCTTTATTGTTCCCTGCACATGACTTCTGATGACAGAAGCAAAGTCAACAGGCTTAAAAATATGCAGACGTGTTAATATAATTTTATAAGTGGAGATTGCACTTCATCTATTAAAAAAAACTCAAGGTCACTCCTTACCATATGTCTTAAAGATATTGGTTTTACTGATAGATGAAAAATACAATCTGGAAAGAGCTATGAGACAGCAGCCGCTGACTTCCAAAATAGACTCATGAAAGAAGGAAATACTGAGGGACATTTATCTTTGAAAAATACTGTGGCTACCACTAGAATGCATCAGCCCCAGCAAACCCATTTCAATTTGGAGTGTCAAAACCAAAAATATAAAATAAAATACAATTAAAAAAAATTAGAAAACAAAAGCAAAAATACATACCGCACAAGATAGTTTGCAGAATAAGCATCTGTTTCTAAAAAAGATTATTCAATAGAAAATTTTGAGAGTGTTCAGGGGAAAATCTAGGTATAAAACTGAAATAAGAACTTTTTTCTTAATAAGTACTGGGGAAAAAGTTAATCCAAGTCTGCCTATATGTTGAACACACTTTCTTTTTTGGAGGGAAAAATGAGGTAAAGTGAGGGATATAATGCTGGACATTAATATTAATATTTATATTAACATTCCAAATAGGAATATAAAATGTATTCAGTAAAGATAACAGAAAACCCAAACTACATTTCTCTTTCAAATTGTGTTCAGTGAAAGGAAAGAACCAGAAAATTCTGGAATAAAAGAGAAAAGGATAAAAGAAAGCTGGGGAAGGAAAGAAAGATAAGGAAGAGAAAAGCCAACAGATTTTTCACTTATGGATGAAGAGTGGACTGGTACTAAACCACAGAGAGGCTGATGTCATAGATGGTGCTGGAAGATCAAAAGGCAATATGTCCTTTGTCTGGTTGCCAAACGGGGCCATGGGAAAATAAATGGAGGAATGTTTTCACACGTTACCTATTCTCATCCTGTACATGTTCACAGAGAACAAGAGTATCTACTTCTGTCTTAAATGTAAGAACTCCTGGGCTCTGCTACAGCCTGCGAAACTGGAACAGATTTAAGCTTGGGGCCCCAGAACCAAGGTGATAATAGTGTATATGCAATCTGGAAGTCTCACTCCTTCAGATAATGCTATCAAGATGGAACTTATGGATGGATTCTGGGGGTCCACGAGCCCCTTGACATTGCATGCAAATATTTGATTTGCATTCTTCATTTGCATTTTTCTGGAAGGAGAGAGTACACTTGCATCAGATTTTCACAAGGGCTCAATCAAAACAAAATGTTCAGAACCACTGTAAAATAAACTGAACTTGGTACATAAAGCAGGTGGGCGTAAGGTAAGAGCTACGTACAGACCATAATGCTAGATTTATTGACTACCTACCTGTGTTAGCCACTGTTATGATCCTATATTTTATTCTCCAGTTTAAAAATGATAAAACTGAGGTCTGGGGTAGATTAAAAAAAAAAATCAACTGTCACACAAGTGATTAACTCTTAAGGCTCTTGATTTAGTCTCCATTGTAATTGTTAGTGTCCCACAGGGCTCTGCCCTAAAGCCTGTCTCATTTTGTCCACTTCTTTGAGCATTTTTTCCTCTGAATTCAATTGCTATGTCCATGTTGTTAGTTACCAAATCTGTACCTGAAGGATACAACTTCCTCCTGAGCTCCAGGACAATAAATACATACAATTGCATATGAAACTTCTCTTGTTATAAGACCTCAAAGTCTGTGTGTTTTTCATTCAAAATGAGATCATTTTCCACTAATATTCCCCTTCAAAGCATCTGGAACCAACACTATCAACCATCTAGTGGCACCAAGAGAAAAATTAAAAATAGAACTAAAAAAACAGAACTACATTTGATTCTTTATTGTCTGTTAACACATACATCCAGACACTTGTCCTGTTCACTTGCCTTCCTAAATATTTCCAGAACGTATCACTTCTGTGTTCTCCCACTGCTTAGATCTACCCCTTTTTTCCATTTTATTGAGATATCAATAACATAACATTATATAAGTTTGAGGTGTACGATGTATGATTTGATATGTGTATATAGTACAAAATGATTATCACAATAACCATAGTTAACACATCTGTTACCTTACACAGTTATATATTTTTTTCTTGTGGTGAGAACTTTTAAGGTCTACTCTCTTAGTAACTTTCAAATATACAATACAGTAGTACTAACTATAGTCATCATGCTGTGCACTACATGCTCAGAACTTACTTATCTTGTAACTGGAAGGTTGGACCTTTTTTTACCTCCTTCACTCAATTCTCCCTCACCGCCAACCTACCCCTTATGGCAACCAACAATCTGTTCCCTATATCTGTGAATTCAGTGTTTTAGATTCCATATACAATTAGGATCCTATAATATTTGTCTTTTTTTGTCTGGCATTTCACCTAGCATAATGTCCTCCAGATGCACCTAAAGTTGTCGAAAATGGCAGGAGTTCTTCTTTTTTAATGATTGAATAATACGTATATTTATAACATTTCCCACATTTTCTTTATCCATTTGTCCATCAGTAGACACTTATCGTTGTTTCCACGTCTTGGCTATTGCAAATAATGCTGCAGTGAACATAAGAGTGTGGGTATCTTTTCAAGAGTGATTTCATTTCCTTAAGATATACACACAGAAGTGAAATTGCTGGATCATATGGTAATACTATTTCAACTTTGTGATTGTTGTAAGGCCCACCTTCACATCTCCATCCCAATCTAATCTCTAATTGTTAAGTCCCATAGATGCTCCTGTGATCCCTTTGAAAAAAGATTCCAGTGGACCTCCCATGTAGTGTCCCTCTATGCTGGGGGAGCTGGATGTCCACTGTAGACTCTCTTTTTCCCCCTGGAGAATCCACAGACCCAAGGGGTCCTCTCAGTGCAGCTTTGTGCCAGCTGGGGAAAGGGACTATCCGGTTGGAGTGTAGCCATTCCTCTTACCCATCTAATGTGGTCCTTCCTGGTCCCCGCAGTGCAGAGAAGGGTGCTTCAGCCTCGTCCTGAGTTCTGGAATTTTCACAATGGTGCCTTGTCTATGATAGTTGTTAGTTGGTCTTATAAGAGGGCACTGAACTCAAGGATGTTCTATGTCACTACCCTGATGACCTACTTATATCTTTTATGTGAATTTGATCACATGATCTCCTCCATATCTATCTTTGGCTTGTTGAGCTTTCTGGAGATTCCCATTTCCTTTAGGACAGCATCCAAATTTCCTGCTTCCAAGGCCCTTCGTAATCTAGTTCCTGCTTCAGACTCATCTTTTGTAACTCCAAACTCCAGTCTCAGTGAACCATTCGCATCCTCCTGTTCAATCTCATACATTTGTTATTTCCTCTACCGGTAGCACTTACCCTGCTCCTTCCTCTGACTGACTCCTACAAATGCTTCGGATTCGGATTTAGTCAGATGCTCAGGGAAGATGTTTTGACCCCTCTGGAATAAGTTGGATATTCTTACAATGTGCTCGCATAATACTCCGTGTTTCCTCCACCACAGCACTTATATACAATGGTCTTATTCTCCCACTAGGCAGTAAATATATTGAACAGCAAGGTCACATCTGTCTTGGTCACTCTTGTACTCCCAATGTTGAGCAGAGTGTCTGGCAAATGTTAGGTATCCATTAATCCTGTTGAATGAATAAATCTAACTCAGTCCTATGAATGGATCGCCTTTACACAAGCCTGACTGATGCTAACTTGTTTGGGATTGCAGATAATATACAGTTTGCCCCGTTAACTATGAATTTCAGATAAACAATGAAAAAAATTATGGTGTAAGTATGTCCTAAATATTGCATGGGACATACTTATACTAAAAATATATATGTTGTCGGGGCGCCTGGGTGGCGCAGTCGGTTAAGCGTCCGACTTCAGCCAGGTCACGATCTCGCGGTCTGTGAATTCGAGCCCCGCGTCAGGCTCTGGGCTGATGGCTCAGAGCCTGGAGCCTGTTTCCGATTCTGTGTCTCCCTCTCTCTCTGCCCCTCCCCCGTTCATGCTCTGTCTCTCTCTGTCCCAAAAATAAATAAACATTGAAAAAAAAATAAAAATAAAAATATATATGTTGTTTATCTGAAATTCAAACGTAACTTGGTGACTGGTATTTTTATTTGTTAAATATGACTAGCCCATTAATTTTGGCATTTGCCTGCTCCTTTTTCAGGGGTTTTGCAGGTCTTTTTTTCCCCACACCAAAAATGCATCTCCCACAGGCTTCAGAGGTGGTCAAAATTATTTGCCAACAACTTTCAAAATGTACTGTCTGAACTGCTGAGGCTCTTCCTCTGGATGACCTCCAACTTTATTACTGACTTAGCTTCTGGGTTTTTCCTTACATAGCTCCTGTGCCCACTTATTTTCCCACTACTGACCATGACCTAATGAATGCATCCTGATGACATTTTTTTCATTCACTCATGTCTACCATTATGCTACTAAGTCTATTTCCCTGGACTCTGCCTCTTCTATACTCTACCCTTGGAGGATCACAGCTAAACTGACGAGAGCTCCCAGATTCCCTGTTACATTTGTGGGTAGTTCTAATTGTTAGGGAATTTTTGTGTTAGACTGAAATTGTCTTCCCTGAAGCTTTGACCTATTTGAGTTTCAATACAGTTTGCTCCTTGAAAGTAGAGAGATATCTTATTCACTTTGGTATCTCCAACATCATTGACAGTGACTGGCACATAGAAGGTTCTTATAAATGTCTGCTGAATAAAAATGAATATTATGCCTTTGGAACTATACTGTGTACAGTGAATCTCTTATCCACAGTCGGTTTTTCAAATATGGGAACAATGTTATAGAGAGAGGTCTGCATCAATCTTGTCTGCCATAGGCTGGGTCTTCCCATTTCCTTAAATCATTTTTCATTTAAGAAGTGTGCCTGGCACAGAAGAAGCACTTGAAAAATATTTATCTGTTAAGAATTTATCCATATTTAACTTAAAATGGCAAATATTCATATGAAAACATAGTGCTAAATATAGCTTCAAAGAAATAGACTTTACTAGAGAGTATAGGTGAACAAAAAATATTAATGGTCAAAACGATCATTATAGCCCCTAACAATGTATATCATGCTAACTGTTCCATGAAAAGAAGACTTAACTAAACATATATTGCCTGGATCTTTTGAAAATGCATGTGTGTGTACACATACCCCAAAATGCCCAAGATATGAGATATTTTAATTTTGAAAACATTTTTCTAATTTTTGTTATGTTTTATTTTATTTAAAAAAAATTTTTTTTAACATTTATTTATTTTTGAGACAGAGAGAGAGCATGAACGGGGGAGGGTCAGAGAGAGGGAGACACAGAATCCGAAACAAGCTCCAGGCTCTGAGCTGTCAGCACAGAGCCCGACGCCGGGCTCGAACTCATGGACCACGAGATCGTGATCTGAGCCGAAGTCGGCTGCTCAACCGACTGAGCCACCCAGGTGCCCCTGTTATGTTTTAAAAAATTAACAATGCTCCAGTCTTATTACTTGCCCACATGCAGTGTTCAGGTACAATTGGCCTCAACATTTAACATGTCACAGGAGAGTATCCAGTATTTGTTTTTTATGAAACCCATTTTTTCCCATTTTCTATTGAAATAGTAAGCAAGACAAATGATTATACCATTCATTGTTTTTTTCCCAAAGAGATCTATAGAGGAATAAATAAAGAAGGAAGAGAAACCAATGATTCAATGCAATAATTGGAACAAAAATCATGCTAGAAAGATGGTAAAGTGCACATCTCGGTGCTAGATACACCTTAATTAGGTTATTAAAAAGGGAGGTAATTATCAACATATCTTCAAAATTGCATACTATCCTTCAGCTCACTTATTAAACTGAACAGCTATATTTGATCATTTATAGCCACTGGAGAAACTAAGATTTTGTATTACTAAATTATTATTTTGAACCAGAAAACTTTGAAGTAGAATGAGACACTTAACACTTTCCTGCCTTTTATTTAGAACCCATGCCAGTTGCTAAGATGGCATATTGACATATTCTTTATTTAAATCTGACTTGAGGTTGTATAATAGTCTGCCATTTCCTTTTTAAAAAAATAATTTATTTTGAGAGAGAGAGAGGAGGAAGGGCAGAGAGAGAGAGAGAGAGAGAACAGCCTCCAGTGCTGTCACTGAGGAGCCCGACATGGGGCTCGATCCCACCAACTGTGAGATCATGACCTGAGCTGAAATCAAGAATCGGACCCTCAACTGACTGAGACACCTAGGTGCCCCATCATCTATCATTTTTATTGTCTTAGCAATATGAATGGGTTGGGCGGAGGAAGAATCTCATTCCACATTAAGATTTTCACGTGGCCACATTACCAAACCATGACTAGAAACTTCGGGCATAATTAAATGGATGGAAAATAAACAGGATTCCTCGCAGCAAGATTCCCTAAAGGAAGCATGTATTCATCACATAAACAGGGGAAACTGCTGAAGAAATTTGGTTGCACCTTGCCGGTAGTCAAAGGGTTTGTTATTAAAGACAAGAGTTTCTGAATAGAAAGCCCTGGTATAGAGTGTGAGCATGGGTGTAGATGGGTGGGTGGGTCTACTTACACAGAGAGGGAGAAGGCAAAAGGAGAGGGGGATTTCACCCACCGTCATGCTAGTATCAAACTATATAGCAGCTTAGCTCTGGGAGTAATAATGAGATTCTGCACCATATGAAGTCATTTCTATCTTAGTCTAAACATTTGCTATCACAAAGTGCCACAGACTGGGTGGCTTATAAACAAAAGAAATTTACTTCTCACACTTCTGCGGGCTGGGAAGTCCAAGATCAAGGTGTCGGCAGATTGGGCATCTGGTGAGAGCCCACTTCCTGGTTCATAAACAAGTAACTTCTCTGAAGTGTCCTCACCTGGTGGAAATAGGTGAGAGAGCTCCCCGGGGCCTCTTTCAGAAGGGCACTAATCAGCCCCCAAAGGCCCTGCCTCCCAACTCATCACATTGGGGGTTAGGTTTTAACACATAAATTGTAGGGGAGCCATAAACACTTGCTTCATAACAGTCTTTTCCGCAGCAAATGCAACAGCCAACATGTGTCAGATTGTAGGGGAGGCTCTGTGTTCTGGCTACAGAGCATGTGTTTATCTTCCCTAAGGGACTCAACATCAGTCTCCTTGCCCCTGCCCTCTCTGTCACTCTCATATTGCCTCTGCTCCACTAGTAAGCCCTTTTCTTTTTCTTTTCTGTTTCTTATAAAATGCTTTCCCTTTGCTTTTTCTTATAAAATGCTTATAAGCTTTTTCTTATAAAATGCTTTCCCTTTCCCTTTTCTTTTTCTTATAAAATGCTTATTTACTTATTTTGAGAGAGAGAGAGAGAGAGAGAGAGAGAGAGTGCATGAGCAAGGAAGGGGCAGAGAGAGAGAGGAGAGAGAGAATCCTATGTGGAATTGATCTCACGAACCAGGGAATCATGACCAGGAAATCAAGAGTTGGATGCTTAACTGATTGAGCCACTCGGGTGCTCCTATCCTTTTTCTTAGATAGAAGATTTGAGGGGGCATCCCTGGAATAGATTATAATAGGTTGCCAGAGAAAATGCTTCTATTTTAAAAGAAAAACAAGATTCTGCTGGCTCTATGTTACTCCTTCTGACAAACTGATGCTTAGAAAGCAAATCTATGGTTCCTGCCACCGGCCAGAGTGTCTGGAAGACAGTTGTGGGAGAAAACCCCTGTACTGAAGAATTTTCTTTTCTAAGGGTACAGTGTGTGAGGAGTGGTCAACTTCCCATAAAAAAAAGGAGATGAGGGGTCTGTGCCAGAACACTCTTGGGAAGACATACGTTGAGGGTCCTGTTTGACAGAAGATAAGAAGCCCTCCAGGCCATATGTCACAATGATGGTGACATTGAATTGCTTTCCTCTCACCTGATGCTCTCCTGCAGTGTCAGAACCAGGAAGCCTGAGATACTTAGAGTTTTATTTATTTGAATTGTTGCATTTGTTCAAACTGTATCCCTAAACCCCTGACTGAGCTACTAACAATAGTGTGACTCCCGAGACAAATAATGAATAATACTCAACACAGCCATAGGAGAGGGAGGAGAATGCTTGCAGCTGAGATATGGAAAAGAAGTATCAGTGAGGGAGAGAGATTCAAAATGACTGCCGACCTGAGATACAAGACACTCAGGTCCCATCCAGTTGTCTTGTTCTGTCTGCTCCCACGGACAAAACAAATGAGTTTCAGAAACACTCAAAGATATTGAAGACATCCTCTGAGAGTTGCCCTTGGGTAGTTCAAGAAAGAGCAATGTGAAATGATTCTTAAAACAAAAACATGATATCCAGGGGAGATGTACACGGCCTTATTGATTAAACCACAATTTATTCTTGTAAATCAGAAACACATATTAATTGCAAAAGGTTTAGTTCTGATTTGAACAACTTGATAATGTCAGTGCCATAAATATACATACACAAAAGCTTACCCTGGGACCTAGTTTCACTCTTTTGGAGAAAGAGGAACAATCTAATCATACTTCAGCCTAGATTCTTCTTAGCACAGAGCCATGAAACAAAGCCCTTGCCTTTTCATCACATTGGGACAGTTGAAAAACTCTAGTTTTGTACCTTTTGTGTAATTCCAAGTTAAGCTCTAAATAAAGAATAGGAACCATCATTAATCAGGCATACCTCAAATCAATTAAAATAGATGGGATTATTTTGGCAATTAGCATAAGATGTTAGATCCTTAACCTGAGGGTGCTTTGGTATCAATTCCTAAATTCTTCAACAGCGACTAATTCAGATGATACTTTATCAATTCAGACAATTTTTTAATGTTTATTTTTGAGAGAGGGAGAGACAGAGTGCAAATGGGGGAGGGACAGAGAGAGAAGGAGACACAAAATCCGAAGCAGGCTCCAGGCTCCCGTGCGGGGCTCGAACCCACGGACGGGGAGATCATGACTTGAGCCAAAGTCGGACGCCCAACCAACCAAGCCACCCAGGCACCCCTCAAATGATTTTTGAAGTTAATGTGATTCAGATAATTTTGCAAGTTAAATAGTCTTCATAAAAAGTCAATTTAATTTTTATAGTTCAGAAAAGTACAGGAAAAAAGCAGTCTTTTCTACCCAAGTGAACGACAATGACTTTGAGGGCGGTTGTCTTCAGACTTCAAAATAGAAAAGTAAGTGCCTCCCATCCCACCCCATAAATCAATTGTTATTTTATGCTTTAAAGCTTTCACCAAAACCCTACTGTGATTATTGTGGCAGCTATCTCAGAACATTCAATAAGGATTTATTAATTCATTTTACATTGTATTAAGACATAGTTTTGATATAATTGTAGGAACTCTGCCTTCAACTTCAAATGATACTCATGAATCACCTATCCAACACTATTATTATTATTATTATTATTACTATTTATAGACAGGGAGAGACCCACATTTCCCCAAACACTGAAGATTGATTTTTAAATCAATGATCTACTGGTAAGGAAGTGATGAATACTTCTCTCCAAGTATCAAGTGAGAGTTTCGCAGATCATCACGGAGCAATAAATAACTGACAGATTTTGATGGCCTCATCCAAATGTAGTCACCTCTACAATCTCATTTCAACAGTAGACTTAGGGGTACAAACAGGTTGAGAAGGCACTCTGTTAAAGTTAATTTTGGGAAAAAAAAACTATTTTCTATATAGTTCAAGATGACCTTCTCATGAATTCTGGTAACAAGAGAAGGGCTAACTCTGACATAATGTAGAGCACTTGTCTAAAGTAATGATATAAATTCTATTTAATGGTGAATCCAGTGTGATTTTTTTCCATTTAAAAAGAACCTAGTTCTCCCTAAAATTGTGGCCCATGAGATAAGAGTTGTCTTGTTTCACCTAATCTCTAGACTATTTAAGATTTGGAGACTGGCTCCAAACAATTATACCTGCTGTGGGACACAAGCACAAAATCAAAAGGCTAAAAGTTTATCAAAACGCCAGATATTCTGGTAAGGAGATGTGGCTCTCTGGAGGATTCTCAGTGCCCCTGAGACACAAAAGTGGCTTCTAGTGGATCTGCAGGAGAAGGAATAGGTTATTTTTTGCTTAGGCTGAAATACAAATCACAATAAAAGTTAGACTCTATGATCCATTGTGCCAAAACAGAGAGAGAGAAATAAAGAAAGAAAGAAAGAAAGAAAGAGAAAGAAAAGAGGGAGGGAGAGAGAGAGAAGGAAGAAAAGAAGGAAGGAAGGAAAGGAGGAAGGAAGGACGGAGGGAGGGAGGGAGAAGAGAGAGAAAGAAATCAGATGGAGCAAATGTAAATTCTAGAATTAATTTCAGCAGCTCTTAAAAAGAGGCTAACCCAATTTTATTCTACAAACCTCTTAAGCACCTGAGCTGTATACTGTGGTAAGCTGAGAAGCAGACAGAGCAAGGGCATGAAAAGAATAATAACTTAATTCTATCAATATTTAACAAGTGGCACATCAGGGAGATGCTGTGGGAAACACCCTATGAGGGGCCTGAGCCCCTGATGGGCCATGTAATGGTGTCCCTTTCACAGGAACACAGGAGGGAAACAGGTACTGCCCACATGCCCCCTCTGGGAGCCAGCCTGCCCATCTGCAGTGAGGGAAGAAAAAGGAATGTCTGCAACGCTATGTAAAGATCTTTTGTTGAGAAATCATGCCTGCTGGTGTTGAGATTTTTTTTTAATATTAAAGAAAACCTTGTTTCTCTGTAGCTCAGATCAAGCAGTAGGAAATTATAATTGCTTGCCATCAAGGACACCAGACTCTATCCAGGGGAGTGTGAATAGAAGTGAGGAGAACACCCTCTCTCTGCTGGAACTCCTAACGGGTTTCCCTGTGGGATTCAGCTACAGAGCGGAGACAAAACAATGCTGCATTTTCCAAAGCAGCTCCACCCCCCTTGAGGTCCCAGAAGCCTAGGAATCCTGAAGAATGGCAGTGGGGGTGGCAAATATGGTGAGGACTAGCTATGTGGAATATAGCATTGTTGTTAAAGGGGAATAAAGGGGGAGTATAAGCCTTCTATAGTTTGCCTTTCATGTCCTGCAATTTCTGTATTATCAAGATTCAAAAGAATTCAAGGCTGGTCTCACCCACAGGCAGCACTTCCCATGATGAAGCGTCTTCTGGGATCAGGGATTTACAAAATTCAGTCCTTGTCCTTAAGGCTCTTCCTTTCAGGGACAAAGTCAATAAACATCTAACAGTAAGGCTGAGAGATACATAAGAGCAGAAAATCTAGTAATTAATAATAGCCATATTTGATCACTGTTAAGAAAAGGAAAAAAGGAAAAGAAGTACACCATGTTATTAGAAGAAAAAGAAAAGAGAAATTATTTCGAAGACATTTGAAGGATGATCAATGATCACCGGATACTGAAATTAAGATTTTTTTTTGGTCAATACTTACATATTACCAAGAGAAGTGCAAAAACTAGGAATGAAGTTCTAAGAGGGAAATAAAAACAATATAAACTAGTCGGGTTATTTTCTAGCTACATCTTAGTGAATAACTGAGTAAGCTTTGTTCGCTCATCTGTAAGCCCAACATATGATGGAAAACAAGCTGGAAATAACCATTTCCTTCCTATTTGATGGAGAATCTTATGAGGATGTATGAATTGATCCCAACACGATGTTTTGAGCTCTTCAGCAGAGAAAAGAGACGAATTGTATTATTGTAAACAAGGTGCTTAAGGGGGCACTAACACACACAGAATGCTATATTACACTGGTCTGTGCATCTGAGATGGGAAAAGACATTACTCTGATGTACCCTGTTTCACATGAACAAGTTGGCATTATGTGAGATTCTAGAATCTTTGGAAGTTTAAAATACGCTTTATAGAAGTCATAATACTTAAAGGCTGTTCTCTTAATTTCAATAGACAAAGCGATGAGAAGATATTACACTATGAGAAGACATTAGGTTAGGTGCTGGAGGCATAAGAATAATGAAGCTATTTCTTATCCTCAAGGAGCCCACAGAAATGAGGTAAAGTCACAAGCTAGTTAATGCAGTCAGGTTCTATAGTAGACATAGGTACAGTGGATACAACAACAGGGAAGAAAAAGCAACTAAAACCATCAAAGGGTTCAGAAAAGAGTTGACCAAGAAGGCATTATTGGAACTGGATCACACAGACAGATTTGCAGTTAAGGTGACAGAGCAAGGGCAGATCAAGCATATGAAAGGACGTGTAAAGGTTCAGATCTATCAAAGAAGACACATAATGGTAAAGTGCTCTTTGTGGCTGGAGCTGAGGTGGGGGGGAGTCGGGTAGTGGTAGCAAAATAAGAGCTCACCGCTCTTATTGCATAATACCTTGTCTTTTATTTACATTATTTTTTTCAGGGCTGCCAACTCACCTTTTTTTTTTTTTTTTCTGAAAAAGATCTGTATATGGACTCCTTTAAGCCACGATTCCTCAATGATGCCATTTGCAGTAATGTGGATGGGACTGAAGGGTATTATGCTAAGTGAAATAAGCCAGTCAGAGGAAGGCAGATATCCTATGTTTTCACTATCATATGTGGCTCTTGAGGGACTTAACAGAAGACCATGGGGGAAGGGGAGGGGGAAAAATAGTTACAAGCAGAGAGGGAGGGAGGCAAACCATAAGAGACTCTTAAACACAGAGAACCAACTGACGGTGGATGGGGGGTGGGGGAGAGCAGAAAGTGGGTGATGGGCATTGAGGAGGGCACTTGTTGGGATGAGCGGTGGGTATTGTGTATAAGCCAATTTGACAATAAATTACATTAAAAAAAACCCCACAATTCCTCAACTGCTCTAGCTTTCTGCTGGATTGAAATGGTGTCCTACGAAGTTCACTATCTAAGGATCAACGTACATGTAGTTATTTTCTCTGTACATAGTTCACCTGACTTCATAGTTTATCCACATGCTAACTTTGAGGTGATTAATTTGACACAGAGCCACAAACCACCGAATGCTGAGTCCTTGTCCTACCTCCCGGAGGCCTTGTAACTGTCTATTTCCGGCTCTCTGTTTAACAGTTTAGCAAATATGGAAAACTAGTCACAATGAAGAGACAGGGTACTTAATCTTCAGACTTGAAAGTTTACACTTAATCTGGATAGAACAGAACGCCAATGAGGTCACAGGGAGCTGGGCTTCCCTGCTCTCGAGCCACAAAGGACACACACATCTAGTATTAGCTGGCCCACAAACACAAACCCTTCGTCAAAAGGACTCTATATCAACACACTTGGAAATTAAATTATAGAATTCCAGGACTGAAGATAATTCAGTAAATATTTACTGAGTGCATAATTTTTTCTGGGCACTGTGGTAGGAGACAGAGATATGGCAGTGAGCAAAACGGTGTCCCAGCCTTCGCAGGCTTACCTTTTAGATGGAAGAGACAGGCCAGATGTACATACAGACATGCATGTGTCACACAGGGAAGGGGAACAGAGAGTGACATCGATACCAGTGCTGTTGTATGCTGAACTTCAGAGAAGCCCTCTGCAGTCTGGTGATATGCCAAGTCCCAAGAACTAAGGTCGTGTGCGGTGAGCTGTTTAGGGTGTTTGGGCAATAGCAAGGAGGCTGGTGTGGCCACAGCCAAGTCAGAGAGGGCAGGGCACTAGCGAAGGAATCAGAGCAATAGCAGGGCCCAGACCATAGAGAGCCTTGTAGGTTTGGTTACAGACTCTGGATTTTGCTCACAGTGAGTTGAGACCATCGGAGGGTTATGTGCAGAGAAAAGGTGTGGTCTGAGTTATGTTTTAAAATGATCACTCTGGGGGTGCCTGGGCGGCTCAGTCGGTTGAGCATCCGACTCTTGATTTGGGCTCAGGTCATGATCCCACAGTTGTGAGATCGAGCCCCTTGAGCCCCACATCAGGCTCCACCTGCTTGGGATTCTCTTTTTCCCTCTCTTCTGCCCCTCTCCTCCACTTGCATTCTCTCTCAAAAGAAATAAATAAACATTTAAAAAAAATGATCACTCTGGCTGATGTGGACAGAAGAGACTATAGGGGTGCAGAGTGGAAGCCTGAGCTCCTGCACAACCTGGGGAGAGGTGGGTGGCATTGTCTCTAGTGGTAACAGCTGTGATATGTAGGAGATGAAAGGTGACTTGATTGTCGATCTGTTTTTTTTTTAATTTCTTTTAATGCTTATTTATTTTTGAGAGAGAGAGAGAGAATAAGAGAACAAGTGGGGGACGGGCAGAGAGAGAGAGGGAGACACAGAATCCAAAGGAGGCTCCAGGCTCTGTGCTGTGCCCAACACGGGGCTTGAACTCACAAACCATAAGATCACGACCTGAACCAAAGTCAGATGCTTAACCGACTGAGCCACCCAGGTGCCCTGATTGTCAATCTGCTTTAAAGTCTCCAGGACCTGAGCGCAGGACTTTTGTCTGCTTTATTCTCTCTGCATCTACAGCTTTTAGATCAGTACCAGACACACAGTGGCCCATTTGAAATATTTTAAAAACACTGAGTGAAAGTAACGGCTGGTGGATTAGATGGGGAGTGAGAGAAAGAACAGATCAAGGATGGCTCCAAGACTGGGGGGCCTGAACAATAGGAAAGTGGGGATGACACTTGTTGAGATGGTGAAAACATTGAGAGAACATGCTGTGGGTTGAGGATTGAGAGTCTGCTTTAGGCTGTGGTAAGTAGGCGGCAGGTATAAAAGTCTGAAATTCAGAGCACAGATCAGAGGTGGACACTTGGGAACACCCACATCTCACAGTCTTGAGGATGATGGAGAATCACAGAGAGAGTCCAAGAGAGAGCAGCCAAAGAAGAAGGAGGAGAAGCAGGGGGAAACCAAGAGGTTGTGTGGATAATGGGGCTCCTCCCCTATGGAAATGCAGCCAAGGGGGCCAGTGAGGAATGCTCAGGGCTGACTCTGCACTAGTCCTGGGGAGATTACTGTTATCCCTACAATGGAGAAAAGGAAGAATTGAGTATAGACAACTTCTGTCATTTGGGAGTTGGCAGGGTGGGGGGACGGGGAGGAAGAAGCAAGGTTGTAGCTATAGGAGAATGTGGGGTCAAGGGAATGGTCCAGTCATGAGGAAACACCTGGTGATCTAAGAATGAGCTAGATAAATTCAAGGTCATCTGGCAATGCAATAATTCACGAGCAATAGAAACATTGAAATAATAGTCCTTTGAATCTCATAATCCTTCTTTACTTTCTCACGTTCTTACTGAAACTGAACGGACTTCAAATATATCTGATGACTGGATTCCTCCAGCAATGCTTCTGATTCTGAAGAGTGTTCTTGCCTGGGCAACACCTTCTGTCTCCTTCCTCCCTCTTCCTCTTCATTAATATGTAGGTCAGAACTGAATGATCCAGGTGAGTGCATTTAATGATGCATTTGATGATGACATTGATCACCAGTCTTGTGCTCATTCCTGTTTAGCACCAGTGCATCTTTGGATTGGCTGCCTCTTTTGCTGGGAAGTGACCTGTCCTCTGGACCTCCACCTCCAAGCCCTTTCCCTCAAAGAGGCAGAGAGGCTTTTCTTTGTTGTTACTACTTGACAGAAAGAAACCTCATAATTATCAGCCAGAATCAAAAGGTGGTGGTGGCTAAATTGTTACACAGTTTTACAGAATCTAGTATGAAGGATGAATTATTTAAAGCCAAGAAAATTGCTATGAAAATTTCAAAAGTCATGCTATTATTATTTCTGAAACACTGTCAGCAGAGATACCTAAGCATATTAATTGGAATGGCTCTACAAAATAAACTTATCATGCAAAAAAAGCAATAAACCTTAGGATATTTGGAAAATTAGAATCTAATGAGAGAGCATCTTCAATTTAATTTATTTCACTGAAGCTTACCTTGTGCAAGGCACTATGAAGTCTTGTTGAATAAGAAATAGCTCCATCATTAAAAAAGGAAAGACCAAAATCAAGTATCAAGTTATAATTATAGCAACCTGCAACACACATACAGCCCCCAAATTCCTCTCCAAACACATCAAGCATTTTCATATTTAGTCTTTCTGCATAGTTATTCCAACTCCCTAAGGCATCCTTCTTCCAGTTCTCTGCCTTTGAAATCATCACCCTTCAAGATCAGCTTCCTGGGGACTTGTGGGTCTTTATAATAAGAATTAACCCCTTCCTCCCCATTTTGCAACTGGACCATTTTCTTGCCAATATATGTCTGCTCAGTCCTTTCCTCCCCACTTTGCAAATGGACCATTTGCCTACTAATATGTATATGTCTCCTCAGTCCATCAGACTGTGACCACTTTGAAGACAGGACTTATTTTTTATTATTTCTAAGTGCCTTTCCCTCAGCATCTAGACTAGTGCCTTGACCGTAATAAGAATGTGATAAATTTTTGTGGAAAATAAATTATTTCATAGATCATCACCCTGAGAAAGCTCACTCAAAGACAAAAAGCCAACATACTTGCTGGAGTCTTGATAAAATTGGCTACAATTTATTGGACTTAGTCTATGCCAGAAACTGTGTGTGTGTGTGTGTGTGTGTGTGTGTGTGTGTGTGTGTATGTCTAATACATTATGTCTAATCCTCACTTTAGTCCTTATCTCTTTGAAATATATTTTATTAAGCCTCATTTAAAGATGAGAAAACTGAAGGTCATAAAGGTTACCTAGAGTGATCAAGACAGCATGCTTGCAAGGGTCAGGTCTGAATCTTGTCTAGGTCTAAATCAAACTAGACTTGAATCTAGTTTTGTCTGACTCAAAGTCTGGGCTTTTATCTACTACTCAAGCTGTCCCAGCTTCACCCCACAGCCATTGGCACCCCCTGCCCCATCATTCTGACAGACAGGAGGAGCTGGTCAATTACTGAAAACTCCCCTGTGTCAGGCATCACACAATTGCATGTGTTTCATTTCATTAGACTCTCACAAAACTTCCGTGGGAATGACTTAAAGAGGCTTAGAGAATGTAAGTACATTTCCCAAGATAGCATGGCTAGACGCGGCAGAGCTGAGATCTCTGCCCTGGGCTCTGCCCCTAACGACGACACTGTGACCTTTTAGACACTAAAAGAGTTATGCCAGACTCCCCATTGCTCAGCAAGCCCCCTTTGCTTTCCTAGATTATTTTTACTGCTCCTGATGCCACTTCCTGTGCTCTCTTCCCACTTTGCACTTCTTAGAAAAGCATGTTTTTCTGATCCTATGTCTGTAAGCTGTAGCTCCTTCATCGCTGACTCCTTTTCAGTAGCCCCGGGGTTTCCTTTCTCTTGATGCAGAGGGAACCTTTCTTCCAGTGACTTCCCAGGCACCCACAGATGAACCTCTGGGGGATTCAGCCCAGAAGTGGTTGTCCCTCCTGCACTGCACACCTTCACCCCTCCCTACCCAAGTCACAAGGACACTGAAACTTCCTCCCTGAGCTCTTTCCCATGATTCTCCACCTCTCTTTACACTACTCCCTGCCCATAGACCTCTCCAATTTTTACTCTTGCCAAGGTTTTATCAAAGCGAGTTTACAGAAGCTGTCCCTCCCACTGTCGGTTTTTCCTTGCAGGGAGCACCCGGGGAGATTGAATGGGGTTAGTCTGAGTGAGCAATTCTTGCCCTCCACCAACACAAGGTCCTGCTTAGAGCTGCCAACAGTGACCCATGCAGAAAGAGCCGAATGCAGAAAGTGAGGACTAATTTTAATGCCCAAGATCAGGAAAAGAGGTGGGATTTCAAACAAGAGGCAGGCAGGACCTGCCCAGAGGGTAAAGTGAGCCTGACATGGTGAGATAATAGTGGCACAGGAAAAGGAATGAGTCACTCTTTGCTAGTTGTGAAGGCAGGTGACCTAAGGAACACAGCAATATGGGTAAAGGCTAAGAGAGAAGTGAACAGATTCATACTGAAAAGAGCACGGAGGACCTAGATGCTCCTGTGTGGGAAAATAGCCTTGTACCCTCTCTGGTTTTCAAACAAGGAACCTAAAACACGTTTTACTCAATAACAATCCCCAGGATCCCGAGTGAGAGCTTAAAGTGCACGGCCCCTCTGGTACACTTGAGGTAGTGTGCCGTCATGTAGTTGACCACATTGTTAAATTACGCATTGACAGATAGTCACCCTTAGCTAATGAATCACCACAGTTTTGAAATCTTTCTCAAGCTGCAAACTGAGTGAAATATTTAAATATCAGGACATAGTCAACACGAAAGGCAAGACAAGTTTGTTCCAAGTGACCGCAGTTCAACCCTTGGGTAAGTGAACTGTCCGCTGAGCTTCCAGCAGGTCACACTTTCTAGAAATTATAGTGTCTGTCATCTATATGCGAGATCCCTTCTTTTAACCTATTCTTGCTCATTTACTTTTCTTCTACTTCAAAGACATAGAGTTTGAGCTTTTTTTTTTTTTTTTAATTTTTAATGCTTTTCTGTAATGCTCAATGGGATTCATTTGAATCAACAAACAGAACAGCTGTGACGTGCTGGGTGTTTGTGTCTCTGGCAACTGTTCAGACAACACCTGCCTGCAGGTTTGGGGCTTAGCATTTTTTCACAATTCTTCTCTCTCACAGCTCAGACTATCATGCTTTCCTTTCTTTTTGATCTGCTCAGGAGTGCTGTCTATTTCAGCTCCTTTTCTCTGCGGTGAGTCAGAAATATAATTCAACATTCTCGTTGTTCCCTTGCGTCCTATCATTCCTTCCTTTCTCCTGCAGTATCTCCACTGCTTGCCTGAGACTCCTGCGGGTGAAGTGCCTCCCTCTGAACCGCTGGAAACCTTTCTATCAGCACTTAATTACCGCCAATGTAATTTTACGTTAATTTGCCTCTTTCATCCACTAGACTCGGAGTCTCCTGAGAGCAGGAACTGGACCTTTTATGTATGTATCCTCTATAGCTACAACAGTGCCTGTCGTACAGAAGGTATTCAATAGACTTATGACTATTTATGAGTCCAGAGTGAGAGGTTTTAGAATGAGTTGTCTCCCTGTCATTTACTCACCTTCTGAAATGGACAGAGCATTTCACCTTTTCCAGCTTGTTTCCTTGTGTTAAATATAACAATACCATTCTCTTCTAATTATCGTATGAATGGAGATGAAGCCACGTAATGTGTTTTATAGATTGCAAAGTATATACGCATAGCATAAGTTACTGTGTTAACTCAAAGGTTTGGGGTTGACAATCAGAGGGAGGGTATTTCAAACCAGTGGTTCTCAACCTTGAGTGATTTTGCCCTCTGGAGGACATTTGGCAATGTCTGGAGGCATATTCGGTCGTCACATCTGGGTGGTGAGGGGTCTTGGTTACTGGCATCTTGTGGATAATGACCAGGAATGCTACTGTACATCATACAGTGCACTGAAAAGCCCCCTACAATAAAGAATTCTCCACCTCAAATTGTCAATACACCAAGGTTCAACCCTGGTCCAAGCTTAAGCACATATAATGGGCAAAACACTTCCCGTAATATATTTGCCACTAGACAATTGTCTCAGTTGTCTTAGCTTTTTATACTTCAATAGGGATCATTATATAATGCACTTATAACTATTGGAATAACTCCTTGTCTTTCACAATATAAATGCGTTTGCTTATTCTCTGTGTAATCTAGAAACAGTAATCTAACATATGGGAGAAATTTCTGGTGTCTTCTCCTTCCAGCCATATGGTAGACTTCTACTTTTCTAACCCTGTGGATGTAGACAGGCTTTCATGACTAGCACTCACCAATGCCCCGTAAACAGAAGATACATGTGTCACTTCAGGGTTAAGCGTTTAATAGCTGGTGCAAGACTGTTCAGTCTTCTCTTGCTCTGGTGTAGCGATTTCAGATGCAGAAGTTTATATGGCAATGACACCACCACATGGAAGCAGCATGGATACCAATCATCATGTGGTGGGCAGCTGCCTAGAGCCTCGCCCAGATCCACATAGGATTCCACATGAGCAAAAAATAAACGTGTTCTAGGTTAAGACACGGCAGCTTGAGGGTTTTTGTTAATGAAGTTTAACTTAGACTTACTTGACCACCACACTAATGAAAGTAGAAACAGTATTGATTGCATTGACATTTCATATTTAACCCAAACAATTCCTAAGATGGAATCAATAAATATGTTAATGTAGAATTGGTGGGAGATGGGAAAAGGAAATGATTGACCCAGTATCTTGCTTTTCAGAGTATCTCTATGTAATTATGACAACTATGCTGGGTCTGGCCCCACGGTTTTGTTTTCAAAGGGCTAGAGTCTGGAAATTTTGACTAAGTCGTTTTGTTGATAGATCATCCTTCAACCACTAACACGTATTTAATTAATATGTAGCAAATCTTGAAACCCTCTTGATATTCTAACTGACTCAAAATGCCATAACCATATACATCGGACAACACATTGCTGACTGAGACTTCATGGCTTTTGCTTCAAGGAAACTCCTAGGCAAATTAGTCTTGAATTCCAGGACTTTTTCTGTCAATTCAGCCGGATTGAATTTGCAAAGCTTGCCCTCTTGAGGCCAAACAGTTCCAATCGACAAATTATTATACCTGGATGATAGCGAATAGTCTACTTGCTCTTGAAGCTACTAACTGCTGAGTTCTGGAATAGGCAGCAATGCAGAGTGAAGAGTATGGAGTCCGGAACCAGTTGTCCGGCTTTGTGTCTGGGACCTACCGCCTCTTATCTGTGACATCTGAGGCCCAATCCTTCATCTGTAAAATATGAATAGTAAAAGTACCCATATTATGGAGATGTTCAGTTAAAGGTGTTGACACATGTATAGGACTCAAAATTATATTTACTACAGAGCAAGTGTTCAAATAAAGTAAATTTATATTGTCTGTAGTGACTCTGAACTAGTATCTGCACACAATTTCCTCAGAGTGTTACATACATGAACTAGACAAGACGTTACTATTCTTTGAGGGGCACCAACTGAACATTTCAAAATATATTCAAAATAGATACATTCAACAGTTTAGAAATATGACATAATCTATGTTGAAATGTCCTATCTTCAACAAGATCTCCATCAAACCATGAAGACATTCCCATGAAGACATTTGGGTTTTGTTTGAAACATTAAGATTTGTAAATATATCTTCACAAGTGATGTTCTTAAATGGTTCTGAGAAAAGAGGTATTTGTTAAGTGTTCTTTCTCTCTTTTTTATTTCCTTTTAAAGTTTCCGGGCAATCGAACCAACATTGCAATGACTAGTTTAGACATGAAAATCATACTGCAGATAAAAAAAGCAGATACATTTACTTTAAAAAATGGCCTTTGGTGGATTCAAAGAGGATTTTCAATTCAATATAGGAATTAGTCATAAAATTGATTACTGTACATTTTCTGGAAGATTGTGTCAATTGGCTCCGTGAAGAAATAGTTAAAAGTATATCCTGCTCCCACACAATAGTGGGACCTCCACACTAAGTCTGCCACACAAAATACAATCTCCTACAAAGTAAGATGTTATCATTGTATTTGGCTCTTTGATCTCATGAATATTAGATTATCCTGCACAATGTGAAAACAGAAGGCCATGAAGAGAATTGTCAAAATTGGCTAGAATTTCATTTATGTTTTGCCAAGCTGTTCTGCATCAACTGTTGAAAATTATATAAAAATGAAACATGGAATTAAAATTATAATGGTTAAGTAGGAATACATAACCTATGGAAAAATATTGGGAAATTTAATTGTCTGATACTTTAAAAATTAATACATTTATGATTACTTAAGATTATATTGATAATGGGGCACTTTGTGCTTTTGATCTCAATCATATCATGTTACTATAGACACTTAAGAAAAATGAGAGGCTGATAATTTACTCAGAAAGACACACAGAAAATCCACTTCGACATGCATAGCAAAGGACTTGCCAGGGACCACAGTACGAGCTACTCAATAGCCACTTAAAGCATGATTGATTTTTAGCATATTTTATGCATTGATAAAATGAACTGCATATTTATGAATATTATCTATATATCACTTTGTGCGGACAGCAGGGCGTATATTTGAGCTCCATTTAGAGCTGCAAAAACGGAGATTGGAGAGTTGATGATCTCCTGAGGTCACATAAGAAACGGCAGAGGCAGAAATTGACCTAACCGTGCTAGATATGCTCTTTATCTATTCAAAGATCACAGAGTTAGTCAATGGAAGAAACTAGGATGTGAGCTCAGATCTTTGATTAGAGTCTAGTGCTCAATCGATATTCATTCATCAAATTTTTAATGAGTACCTGCTACATAGATATTGAATGTTGATGTTCTTAGAGTGACCAAGCCCAAGTCCCTGATTAGACTTTATAATGCAGAATGAGACACAAAGTACTAAATGTACATTATAATGCAGTGCCAAAGTGAGTGGGGTAACACAGGATGCTATTGCAGAGGAAATAAGGGGCTTCCTTCCTAGACTGGGAGAAGGGAAAAGAGGAAGTGTGGTTTAAGTTGAAAGCTGAAGGCTGTTAGGAACTAGACAAAGGAAGGGAGACGAAGGGGAAGGGGAATTCAGAGTAAGTACCCCAAGAAAAAAGAGAACATGGCATCTTAGGAAAAAAGGATGGATTTCAGCAATGACTGAAAGAGACAGACAGTATGAGTGGAAGTCGAGATGTTGAGAAGCGACAAATGTCATCTTACAAACTGAACTTCGTGTGGAAACACTCATGATTTTTTTAAATGTTTTATTTTTGAGACAGAGGGAGACAGAGCGTGAGCAGGAGAGGGGCAGAGAGAGAGCGAGACACAGAATCCGAAGCAGGCTCCAGGCTCAGAGCTGTCAGCACACAGCCCGACTTGGGGATTGAACTCACAAACCGCGAGATCATGACCTGAGCTGAAGTCGGACACTCAACCGACTGAGCCACTCAGGCGCCCCAGAAACACTCATGATTTTTAAACAGGGTTGAGACACAATTTAGTTTGAATTCTGGTTAAACATGGCATATTGAGTGCATGTATTTACCTCCATTTGCTCCTAAAAGTCCAGTAACATGACAACAGATGAATTTAAAAGCTAAGTGGTGCCTGGGTGGCTCAGTCAGTTAAGCATGTGACTTTGGCTCAGGTCATGATCTCATGGTTCTTTAGTTTGAGCCCTGTGTCAGGCTCTGTGATGACAGCTCAGAGTCTAGAGCCTGCTTTGGATTCTGCATCTCCATCTATCTCTCTGCCCCTCTCCTGTTCACGCTCTGTCTCCCTGTCTCAAAGGTAAACAAACATTAAAAAACAAAAAGTTAAAAAAACCCAAATCAAATAGACTGAAAAAGGAGACAAGAGGAAATGAGAAATGGCTACAAATATTTTGAAAATGGAAAGCATACCAGAAGTGGCAATTGACATAACAGAGCTGAGAATGCAGAAATCTAGGCACTTGTAAGAGAGATGCTTATAAGAAACTATGCAATGTAGAAGGTAGACCTGGAAAGACTTAGGAACCTGCAGGTAAAGATTCTTTTGAGGTCAATGAGGTAAACTCTGAGCAGTTTAAAGTTAGTTTAATATCACTTCAAAGTTCAGTTACTTGATGAGATCCTCTCTGCAAGTCTGTACAACATGTTACCATTCACATGCCTATAGAATACATAGGGTTTGCTGTCAGGAGGAATTACATGGAAGGGGATACCAAGCATGGTGTAATGAAGGGCAGAGTGACGAGGTGGGTGGGTGAACATCTGCAGGCTGAACCTGGAGACTTCTGTGCTCTCTAACTAGCAATGAGGCTTATAGCTCTCAGAAAGGAGACTGAGAAATTATTTTCTGGAAAATGTGAGCAACCAAAGAGAAAAGCACTGCAGACACTGAGTTGGAGAGGGTCAACCAAGTAGTAGCTGGGTCTCCCATCCAATCATCCAATGGTGAAACTCACCAGTCAATAATCCCTATTCATGCTCAATGAATTCCACTAATGATGGTGTCTCACTCTTGAATCAATGAAATATCAGGAGACATTGACATATAGCCTCCAATATGTAAGCCAGAGACATAATAAAGATTAAAAACACTCCAAGAGAAATGTAGAAAATTTAGAAAAAATTTGGGAGAAAAATAGAGAAAAAAAAAAGATCAATTTTTCAGGCAGGTATGAGAAAATATTTTTTTGTTTAAAATAAAATGATGCTATTAGAAAAAAAAATGGTGCTATTAGAAAAAAAATGGTGCTATTTAGAAAAAAATTGGGAGAAAAATAGAGAAAAAAAAAGATCAATTTTTCAGGCAGGTATGAGAAAATATTTTTTTGTTTAAAATAAAATGGAGCTATTAGAAAAAAAATGGTGCTATTAGAAAAAAAGAATAAAGAACCAGAAGAATTCTTGGAGGTAACATATATAATTGCAAAAAAATCAATAGGAAATCATTGAGAAAGAATAACCTCACTAAAAAAATGAAATATAAGTGTGAGAAGTTGGATTAGTTTTCAGAAAATATCTCCTCCTTTCCCCCACAGAGTAGAGGATATTCTCCCACTCTATTGATGTTGAGTTAGAACCACAAGGCCGAAAGATGTACGTAGAAGTGACAGTGTGCTGTTTCTAAACAAAAGTCTTAAGTGGCATATGAGTTTTTATTTGGCTTCTTGAACATCTGCCTGTTGAGAAGCCACTGGTCCAAGGAAGATGAGAAATACACATGGCAAATAACCCTGATCTGCCAAGCGCAAGTGACTCTAGCCAAACGTTGCAGAGCCCCAGTCAACTAGAGACCAGTGAGCAATAAACAAACAAACAAACAAATAAATGCTTTTTTGTGACACTGAGGTCTAGAGAATTTTATTACACAGCATTATTGCAGTAATAACTAAAATAATATAAGACAAAAATATAAAAGTCAAAACAAACAAACATGACTCAATCCAAGAGTTTAAACAGCCAGATAATAGATATTTCACAAAGAGAGAACCAAAAACATTTTAGGGGAGAACATAGGAAAGAAACAATACATGAGAAATTCCCAGGATTGAATGACATAAATTTCTATATTCAAAGAGCCCAATGGGGACTCCTGGCTGGCTCAATCGGTTAAGCGTGGGACTTGGGCTCAGGTCATGATCTCACGGTTTGTGAGTTCAAGCTCTGCATCAGGCTCTGCTCTTACAGCTGAGAGACTGGAATCTGCATTAGATTCTGTGCTCCCTCTCTCTGCCCCTCCCCCATTTGCACTCTGTCTCTGTCTCTCTCAAAAATAAATAATAAACATTTAAAATTTTTTAAAAAATAAAATAAAAGAGCCCAATGAATACAAACAGATCTACACCAAGGAAGATCTGATGAAATTTCAGAATATCATGGATAAAGAGAAGGATTAAAACTTCCAGACAAAATAGATAGGCTACGTATGAAAAACAGTCAACCACAATGGAATTGGTCTTAATAAGGTAATACTGAAAGCAAAAACTCAATAAACAAATGCTTTTGAAATTAAAATTGAGAAGGTAAAGATTCTAAGCTAGAATCATGGAACTATTCAAACATTAAATCAAATATGAGGGTAAAGTAATAGTATTTTCAGTCATGTAAGCACTCAAAATTATTTACTTTCAAAACCTTTTTTCCAGAAAGTTATTAAAGAATATGAGAATAAGATGAGGTAGACTTGAGATCAAAGAAGTGAGAGCTCCAACATATTAGAAGAAAAAAATTCAGAATTATGGCAAGAGAAAGTTCTAGAACAACAGCTGTGCAGCCAGCCCAAGATTTCAGTCCCAATTAGAGAAAGACAATGAAAGGCTTTAGGAGGAATATCTTCATGGAAAATAATACGGCCAACAGCCTAATAGTTTACCTAATATACTTGACAATCTTACTAGAGATTTTATAGATCTTTTTGAGAGCTTGGAGGACATAAAGCATAAACATAAGGCAGAAAAAGTGAAATGAGACATTACTTTTATAGTAAAACACAAGATCCCTTTGAAGGATTGAAGTTTCCATAAAGTACCTTTGTACGCATATTTTTTTACTGCATATTTGAATTATAGGTACTGCATGCCTTTGTTTGGATTTCCTCAGAAGCTGACTCAAAGATAATGTTTCAAATGTAAGTAGCTTATTTGGGAAGTAAAGGAAACACTGGGAGGAGAAAGGGGAGGTGAGAGGAAGGAAAAGAAGCTCACAAAGTAAGAGGGAAACCAAAGGCAACTGCAAATTGTTCTCCGTACCCATAAAAATAATTTTGAAACCTAGTTTTTTCACTCAACCTTGTATTTTTAAGCTATCTCTACATATCCATGTAGTATTTCGCTTACCTTTATCTCCTGTATGTTATCCCACTATCTAAATAAATCATAGCTGGGGTGCCTGAGTGGCTCAGTGTGTTCATCACCCAACTCTTGGTTTCAGCTCAGGTCATGATCTCATGGTTCCTGAGTTGGAGCCCTGCTGTCAGTGCAGAGCCTGCTTGGGATTCACTCTCTCCCTCTCTTGCTTCCTCTCTCCCTTTCAAAATAAATAAACTTTAAAAATGTTACAAAAAATTAATAAATCATAGCTTATTTACTCATTCTTCTTGTTCCTACCTTTCCCGATTACACTGAATGATGCAATATTTTTGCCCACGACTCCTTGTGAATATTTGTAAAAGATTGGTTTTTGTTTTATGTTTTTAGCACTGATGTTGGGTTATTAGGTGTGATAGGTTAATTTTTTATGTATGTATGTATGTACTTAGGTAGGTAGGTAGGCTTCACACCCAGCGCAGAGCCCAACACGGGGCTTGAACTCAAGATCCTGAGATCAAGAGTCAGATGCCCAACTGACTGATCCACCAGGTGCCCCATAGGTGTGATGGTTAATTTTATGAGTCAGCTCATCTAGGATACAATACCCAGATATCCGGATGCTGCTGTGAAGGTATTTTTTGGATGAGATGGACATTGAAATCAGTAGACTTTGAGTAAAGCAGATTACTCTCCGTAAGGTAGTTGAGCCTCATCCAAGCAGTTGAAAACCTTAAGAAAAAGCCCTACTTGCCATCAGCAGCTGGCCTTCAGAGTTGAGCAGCAACCCTTAATTCTTTCCTGGTCTCTATCCTGCTAGCCTACCCTGCATATTTCTGACTTGCTAGTGTTTATAATCATTGTATAAGCCATCTCTTTAAAATAAAGGAATTCCTCTTTAGATCTACAAATTAGAGATTAGAGATATGTGTGTCTTTATATTTATGTAAACACTGTCAGAAAGCAAACATTTCCTGTCCCCTTCAGGTTCCTTCTAGCCAGACTAAGAATCAAATTGACATGAGATATTAGAAAATCAAGTTCGCTCTTATGTGTATGGGGAATCCACGGAGATCTGGAAATTCCAAAGACCGTCAAAGACAGTCAGGCAAAATGAGATATATATGTCATTCTGAATGAAGGAGAGTGGGGCAGGGGTCTGGAACTTCAAAGGGAAGGAATGCAACTCACAGGAAGATGAAAAAATAAATGCTTGTTAAACAAATGTTTGCTGGGTCCCTCAGAAACAATGGGACAGAGAGAACTTGAACAAAACCGACCTTGCTAGGTCCCTCCCTGTCTACCATACCTAGTTCATAGGATAATGTAGTTATCTATGGTGATAGTGCTCTTTTTGGAGCAGGTCCTCTATCTAAATTCTTTTTAGGCTATTGTGGGAAAGGCAAAGAATTTTTCCTGAAACTCCTGGGTTTTGATTGCTTCTTAACTCAAAATCATCTTCATGCCAAAGCGGCCCATCTTGGGGCAGCCCGCCGTGGGCCCCTATAACACATGCACATCCTACTGAGTCTGTTTCTTCAGAGAACTCTTCTAATACATCTAGTGAGTACACATAGAACTTTACCAGATATTTCCAAAATGTTCTACAAATATTCTAGGATTTTTACATTCTCATCATCAGTTAGGAGAAGGATTATTTCTTCACATTACTACCAGCATTTAACTTTGTCACACTATAATAGTTTTGACCAATGTGATGATTGTGAAATATTATCTTGTTATTTTATTTTGTATTTTTTTCACTGCTATTATTTCTTGATTTAGAAGCTTTTCATATATCCCATTTGGTCATTCGTATATAAGCTTCTTTAAAAAAACACATTAATTTTTTTAAATAAACTTTCATTAGTGTTTTGATTTACAAAGAAAAAATTACACAAGTGAAAAGTGTAGAATTGGATGAATTATCACTAAACAATTCCACCACAACTATCATCTAGGATTTAGATTCTAGATTTTAAAAAATCAAACACTGCCAAAACCTAGAATGTTCCTTCTAAATACTCCACCCTTTCTTTTCGCCAAATAATAAACACTATCCTGAATGCTAATCTTATTGTTTAGTCTTACTATTTTATAGAAGTGGAACCAGACCACATGGACTAGATTGAGTCTGGTTTCCTTTCCTCAACCTGTCTGTAAGGTCAGTCCATGCTGCAGAACAGAGTGATAGGTGATCATTTTCACTGCTGCTGCATCATTCATTGCATAACTACACAAAAATGTATTTCTCTAATCTGTTGTTGCTTAACATAGGATGATATCAGAAAACTTATTGCATGTTTTTTCAGTGCACATAAGTGCATACCTAGGAGTAGAAATGTGTACCTTTACTTCAGCAGATGAAAGTTCTCCATATGGGGGGTGCCTGGATGGCTCAGTCGGTTCAGTGATCTTGATTTGGGCTTAGGTCATGATCTCCTGGTCCCTGAGTTTGAGCCCTGAATTGCACTGTGCACTCACAAGGTGGAGTTTGCTGGGGATCCCCTCTCTCTCTTTCTCTTTCTCTTCTCTCTTCTCTTTCTCTTTCTCTTTCTCTTTCTCTTTCTCTTTCTCTCTCTCTGCCCTGCCCTGCTTGCTTTCTCTCTCTCTCTCAAAAATAAATAAATGGACTTAAAAAAAAAAACAAGGAAAAAACTTCTCCATATAGTTGTACAAGTTTTCACTCCCAACTGCAATACATGTGAGCTCTGGGGCCTCTATAGTTTTGCCAACAATTGGTACTGTCAGCGATTTTTTTTAATGTTTATTTATTTTTGAGAGAGACAGAGAGAGAGAGAGAGAGAGAGAGAACGAAAACAAGCAGGGGAGGGGCAGAGAGAGGAAGACACAGAATCGGAAGCACGCTCCAGACTCCAAGCTGTCAGCAAAGAGCCTGATGCGGGGCTTGAACCCATGAACCATGAGATCATGACCTGAGCTGAAGTTGGATGCTTAATTGACTGAGCCACCCAGGTGCCCCGACACTTTTTAATTTTAGCCAATCTATGAAGTGTGAAAAGATTGATTTGTGGTCTAAATGATCACTTCCCTGCTGACTGATGAGACTGATCACATTTGCATATGTTTGTTGGCTATTTGGATCCTCTTTGTTTGTTTTTGTTTATTTATTTTGAAAGAGAAAGAAAGCATGAGCAGCACATGAAGGGGCAGAGGAAGGGGAGAGGCAGAGAGAGGGAGAGCAAGAATCCCAAGCAGGCCCCTCGCTATCAGCACAGAGCCAGATGCAGGGCTCAATCTCACAAACTGTGAGATCATGACCTGAGCAGAAATCAAGAGTGAGAAACTCACCCAATCGAGCCACCCAGGCACCCCTATTTGGAGCCTGTTTTTATGAAGTATCTTTACAAGTCTTGTTCTCCCATTCTTCTATTTTGTCATATGTATGTTCTTAATGAGTTTTATAAATTATTTACATATTTCCAAATTGAGTTTTTTGTTTTTATTGTGTAGTAAATATATTTCCCTACTCTGTTAACTTACGTTTTACTCTCTTACTGGCTTATTTAAGAGAAAAATTTAAATGTTATGTAGTTTAACTTAGCATAATTTCCTTTATAACTGTCAGTTTTGTTATTGTTTAAAAAATCCTAACTTATCCTGAAATCATAAAGATATCCTCTTTTGTCATGTTCTATAATGGTATTGTCTAAAATAGAACTACCATATGATCTAGCAATTCCATTTCAGGGAATATTTCTAAAGGAAATGAAAAGAAATACCTACATTTATTGTAGTATTATTCAGAATAGCCAAAATGTGGACATAATCTAAGTGTCCATCAATGGATGATTGGATAAAGATAATGTCGGGGCGCCTGGGTGGCGCAGTCGGTTAAGCATCCGACTTCAGCCAGGTCACGATCTCGCGGTCTGTGAGTTCGAGCCCCGCGTCAGGCTCTGGGCTGATGGCTCAGAGCCTGGAGCCTGTTTCCGATTCTGTGTCTCCCTCTCTCTCTGCCCCTCCCCCATTCATGCTCTGTCTCTCTCTGTCCCAAAAATAAATTAAAAACGTTGAAAAAAAAAATTAAAAAAAAAAAAGATAATGTCACACGCACACACACACACACACACACACATACACACACACACACATTCAGCCATGAGAAAGAAGGAAATCTTCCATTTGCGACAATATGGTTGGATCTTGGGGGCATTATGTTAAGTGAAATAAGTCAGGCAGGAAGAGACAAATACTGCTTGGTATCGTTTATATGTGAATTCTAAAAAAGCCAAACTCCTAGAAACAGAGTAGAATAGTAGTTATGAGGGAGTATAAAGGTATAAACTCAAAAGGTATAAACTGCCAGCTATAAGAAGAATTAAGTCCTGGGGATCTAATGTACAGCATGATGACTATCATTAACAATTCTGTATTATATACTTGCAAGTTGCTAAGAGAGTAAATCCTAAATGTTCTCACCACAGAAAAAGAAATGGTAATTATGTGAAGTGATGGAGATGTTTCCTAATGCTACAGAAGTAATCCTTTTTCAATATATAAGTTTATCAGCTCAGCACGCCATATATCTTAAACCTACACAATGTTATATGGGTTTTTTTTTTTTTGCCTATTTTTGTTTTAACTGGAGGCTCAGATGCCACAATGTTATATGTTAACTTTATCTCTGTAAAAGTGGGGGAATTGCTGCAGTGATAGAAATGATCTTTATCTACATCAAACCATTACCATAGCCATTAAACACACGTGGCTGTTGAGCCCTGGAAGTGTAGCTAGTGACTGAGGGAATACTTTCAAACTTTAACTTTAATTAATTGAAATTTAAGTTACTACATGTGGCCAGTGGCTGCTGTATTGAATAGAAATCACTCAGTTACGTCCTCGGACTACAGTAGGATTAAACTAGAAACCAGTAACATAAAGATAGCTGGGAAATCCCAAAATATTTGGAAATTAACATAATTTCTAATAATACATGGGTCAAAGGAGTATCAAGATAAACTTAAAATTTACTTTGAACTAAATTAAAGAAACTCCAGTTTATCAAACTATGGAATGCAATGAAAGGCGGGCTTAGAAGTAAATGTGTAGCACTAAATTCATGTTTGAAAAGAAGAAAGTTCTAAAACCTAATCTTCTTAAAAAGCTTCTGCACAGCAAAGGAAACAATCAACAAAACTAAAAGGCAACCAACGGAATAGGAAAAGATATTTGCAAATGACATATCGGACAAAGGGCTAGCATCCAAAATCTATAAAGAGCTCACCAAACTCCACACCCGAAAAACAAATAATCCAGTGAAGAAATGGGCAGAAAACATGAAGAGACACTTCTCTAGAGAAGACATCCGGATGGCCAACAGGCACATGAAAGGATGCTCAATGTCGCTCCTCATCAGGGAAATACAAATCAAAACCACACTCAGATATCACCTCACGCCAGTCAGAGTGGCCAAAATGAACAAATCAGGAGACTATAGGTGCTGGCGAGGATGTGAAGAAACGGAAACCCTCTTGCACTGTTGGTGGAAATGCAAACTGGTGCAGCCGCTCTGGAAAACAGTGTGGAGGTTCCTCAAAAAATTAAAAATAGACCTACCCTATGACCCAGCAGTAGCACTGCTAGGAATTTACCCAAGGGATACAGGAGTACTGATGCATAGAGGCACTTGTACCCCAATGTTTATAGCAGCACTCTCAACAATAGCCAAATTATGGAAAGAGCCTAAATGTCCATCAACTGATGAATGGATAAACAAATTGTGGTTTATATACACAAGGGAATACTACATGGCAATGAGAAAGAATGAAATATGGCCCTTTGTAGCAACGTGGATGGAACTGGAGAGTGTTATGCTAAGTGAAATAAGTCATACAGAGAAAGACAGATACCATATGTTTTCACTCTGATGTGGATCCTGAGAAACTTAACAGAAACCCATGGGGGAGGGCAAGGGAAAAAAAAAAAAAAGAGGTTAGAGTGGAAGAGAGCCAAAGCATAAGAGACTCTTGAAGACTGAGAACAAACTGAGGGTTGATGGGGGGGGGGGGTGGGAGGGAGAGGAGGGTGGGTGATGGGTATTGAGGAGGGCACCTTTTGGGATGAGCACTGGGTGTTGTATGGAAACCAATTTGACAATAAATTTCATATATTAAAAAAATAAAAAAATAATAATCAAAAAAAATAAAACCTAATCTTCTACCTCAGCAAGCTAGGTAAAGTAAATGAAACCTAAGGTAAATAGAAAAACTTAATAATAAAAATTATAGCGGCAAACAATGAAATCAAAGGAGAAAAGTTAATAAAACCAAGTCGTTTTCTTAAAATGAACAAACAACAAAATCCATACATAGAGCCTCATTAACCAAGGAAAAAGTAGACAAATGGCTAATATGCAAAATGAAAAAGGAGTCATCACTATCACTATAGAGCCCGTGAAAAGAATAAGAAAAGAATATTATAAACAACTTTATGGCTACAAATTTGATAGCTTAAATGAAATGGACCATTTCCTTATACCAACCCTCACAGGGATAATTGGATAACCTGAATATCTGTCTATCTATTAAAGAAATTGAATCAATAGTTCATAAACTTCCAAAAAATAGAGCACCAGACCTATGTAATTTCACTGGTGAATTCCACTAAATGTTTAAAGAAAAAATAATGCAAGGTCTTCACAATCTTTTACAGAAAATAGCAGCAGAAGGAACACTTCCTATCCCTTCCTATAAGTTCAGCATTATCCTAATACCAATCCAGATAAACTGATATAAAGAAATAATTGAATAAGGGCACCTGGGCGGCTCAGTCGGTTGAGCATCTGACTTCGGCTCAGGTCATGATTTCATGGTTCGTGGGTTCGAGCCCAGCATCAGGCTTTGTGCTGACAGCTCAGAGCCCAGAACCTGTTTCCGATTCTGTCTCCCTCTCTCTATGCTCCTTTCCCACTCGCGCTCTGTCTCCGTCTCAAAAATAAATAAACGTTAAAAAAAAAAAAAGAAATGACTGAATAAATAAGTGAGAGAGAAGAGACAAATCTACCATGTGGAAGAATTCCAAAGGATTTACGTAGCGATTGTACCCTAAAGGCTGTGGCACGGAACTCCCCACTCCCTAAGTGCTGGCTGTTCACAGTGGTTTCATTCCAAAAAGAACACTATGGAAAGGGACCGGGTGGGGAACAAACAGCTTTAGAGTGGAGAAATTTGACATGTTACCTCAGCCAAGTGGTCTAGGTCAACATCGACAGCGTTGACATGTTGATTGTATATACCCTTGACGTGACATGAGAGTGGCACTTCTCTGTGGTCTTCCTCCCCAGACCCATAACTGTTATCATGAGGAACATGTCAGAGAAGCCCAACTGAGGCACAGTCTACAAAATACCTAGCCAGGACTCCTCAAAATTGTCAATCAAGGCCATTAGAAACATGGAAAGTCTGAGAAACTGTCAAAGCTGAAGAAGGCTAAGTGCAATGTGGTACCCTGGCTGGGATCCCAGAACAGAAAAAGGGCATTAGGTCAAAACTAGGACATCTGAATAAAGCAGGGACTTTATTAATTGTATAAATGTTGGTTCATTAATTGTGACAAGCGTACCATAACTAATATATCTGCAACAAGGGAAACCAGATATGAGGTATATAGGAACTCTCTGTACTATCTTTGAACTTTTTTGTAAATCTAATACTATTCTAAAACAAAAAGCCCATTAAACTAAATTAATGGGGATATGCTGAAAACTTTCTCTCAAAAACTGGGTTGCCTACTATCTCCATTTTTATTCAAAATCATATTGGAAGCCCTAGCCTGTGAATTGAAATATGAAAAAGGAATAAAATAGGGGCGCCTGGGTGGCGCAGTCGGTTAAGCGTCCGACTTCAGCCAGGTCACGATCTCGCGGTCCGTGAGTTCGAGCCCCGCGTCAGTCTCTGGGCTGATGGCTCAGAGCCTGGAGCCAGTTTCCGATTCTGTGTCTCCCTCTCTCTCTGCCCCTCCCCAGTTCATGCTCTGTCTCTCTCTGTCCCAAAAATAAATAAATGTTGAAAAAAAAATTAAAAAAAAAAAAATAAAATATATAAGAGTTGGAAAGTCAGAAAAAAACAATATGTTTCTATACATTAAAAAAATGCCAACTCTGTAAGTTAATTTTTAGAATTATCATAGTCATTGAAGCTAAATTCATTCTCCACAAATGTTTTATTTTCATTGTTATAAACCAACTATAAACAATTCAAGAACTTGACATATTATTGTAAGATATTAAGACATACATTAATGCTAGATATACCACATCAATATTTTTGAAGACTGAGTATTTTCAATTCTTCTCAAATTAATCTATGAATTCAATGTAATTCCAATAAAAGTCTCAGCAGGTGTGTTTGTGAAAACTGAGATGTCAATGCTAAGATTTATCTGGAAATGTAAAGGAACAAGAATGGCTATAGCAAACTTGAAAAAGAATTACAAAATGAGAGGATTTGACTTGCCTGAAAAGATTTATAGTAAAGCTATAATAGTTAACACACGTAAGAATGGGTCCAAGTATAGACACATAGACTGATGGAAGGAGAGAGTGAAAACAGACCTTTTCTTTCTTTTCTTTTTAATGTTTATTTATTTATTTTGAGAGAGAGAGGGCAGAGGAAGGGCAGGGAGTGAGAGGGAGAGAGAGGATCCCAAGCAGGCTCCGTGATGTCAGCACAGAGCCACACGTGGGGCTAGAACTCACGAACTGTGAGATCATGAGCTGAACCCAAACCAAGAGTCAGATGCTTAACCCACTGAGCCACCCGGGAACCCAGAACAGACCCATTCTCATAGGAGCACTTGAATTAAGACCAAGGAGGTGAATATTTCTGCATCAGTTGGTTATTTGTGTGGGGGAAACAAATGACACTTGATATCTGCTTTCAATATTTCCTTTAGAACAGTCCTGCTGATTAGTGTAGCTTTTATTCTTCATTCAATGATCACTCACTACATGGCATTTTTCTCTAGTTTTCTTTGTAAAATCTGCATCTATCTGAAATTATCTCACTTGATTGCTTTTTAATATTCTACCTAGCTTCCACTACAATATAAAGTCCTTGAGAGTAAGAATCTTGTCCATTCTATTCACTGTTGTACTTGGAGTATCTAGAGCATTTCTTGGCACGATCATTAGCTTTCTATATAAAAAGCATTTCTAAATAAACGAATGTGTAAATCTGCCAGGGAAATTTGGAGTGAAAAGAGCAGGTAATCCGCTGATCCAGCATTTGAATGATGAGGAGGAGTTTACCTGGGAGAGTCTTGGATGAGGTAATGGTTTGGAACATATTCCAGATAAAGAGCGTAGTAAGGATGAAAGGTACGATGAATGTGTGAGAGCATCACTGGGGGATTTTCCAAGCAGGCCATTCCTCTGTGTAGCAAATGGAAATGTTAAAGAGTCATTTATTCAGTCACAAGTCTCAGATTACTTGTATTATTTTCTTTTCATTTGATAGATGAAAAACACTTGCTTCCACACTGAAATACCAGCCCAGGATTCTGAAGGCTTCTCCATTTGCCCAACCCAACTCTCAGCCTTTTCTAGTTTGGGGTTGCATGAGCGGATGTTATTCGGCACTTATTTACATTACCTGGTATTATTTTTAAGTCAGTAGTTCTGCAAGTCAAGTGCATGCCATGGTCATCTCATTTTTTTTGTTTGTTTGTTTTTAAATATAGCTTCCTGGGCTCTCCTTCTGAAAGATTAAGCCAGAATGTCTGAGTAAGCTCACTAGCCAGCTCCCTAGAGGTCTTAGTCTGGGCCGATACAACAAATTACTATCATAATTACTGCAACATTAACCTAGAGTGAGTGGCTTAAACAACAAACATTTCTCACAGTTCTGGAATCTGAGAAGTCCAAGTTCAAGGTGTCAGCAGATTCAGTTTCTGGTGAAATCCACTTCCTGGGTTACAGGCCTGTGTTTTCTTTCTGTGTCCTCACTGGGTGGAAGGGGAGAGAGCTTTCTGAAGCCCCTTTCATAAGGGCACTGATCTCATTCATGAGAGCTCTACCTGCATGACCACATCACCTTCAGTCCACCTCCTAACACCATTATGTTGGGGGTTAGGATTTCAACATACAAATGTCGGGGATTACATGTAGTCTATAACTTCAGGAATGCAGAGCAAGTGTGCTAACGACTAAATTCTCATCTAAATCCTGCTAACCAAAGTGTGATCCACTCAAACCATTCACATCACCTGGGAACTTATTTGAAATTCTGAATCTCGGCCCCCACCCCACATGTACTCAATCAGAATCTGCTTTCGTAAGATCCTAGATGATTCATATGCACTTTTAAGTTTGAGAGGCATGCACCGATCTAAACCACTGTGCTCCTACACTGAAGGCGTCAGCATCACCCGGGAACTTGTTCGAATGCAAATTAGCTGACTGCACCCCGGTTCTGGGGGACCAGAACCCCTCTGGGGGTAGGCATATTCATTTGTCTTAACAAACTCTTAACACTCAAGTTTGAGAAGCACTGGATTCGAGCCATTTTCCTGCTTTTAGCTGTGACCATTTTTAACTTTAAGCCATTTGCCGCCTATGAGTTTTAGCACCACAATTCTATTTCTAATGTCAGTGGGAACCTAAGAGAGTTAGAGAAGGAGGAACCTGTAAAAATCTATGGTGATATGTATGTATGGAACAATATGCTGCACTTATGGCAATAAATAGAGGATTTCCTCTTTCCTCAAGCTGGAGACATATTGAAAGGACTCTCTAGTTGGGTGAACATACAAGCCATATGTTGGCAGGCCATAAAACTTGTTTAAAGACATATCCATGCTTTTTTCAATAGCTATTTTAGTAAAGGTTTTACTCCCACCTTGATGTCTAAATTTTAAGACGCCTCCACCTCTGAAAAACATTTTTCAAAGATTGTCAGATTATAGCAGAGTGAACAGCTTCTTTAGTTTATTTAAGGACGCTGCCAGAGCATTGTTGGCTCCAGGTGTTTCTAAATATTACGGGGGGGGGGGCTTCCCTCGCTTTTATAAACACAGCAAGGCAAAACTTCCTATCTTTGTTCTTTAAATAAAAGCCCTCAAAACTACCTATTACTTCTCAATCGATTCCTGGGGTTTATGTCACAGCCTCTGGTAGCTGAAGGCTTAAATAAGATTGTTTTACAGATCCTCGGTCTTCTTCAGACCCACTCCTTCATTTAAATACTAAAGCGTTATAAGTCCTTTGCCAAGTTCAGAGTCAATCTGCCATTCCCTTTCCCAAAGGGCCGCAAGAGAGAAATCGCAGGCGGGAACTCCAGGTGTTAAACCCTCTCGGGGCAGAGGCTGGAAGGAGGTTTAACCCCCGGCCAGAGCCGCGCCCCCAGACCACTACCCCCGCGCCTGCGCGCCCCGACCCCGGCGTTCGCGAGCGGGCTCCGTGGCCTCCGCACTTTTTCAGGCCCACCTCGAACCGCCCAGGGCCAGCAGGGGGCGGCCGGGCTCCGCGCGCCCCTGCGAGGAGGGGACGCCCCGGGAAAGGAAGTTCCCGGCTCCCGCCCGGCCGCCCGCCCAGAGCGCAGGCGGCGGAGGGAAGCGGCCTCCCCTCCGGGTCCTCCCCCGCCGGCCAGTCCCCGGCCCTTTCCCCGCCCCGCTCGGCTGCCGCCGCGGTAGGTTCCGGGTCCTGTGACCCGTCGGGCGGTGGCGCGGGCGCAGGGCGGCCGGCTTCGGGACGTTGCGACGGCCGACGGGGGCTCCGCGGGCGCGCGGGGAAGACGCGGCAGGGCGGCGACCCCGGCGCGGAGCCCGAGCTCGCGGGGGGCAGCCGGCCGGCTGGAGCGGGGCCGGGGGCGCTCATGGCGGGCGGGGCAGCCGGGGACCCGGTCCTGGGGACGGCGGCGGCCTCCGCGCCCGAGACCCGCGAGCACCTCTTCAAGGTGCTGGTCATCGGCGAGCTCGGCGTGGGCAAGACTAGCATCATCAAGCGCTACGTCCACCAGCTCTTCTCCCAGCACTACCGGGCCACCATCGGGGTGGACTTCGCCCTCAAGGTCCTCAACTGGGACAGCCGGACGCTGGTGCGCCTGCAGCTATGGGACATCGCCGGTAAGTGGCGGGCTGCGGCCTCCGTCGAGAGCCGGCGGCTAACTCAGGTAGCCACACGGAAAGGGACGTGGCTGGGTGGACCCCAGTGGGATCACGACAACGGTAAGGGGCAGTAGTAGTTGAAGGGTTTAAAAGCAGGACAAGATCGAGAAATGCGTAAATAAATAACCCTGGTTAGATGCCTCTACTAAGTCTGCAGAAAGCATCTCATTTTTAAGAGATGGAAAGGTGGCCCTCTCCACTCCAACGTGCTCTCTCTCTTTCCCTCCCTCCCCTGACCAGAGGTGAAACAGCCATGGGGGCTTTTCCTGGAGTTTTAACTCTGAATGATGACAAGTTATATACACGAGGAAGAGTGGGAGGGGGGGGGGGGGGGGCAGGGGCCAGCTCCTCTCAACCAGCTTTAACATTTCACAGAGGAGCACAAAAGTTGAATGATTGCCCCCAAGTGACCCTCCTAGATAGTGACACAACCAAGGCTAGCAACCAGGTGCCTTTTCAGAATGTGTTTCATCACTCACCTTGGATCTGAGACCCTTCTTTCTAAGTGAAATTCTATTCTTCAGGTAGGGTGATCTCCTAGGTGAGTCCTTAACAACCCCTGCACCCTGGGGAAGATTTGGGAAAGCTACTCTTGAATCCTGCCTCCCTCCTTAAGCCAAGGCCTAACCCCACTCCTGGCCCTGCCCCACTCCACACCACAATAGATTGTTTCCCTGGCATTTGCTTTCAGTTGACAATTTGGGAGCATAATGCCCCTCTTTGAAGGGGGTGCATATTCTCCTTGCTCTAATTTATGAAAATTTGAGCTCTGTCTGGTGGGGTGGGTGGAGTGTGGGCATTTAAAAAGATGGTGACTTTTGGAAAGTTTAAATATGGAAGTGATAGCAAAAGTTACCCTGTTCAATCATTGCTGGTAAGAAGCTCAGTCTGCAATAGAGAATCTGGATGGGAGAATGTTCAGAGCGAGAGACCATCCTTCACGCTACAGATGCATCAACTGTGGAAGGTATGGTCACCCAGCTGGCAAATGAGTGGGGGGGACACAGGTCTGTCTGTTAGGCAGTGTTTTTTTCACCAACAGCTTATTACATATGAAAAAGTATTGAAGAATTAACCTATGTATATTAACCTAAATACTCACTTATTCAAGAACAGACTTTTCTGCCTCAGATATGCAAATAAATTTATGTATGACAGTCCCTCACAGAAAGGAGGATAATCTGCCCTGGGCTCAGCTTTTTTTTTTTTTTTTTTCTTTTTTCCCTTTTGGTTACAGAAAACCAAAAGTTCGTTTGAAAAGTCATCTTTTGAAGTCAGGCTTCTTTTGAAATACTTCCTGCTGTTTCACAGACACTTATGAATAGTAGTATTGCTTCTTGACAAAGTCATAAATTCTAAAGGTTGCCTTACCATGTGATAGTCATTCTGCAGGAATCTTCATTGTCGCTACAGATTTCCGTGAAGATTTTACACCCCTCACCTAGGAGGGTTGTTGACTTTGCCTTATTCTTCTTGTTAAATAATATCATATTTAGCTATTATGATTGGATTTCACTGCAGGTAAATAAAAGATTTTATTGGCACATTTGTGTTTTTAAGCTTCCAGCAAAAATGCTGGTATTTGGAGGCTTGGGAAAGCAAAGTCATGAGTAATTTTCTCCCTGGGTATCACCTCTTATTTTTTTGTCCAGCTGTAACAGACCTATGCAGCCAGGAAAGAGACATAATCAGTCTTGTCAGACTCTGGTACACATTGGCCTAGATGGAATGTGCTTGCACTTTTCCCTAAATGCAAAGGTTGAGCTGTGCGGGGACAGAAAGCAGAATTTTAAGATCTCTAAAAGGGATTCCTGGATGTTCAGTACCATTCAGCAAGTACACACGAGCTGTTAAAAAGATTAGGGGTAAATTAATGAGGTAGTTGAAAATTACTAGTCTCACCTTATCAATAAGATTTCCAGAGATGGAGTCTTAATATATAAGGAAGTTAACACAGAAATAATTTGGCTTTCACTTGGGGCTTAGGGAGCTACATCATTAACTATGTTTGCTTTGAATATTTGACCTCTTAGTGAATCCTAGCTCATACCATTTGAGTTAAGTGGTCATGATGTAATGAAGCAAACTGAAGGCCACTCCAAAAAGTTCCCCATGGCTAAACATATTTGCCTTATGTAGTTACAACATTGAATGATCTTTAATTGTGAAAGTTTAGAAATACTCCTTGATTGCAAAACAGTAGGTAGGGCTGGCCAGTTGATATGACTAACTTAAGGTGTGGCCCTGTGACTAGTTTTTTACTGTTGCGTTAGAGATGAGAAAGATGGTCAAGGAATTTTGTTGGGTCTCTATACTTGGAAACTTTGGCAGGGGTAACAGGGAGGAGTTGGCCAAATGTTTTCCATAAATGTGGCCGGGCAGTTTAAGCTAAACTCTTCAGATTAGGAACCACAGTGATTCTTGGGTACAGGCCTTCCAAATGCTTTCTTATTGCATCAAATGAATGTAGCTACAAAATACCGATGCACCTCAATATAATTTTTGTTTTGGGCAACCGTCTCTTACCCCATACCTGTTTGAAGATGGCTCTTAACACAGGACTGAAATATATACTAAGACACTGAAGTCTTCAGTAAGCTTTTCAAAAAGTTTAATAAATACTACTAAATTAAGAGGTAGCAAGAGATGTCTCTGATCTTCTTTTTGTTGTTGTTACATAAATGAACCCATTTATTATAGGCCAGCAATGTTTTAAATAGTGGTCTCTTGGGGCGCTTGGGTGGCTCAGTCAGTTAAGCATCGAACTCTTGGTTTCGTTCAGGTCATGATCTCATGGTTTGTGAGTTCAGGCCCTACCTGAGGCTCTGTGGAGCCTGCTTGGGATTCTCTCTCTCCCTCTCCCTGCCCCTCCCCTTGCTCCCCCTCAAAATAACTAAATAAACATTTAAAAAAAAAGTAAAAACAAGTTTGTCCATTTAGAACTAATATAATTTAGTCTTCCCGTATTCACTGAAGTGATTGCTTTTGTAGGGGAGGCAAAACTTTATCTCTGCCTTCTTAGAGTTTTCAGCAAAGCCTGAAAATTAAAAAAAGAAAAAAAAAAGAAATCAATCTGAGACAGATTAACAGCAGAAATTTATGTCACCTAAGTTTTACCTGACACAGGAGTCCTCATAAGAAAATGAACACCCAAAGAAGTGACAAAACCTAAGTGCTTTTATACCAGGTTGAACAAAGGGAGAGAATTGTGGGAAAATAACTAAAATATATGGGGAGGCTAAAGGAAAATAAGAGTTATTTTGTATGGTGTGTTTATAGAGAATTCTCCCAGCTTCAATTCCTGTCCGTGGTGATAGGAATGTTTCTTTCCTCCTGGTAGAGAGAGGACGTCTCTCCTGTGGGGGTTTTCTCGTCTGCTTTCAGGAAGAAAAAAGAGAGATTAGAGTACCTTTTGGGCACCTGCTCTTTTTAAAGTCCCTTTAGTTCAAATTAATCCTTATGCCAAAGTGGCGTTTTCTGGGGGCCTGGTCTCTTCTGCCACGCTTCACTTTTTAGGATTAGTATTTCTGTATAAAAATCTGAGTAAAAATCTTCTGTAAAAAAAACTTTGGACCAACGAACCAATCAGGAACATTCTACTCTGAAGTTCATGTAAATAGTATTTACTGAAGTATAAAATGCATGGTTGGAAGACATTATCAATTATATAAACTATACTTAGATTCACTTTTTTTTTTTTTTTGATCCCCAGCCTAAATTAGAACGTTGATCCTGCTTTTCTTATCCCATTTTCCACAGTGGCAGTCACTGATCACTGTACCTCATGGCCTCTTCTTGTCTTTCATAACTCTCCTTTAACCCTCATGAGCAAGAATCTTAAATATTATCTCCAGTGCTTTCTTGACCTTCAAAGTATCTATTAGTCAAAAATTATTAAAATTCAGTTTTTTTCTAAATATGCAGAAGAAGTGCTCTGAGGAATTAGTCTATAGTTATTTGTAGTCTCCCTCTTCAACACTGAATTTACAATGACTTTCCAATTACTTAATAACTCACTTAAAGGGATTTTTAAAATCTTCCTTATATCTGACTTCCGTACAGTCTTCCTGTCCTTAGCCTTATACAGACTAAAATGCTGTGTTGAATTACAAACAAAACCTACTGTTCCATTTTACATCTCTTTTTAAAAAAATTATTTATTTTAAGAGAGAGAAAGAGAGGGAGGGGAGGAGAGAGAATCCCAAGCAGGCTCCCAGCTGCACGGAGCCCCGATATGGGGCTCTATCCCATGACCCTGGGATTGTCATGACCTGAGCTGAAATCAAGAGTCGGACACTCAACCCACTGAGCCACCTAGGTGCCCCCATTTTATGTCTTTAAATCTTCCTCAGTTTGTGAATCCTGAGACACTTTGGGTGCTCCAGTCTGGATTTTGTATCCCCAATTGCCCAGGCAGACAGTGTAACAACATATTAACATATGCCTATTGCCCTTTTTTTTTTTTTTTTTTAATATGTTACCATTTTCAGTTGCCTCAATTGGCCCACATAAACTGAAAAGTGCCCAGGTTAGTAGTAGAGGGAGTGGGACATTGATAAAAGTACTAAAGTTTGACTTTTCCCCCATTTTCCTAATCATTCTACTATTTGAGTTGAACTGTATAGGCTTTTAGAGATCCCATAGTCTAAATACAGAGAAGTATAATAACTTGACCAAGGAAACACAGATAATCGATGGCACTATACAAAGACATGTCTTCTGATGCTGAAATATGAAAATAAGCTTTTAATTGTTCAGTGAATTTTTGGTTCACTGGTGTCAAAACACTCCAAAGAATGTCATCTGAGAGTCTAGCAGACTCTTGTCTAAATTAGCAAATGTTCTGGTCATCCGTATAGTAGTGCACATGATTCATATGTTAAACCCCTTTGCAATAATTATCATCTCTTTAATTATCAGTCCAGAATTTCCAGTTATTATACTCTTCTTAATTATAAAACACTGAACTTCCAATGTAGATACTCTTTGGTCGGCTCCATCATTTTTGGAGGGGATTTTGAAAGACTTTCCACACTGGACTTTCTGAAGATAACAGAGCTGTTTTATTGATATACGCTTGTAGAGCACACCTGGAAAAGCAAGGTAATAATTATAGATGTTTGCATGGTCTACTCTGTGATCTCACTGATTAAACCTACAAGCCATGCGTTACTTTCGAGAGGCAGTATTACTTTCAGATATATTATAGGAGAAATTTTATCCATTATGAATTTCTTTTCTTGACCTTCTGATTTTCTTAAGCTTCTGATATGGAAATTTCAGTGATTCGTTCATATTCTATTTTAAAGTGTACCCAAGATTTTTGTTTTTATCAGGTATGGTAAGGCCAATACACCAGAAGATGATCACCATTGAAAAGATGGTTTGTTACTCATAGATCCCAAGAGGAGGGAGCATCCATCCCATGCAGGACCACATGGGGAAGCCCCAGGGTTGGTCAAGAGGCAGAAGGAGCAAGGGATAAGCATGGGCTAGAGCCTTTATTGTGGTTTTTGCAAGAAGGAATGGCCAAGGCAGTACAGGCAAGCAGAGCAAGCTTAGGATTGGTTAGTTTGACCTATTTCAGTGGGCGTTGGGCTATGGGGGTGGTCCCTATTTGTTTAGTACCTGGCCATGGGTGATTTAGGGCAGGAAGATAGTGACTTAGACTGCAGGAGCCTTAAAAATGCCTGAAAAAAGGGATGGTAAGGATTCCGAATTGGTTGGTTTGCCTATCCAAGATGTGCTTTCAGCAGGTTGTTTGCAGTCTCTCAGAACTAGCTAACCCTGGGAGAGGCAGGCTCTCTGCTGGTCCACAAGGCCCCAAGATATCAAAGAATTATAATATAGAAAAAAAACCCATCATGAATACATACTTCTAGGCATTTGTTAGAAAAGACTGAGAGATAAAGTGCTGTTCCAAAGAAGAAAACTTTGAAGGCCTCAGATTTGTAGTTCAAGAACAGCATATCCTGAAACTAGTGATGATTTCACACTTAGTCAACACTTAAGAAGTAGAGAGTGGGCTGGGGCACCTGCATGGCTTAGTTGGTTGAGCATCCGACTCTTGATTTTGGCTCAGGTCATGATCTCATGGTCCTGGGATTGAGTCCCATGTCAGGCTCCGTGCTGAGCATGGCGCTTGCTTGGGATTCTCTCTCTCTCTCTCTCTCTCTCTCTCTCTCTCTCTCACTGTCTCTCTGTCTCTCAAAAATAAAAAAAAAAAGGAGAGGGTAGGCTAAGTGAACAAGTTTAGGTTGTGTTTTGGTTGCAGAGATCTGGATGGTGAGAACAGTACAGACATAAATGATAGGGGTTGCAGATTTCTGCAAGATGAGGTAAAAATGCTTTAGAATTCTACTCAGTTGTATTTTCAAAAGTGCTTTTCTCACTTTTTGCAATCAAGGAAGCTAGAAACATGTAATTTCTTCAGTCTTGTTTTGAGAAAGATGAACCACATAAAAATAAATGGACAGTAGGGGTTAGTTTATGGATCTTGGTTGGTCTTTCTAGCTGACACACGGCCTTACATTCTCCTCTTCTGCCTTCTTTCCATTCACTTCTGTCCAGATATTTTCCTTAAGCATCCTCTGTAGTGACTTTTTTTGTTGCTTTTTGAAATTAAGCTAAATACATTGTTCTATTTTAGTGTGATTATATGGAGACTCCTCCATCAGGCTCACCTGCGGCGCTTAAAATGCAGATTCGTTAGGATCAACTGTTTCGATAGATCTGCCTTCCTCTGACACCACTATGCATCGTGATTTTAACAAAGAGGTTAATTCTCTCACCTGGTAAGTCCATGGTTGGGCAGTCCACAGCTGCTGAGCAGAACCTTAAAGTCTCCATGGGCCAAAGCTGACACTGCATCACACAACCATTCCTTCGTCATATCGTCATATTCTTTGTCTTTGCGCTCTAGTCAAATATGCATGTCTTGCTGCAAGGGCAGCTGGGAAATCTAGGGCTTCACCCTAGATGACTAGCACTGTGTTCATTTTCTTCATTCTCATTGCCAAGATTAGATATCTTTGAGCCTAGATGACTAGCACTGTGTTCATTTTCTTCATTCTCATTGCCAAGATATCTAGTTACAATAAAGATTCCGTCTTCTAGAGAAGGAAGTAACACACTTTTTTAAAAGAAAGCATTTAGAGTCATTTGGAATATTCTGGAAATATGCCTACAGCAATATGGATAAAAGAGGCTGCCACTAGTATTGGGGTCACTAAAGCACTCAGCAGTGGGGCATTTCTCGTAGCTGCTGTGGTAAAGCCCTAAGAGACTATGAGAAAGGGATTACCTTGTGTAATAGGGCTCTGCTATCCTTAAAGAAAGTCACTGTAGGCTGATGGCACTGCCTTGGGTGTATTCAGAAGTATGGGACATGTGGAACAATGTGTCCTCCAGAAAGTATTTGGCTAACAGATTGGACAGCACATTAGATAACAAATCAACCTGGGCAATTTGAGTAATTCTGTCTCCCCGGGATTTTATTTTCTCATCTGTAAAATAGGAGAGGTTGGATTAGGTGATGTGAGGTGGCATCTGGCAGTTACAATGTTGTCCATTTAAGTGTTGGTCAGGAAGGCATGAAAGTGGTCCTTCCCCCCCCCCCCCCCCCCCCCACATTAAGAAATGACTACAACACCAGTTAAGGAAGATGGTGTTGCTGATTCCCTGTCACACTCTTTGAGCTACTTCTACAGATCTCGTGACAGGAAGATCTCCCAGGTCGTGCTGAATTTTTATATTGCCATAAGCTTTAACTCTACACACACACACACACACACACCCCATGAAACAAAACTCATGCATCTGTCTTTGTATTTAATAACTGCAGACTTCTCTACCCCATCCTCTCCTGTCCTATGATACAACCCAGGGGCACTCAGCATAGTGGGAATTTCCTGCATTTTATTTATGCATTTGTGGAAAGTAGGATCGAGAACAATAAAATTTTCTTGGACTGAACTTAGAATGGTTGATTGACTACTTCCCAGGGAGCATTCTTTATATTTCTTGTCTAAAATTAAGGAAAAAAAAAAAAAGTCCAAGATTCTACAGAATTCCAGTGCAATTCTAATGTAAATGTGAAAGTCTGCCCTGTTGGTAGGTTTGGTCCTTACCCCTTTTTTAAACTTAGAAAGGGCTAACTCCTGAAGTGTTGTGAAAGGTAAGTACTAGAATGCATCATTCCCATGAGAAAGACTCAGCACTGCTGGAGATTGTATCTAGAGATTAAATACTTGAATCTGTTTAGTCCGTTGATGGTGAGCCTGGCTCTGACTAGGGTGACTGCTGGTGGGTTTTGGGCATTGCTGCATCTACAGTATAGAGACAAAGGAATAAAGACAACTGATTTTCATGACAGGTAAGCATTTGAATGGCATTTCTTGATAACGTGTCTTTCAGAACTACTAAGATTAGCTTACGTACCTCAATGAAGAGCATCCCTTCGTTTGATACCATGATATACTTTTCATATCTCTGATGACACCTAACACCCTGTGGTGCAGTTTGTCTATTTCCTCAAATAGATTGTGAGCTCCTCAGGAGAGGAAATCATATTGATTGTTCCATGCTGTTCACCAGTATCTAGCACAGTGCCTGATACATGCAAGGAACTTACTGCACGTTTTTGAGTGGAGATCAAATCTAGACACGATTTGGGGGCTGTATTAGTCAGGATAGATTAGGTTATGTTGGAGTTCCAACCACATTAAAAACGTCAATGGCTTAAAATAATTATTCCTCACTCTTCATGCCCACGGTGAGGGCAGAGGTTGGGGCAGTGGTAGAGATGTGAAGGCATTTTTCATTGAAACTACCTGAAGACTCAGACTAATGGAGGCTCTACCATCTCATGATACTCTCCTCTCAAAATTAGGGTTCGAGCCTGCTGCAGCAGGACAGGGACACTGTCAGCCAAGTGATTCTGCTTAAAAGTGACACTTCTGTTCACCTTTCATTGGCCAAGACGAGTTCGTAGCCACTCCTGACTCAGTGGGGGCAGAAGAGTGTGATCCTTCACACACTTAGAAATGGAGGAGAATGGAATATTCATGAACATTAGTTTTGTTTTCCACTGTGGTTCTTTCTTTTAGACAATAACAAGAGAATAGATAAAATTACCCAAGGAGAAATAATAACGAAGTTATAGGATGCAGCTCTTACTCTAGTGGCAAACTTTATGTTATTTTCCAGTTTAACGACTGGAAGAGCTTGATATATCCATGTATTTAAACCTTTGAAACCAAAATAGTTAAATCTAGGTTTTGCCTTGTTAGGTTTTTTGGGAGAACAACTCTCAATTTCATGTTAAGATTATTATTTTAAATGAATTCATTGTCTCTTTATTCTCTAATTAAAGACTTTTTTTTTTAAATTCATCTATTTTGGGAGAGAGAGAAGGAGAAAGAGAGAACCCAAGCAGGCTCCATACTGCCAGCGTGGAGCCCAATGTAGGACTCAATGTGGGATTAGAACTCACGAACTGTGAGATCATGACCTGAGCGAAAACCGAGTCAGACACTTAACTGAGCCACCCAGACGCCCCTATTTTCTAATTAAATATTACATATTTTAGAAATTTGTGCTTTTTAGGTTTTTTGACCAGTTCAAGAGTATCTCTGAAGCACTAATGGATTACTTCAGAATTTTTCAGAATTACTTCAGAATTAAAAAGATAATGAACTCAGTAAAATAGGAAGTATATTTCACTATTCTGTTGGAAAGTAAGCAATTTCCCTAAATGCATGGCTTGGCCTTTTCATGCTGGATTATTTATATTTGATCCCCATTGCTGTCTGGATTCAGTGATTGAAGAATCTTTAGCAAATCATTATAACATTAAAGTTATCACACAGAAACCTAAAACATCAGAAGGAAGAGCTGGGAGGGCTTAGAAGATCCCTAAAATCCTCTAAAGACACATGACTTACTGAGGCCGACAGAGTTACTTGCCTAGGATTGCTTGACCTTTGGGTGCTTGGTATTTAAATTTTGTTTTTAATGTTTATTCATTTTTTGAGGGACAGAGCATGAGCAGGAGAGGAGCAGAGAGAGAGGGAAACACAGAATCCAAAGCAGGCTCCAGACTCTGAGCTGTCAGCACAGACCCCAGTGTGGAGCTTGAACCTACAAACTGTGAGATCACGACCTGAGCCAAAGTTGGATGTTTACTTAACTGACTGAAGCGTCCCTGGGTGCTTGGTATTTTGATTCTCTAGTACATTTGTACTTTCCTCAAGTTCATTTTCCTCTGCCAACTGTTTTCACCACTACAGTTTACAGCATATAACTAGCTAATAGTTAAAGGTTTTGCTATGTTTAATTGTACCATTTTAAAAAGGATACTTAGGCTTTCATCATGTAATACATTTATTGAGCACTTAATACTAGCTAACATTTACACAGTGCTTACCATGAGCCTGACATTTTACTTTTTTGAACTTAAAGTATAATTTACATACACAGATCTTAAGTCCTTCATGAATTTTTATATACCAGTGTCAGTTCAAGGTATAGACTATCCCCTAACCCTCTAGAATAGAAGTAGCAAATACTTTAGGTTTTATGGGCCATTTACTCTTTGTTGCGACTACTCAACTCTGCCATTGTAGAATGAAAACCGATGAAGAAACCGATAAACGGATGAAGGTGATAGTATTCCAGTAAAACTTTATTTAACGAGGTTTGACCATGAATTATAGTTTGTTGTACTCTTCCCTAAAAGACTCTCAGGCAGACATTTTGCATTAAACCTTCCCAGTGACCATCTGTAGGTATTATTTTTTTATAGCTTTATTATACCTAATCGACAATACAACAAACTGTACAATTTGATGTTTGACATGTAAACAGTAGTGAAACATCACTATGATCAAGATTGCAAAAGTATTTCCGAACCTGTCTCACTGCCTTGCCCAAGATAATCACTGATGGGCTTCCTCTTACTAAGTCACTATAGTTTTTATTTTTAAGGATTTGATATAAATGCATTCATATAGTATTACCTATTCCCTCTCTGGTCTAGTTTCTTTCACTTAGCTTAATTATTTTGAGATTCATCTATTTTGTTATTTTCATCCATAATCTATTCCTTTCCTTTCTGTTGTTATATTCCATTGTATGAATATACCATATTTTATTGATTACCATTTTCGACTATTAAAAATAAAGCACCTATGAGCATTCATGAACATGACTTTGTGTAGACATGTGCTTTCATTTTGTTTGAGCAAATACCTAGGAGTAGAATGTGTTGGTTGTATGGTAGGTATATGTTTAAATTTTGAAGAAACTGTCAAATCGTTTCCCAAATGGATGTACTATTCTAGATTCTTATTCTTACCAGTAGTAAGTAAGAGTTCTGATTGCTCCATTTCTTCACCAATACTTGGTAAAACCAGACTTTTTATTTTAGCCATTCTCATAGGCATGAAGGGGAAGCTGGTTATGATTTAAAAATTTATTTTTCTTTTTAATTTTTTAGAGAGAGCATGAGCAGAGACGAGGGGTGGGGAGAGAGAGACAGAGAAAATCTTAAGCAGACTATATGTTTAGCACCGAACCTGGTATGGGGCTCAATCCCACAACCCTGAGCTGAAATCAAGAGTCAGATGCTCAACCAACTGAGCCACCCAGGCACCCTAGTTGTGATTGAAATTTGCATTTCTCCAGTAATTAATGATGCTAGGCATCTTTTCCTTTGCTTGTCATTGTATGCATTCTTTGATAAAGCATCTGTTCCAGTCTTTTGCTTACTTTATTAATTAGATTTTTTATCTTCTTACTCTGGAGTTTGGAGGGTATAAGTCCTTTACCAGATAGAGGGTTTGCATTTTTTTCTCCCAGTTTGTACTTTTCATTTGCTTAATAGCATAATTGACACTATTTTGAATTGCCATATAGTGTGGTTTTTAGAAAGCACACTCTGAGACTATCAGAGAGTTTTGAATACTAACCTTGGAACCTAGGGAATGTAACCTGATTATTTCTTTTTTTTCTTTTAAAGATTTTTTTTTTTAATGTTTATTTATTTTTGAGAGACAGAACATGAGTGGGGGAGGAGCAGAGAGGGAGACACAGAATCCAAAGCAGGCTTCATCCAGGCTCTGAGCTGTCAGCACAGAGCCCGATGCGGGGCTCGAACTCATGAACTGTGAGATCATGACCTGAGCCAAGTCAGACGCTTAACCGACTGAGCCACCCAGGTGCGCCAGTAACCTGATATTTCTAATCCACAGGTCCATCTCGAAAATTCCTTGTCATAATACATTTCTAATTTTCTTATATTTTATCAGAAAGTTTATGTGAATACAAATTTGTATATGACTTAGTATGATTGGTTGAAAGAAATCTTTTTAGGGATTTATAGATGATTCAGTAAACAAAGCAACACTCACTAAAGCTTAATCGTTCTTTATTACTTCTGAATTTCTATACTTTTACTAGTTTGGCATCCTACCCTCTTTTCTAAATTGAAGGGATAGTTCTAAAGAGTACTTTCTTCTAATATGAAATAATCATGTAATCTGGACTATCTTAATGAGGCTAATTTCCTTTTTTGCCATAGTCATTTTATATTTAATAATTAAATTTTATAAAAACAAAAATTGGCAGTATGTGTTCTCTAGTTAAAATTGAACTCAGAACCACTTTAATGCATCTACATAGTCGTTTTGCAGATTAGTGATATTGACTTTGATCAGTTGGTATATCCTCTGTGAACATGCTGTGTGTAGTTATGAAGTATAAGTTTAAGGAAAAGGTACAATGTTAATTTCTTATAATTGTCAGCATTGTGATCCAGTAACTATATAGTTGGCTGGGCAGATTTACATTACCAGTAAAATATAAATATGATAGTGGGGTTTCATATGTGACTGTTATAATAAAGTTCAGACATCTGAACTGTCATAGTACAACTTCAGGTAAGCCCATATGAGGAGTTACGACAAACCACAAATGAACTTCAGGTTTTTCCATTTAAGCTTGCCTATAGTGTTCTTTTCCCATTATTTCATTAAGCAATATCTAACATTGTATGATGCTCTAGTAGAATTTGGAGGAGAAAGAAAATATTTTTTGTGGGCAGCTTTGCATTTGTTACTATCAACGAAATGTAGATAGAGTGTTTTTTCATCATATGTTTTAACAGGAAAGTGTCCTGTCAGCTTTGTTTTTATCATTGATCAGAGTTTCACATCTTCGATTTACATTGATTGCCAGTCATATTTCCTTAGTACTCTAGTCAGTAACTCGACAGACGGAAGGTAAATGCCTTAGAAGTCAGAGTAACTGTAAGATAGTTCAGAATGGCTGGCAACAGGGGTGCATGGGACTCAGAAGACCTGGGTTCTAGTGCTGTCTTAGTTAGTCAGTGCCACTGTAATCCTGGCCAAGCAGCTCTTTGTGTGGTTTTTCATCTGTTAGATGAAGATAAGGGTCCTTCCTATGTCAAAGAACAGTGTGATACCAGACGGAAAGAGAACGCTTTGCAAAGTCCATGTGGTATGCGAAGCAGTAGGATTTTCCCCAAACTATTGAACACGGTAAGTTATTTTAAAAGTATGATATTTGAAGAACTCTGCAGTTGGTCCTTCTTTCAATCACACAGATAATTGTGCCACTTTTTGCTAGTAGGTTTGCACGCGTCTGCCTTCTTAGAAGACAGCAATCTTGCAAGCAGCGTCCAAAGCGGGTACAGCCTAGAGACAGGGACGAAAGATGAACTCCTTTATCTCTTATCCAGTCTTAGTCTTTTCGACTGCGTTTTACCCACCATACTTATCTTCTTCGTGCAAGCTTCATTTTCTTCTGTTCTGTCTCTTCTCCCCTCCGCTCCCGGCTTTCTTTTTCCCTTTAGCCTTTCTCTTAGACTGGGGAAATGCAGAGGGAAATGCTGGGCTCTGTAGATTCAACCACCGTCATCTGGATGTTTATGGAGCATATGTTGTACATTCACAGAACACAACGCTAGTTAGTTCCGTACTGAGACCACACGATCGGCCACATGGGTCTGTGCATCCCACCAGTTTCTTTGCTATGGAATGGGAAACCCGTGTTTACAGCACTGTTCTAGAGTCAGAGGCCTTATATCTAAATATAGACTCAGTCTGAATTATGAGTTCTTAATCTCTTTTTATATTTACTTCTAGGGCAGGAGCGGTTTGGCAACATGACCCGAGTATACTACAAAGAAGCTGTTGGTGCTTTTGTAGTCTTTGATATATCGAGAGGTTCCACGTTTGAGGCCGTCTTAAAATGGAAAAGTGATCTGGATAGTAAAGTCCATCTTCCAAATGGCAGCCCTATTCCTGCTGTCCTCTTAGCTAATAAATGTGACCAGAAAAAGGATGGTGGCCAGAATCCTTCCCAGTTGGACCAGTTCTGCAAAGAACATGGTTTCACTGGATGGTTTGAAACCTCGGCAAAGGTGAGGTCTGCTTCGTGTTTGTATCTGCTCTGCTCTTAAGTCCTAAATCTGAGCTATAGCTATAAAACATTTAGACAGGTTTATGTGAGTGGGTTTTGGGAGCCTAATAAAAAGCAAAACATAGCATGGATATGTTATAGTTTCCTTCAGTGGGCAGCAGAAATGCTTTCAAAATTGGCTAGTGGGGAGGTGACTAGAAGGGCAGGTTTTCCATCAGAGTAAAAATTAGCTGTTATTTAGAATAAAGAACAACGACATTCTCTGAGTTTGAGCCTTTAAATGGAGCACTTCTGCAACTGGAGTTTATGGGGGATTTAGGGATCTTGTCAAGCACAAGGATTTTTTAATTTTTACTGAAGGCTTGACAAAATATAGGGACAGAGATGACCCTGGCGAATATGTGGGTCACGTGCAGTACTAACAAAAATGGACCAGAAACTGTCAGAGCGACAATGTATTCAGGTGATGTTTGAAGAGTTTCAGATTAATTGTGTATGAAAGAATTTGAACAAGGGGCAAGTGTCAACATTTGTGACATGCTTCTTCATGAATAGCGGAGTGAGAATTCTTTCTTTCACCGATTATGGGATAAATATTTTTTGAAGAGAAACAAGAACACTTAAGTCGGCTGTTAAAAATCTTACCAGTCTAGATACACAAGAGAGCAAAGGTGGAATTCACAGGCACAAAGTATTGGTGGGGAGAGAACTTGTTTATGCACATTGGGAATTTCACATTAGAGGTCAAATAACAATTGGACTTACATAAGAATGGTGAAATGTTTGAGAAATTCTCAATGACAAACAAGATCCGAAACCAGAAGACTGGCGTATCTTAACACAGTCCCAGCATTTGGAATGCCTTCTGTGGATTTCTTGCAGACGTTTTTTTGTTTTTTGTTTTTAAAAGAATTTTTCCTCTTAGGTAACAAATGTGACTGGATTTATCTACTGGTCTGAGTACCTGCTTACCACTAGGTTACTTTTAGCTTTATCAGAAGCCCACCCTCATCGCAGAAGACCATTGGGTGCCACCGACAATCAGAATAATGAAAGGAAAGCTATTGAGTGATGTTGGGGTCATTGGCAGAACTAGTGTCCGCTGGAGGCAGAGGTTTTTACTCCTAAGCTAAAGGCTGTCTGTTGAAAGAAAGACATTCCAGAATCTTAAAATTTCGTTTCATGAGTAAAAAGCAGCAGCAGCAGAAAGCTGCAGTGCAGGGGTGGGCGCGGCAAGAGCACTTAGCCAGGCAGGACGGGAGAAATGGCAGAAGGGGGAGGCTGCTCCTGGAGGCCCTTGTCCTGGAACCCGTCCCCCTTCCTGCGGCGTGTCCGTTGGGTAATTTGCTTTATTTCCCAGCTTTGTTGGGAAATAATTAGTGGTATGTGTAATGTTTATTAGAGCATGAGATTTGTTGGAAGGGATGGCACGTATTACAGATAAAATTTCTTCTCTAAGTTTTATGTGAATTAATCACTCAGGTAATAAATCCAAATTTGTCCCCAGAGTCTAGATGGGAGATTCACAAATGATAGTGTCATGTGGCCTGCAGCTTGAGACTGTGCAAGTCATCAGCTTTGTTAAATTTATAGACGGCGTTACATGTGGAGGTGAGAAGGGACACACTGGTTAGCAGTAGAAGTGTCAGATATGTCCTGTGCTTTCCTACAAATATATTAGCAACACCTTCTGCAGAATTTCCTTAGTAGTAAACCAGGAATGGCCCAAGAGAATAACAGTAGCATAAAATTTAGGTTAAAAATTTTAGGCAAGCCTTAAAAGTACTGCCCACATGTCACTAATGTCTGTATTTCTGAGCCGGCCGGCGCTAACTTCACATCTGATTCCTGCTTGAATCCCAGTGATCTGAATTTTAATGGGAACACAGCCAAAAGACAGTTTTGAATTTGTGAACTTCATCTTTTCACCTTTATGACAAACAATGGATTTGTAGTATGAAAATGTGTGACTAATTACAATATGGGAATTTCTGTTCCTAGTCAATTGCTGCTAAATGCAGTTAGAGAGTGTTGTAGTTCTTTGGGATAATGGGAAGGGTGGGGACCGAGTGACAGTTAGACATTCGGAGATCAGTACTTTAATTAAAGAAAACTTGTGTTGATGCTGGAAAAGATACCTGAATAAATAGCACAGGTCTTACAGGTTTCTCACTGTCTGAGAAAATTATAGCAAATAAGGAAGAAAGCTGGAATGAACCTCATGTTGTTAGACTGAAATTGGAGAGATCAGTATGAACTTAATGTTTCATATGTACATATAAATATATATATATGTATATATATGTTTGTGTATATATGTGTTTGTATATATACACATTTGCATAAACAGAGATAAATGTAGAAATAGATGTCTACAGGTCTGTGGATGCATATATATATATATATATATATATATATATATATATATACACATACATATATATATATATTGATTACCTCTCTCTGCTCAGAGGGCTTAGGAGCAATGATACCACAGATCCAGTGAGCTTACTGGTCCCCAGAATTTGTTTTTTAAATACTGTTCTCCTGTAAAAAGAACAGGGGTTTTGTGGAGAAATGATTGATTCCAGGACTAGTGGGACAAATAAAGATGCGCCAGAGATATTTTGCGGAGCCAGAAACTAAGGGAGCACAAAATGATGGAGAGGTGTCAAAAAGAAACAGAACCGTACTTACAGAAGCTCCAAAAATGTAACACAGTTTGAGGAATGAAGTAAATAACTATTGTAATGGATCTAATCTGTGGAATAAAATAATAATCCATGACATGAATAAACCAATTAATAAGTAAGGGAGAAGAGAAAACTTTAACTGACGGTAGAATTCTAACTAATATATGTAGAAGGAATGATGGAAATAGAAAGTCACCTTTAATCACCATGGTAGTAAATGTTTCAGGGAAAAATTAATTAATAGTAAAGTTAATGGGTAAAACTGGTAAAAAAAAAAAAAAACAACAGGTGATTTATATATTGGAACTTACTAAGGGCAAAGGATAAATAGTAATTGTTCAGTGGAGAAGCCTGGCAGACGTGACTCTAAGCAAGTGCCTCCTTGTACACTGAGAAGGACACATCCCTTCTTCTGCCAATAATGCATAACTTGAGTTTAATGATACGAAACACCAAACAAGCCCAGACTAAGGGATATTTTCTGGCCAGTACTCTACAAGAGTGTCAAAGTCGTGGAAGGGAAGGTGACTGAAAAACTGTCCCAGGTTAAAGGAGACCAAGGAGACATGAGCACGAAATACAGCTGGTCACCTGGATGGCAAATAGGACATTGGGACGATGGTAAAATTTGAATAAGGCTCATAATTAATGCCCACACTATTATCTAATTTCCTGGTTTTATCTGAAAATCTGGATTTCCAAGCTGTTAATATTTTAGGAAGATGAGTGAAGGGTATGTAGGAATTTTTACTGTTTTTGCAATGGTTTTGTAAACCTGAAATTATTTAAAAATGAAGTTAAGTACTTAAATAAAATAAGCCCAGATTTTGCTCTGTGTTGTTACTCGTGTAGTGAGTGACAGCTAATAAATCTGTCGCACAAATGTTGTGATAGCTTGTGACTCATTAGAATATTTTTAATGGCCGTTGCACCCACCACATTGTTTCAGGTTAATTTACACATGACAATTAAAAGTAATAATCTGCACTCAGAGATGGGGGACGACATAATGCGTTTATCATATTTTAATGTGGTATGAGCCCGTTGACATTCTTCTTTATAATGTGTCCTGAACAATTGACTTAGATGTTCTAGGGCAGAAGGTTTTCATCTTAGTGCCTTCATTTATGTGAGTGGGAGCCCATTGTGGGAATGAAGATTCCTTTTCAACCATTGAGATAGTTCATTGAATCTCAGCGGCAAGAAGTTTGAAACAGGAGCATCAGAAAGGGCGATCATTTGTGAAAAGAAAAGAGTTCCCTAGCCACGTTATACTCAATGGCATTAAACTCTTAGGGTTTAACCCTTTAGTACGGGAGAAGATGGTAGCTCGTGTGTTAGAATGTCCCCTCTGACAAACTCGGCCAGTCCCGTTAATACTCTTAATGCTTACTTCCAAGCATTAATCTGAAGAATTCATCGTGTTCGTCATTTCTGCATTACAGGATAATATAAACATAGATGAAGCCGCCCGGTTCCTAGTGGAGAATATTCTCGCAAACCACCAAAGCTTTCCTAGTGAAGAAAACAACGAGGACAAAATTAAACTGGATCAGGAGACCTTGAGAGCAGAGGGCAAGTCCCAATGTTGCTGACATGGCTTCTGCTTCTGGCCTGTGTGCAGAGTGCAGCCTGACCGGGCTGGATCCAAGCCCGAGAATGGATAAGGGGGCGGCTGTGCTGCTCTGTGAGTCTTCACAGGGCTGCACTTCACACGAATGCTCCGGTTTTTCTTCAGGTTGTGTAGATCTTTCTCCTTGTACAGAATGGCCGTGGTGGCACCCCCAGGGAGCCTACGCTGACACGGGGCGTGTGGTAAAGTGGTTCTGCCCGCGACCCCACACTTTAACGCAGGCACACTTAGGCCTCTAGGGTGGTCACCATGAATTCAGGATAATGTTTACATCCTCTTTAACATTTTTTAAAAATGATGGTCCTCAGGATTTGGTAAGATTTTCAAGTTGTGCCTTTTAGTGGAAGCACTGGGGTGGTCATGAAACCTGACCTGAGGTCTTCCAGTAATTTTATGGGCCTGTGTTTTTATCTCCACATTATGTTCTCTCCAGGGAGGCTGTCATCTCTGTTAGTCACAGAAGGCTGTTTTGCCGTTCTTTTCCTACTTAAAACTTTGATACTTCTATAAAATTGTTATCATCACACGTTATGTCATTAGTCCTGGCCAGCGTGGTGTGCCCTTGCTAACAACGCAGGTGCACTGGTGTCCTGGCTTCTGGTTGCTGCCAGTTGGAAACAATATAAATGAACATTCCCGCTTTCCTCTTCCTCCCGTGTGTTTATTTTTGTACCTGAGAGCCTGGCTGCTATTGCTGTTGGAGTTCTCTCTAACTGGAGCTAGTCTTTTCAAATCTGTATTAGTAACGGTAACAGAGAAGCTACTTGAAAGCACATACAATTAAATCTGAGATTCTCTAAGTAGGAATTGTGAAGGAAACTAGGTCATGCGTAGTTTGTATGTAAAGTTTTGGACATTTAAAGTAAAACACATGAGAAACTTAGGACAGCCTCGTAATATTTGTATTACCATTTAACCCAGTTAAGGAAAAGAATAAATATTATGACTGAAACCTCTTTTGTTTTCTTTAACTAATGTGGTTCTAGAAAGGTAAATGGGGTATACTTTTCCGCCTTAGAAAACTTCGTGTCTGCTCACATTTTCCTGTTGTTTTTAAGGGAGTTGATACCTTCTGAAAGGTCCAACTTACTTTTCAAAGGAATTTTAAAGGTGTTTGTGCCATAATCCAATGCTAATGCAAATGAGGCATTGACCAAATTGTCTTATACATTATTATGAACATGGGATAGGAAAAGATCCATGTATTTATTGAGAGCAGGAAATAAAAAATCAGCAAGAATTGCCTTTGCTCTGACAGGTGTATTCTGGGAATAAATAGTTGACATGGGCCATAAAACATAGCTTGCTCTTCTCATTAAGTCTAAGTTTTGCTTAGGAATCACAAAGGTGTTTATATGTTCTGCACTTAAGTCAATAAGCTCTTTGATCTTTTGAGACATGTATTCTATATAGAATCAGATTTTCCAAAGTTAAGGAATATAAAGAACACCCTTATTTAAATATTACTTCTCATATAGTTAATACAGTCCCTCTTAATTTTTAAAAAGGTATTGCATTAAATCTTTCTAAGAAACCTATGTGTCTAAAATGTTTAAATTTTTTTTTTTTAACGTTTATTTATTTTTGAGACCGAGAGAGAGCATGAACGGGGGAGGTTCAGAGAGAGAGGGAGACACAGAATCCGAAACAGGCTCCAGGCTCTGAGCAGTCAGCACAGAGCCCGATGCGGGGCTCGAACTCACAGACTGCGAGATCGTGACCTGAGCCGAAGTCCGATGCTCAACCGACTGAGCCACCCAGGTGCCCCGTGTCTAAAATGTTTAAACCTATACTCTGTACTCTAAAATGTTTTCTGGTCTCAATACAAAGTACAACTTCTTAATTTTTCTTTAATTCCAAAGTCCAATAATGTAAGTAGTATGAAAAGTTGGTGCCAGACCTAAACATTAGAAATATAAAGTTCACAGGGCACCTGGGTGGCTCAGTCGGTTAAGCGTCCGACTTTGGCTCAGGTCATGATCTCGTGGTTTGTGAGTTCCAGCCCCGGGTCGAGCTCTGTGCTGACAGCTCAGAGCCTGGAGCCTGCTTTGGATTCTGTGTCTCCTCCTCTCTCTGCCCCTCCCCTGTTCATGCTCTCTCTCTCTCTGTCTCTAAATAATAAATAAACGTTAAAAAAAAAAAAAATGTAAAACTCATTCTGGATGATGGCTGAAAGCAACAAGTCTTGGAATTTTCTTTTTTTACATATTGATTTTCATTTGTATAAGGTATTCATCCTGTTTAAATTGAGCAGTGGATTGAAAATCAGGAGTATTGGGCTTTCTTTGTCGTATTTGTTTTCTTAGGATAATTTTAAGGATTGAGAGTACCTTACATAATGGTTTCTTGATAGACACTCAGGGTTCCATATGTTGTGTGTGACAATGTATTCTATTTATCATTTTTTACATTTTAGAAGTAAAACTGAGGATTTCACTTTACTCCTAAATTCTCACTGCAATTTGTTTTTGTAACGTGAACATAAAATTTGAATTTAAGGTTAGCTACATAAATGGCCAAAGGAAAGAAGAGAATATTTTGATTACCTTATTCACTTAATTGCTTAGTGAAAATTCCTGAACCTTCAGACTTATTTAAATAGTTTTCTTTTTAAATAATAAAACGTTATTGAGATTGAAATCTATAGCATTACCTAAAACATGAACATTTTAAAAATACAGCACTTTTATTTCCATTTATACGTCAGTATTATTAAAAAGTCTGCACACCTGGAGCACCTGGGTGGCTCAGGAGGTTAAGCATCTGACTTTGGCTCAGGTCGTGATCTCAAGGCCGGTGAGTCCGAGCCCCGCGTTGGGCTCTGCTGACAGCTCAGAGCCTGGAACCTGCTTCGGATGCTGTGTCTCCCTCTCTCTCTGTCCCTCCCGTGCTCATGCTGTATCTCTCTCAAAAATAAATAAACATTAAAAAAATTTTAAATAAGAAAAATAAATGTATTAAGAATTTAAATGCTGTGTGAGCCATTCAGAAAAGTAAATACCAAGTTCCTAATTGTAATTCCTGATAGTAAGAATTGTGGATGTCAGTTAAGGCTGACTTGAGCTTTTTAGATAATGTCTACATTTTTATGGTGCAATTCATTTTCCTGCAGTCAGTATGTTTCTTACCCTAACACTGAAATCAAGGAACATTCCCATTTGGAACACAATACTTTAAAAGATAATAAGGGCGCCTGGGTAGCTCAGTCGGTTAAGAATCAGACTTTTGATTTCAGCTCAGGTCATGATCTGAGTCATGATCTTTTGCTCCACCCTGGCTGTGGAACTTGGTTAAGATTGTCCCTCTCCGGGGCGCCTGGGTGGCTCAGTCGGTTGGGTGTACGACTTCAGCTCAGGTCATAATCTCGCAGTCTTTGGGTTCGAGCCCTGCCTCAGGCTCTGTGCTGACAGATCAGAGCCTGGAGCCTGCTTTGGATTCTGTGTCTCCCTCTCTCTGCTCCTCCCCTGCTCTCACTCTGTCTCTCTCTCAAAAATAAACATTAAAAAAAAAAAAAGATTCTTCCTCTCCCTCTCTCTCTTCCCTTCCCCCACTCATACTCTTTCTCTTTCACAAAAAAAAAAAAAGAAAGAAAGAAAGAAAGAAAGAAAGAAAGAAAGAAAAAATAAAGTAAAAAAAATGCTTTGGATTATCTTTACTTTTTACTACATTTAATAACCTCATCTATGATGACCTCCCCCTTGTCAGAGCTTACATGTATTTGTTTACTCTCTAAATCACTTAACTTTCCTAAGATTAATAGCTGGAACTATTCATCTCAGTTAAAAATGTACATTTGTGATGGGTGGATTTTTGTTGATATTCGTTCTAGCCAGTGTGCAAGAAGAGACAAGAACAGGCTTCATAGGCATGTGAAATCACATCAACTACCCATTTCTTTTATCCAGGATTTTGTTCTGAAAGATGAATGTGTGAAGCCACCATTCTTTTTTCTGTTTCTCCAAGTTCTGTGTGTATGGTGGGAAAGGAGGGAGGAATGTGGGTGATAAAGGTTTGAGTTGCATATAAAATACTGCTGGAACTGTGTATATGCTAGTAATTCAATCCACTGCCTCCCCAAAGTCACCAGAATGCCATGTGGTATTGTCCTGACAGTCTATCGGTGTTTCCCAAACCAAACCCGTCATATTTCAATCTTCCCGTTGCCAAACCCGCTCTAGAGGTTTAAGTGTTTACAGATTATAATTTAAATAAGTTTTGTTTATGTTCATTCTAAGTTAACATGAAATGCTACCTTTTAGTGGCATGATTATCTAGCTGGTATTTTTGAACCCCATTAACTTTCTAGCTGCCATTTTTCTCCCTTTATGAAAACTTTGCTTTTGAGTCTTTAATATAGCTTTAGTCATGCAGTTAAATTGTGATTTGAGAGCTTGCAGAACTTTAAAGAAATACAATAATTGCTTTAAGTAAAGTCTTGTAATAACCCGGCTTCAATTTCAATTCAACATACCACTCCTCTCTCCATCTGAGGTTTATGGATGCAATTTCGTGGATTTCTTTTATTGATTGCAAACTGAGGTAATATCAAAAAACTTTTCTCCTATGGAAATGTGGTAAAGTGCTATAGGACTTTCATTCTGGTTTGCTTCAGAATGATTTTAACAGCTGGGAGTGGAATCTAATTTTTCAGAATATAACACTTCTAAAAATCGAATATATTCTTTTACCCTAGACTCCTTTTGTGGTACTATTTGAGCATATGTCCATCCAGTCCTATTTAACAAGAAGATGATTTAATATAAATGCAATACATGTTGCTAATAGCCATTCTTCAGGCATACATAATACTGTGTATCCTGTTCTGAAATAATAGTCGCTGCTAACCAGAAATCAGCTTATGTTCAAACATTCAGAGACCTGTCACAGTATAACATGAAGACTGAATGCTAAATTGATGGTAAGTTGAAAATACTGTGTTCTGATAGTTTAAACTTATGTATGAAAATATTCCAGTATTTTCTTACCATCCATTTCTATTTATATAGGGAACGTGAAATGAATACTTCACTCTGTAGCAGGCTTTTAAGGCACTTCATAACTCAATGAAAGACCGTAAAGAAGAATTGACTTCATGTAAATTTTAAGATAGATCTAGGCTGAATCAAACTCAGCTGAGAGTATATGAAATCCACTCCCGTACTCTATTCCTTGAACTCATTATGATTTAAGCCTGTCCTGATTTGTGGGTGCCAGACTCTGATGTGATGTGATAACTAACCCTTTACTCAAAATGGTGGCCATGCATAGGCATGAACTACCATTGAAAGGTCAGCACCAAACCCCTGTCCCTACAATTCAAGGGAGACAAGTAAAGGCTTTCTCCCTTCTTTAATTCCCCATGTCATATATTAGTCAACAGATAAAGAAAGCTTAACCAATTGGAGAAGCTTCCAAATGGCTACTTCTAGTAGTGATATTTATGGAACTCCTTATTATGAGAGAGTGAGTCTCTTTTAACCTTTACTCAATAATGTATTTGTAAGTCTATTTTTGAAGCCTTTTTGTTCTTTTCAAACCAAAGTTGATGGTGAACTTGATAAGAGAATGAAGCAGATCTGTCCAATGGAATTACCTATGAGCTTCTTGGCCCACTCAGTATGCTTAGATTAGAAAAGAAATTTTAGCTAACTCCCACCAGGTCCTTACATGTGATGTTTTATTCTGTTCCCATCCCCAAGTTTAAATAAAATAACCAATATATCATGGTTGGCTAATTCTGTTCTAACATTGGTTTTAGAAGTCACTTTAAAATGTTGGAGTTCATTATTTCTAAGGCAGCATTAGTATTTACCCTAAATATTGCACAATTAACATTACCTCTTAAAAAAAAGAAGCTTGAAGTAAAGATGAGGTTTCATACACTGAGTTCAAAATCAGTTTCCTATTGAACAAAAATGACCATTTGCTTCTTAAAAAGCATTTTGGTGTATAATGAGATCTCTTACAATTTTTATGAGAAATGACATTGGTACCTATATTTCAACTTTATAACCAGATCAGAATGTATACAAAGATAACAGAAAGAAAAAAAAAAAAGGAACAGGAACCCAAAGTGACAAACACTTCACAAGAAATGACATTGTTACCTATATTTCAACTTTATAACCAGATCAGAATTTATACAAAGATAACAGAAAAAAAAAAAAAAAAGGAACAGGAACCAAAAGTGACAAACACTTCATAGGAGAACTTTTACCAAGGAGCGGCTATATAAACAACCATATTTCCAAGATCTTTGTTTTTAAATGAAACAATTGTTAAAACACAGGAAATAGTCAGAATAAGGAATGTAGGGTGGATGCACCCTGTCATGGGTTGAATGGTGTTCCAAAAAGGCATGTTGAAGTCCTACCCGCCCCCCGCACTTCAGAATGTGACCTTATTTGGAAATAGATTGGTAGCAGATGCAATTAGTGAAGATGAGGTCATACTGGATAAGATGGGCTCCTGCAACAATAGGACCGATGTCCTTATAAGAAGGTGGCCTTGTGAAGACACAGGGAGAATGCCATGTGAAGACAAAGGATTGAGTGATGGATCTACAAGTCAAGGAACACCACAGATGGCCAACAAACCACTGGAAACTAGAAAGAGGGAAGGATTCTTCTACAGTTTTCGGAGGGAGCGTGGCCCTGCTGACCCCTTCTTTGCAGACTTCCGGCCTCTGGACTGTGAAACAATACATTCGTGCTATGTTATGCCACTCTGTTTGGAGTTCTGGTAATTGAAGGAAATGCATACACACCCCAACATCAGCTCTGCTTCTTTTATAGGTCAGGGAAGAAAAATTGTAGGATAAGATTTCAGTTGAGCTTTCCTCAATCAAATGTGAAATAACATAAGATAGACCCTCTCTGGGGAATACGTTTAGGAATTCCCTGAGCTTGCACCGATGGGTTAACAAGGCATAAAGAAATAGAAAGCCACAGAATGTACGCATCCAAGATTAGGAAAACAGGGCAAAGGCCCCAGTATAGGACAAAGATACAGGAATAGAAAAGCCTCAGGAAAACATCAAAAATGAGGTAAACTAGATTAGGTGTTGGGGCGGAAATGCCCTCCAATTTAGTACAATAGCAGAAAGCTGCTTTCACAGGAAGGAAGGACAAAAAACAGGAAAATGGGACTTGAGACCTCAGCAGGGTGAAGTTGCCCAGAGCTGAGCTAATTAGCAAAAGAAAGGTGCTTATTGACCCTGAGGTAGCATGCTCTGTCTTTCTAGTCCCCTAGGTCGGTTCAGGTAAACAGGTGGCGCCTCATGTTTGCTGTACACAACCTTCTGCCCAGCACCAGAATTTTTTTCATATTGACCCAAACCCCTAACACTGCATATCTTTGAAACTCCCTTTCCCTCATGTCCATGAGTTCATGTTCACAGTTTCATTGTCTCTTTGTGCACGCCCATCACGCTTGTAAGCCTTTTGATCCTAATAAAATTGGAGCAAGGACCCATACTTGGGGCTCTTGTCCCCTCCTGGACATTAGCCTCTCTCGCATTTTAATCCTGCATCTGCTCTCTTGCTGGACAAGACAGAACTCCAGACCCAGAGTCTACGACAGCCCTCTGTAAACATGCACAGATTCCTCCCCCCTCCCAAAGGAAATAGCTTGTTTTCCAGAAATCATGGGAAAATCAATCACAAGTCACCTGGCCTAGCCATAAAGAAGCCTCAAATTCCTAAAAAGAAAAAAAAAAGAGTTGACAACATTTATAACAAAGGAATAAGCTCAAAAAAATAGCAGAAGGCACACAACCAAGCCAACTAAAGAAAAACTAACCTGGACGCGTACCTTAGGCCAAAGAGAAAATCGAACCTAAAATTACAGAATGTCTGGAAAATCACTATGAAGAAGATACCATATATAGAAACCACTGAGCTGCAAATAGCAATGCCAAAATCAAAACACTTACTTCTAAATGATTAAAGAATAAAAGGGAAGGGAATAAACCTTCAATATAAGAATTTAAAAGACCAATGAAGGAAAAAAAAATCAATGCTAGCAGAAGTTTGTTTACTAGAAAACATATTAACTATTGTAAATTTTTTGGAGGGAGAAGATGAAACAGATAAACTTGAAAATTATGGTGAAAAGAACATAATCACAGTTACATGAGAAAGTTAAAAAATGCTAATTGAAAACTTCACTCAACACCATGCAGATGAATTCAAAGGAAAACCTAAATTTCTTAAACTGCTCCAGGGAGAAAAATCATCTAATTGTTATATTTGGGAAATAAGTGGTCAAAAATCTCACCTTTACCGAGCTCAGCCCTCTTTGTAACCACAATCATCAAAAACACACGAGATCTAGAATAGATTACAGGGAACTCAATAAAAATATTTAAGGAGTTGATCTTCCCAATACTATTTAAATGGTTTCAAACGTGGAGAATAGGAAGGTCTCTGTTTCAAGGAAGTTAGCTTGAAGTATAACAGACACCTCCTTGCTGGGCAAGTCACACAGCTGATGACAGTGACTTACCAGCCAGTTCACGGATAGGGTCTGTTATACTGTCTAAAGGAAGGCTAGTTACGATTAGGGATCTGAGAAGTGCTGTGGAGTAATTTGGGGAACGCAAAGAAGGTGAGTCCCAAGGCCTCCAGGGAACAATGATCTGTGCACACCCACACTGTATCACCATGTTGGGGGCATAAGAAGGGAGTGGACTTTCCATAACGAGGGGAAAAAGAAGCAAATGGAATTCCATGACCTCTGTCTAGCTGGTGTCTCATCACCATCCCAGGCTTTTTATCAAGAATGAAACAACACACTGTTGTGAGTCAATGATTGCACTGAAATTCTTAACCATAAAAGAAACGCTATTTGCTGGGGAAAAAAAAGAACCTTTATAATAAAAATGACCAAATGGTAAGGTTTTTCTTAGGATTTAAAAACATGCTAAAGGAAGTTAGCATGCTATTTATATTGTAACCTGGCAAGGCTGCATAAAAATAGTAAACTAGCCCCCAACCTTATAGCTATGCAACAACCCCATATGAATAATTAGCAGATGAAGCCAATAGCACAATAAAGATCAATGTAAGATGCCCAATAGGGGCTTCTAAAGTTGTTTACTATTAAGATTTGTTAGGAAAGCCAAGAAAAATGTGGCATGAAAACAAATCAAGAGGACCATGTAATTTTTCCATAAATGTTGAACAAAACAATTTCACAAAAATTGATTGTGACTTGCAAACTTTGGGATAAGTGGCTATTATTTCCTGAATATGATTTTTTTAAGTTAATCCATTGTGCCCAAAAGTTAACATCCAAGGAAAATACTAACATTTGTGAGGATCCAGTATACCTGAGCTGCAGATACAAATTGAGACAGTCTTATTATTTTGAAAAACGGTATTTTTCCTGGAGTTAAGAGATAAATGATTGTTAAATATCATAAACAAAATATAGGCACTCTGGTATATTTGCTTACTTTTTCAGAAGGTTCCAGCAAACTAATTATATTCTCTGCAAGCAAGCTTTGGCTATTAATACAAAATAGGTTACTTAATACTTAAGGATTTTTTGTGATTTCCTTGATTCCTTCTTAGCATGTACTAGCTTCCATTTTATCTTGTTTAAACATCTCATAGATAGTGTATAAAAAACTGTAAGAACAATTTTATGTGGAAAAACAATTATTAATAAATGTCTTTAAATACAGAAATACATTGACAGCTAATACCAATATTAAGAGGGTATGTTTAGATAGCAGGGTTGTGTCCTTTTAAAGTAATGAGTATTTATAGAAATGTAAGGCAGAAAAATTATTAATGTAAAGTTTATACAAATTTAGTATAAAACTGAGCAGATTATTGGAAGGAAAGCGTTAACCCCTGGTTTGGTAGTTTTTTGTCTAGCCTCGGTGATGCCTGATTTTACTCTTGGTCATTTCCTCCTTGAAACATTAACTCAAAAAATTGTTAGAATGTGTGCCTATACTGGATCCAAGATAAATCAGACTCAGACTGAGGACCATGTAGGAGGCCAAGCAACCAGACTTCATTGTCAATTTTCTTTGTAAAGAGTAACCAGTATTGATCAAGCAGCATGGGAAGCATGGGGTCTAGTAAAGTAGCTCTGGAGAGGGCCATATGACTAGGTAGCAATCAAGGCTGAAGGGCTTTCTGAGATAAGATGGAGTAGACTCACCTAACCTCCTCTCTTAGGATCCTATGAGTGCTGAGTGACCAGGATAGCAAAGACTTCCTGGGAGTTACACGACCATGGTCTTGACCTTACAAGCACTCTGTGTGCTTACTTATCCTACATCCTTTTTAATGCTACAGAAACTTAACGTTATTCAAAACCTATTCTGTCTCACAATTTCTCTATTTGGACCCAAGAACATTGCTGTTAATAAGAGAGGGAGTTTCTCAACTGTAGACTTCTGGTCATCGTGGAATTGTTTAACCAACTGGTTAGTGTTCATAACATTAACCAACTATCCTGTAAAGGTTGAATTTTACTTTTAGTTGTTTAATTCCCTTTAGGACAAGGGTCCTTCAAGAAAAAGTTCCTCTTGAGAAATCTTCAAATCTGGTTAAGATAAATTAAAAACAAGAAGGTTAATTTTGCTTCTCCTGTAATCGAGGTGACAAAAACTTCAAAATCATGTACAAGATCTGTGACAAATTACCCTCCAGCCAGACATAATGACCCATCTAGGCAACAATAAGAAAAAATAAATCTTAGAGAAAAGCAAAGTATTCAAAACATATTTCCTTCCATTGCTCAAACTTCAAAACAAAAGACTTGGTTAGGGTATTCTAATGAGACAATTTTCTGTTTGGGGGTCTATGGAAACTAGGAATTTAAAGGACAATGTCATTGAGAAGAAGATTGCTATGGGCTTATAGTAATTTTTAATAGATGAAGAGAATTTTTTAGATTTTTCCCAAGTTATGAATTGTAGTAAAAATTCCTTTTAGAAGTTGAAAAACATTTTTTTTCCTGAATTACATTTTGCTGTTCAAACAATATATATATTTTTAATGTTAGTGATGTTAAGTGTACCCTTCTGAGTCTTATTTCAGGCATTTGGACATGCGGGGATAGTAAGTTTAACAGCATGACAGATTAATAATAAATTTAATAATGCTTGTTTTGTTTTACTTAATTGCAGAGAGATTTCTAGGTCTCACTCCGAAATCATCACAATGGGAGGGAATGAAGATATGTTTAGACAATGGAAAACTATAAGGAAAAGTGCCATAAAATTATCATTGACAACAACAGAACAAGTATGTTGGAGACTACGAGAGTTTTAGTACTGTTAACACTCTTCATTTTGGAACTGTCTGTTCTGAACATAGATGTTTAAACATGTAGAACAGAAGCCATTCTATATAAAAGAGACTCTAAATAAAAACTACAAAAATCTTTCATTATTAAATAGTGTAAGTTCTTTTGATCATCAGTCGTTGCTTGTATAGGATGTAATTAGTTTGCTGGAACCTGTTAATGAAGTAACCAATGAATACATCCCAGAGTGCATATATTTCTTAAGCAATATTTGCTATAATAGAATTTCATCGTTCAATTCCAGGGACTTTGACAGGGAACATATATAAACTTCTACATTAAACTTCTAAATTTGGATACTAAAATATTTTTTAATAATTTAATTGTGACCTTGGGGCCTGGGTGGCTCAGTCAGTTGAGTGTCCAACTTCAGCTCACGTCATGATCTGTGGTTTGTGCATTTGAACCCTACATTGGCTCTGTGTTGACAGCTCAGAGCCTGGACCCTGCTTCGGGTTCTGTGTCTCCCTCTCTCCACTCTTCCCCCACTCACGCGCTCTCTCTGTCTCTCAAAAATAAAATAAACATTACAATTTTTTTAGGAAAATAATAATTTAATTGTGACCAGTAAATTTTTGATGCAGCTTTCTATTTGCTTCTGAAAGCAAAAAATTCCTTCTGTGATGATTAAATAGGCTTAAGTCATTCAACATTCTGCTGAGGTAAGTATTTGTGTACCTCTACGTGTAAAACAATTTCGTATTAGCTTAAGAATAGCTAGACAGATTAAAGGATCAAAAAATCAAAAATTGAATGTGAGGGAATTTGGAAGTGTAGAATATGAAGAGGTTTTATTTCAAATCAGCAAACAAAATTTGATTATCTAATAAGACATGTTGAGAAAAGTGAATAGTTATACAGGGAAAGATGTTGACTCCCTACCTCTCGTTATTTATTCAAACTAATTTCAGATGAGTAATAATTTATATTTAACAATTATTATGGTAAAACATGGGATTTTTTAAAATTTTTTTTTAAAGTTTTTATTTATTTTTGAGACAGAGAGAGACGGAGCATGAACGGGGAAGGGGCAGAGAGAGAGGGAGACACAGAATCAGAAGCAGGTTCCAGGCTCTGAGCCATCAGCCCAGAGCCGGACGCGGGGCTCGAAATCACGGACCGCGAGATCGTGACCTGAGCTGAAATCGGACGCTTAACCGACTGAGCCACCCAGATGCCCCAAGCATGGGATTTTTAAAAAAAACCGTGAAATTGGGGAAATCTCTCTAAGGATGACACAAAAACCATAAACTCAACTACGGAAAAGTAAATAGATACATTGCCAGAACCCACCATAAATAAACTCAAAAAAAGTAGCCTATATTATCATTAAACTGCTATTGTCCTTGATTTTTAAAGAACTCTTACAAGTCAACAAACAAACAAAACAACAGCCGAATAGAAAAATGAGCAAAGAACAAACAGAAACAGTTCACCGAGAAGGAAATACAAATGATTATTATCCAGATGAAAAGATGCTCAAACACACTCACAAAAATGCGAATTCAAAGCCACACTGAGAAACCATTTTTCATCTATTAGGTTGACCAAAAATGTATTTGCTACAATGATTAGTTACAGTTTGGTGAAACAGGGTCTCGTGTTGCTGAAAAGGGTGAAACATGACAAAATTTATACAAAGGACAAATAGACAATACCTATGAAAATTATAAATGTTATTTTACATCACCTTTTCTCATTGAAAGGTACAGGTATGCCTGCACATTTGTAAATATAATTCACATGGGAAGGATGTTCAGTCCAGCAATGCTTAGAAGAGAGAAACTACTAGAAAGAACAGATTAGAAGCAGAACAGTGCTGTGGCTTTCCTTTCATAATCAAATCAAATGTGAATATAGAAAGGGTACAAATCCTTTATATAGGAACATAACCATTTCATAAGTTATCCAAAGCCCTTTGAAAATTAAGTGTTAAAACTCCAGTCTGTTTGGCATGGGTAGAAATAAGTCATCGTATGCAATGTGTGTCCTCGATTTAGCAATGAGGTCTCAGTGATCATTACGGTCATTGTTGTGACTATATGCCAAACACTGTGCTGAGCATTTTAAAAGATTTATTTAACCTGCTTTTAATAATATGTTCCCACAAGATGACTTTTTAAATGCCAGTGCCTCTCCATACTTTTTTTTTTTTTCAAGAAATCCTTTAAGATACACAGACCCTCGGATAACTGCTTTCTAGATTATGATCCTGTTACTAAAGTGCTAACCTACCTTCTACTCTATTGGGTGAAAATAGTTTCCTCTGCTCCGAAAAGATGGTTGACGTTTTCTCTGCCAGTTCTTGTGCAAGTGGAACAAACAACCGCATCCTAACGTTGGCAAAGCAACAGACAAGGACAGTCAAGTGCTACCCTGTAGCTGTCATGGCTCTACCCAAACCACACTATAAAGATGAACAAACAATTTCCTGCTTCTGAAGAACTTATAAGACAGACACTTGCAAATGACTAAAACAGAATTAAGCATCCTCCCCTTTCATTTGTGTGATATAGCTCTTAATAATTTAGAAATTCTCTCAGATGTCAGCTAAATTTTAATGCATTTTAAAACAACATATAGGTACATAAGTCAATAATTCACCACTGGTGAATGAACTGGTGACATCACTCAAGCATGATTACATTGCACAGGCTTCCTGCATAGGCAGAAGGAAGGAAACCAACACACTTAGCACTTAACTACATAGCAGGCACACTATTTATTTTTTAAGTGTGTGTATTTGTATGTATTTAATCCTTACTAGTTAATAAGATACATAACATCAAACATCCTTACAGGTGAGAAGGCAGAGGCTCAAATAGTTTCAGGCATTTGTCAAAGGCAACTCAGTATGTGACAGTTCTGATGAACTCACTCATTTACAAATCCCATAAAGGATTGCAGCTAGTGTAATTATGGTAAAACAATTGTAGCTGTTGTAGTATTTTGTCAAATGTGAAACATAAAACACATCACTGTGTGATGTTCCTCTGAGAAAATATTACTTTGCAAATCATACCATAACATACACATTATACCATATTATCCTCTACCAAATTGCATGTGAATAAAAGGATAACAATGTTTCTGACAAATTGATGTTTGATGTCTTGATGACAATCCTTCAAAATTTGATCACACCAGCTTCTTACTGTCTTAGAGTTTCTACTATTCTGAGGCTTCAATTATATAAGCAATCATTTTTTATTTATTTTAGTTACATCATACCACACAGTTTCAACTCCTTATGAGTGTCTTCCTTTCTTAGGTACAATGATAAAAAGAAAAGAAAGAAAGTAAAAGAAATGAAAAGGAAAAGGAGACAAAGGAATTATTAGTCCTCAAATGACATCTCTTGCTTCATCAATACCAATCTTATGCCCTGTTGTTTTTGCGATGCATTTTTTACATACAGAGTAACATTTTATTTCAAAGCTAATTATGTTATAACCTTACTGAAGACATATTAAGTAGAGGTTAAATTCAGCACACTTAGGGGCGCCTGGGTGGCTCAGTCGGTTAAGCGGCCGACTTCGGCTCAGGTCATGATCTCACGGTCTGTGGGTTCGAGCCCCGCGTCGGGCTCTGTGCTGACCGCTCAGAGCCTGGAGCCTGTTTCAGATTCTGTGTCTCCCTCTCTCTCTGCCCGTCCCCTGTTCATGCTCTGTCTCTCTCTGTCTCAAAAATAAATAAACGTTAAAAAAAATTCAGCACACTTAGTAGCAACGACCCATACAACTTGGATATAAGTGAGAAAATCATGGAAAGCTGTGATCATGTTCTCCTATGTTCAGGCAATGACCATGACGATCACATTGTGTGATTACAATTACATTAATTATAAGACTTCATAAATTATAAGACACATCTTGATTTCAGGGATCTTAAAATGTAAAAAAAAAAAAAAATTACAATACATGAAAAAAGTTTGTGTCCACCACAGTGCTAGCAACTGGAATACCAAGAAGTAATAGAGTCTTATCCCTCATACCGCTCACAGTCTAGTGTGGGTAGACAAGTAAGCCAACAGTTAGGATTCAGTGTGATGACAAAAATTATATGTATTATTTATATATACACTTTATGTGTCTTAACCTATTTGATCTTTATAATAATTCCGCAAGCTAGATACATGATAGAGGTATGAACCTGTATGGATATCCAGGAAGGGTATCTAAATTATCCTGTGTGTGTCAGAAGCCTTTGATGGGAGGTACGCATAGGTGTGAGTAGTATAGGAGAAGGACAGAATTGAAAGTAGGCAATAGCACTCCATTAGCACAGCTATAGAGGTAGAAGAGTGAGGCACTTGGGGAATACTCAGAGTTGAGTACTGAAGGCACTGTGGCTCATGGGATGATGGGGAAGAGTCAGAAGGAAGGCATCCCCACCCTTCCTGTCCCCCCCACCACCCTATTAAGAAGTTTAGACACTATCTTACAGATTGAGGAGTGCTACAGTTGGATCAGAGGGAGTTGTAATTGGGACAAAAGAGGCCAATTAAGAAAACTATTTTAAAAATCCAAGTAAAGGGGTGCCTGTGTGGCTCAGTCGGTTGAGCGTCCAACTTCGGCTCAGGTCATGATCTCGCAGTTCATGAGTTCAAGACCAGCACAGGGCTCTGTGCTGACAGCTCGGAGCTTGGGGCCTGCTTCCGATTCTGTGTCTCCCTCTCTCTGCCCCTTCCCCGATCATGCTCTGTCTCTCTCTGTCTCTCAAAGATGAATAAACATTAAATTTTTTTTTTTAATCCAAGTAAAAATAATAAGGATTTAGATTAGGCCAAGTAGTAATTTGTGAAATACTAACTACTAACATTAAAAAGTTACAGTCAGCCAAAACAACCTAGTAAGGAACTCCAAAGTTCCACCTCTCCACAAAAGGAACAAAAACCTGGCAAAACTATGAGAATTTACCTTTTTTGGAACCCTGAAAACTAAGCAAAGACTTGTAGCAAACAGAGAATCTTGAAAGCAGCAAGAGAGAAGTGATCTCACTTATAAGGGAACTTCAGTAAGTTGCACGAGTAGTGAATACTTTAACCAAGAATTCTACATCTGACAAAATTATCCTTCAAAAATAAGGAAGAAATTTACACATTCCCAGACAAACAAAACCTCAAGAGTTTGTCACCAGCAGACTTAGCCTATAACAAGTGCTGGTCATTTGTTTGCTAGAGCCATTCAGGCTGAAATAAAAAGATATCACACAGTAATACAAATCCACACGAAGAAATAAAGAACACTATTGAGATAACTGACTACCTAGGTAAACATAAACACAGTATAAATGTATTTCTTGTTTGATTCATTTCTTTCTGTCTGATTTTAAAGATAGTTGAACAAATCAATTATTACAAATCTGTGTTAACTGACACAGAGTATGTAAAGGTGTAATTTCTGATGATATCAGCATGAAAGTGGAGGGGCAGAGATATACAGGAGCATTTTTATATATTATTGAAATCAAGTTGGCATTATTCTCAACTAAAGGAGAAATATAAAATCTGAGCAGACTTTAAAACAAGTGTAGAGAGATTGAATTAGGAATCAACTTAAAAAAAAAAAAAAGTATAGGACCAGATGGCTTCCCTGGTGAATTCTACCAAACATTTAAAAAAGAATTAATGCCAATTTTCACTAATCCTTCTGAAAAACAGAGGAAAGGGAACACTTCTCAACTTACTCTATGCAGCCAATGTTACACTAATGTTAAAGGCAGTAAAAGGTAGCACAAGAAGTGAAAACTATAAACCACTATCCTTTATGGTATCCTTTATATAAATGCAAAGATTCTCAAGAAAATACTAGCCAACCAAGTCCAGCAGTATATAAAAATAATTAGACACCATGAAAAGTGGAATTTTCCCTAGGAATGCAAGACTGGTTCAACCTACACAAAAAATCAATATAATGCACAATATTAATAGACTACAAGAACAAGATACACAATCATCTAAATATATGCAGAAAAAGCGTTTGACAAAATTCAATACCGTTTCTTAATAAATATACTCAACAAAGTGTATTTGGGAACAGAAGGTCATCTGTTGAAAATCCACAGTGGGGCACCTGGGTGGCTCAGTTGGTTAAGCATCCAACTCTTTATTTTGGCTCAGGTCATGATCTCGAAGTTTGTAAGTTTGAGCCCTGCATAGGTCTCAGCCCTGACAGTGTGGAGCCTACTTGGGATTCTCTCTCTCCCTCTCTCTCTGCCCTTTCCCTGCTGGCAGGCTCTCTCTCTCTCTCTCAAAATAAATAAGCATTAAAAAATTAAAAAAAGAAAGAAAATCCATAGCAAACAAGCATCATGGTTTTTTTTTTCTTGTAGAGTATTACTTTGATACATTTATACATTGCAATATGGTTGCCACTGTAACAATATTGATCACATTACATACTTAAGGTATTTTCACATACATTTAATATACTATACATTAGCTCTCTGTGGCTTATTAGTACTCATTACAAGTCTGTACCCTTAAACATCATCAATCTTAACTCCCTACCCCATCCCCAGGTAACCACCATTTTACTCTGCATTGTTGTTGTTGTTGTTGTTGTTGTTTTATAAGTTTAACTTTTTAGATTACACATACAGGTGATATCATACAGTACTTACCTTTCACTGTCTGGCTTCCTTTGCTTAGCATAATGTGCTCAAGGTCCATTCATGGAAGGTCCATTCTGCAAATGGCTGGATATCCTCCTTTCTCCTGGCTGAATAATATTCCATTAGATGTATGTACCACATATTTTTTATCCATTAATCTCTTATTGGATATTTGGATTGTTTCCATATCTTGGCTATTGGGAAAAATGCTGCGATAAACATGAGGGATGCATATACCTCATTGAACTCCTGTGTTCGTTTCCTGTGGGCAAATATCCAGATGTGGAACTGCTGAATCATATGATAGATCTATTTTTAGCTTTTTGGGGAATCTCCATATTGTTTTCCAAAGCGGTTAGAGCAAATGTCGTATTTAATGGTGAAAGCTAAAAGCTTTTAGGAAACAAGACAAGGATGTCTGCTCTTGCCACTTCTCCTCAACACTATACTGGAAGATCTAGCCAGGGCAATTAGTCAAGAAAAAGACCGAAAGGTATCAGATTGGAAAAACAAAAGAAGTAAAATTATCTCTGTTTGTAAAACACCTTATCTTATACATAGAAAATGCTAAGGAACCCAGTAAAAACTAGTAGCTTTAGTTTTTAATCAACTAGCTCAGCAAAATGACAGTATGGAAGATCAATGTACAATATACAAAAATTAGTTGTATTTCTATGTAGCAGTGATGAGCAATCTGAAATTAACAAAGCAATTCCATTTGCAGTACTCTCAAAAAAAAAATAAAATACTTAGGGCTAGATGTAATCAAGAAAGTATAAGATTTCTACAGTGAAACCACACAACATTATTGAAGGAAATGAAAGATCTAAATAAATGAGAAGAAATCCTGATTGGAAGACCTAACAATGTTAAAATGACAATAGTCCTCAAAATGATTTACAGATAAAATGCAATCCCCATCAGAGCCCAGTTGCTTTTTTTTTTTTTTTTTTTTTTAGCAGAAAAGGATAAACTGATCCTAAATTTCATATGGAAATGCAAGGGGCACCAAATAGCCAAAATAATCTTGAAGAAGGATCTACCTGATTTCGAAACTTGCTACATTACACAGTCATGGAATAGGTGGTGTGTAATGTATAATAAGCAAATTCCTATATGCTAAACACATTAACATGTTTGACGGGACATTTAGAAAATGAATTTTCCAAGAAGAGGTAAATGTTAATGAAAGGAAAAACACTATATCTCAATAAATAAATTTGCAATTTATAACTTCGTATATAGAGAGCTTGCTTATATAGGAACATACCTGTTCTGACACTTGAATGGCTCATCTTTATGAAGAAGAAAAAAGAATCTGTGCAATTCGCCAAGCTCAGTATTGTACTGCATGTATGACATTGTGGCTCTGTCTGTTACTGTGGGCAAGCTACTTTAGTGATTTCAACAGATTCTTGAACTGAACAGAAATTGCTTCCCACTCAGTTATAATTTTACCGTGCAGAGGCTAGAAGTTGGGAATAAATAATGAAAGAAGTCATGCAGGTTCACACGTGATGCTCTGTGTGGGATGTAGGTGGTGACTGAAGAGGGGAAACGTGACCTTGTGATAGAAAGATACCGCGTTATGATATGAAAGGCATTCTGGCAGCTCTGACTTTTATTTCACATAAGTTAATGGGGAAAAATCCCTACCAGGAAGGAACAAATATGGTTATTAAAGTTATGCCTTTAACGTTGTACTCTACAGAAAGAAGTAAACAGTTTCCAGTAAAGAAAAGCACAGAATGCAGACTGCAATTTGATTATGACTGTGGCATTATTTGCCACATGGCTCCCATATCATTGAGATAAACATGGTAGAGATGAGAAGACACATAAAGTGTTTTAAAAAAAAAACTTTTATGTAATCCTAGATTTATTTTTTGATAAGGGACCTGGTGGATTAAAGATGGCCACAATTTCTTTATGACCCCCTCCTCAGAGAAGGAGGTTTCTTTTCCCCCAGCCTCATTCTACTTTGGCCCTGTGACTTCTTAAGCAATAGATTATGGTAGAAGTGACACCACGCTAGTCCTAAACTTTTGAGGACTGACAGGCAGCTTTTGTGTCTGACCTCTGGGAACACTGACCCCTAAAATTCTGCCTCTCAGAACCTAACCGCCATCTTGTGAAAAACCCAAGCCACAAGGAGGGGCATGTGAGGTGCTGTGGTCAGTCTGTCCAGCCGAGCGCCCAGCTTCCAGTAAGCATCGACTGGAAACTGTGTGAGTGAGCCATCCTGGATGTCTAGAGCCACCCAATAACTGTGGTCCCAAGTGACATCCTCAAGACTAGAGCCACTCAGGTGATCCCAATCAACACAGGGAATTGTGAAGAGTAATAAATGAAAGTATTACCTTTTGGCTGGTTTTTATGCAGCAATAGATCATTAGAGCAATCACTTGCATAAAGATGTATGTTAAGGGGTGCCTGGGTGGCTCAGTCGGTTGAGCAACCGACTTCGGCTCAGGTCTTGATCTCGCAGTTCGTGATTTGAAGCCCCGCGTCAGGCTCTGTGCTGGCAGCTCAGAGCCTGGAGCTTGCTTTGGATTCTGTGTCTCCTCTCTCTGTTCCTCTCTTGCTCACGCTCTCTCTCTCTCAAAAATAAATAAAGATTAAAAAAAAATTAAAAAACAAGACGTATGTTAAGCTGTGTTAACACTAAGGTTTATAGATGGCAGAGTAAAAAATTAGTATATTTGAGCTCTATCAACAATTGTGTCTGCAATCTGATGGTCTCCTCAGAACTTCCGCAAGGGAGTTTTCCCAACTCACTTGAGTACCTTCAGATTTGATCTCTTTTCTCAAAGCAAATTTATATTCCACTGGGTCCTCGATAAAAAGTCTGTGAAAGAATCTCTAAGTACCTCCCGTTGAACACATCGAAAGTGCTCTCTCTTCTCTAAAGTTCGAGCATGTAGACAGTTTTACTCAGAACTTTCCCTTATTTAAAGATGGTTCACTTGTTTGTTTTTAACACGATGAGAGCAGAAGAATGTTAAATTCTATATTGAACTTTTATGTTGTCATTGATATGTTTTTAAAAGAGATTAAAATAAAACAAAACAAAAGCAGATCACCTCAAGAGACAATCAACCTACTTCTCCTAAAAGAAAACTTCAGAGTCAGTAAACTGTGAATAGAAATCTCAATGCGTTGAGTTAATTTTTGAGTTTGGTTTCTATCATCTGAATTTGGTCAGAATAAATTAGTGGTATAAAATTGAGTTAGTTTTTGCTTTTAGGCTGTTATATTTTTACCTCAGATCCCAGAGTTGAGTTAAATGTCAACACATGCTCTCCTGGATTAATAAAACACATTTTCCAATATAGTCCACCAAGAAACACAGTACACTTGGAGTTAAACCTGTCTTCTTGGATGGCTTTGAGGAAAAACTACCAGCTGCATAATTCTGAGCAAGTGGCCAACACACCCTCCCCTTAATATCTGAATCAGGAAAAAAATAATAACCATCTTTTTCCTGTTTCCCTGGAAGGATAGTTCTTCAAAATCAAGTGATCATACATGCATATTTAAGTAGTAAAAAAAAATTTTTAACTAAAATTGTTTTATTGTTATTCTTGATAATTATATTTCTAGTAATTGTGTGGGGTTTTTTCCCCCTGTCTATTCTGGAAACTATTTTACTATACTTTTCTGAGTGCCAAAGTTGAACATTTTATGCAGATTGAGGTGTCTGCCTGCTTTGCGTACAAAGGCCTCTGAAGTTAACTGATATTTAGCTGGAACATAAACCATGGCAGAAATACTGGGGAAAGGGGCACCTGGGTGGCTCAGTCGGTTTAGCATCCAGCTTTGGCTCAGATCGTGATCTTACAGCTTCATGAGTTTCATCCCCACATCGGGCTCTGTACTGACCGCTCAGAGCCTGAAGCGTGCTTCGGATTCTGTCTCTCTCTCTCTCTCTCTCTCTCTCCCTCTCTGTCCTTCCTCTGCTCACTGTCTCTGTCTTTCTCTCAAAATAAATGAATAAACATTTTTAAAAAAAGGAATACTGGGGAGAGAAGAGAAAAAATAGTAGAAAATAAGAACTAAGGCGACAATTTCAAGCATTTAACCCTCTACCTGAACCTCCTTTCTTTCTATCTCATTTTGACCCATCCAGTACCTGTACTTTGTAATCCTACCTGAGATTTATTGACCATCAACTTCTCATGCCCTGTTTCTCTCCACACCTAGTTTAGAATCCATGGTTTGTCATTATAATCATGCCTTTGGATACACTATTACTCCCTTGATCTTCTTTTCTTATATATGTCTCTTGGAATTTTGTGTACATGGAATTACATAGTAAAAACACTGTTGTATGTTGCTTAATTCTTGAACCTAATTTTTTTTATGATTTATCCATGTATTTATCTGTAGTTCAATGCTTTTTAATCCTGAATGGTATTACTGAATACATCGCATTTTGTTTATTCCCCTATTGACAGATATTTAGATTATTTCCAACTTTTGCAATCACGAATAAAGCCACCATGGCTTTCTTGTACAAATCTTTGTGTGAAGATGTGTTTTCATTTCTCTTAGGTAAATACCTGAGACTGGAATTGTTGGATATTAAGGTAGGCATGTGTTTAACTTTGTAAGAAACTGTCAAACAGTTCTCTAGAGTCATTTCTCATCATCAGTGACTTAAATTTGCAGTTGCCTGGTCAGCCTCTCATTTGATATGGGTATTAGTTAATTTTGCTTCATAACAAATGTCTACATAACTTAGGGCTCTAAAACAACACTGATCTGAGCCAGCTCTTTGGAACTTGATGGCCTAGCCTCACTTGGATATTTGATGGTTACCTCATTGTCAACTGGAATGATGGGCATATTTGGCCATGGGTGTTTCAGAAACTAGCCAGGACTCATCTACATGGTAACTGGGTTACAAAATCAGTAAGAGAAGGCAAGCTCCAGTATACATTCATTTTTCAATCTTCTGCTTGGTTGATGTTTGCTAACATCCAAGTAGCCAAAGAAAGTCATGGCTGAGAACATATTAAGGGGCACAGATATAGACTACAACTTTAATGGAAAGTCAAAAAGTCACATTGGAAAAAAAGTATTGCTACATGGATAAGAAGTATTTGAGGCCTTTTTGCTGTCTTCCACCATCTTCCCTTTGACCACACATCATTTCTACTCTCTTCATGTGAAAAATGTAATCACTCTCATTCCAGAAATCCCCAAAGTTTATTTCAATAATGACATCAGACTCAGAGTTTAGGATCTAGCTCTCTAAATCAGAGATTTAGAGAAGTGCAGATGAAGTGCCAAGAAACATAACAATCAAAGATTAGTCAGGGAAGCAGAGCTAACATGAGTCTTACTGGAATAAGGGATTGATTATAGAAATTAGACCTTATACAATATGTGAGTAAATGGTGTAAATGGGAGAATTTTGGAGGATCCGAAGGAGTTACTACTGAGTCCACCTAAAGTCTTGGTGCAGAGAGAGAAGTTAGAGCTTGCAGGGAAATCTGAGAAACTGAGCATATCCAGCCATAGCAGAAGGATCAAGAAGAGGAAGTTCATGGCGAGATTTATGGGAAGTTTTTGGCTTTGTGAGGCTGCCATCTTTGCACAACCAGAGTCAAGCATTTCCACCCCCCCCCACCACCACCGCCCCAAGCATCTGATAGTAGAACTGGGGCTGCTGTTGATCAGCCTAGAAGAAGAGTTAAGCAACTTGGCAAAATAAGATCATACTGTGACCCCGTGGACACACCTGCAGACATTTGACACTAAATCTAACACCGATGGAGAGTAACGACAATGACAGCCGCTATTTCCTTATATGCTTTAAATCACAAGCAAGTTCCTCTTTGGGCCAAATCTAAAAACAGAACATGAAATTCTGAGTAATGTAGTCCTCCGTTTAACTAGGTTGACATGGAATAGTCCAATATGTTATTATTAGTTGCATTTTTAAATCCCAGCATTACAGGATATCTGTATCTGCTCATTCTCTCTCTTTGGGTTTTAATGTATATTACACTAATGATTGTGCTTATGAGCCCTTCATATACCCTACTTTGTGAATGTCCAAGTTTTGGGCTGATTTCTATTGTTTGTTGTCTTTCTGTTACTGAAATTTAGAAATTTATATATTCTAAGTGCAAATTCTTTGTTGTATAAATATATGACAATGATATTATCCCATCGAGGCTTGCGTCTGAATTTTCTTAGTAGCGACTATTTTGAGCTGAAGTTTTTAATAAAGTTCAGTTCATCAAACTTTTTATTATGGTTTTGGGTGTTCTAAGAAATCTTTGAATATCCCAAGCTTGCAAAGATATTCTCTGATATTTTTTTAATGAGCCTTTTAGAATGATTTTTAAAACTTTAATTCCAATATAATTAACATGCAGTGTTATATTAGTTTCAGGTGCACAGTATAGTGATTCAACAATTCTGCACATTACTCAATGCTCATCAGGATCAGTGTACCCCTAATCCCCTTCACCTGTTTTTACCCATCCCGCATCCACTTCCACTCTGGTAACCATCAGTTTGTTCTCTATATTTAAGTGTTTGGTTTTTTGTTTGTTTGTCTCTTTTTTTCTTCATCCATTTGTTTTATTTCTTCAATTCCACACACAAGGGAAATCATATGATATTTGTTTCTCTCTGACTGACTTATTTCACTTAGCATTATATTCTCTAGGTCCACCCATGTCATTGCAAATGTCAAGATTTCTTTATGTTTAGATCTACATTCCATCTTGAGCTAATTGCTGTATCTGGGGTGAGGTATTGGTTGAGCTGCATGTTTTCCGTGAGGACATCCAGTTCTTCTGGTACTATATGTTGAAAAGCACATATAATCTTCTTTTTCCACATTCAATTTCACCAGTGCCCTTATAAAAAGAAATGTATCACATTTCATTGTATATGTATCTATTTCGAGGCTTCCTGTTTTGATTATGTTTTTCTATTCCATGTCAATAATTATGGCTTCGTAATAGTTCTTAAAGTGATACAAATCTTCCACATTTGTTTTATTTAAAATTGGTTTTAATTTTTTTAACATTTATTTATTTTTGAGAGAGAGAGACAGAGTATGACTGGGAGAGGGGCAGAGAGAGAGGGAGACCCAGAATCTGAAGCAGGCTCCAGGCTCTGAGCTGTCAGTACACAGCCTGAGGTGGAGCTGGAACTCATGGACTGTGAGATCATGACCTGAGCTGAAGTAGGACACCAACTGACTGAGCCACCTGGGCACCCCTAAAATTGGTTTTAATTATTCTATGTCATCGGCATTTCCTTCTGTTTTTTCACATGTGTTTATTTATTTTTGAGAGAGCACAAGCAAGAGACGGGCAGAGAGAGACAGAGGATCTGAAGAAGGCTCCGTGCTGACAGCAGCGAGCACGATGTGGGGCTTGAACTCACAAACTGCAAGATCATGACCTGAGCCAAAGTCAGCTGCTCATTCGACTGAGCCACCCAGGCACCCCAGTCATTGGCATTTCTATATTAATATCAGTACTAGATTATCAATTTATACCAAAAAATAAACTGCTTGAGTTTTGGTTGGAAATGCACTGAATCTATAGAATTTTGGGAAATTGACATGTTTGTAATACTGAGCCTTCTAACCTATGAATATGATGCATTTCTCCATTTATATAGGTCTTCTTTAATTTTAGCAACAAAATCTTCAGGTAACAGCCTTGGATGGCTCTTGTTAAATTTCTTACTGAGTAATTTTTTTTTTTTTGGTGGCATTGTAAATGGTATTATTTTTAATCCCCTGTCCCCACTTCAATCTATCGTCAATAGAGCAGCCAGATTGTTTTATTAAAATGAAAATTCAGTATTACTCCCCATTTCATAACTAACGAAGGTGACTTCTATCAAACATCATAAACACCAAAATTATTTTAATAACTAAACACTTCTACATCATCCAGCCTCAATGCCTACCATTTGTTTTCTTGTTCCCTCTCTAGCAACTATACTGACCCCCTTGCTGTTTCTCCAGACACCTCTCTCCTCCAGAGACTTTTCATTGTTGTTTCTTTTGCCAGCAATAGTTTACTCCAAATACATCCATGTCTTTCTCCTTCACTGTTTTCAGTCTCTCCTTAGATGCCACCATATCACCTGACTCCTGACTACTTTGTAATTTTTTTTAAGTTTATTTACTTATTTTGAGAGAGAGAAAGCACAAGCAGGTGAGGAGCAGAGAGAAGGAGAGACAGAATCCCAAGCAGGCTCTGTGCTCACGGCTGTTCCATGCAGGGCTTGAACTCACGAACCATGAGATCAAGACCTGAGCGGAGAGCAAGAGTCGGACCCCCAACTGACTGAGCCACTGAGGCACCCTTGACTCCTGACTACTTTGTATGAAATAAACCTGACTCGCTCCTTCTGCACCCCCTATCCAATTTATCTGGGTGACTCACATTTTCATTTGTCAAGGCCGGACACTCCAGCTTATGCCTTTTGACATGGCATCCTGCTTAGTTTTCAACTGCTCTTATTATAAGAAGTGTCCCAATTTGGACAATAAATTGCTTATCACCCTGCCATTATCACGATTTGTTTTTCTTCACTTGTTTTTCTTCGATTGTGTCATATAGTAGATTTGCATATTTGTTTGTTTCCAGCTCCCCAAAGAGACTGTAAATTCCATGTGATAGAGTCTCTACTTGTGTTGTTGACTGTTTCACCTCAACCATTGGACCGTCACCAGCACTTAGTCTCAGTAAATATTTGTTGTATTAAGTAAATAATTAATAAGGACACAAGCAGAATGACTTTGCTTTTGAACTTTTTTTCTTCTTTCTATAAAATGAAGTCCTACATTAAATGAGGTCATTAAGATCATTCTGGCCGTAAAATATAATGATTGCTCGTGAAACCTGACACAAATTTCATTTAAGTCAACAGCTGCTCTGTGTAGAGGGAGAACAATGTTTTTCATAAGCTAGAGTAGTCATCTAAAGACATTGTTCTAATGTGGAATTTTGTCTAAGTAGCACAGATTGATTTATAAATAATAACCAGAGTGACTTTATATCCAGAAACATTCAAGCATAAAACCTTATTGATCATTTTCTGACCTGATTTTTTCCCCATATATTCTTGTAGCACTAAAATATATTTTTATGGTATGGGTGAAGTTATTTAGGGAATTCATTTTGTGATTATGACCCCCAAGTTTCTAACCCTAACCCAGACCTGTCCCCTAAACTCCAGCCTCATATGCAGCTCCTTCTGTGAACTCTCCGCTTAAGCTTCCAGTGGCATCTAAAACCGAACATGTTCAAACCTGAACTCCAGATTTTCTCCCCCAAACCTTCTGTTCCTCAAATCTTTCCCTTGGTCCCTTTTCAGTGAAAGGCAGTGCCATTCTTTTATTTTTTAAAACATTTTAGGGGCGCCTGGGTGGCGCAGTCGGTTAAGCATCCGACTTCAGCCAGGTCACGATCTCGCGGTCCGTGAGTTCGAGCCCCGCGTCAGGCTCTGGGCTGATGGCTCAGAGCCTGGAGCCTGTTTCCAATTCTGTGTCTCCCTCTTTCTCTGCCCCTCCCCCATTCATGCTCTGTCTCTCTCTGTCCCAAAAATAAATAAACGTTAAAAAAAGAAAAAAAAAATTAAAAAAAAAAACATTTTAAAAAAATGTTTTATTTTTATTTTTGAGAGAAAGAGAGGGAGAAAAAGAGAGTGCTCGGGAGGAGCAGAGAGAGAGGGGAACAGAGCATCTGAAGCAGGTTTTGGCACTGAGAGCCTCATGCAGGGCTCAAACTCAGGAACCTTGAGATCATGACCTGAGCTGAAGTTAGACGCTTAACTGACTGAGCCACCCAGGTACCTCAGTTCTATCCTTTAAGTCACTCAGGCTAACATCCTTGCTGCCATCCTTGATTTCTCTTTTATCCCATACCCTACGTACCTTCTTGCCTCTAGATGGAAACGCACCAAGGACCAGACCAGTCTCACCCTCCTACACATTTACCCAGGCATGGACAATATTGCATTTCTCTAAATTTCCACAGTAGCATTTTAACTTGTTTTCCCTAGCTTTTTCCCTCCTCATCCCTCCATACTCACCCATGCCTATTTTCCACAAAGCACCTAAAAAGATCACTTTAAAACCTAAATTGTCAGATCATGTAACTTCTCTGTTCCACATCCTCAGATTGTTTCCATCTGACTCAGAGTAAATGCCACATACCTGACAGGGGCCTGTTGGATCTGCCACTCTACTGTCTCTCTGACTTCGTCTTTTTGTAAGTGGAAATCTGATGAATTGTTTCTATGATTGAAGCATAATTGACAGGCAATATTAGTTTCAGGCGTAAAACGTACTGATCCGACAACTCCATACATTACTCACCACTCGCCACGTTAAGTGGAGTCACCATCTGACGTCATCTTTTACTACGTTTCTCCTTTTCTGCTCGTTCTACTCATTGGTGGCAATATAGCACAACACATACCCTCCCGCCTCAAAAAATTAGTAGCTGTTGACCTTGCCTGGAATCATCTTTCCCCCAGAGCTCTGAATGGCTTCATCTCTTACGTCCGTCCGTTCTCTCTTTAGATGCACAGCGTGGCCATTTCTGTGCCCTGGATGTGATATAGCAACTTCCTCCTCGTTCTCACATTTCCCATTTTCTTTATCCTGATTCCTTTTTCCTGCTTAGTAATTAACCTCATCTGACATGCGGTAACAACATTATATATTTTGCGCATGTAAAGTTCAAGAGATCTTGTGCCCTCCCTATATCTCTCCATCCCCAGCAACTGGGACTGGAACCCAGTAGATGTTCAATATATGTCTGTTAAATGAAAGAATGAGTCAATATTTATTTGACAGAACTTTTATTACCCAATGCTCTTCTTCCTCTTCCATTCTTGAATTTTAGCTCCATTAAGCAAACCAACCAAAAGACTCCTTGTTAAAACAAACAATTTAAATGAGTTACCTTTAACACATACTTTTAGACTGTGTTTTTCAAAAATGTGTTTAGGAAGCTGAAAATATACACAAATGCAAAACACTGTAAAATGCCCAATCACACCTGGAAGCTTCATCCTCCAACAGACCCCTAGATTCCGTGTGTGCTTGGAATCTAGAAGAGAAGGCAAGTTTGGATGTCAATCCTCCTTGGTCCTCAGAGGAAAGGAAAGAGCTAGCAGAAGCCGGGGTATTTCGATGCTTTCTTGCTGTTTCAGTTCGGCAAACCACACACAAATTGTAGGCTGTTCTCCTACCTTCCCGTGGTTGAGAGTTCTCCACCAGAGCACCCAACTCAAAACCTTTCCCACCAAAGTGTTCTTCCATCCCGGAAGTGCTGGCATCTGTGTCCAGCCAGGAAGTTTTCTAAGTGAGAAACCTGGAACTCAGAGAGGTAAAACGACTTTTCCCAAACCCCTCAGAGCTGACCTTGGATGAGCAGGCCTCATGCCTGCTCACCTTTACTCTACTGTGTTTCATTAGCTTGTTACTCACATTAATTACATATAAGAAACTACTTAAAAGTCCAACAATAGGGCAGTGGTTAAGTGTCCTCATATGATGGTTTACTACACAGCTATGAAAAATTGTGAGGTAGAAAATTACTAAATGGCAAGGGTAAATATTGGCAATGTGGCTAAGTGAAAAAGTCAAGTAGTAAAATTGCAATTTTGTGTATGTGATTTGTGTACATAAGGGAAGGGTCTGTACATCAAAATGGTATCAATTGACATTTCTGGAAGATGAGGCTGGAGGTATTTTTATTTGTCTTCATACTTTATAATTCCAAAATCGATCCTTTTGTGACAAAAGTGTAGTTTAAATTTCTCCCCTGTACCACACTTCTGATTAATTTTAAGGTCTGTATTTTTTTTTAACGTTTTATTTATTTTTGAGACAGGGAGAGACAGAGCATGAACAGGGGAGGGGCAGAGAGAGAGGGAGGCACAGAATCTGAAACAGGCTCCAGGCTCCGAGCCGTCAGCACAGAGCCCTACGCGGGGCTCGAACTCACGGACCACGAGATCATGACCTGAGCCGAAGTCGGCTGCTTAACCGACTGAGCCACCCAGGCGCCCCAAGGTCTGTATTTTTAAACACGACAGTACATTTATAAATGTTAACTTTTTTGTATAAACAGCATTCCTACAATAAGCATGAGATATAAATGTGTGGAAAACGGAACAAGCTTCGTGAATGTAAAGAATCACTAGAAATTAAACTGAAAGAGGGAAGGACTTTTAACTGTCTTAACCAGGTATCTAAGGTGAGGCCGTTTTGTTTTGTTTTGTTTTGTTTTGTTTTGTGGAAATACACACACCATTACAATCAGAAAGCCTTGCCTTTTTCCTTGTAATTATCACATTCTAAAGTTATACTTCAAACTAATTTCTTTTTTTTACCTTTCCCCAAATTTGTGAAGTTTTTTAAAGCTCCTTAAAGCTCTCATAGATCACTCTAACCCAGAATCGTTACTTCCTTTTTGCAACTGCAGTTTTTGTCAAATTATTTTAAAACTGTCATAGGTACAAGTGACAGTGCTTCAGGAGAACGACGGCACTAAACTTTGTTTTGTTGTTGTCACATGAGCATCTCGATCAGTCATCACAATTATCCACTTATAACCTTTTTTTTTTTTTTTTTGGACAAATACAATGAGGTTCAGAGTCTAAATAGTTCGCCTAACTCATACTTTCTAGTATGTGATGGAGTTTGGTCGACGCTTAAGTCTACACATCAATACACTTGGTCTGCTGTCTGTCTTAAATTAATTTGATGGCATTTGTCAGCACAAGGGTCCTTTCATCTCCTCGTGCACTCTTCCCAGGCCCTCAAAGCACCACCTCTCACCATCCAGAACTTCTGGCCACAGCAAGTTACCCAGGGCTGTTCCGTGATCCAGATCTGAATTGTCACTCCCGCTGTCACACTGTATCTCTTCTGTGCCTGCGCCCACATGCTGCCGGCTTTCTCTCGATGCTTGGTTCCAGTCACGTGTGCTGAGGACATCCCTTTGGATAACCACACTCGGGGTTTCCACTGTGCCTGACTCACATCTTTCCTGTAGAATTCATTGCATCATTTTGTAATTATCTGTTCTGGTTTCTGCTTGTTCCACAAGATTGTGAATTCTTCGCTGACAGGAACAACATCTTATTCACCTATTTGGAAATATCTGATGCATAAAATTAAATCTCTAGGCAAGCTAAATCTCTAGATAAGCACAATTAAGTTAAAATTACAAAAGAAATAAATATTATTTGTAGTAGATGGTGCCAGCACCCAAAAGGTAAAATTCACTAGGTCTTGGAGCTAATAAAAAAATGTAGCAAGTAAGGAGGAAAATACATATCCCATTAGGAGGGGGAAATCAAATCAACTAAAATTGGCCCAGAAATGACATAGGTGACAATTTAATAGATTGATATATTAAAACAGTTATTATTATAACTGTATTTCATATTTTAATATGGAAAAAGCCTTCCAGGTTTTTAGTTCTTTTTAAAAATTTTTTTTATGTTTTTATTTTTGAGACAGAGACACAGTGAGAGCAGGGGAGGGACAGAGAGAGACAGAGACAGAATCTGAAGCAGGCTCCCGGCTCTGAGCTGTCAGCACAGAGCCCGATGTGGGGCTCAAACTCACAGACTGCAAGATCATGACCTGAGCCGAAGTCAGACACCCAACCGACTGAGCCACTCAGGCACCCCTTTAGTTCTTATAATTATTTCTGGAACCTCTCATAAGCCTGGGAAATACCTGTTGGTGCACTCTCTTCCATGAACACCTGTCCCAGTTTCCCACAGCAGCACTGCATTCCCATGTCAGGGCTGCAGAGGCTCCCTCTGTCACCTGTGATGATCCAATTCAAGATCTTCCCTTTAACTGTGTTTCTGATCCATCCAATTATGATGTCCCTGGGTGTAGTATTTTCATGTTTATTGGGCTTTGGGTTTATTAAGTCCCTGGGATTTATAGATTTTACAAAATTTGGAAATTTTTCAATCATTATGTTTCCATTCAAGTTTTTCTGTATTTTCTTCTCGCACCTGCTCACCCTCCCTGCCCATTCAGAGTTCCAACTGCACATGTACTAGTCCATTTGAGGTTGTTTTCCAGCTCCCTAATGATCTCCTCTTCATTTTTTTTTAAGTCTCTTTTTCTCCTTTTCATTTTGAATTGTTTTTATTGTTTTGTCTTCAAATTCACTAATCTGCTCTTCTGCAGTATCTAATATGCCTCGATCCCAACCCATATGCATGTTTTTCAATATTAACATTGTGTTTGCAGTTTTAGATATTCTTAAGTTGAGCTTAACATATTCAATTTTTTTGCTAGCTTCTTGAACACATGGCACACAGTTATAATAACTATTTTAATAATACCTGTCTAATTCCATCATCCATGCTTGTATTTTTTTGTTTGTTTGTTTTTTGTTTTTTTTTTGTTTTTTGTTTTTTGTTTTTTTTCTGAGTCCTGTTCAAGTGGCTGGGTTTTTTTTTTTTTTTTTTCTCCTTTTAATGGGACATATTTTCACGCTTCTTTTTAAGCCTGGTAAACTTTATTGGATACCAGTCATTTTGAAACTTACCTGTTGGGTGCTCGTTATATTTGTATTCCTATGAACATTTTTAAGATTTGTTCAGGGAAGCTGTTAACTTACATGGAAACAGTTTATTTCAGCTTCTGCTTTTAAGGTTGTTGGAAGGGACAATGAAGCATATGTAGATGGTGAAACTTTCACCCTTACTGAGGGAGGAAAATGCCACACGCGGTTCCCTTTGAATTATGAGATTTTTCCAATCATGCCAGTTGGAACAGACACTATTTTCCTGGTGGGAACAGGCCCCATGTAAGCTCAGAGAACGTTTCAGTCTCCTGGTTTTTCCATGGCCTCGAGACATTTCTTCACATGCTCCTACAGATCAGCACTCAGACACTGAGGCCCTACCCTCCAAGGGTCTCCTCCTGCACAAGGCTTTCCCCCTCATACTCTGCGCTGGGAACCTTAGCCACAAAGCTTCCCTGGACTCCAGCTCTGTCTCCCCAACTCAAGGGCATCATCAGGCTCTGCCTGGGTTCCCCGCCCTATGTCAGAGCCTCACAGTAAGCTAGGACAGTTATAAAGCCTGTCTTTTTTTGTTTTCTACCTCTTGGGGAATACTGCCTTTCAATATTGATGTCTTCATCTATTCTATTCAGTTTATTTGTTATTGCATGTGAGAAGGTAAATTCACGTCCTGTTACTGCACCTTGCTTCAGAGCAGTAACCTTTCTAAATCTCACTTGAAAGGCCACTCACTAGAATCATGCCTGAAATCAACGATCCTGGGCCAACGTTCAGGAAATCGACTCTAACACTTGGAGGTTTGCATGCATGATGTTTATTATTGAGTGTTCTGGGTAACTTCTCTGAGTGTAAAGCAAGCAAATTTGGGCAGAATAAAATAAACTGCAATGCTGTTGTAACAGAGGCCTCAAGAAGCTTCCAGAATTGTCCCAGTTATATCCACTCCCTCACATACATGAGTGAGGTGCAAGTAGCCTTTAGGGAGAAGCTCTTCTAGGGGCGAGTGACACAGTGTCTTCCAGTAGCAGAGGGAGCGCCTCTATCCAGAAGGGGTATCTGGATTAGTAGCATTATTCAGCGGCAGGTTATTATGCCACCTGATGAAGTGTTTTAGTATACTCAGGAAAACTATTGCTTATTAATTATACAGCTAATCAAAATGGGAATAATTTTTCAGCGAGTGTCATGAAAATATCGTATTTCCTTCGTCTCCCATTTTTAAAGAAATTCTACCAGAAATTTCTTCTCAAAGATAATTAAAACTCTAAGTTATGGTTTATCCACAATAATGAGGCTCTCTCTGGCAGGGACATTTGGGCCATATCTGCAGGATTCAAATCCTCCATAACTAGTGGGCTCTGAAGAGACAGAACGTTAGGGGACAAAACTGCATCGAAGCTGCAACTTTTAATAATATTTTCGATGACAGAATAACCATTTCTCTGTAGGCCCTCTGTTCAAAGGGGGCAGGGTAGCAGAGAGCTGAAGAGTGACCACCGGTATAAAGCTTTAATTTTGCAAGATGAATAAATTCTGGGGACTGTGCCTATAATTAACAATACTGTATAGTACACTCACAAATATGTTAGGAGGGTAGATCTCGTAGTAAGTGTTCTTGCCACAATCAAGAAATACAATATAATACAATGCAATGCAATACAGAATGATGTAATAGTGTGCAGTCTGAAGCCAAGCTGCTCACATTTACATTATGGCTCCACTCCCTCTGTGCCTTGGACTTTGGGCAAAAGCTCACCTTTCTTCTCTATAAAATGGGCTGATTGTATCCATCACAGAGTCGTGACCTCTAAGTGAGTCAGAGGCAGAATAATGTGGTTGTAAAAAGAGGAAGAGTCTGGCACCAGACTGCATGGGCTAGAATCCTGCCTGACACTAATTTATTTTCACTTTTCCGCCTATTTCCGTGTTTACAAAAAAGAGAGAGAGATTGTATTATTAACAAATTCCTAGGGTGTTTATACGAATTATGTGCATTAATGCAGGAAAAGAGCTTAACAGAGTGCCAAGCATATAGCAAGCTCTCAGCCGGCCTGAGCTCTGATGATGAGATGCCCAGGGGGCTTGCGAATTTCAACCGAATTTGGTGAAGATTAACACTAGAACACGCCCTGCTCTCATGCCCTTGAAGGCTGGCGGATGAGAAGGGCCAGGGCATAAGTAAGGATAAAAATAGGTCAGGGTATGCTGAGAATTTTAACACACATAAAAGCTCTGTGGCAAATTGAGGAAAATGATATGAGTGTCAAAGAGAGATGACAATTCAAGAGCAGGGTATGAAAGGACAGCTAACTTGAGCCATAAGCGGAACGTGGAGAATTTACACCTTCTCACTTGATTGGTTAAATTCTAGGCAACTTATAACTGACCCGACTGCAAAGAGGTGGCTGAGCACGTTTGGTGTTATTGTCTCTGACTGTGGGACCAAGTGTCCGAAGCCACCCTGAGCTATGAGCTAGGACTTGAAGAAACAGAAATGCTTCCCCTCTCTCTGCAATAGCCCGCCCTGCCTCAGTCCTCTGGGACCCCCTATGCTGGGCGGCAGAATGTTTACCACAGTTCACTTCCCCATTTCAGCAGATCCCCAAGTAGACCAGAGAGCCCTGCCTGCTCTGTTTGTGCAGGCATGGGGAAGTATTTCTAACCACTTCCCTATGGAGCAGGGTAGCATTCCTGCCGCCTGAAGCCAAATAACTCTTCCTCAAAAAAGATAAACATAGATTGGAGAGAGGCTGCACCGTGGGTAGTTCTAATAAAATACAAGCCCTGTTTCTCAGCCTTTGGAGTTTATTAAATAGTCAGAGAACTTGGAAATCCATAAGCTGAGTTGCGGGGCAACTATTTGGATTTGTGACCCTGGAAGGTTGTAGCAAGGGTGGTTAGCCTGGAGTAGGGCGGAGAGCGAAGCCTGCAGTGTGTGGCTAATCGTGCTCTGCCAACCGCCCCACGTCAGGCAAGTAAGTCTCTTTACTTCTCTGCACTTCAGTTTCCTTACCTGTAAAAGGCGATGTTAGCTATCATTATCCGATTGCTTATGATGTTCCAAACATAACATCTGAGCTAGAGTATTATTCTTCTCCTTTCACAAATGAAGAAAATGGAATTCAGAGAGTATAAATAACCTATCCAGGGTAACTCAGTCAGTATTAAAATTCAAGTTTGTTTCTAAAGCCTATTCCCGAAGGAGCTAGCATGCCTTCCTAAGCCCGGGGTGTGCCAGGAATGTAATAAATCACTGCTATTACATAATGGCATTGACCATGATTACCACCTGTCCATAATATGGAGAAATATATATATATATATATATATAGATGTAGGGCCAATTGTCCTTTTTGCACTGGCACATATGAATACCATCTTATGGTTTCACAAAGAGCATATTTATCTCTTGGAATCATGGCCTGACCAGAGTTTAGTTGCAGAAAGAAGAGAAATTCTGTTTATGCATGCTGCATACATAGCATAATAAAGGAGAAAGAACACTGGACTAAGAATGAATAAGCATTTCATATTTAAAAAAATATTATCTTATTCCATCCTTATGTCAACTCCTTTATTTTTATCCTAATTTAATAGATGAGAAAGTAGTCTCTGAGTGGGTGTAGTGATATGTTTGGCTTCAACCAGTGCTCTTTCCTTTAACGCCTCTAGTCTAGACTACACCAGCAGCCAGAAACTCTTGGCAAGACACTTCTCTCTTCTTGGTCTGGGGTAAACTATGGGTGGGCTGAAGATTACTTAATTGCTAAGACTTTTCTTCTCCAAGGGTCTTGGCATCTTGCAACCATTAACAAATGGCTTCAGGGATGGCCTTGGCTCAAGATGAAACTCACCCGTTAATGGGTTGATTGCTTAAAATTGTGCTATTTTTAGCCACTCATCTTCAAATATGCTTCTGGTTATGCATTTGATTCCTTTGATAAGATTTGGTGTTAAATAATATTTTCTCAAAGTTTGGTCCTCTGCTTTCATTCAGGAGAGTTCTCTGGAAATTTCAACCTTGGGATACATGAGGCAGGGTGTTCAAAATGTCTTCATTTTTTCCCCCACGTATAAAGGGGATGTTTGTAGGGCACTTTTTCAATCATAAAATGGGCTGAAGTTATTTATCTTGCATATAGAAATATAATGAAATTGCTGCCTGATTGTTATCTGTGCAACCCCCAATAACAATAAGATTGGGACAGTCTGCCACACAAAGGCTATGCTGAGTAGAGAGGGCTGGGCATTCATTTGTGAGGAGAGCCGAACGATTTGCTTTTGAGGAAGCTGGTTTTCCCCTGCAGAGCTGGGCTTCTGAGCATTGCCTAGTCCCAAGAGCAGAGGGGATTATTTAAAAATAGTTAATTATGGGGTGCCTGGGTGGCTCAGTTGTTGGGCCTCTGACTTCGGCTCAGGTCATGATCTCACGGTTCCTGGGTTCGAGCCCCACTTCGGGCTCTGTGCTGACAGCTCATAGCCTGTAGACTGCTTCGGATTCTGTGTCTCCCTCTCTCTCTCTGCCCCTCCCCTACTCGCACTTTGTCTGTCTGTCTGTCTCTCTCTCTCTCAAAATAAATAAACATTAAACAAAAATTTAAAAATAGTTAATTATTTCTAGGCTCATGGGAGAGCCCAGAGAGTTACTGGGGTTCTAAACCTCAGGTCTGTGCACGGTCAAATTTCTCTATGGTGAAATTGCATCGGGCCTACACAATATTTTGCTTCGTTATAATAAGTTTTCAAGTGTTTCCAGTCTAAGCATTTTCCAACTTCATTTATTCACATTATCTGCCCACTCTTTGATGGCATTTGGGCTGTCATCTCTGGAACAGGGGCTTCTATATGCTGTGCTTTCATCGTGTGCTAAACATTTTACACACATATTTATTTTCAAGACAGAATTGTGAGTTAGATGTTAGCATCTCCTGATTGCAAATAAGTAAATTGAGGCTCACAAGGAAGAACTTGCCAAGGCAGGATGACTAATAAATACCGCCAGGGACTGGCTGAGCATTAGGCTTGAGTCTTAATAGGTCTTGGTTTTCTTGGATCTGTTTCTTCTGTCTCCAGCGCCTTCTCAAGTGTATCAAGGGCCACTGGATTCTATGACTTGAATGTTTTCTTTCACACGAACAACAGGGACACTGGACTTTTTCGTCACAGACTTCATTCATTATTAGCTAAACTTGAGCGACTAGGGTGCCTGATCTTGCCTTCGCTGCAGGGATCTTCCCCGCACTGCCCTGTATTCATTTCTGGACCCCCCCTTTTCAAGCCATTAACAAATTCAGTTCGTCCATAATGTCTCCTTAGTTATAATTGAAAGAACTTGTTCAGCGGGGAGAAGACCTGGAGAGAGGCGACATCGCATAATAATCCATCTTCAAACAACTGAAAATCCAAGAGAGAGTAGTGTGCATGGCTCTGAAGAGTACAGCCAGGTAGAGCGGACCTGATACGGCTGCAATTTTTCAGAGCTGCCCATCAATCCTAGCGTCAAATCCAGTCCCTCCGAGTTCCTCCCCGGACACCCAACTGCTAGGTTCCCACCTGGATTTGGAGACCTGAACTCACCGCCTCAGCGGCCCCACCCGCGGCCGCAGAGTCGCTGTGGAGGAGCCCGGGATCTGCCCCCGCCCGGCAGCAGACGCTTGGCCGCCGTCTCCTGGCAACAGCAGACGCGGAGCCGGGCCGGCAGAGGCCGGCTGCTTGCTCCGAGCTCAGTCCGCGCAGGGTCCTGGGGCCTGAGTCCGCCTCTGCCATGGCCTCCAAACAAGCCAAAAAGAGAGAAGTGCATCGTATCAATTCGGCGCACGGATCGGATAAATCTAAAGAGTAAGGGACCTTTGCCTGCCCATCCCACCCCTGGCCTAACCTCTTGGCCTGACCCCTCCTCCCCGGGCTGCTTCCCTGCAGCAGGCTCTGCCAGGGCGGGAGTGGGGCTGGCCTGCTCGCTGCTTCTCTATCCTCGCTGGGAACCCCATGCCTGTCTTGATCCGTCCCCTTCCCAGAGCCCCTGGTTTCCCTGACTCAGCTGCCCAGCTGCACTTCTGGTTTCCATCCGTGAACCCCCCTCTCTACCCGCCCCTCCTCACTTCCTTCATAGGCCACCCTGGCTCTTAGAAGGGTTGCAGCTGCCTTAAGGAAGAGGCATAGCTCAAAGGCTGTCCAGTTATGGTCATGTCTGGCCCCAGTAATGACAGACAGAGACAGAGATAGAGAGACAGAAAGAGAACTTTGACCTTAATGCTTAATGGTGATTCCCTATTTTGTATCTGCCTCAGTAGGACAAGTAAAGGCCTTTAATCAGATGCCATCAGATGTAAAATGGTTTTAAAAAGTTAAAACTATATCAATATGTAGTTCACGTTACTAATATAACTCCTCTTCCGCACTCATTCCCATGTTCCTGATTCCCTAGTCCCCAGTTCTGTCTTTGCTCGTAAGGCTTCCAACTACCTGGCAGATAACCCATTCATTTTATTAACTTAAATTTCAGGTACTATATTACATACACAAGTGATTTTAACAAGATCGCTCTCCTGCTAAATACCAATGTAGGTCAGGTCATTTCAACATTTACTAAAGGTACAAGGCCTACGAGGTCCTATAAGATCAGGCTCTTATTACATTTCTAACTTTACCACCTCCTTGTTCACATACTAGTCTCCTCTCCACTCCCTGGAATACCCCTGTGCTGTTCCTACCTCGGGGCCTTTGCACTTGCTATTTCTGCTGCTTGAAAGCACTTCCCCCAGGTTTTTGTATGGTTTTCTTCCTCATCTCCTTTAAGTGTGTACCTAAATGTCATTTTCTCATGTCAGCTTCTTTGGCCAACTGTTTTAAAATCACAACACCCATTTTCCTGCTAAAACCAAAAACCAAAACAAGCAAACAAAACAAACAAACAAACAAAGCCCTCCATATTTTCCTTTCCTGCTTTATTTTTCTTAAAATTGTTGTTCATTTAAAATATTACATATTTTACTTTTTAAAAATTATGTTTATTTTTATGTCTTCCGGATAGATGTAAGTTCCATGACGGTAGAGCTTTGTCTTTTTCTATTTGATACGCTGTTGACTCCTTAGTACCTAAAGTGATTCCTGGATCATAGGTAGCAGACACTCAAAAATGCTTATTTAATGAATGAATGACAGTGATTAAATAAGAGGTTATGAAAGGGTTGCAAAAGAATTATTGAATATATTAAAAAAAACCCTAGTCAATGATGGTTATAATTAATGCATGTTGAAGGCTTATAACTCTTAAGGAGTTTGGGGGAAAATCTTTGACTTTAACGAGTTTATATCCTGGGAGAGATGAGATTGTTAAGGAAAAAAATAAAATGATCAAACAAGATACCATAAAGCACAGTACAGGGCCTGGTCCTATGATGGGTGTGTCACATGAGAGAGATAAGGTGCTTACTGATAAGATGCTAACTTCTCCTCTCCAGCACTTCCCATTTCTTTTTGAGATGATAATGTTATTTCTAACATGTTAATTTTTCCAGAAAACATCTGAGTTGAATTATGTCAATAAAACTGAACATGTATATTTGTGAAAATAGAAGAGCAAAGGCAAATAGGTACACAAAATCTAGGCTTTGCCAGAAACTATGTATTGAGGATTAAACATCAAACCATTAGATTTTACTGTAGCATTATGTGACAGAAGGTGAAGTTTGTTATAAATCAAGTCGGCCCTCCAAGTTTAACTGAAAATCCAATCATAGCTACCAGGCTTAGTCGTCATTAAAAGATAAGGTACCACCCAGCATGGGGCCTAGAGATCGAAGTCTGTCAAGGCTCCAGTGTAATTGTGGTTTGAAATGTGCTGGGGGCATTTATACTAAGTTTTACATATTATTTTACCACAACTTGCAGTTACACAGCCAATAGTTGCAACCAACTCTACTGTGGTGCTAGATCTGGAAATGAGAGAAAAGGTCTGCAGAGCCTTGCAAATACCAATCACCAGCCTACCTCTTTTATTCCCTAAAATTATGTGTCATAATGGGGACACGTCTGGCTTTTGCCTAGCATGCTGGCTAGTACTGAGCATTACCACTTGTTGATTAAATGAGCTCATAGGTTAGGGACCTAGCTTGATTTCCATCCCGTCTGGGTTGGATTAAAGCCTGGTTCTCCCTCCCTTTCTAATCTGATCTGCTGTTGGCAAAGTGCAAAAAATGAGATGTTACAACTGAGAAAGCAGAGGCATCTATGTCCAGCTCTGACCAAATTCAGAAGTAAATGTGACTTTGAGTCATTAATACAAGTTATGCCAGAGAGCTGAATTGTCAGTCTTGACATTAGGTGAACTTATTATCATTTGCTCTGTTTCCCTGTATCAGGAAGAATGGCATCTCTGTTACATGGTTCATTCTGACACTAATTTTTTTTGTGACATTGGGCATGTCATTTTTCTATTCTGACATTCAGTGTTTTTCTTATTTAAATGAAGAACCATCTAATTAAAATTGCTCCCAATGCACTCTGTCCTTCCTTCTCTGCTTTATTTTTCCCTCCAGCAACAAACTTACATGACTTCATCAGATTTTTTAAAAACTCCAGTGTCTCCGTAATGAGTGAGGGATTTTGTTAGTTAAGCATTTCAAACTTTGATTTAATTTATGGTTTCTAATAGAAGTTGTCTTTTTAGGGGTGCCTGGGTGGCTCAGTCGGTTGAGCGTCTGACTTGGGCTCAGGTCATGATCTCATGGTTCGTGGGTTCAAGCCCCGCGTTGGGCTCTGTGCTGACAGCTCAGAGTCTGGAGCCTGCTTAGGATTCTGTGTCTCCCTCTCTTTCTGCCCCTCCCCTGCTCATGCTCTGTCTGTCTCTGTCTCTCAACAATAAATGTTAAAAAAAAAAAAAAAAGAAGTTATCTTTTTTAAATTCCATCTTCAGGAAAAATCGTTGCCGTAGCAAATGTCACAAGTTGCAGCTCTCCTTATCAAATAGCTAATGATAAATAGAAAGTATGAACCAGTCTAACCAATTTGAAAACCAACTGGCATTGTAAAGACGCTTTCATTGTTAGACGCTATGAGAAAGATATGTAGTGACACCAAGTCAAAAATTTGTACTAAATATAAGCCTTTGGTAGGTCATGGATAACTTAAAAGAGAGAAAAGGAAGCATGAATTTTAAGTATTCATAGTTATTAGAAATGTTCAAGCTTATACTTTTTAACACTAAATTCTTTGGAACTTTAATGGACAGTATGAGAAAGGGAAATAATTGAGTGTTTATGGTCAACAAAATTTTGTTTCACTTCCAACAGCACAAACCAAGTCAAATGAACAGACAACCTCTTAAACTAACAAAAATTATGCCATCTTGTAGATTCTTAGTGATGATGAAATATCATTAAACCTCTTTCCAAAACAGAATGAGATGTATTTCATAATGCCCGAGTTAATGTATCCTTAGTGCCCTAAGTGCATATCTAAATTTTGTAGACTTCTCAAAAAAGATCACCACATCAGCCTATGTGAAAATTTGAAAACGGGACTATTAGAAAAGCCCAATTGTGATGGGTATTATGAAAGCAACATAAAATAGAAGATACATATCTTACTGAGGATTAAATTAAGTGGGTTCTTGGTTATCAGAGGTTCACGAGGGAGAGCTGGTTAAATGAAAACATGCATATGTTCCTCCACCTTCAGAGATCAGGAAAGAAATTCCTCACCAGAGAGTGGAAAGCTTCCCTCTAGCCCCATGTCCAGTCGTCACAGCTCCACAGAGAAAGGCAGAAGTAAAAAGACCAGGAGAGGAGGAAACAACCCAGGGCTCACACTGAGTTTTGGGATTTCCTCAGGTGACCTCTGTGGACCCCAACAACTAAAGTCAATTAACAAATTTGAAAGGTCAGCTCCTGTGACAGATGCTTCCCTAGGGGGAAGCTTGTTCTTTATGTTCGTTTCTGAACTATTCAATGAGCACTGCTCATGCCCAAGTCACCGGTAGGTCTGGGAGGACAAGGAGTTGTGAAACATGGTATCTTCTCTCCAGGGTTATGTAATCGGGGAGCACAAAAAAAGCCCTTAAGATTCATACAGAAGTAACTAAGAAGCATATGGTGATGCCACACTGGTCAGGAGGTACTTGTTAGAAATCATGGAAGGAGTCATATGTTGGCTTGGGGTTAGATTAGAGACATCGTGAGATTCCTAAAATGAGGGCTCTATGAGGCAGAGGAGAGGAAGATCATTTCCAACTAGAGCTGGTCTGTCCTCACTCCTCTAACAGCCAATGCCCAAATCAGAAGGCACAGGTTAGCGAGATGGTCAGTGCAGCCAACAGGAACGTTTAGGTCCCAGAAAGCCATCCGGATGGCTGGTATAGACAGTCTGTGTATGAATGGACTGGCACATAAGGCACCCAGAATGAATATGCAGCAGAATGAGAGGGACAGACCAAGGGGTTTAAACTATATTAAGGGATTGAAACTATGAGGGAAAACATAGATATTTTTCTATATTAAAATGATGCTTTGTGAGGAATAATTCAACAATCGTCTGCATGGACTTTATGCTGGATTAAGAGTCATAGCAAGAAATAAGTGGTGGTCTAAGATGATGGAGAATGCCTAATTTGGGGAACTCTTGATGGTAGTGAGGAACATTTTTAAAGGGGGAGTGGATGGGTGCAGAGCTTAGCTATAAGGTGATTGAAGTCAAAGACTACAAAACCCAAATTTCTGATCTTCTATTGCCATGGTAATATTTGTTGTGATGTCCAGCTATGACACCACTCTGTCTGAAAAGACAAGGGGACAAAAAAGTGTAAATAAAATGCAGTGACAAATTTCTAAAGGCCTTGTCTGGTCTATCTTGCATTCTCTCAGGCCTGGCACAATGCATGTTTAATAAATGTGTGTATGATTTAACTGAGTTGAACCGGAAACCTGATGTGGCAGCTTGGCCATAAAACCCTCTGAGTCAGAACCAGAGAAAGACTTCGAGAGCCAGAGGGGAGGAGGCCTGTCAGTCATCCCCAGAATGCAGGGCGACACTTGGCATAGGTTAGGACACTAATAAATATCCGTTGCATAGCTTTAAATATAATATCTCAGCCCAAAGTCCTGCTTCATGAGGATAGAAGTATCACGTTCATCTTGGTCGGGTCTGCCATCAATTCTCCCTTTAAAATAAACCTCATCTAAGCACTTTTTAAATAATTTATTCAGATTTGACATGGCTTAAGAATCATCTCTAACAGTGAAGTCTTTTTTTTTTTTTTTTTTTTTTTAAACACCCAATTTTTAGTTTGTTTAGTTTTGGAGAAGAAATAGTTCCCTCTAAAGTTGACTCAGTAACATTACTAAGGAAGTAGAAGTTACCTTAAAAAGATTTAAATTTATAAACTCCTATAGAATTTGTACTTTATTGTTACCTAAAAACATAATCAAATGTGTACTTTGAAACTAGTAATGTTGTTGCCAGTGCTTCTCAGATGAGCAAACTAATATTGCCTCCATCAAAAGTGATTATTTAAAGGTAGTTTAATGGACTTTAACATTTCCTTGACATTTCCAGGTCACAGCTTATTTAATTCAAGGGATTAAATAATTTACAAACTGATTATACTACTTAATGTGAGATAAAATGACTAAAACCTGTATCTAAGACAGATTTGTATAATTTGATATAATATGTGGAATGTGAAAGATTGGATAGAAATATTACTAATATTTCTCACTTTCATCCCAACAAAGAACATATGCATATGTTGTCATAAAAAGTATCCAACTAGGTGTTTTGAAGCTGTACTAACAATCCTCCAGGGATAGGTCCAGGCTGATTAATTACAAGTTCTGGGGCTATAACTCTGTTGAGTTATATGGCTGAATTAACACAAGCCACATGTTTAAAGTAAACAACTTTTATTTTGAATGGTTATTTTGTTTGTTTTTTGTTTTTGCTGGTGGCAATATGAATGTGATGGTCCAAATATTTTGTGATTATTTTTATCCCATCTTTCTGATACGATGAATATTAGACTTACATATATTACTTCCGTTGAAGTTCTTAAAAACCCAGTGTGCCCTTTCTGCCCTCATTTCTTCACCTCTCAGTATTCACTCCAGGCTCTGTGGTTTCCATCCACAGCCTCCATGGAGACTCTCAGAGGCCGGGTCAGCTCAGAGCTTCTCTGTTCTCTACATCTTCAGACTTTTCTACAATGTTTGTTTCTGAGTAGAACTGCAAACTGGGGTATGCAGAAGAGCTACCTACTGAATCTGAGGGAAGGAGAGGTACCCAGGGTAGTTATAAATTAGTGAGAATGTGTCTACAGCTCATCAAACCTTGTAGAATCAGAGGCAAAAGGAATGGAAGCAGGAAGAACTCTGGACTTTTGTGCCTGTGTTAGTCTGGGTCAGAAACACAGTGAGAGTTTAACCAGGTAAGGTCAAAGTCAAAGGTGAAGTCTGTACCGCATGCAGTCCCAAGAGGGCCCATTCTGCGTACTATTATAATGAATTGGAAATTAGAGACAAAGCCTCACGTTTGTGCCACCTTGGGTCAAAGTCCAGTAGGAATTTAGGACTAGTTTCCACCATAGACAGAGAATGAGGTTATGAGGATAGCAGCTGGAGTTGCAGTTAAAAAAAAGTCAGTTGGAACCTGTGCACGTACAAGCCTGTGGGTCCTGCATACCTGTTGTTTCTTCAGTGGATTTTGCTTAAAGTCATTGTAGACACTGTTTCATGTATTTGACCACCATGTTTTATGTTTGTGTTTTATAAATACCAGCTTTGCGGCTGGAGGGTAGGGTGTCAGATCCTGGCACATGGGAAGCTTAAGATCCCAGTGGCCTGCGTACTTGGGCTTTTGAGTGAGAAACTTCTTGTTCTACTCTCCCAGTTCCTCCTGTCCCTCCAGAGGGTTCAGCTGCCTAACAGGGGAGCATGTGTCACTACAGCTGAATCTCACCTTTCTTGCCCTCTCCTAGAGGCCTCCTTTCTCTCCGGCCTACCTGTCTTGTTTTCTTTCTTCTACCCCCCAAATTAAGTCATTCTGGAATGGTCTTACTTCCCTCTCCTCTCATTGCCTCTCTTATCTCTCCTTTGATCATCTAAAACAGTCATTCCTGATCAAAGTCAACTAAATTAGCATCAGTGGTACTTACTGTGTAATCGAGCTCAAGTTCAAGTGGACAAATCTGCTTGGATGTGCTCTACTATTCCAAGTTAAATATATCCACAATGGAGGTCATGTTTTTTTTGTTTGTTTGTTTTCTCCCAAGTGTACATATTTCCCATGTGTTTCATTTTAAAGAGTCTTGTTACCATCCTCGCTGACACTCTGACTCCACGGTTCAGTCGTACTTGACTTTTCCCTCCTCTTTGCCCATTGCGTCTAGGTGGTCTCTACGTTCTTTTGATTTTACCTTCAAATTTCTTCTCTAGCCTGGCTTAGCCTCCATTTTCTTCCTTGTCATTTTCTAGTTTGGGCTTTTAATAACTCCAGGTGGAACCACTGAAAAAGCATTCTAATTTCCTTGTCCTTCAGTCTAATTTCCAATCTTCTTTATATGCAATACTGTTAGTAATCTTAACACCCTATTCCACCAGTAGGTTGTTCCTGCTTTGAAAAAAAAAAGAGAAAAAAAGAAAGAAAGAGAGAGAGAGAAAGAAAGAAAGAAAGCTAGAAAGAAAGAAAGAAAAGGAAAGAAAAAAAGGAAAGAAAGAAAGAAGAAAGAAGGGAGAAAGTAAAAGAGAGATTGAGAGAGAGAGCAAGCAAGCTGGTTGATAGGGCCACAACCAGCTTCAACTCCCTCCTATTTTCTGTTACCAACCAAATACTAACATACTATTTACATTTTCCCACTTTTCGGTCTCTGTGCCTCTCCCCATTCTCTTTTCTCTGCTTACAGTTGCTTTCACCCTACCCTATAATTCTATGCATGTCTTAAGACCTGCTTTTCCTCGCAGCCATCATTGATTTGCTAACTTGGAAGCCACTATCCCCTCTTCTGTGCTGATGAAGCACTGAGTTTTTAACTTTTCTTGAGCTCTTTCCACTTTTGCCTTTGCAGTTCCCTTACTGTGTGTATTTATTCTCACTACTTTTAAGTTATTTGAGAATAAAACCGAGTCTTACTGATCTTCATATTCACTCAAGCACAATGTATTGAAAAAAAGAGATAAATGTTGAACTTTTACAATTAAGTGCCCAATTAAATAATTTGAACGAAACCAAGGGAATAAAAGGTCAACACGACAACCTGGCTTTATTTTTAATTTAAACTTTTTTTAAGATTGCAGTTTATTTCCTTACCTATTGGATACTTCTGAAGATCGCGGCTGGCTCAGAATGCCCCAACGCAAATTAAGTCGATTGTGCAATTCCGTTCATGTTCTAATTCCTTCAGGATACTTACTGACACTACTTCAGAAGGCATGCTGATTGCACGTTGCACAAATAAACTGCCTCCCACTATGAATAAAATCATGTCTTTACACTGAACAGCGTGCTTGAAGAAAACAATGGCAAAATTCCAGACCCTCATTTTATTGAAGTTTTAATCCCTACAGTGAAAATAAAATCATTAAAGCACGTATAGGACTGTGTGTATGTAAATCAGGTTCTGATTTTTTTTTTTTCTCAAAAGTCTCTAATGACTTTGTATCAGCTAAAGTTTTCTTTGAAGGTTTTCAACTCTTATACATTTTCTACTGTATTATATAATCTTAATCGATGTAAGAATTTTTAAAAACCATTTTGTCATCTTTGCAAGGTATGTAATTAATGTGTTTTTAAGTTTTAAAAGGTTATTTTATTCATGTTCTATTAAAAATTGGATTGTAAAATACAATTCAATACAATTATTTATCTATCATTATTTATATAGTTTTGACTTCTTCCCATTTCCAAACTATGGAGGGCATTTAATTTACCAGGAATAGGTATACATGAAAGACAGAAATGTAGACGAAATATGTTTTACTGCATACGACTCAGTAATCAAATATATCATAAAATGTGGATTTAATTTTACTGTGTATTATGACTCTAGGAACATATAACATTGCTATCATAGTATGTTGTTTGGAGTTTCCTTAAGTTGCCTCTTATTACTCCCAGTCTTGTTTTTTTTTTTTTCTTCTTTCTTTTTAAAAGTAGGTTTACTGATATAAATCTGATATGCAGTAAATCACAGATATTTAAAGGATATGTTCTGATAAGTTCTGAAGTGCATGTACACATGTGAAAATGTCAACATGATTAAGATAATGAACAGGTCTACCATTCAAGAAGGTTTCTGCGATTTATTGGTGATCCCTACCTTCTGTCCCTTCCTGACTACAGTCTCCAGGCAACCACTATTCTGTGTTCTGTCACTATAGATTAGTTTTCATTTTCTAGAGTTTTATGTAAATGGAATCATAAACTATGTATCTTTTTTTGTATGATTTCTTTCACTCATTATAATTATTTTGATATTCTTCCGTGTTGTTGCTAGCAGTTGGTGTAGAATTGGTATTATTTTTCCCTTGAATATGTAGTAGGTTCACCAGTGAAACCATTGGGGCCTGAAGTTTTCTTCGCTGGGCAAGTTTTTAATGATAAATTCACTTTTTTAAATAGGCACATGGATATTCAGTATGTCCAACTCAATCTATCTGTTCTTTAGTGAGTATTCTTAGTTTATATCCTTCAAGGAATTGATCCATTTCATCTAGGTTATCGACTATATAAGCAGAGTTGTTTGTAATATTTCTTTATTATCTTTTTTTATTTTAGAGACAGAGTGTGGGGGGGGGGGGAGGAGAGAGAAAGAGAGAGAGAGAGAGAGAGAGAGAGAGAGAGAGAGAGGATCCTAAGCAGATTCCACACTCAGCATGGAGCCCAGTGCAGGCCTCTATCCTAGAACTCTGGGATCATGACCTGAGCGAAAATCAAGAGTTGGGTGCTCAACTGACTGAACCACTCAGTTACCCCATTTGTTATCCTTTTAATATCTAGAATCTGTAGTGATGACCCCACATTAGCTTCTGATATTGGTTGTTTGTGTCTTCTCTCTTATATTCCTGATCAGTCTGACTAGAGTTTGATTAATTTTGATGATCTCAAAAACTGGATTTTGGGTTCATTGATGTTTCTCTATAATTTTTCTGTTTTTTGTTTTTGTTGATTTGATCTAATCTTAACTTCCTCATTTGATTTACTTTATAATTTTCTAGTTTAAGGTAGAAACTGAATATATTGTTTTGAGACTTGTATTCTTTCCTAATACAGATATTTTTTCTATAAAATTTCCTTTATGTATTGCTTTAGTGGCATCCTGTAAATCATAATATGTTTTTTTTTTCATTTTCATTCAACTCAAATACTGCCTAACTTCCTTTTTGATTTCTTCTTTAACATATTGGTTAATCATAATTGTTTTGCTTAGATTCTAAATATCTTTGAATTTTTCAGATTTTTTTCTTAGTGATTTCTAGTATAACTGCATTGGTCAGAGAAGATACTTTTTATAACTTGAATTATTTAAAATGTTTTTAATCTTTATTTTTGAGAGAGAGAGACAGAGACAGAGACAGAGCATGAGCAGGGAAGGGGCAGAGAGAGAGGGAGACACAGAATGTGAAGCAGGCTCTAGTCTCTGAACTGTTAGCACGGAGCCTGATGTGGGGCTTGAAGTCACGAACCATGAAATCATGACCTGAGCTGAAATCAGACACTGAACCAACCGAGCCACCCAGGCGCCCCATAACTTGGATTATTTTAAATTTGCTGAGACATCCTATGTCTCAGATTATGGTCTATTTGGATAAATATAATGTATATTCTCGAAAAGGATGTACATTCTGTTGTGATGAAATGTTCTCTAGCTGCCTTGGTCTCCCCCAAACTCTCATCTGCCCCTCTACTCAAGGAATCTGCTGAGAGATGCCTGGATTACCTCTGTCTGCACTGCAGTCCAAACTTCTCTCACAATCATAAGCTAAGGCAACGAGAGGGCTCCCCTCATGTGCTGCCCATGTTTTCAGAATCACCATCCCTCATCACTTGATGACTGTCCTGAAAATCATTTTCATATGTTTTGCTCAGGTGTTTGGTTGTCTGAGGTGGAAGGATAAATCCAGTCCCTGTTATTTTAATTGACGCGAACATAATATCACTTAGGTTTATTACTTAAATTTTACATTTGATGTCTAAATATTAAGATGGGACATGTTAAAGCAGCATTTACACACATATAGCCACAAGTCACATATTGTAAGTATGGATATAATTCTTTCCTTAAAACTGAAATCCCAGATTATATGTAATTGCCCTGTATATCATCTTCTACAAGATTGTTTTTCGTTGTAGTAGAGACATCTCATTATAAGAATTTTAACTAAAAGAATGCAACTTACATACGTGATAAGGACGATCTTAAATCACATCTTCATAATTATCATCACCGTGCTCCCTTTTGGGTTGTATTGCAACTTCACTCTTCCTCAAGCTTCCTATTTTAAACCGATGGTCCATTCTGGGTAAACATTAAATAATATATATCTAATAATAAAATGTTCATCTCTGTGCAATGGGCCAAGTCAACACTATCTAGAAAACAAAGTCCAAGCTCATCAGCAAGGCCCTCGGTGGGGAGCTGCCTGCCTGCTGACCTAGCGTTTCTCTCCAACCTAATTTCCCCACTGCTTTTTACTCATGCTCATGCAGTGCTGAAAAGCTCCTAGTTCTCTGCACCCACTCGGTTGCTTGTGTCCTTCTCTCTCCTTGCTGATGCCCTTTCTGCTTTTACCACCTGGAAAATTTCTCGTTGCCTTTCAAAACAGCTCAGATGCTATTTATCGCAGGACGTTTTTTCTAATTGCCTCACGTGAGGCACAATGCCCCCCTCTTTGCCATCTGTGAATACTTCCATCTCTGCGTCTACCACATTATATTGAGATAATCTGTTTACCTGTTTGAATTCCAAAATAAACTCAAGAGCAGAGATATATATATATATTTTACGGGTCTGTAACCCTATCATCTAGCACAGTGCTTGTCACAGTACAGGTGTTCAATAAATGTTAGTTAAAAATAAGTGAACTGTCAGTTGATTGAGATTCCTTTCTCATTCTGAAACGGTATTCTTCTAAAATGTTTTAGTCTCCAGACAGATCTTCGTTAAACCAATTTGATCTTCGTGAAAATAATTCTGCATTCTCAGTTTCTTGTCTACCTATGGCACAGCTTACAGTGAGTTGTTCCCTAATGTAAGGGCCACTCTTTCTGTTCCTTCTCAGTTTGGGACTTTTAAAGTTTGTTTCTTGATGTATCCTTGCAAGGGACTGAATGTTTGTGTACTCTGAAATTTGTATATGGAAACCCTAATCCAAATGTGATGGTGTTGAATATGGGGCATTTGAGAGGTAATGAGGTCATGAGGGTGACGCTCTCATGAATGGGATTCGTGTCTTTTAGCTCTTTCCACCATGTGACGACACAATGAGGACACAGTGAGGACACAGTGCAAGCCAGAGGACAGCTCTTCTCAGACCCTGATCATGCTGGCACCTTGATGTTAGACTTCTGGCCTCCAGAACTATTGAGGAATACATTTCCATTGTTTATAAGCCACACGGTCTATGGTAGTCTGTTACAGCAGCCCAAGCTGACTAAGGCAATCCTTATTTTCTTAAATACATTTATCTCCAAATACTTTCCTACAAACTCTACAGTTGCTCAGCATTATTCCTGAAAAAAACCAGGCACACCAGTATCCAGCAGAATTCCCTTTTTTTGTTCTCTCATTTATTTTTGAGAGTTTTTAAAAACACAAAGCTACTGTTATCATTATGTGTTAGTAGGAAATACGTTTCAGAATTCTACCAAAATGTATTGACTTGTTTGTTTGCCATTAGTACTTGTAGCCCCCAGTTTCAATCTGGGTTCATTTCCCGTTTTCCTGAGATAAATCCTTCAGGAAATATTTTTGTAGGAATCTATTCTGGTAAACTCATAATTTTAAATGTTTTTATTTAATTTTAGAGAAATGTTTCTGCTTCACTTTTAAATAAGAGTGTAATTGGATCTTAATTCCAAGATTGACAGTTATTTTCCCTCAGCTTTAAAGATATCACTTCATTGCTTTACAGTGTCTGTTATTGCTGTCAATTTGATTGTTTTTATATTAAGGTAACTTGTCATTTTTTAATGTAGATAGATTTTCACTTTCATCAGTTACCTACAATTTAAGTCGAATTATCTGGATGCAGATTTCCATTCCCTGACCTCCCATTTATCCTTTATTATTCCCTGATGTACTTTTTCCCATCTGAGGACATGTCTTCCATCAATTCTGAACATTTTTCAGCAGTCAAATCTTCTAATATTTCTCTCCACCCCCATCTGAACTATTTATCTGCCTGAGTCTTCTATTAGGCATACACTGGAGGTTTGTTTCTTTTTAAAAATTTTTAATGTTTTCATTATTTATTTATATTGAGAGAGAGAGGGAGAGAGCATGCACGCGTGAGTAGGGGAAGGGCGGAGAGAGGGGGGGAAAGAGAATCCCAAGCAGGCTCTGTGCTGTCTGCCTGGAGCCCTATGCCAGCTCAGTCCCATGAACCATAAGATTGTGACCTGAGGCAAAATCAAGAGGTGGAAACTCAACCAACTGAGCCACCCAGGCACCCCTGGAGTTTTTCAATCTATCCACCTGTTCAGTTCACTGTTTCTATCTCTTTATCTATCTATGCAAACACTGGATTTTTTAAACATTTTTATTTAAATTTCAGTTAGTTAGCATACAGTCTCATGTTAGTTTCAGGTGTACAATATAGTGATCCAACACTTCCATACATCACCCGGTACTCATCACAAGTGAACTCTTTAATCCCTATCACCTATTTCACCCATACACCCACCCACCTCCCTTCTGGTAGCCATCAGTTTGTTCTCTCTAGTTAAGAATCTGTTTCACAGTACCTGGGTGGCTCAGGTGGTTAAGCATCCAACGTCAACTCAGGTCATGGTCTCACAGTTTGTGGTTTGAGCCCCACATCAGGCTCTGTGCTAACAGCTTGGAGTCTGGAGCCTGCTTCAGAGTCTGTGTCTCCCTCTCTCTCTCTCTCTCTGCCCCTCCCCAACTTGTGCTCTGTCCCTCTCTCAAAAAGAAATAAACAAAAAACAATAAAATCATTTTTTTAATTAACAAAAAGAGTCTGTTTCACAAAACAGATGAACATAGGGGAGGGGAAGAAAAAATGAGATAAAAGCAGAGAGGAGACGAACCATAAGAGACTCTTAAATATGGAGAACAAACTGAGGGTTGCCGGTGGGGTGTTGGGTAGAGGGATGGGAGAAATGCGTGATGGGCATTAAGGAGGGCACTTGTTGGATGAGCACTGGGTGTTACGTGTAAGTGATGAATCACTAAATTCTACTCCTGAAATCATTATTACACTATATTTTAACTAACTTGGATTTAAATTTAAAAAAAAAATTTCAAAAAGAGTGTGTTTCAGGGGTACCTGTGTGGCTCAGTCAGTTAAGCATCTGACTTTGGCTCAGGTCATGATCTCATGGTTTGTGAGTTTGAGTCCCACATCAGGCTCTCTACTGTTAGCATGGAACCCTCTTGAAATCCTCTGTCCCCCATCTTCTCTGCCTCTCCCCCATTTATTCTCTCTCTCTCTCTCTCAAAAATAAATAAATATTTTTAAAAGGGGTCTGTTTCAAACACTTGATTAAAAAAATTACCTTCTTTTATTTTAACTTGTTTTATTTTTTAAAATTTACATCCAAATTTGTTAGCATATAGTGCACCAATGATTTCAGGAGCAGATTCCTTAATGCCCCTTCCCCATTTAGCCCATCCCCCCTCCCACAACCCCTCCAGTAACCCTCAGTTTGTTCTCCATATTTATGAATCTCTTCTGTTTTATCCCCCTCCCTGTTTTTTTATTATTTTTATTTTCCTTCCATTATGTTCATCTATTTTGTCTCTTAAAGTCCTCATATAAGTGAAGACATATGATTTTTGTCTTTCTCTGACTAATTTCACTTAGCATAATACCCTCCAGTTCCATCCACGTGGTTGCAAATGGCAAGATTTCATTCTTTTTGATTGCCGAATAATACTCCACTGTATATATACCACATCTTCTTTATCCATTTATCCATTGATGGACATTTGGGCTCTTTCCATACTTTGGCTATTGTTGATAGTGCTGCTATAAACATGGGGGTGCATGAGTCCCTTCGAAACAGCACACCTGTATGCCGTGGATAAATGCCTAGTAGGGTAGTTCTATTTTTAATTATTTGAGGAACCTCCATACTGTTTTCCAGAGTGGCTGCACCAGCTTGCTTGCCACCAACAATGCAAAAGAGATCCTCTTTCTCTGCATCCTCGCCAACATCTGTTGTTGCCTGAGTTGTTAATGTTAGCCATTCTGACAGGTGTGAGGTAGTATCTCATTGTGGTTTTGATTTGTATTTCCCTGATGATGAGTGATGTGGAGCATTTTTTCATGTGTCAGTTGGCCATCTGATTGTCTTCTTTGGAGAAGTGTCTATTCATGTCTTGTGTCCATCTCTTCACTAGATTATTTGTTTTTGGGGTGTTGAGTTCGCTAAGTTCTTTATAGATTTTGGATACCAGCCCTTTATCTGATATGTCATTTGCAAATATCTTCTCCCATTCTGTCAGTTGCCTTTTAGTTTTGTTGATTGTTTCCTTCGCTGTGCAAAAGCTTTTTATTTTGATAAGGTCCCAGTAGTTCATTTTTGCTTTTGTTTTCCTTGCCTCCAGAGACGTGTTGAGTAAGAAGTTGCTGTGGCCAAGATCAAAGAGGTTTTTGCCTGCTTTCTCCTCGAGGATTTTGATGGCTTCCTGTCTTATGTTTAGGTCTTTCATCCATTTTGAGTTTATTTTTGTGTCTGGTGTAAGAAAGTGGTCCAGGTTCATTCTTCTGTGTGTCGTGGTCCAGTTTCCCCAGCACCATTTCTGGAGAAACTGTCTTTATTCCATTAGATATTCTTTCCATTTTTGTCAAAGATTAGTTGGCCATACGTTTGTGGGTCCATTTCTGAGTTCTCTATTCTGTTCCATTGATCTGAGTGTCTGTTCTTGTGCCATTACCATACTGTCTTGATGGTTACAGCTTTGTAATATAGGTTGAAGTCTGGGATTGTGATGCCTCCTGCTTTGGTTTTCTTTTTCAAGATGCTTTGGCTATTCAGGGTCTCTTCTGGTTCCATACAAATTTTAGGATTGTTTGTTCTAGCTCTGTGAAGAATGCTGGTGTTATTTTGATAGGGATTGCATTGAATATGCAGATTGCTTTAGGTAATATGAACATTTTAACAATATTTGTTCTTCCTATCCAGGAGCATGGAATCGTTTTCCTTTTTGTGTGTGTGTGTGTCTTCTTCAATTTCTTTCATAAGCCTTCTATAGTTTTCAGTGTATAGATTTTTCACCTCTTTGGGTGAAATATGCCATTTTATTTCTTTGTGTTGTCTGATTGCAGAGGCTAAGACTTCCAATATTATGCTGAATAACAGTGGCTAGAGTGGACATCCCTGTCTTGTTCCTGACCTTGGGGGAAAAGCTCTCAGTTTTTCCACATTGAGGATGATATTAGCATTGGGTCGTTCATATGTGGCTTTTGTGATCTCAAGGTGTGCTCCTTCTATCCCTACTTTCTTGAGGGTTTTTATCAAGAAAGGATGCTGTGTTTTGTCAGATGCTTTCTCTGCATCTATTGAAAGGATCATATGTTTCTTGTCCTTTCTTTTATTGACGTGATGAATCACGTTAATTGTTTTGCGGATATTGAACCAGCCCTGCATCCCAGGTATAAATCCCGCTTGATCGTGGTGAATAATATTTTTAATGTATTGTTGGATCCAGTTGGCTAATGTCTTGTTGAGGACTTTTGCATCCATGTTCATCAGGGAAATTAGTCTATAGTTCTCCTTTTTAGGGGGGATCTCTGGTTTTGGAATCAAGGTAATGCTGGCTTCATAGAAAGAACTTGGAAGTTTTCCTTCCATTTCTATGTTTTGGAAGAGCTTCAAGAGAATAGGTGTTAACTCTTCCTTAAATGTTTGGTAGAATTCTCCTGGAAAGCCATCTGGCCCTAGGCTCTTGTTTTATGGCAGATTTTTGATTAGTAATTCGATTTCTTTACTGGTTATGGGTCTGTTCAAATTTTCTATTTCTTCCTCTTTCAGTTTTGGTAGGGTATATGTTTCGAGGAATTTGTCCATTTCTTCCAGATTGGTCATTTTATTGGCATATAATTGCTCATAATATTCTCTTATTATTGTTTTTATTTCTGCTGTGTTGGTTGTGGTCTCTCCTCTTTCATTCTTGATTTTATTTATTTGGGTCCTTTCCTTTTTCTTCTTGATCAAACTGGCTAGTGGTTTATCAATTTTATTAATTCTTTCAAAGAACCAGCTTCTGGTTTCATTGATCTGTTCTACTGTTTTTGTTTGTTTGTTTTTTGTTTTTGTTTTTGTTTCAATAGCATTAATTTCTTCTCTAATCTTTATTATTTCCTGTCTTCTGCAGGTTTTGAGTTTTATTTGCTGTTCTTTTTCCAGCTCCTTAAGGCATAAGGTTAGGTTGTGTATCTGAGATGTTTCTTCCTTCTTTAGGAAGGCCTGGATTGCTATATACTTTTCTCTAATGACCACCTTTGCTGTTTCCCAGAGGTTTTGGGTTGTGGTGTTATCGTTTTCATTGACTTCCATATACTTTTTAATTTGCTCTTTAACTTCTTGGTTAGCCCATTCATTCTTTAGTAGGATGTTCTTCAGTCTCCAAGTATTTTCTACCTTTCCAAATTATTTCTTGTGGTTGACTTGGAGTTTCATAGCGTTGTGGTCTGAAAATATGCACAGTATGATCTCGATCTTTTTGTACTTACTTAGGGCTGATTTGTGTCCCAGGATATGGTCTATTCTGGAGAACGTTCCATGTGCACTGGAGAAGAATGTATATTCTGCTTCTTTAGGATGAAATGTTCTGAATATATCTGTTAAGTCCATCTAGTCCAGTGTGTCATTCAAAGCCATTGTTTCCTTGTTGATTTTTTGATTAGATGATCTGTCCATTGCTGTGAGTGGGGTGAAGTCTCTTACTATTATGGTATTACTATCAGTGAGTTTCTTTATGCTTGTGATTAATTAATATATTTGGGTGCTTCCACAATTGGCACATAGTTTACAATTGTTAGGTCTTCTTGGTGGATAGACCCCTTGATTATGATATAACACCCTTCTGCATATCTTGATAGTCTTTATTTTAAAGTCTAGATTGTCTGATATACGTATGGCTACTCCGGCTTTCTTTTGTTGACCATTAGCATGATAGATGGCTCTCCATCTCCTTATTTTCAATCTGAAGGTGTTTTTAGGTCTAAAGTGGGTAAACAGCATATAGAAGGATCTTGTTTTCTTATCCATTCTGTTACCCTATGTCTTTTGATTGGAGCATTGACTCCATTGACGTTTAGAGTGAGTACTGAAAGATATGAATTTATTGCCATTATGTTGCTTGTAGAGTTGGATTTTCTGGTGGTGTTCTCTTGTCCTTTCTAATCTTTGTTGCTTTTGGTATTTATTTATTTATTTATATTTTCATCTTTTTTCCCCTTAGAGAGTCCCCCTTAAAATTTCTTGCAGGGCTGGTTTAGTGGTCACAAACTCCTTTAATTTTTGTTTGTCTGGGAAACTTTTTATTTCTCCTTCTATTTTGAAAGGCTGGGTAGAGAATTCATGGCTGCATATTTTTCTGATTCAGCACATTGAACATATCCTTCCACTCCTTTCTGGCCTGCCAAATTTCTGTGTATAGGTCTGCTGCAAACCTGATCTGTCTTCCCTTGTAGGTTAGGGACTTTTTTTTCCCCTTGCTGCTTTCATGATTCTCTTCTTGCCTGAGTATTTTGTGAATTTGACTATGATATGCCTTGTTGATGGTCGGTTTTTGTTGAATCTAATGGGGGTCCTCTGTGCTTCCTGGATTTTGATGTCTGTGTCTTTCCCCAGGTTAGGAAAGTTTTCTGCCATGATTTGCTCACATAACCCTTCTACCCTTATTTCTCTCTCTTCCTCTTCTGGGACCCCTATGATTCTGATGTTCCTTTTTAAAATAAACTTTTTTTTTAACGTTTATTTTTATTTTTATTTTAAAAATTTTTTTTAATGTTTATTTATTTTTGAGACAGAGAGAGACAGAGCATGAACGGGGGAGGGGCAGAGAGAGAGACACAGAATCGGAAGTGTGCTCCAGGCTCTAAGCCATCAGCCCAGAGCCCGATGCGGGGCTCAAACCCATGGACTGTGAGATCGTGACCTGAGCTGAAGTTGGACGCTCAACCGACTGAGCCACCCAGGCGCCCCTATTTTTATTTTTGAGACAGAGAGAGACAGAGCGTGAACGGGGGAAGGTCAAAGAGAGGGAGACACAGAATCTGAAACAGGCTCCAGGCTCTGAGCTGTCAGCACAGAGCCTGACGCGGGGCTCAAACCCACGGACCGCGAAATCATGACCTGAGCCGAAGTTGGCCGCTTAACCGACTGAGCCACTCAGGCACCCCATGATGTTCCTTTTTAATGAGTCACTGATTTCTCTAATTCTTAAATCATGTCCTTTTGCCTTAATCTCCCTCTTTTTTTCTGCTTCATTATTCTCTATAAGTTTGTCCTCTATATCGCTGATTCTCTGTTCTGCCTCGTCCATCCTCGCCACCACTGCATCCATCTGTGATTGCAGCTCAGTTATAGCATTATTAATTTCATTCTGACTAGTTTTTACTTCTTTTATCTCTGCAGAAAGGGATTCTAATCTATTTTCGACTCCGGCTAGTATTCTTATTATCGTGATTCTAAATTCTGGTTCAGACATCTTGCTTGTATCTGTGTTGGTTAAATCCCTGGCTGTTGTTTCTTCGTGCTCTTTCTTTTGGGGTTAATTCCTTGATTTTGTCATTTTGAAGGGAGAAAAGGAATTAATGAGGTAGAAAAATTAAAATAAAAAATTAAAATTAAAAAAATATTAAAATTAAAAAATTAAAAACACACAGACACACACACACAAATCTAATAACTGTGCTAGATCCTAGGTTTGTTCTGGTCTGGGTGTTGAAAGTGGTTTGGCAGATTAGAGAAAAAAAAGGGAAGAAAAAAGGAAATCATTTGAGAATTTGAAAAAATGAATGCACTGAAGTAGACTAAAATGAGATGATGGGAGTAAAATAGAATTTGAAAAAATGTACACAAAAGTAAAGAATATAGTAGGAAAAAAATAAAGAAAAATATTTTTAATAAGAATTGAAAATAAAAATGAATTTTTTTCTCTTTCTCTATTCAAGAAAAAGAAAAGAAAGAAAAAAGAAAAAAGATATCATTTGAAAATTTGAAAGGGTGAATACACTGTAGTAGACTAAAATAGAATGATGGAAGTAAGATAGAATTTGAAAAAAAAATACACAAAAGTAAGAAATAGAGTAAAAAAATTAAAGAAAAATATTTTTAAGAAAAATTGAAAATAAAAATGAATTTTTTTCTCTTGCTTGTATTCAAGAAAAAGTATAGTGTAAAAGAGAGGAAAAAAAAGAAAGAAAATTGAATAGAGGGACCTGCTAATAGATGGAAATAGCACTGAAATGACTTCGTTTTTCCCCTAGAAGTCAGACTATGAAGCGCTTTATAGTCCATAAACTAAGTAGGCGGTGAAACTTGTGTTCTTGAAGAGCAAGGTTGGCCCAGTTGGGTGAGCTCAGTGTAACGGCTCTGTTCTCCACTAGATGGCGCTGCTAGCCTACTGGGGTGGATTGTTGCATAGGTGCATCTATGCGTGCATGGGGGCAGGGAAAATGGCGTCACCTGGTCTCCAGTGTGGGAACTCTGTTCTCTCCGATCAGCAATCGCGCACCCGTCCTCTGTCTTCAGCTTTCGTCCACTCCCCGCTTTTTCACTGTCCGTGACCAAGCCCCAGGCAGTACCTCTCTCCCGAGTTTTGTCTCAGATGCGGCTGTTTTCCCCGGCCCCTTACTTCGAAGGACTGCGGCTTTGACCCGTCCCGCCCTCTGTGGGAGGATCTCACCGAGCAATGGCCGGAATGCCGGATACACCCAGGAACGCCTGCTGGATCCTGCTACTGCCGGTGCCCCGAGACTGTGGCCAGGTGCCAGCCCGCCCCAGAAAAAGTTCTCGAGATAGTGTAGCAGCAGCTTTTCAGGGATCGTGGAAAATCACAACACACATCTGGCACCAGGCTTCACCCTTAACGACCTTGTTCCAGCACCAGCGAATGTGGCCGCCTTCTGGGGTCTGCTGGGACCAGGTGGCTTCAACAGTCTCCACCAAATGTGCTTCCAGCAGTGGAGCCGCTTTTCTATGTGTGGCCTGAGAACCTCCCGGACCCCACTTTGTTCCTGGGGATTCGCCCTTCCCACCAGAGCACCGCCAGGTATAGAGCTGCGGAGTTGTAGACTTTGCGCTTCCCTTGTTTACAGTCTTAATGGAATTTAAACCCTCTCCTTTTCTCTCTTTTTAGTTTAGGCCCTGTGTCTGTTTCCAGTTTTCCACTTGCTCTCCAGCTGCTTTTGGGGAGGGGTGCTTTTCCCGTATTCTAACCCACCCCCCGCCCCGTCCTTTCTCCGCCTGCAAAGGCGGTTCCCTGCCCACCGCTGGCTTCTCTCCTCCCAAGTTCACCTCTCTGTGCCACATACCTGCCGAATTCTGTGGTTCAGGTTGTGCAGATTGTTGTGTTAATCCTCCAATCAGTTTTCTAGGTGTGTATGATGGTTTAGTGTTGGTCTGGCTGTATTTCATGGACATGAGACACAAAAAACTTCCATGCTGTTCTGCCATCTTGGCTCCTCCAAAAAAAACTACCTTCTAAATCACTAGTCTTCTCCTTTCTTTGGCTTTATTTAGTCTATTCTTTCAACAGCTGAAGTTGTCACTGCTAAAATTTTCCAGCATCTCTGTTCACATTGATCTTCTTTGTCATATGTTTGCTTAATACCTTTTTGCACTCATTGCAAAGCAGAACTTTCCCTCCTTTATTTTTTTGGCAATTCTAAACATATTTAAATATCTTTTAAGTTGGCTACATTAGTTCTCTTGGGTGGATTTCTTTCTTTTATTTACCGACTGTCCTTCATAATTTTCCATTTCTTTTTTTTGCTTTTTAATGTTAGTTTTTTAGTTCATATTTTATAGCTATTTTAGACTCATGTATACTGTTCTTTGTCATGTGGTTTGGATGGTTTTCCAGAATGATTCACTCCTTACCCATTGCCATCATCCAGTCGTGATACACTATTGAAAAAGAGAGGACAGTTGTTCCAAAATTGAAATACTTCCTTATCAGTTGATAAATAGTTGCTTTTTTGAGATTTATGAGGAATATCTCCCTCCTTTTGAATGTTGATCCTCTCTAAAAACCCCAGGACCTGTCCACACTAAGTGGTTAAAGGACCACTAGGAGGTCTCTAGGACGTTGCTCCAGTGTAAAAGCAGGGTCCTTTCTGATTAGGAGGTGCATTTTTTTTTTTTTTAATTTTTTTTTTTCAACGTTTATTTATTTTTGGGACAGAGAGAGACAGAGCATGAACAGGGGAGGGGCAGAGAGAGAGGGAGACACAGAATCGGAAACAGGCTCCAGTCTCTGAGCCATCAGCCCAGAGCCCGACGCGGGGCTCGAACTCACAGACCGCGAGATCGTGACCTGGCTGAAGTCGGACGCCTAACCGACTGCGCCACCCAGGCGCCCCAGGAGGTGCATTTTTATATTACCCCGCCCCCACCCAAACCTTAAGTTTGGGAGGTGGAAGTCTTTTCTCCCATGTGGGAAGTGCTATCCCTGATACCACACCCACTGTGGTAGAGGCCACCTCCTATTGCCATTTTTTAATTTGTTTTGGCCAACCTATTTCTTCACATCATCACAGGACATTGGCACGTTGCCTGTTGTGCCATAAACTATAGGGGGAATATACCACATATAAAGCCATATACCTGGCTTTAGTTCAAAGCCAGGAGCTCATTAGTAGCTGTAGCCACTCACTCATTCATGAAGCCTATTACTGGCCTCTTGACATTTACAGGGTAAATTTAGCTTCTTTTCCGAAACAGCCTTACAGATTTTTTAAGCTTGGACTACCACAGGTCAAATCAAATTCCAGTACCTACTTGTAGATTATGCTATCTCAACCCCCTACCCACCACTACAGTTTCTTTCTGTATTTAGTCCATTGACTTCTTTTTTCTCTTGAGATGTAATTTACATACAACATTATATTAGCTCAGGTGTACAACATAATGATTTGATATTTGCATGTATTGAAAAATGATCACCACAATAAGTCTAGTTAACATCGGTCACCACATACAGTTACAAAATTTTTTCTTGTGATGAGACCTTTAAAGACCTACTCCCTTAGCAACTTTCAAATATGCAGTAAAGTATTATTAACTGTAGTTATGATGCTGTACATTACAACCTCATGACTCCCTTATTTTATAACTGGAAATTTATACCTTTTGACAACCTTCACCCATTTGGCTTCACCCATCCTGTCTCTGGCAAACACCCATTCACATTTTTCAATGTTTTTTTTTTTTTTTAATTTTTTAATGTTTATTTATTTTTGACACAGAGAGACAGAGCATGAGCAGGGAAGGGGCAGACACAGAGAGAGAGGGAGACACAGAATCCGAAGCAGGCTCCAGGCTCTGAGCTGTCAGTGCAGAGTCCAATGTGGGGCTCGAACCCATGAACTGCAAGATTATGACCTAAGCCAAAGTCAGACGCTTAACCGTCTGAACCACCCACGAGCCCCTCCATGGCTTTTGATCATGAAATTCTAGCCTCTCCTAAAATCTCCAGTGACACTTCCCCTATTTCAATAGCATACTTAGACTCACTGTGTAGAAGGAAGTATATAGCCATATATGTAGAGGATATACTTATCTTTCAAATCTGTTTTACAAATTGTAATTTTAATGGATTGAATCATTTACTAGTACTTGGGTGTACTGCTATGTGATTTAGATAACTCTGTATCCCCCTGATTTTTCAGTATGTCAGGTTTGATTTCTTTGCATATTTGATTTTTCTGGAACTTGGCCACATTTATTTCCCAGTATTACCAGTTCCTAAATCTTCAAAAGTCCTGAGTTACTTCTGTGTTTAAAGATTAGATTGTTCTCAGAATTGATGAGACCAGGAATAAGATGCTTTGAATATTTAAGGATCTCAACTATACTAGAGCAGTACGTACATTCTGGCAGTGAACGTCAAAGGCATATTGTGCTGAGAGTTTCAAAAGCCACATATTTGTGCATGATCTTTTGAAGTCTACAACATGTTTGACATTGGGCTATATTTGACCACTGTTTATATTGTGCATGTAGCAATATAGGTGAGCTATTGAGCTGGTATAAGATACCTCAAATAAACGTCTTTTTAAGTGATCTTCGATATAGATGGAATCAAATTTGACATGTTACAAAGAAAGTAGGCCAATTAGTGATAAAGCTTAATAGCTTAAGGGAGGGAGCCAGAACATTTACTTACACTTGACAGAATGAAGAGGAAAGCAAAACATAATCTTAGCAAAGCCTTTATTTATTTTTTTAAAGAAATTAGATCTTCCTTTTACAAAAATAACTTTTAAAATTCTGAGCTTCCTGAATGAGGTAAATTTTAGCATGGTTTTGATGGATACAAAATCACCAATTTCTTTTTATCTGTACAGTTTGTCCCAACACTCAATAAAACAGATGTACTATAATGTACTATTTTGTATCTTGATTTTTAATTAATATTATGAAAATTTTCCCTCTCTCCCTATTGTCATCCTTCTCTCCTATTTTCTTACATGCTATTTAGAAACACTGCTTTACAATACATATATTTTCAACCTCTCTTTTCCAGCAAGATGGTGGATTAAGGTAAAAAAAAAAAAAGATACCTACAAATGCCTACATAAAGAAATAAAAATCTTCAGGGGGTTCCTGGGTGGCTCAGTCAGTTAAACATCTGACTTCAGTTCAGGTCATGATCTCGCAGTTTGTGAGTTTGAGTTCCACGTTGGGCTCTGTGCTGACAGCTAAGGGCCTGGAGCCTGCTTGGGATTCTGTGTCTCCTTCTCTCTCTGCCCCTCCCCTGCTTGCTCTCTCTCTCTCTCTCTCTCTCTCTCTCAAAAATAAATAAACATTAAAAAAAAAGGGAGAAATAAAAATATTCAGAATCCAGAAATGAGGAGGGAACTGAAAGTCAGGATGTTGTAACTCTAAGCTGAGGCTGTAACTTCCTTAGGGAGTCTTATGAAAATAGAGTATTTTGTTTTAACATAGATTGGACAAATGAGGAAAGGGAGTGCTCCAGCCTTAGGTAAAGGCATGACTTTCCAGAGTTTAGATCTTTTTTTAAAAAGGTGAATAAGAAAATCTGCTTTAGAATCTTAGATTATAAGAAGGCTAGGCTTTCTATGCTTTTTCTATGCTGGGTGAAAAAAAAAAACAAATCTTCCTTGAGAAATGAAAACCTTTGGACTGAGACTTATGTAGGTTTGAGATCTGATTTTAAAGGACCTATGGGTTCCTGGATGGCATATTTATTTGGGATCACTGACAGAAGAAAATTCTATATTACATTGAAAACACATTCTTTCAATACAGGATTGCCTTGGGGAAAGGGGTTTGGAGGAAAAGAAAACCCTGATAAGGATAGGCTGATAATAAAAGTGTCCTCAAACACATGAATATACAAAAAATAGGCAGAAATCACAACGATAAAAAATGAATCAAGTGTCAAAAACTTAAGATAATAGAAAAATAATCTATAAGTAATTTACCATGCATATGTTTACAATGATTAAAGATAGAAAAGATCAACTCCTAAAAAAGGAATTACCCTATATATTTGTCAATGTTAATAATCAATGCTAATTACAACATCAGAGTAGCAAGTAGGAAGTAATCAATGCTAGCTCTAATATCACACAACCCCAAATCACACACCAAAGGATATTTCTCATTTATACTAGAGTATGATCAGGAGTTTAGTAGTGGCTTTGTATGTGCTCTATGAGGATTCTTGGCTCCCTTCATCTTGTGGCATTACCATTTTCTAAGATCTTCCCTGAAGGATTGAGTCATGCTGACAAGTATCTCACAGGATGTTTTATGAGCCTCAAGGTAGGATGCAACACGTTTCCCCCACATGCCATTGTCCAAAACACCGCCACAAAGTACCAGCCAAATTGCATAGTATGGGAAACGTAGGAAATGGAAAACAGGACTGGTGAGCCATCTGCTCAATCTTCTCCTTTTCTATTTATTCTTCTGGATCTCCCTCTGAGTACTTCTGTCTCCTTCTTGGACTTTTGAGAACCCTTGGGGATTACATTGAGGCCACCCAGATAATCCAGGATAATCTCCCAACTCAAATACTGTGAGTTGTTTGCATACCTCTTTTGCCATGGAAGGTAATCTATTCACCGTTCTGGTGATCATGGTGTGGGTATATTGATGGGGGCGGATTATTCTGTCTACCACACTCATTGACTGCTTTCCTCAGTTTTCTTCCTACTCTTTCAGACTTTTAACATGGAGTATCAGGGCAGGTATACAACTGTCGACGTTAGAATATTGAAATATTTTCATTTGATTGTTGAATAGCCTTAACAATAACCTTACCAAACCCCCTGAGCCCCAGATATTTCTGCCTCCTTCCCTAGGTCCCTGACCTACCCTGAGAACCCTACTACATCCCTGACCCCTCTAGTTAGGTGAATAAGATCTGGCATAACTGGAACTGGAGGCTTTGAGGATTGACATGCTCATTCCTTACCAGTTGTTGGGTATTTTGAATAGCATTCTTGGGAGTGCCTTTCCTTAGGTATAGTAATTTTCTTGGTGATTTAATCCAGTCTTAAGACTCTAAATATCATCTAAATGTTGATGACTCAGATTTTCACTAATGCTATCTCCTAAAGCCTCAGAATCCTACATCTAACTGACTACTCAACATGTCCACAAACGCGTGACAAACATTTAGAACGCAACTCATTCAGAAGTGAAATGCTGCTTCATTCCTTACCTCAGTTTTGCCCCATCCCACAGTCTTCTATCTTGCAGCAAATATCAATTCAATCTATTGGCTCTCTCTTAAAAACAGGGGATTATTTCCTGTGTCCTCTACTGTTAGCATTCTGGTCCAAGTCACCATTAGCTCTCACATGGTATTTTAGTGCCTTCTAAATTCTCTCTTTTGTTTCCTTTGACCTTTTCTCGACACTGCAGCAAGAATGGTTATAAAAATCCATGCTTGAAACTCTCCTTTGGCTTTTCCCACCTCACTTAGGCAAACCCAGTCCTTCCTTTAGCTGAGATCAGCGGTATACTCTCTACATTCCAGACACCTCTCTGAAATGATCTCCTTTTACTGCCCCTCAGCCACACTGATATTTTTCTTCTTCACAGAAGCCAGGACACTCTCCGCATGTAGAAAACTTTTTCTTGCCCTTCGTACTTGCCGCGTCCCTGTATCCAGAACAGTCTTTCCACGGATCCACACAGCTTAATTTTTTAGTTTCTTTCACTATTTACTTAAATATGGTCCTATTATGGACCACTCTCCTTAACCACTGTGTTAAAAATTTTGTACCTTAACTCTTTAGTTTCCCCTTCCGATTTTATATTTACCCCTAGCATTTTTCCCTTTTGAATGTACTATATATTTTACTTAATTTATGCTGTGTTTTTGCGTCTCCACCCACTAGAGTAAGAACTCCATAAGGGTAAAGATTTTAGTCTGCTTTGTTCACTGCTTATCCCAGGATTGAGAACAGGGTTCTAACCTCACTCACTTGTTAAAACTTGACAAATTAAGCAAGATGCGTATTTTAGATTTTAAAATTTACAATAATAAAAAAAAGTGAAAGTCAAGGTTTAGAGATTGGAAATTGTCATAGATTAATAATAAGAGTAAAAAAACAAGTCCAACTTCTCTGTAGCTAATTAGTCAAAATATATCACAAATTTTAAATATGCATATATTTAGGTACAGTAAGACTTCTTATAAAAATCTATACTAATAAAAGAATTAATAATGTCTGCAAAGGGGCACCTGGGTGGCTCAGTTGGTTAAGCGTCCACCTCTAGATTTTGGCTCAGGCCAGGGTCTCACGGTTTGTGAGGTCCAGCCCCTTGTTGGGCTCCATGCTGCTGTGTGCTCCATGCTGCTTTCCCTCTCTTTCTGCCCACCCCCCCCCCACTCTCCCAAAAAATAAATAAACAAATTTTAAGAAAAAAAAATAATGTCTGCAAATATTTGGCAATAAGGATAACCCTACAGTCTCATTTATAATAGGGAACACAAAATTCAAATCAAAACTTTCAAATTTTTCGCTATAGGATCTTAATTAAATGAAAGGCTGTAAATTCATGTGATGGGATAGTTTGCAATCATTAAATTTGTATTTAGTTAAATTCTCATTGACATGGGAACTATTTGCAATATACTGGTAAGTGGGAAAAACAGTCTAAAAAGAATAAGCTGGATGATGTTTTGAAGAAGAAATGCATATATTTTCCCACTAACTTGAAAGAATGGACAGTTGTCAACAATGTGGATTCTAGAATGGGGTGGGTATGTCTTTCCTACTTATCTAATTAAGAATTTTTTTCTTTTAAAATAATGATCACATAGCACTTTTATCCTGGGAAGCATCAAAATTATATCTGTGCTGATTTTCAAAAAGCTTTTAATATTATACGCATAAAGGATTTTCTTCAAGTGTGAACTGTATAGAAATATTCCCATTTATGGCATCTTATGTGTTTATGATGAATGTCTTGCATTAGTTAGTAAGGGCTAAAGTTCAAGATTTGTTTGTGGAATAATCTCTTTGGGTATTTCAGTCTTTTGAACGTTAACCTGTGGATGCCATCTGCCACAGGTAAGACTATATCAAAAAATGTCATTAACATGGATGCTGACAAGATAATTAAATGTCTACCATGCAATTAATCCAATATCTTACCTTAGAGATTCAAATGAAAACTAACTCGCCTCCTTGCTCTGTCTCTAGTCAGTACCTTTTTGGCGGTAATGTGCAACCTGGCTCCGTTGAGCAGAAGAAGGGGAAGTTCCCGATCTGGCCAGAATGGAATGAAGCCGACATAAATGCAGAAAAGTGGGATGCAGGCAAAGGTGGAAAAGAAAAGGATAAAATGGGAAAAAGCCCTGTATTTGTAAGTCCATTTGAAGGTGACTATATTTCATTTTAGTTTTAAATTTTGTCACGGAATAGGATCGCCTAACATGTGAGTCCATTTTCTCCACAGCCTCCATTCAAAGGAGAGAAATTTTGTCTTTCTCCCTCTGTCTCCCCCCATCCTACCCACCTGTCTTTCCAAGCCTTAGACCTGAGCTTTGCTGATTGTATTTGAGTAAATGAAAGGAGAGACGTGATCAAAGAGTCACGGTGAAATAAAGGGGAAATCGATAGAACAGTTAGCTAGTGGATTTTGGACAGAGTGGGGAACCAGACATTTAAAGACAGTGATTTAGAGGGGGTGCCTGGGTAGATTAAGTGATTGACACTTGATTTCAGCTCAGGTCATGATCTCACAGTACATGGGTTCGAGCCCCTCCTTGAGCTCTATGCTGCCAGCAGGGGGCCTGCTTGGGATTCTTTCCCTCCCCCACCCCGCCCCCTTCTCAAAATAAGTAAATAAATTTAAAAAAAAAAGAGTAGAGAGAGTGATTTAGACAATGAAATGCCCCAGGAGACCTGTGAGCTGTTATCTGGAGATTATAGGGGACAATTTTTTTAAAGATGTTATATGAGATAACAGTTGAATCCCTCTTAATATTCTCTTCAAGATATTTGGGGAACGATCTCAGGTACTTTTCATTTATCTGTGGCCATTCAGACATGATGTGTCCCTGGGATTGGAGCTGAGAATGGTGTTACTACCTTTTCCAATTATGTTATCTTAGGTTCTTCTGTCTATTTAAAAATGTTACATCTAAAGACTTCTTTGTTGGGGGTATGGGTCTGGGTTGCATTTTAAATAGGACCCATTTATTTGGTGCAGCAATTCATTTAACAAAAATGTTTATGGAACACAATCCAGTTTCAAAGCAAAAACAAAATTGCCAGAATGACCACATTGAACTCTGGTGTCTTTATTTGCATAGAGAACTCCAAAATGGTGTTTATTAGCAATTATGTTTTATTCACAAAATGCGGAATTATAAGCTGCGTTATTCATAACATTAATTTGTTTACAAAAGATAGTAAATATAACGAATTGCTGATTCTCTTAGTACTTGAACAATTTCAAGTTCTAACTTGTGGCACTTTTAGATGCAAGGGACTTTGGAACTCTCTGGGTTCAAATGAAAACGTTCATATTCTACATATTTTTAACAGAAATTTACAACTAGTGGGGATTGAATGTGAAGTTACATTAGGAAGATAGATTGTACAAATCCTCAGTTAAGAATTTGAGCTCTAGAAAAGGTCTAAAAATGAGTCACTCCCAACAATAAGGAAGAGAAAAGTAGAAGTGACTGAAAACTCTGAACTAGGAAATAAGACCTAAACTATAACACGTTAGGGCCCTTGGAGTGCAAGTATGTCTTTATCAGATGACTATGAAAAAATATTGCTGGTCTCTGGAAGGCCAGGCATCAAATTCTAGACATGTGTGCTGGTCACTGGATGCCCATTTCACTTGGAGGCAACATACAGAAATGGTGCTGGCTGAACATCAGACCACAAAATAGATACTGTCGCCCTTGGACTATGGAGCTACATAGAACTGCATAATTAGGGAAGCGCCAGCCCTCCTCCTGTGGTAAATAGGGGCTATAACAATGGAGTGTGATACTTCAGAACTTTAGCTAACACTCCGTTCTGCCTCTCCTGCCCTCACAAGGTAGAACAGCAGCTCAAACCTTGGTTATTACAACTGCGCAAAGGTACCATCTGGGGTATAATTTTGCTTCCCACTCACAGTTCTGTTCTACGACCTCAGCATTCATGGCGTGGCAAGTGACAGTCCCTCTACAGAAGTGAGTGGTGGACACTCCAAGCATGGTGATTACATTTCTATGATACAGTAGCACAGTAGCTCTTAGCCATGATTTGCAACATCCATATTTTACCAGGATCAGTTATCATAAACCTGGACCTATAGCAGGTATCCTTGCGATTTTATAGAAAGTCACTTCTTTAGATGTGAGGCTAGTGATCAGGAAATCAGCGTCAGATAAGCTAACCCTTCCTTGTAATTCTAGATTTGGGTCTCGCTTCTTCAGCTAAGGGACAGCAATAAAATGACATGGATGGTAAACCAAACTGAGACATATTTAATGAAGCATTGTAAAGTGGGTATAAGAAATACACCTAAGGCAAAGCGACATGGAAAGAGTACCGTTAACTTAACATGGAGAAAAGGAAATCACAACAGATTATGATAAGATGGGCCCCCCTTTACCTTTTTATTTGCTCCTCAAAGAAATTTAATAATTCAAGACATGAAAATTAGAAGGCAAGCAGAAAGTAGTGACTTGGGGCTTATGTCAGTTTCTCTGGGCTCAGAGAGAGGATATTGTCTGGGGCTACAAAAACAGTTAACACTTGAAGCAGAATCCCAGAGGTAACTATAGAGACACAATCTGAAAATTTTGTGTATAGTTTTATGTCGAGACATTTACCCAACTCCTAAGCTATATGTGTGAAGACTTTGCTGCTGAGCAAATAAGTAAAATGCAACAGCTTGGAAGCTAAATAAGAGAAACTATTTCATGATGCTATGGCAAGAGATTGGGATTAAGGGTATACCAAGGTGAAGGGACTCAGACACTCAGCCTTCCAGTTAGTCCCCCAACATGGCTGTAGCATTCTGTATTGAGTAAGGGTAAACCAGAACTACACCAAGCCGACCAAATCTTGAAACCCACTGTTGACAGGGTGAAGTTCATTTTGTACTTTGCCTGCTAGAAAGGAATAAAATTGTCCTCTGGAGGAAGACATCATTACCTAGAGTTTTGAAGAGGAACAGAACCAAGTGGCTGAAAAACGAGAGGAAAAATCAGACAATAGAAATAGATCCATGGGTGACTCTGATTGGAATTGTCAGATAGGGGAGTTCAAAGTAACTGAGTTCATATTTGTGAGGGAAAAAACAACATGAGGCAACCCTGGAAGTCTAGTGTGGCTCCTGGAAACTTCAGTCTGGTTTTCAGGGACTCATTCTTTGATCATTTTGACTAGATGTTGGGATTACCTTTGTCTTCATTCCAAGTATTCCAGTACCTTGAATATGTTCCAGATACACATAGACAATTACTGGGTTGAAAGCTCAGATAATACCCTCAAATAGAGCCTATTTCTCAGGCCACAACAGCATTAGGATAAAAATATGAGTACCATAAAAATCACAAATGATATTTATTTGTCTCATCGCTATTAACTCAGGTGAAATTTAGTTACCCATTTTAACAATACAGTTTACCTTTATAGAGCATTGTTTTTGTACCCGCAGTACTTTTCAGTTTTGTAAGGACCACCCCAACAACCTAATTACCTTGTGAGCTGTAAGAACTTTTACACAGTAGCTACTTGAAGTCTCTCTAATTTACTATATTGCTAGCATTTGAGAGTAGACATTTGTATGTCATTTTTCTTCCCGAGCTCACTAACTGACCCATTCTATGGGCTCAGAAGCTAATAAATTACTTGCATTATTGGGCATTTATCTCAGAGAAATGGAAACTAATGTTCATACAAAAGCCTGTAAATTGTATGCAAAAATTTATAGCAGCTTTATTAAGTAATAACCCCAAATTCGAAACAGCTCAGATGTCCTTCAATGGACAGATGGTACACAAACAAACAAATATTTGTATCATGAAATATTACTCAGCAATAAACAAGAACAAACTATTGATATATATATGCAACAGCTTGAATGAATTGAATCTCCAGGAAATTAGGCAGAGAGGGCAAAAAGCCAATCCACAGGTTACCTGCTATCTGATTTCATTCATATAACATTACTGAAATGATAAAATTAATGAAAAAGAGACCAGATTAATGATCTGGTGGTATTAAACAGGTGGTAAGGGGGTTGGAGGGTGGGTATGGCCATAAAAGAGCCTAGGATGGGTCCTTGTGCTGGTGGAATTGTTCTGTATCTTGAGTGCGTCAATGTTATTATCATGGTTGTGATATTGCACTATAGTTTTAGAAGATTTTACCATCAGAGAGACTGGCTAAAGAGGACACAGGGACTCTCTTTATTATAATTTCACACCACGACATGTGAATCAATAATTATCTCAAAATAACAAGTTTAATTTTGGAAACTAATAAATGAAATTCAGATCAGAGGTATGAATTTCATTTACATACAATCATACTTTTTAAATCTTCTCTACTCAGGTTAAAAAAAGCACAATATTTTCAGTGCAAAATATGTCCATATCTGTCCCATCCAAATTGTTTTCCTACCATACCAAATTCACATCCCAAAGCAGCTTATGCTTGTTTGGACTGCTTCCTCTGCAATAAAATGTTACTCAACAATCAAGGTTTCGTTAATTAAATACAGCATTGTTAACTTCAGTCTTTACCAAGTATTCCATGAACTACCTCTGAGAACATAAAAATTGCTCTATAAATGCTTGTTTATTCATCAAATCTATGCACTTATTAATTTTTTTTAAGATTGAGTTGCTTTTATTTTAATAAAACCATATGGAGAGAAAAACCCTCAATATATTTTTATATAGCATTTTTTTGAAGACCCTGAAGGAAAGATTGAATTGCCACCATCGTTGAAAATTTATTCCTGGAAGCGTCCACAGGATTTTTTATTTAATCGGGTAAGAAATATTTTTACTATTGAATAAAATACATACTAACTATGGGCTGTACTATCCTACTTATGGACATTCTCATTTCTTAAAACACTGTAAATTTTCCCCATGGTATTTAGTAAGAAAAAGGAATTGCTTTTTGGCATTTAATAGAAAAAAATGATTATCAATATAGTTTACTATTTCTTGTACTGGTTTCCAAGAGAATATTGAAATTTTGTTTAGTCTTGAGTTTTCTCTACATGATGTCAAAGGATAGCCTAAAATGTGTGGGAAGCTATTCCTTAAGTTTTGACTGACTTTGCCTTTTCTGCTTCTTAGCCAGAACCTATGTGACATGAAATTCTGTTTACTCTAGTGTGTATTAGTGTTAATTTTCTAGTCCGAGAGGTTTGCCCTTGGTTACCTGTGTTCCAGGTATTCTTGAAGCATTTTCCAAGGGCCATCTTCATTTCTGGACCCCATGCTCAGCTACTTGAATCACATTGACTAGCACAGTGCTCAAGAAACCATATTTTAATTTATTTTCTTAAAGTTTGTTTATTCATTTTGAGAAAGAGAGAGAGGGGCAGAGAGAGAGAGAGAATCCCAAGCAGGCCTCACATTGACAGTGAGATGTGTGGCTTGAACTCATGAACTGTGAGATCATGTTCTGAGCAGAAATAGAGTCAGATGCTTAACTGACTGAGACACCTAGGCACCCTGAGTAACCATCATTTTAAATGAAAACCAGTAGGCTAAAATAGTTATTTAGTGCGAGTCAAATGTTTGTAATGGAGCTGAATCTTCCATTTACTATGGAACCCACTCAATCTCAATTTCTACACAAAGTGATTTTATTCCTAAAAGCTTTAGCCTTAATAAGACTGCTACTAATGCAAGAAAATACAATTCAGTCACCGTATTTCCAACAACCGTTACTATCTGAGAAAGATAATTCTAAATTCAGAGATATTTAGTAAAATGAGAAAATCAGAAGATGCACCTCTGTCCATCAGAATATTTATTGAATGTCTACTTGTAAGACATTTTAAATAAATAAAATAAATCAAATGTACATGAACTATGCCTTTAAATAACTTATGCTGTTAGGTAATATTGATGTGAAGAATGTAAATTCTGTGGTGTTAATATAATGCACTTAATAGTAATGTATTATTAATAATATCCAGGCTCTGTGCAATGGAAGTGCAGAGTTTACATTTCATGCAAATAAAGGATATTAATTCCATAAAGTGGGGGTATTTCAAATGTGAATAAGTAGAAGAGTTATATGCCATCTCTTTTTCTTTTTAGCATACCTTAGTTCTGAGAGATATGCTTGTTTTATAAATAAATTCATCCGTTGTTGTTGGTGGCACTTCTACCTAAACTTATAATGTTGACACCCATCTTCGCACCTCTGCTCTCCCTCTGTGCTCTTTCTCTTGATCCCGTGCACCTGCTCCTCTTGGGGTATGCACCAGAACAGCCACAACTGAAAGTCTCGCTGACTATGAAGTCTAAGAATAATGTTTTTCAAGTTTTAATGCCCAGGTCCATGGTGATATATACACTTTATATTGAAACTCATTAAATATGGGCATATATAAAGCTTAGACAAAAATTTAGCAAAACAGTAATGAACTTCCTTTTTTTAAGAATTTTTTAAATGTTTTATTTACTTTTGAGAGAGAGGGAGAGAGAGAGAGAGAGAAAGAGAAAGAGAGAGAGAGAGAATATGAGCAGGGGAGGGACAGAGAGAGAGGGAGACAAAGAATCCAAAGCAGGCTCCAGGCTCTGAGCTGTCAGCACACAGCCTGATGTGAGGCTTGAACTCGTGAACCATGAGATCCTGACCTGAGCTGAAGTCGGATGCTTAACTGACTGAGCCAACCAGGTGCCCCAATAATGAATTATCTATATGAAATTTACTCTCTTCTACTCAAAGCAAGGGATGAAGTCACAGGACATGATTTAAGTCAGAGAGAAACTAAGTTATGAAAAAACTGAAAAGCCTGGATTTAAGATATTAGAACCAACATGGACTTTTTCCAACTGAGAAGGTTAACAAGCCCTAACCACTAGGGGAGTGATCAGAACTGTTTATTTCTGAGAACCAGGTATTGATGGCCCAGGCTCTTGAGTGTTGATTATATTGAAGAGATGTAAGATGTCTGAAGATTTATTCTGTCTCTGGTATAGGTACAGGGAATAGAGACCTCTGTAGAGACTTCTGCCTTAATATTTGCTGTCTTTTACACACTGTCAGTGCCTACTTTCATTTGTTGGCAGGCAGCTGTTAAGTTTCACTCCTCAAATTTTAGGTATTCAATATTTATTTAATCTATTATTAATCGAAGTCAATGTACATTGGTACTTGCTGAAGAGTATGGACATTTTAGAAGTGTCACCTTGCAATTAATTAGCCAAACCAGAATTTAAAATATATTTTTATGTAAAATATTTATATAATATGTATGTAACTTGCTATGTTCATAAATTATAAACATAACAGTCAGTTCAGGCCTTCAAGGTAGTTAGTAAGTTTTTTCTCAGACGTAAAACAATATTTTGTTGAGTTTTCAAGGTGTTAATTGTCCATGTGATTGAGAGTAGTTGATGGCATTAGTTTCCATGATTTTACTAATCAAAAACACATTTATGTTAATTTGATATGTTGAGTATATAAGCTTGATATGAATTGTAACACATTTTTAAAAACTACTATAAATAATATTTTCCTTTATTGTGTTTATTCATTAGCGCTCTAAGTATATAGAAGCATCTTTAGACATATACCAATAAAATAATGACCATTAGATGAATTCTTAAAAAGATAACAGGATTTGAAATTGGGCAAGATTTTAAAAAGCTGTCACAGTTAATATTTTTTATCAAAGATGAAGATATTTTTCCTGCTATCGTGTTAACTAAGCTTCAGGTGTAACTTGAGAGGTTAACTTAAATTTTAGGTCACTTTTTAAACTGTCAGTTTATGTGTGTATGCATGCTGACTTTATCTGCGTATATCATATCTTATAACATTCCTTTTTTTATATGAAAAGACTCTATTTGATAGGCATTACAGTATTAAGTGAATGTCACGTATAGCTGTAAGAGGGTTATCTTATGGAATTATGTGCTTATTTTTTTTTCTTTTAATTTCTCTGGTTGTGAGAAACGAAATAGGTTTGACTTGTTTATATCACATGAAACTATATTTCATTCAGCTACATTTCCTTTATTTTTCTTAAGGAGTAATATCTCTCTCTTTCTCTCTCTCTCTCTCTCTCTCTCTCTCTATATATATATATATATATATATATTTTTTTTTTTAATTTCAGACTCCAGTAGTTGTGAAAAATGAAATCCTGTTTGACTTGTTTTCAGCAAATGAACATTTACTCTGCAGTGAGGTATGTAGGGAATTTCTAACTGAAGTCTGATTGCAGAATATCTTCCAGACCTGCTTAAAACAGTTCCCAGACTGTCAATTTCAGTTATCTCTCGCTTACCTCTAAGTTTTGGAATTGCTCAGTATTTTATAAGCCAGACATTCAAAGAGGAAGAGAAGCCTCTTCAATTGAGTTTAATGAGCAAATGGTGGGGAAATGTTGGTAGTACAATTGCTGTGTCCCTATCCTCCTGCCCGTAGACCTCGGGTAGCTGAGACTCACAATCTGCGCATTTGGCCTCTTGACCCATGTGCCTAGTAATTGACATCAAGTTGCTGCCTGACTTGCTCTGCTCTGTGCTCCAGAGCAGGGTGTACTGATATTGTTTGACTTGCTAACGAAGGGAAATCTCACCTAAACACCCCCACCTCCACACCCTGGGTTTTATCCATCAGAAGCAAGCCTGTTCCACTCCCCTAAGGCGGTTATATCAGAAACAGGGTGTTTTTTAAAAAAATTATTTTCTCCTAAGACCCAGTCGAAATCAATTGTCATTATTGATTCAAACACTTTGTCTTTCTTATCTTAAATATCTTGACCAATATTAAAATCAAAACACTTATTTCTTCAACCAGGTTTTACTGATTAGCATAAAGTTACCTTTGAATGGTTTTATACCTTATATTTTAGTCTAACATATGCTTATTTTATGATCCAGAGCATGCATAGACTTTACCTTTTTATTTTTTGAGGGAAGAAAAGCATAAAATATTCTATATTAAAATTACCAGATATACAGGAAGATACTTGGTTTACCTTTTTCAACTTAACTAAACTAGAAGAAATGTCCTAGATAATGTAAATTAAGGCAAACCTAAATCTTATGAGGTTAGTCTCAAGTATTTAATCTTCTTATAAACCAGGCAGTTAAACATAAGATGAATATTTCCAAAAATCCAATATTACTGAGGGTAATAATGTCTTTACTTAACACCACTGTGACTCACAGATCCTTTTTTTTTTTTTTGCATTGTTTCTATTCCCTGTAAAATACTGAAAAATAGATAGCATAGTCTACGTTTTACAGACTGCATTACAGAAACTGCAGTTTAGAGACAGTGAAATGACGTGCCCTAGAGCAGAAAGACCTGGAAGAAAATTCAAACCCTGGTCTCTGTTTCGGCCCCACTCCCCACTGCACCTTGCTGCCTGTTGAAAACTCTGCCCATGGGAGTTTTACTTAGATCACTTCTGCACCTGCAGACTGACACATGAAATACGAGACTTAGAGATTTAACTGTGTATGCAATTTTAATTCTTTCTCATCTCATTCATTGTCTAACTGATCCTATTGACATAAAAGAGATCATTTTCTTCTCAAACTTCTCAACACTTACAGAAGAGTAGCTTACCATTTATAGGAAGTTAATTCCAGAATAAAATCACCACTACTCTCAGAAGCATTCAGTCTCTCTCCCTCTCTCTCTCTCTCTCTCTCTCTCACCCTGTCTCTCCCCTCTCTGTCTCTGTCTCTCTCTTTCTCTCTCTCTCTTTCACACACACACACACACACACACACACACACACACACACACACACCTGAAATGGAGATCAATCTCAAATCACTGACAGTTTACTCTGGAAGATAGCTCTTAGCTAAGAGTATGTTTAATGTTAAGCCTTTTTAGCTTGTATTGTGACTCTGCTTCCCAACAACAAAGGCAAGAACAGTGAATTTATTTATAAGTTAGAAATCAAAATGTGGAACACATTACATGTAGAACTTAATATTACTACTGGAAGTAGATTTTCAACTGGTTTCCCCCCTAAATTATAGTACCAACAACTGAAAAGCAACTGATTAACACTAGTGGCTTTTGTCTCTAGCTGATGAGATGGATTATCAGTGAAATCTATGCAGTGTGGAAGATATTCAATGGAGGCATTTTGAACAATTATTTCAAAGGGACCACAGGGGAGCCTCCTTGTCTTGCCTGGAAGCCCTGGGAACACATCTACTCTCTGTGCAAGGCTGTGAAAGGTCACATGCCCTTATTCAATAGCTACGGAAAGTATGTTGTGAAACTTTACTGGATGGTAAGTAAGTTCGTGTTCATGTGCATTAAAAATTGTCTTTCATATTGAAATATATTTGTTTTACATGCTGTTACCCAGGCTGATACAAGGTCATGCATTTATACAGGACAGCAATTGTGCACTTACTGGGAAGAAATGTCCTGCATATGTAATTTGGGATCGATAAGAAGCATCGTTGTTAGTCCTGTGACACCAGTCCCATGTGCTTTTTAAACTGTTGCTGCTTGGCACAAGGAGGGGTGGTCCTCTGCTCTCTCTGCCCTCTCGGGGAGGTGGGTAGACAGATGGATGCACAGGGCTCTCTTCCTTCCTCCCTTCTCTCTGATGTGGTATGCAGTCTTGAACAAAGAGAGTGCTTGAGCATACGGTCCATTCTTTCTCTCCTGCTACTGAGAGGCCCGGTCCCACCCAATCTTTTTCCTAAGCTTGAGATTTGTACTCATGTTAACAAATCTTACCTTGACACAAAAAGTTTTTGCTCCTGCCTGAAAGGAAGCAAATGGGATAGCAGAAATAGAGAATGAAAAACACCCCGCTTATATGGCAGAGTAGGCTTACACCACATGTAACACTAGATTATGAAATCCCTTTAGTTTTTGTGGATGGAATGCTCTCTCTAAAGGCCCATACTCACAGGCAGAGCCAGCTACATGATTTGCAGAGCCCCTTGCTCGAAAATGATTGGGAATTTCAATATGGTGATAGCAGCACTTGAAAAAAAATGGCACCCCTCTTAGGGTGAGGTTCCTTGTGACTGTGCAGGTCGTACACCCATGAACCTGGTCCTGGTCACTTAGGAAGAATGTTCTTGAATATTTGAGGAAGCGGGAAGTATGAAAAGTTAACCAACCCAGTCTGTATTTCTAAAGAACATGGCTTTCCCCTCAGTAAGCCAGAACCATCTACCCTTCCTGGGGTGGAGAATGCTGAAAGGCATTAGGAATTAATAAGATCATGGGGCGCCTGGGTGACTCAGTCAGTTAAGCTGCTGGCTCGGCTCAGGTCACTATCTCAGGGGTCTCGAGTTCAAGTCCCACTTGTGGCTCTCTGCTGTCAGCGCAGAGCCTGCTTCTGATCCTCTGTCTCCCTCTCTCTCTGCCCCTCCGCTGCTCTCTCTCAAAAATAAAATGAGACTTTTTTTTTTTTAAAGGAATTAGTGAGATTGTTACAGCAGGGACATAAAAGTAAAGAAGGTAATATTAGCCTCTGATATCTAAAATAGGATTGTTGGTGTTTTGATATTCACAGCAAGGTGAGAGACTTTGAAAGTCAAAACTTTGTGAAGAGAGAAAATGACTTCCTAAATGCCTTTATCTTCCTTATTTACCAGTCAGGAGGCAGATTTGGGGGACAAGACTCTGAAGTTTTAATGTACACCGAAGAATGAGAGTAAGGATACACCATGGATAGGGCTGAGGGATTATAGACAGAAGGTAAACATGGGAAGAATGACAAGGTCAAATGCCCGGTATTGGCTCCCCTCTCCCCACTTTCCACACATTTACTTAAACTGAGGTGGGAGGGAGTTCAAAATTATTAAGAATTATGGGGCGCCTTGGTGGCCCAGTCAGTTGAGTATCCGACTCTTGATTCTGGCTCAGGTCATGATCTCACAGTTTGTGAGCTCAAGCCAGGCATCAGGTTCTGCTCTGGCAGTGCAAAGCCTGCTTGGGATTCTCTCTCACCCTCTCTCTCTGCCCTTCCTGTGCTCACACACTCTCTCTCTCTGAAAATAAATAAACTTCAAGACGGTTATTAAGAATTGCAAAGGAGCATCAGCAGAATAGTAAACCAACCCTGTTAGTTTCTTTCTCTCTGCTTCCTGACATCCTTCCTTCTTTGGGAATTTCCTTCTATGTGAATTTGCAACATTTATTAACACTACATTCCGTTTTACAGTAAAACTGTGACTTATTTCTTTTTAACTGTACTGATTCCTCATAGGTGCAAACCCACCTGTATTCAGAATTAAAACAAAAAACAAAAAACAAAAAAATGTAGTCCAACTTGGAAGTTTCAGTCTGATCCAATCATTTGAGCAGGCTAGACAAGGTAGCCCTTGAGGGAAGAGGGGCGTGGTGTCCAGTGGCTTCTTCTGGTTCCTCAGTGGTCTCATCTGACGAATGGCTTGCAGGGCTGTTGCCAAACTGTTGAGCCCTGAGACACAACTTTTTCCATATGAATTATTTTTGTAGGCAATTTGTTGGCACTCGTCGCGGACGTGCAAGGCCATGTTCTCCCTCTGAGGCTGAGAGAGAGCTTTACTGGCTCTCAGCATTTCTAGATCCATTCACCTGGCCCCATGGACCCTTCAGGGTCCCTTGCACACAGAGGCAAAGAGACCACATCCCTCAAGATAATAGACATCAAATATGTCATGGAATGAATACAGATAAAGAGAAAATGTGGTAATTGTGTAGAAGAAACTAGCAAAAGTCCTGACAAATGGTAGATTTGCGACACTATTGCTATTCTTCTTTCTTTCATGTATTCCTTCCTTCTCTCTTTCCCACCGCTACCACCTTCCACCAGGAAAGCCAGAGGAAAAGATCTTTCCTCTTTCCCCCTCTCGCTAGAGCCAGGGGGAAAGCATGTGATCAGCTTACCTGGTGCTCACTTGCCCAACAACGGCTATTAAGTGAGGATGTGAGGGTGGAGAGGATATACATAGATGGTGGCAATGCTGTGTCCCATGCTCCTGCAACGCGGCCTGGCTGTGCATCTTTTGCCCAAACTTGCTTCGTTCCTGCCAAGGTCTGATGTGCAGTCCTCTAGTGTCCCATCAAATCTGTGCATCTCTTACATACTTCTTGAATTGCCTGTATTTTGCCTATTTATAAAACAGGTTATTCAAAGTTTTGTCACAGAGCTCTAAGTATTCTTTTATTTGTGCAGATAATCACAAATGTGGGGGTAGAGGAAGTGCTTTGAAATTTGTCTTTTAACTTTGTGTCTTCTACCCAATGGAGGCTTGTAATTTTTATGTAGTTGATTATGTCATTATTTTTATTAACTGACTCTAGGATGTTTATGTTATTTAATGTAAGATATCATTATCTCAAGAACATTAAAAAAAACCCTTATATTATCTAGCATTTTGGGCTTTTTTTTTTTTTTTTTAATTTGGGTCTTTGATTTATCTACAGTGAGAAATGAAGACCTGGTTTCCTTTTTGTCCTAAAATTTCAGTGAATTGCCCCAGGATTACATATTGAATGTTGTACTTTTTATCCACTAATTTTATTTTGTTTATTTAAAAAAAATTGTTAATGTTTATTTATTTTTGAGAGAGACAGAGACAGAATGCGAGTAGGGGAGGGGCAGAGAGAGAGGGAGACACAGAACCTGAAGCAGGCTCCAGGCTCTGAGCTATCAGCACAGAGCCCGATGCAGGGCTCGAACCCATGAACTGTGAGATCATGAACTGAGCCGAAGTCGGATGCTCAACCAACTGAGCCTCCCAGGTGCCTCTTATCCACTAATTTTGAAAACTACTTTGATCATACACTGCATTCCAATGTGGACTTGTGTTTGTTTTTGGACTCCATTTTCTCCTGCTATTTTTCTTGTCCTTTTTAAATACCACTTTAATTGTTATGGATTTACAGTATGATTTGATTTTTTAGAATAAGATCCACCTAATATTCTTCTGCTTCAATATTTTCTTGGCACACATGCTTTTTAAATAAACACTTTAATTGGTATTTATCTTTGAACACATATTTATAATTATGTATCCTTTATTCTATATATAAAAGGGTTTAGTCCTCATCATCCTGCTACAGCTTGTCTTCCCTTGATTATTGTATTTTGATTCATCTTTCATTCAGTTGGAATGTGCATTCCAAATTTATATTTACTTCGAATATGTATGTTATATATTTTGGGTAACTTTAAATATTGTGGTCTATTTTCCTTTATATATGATTGCTATATGAATGATAATTTGCTTACATATGGAATACTTGGATAATACTTTTTGTTTGTTTGTTCGTTTTAGAACACAGTAGCCAATGCCTGAGTATCTTCTAGTTTCAGTGTTAAAGACACTTGTTCTGAAGCTTTCACTCTCCACTGTATCTGAAACCCTTGCACTTTATCTCACCTGCTTTTGCTTCATTTTTCCCCATAGCACTGCGTATGGAACATCCAATGCCCTATCCTCGTAGTAAATTCATTACTATGTGTAACAAATATATAAGAAGCTGTTACCGTCTAGATGCTTTCTATTCAGGGATTTTGCTTAAATATATATATTTTATATTCATATATTGATCCAACCTAGTTTTTCAAATTGTTGAGGTATAAATGACACACAGTGTTTACATTCGTTTCAGGTTTATAACATAGTGATTTGATAAGTTTGCACATTATGCTGTGCTCACCACAAGTGTAACTACTGTCTGTCACCATCTAACACCATGATGATACCTTTGACGATATTCCCTGTGCTGTACCTTTTATCCCCATGACTTATTCATTCATAACTAGAAAACTGTATCTCCCACTCCCCTTCACTCATTTTTCCCATTTTCTCCCCCTCCTCCCCTCCAGCAACCACCAGTTCTCTGTATTTATGGGTGTGTTTTTTTCTTTTTCTTTTTTTGTTTATTCATTTGTTTTGTTTTTTAGATTCCACATATAAGTGAGATCATATGGTATTTGTCCTTCTCTGACTGACTTATTTCACTTAGCATAATACCCTCTAGATCCATCCATGTTGTCACAAATGGCAAGATCTCATTCATTTTTATGGCCAAAAAATATTCCATCACACACACACACACACACACACACACACACACACACACGCACACTATATCTTTATCTCTTCATATATCCATGGTCAGTTGGGCTGCTTCTATATCTTGGCTATTGTAAATAATGCTGCAGTAAACACTGGGGTGCACGTATCTTCTCAAATTAGTATTTTTGTTTTCTTTGGGTAAATACCCAGTAGTAGAATTATTGGATCCTGTGGTATTTCTGTTTTTAATTTTTTGTGGAACTTTCATACTATTTTCCACACTGGCAGCACCAATTTATATTCCCACCAACAGTGCATAAGGGTTCTCATCCTCACCAACATTTATTATTTCTTGTCTTTTTATTCTAGCCATTGTGACAGGTGTAAAGTGATATCTCCTTGTGACTTTGGTTTGCATTTCCCTAATGATTAGTGATGTTGAGCTTATTTTCATGTGTCTGTTGGCCATTTGTATATCTTCTTTGGAGAAATGTCTGTTTAGATCCTCTGTTCATTTTTTAATTGGATTATTTGTGGGTTTTCTGGGTTTTAAGTTGTATACATTCTTTATATATTTTAGATATGATATATTTTGTATACCTTATTAGGTATATAATTTATGAGTATTTTCTCCCATTCATTATATTACCTTTTTTTACGGCTTCCTCAGCTGTTTCAAACTTTTTTGGGGGGGATGTAGTCTCAAAAGTTTATTTTTGCTTTTGTTTCTCTTGCTTTAGGAGACCTATCAAGAAAAAGTTTCTATGGCTGATGGCAAATAAATTACTGCCTATGGTTTCTTCTGGGAATTTTATAAATTCAGGTCTCACATTTAGGTCTTTAATCCATTTTCGGTTTATTTTTGTGTATGGTAAGAAAGTGGCCCAGTGTCAGTTTTTGGCATGTAGCTGTCCATTTTTTCCCAGCACCATTTATTGAAAACACTGTCCTTTCCCCATTGTATATTTTTACCTCTTTCATAGATTAACTGACCATATAATTATGGATTTATTTTTGTGCTTTCTATTCTGTTCCATTGATCTATGTGTTTATTTTTGTGCCAGTGCCATACTGTTTTGACTACCACAGCTTTGTAGTATATCTGAAATCTGGGATTGTGATACCTCCAGTTTTGTTCTTCTTTCTCAAGATTTCTTTGGCTATTTGGGGTCTTTTGTGGTTCCATACAAATTTAAGTATTTTTTATTCTAGTTCTGTGAAAAGTATTGTTGGTATTTCCATAGGGATTGCATTGAATCTGTAGACTGTTTTGGATAGCATGGACATTTTAACAAAATTAATTCTTTTAATCTATGAGCATGGAATAGTTTTCCATTTGTTTGTGTTGTCTTCAATTTCTTTTAAATGTTTTATAGTTTTCAGAGTACAGACCTTTCACCTCCCTGATTAAGTTTATTCTTAAGTATTTTATTCTTTTTGGTGCAATTGTAAATGGGATTATTTTCTTAATTTTTCTCTCTGCTACTTCATTTTTAGTATATAGAAACACAACTGATTTCTGCATATTAATTTTGTATCTTGCAAGCTTACTGAATTTACTTATTACCTCTAATAGTTTTGTGGTGGAGTATTTAGGATTTTCTGTGTACAGTATCATGTGATCTGCAAATGCAACCTACAGTTCTGTTTGTTAGGCAAATACACAAGCCAGGTTATAATACTCTCCTGCTGGTTTTCTCTACTTTGGTCCATTCTTTGAAATGGGAATTGCAGTCCTTGAAAGAACATAGAATACTAATAACAGTGATAATAAATAGATAGATGCAATTTTTAAATGACAAAAACAAGGACTTTGTTTTCTCAGAGACTGTATTCATGGGATTGAAAGATGGCTACCTGGTATTCTGGTTGAATAGAAACTTGTATCTTATATGAAACCCACTATTTATAATTTATAGCAACAATGGGATCATATGATACTTCTTATTCTATAATGTGTTTTTTCCCTAACTACGGGCATTATTTATGCTAATATATCAATATACCTTGTACTCCATTGTTTGAATGTAATGATAATTATACATTTTTTGTTAATTTCTTATTGATATTTAGATTATGACCAGTGTTTTACCAATACAATTCTGTAAAATAGCATTCATGTGTATATATTTTTGCCCATTTATGATTATTTTTCAGGGATTTCTACATGTGGAATTATTCAAATATATGCAAATTCTTAATTTTCATAAATATATCCACTTTGCTCTTACACTTTATTTTTTTCTTTTTCTTTCTTTTTTTCTTACACCTTAATTTGTATGCAATTTATATTTGATATAATTGGGATTTAAGTCTGTCATTGTATTATTTGCTTACTCTGTTACTTCTGTTATTTATTTATTTATTTATTTTTTTGTGTCTATTTCCCTATTCCTGTGTGTTTTCTTGAACATGCTTTGGGATTCCATGTTGAATTATCTCTAGTGTTTATGAGTGTATCTCTAAGCATTACTTTTTTTTCTAGTGGTTGTTCTAGGGATTAAAATATACATACTTAGCTTATCACAGTCTAGTAATATCAGCATTTTACCACTTAAATTAGAATATAGACCCTTTACCACCATTTGGGTCCCTTTACACCTTTATAACATAATTGATTAGATGTTTTTATACATATTCAGAACCTTTATAAAATAAATGTTGCTTTCAAATGTCAAATATAATTTTAAAAGCTCGAGAAGCAAAGAATACTTTATTGTATTTAGCCGTATATTTGTATTTTTCTTTACTCTTTCTTCACTCCTGATGTCCTAAGATTTCTGTCATTTCCTTTTTTTTTTTGTCTTGTTTTCACTACCGTTTTTATTTATGTTTTTTTCTTCTTTCTTTTTCACCATCCTTTCTTAGTCTTCTGGTGACAAATTATCTTAACTTCCTTTTATCTGAAAATGTTTTATTTCACCCTTATTCCTAAACGGTATTTTCACTTGACACAGTGTTGTGGGTTGGGCAGGCCTTTTTCCTCAGCATTGAAAACTAGTCTGATACTTCCTTTTGGCCTCTGTGGTTTCTGGAGAGCGATTTGGTGTTCTTTTCTCGCCAGGTAGCTGGTTTCTGGCTTTTTTCTGTGTCTCCAGTTTTCAGAAGTTTGAATGTAATGTGTCTGGGTGTAGATTTCTTTGAGATTATCCTCTCTGGGATATGTTGAGCTCCTTGAACCTGTAGGGTCATGTCTTAAGAAAATTTGGGGAAGTTTTCAGTCATTACTCATTTAAATATTTTTTCAGCCCCACATTCTTTTTCTCATTTTGGGGGGACTCTGATGGCATGCATGTTATATCTTCTTTCACTGTCTCATAGGTCCTTGAGGTTCCTATCATTTGTAAAAATCTATTTTTCCTGGTTGTTCATAATTTCTATTGACTTAAATTCCAATTCACCAATTTCTTTCCCATTTGCGTTCTGCTATTGATCTTTTTCTATGAAGGGTTTTTTTTTTTTTAATTTCAAAATTTCTGTTGTTTTTCCTCATATTTTTTATTTCTTTGATAAGGTATTCTATTTTTTATTTGTTTCAAAGAATATTCATAGTTGCTTCCTGGAGCATTTTTATGACATCTGCTTTAGATTTCTTAACTAAAAATTCTAAATTCCCTGTCATTTTGGCACTGTACTCTCTTGACTGTGTTTTCTCATTGAAATTTAGATTTTCCTGGTTTTTGCATGATGGGTAATTTTGGACAGTTTCCTGGACATCTTTAGTGTTATGTTGTATGACTGATTGCTAATTAAATTTTTTATTTTAGCAAGTAGTCAACCTGTTTAGATTCAGAGTGCACATCCTGGCTCACTTTTGTGGGCTGTGCTTCATATGTTAATTTGGTTTATAAAGCCTGTGCAATGCTACTCTGCTCTGTCACTCCTTTGTTGTCCCATGATAAGACTTGATCCCCCAGTGTCCTTAGCACTAGCTGAGGAAGGGGAGGTGTACTGCTTCATCCCTGCATGGGTAGAGTGTGGAAATAAGACTTCCTCCAACAGGTTCTACTAATGCAGAAAGCACTTCCTCTTTATTGCAGGAGGTTGATAGAAGTCACAATTCTGCCCGCTGACTCCACTGGGAAGAGAAACTGCCCTGTTTACTTCAGGACAGTCACAGAAGTCAGACTTTCACCCTCAGGCCCTGTATGGGAAGGGCACCACCTGTTACTGGGCTGAAAGTGGGGGAGTGCTGTTAGGGTTCTATCCTAATCTATATAATTATGTTCATTCAGATACGTGCTGAAATCTCTGTCTGCTGATTGCTCCTTCCTTGATCTTTTGTAATTGTGATTGATGCTATTAATTAAAACAAACAAACAAATTTTTTAATGTTTATTTATTTTTGAGAGAGAGACAGAGCATGAGCAGGGGAGGGGTAGAGAGAGAGGGAGACACAGAATCCGAAGCAGGCTCCAGGCTCCCAGCTGTCAGCACAGAGACCCACTCGGGGCTTGAAATCATGAACCACGAGGTCATGACCTGAGTCAAAGTCATATGCTTAACCGACCCTGCCACCCAAGCCCCCCCCCGAAAATATTTTTTTATTATCCCTTTAGCATGGTCTTAGGAGGCAGAGGATATAAATATATGTAGCCATTTAGTTATCTTGACCTAGAATTCAAGTGTGGAAGATATTAAAATTTGAACATGACTATATTCTAAAGTAACTTAGTAATGTATATTTATACTAATAAAGGAAGCATCCTTCTTCATAAATGTGCTAAGTAATTAAACATTTTGATGGTCATTTCAAATTATGTGGTGCTAACACAGTAAGCTCAGTAAAAACTGCCCCATGTACATCTTTTACATGCAGGTAAGAAAAAAAAGTGTAAAAATGTTTCAGTGTTGGGCACCTGGGTGGCTCAGTTGGTTGAGCAGCCAACTCTTGATTTCGGGTCAGGTCATGACCCAAGGGCAGTGGGTTTGAGCCCCTCGTTGGGTTCCATGCTGAGCATGGAGCCTGCTTAAGATTCTCTCTCTCTCTATCTCTCTTTCTTCTCTCCCTCTACCTCTCCCCTGCTCTCTCTCTCGTGTTCTCTTTCTCTCTAAAATAAAATTTCAAAAATTTCAGTGTTCTAAGATAAAGTCTCAAATAAATAAAGTCAATGTTCTATGATGAGGTCTCATATATATAATATTCATATGTAACATTTATACTTACATATATAACATTTAATTTCTTCATAAACCTTAAGGAAGCCACCAACCAAATTTTAATATGAAAGAATCAAAAAACTCCCAGGAAAATTGCTATAAGTCTAGTCAAAGTGTCTTTTTAAATGTAATACTGAACACTTATCCCGGTGTATTTTTCATAATAGCTTTTCTGAGATGCAATTCATGTACCATGCAGTTCGATCTATTTAGACTATACAGTTCAATGGTGTTTAGGAATGAAAGCATTCTCAATCGAAATATATTATTGATCAGCTGTAAGTAGATGATACTCATTGAACTGGTTTAGTTTAAGTGCTTATGTCTGCTTTAAAACATTTCTTTCGTGGGAACCTAGTTGGTTCGTTCAACATTGTTCTCATATTACTAGGTTTCATTGTGGTAAAATATATGTGCCATAATATTTGGCATTTTGAATGTTATAAATGCACAATTCAGAGCCATTAAGTATTCTTACAATGCTGTACAACTATCACCACTATCTATTTCCACAACTTTTTCATCATCCCAACTGGAAACTCTGTACCCCTTAAACAATAATCTTTCATTCCCCTCCACCCCCAACCCCTGGGAACTTCAAGTATGCCTTTTGTCTCTGTAAGGTTGCTTTTTTTCCAAATATGTCATACAAATAGGATTACAAAATATTTGTCCTTTTGTTTCCGGCTTATTTCGTTGTGTATTCTTTTGGGTCATGTCATCTGAAATTAGGAGAGGGAGTGGCTATACACCTAAGTTTTAATCCTGTCTTGCCCTATATGACCCGTTAGAGAAGAAAGACATGAAATCACTAAATAAGGCAATATGAATTCAGAGTTACTTGTCCCATACAAAGAAATCATGCCCCTGTTGCCCCTATGTACTGGGAAAACTAGTGTTTTTTGAATCTTTAGTTCAGATGTCACCTTCTTGTGAAGACTGCACAAGCAATATTTGTCACACTTGCTTTTCTGGTCCTAGAGCACCATGAAAATATTATGTTTTATGTTATTTGCCTATATGTCTCCTGTCACTAGACTCTAAGCAATTCACTGCTATAGGCCAGGTGTTAATGCAGACTTGGGGTTCACAATGCCTGCATCACTGCTGAAAATACTTCTTGGGCAAAAGAATAAATTCATAGTAAAATTTTGCATGTAAAACCAAAGTTTAAAAAATATTTGCATTCATAACCATTAAAGTTACCATTTGTCCCAAACTTTTAACTGTGAAGTAATATGCATACAGGTAAATATATAATCATTTTATTAAAGTATTAATTAACTTCATGTTAAAAATTAGATCTTTAATTAGGAGTAAAAAGGACTCTGGTAATTGGAAGTTTAAAGTCACTGAGTCTATCAGAGTGAACAATAATTACTTATACTTGGAGAATTTGTGTTATGATTATGTTAAGTTATTTAATTATGACCAAACTTATCCATGGTTGTATAATGTTTTGGTTCTGCTGTTTGAAACACTGTGATTTACTGCATTATATAGGATGGGCACCCAAGAATGTGTTTATAAGGTTTCATCAATAATGACTGCTGATACAGATAAATAAAATAAAATAAATTAAATTAAATAAAACAGCTGAAATTCTCAGCCACAGTAGTATTGAAAACCAGCACACCAGTCTTTAGATGTAAGAAGGTAAGGTAAAATTATGAAAGAGTAAATAATAACATCAGTAGTATACAATAATATATGAGAAAAAATAATGTAAATCACTAACTGTACCTTCCTTTCTTCACATTTTTAGGGTTGTTGGAGAAAGATAACTATTGATGACTTTCTGCCTTTTGATGAAGACAACAATCTATTGCTTCCAGCCACAACCTATGACTTTGAACTCTGGCCAATGCTTTTGTGTAAAGCTATCATTAAGCTGGCAAATGTTGAGTATGTAGACGGAAGAACTATCACTCGCATAAAAACAAAAAGACAAACAACAAAAAACTATACATCTATATCACATAGCTTCATTAAAAAAAAAATCTATTTAAAATAGCTTTCTTTCCAAACACTGTAAACGTTTTGATATAAAAATACCAAAACCACTAATTTGAAATATTGGGTTATCCAGCAATAAGACAAAATTCTCTCAAGAGAAAATACTCAAAAATTATTCTATATCCAGTGCTTTCTTACGATGAACAGAAGGTGATCGTGAAAAATAGTGTTTCACCTCAGCAGGAGAAAAAGGTGGTTTTTGTAGGGGGAAGTACTGGTTCATCTAAATAGCGAATCATGTACACTGGAATCCAGTTAAAGTTTTAGGTTCTGTACATGCAGCAATAATTTATAATCTTGAAAACCTGAGCTCTTCTGAAGGATAACAATGTTTTTGATATCCTCCTCAGGATTTTGGTAACACTGCTCCCTTTTAATACATTTGTGATAAAAACTTCTTCCATTTGCTTCAATATTCTTGTGAAATCTGCGTATGCCTTCCATGCTTGCATGTCTTGTGCATCAACATGTATGAGATGTGTCTGCCACATACATTCATCCTCTTGGCTCCCACCTACAGAGACCTTAGGTCAACGCATCCCCGCCCTAGCCATGCAAAAAGAATTTTAGATGCTTGAGTTGCAAAGGCCTGGCAACTTTGTATCATTCCTCAGTGGGGGGGGATTCTCACTTATACTGAGCCACCTTGAATTTGATACCATTCTCCCTCCTGCAGGGTGTGACAGCATCTCATTGTCAGCAGGATGCCCTTGGGCTCCAACAGACCACTGCAACCCTTTGCTCAGCCTCTTCCCCTTCTGTAAACAGAGCTCTGTCCATCAGAAGGGCACTCCATTTTGGTTTTTTTGTCTGGATTTTCCTTTGGCTCAGCTTCCTTTGTTCTTTCCCAAGGCTACACAGTAAAACAAGCCACTCCACTGACATCCTAGACAGATCTCTTTTCTCTCACCAACCTTCGATCTTCTGTTCAGAATTTGTTTCACCAAGCTCACAACTCTTAATTTCAATGATTAAAAAAAAAAAAAAAAAAAAAAAAAAAAACTCAGCCCAGATCTTTTAAAGTAGCTGAATAGAACTGAGTATTCACGCTGGTGACAACCACATTTGTTTGTTTTGAAAGAAAATGATGTTCCTAATGCTCCTAATTCTCAGACCTAACTTGAAGTTCTGAGAACTGGAGCTGAATTAATGCCAGTGAAGTGCTAAATGGGTGACCTGGAAAATTGGAGTGGTATTTTGTCTTTCTTAAAGCTATAGTTCCATAGAATTTTAGAGCCTCCTAAGAAATAGAACTATTGCTATTGTAAAAAATAAATAAATCCAGCTTAGAAATAAAGGACCAGACTAAATGTAAGACATTTCTTAGGCATTATAGTGGCTGCCTGTATACTTGTGGTACAATTTATACTTGTCTCTACATTTTTTTCTCAAATTTTATAGTATATAGCAATTATTTTAATATGAGTTTTAGCTTTCTACATTAAAAAATTAACGTGTAGTAAGTATTTCACTATCACTGTGCGCTACGCAAAGGAAAGGACCCTCTTCGCATGAGGTATGCAGTCACTTCCTAAATGTGATTATTCATAGTTTAGACTGTGAACTTTCCCAGGAGAATTCTGGTATCTGTGACATGTGTAGGCACATCAAAATTCATAACGTCTGAGCAACAAACCAATAAAAGTTTGTAAATGTTAGAACATGTGACTAAGATAGTAAGATTTCTTTCTGAAGAAAAGAACACGTCTGGTCAATATCATTAATCCCCTCCGTTGGCATGTGGTAAACTGCCAGTGTGTCTCCTGGCCAGAACAGGGCTGTGGCATTTCTGCGTCTCAGTGCAAATACACCAATCACTTTGGGGGAAAAAGGGACTAAAATGAGCAGAGTGGTATTGGGTCATCATACTCTCCTCTGACTTCATGCTACGGTGGCAGATCTACTCATTTGTATTGGATAGAAGAGATATTTGTCATCTCTCTGAGATTATCTAAGGACTAAATTAGGGCTATCTGATGTAGCCTTGACCTGCTATGTATGAGACTGATTTAGTACCCAGCCTCATGGGCATCCTGGAATAGGAGCTAACATCGGAAATATAAAAAGACATGGTTCTATTTTGTAAAGAATATGATAGTATATTGAATATATACAATGTATATCATCTAAATTTATATATTTTATAATATATATTTGAATATGCTTTGTGTATATGACATGAATGTTAACTTACATCTTTTTAAAATAAGACGTATAGTGTGTTTTTAAAATAGACATGAACTTTTAGATTGGATTCCTTTAAGCGCTTTAACAAAACGAATCATCTGGCTGTTGGAATAGTATTTTCTTCTACTCTAACATATAAGCCGTATGACCCCTACATTTATTATTTTTTTTTTTCAACGTTTATTTATTTTTCGGACAGAGAGAGACAGAGCATGAATGGGGGAGGGGCAGAGAGAGAGGGAGACACAGAATCGGAAACAGGCTCCAGGCTCTGAGCCATCAGCCCAGAGCCTGACGCGGGGCTCGAACTCCCGGACCGCGAGATCGTGACCTGGCTGAAGTCGGACGCTTAACCGACTGCGCCACCCAGGCGCCCCTCCTACATTTATTATTATATCACTGCTTACTAAAGATTCTCGGTGCTTATATATCTCTTTGTGTATGTTTTCAAATGTTATTAACTATGCTATTGCGCATTTGCTTTTTTAGCATCCATGTAGCCGAGAGGAGAGAATTAGGGGAGTTCACGGTGATTCATGCGCTTACCGGATGGTTACCAGAAGTGATTCCTCTCCAGTAGGTTTTACCATTAAGTTCTTCATATGTATTTTTCTTTCTGTCCCAGTAATGTTTCTTTAACTAAAGTATTATTAAGCTTTCAGAAAATATAAAGAAAATCTCATATTTTACAAAATGTTTGTGAAAATAATGTTTTAGTGTATTAATATTTTATAGTATTATATAAACTTCCTTGAGAATTTCAGGATAAATTCTGTTTTTAAAAGAATACTGTGAGTTTAATATATAAATATATGAATTACAAATATTAAAACCATGTTATTTATCATGTTTACAGGTGTCCCTTTATACTTATACAACTACTAACCTTACTTAATACAGAAACATATGGGGGCCCTAGGTGGCTCAGTAGGTTAAGCATCCACCTCTTGATTTCAGCTGAGGTCACAATCTCACGGTTTGTAAGATCAAGTCCCTTATTAGGCTTTGTGCTGACATCGCAGAGCCTGCTTGGGATTCTCTCGATCCCTCTCTCTCTCAATTATACTATAAAATTTCACTTTTATGTATACATATAATTTTAAACGAAAAGAATAGCCCTCTCTAGCCCATAAAGGCAACTTGTAATTAGCCACATATATTAGGAAATAATTAATAGTAATAAAATACCTGTTAGGCATTAGGAACACTAATATATTATTTCTAATTAAAAATCACAATCCTGAAAATATTATTTCATATAATCATTCATATGACCTCATTAGCTGGATATATGTTATTACAAATGAAGAAACTGAAGCCCAGAGTGGTCAAATACCCCAAAGCTGTGTACATTGTACCTGGAGGAGAAAAAAATACAAATCTAAGTCTTGTTGGGTCCAAAGCCCACAGTCTTTCTTTCCTGTGATTCTAAATGTTTGTCTATGTCCAAACAAGAGAGGCCATTTAATGTAATGCTTACTAAAAATTTCACAAGTACTTTTATTTCGTACATAAAGGTTATAGACACACAATTTGATTATATTACCATTAATAGTAGAAATTAATCATGTCAGGGGCGCCTGAGTGGCTCAGTCGGTTAAGTGCCTGACTTTGGCTCAGGTCATGATCTTGTGGTTCATGAGTTTTTGCCCCACATCGGGCTCTGTGCTGACAGCTCAGAACCTGGAGCCTGCTTAGGATTCTGTGTCTCCCTCTCTCTCTGCCCCTCCCCTGCTCACACTCTGTCTCTCTCTGTCTCCAAAAATAAATAAATGTTAAAAAGAAAAAAAAAGAAATTAATCAGGTCAAAGTGCATAGAAAAACATTACATTGATACATCTGAACATATCATCAATTCAGATGTTGTGTTTTATAAGAAGATCAAATCCATAGTTCAGTTATCAGTTTGGATCATCTCTGATCTTTGACTGATATTGGGAAGCTACTGTTCTCAAAGGGTCCAGGTTAGAGGAGATTGAATTTGGTCCCTAGTAACTTGGATCTTACCATCTAAAGCATCATTTCAGCAGGATAAATTAGCTATTGCTTGGTTCAAATAAAAATATCTGCAGGGAAAAAGTGGATGTATAGATCCCTTCCTCAAAGGACTACTTTCCTGAAAGGGGAGATAATCTTATTATTATTTTTTTAATCTTAAGGAAAGATCTAGACAACACTCTTTTGGGTCGTCTCATGGAAAATCCTTTTTTTGATACCTAATAAAACAGAATATTTCTTGACATTATATGGACAATATTAATGGAGAGAGGTAGATACAGAATGAGGTGTAAAAGTATGGGCTTTTCTAAATTTTTATCTTCAGTGTTGATAGAATGTTTATAATTTTGCGTAATTTTTCCTGCATGGAAGTGAATAAAGATAGCAGGGACATGAAATCATCAGAAGTCCATTGGAGACCAGTACAGAAATAGGAGATTAAAATCATTCACAACTAGAAAATTAGTCAAAAGAATCGTGAATTGTCTCTTGCCAGAATCATACACTGAAATCATATATGAAAATTGAAAAGTATTCATCTATTTTCAGAATTATAAGGAGACCACTTTAAAATTAATAAAAATGTTGAGCAATTTTAGATGTCCAATTTGCATGAATTTATGGGTGCTCATTTCTATGAAAATGAGGCAGAAAAGCTTGAGCTCAGGAATCAGAACTATATACCTAGGTTTATGTTCCTGCACTTTCAATTTCAAGCTATGTGAATTTTGCAAGTAATATATCTTTCTTTATACGTAAAATGAGAGTAAAATGACCTATCAATATGGTTGTTCTTAAGATAAGTGAGTAGGTGACAGAAAAAATACTAATGTATGGAAGAGACATAATTACTATAAGTTTCTTTCCTTGTCTAGTGACTGTCACTAGATTATTTAATATTATCTAGAAAGATATATGGTAGTTGGTACTCAATCTTTGCAAATGGGGAAAAGTCTAAAGAAGAGTGAGACTGACCCAGACATTCAAATTTATCAATTTTCTCCTAAATACAACTGAAAAGTAAAAGATATACACTATCTCTGATGTATGTATGTCACAATTTGAAGAGTATTTTCCTATGAACATTCTGCTGCATTATTCATATAATTTTAAATTACAATTATGCTATAAAATTTCAATTTTATGTATACATATATAATTTTAAATGAAAAGAATGTCATGAAAAAAGAGTGTCAAGAAACGTTTAAGTTGAAATATGGAAGCAATGGCCATCAGCCCAGGATGCTGGTAGGGGTCAGATAGGGCCTCGTGGAGTGTTCTGAGTTGGTCTGAGCCTTTGCCGTTGGCTGGATTTGATTGAAGGAGAGGAAGGGGAGGGGCATTGAAGGTGGGAGAATGATACTGTCAGAGCCACATGGTATGTTCAGGAGTAGAATATTTCTGTTGCTAGGAAGGATTTGAGTGTGAAGAGAAAGACTCTGAGGGCCTTGCAGTCACATTCATGGTTTTCCATGGTTGTACATGGTCAAGGAGAACTAGTGTTGACTACTGGAACCTTTTCCCGTGTGAAAATCAGCTAGGAGGAAAGTGTTTTGTGGCATTTCCAACAGACACCTTCCCTTCCACTCTCCTGAGGGAGTACCAAAAGGAGGCACTGGTCTACGTGCAATTATTGGCCTTGCCTCTTATGTTTTCCTTCCACTCGTGCAGTTTTACCATCTGAAAAGAAAAAAAGAAACCCTTTAACTCTCCATATAATAATAGGAACATAATCAATGATATGTCTGAGAGGATGTAAGAAGGCAATTTCAAATGAGGAGAATATTTGTTTCTTGGCACATTTCTCTGATGTCGGTGTAGTTCATCTGGAATAGAGCACTTTGCCACCTGGCTTCTTTAAGCTGAAATGTGATTGACATATAATTTCCTATTAGTTTCAGGCTTACATTATGGTGATTCAACATTTTTACACATTACTAAATGGTCCCCATGATGTCTAGTTACCATCTGTTATGATATAGTTGTGACAATATCATTGACTATATCCTCTATGCTGTACAGTGCATCACCATGACTTATTTTTATAACTGGGAATTTCTACTTAATCCCTTCACCTACTTCATCCAACCCCTAATGCCTCCGCCTCTGATAGCCAACAGTTTATTTCCTGTATCTACATGTCTGTTTTTGTTTTCTTTTGTTTGTTTTGTGTTTTAGATTCTACATGTACACACATACAGTTTTTGTCTTTCTCTGACTTATTACCTTTAACATAATACCCTCTAGATCCATCATGTTGTGCACAAATGGAAGGATTTTTATCCTTTCTTATGGCTAAGTAATATTCCGTTGTATATATATGCCACACCTTTCTTATCCATATCTTGGATCTTGTACATAATGCGCAATAAACATAGGGGTGCACATATCTCTTCATACTGATGTTTTACTTTTATTCAGATAACCCAGAATTGGAATTTCTGGATTGTATGATAGTTCTTTTTTTAAATATTTTGAAGAAATTCCATACTGTTTTCCATAGTGACTGCACCAGCTTACAATCTCACCAAGAGTGCATAAAGTTTCCTTTTTTTCCACATCCTCACCACAACTGTACTTTTATTTTATTTTTTGTATAACAGTCATTCTAACAGTTATGAAGTAAAATCTCATTGTGGTTTTTGTTTACATTTAAGTGACGATTAGTGATGCTGAATATCTTTTAATGTACCTATGTCTTTTTTTGGGGGGGCGGGGAATTGTCCAGTCAGATCCTCTATCCATTTATTAATTGAACAGTTTGGGTTTTGATGGTTTGTTTGTTGCTTTTGAGGTATGTGAGTACTTCATATATTTTTAACTCCTTATGAGATATAAGATTTGAAAATATTTTCTTGGGTGGCTCGGTGACTCAGTTGGTTAAGCGTTCGACCTCAGTTCGGGTCATAATCTCACAGCTTGTGAGTTCGAGCCCCGTTTCAGGCTCTGTGCTGACAGTTTAGAGCCTGGAGCCTGCTTTGGATTCTGTGTCTCCCTCTTTCTCTGTCCCTCCCCTGCTCATGTTCTCTCTCTCTTTCTCAAAAATAAATAAATATTAAAAAAAAAACTAAGAATATTTTCTTCCATTCAGTAGATTGCCTTTTCATTCTGTTGGTCATTTCGTTTGCTGTGCAGAAGCTTTCCAGTTTGATACAGTCCCACTTATTTGTTTTTACACTTGTGGCCCTTGTCTTTGGAGTCAAATCCAAACAAAAACAAAAACGACAATGTCAAGACCAATGTCAAGATGCCTATGTTTTCTCTAGGAGTTTTGTGGTTTTAGGTCTTACATTCAAATCTTTAATCCATTATGAGTTGATTTTTGTGTATGGTGTAAGATAGTGATCCGATTTCATTCTTTTGCATGTGGCTATCCAATTCTTCCAACACCATTTCTTGAAGAGACTATCTTTTTCACATGGTGTATTCTTGTCTCTGTTGTCATAAGTTAATTGACTATACATGTGGGTTTATTTTTTCACTGTCTATTGTGTTCTATTGATCTAAGTGTCTGTATGTCAATAGCATATTGTTTGATCATTATAGACTTAGAACGTAGTTTGAAATCAGGAAGTGTGATGACTCCTGCTTTGTTCTGTCTCCAGTTGCTCTGGCTATTCAGAGTTTTTTGTGGTTCCACACAGTTTTTAAGATGATCCCTACTTATGTGAAAAATGTTAGAATTTGAAAGAGATTGCACCAAATGATTTGGGGTAGTGTGGACATTTTAACAATCTTAATTCTTCCAATCCATGAGCACAGAATGTCTTCCCATTTATTTGAGCTTTCTTCAATTTCTTTTATTAATGTCCTACAGTTTTCAGTGTACAAGTCTTTCAGCTCATTGGGTAAATTTATTCCTAGATGTTTCATTATTTTTGATGCAGTTGTAAATGGGATTGTTTTATTTGTCTTTCTGATGCAACATATTTTGTATATTGATTTTGTATCCTGCAACTTAACCTAAGTCATCTATTAGTTCTAACAGTTTTAGGTTGTATCTTTTGGATTTTCTACATATATTAAGTCATCTGCAAATAGTGACAATTTTACTTCTTCCTGTCCAATTTGTATGCCTTTTATTTCTCTTGTCTACTTGTTCTGGTCAAGACTGACAATACTATGTTGAATGAAAGTGGTGAGAGGTAGCATCCTTGTCTTGTTCCTGACCTTGAGGAAAAGATATATTTTTCATTATTATGTTGAGGTATGTTCTCTCTAAACCCACTTTGTTGAGAACTTTTACCATAAATGGACGTTGTACTTTGTCAAATGCTTTTTCTGCACCTATTGAGATGACCTTATGGTTTTTATCATTCATTTCATTAGTTTGGTGTATGAAACAGATTTGCAAATGTTGAACCATCCTCACACACATCCCTGGGATTAATCTCACTTGTTCATGGTGTATTATTCTTCTAATGTATTGTTAAATTTGATTTGATAATATTTTGTTGAGGATTTTTGCATCTATGTTCTTCACAAATTTTGGTCAGTAATTTCCTTTACTTGTGGTGTCCTTGTCTGGTTTTGGTATCAAAGTAATGATGGCCTTGTAAGATGAATTAGAATGTGTTCCTTCTATTTTTTTCACAAGAGTTTGAGAAGAATTGGCATTCATTATTCTTTAAATGTTGGTAGAATTCACCAGTGAAGCCATCTCATCCTGGAATTTTGTTTGTCGGGATTGTTTTGATTACTGATTCAATCACCTGCCTAGCAATTGGTCTGTCCAGATTTTTTATTTCTTTATGATTCACTCTTGGTAGGTTGTACATTTCTAGGAATTTATCGATTTCTTCTAGGTTGTCTGACTTGTGGTCATATAATTATTTATAGATTGTATTGTGATCCTTTGTATTTCTGTAGTATCAGTTTTTATTTGAGTCTTCTCGTTTTCTTGGTGAGTCTAGCTAAAGATATTTCAGTGTTGTCCATCTGTTCAAAAAACCAGTTCTAAGTTTCATTGATTTTTTTTTCTATTGTATTGTTAGGCTCTATTTCATTGATTTCCACTCTGATCTTTGTTATTTTCATCTTTTTATTAGTTTTGTGTTTTGTTTGTTCTTCTTTTCTAGTTTCTGAGGTATAAAATTTAATTGAGATATTTCTTGTTTCTTGAAATAGGCATTTATTGCTATGAACTTCCCTCTTGGGGTAACTTTTGCTGCATCGGTATGGTTTGTTTTTTTGTTTTTTTTTCTAATTCAGCAAATGTATAGGAGTCACTCAGCTAGGGGTTTTTTTTGTGTTGTTTTTTTTGTTTTTGTTTTTTTTCCAGAGGAAGTTGTTCCATATGTAGTTATAGGTTTGGTGTGTCATGGGAATTGCTAAGTTCAGAATCTTACACCACCATTTGGAACCAGAACTCTGTTTGGTCTCTTTGCATCAGCAAAGCCCAGCACACAGTAGGTACTCAATCAAAACATGTTGGATGGATAAATGTGTCTATTTGAAGTAACTATTGAAATTTGAAGTAACTATTGAAATTAGTCTTGTGAAATTGTCAATTGATTTTTCTGTCAGTAATTTCTTGATGATCAATGGTGGAGTAAAAAGTTCAATTTGGAAATTAATGTTGGTGTGTTTTATTTAAGCCCAGGATATACGGACAAAGTTTGGGAGCTCTTGAAAGAAATATTGCCTGAGTTTAAGCTGTCAGATGAGTCCAGCTCTGAAAGCAAAACAACTGTTGTAGATACCAAATTAAAAGAGGCAGGGAAAGAAGTGAAGAATGGCAAAGAAATGAAAGATGGCAAAGAATTCAAACTTGACACTTCAGTGACAGCATTAAAGGCACCTGAGAAAAGTGACAAAGTTCCAAAGGGTAAGAGATTTTCTATTACAATGCCATTCAACATGACTGTTATATACAAATGCTTTATAATCATTGCTGAATTTAATGACTTTTTATTGTCATTGTCATTTACTAAGTGTTATGAAAATAATTACGATCCTTTCTTTGTAGAATTTTAGGACTAGTAATGCTGTTTACTATATGGTAGTTATCGTTCCATGTTTTACTGTCTTAAAAATCAAAGGCAACTATATATTTTGATGATACTGATAGTATAGTGTTAATATAGGAAGAGACATTAAGTTTTTAATTTCCATCAAACTCATCTACCTTATATGTTATATGTAGAGTGGAATGGACCAAAACAACAAAAGAGAAAGTTGTCCTGTTTTTGTCTTTATTGCCCCCCACCAAGAAAATGTGAAATAGACACAGATTATGATTACCTGACCATTTATTGCAAGGTAGAAGTTCAAATTTTAAAATAAAATAATTTCAAGTTATTTTATAAAGTATAAGATCATAAAATAAGAAATATATTGAATAATTATTTATTTTATATTTTCTAAAATATTTCACATAGCTATGCATATGAGCAACAAAGCTTTTACAGTAAAGTAGGATTAGATATTCTAGAATATACTTAGCTTTTTTTATATACCTTGATAGCCTTTATAATGATATTTCAAATAATTGTTTTATAAAATATTGACAATTTGTCCAAATTATTCCTTATCAAGATTTTATCTACCAACATTTACCACAGAGAAACTATTTCTATAAATGTTCCTTAAAAACATACCAAGATCAAGTATGTGAGTGATATCTGCTTATCATAAGCCCTTCTTTAAATGACCTAGTGTGCATTAGTTTATGAAAGAAAGCAAACCAAGAAAGCTGATTAAATTTGTTTCATGCAATATTTCTCAAGTTAATTTGAACTTAGAAGACTTTTTGCATGTATCACAGATTAACAACTGTCCATCCATCCATTAAAATCTACTGCTTGCTGAGTAGAATAACAATAAATGTTCCAAGAGTTAGTGATAACTCGGTGAAGAAAATCAGATGTGGAACTTAGCTCCTAGCATTTATGATCTAGTGAGAGAGACTAATGTTAATTAAACAAACAAACAAACAAACAAACAACTATAACCATATACTTGGACATGAGACCTGAAGGGAAATTCAGAAAACTACACGAATTCATATTTAGTCTAGGGCATCAGGGTAAAATTCTCTAAGTAATTTTGAGCTAGGTTTGCAAAGATGAGAGGGATTTCTTGAGAAAGATGAAGGTATGTGGAGAGAAGAGTATTCTACGTGGAGGAAACAGCAGATAGAGAGCTTATGATATAGTAGGAAGAATAAAAATACTAGCTTTATTCTAAAATGAGAAAATTAGCCAGAATTATATATAATATATAATTATATATATTAATATGTATAATGTAAATTATATTCAAATGATCATCTCCACTTAATACAAAATTATGTGTAGTCAATAATAAATAATTCTGCATGTCTTTGACAGTGCATTGTCAATTTTCAGTTTTCTCTTGCTTTATTTTGATGTTTCTAATTAGAGATGAGTAGTGTTTTGGGAAATTTATGGCTATTGTTTTACATTTAAATAGCACTACTGTTTTGGCCTCCTTTCCAACATAATAACTGAGCAAGTAATATAGTTTGAGGTTTTATAGTTAGAAGATTTATTATATATTTTTAATGTGTTAGAAAAAGCAGATGCAAAAGACCTTGGGAAGAAGAAGAGTAAAAATGGAGACAAAGAAAAGGAAAAGGAAAAATTCAAATGGTCACTTCATGGATCAAGACCCTCATCAGATGTACAATACTCTCTGCAGTCTCTGTCAGATTGTAAGCTTTCAGTCTTCCAGAATAATACCTATTTTAGCTGTTTCCTGAAATGTTGGAAAATTTTGAATTGTAAAAGTTGTAATACAATGTGGGAATACAAAAATGTGGTTCCTGTTCAATCATATCTAAATAAGCTTGTTCCAGTTTGCCCATAATTGTTAAACTCTCAAATTGGTATGCATATTGGGCAAAGTCTTACATATGCGACAGAGGCCAAGTTTGTCCAAGTTTTTATGGTACAACAGTCATAGAAGGGTTTGCACCTTCTATGCAAAGACATATACTAATAAATAAATGTATTTATTACATTTAGAGACATTACATTTAGAGACATATACTAATAAATAAATGTATATGTTATATATTAACATATCACAAATAATATGTTATATATTGTTATATATAGTATAATATATAAAATTTATTATACTATATAAGATATAATATATGACACATATTATATAAGATCCATAAATATCAATGTATAATTATACAAACTATACAAATATAAAACATTTATATAAATATAAAATATAATTATATATTAGTGTATATAAATATGTATTAGTATATGTCTAGTATATGTCTCCTTCTGTATAAATTATATATGTGTGTGTGTGTGTGTGTGTGTGTATATATATATATATATATATATAAATTTGCCTGGCTTCAGATCTCTGCTCCATGAAAAACATACATAGTTTAATTTTTAAATGTAAAAATATGTTTCCATAAATTTGGAATATTTTATATATTAATCTATTCTGGAGAGATCCTTATTAATATCTAATTTGTATTTTACATCTCTAAAAATATTATTCTTCCAAAAAATATTTAATAGAGTTAAATATTAGTGTTTGAATTTGCAAAGAAATAAAACAAAACTTTCTAATTAAAAATAAAGACAATAAAAGAAAATAAACTACATTGTTTTAGCCAGAATCTTTAAAGAACAAAAGCACATTGAATTAAATATAGTAATTTCAGGTCTGTTAAGAAATACATGAAAAATTAAGTGATGCTCAGAAGTATTAAATATTAAGCAATCAGTTTTGTGTATGAAACTAATATAACATTGTATGCTAACTATACTGGAAATAAATAAATAAATAAATAAGAATTTTCTGACCATATATATATATATATATATATATATATATATGGCAATATATATAAACTAAGTTACTGTCTAAGTTTTCCTTCTTCATAGAAGGATTACTTTATTTATATTTTCTTTCTTCTTGACATGACATAGAAACTTCTGGATTTCTTTAAATTCAAAGTAACATTTTATCTAGGAGAACTAAAAAATGTCAATTTTATCCTTTTGAACATAATCATTTGTAGACTATTCTAAATGACATTGGCTGATAGAGTTTTTGTGATAACTTTTTTTACAATGACGTAAAATGATTTCTTAAAAAATTAGATGGTATTATGATCAAGGTAAAACTAATGAGATGTTCTATGAAATAGATACACATGCAAAATTTAATGTTTATTAAATATATTGAGTCATTTACCTATTTTTCACCAGCAAAGATAAACTCATTAAGGAATTTGAACAGACTGGAATGATCTCAGACAGACCCATTTGGCTAAAATTTCCATGACACAATATATATTTGTTTTTACAGGTTCTTCAGCAACACAGTCTGCTCACATGGTTGTATATGCTACCTTTACACCCCTCTATTTGTTTGAAAGGAAGATCTTTTTGTTAGAAAAAGTGGTAAGCACTCAAGGCCAGGAAATACAGTACCATTTAGTGTGTGTGTGTGTGTGTGTGTGTGTGTGTGTGTGTGTGTGTGCCTGTTTGCATTAGAAGGGGGAGAGAGAAAGAGAGGGAGAGTGTGTGTATATGAGTGTGTGAGAGAGAGTATGTGAGAGTGTGTGTGTGTGTGTGTTTGTGTGTGAGAGAGAGAGAGAGAGAGAGAAAGAGAGGAACAGAGAAAGAAACAGAGAGATTTGTTGTGGTAGAAGCTATACCAGACTTTAATCAAAATTCTATTCCTGAATTTCATTTTACTTATCTTTAAAATTAAGCACTGGAATGCAGGAACCTGAAACATTCACAGTTATCTTTATCTTAGATGATTGCAATAGTTTCATGTTTAAAAATGTAGACTCATGTATTATTTTTTTTCCATTCTAAGCAAAAGAAAAGGCATATGTATTACATATTTTAGTAAGAATCATGTAAACATATCTAAATAATAATAAGTTATCTTTCCATAAACAGATGATAAATATTTTCTTAACATAAGATGATTTAAATGAACTCATATCCACATCTGGTAAATCACTGCTGTAACCTCCTTGTATCTTTAGATAACACACATACACAAATGTTAATTGATTTTTTCTTATAAATCTAACAACTTAGAGAAAATTTAGAAAATATACACAAAGGCATATAAATTTAAATATTTATAGTATAAATATCTAGACATAGGCAATGCTAACATTTTGGCACATATCCTTTGATTTTTTTCCCTCTGTGCATGTATTCTGTGTGTATATGTATATACTTTTTTTTACACAGTAGAATTAACCTTTATGAATTTATTACATTTTGGAAGCCAGGTTTTTCACTTGATACTATACCACTAACTTTTTTTCCATGATGTTAAATATTTGACAACATAATTATTAGTAATGGCATGGTCTGTATGGGTTTCTCATAATCTTTAAATACATATATTTATGCTTAAATACATATATTTAAGCAAATTTATACTGCTTTCACTCATTTCTCCCACCCCCGACCCTCTGCCTCTGACAACCCTACCAATCTGTCTCTGTTTCTATGAGCTTGTTTGTTTGCTTTGTTTTAGATTCTGCATATGAGTGACCATACGGTATTTGTCTTTCTCTGTCTGACTTATTTCATTCAGCATAATGCCCTTGAGGTCTATTCCATGTTGTCACAAATGGAAAGATTTCATTCTCTTTTACGGCTGAGTAATATTCCATCATTCTGTTTTCTTTTTGTTGCACTGATAGAGTGAGTTCCAGTGCCTTGTCTCTGAGTTGACTGATCCTTTCTTCTGCTTTGTTTAGTCTGATGTTGAACCCCTCTAGTGTACTTTTCAGTTTAGTTATGGTGTTCTTCAGCTTTATGACTTCTCTTTGGTACTTTCTTATATTTTCCTTTGTATGTGTGTGTGTGTGTGTGTGTGTGTGTGTGTGTGTGTGTGGTTGTGTGTGTGCAAGTTCTCACTGTGTTCATCCATTTTTCTCCCCTGTTCAGTGAGCATTTTTATGAGCATTACCTTGAGCTTTTTAAGAGACAAATTACTTATCTCCATTTTATTAAAGTTTTTCTTTGAGTTTTTATCTTGTTTTCACTCTTCCTCTCTCTCTCTCTCTCTCTCTCTCTCTCTGTTTGGGCGCATATCCCTCTGTTCTTCATCTTGCTTGACTCTCTGTGTTGGTTTCTATACAGTAGATGAAACAACCGTCTTTCCCCCAGCTCTGTGTTGGTCCAGGCAGTCCATTATATTTTTAATAGCTCCCCATCAATGAGGAAGTGCTAAGACCTGTCAGTGTCCCTAAAGGGAGGATCTGAGCATTTAGATTCAAACCTATAAGCAGCAGCTCTTGAAAGTATGCAAATATATACAGTCATAGGGCAAGCAAGTGGCCATGCTATCTGGAGATGTCCCCTGGTTGGCAGTCACAAAAAGTTGGAAGTTGGGGCCCCAAATGATCAAAAAACCCTTTTTTTGAGATACGGGTGAGCTGGAACAAAGCAGAGGGAGAGTGCCAAGATGGTGTCTGCAGCCTGCGTTCCTTGAGAGCAGCTCCATAGTCCACTAGGTGCGTGCCAGACTTGAAGCCTGCCTCAGACGGAAGCTCCAGGACAAGCCAAGAGTCTTCCTTCACAGACAGACTGGGGGTGTGGCTCAATTTGCTGTCTGCACAGTGCACTGAGGGTGGCAGCCTGCCAAGGGCTGTCTCTCCAATTGCCACAGTCCTGTGGAACCCAGGAACGCGAGCTCCCCCTTGCTATGGGAGCCAGGCAATCCAGAGGCTTCCTGTGGGTAGCAGCTGCAAAAAACTGGAGGGCCAGGCATAAAAACCAGGGCACCGACCACGTGTGAATCTCCTCTCCAGGAGACACAGTGACTCTGGAGGGCGGCAGAGGAAAAGCATAAAACCTAGTGCTTGCCCTCCATGGTCTCTGGAAAGGATCACAGTCAGTCCCAAGATGTGTGTTTAATTACAAGTCTGCTCCTCAGGCTGCAGCCATGATGGTTAGTTAATAGGCCTCCCCCACAGAAAGACTGAACTTCTGGGTCTGTTGCCTTTTGCTGTGTCCCGGGGGTGGTAGCTGTGATGACTCTTTCTCCATTGGTAACAGTCTGGTGGGACCCACAGGCGTAAGCTCCACTCGCTGCTGGAGCCCGGTGATTAGAGAGGGGTCTCCTAGCAGCAACTGCAAATTCAGGGCACCAGATGAGAATATGAGCTCCTTTCTGGGTGTCACTGATTATTCTAGTTCCACGAGGACCAGGAATGCAAGTTCCTCTGGCCTCCAGAGCCAGGAAGTCAGGAGGCCTCCTCTGGGTAGCTGCTGCAAAGATCAGGCATCAGAAGCTTGTAGAAGCTCCCCTCCAGGAGGACTGGTGTTCTCAATCAGGGCAAAGGGAGAGTGTGAAGCTAGTTCCCCCCAGGCTCTGTTCTTGGAGAGTGTTCCACCAGGCACCTACTGTGTGTGTTAAATAAGATGCTGGCCCCTCAGGACGAGGCTTTAATCTAAGCCAGTGAGCCTTTCACTTTAAGTCTGGGTGCAATCAGCTAGACTTTTTATTGGATATGAAAATCACTTTTCTCTTTCCCTTATAAAGAGTAAAGTCCACCAGCTTACTTGCTCTTCTCTCTGTTTAAAACAAACACAATACTGCATTTGGAGCTTATTAAATCTTAACCCTTTGGGGGACCCCTAGACATCTAGCACTTTAGTTCTAGAATTCCGTGTTCTGAAATCACTGCATTTAAAGTTGGAGAAGACTAGATGGTTTAGTAATATAATTATACATAAATGTTCATTGGGTTAGTTACAAACAGCTGGATATTAAAAATTCAATGAAAATTTGGTTGAAGTGTAAATAATCCAATTGGATGCTTATTGAGCTTTACTACACAGTATATTTGTCTTCTAGATGATTCGTCCAAGCAGCATCACTCTTTCGTTCTTTTTCTCTCTTTTTTCTTCCACCTCTTCTTCCTCCCCCTCCTTTTCTGCCTCCTTTTCCTCCTCCTTCTTTGTCCTTTTTGAACAGACACCATTTATCCATACAAAAATCTGCCATTTAACAGGGGTAATATTGTCAAGATGACAGGGCATATAGTGGCAGTTTCTCTGATTTTAATTCAAAGTTAATTAACTTTACTCATTGCCTAAATCCAAGTGTGTTTCCTTGACCTCCCACAAATTTGAGTCTCTGATTAAGATTTGGGTGGGTCATCTATCTCAGCCCTGATTTTCTTTTAACCTCTTTACATGGCATTGGCCTACCTGCTGTCCTAAATATTCCAGAGATCAAATGCTCTAATACCATGGACTAAAAAATGACCTGAGCCATGCTTTGTGGACTGCCATGGTCTCACTATGGGAAGTACTTAAACTATTTTTAAAACTATAAAATACAAGAATGGGATGAATACATCACACATGCACACACACACACACACACACACACACACACACAAATCCTACAAAATAATCCATTTGAACTCTTGGCTGTCCCACTGAGAAATTAATATTTAAGCACAAAGTTAGTTTCAAATTTAAAGGACAAAAAAGATCACCTATGTTTGTTGTTAATCCAACAGATTTTATTGATGATCTATTATGTGCTAAATAATAAGTTAGGTTTTGAGGACCTGTGCTGAGCAAGATTAACAAAACTCTCTCGTCACAAAACTCAGAGCCTAATGAAGGAGACAGACACTCCAACAATAGTAATGAAATTAGAAAACTGGTATAACAGAGATCATAAAAGTTATCTGGAATATGGTAGAAATATAGTTTTCAAACAATGTGTGTTTGATGCGTGACCAAATGAATGAATCAATGAGTGGAAGAATGAATATGGCACACATAGCAGAAACATGTTTCTGTTTAGTGGTTGACTGGGGAAGCCTTCTTAAAGGAAGAAGTGTTTAAGCGATGGCCTTAAAAAGTTAGCTTAATAAATAGGAAAAAAGTGTGCTCAAAGCAGAGGAGGACTTATGTTGGAAAGTCTGGAGGTGAAGGAGAGCTCTCTGGGTTCAGAGAAGTGCTAGAAGTTGAGTAGATAGCAAGGGGAGAAGTCTCAGAGGCAGCTTGAGACGTGGGAGGGAGTCAGGACATACAGAGTATTATAAATCCTTCTTCTGAGGGATTGAAAATGGTTTAAGGGGTCCAGAGGTTCAGGAACTAACCCAATATCTGTAACAATAATTAAATGAACTGTTTGACCCATCCCCCTACCTACCTCCACTCTGGTGACCATCAGTTTGTTCTCTGTACTTAAGAGTCTATTTCTTGGGTAGTGATGGGGATTAAGGAGCGCACTTGTGCTGAGCACTGGGTGAACTGTTAAATCACTATATTGTACACCTGAAACTAATATTAAAAAAATGAACTTCAAGGCTATGATGAACTGGTTATATAACCTCACTGTCTCCCTAACTTGCCTGCTGATTCTTTTACATTAGCTGATAGCCTGATCTTGTTCTCTTGGTCAAAATCAAAATAGAATGAGACACAATGTTTTAAAGATAAACCAACTAAAATAATTGTATTCTAATGGCACTTTGTTAAATGGAGTACACTGCTAAAAATTATAGCCCCAAAGACAATGAGACCAACATTTAAAATAAAGTCAATACTTTACATTTTTTGAAAGAATTGGTCTAGAATACAAGAAAAAGAAAACTTGGAAAGGAACAGGATGCCATGAATTACCCCCACATTATTCCCCATCTTCTTGTTCTTGGATATTCTAAATTGTTTTAATTTTATTTAAATGTGCGATCTGCAAGTTCTAAGAAAGCTACCCACTTGCTCAAACTCCTACTTTTAGAATGTTTGAAGGGTGCCTGGCTGACTCCCTCGGTAGAGCATTTGACTCTTGGTCTTGGGATAATGAACTCCATCCAGCCCCACGCTGGGGGTAGAACTTACTTTAAAAAAATAAATAAATAGAAACAAGATGTTTGAAGTGGGAGGGGGCAGAGGAATGAACAAGCCTTATGGGCAAGGAAGTTTCTAATTTAAGTCTACACATAAATGGTTAAAAAATGTTTCTTAAGTCCTTACCTAAGGTTTCACCTGAGTGAATTTTTACTACTCCAAGTCTCTCTGCCTCAAACTCTAATCTAAGAAAATTTGAGATCCTTTAACAAAGTTTCTCAACATCAACTATATAACTATTTTCAATAGCATTACTTACATCATTCAGAAATTTTGGGAGGTACAAAACAGGTGGGATTACTGTGAGATAAAACAGTTCATGGTGAATCCAGGGATTATGACTGTCACAATTAATTCATAATTGAAAGGAGATATGGTATGTATGTTGGAATTAAAATGAACTATGAGAAATCAGCTTACTTACTTTAAATCAAGCTAGTACTTTTGTGGATTATTCAAATAATACAATAGGTGTTTAACACCATATTTAATTGTTTGACACAAAACCTTACATTTTCAAATGCCTTAAATAATTTTATTTTCCGATGCTCTATGGCTTCAAAAAGAGTAAAGAATCTACACCTTTGGTTGCAGTTATAAGAAGAATTATAAGAGATATGTAGACCAAATTCGCTAAATGTTAAATAGTAAGCTATTTGGAAATGATTCAATTTATAAATACTACTTTGGGCATGGCTTCGATTCTGGAGACAAAGTATAGTACTGTTCTTGGTTACTATATGAAATGACATCAGTAAATCATCCCATAAACCCCCATCTCGAGTGTTGGGAGACTTTCAAACTTGGCAGGGCAAAAGTTGTAGAAAAAAGGTTTAGTCTTTAGAATATTTCTGAAAAAAACATTTTTAAACCACTCTAAGGCATAATACCAGAGGTTTCTGAATTGTTTTCAAGGAATCACTAACATTCACAAGAGCAATAAAGGGATGTTACAATTCTCTCTGCCTTTTATTAGGCCTTCCCCCACCCCCCCACCCCGCTCACCGCTTAAACATTGAATCACTTTCCTCTTTATTTTGCACCTTTAAACACTTTTAAGTGGCTTTTCTGGACTCAATAGTGCACTGATTGTCTCCTTTCAATTATGAATTAATTGTTATAGTCATTAGTTAAGCCCTGGATTCCTGAAGAACTGTTTTATCTGACAGTGACCCCACCTGTTTTGCACCTCCCAGAAGTGGCCATTGAGCTATAGAAAAACAGTGACAAAAGTAAGGCAGGTTCTGGCTGAGGCAATACTTTGCAATAGGCTAGTAGGTGGGTTTCTGGTCCTAATTTAAATGACAGCTTTATAAATGTACATTTTCAAGCATTGCTTTTTGCATAGAAATCAATGATGCAAAGTCACTAGGAGGAAAAGTAGTTACTGGCAAAACTGACTTAAATGTAGTTATTTTATTTTACTTTAAATGTTTCAACATTTAGACTGTGAATGCCAGAATTTGGCGACAGAATATATTACTTTAACTTTCGCAGACTTTTTGATTTCTTATGGCATATTTCAGCTATCAGTTAGTAACTGAAGTTCTGCTTAAATATGATACTGAATTGTGCCAAAGCAGCGTGGCTTCAGGATATCTGAACAGTCGAATATGGGAAGCATCTTCCCAGACAATGACTTGATTTAGCAGGATTTAGGGCAGCCTCTCTCCTCTGCCCTTCTGTGAAAGGCTCCATTGTCCGCAGAGATCATGGGGATTTCCTGTGGGAGAGCTTCTGTTGGAGGGTGAAGGCATGAGCCATAGACAAGGCACTGGCTTATCACCTCATGGACCTCACACACTACATGTAGTGGATTTTTTCCTTAAAACTATGTAGCCGTTCTGGTGACTAAACAAACAAATAGACAAACAGACACAACCTTCACATATTAAGCACTGTTATTAAAGCTTTAACCTAGAAATTTACCCAAGGGATACAGGAGTGCTGATGCATAGGGGCACTTGTACCCCAATGTTTATAGCAGCACTCTCAACAATAGCCAAATTATGGAAAGAGCCTAAATGTCCATCAACTGATGAACGGATAAAGAAATTGTGGTTTATATATACAATGGAATACTAGTTGGCAATGAGAAAAAATGAAATATGGCCTTTTGTAGCAACGTAGATGGAACTGGAGAGTGTGATGCTAAGTGAAATAAGTCATACAGAGAAAGACAGATACCATATGTTTTCACTCTTATGTGGATCCTGAGAAACTTAACAGAAGACCATGGGGGAGGGGAAGGGAAAAAAAGTTAGAGAGGGAGGAAGGCAAACCATAAGAGACTCTTAAAAACTGAGAATAAACTGAAGGTTGATGGGGGGGTGGGAGGGAGGAGGTGGGTGGGTGACGGGCATTGAGGAGGGCACCTGTTGGGATGAGCACTGGGTGTTGTATGGAAACCAATTTGACAATAAATTTCATATTAAAAAAAAAAAGCTTTAACTTAGAATAGTAATGGTTGATTAATGTTGGGCCAAACTGAGGTGCTGAGATTTTTTTTTTCAATCTCAGAACATCTTAAACTTTTAGAACTGAAGAGTGGCTTCTAGTTCAAGTCTCTCAAGTCTCTCATTTTGTAAATCAGTAGATAGGGGTCTCTGGGGAAAAAAAAAACATGACAAGAAATGCCAATGGTACTCACATTTATGTTAGGAGGTAGAAATATGGGTTATTGTTCCTTTATTACCACTTTCTTGTGGTAACAGCATTTTCGTAATGACAGAAAGTATTTTTTATGCATAAGGCAATTGCACATATCCTTTTAAATGTGCCTTCCACTCTTTAGGCTGATTCTGCCGAGAAGCTGAGAGAATATGGACTTTCCCATATCTGTAGCCATCCTGTGCTGGTGACTAGAACTAGGTCTTGCCCTCTCATAGCACCTCCAAAGCCACCTCCCATACCTGCCTGGAAAATCTTTCGTCAAAAAAAGGAAACTGTTATAACAGATGAAGCTCAAGGTATGGGTCATGTTGTCTGGAAATCTTTCTGATTACCATTTCTCTATCTGTGGGTCTAACAGTTGAATTTGTAATAGAATACATCTATCAAGGCAAGCTACCCAAAATTATACCTAAAGCCTACTTTTAATTTTATATCTAAATGTTATGTCTTTAATTTTTTTAGTGTTATTTATTTTTGAGAGGGGGGGAGTGAGAGATAGAGATAGAGAGAGAGAGAGAGAGAGAGAGAGAGGATGAATGGGGGAGGGGCAGAGAGAGAGGGAGACACAGAATCCGAAGCAGGCTCCAGGCTCTGAGCTGTCAGCACAGAGCCCAACGCGGGGCTCGAACTCACAAACTGTGAGATCATGACCTGAGCCAAAGTCAGACACTTAATCCGACTAAGCCACCCAGGTGCCCCTAAATTTTAAGTTTTTAAAGGGTTAATTCTCCACATTTCAGAAGCTGAATAGTTTGGTTCACATCTAAACTGACAAGATATATCCATGCCATTCTTTGGGTGAGGGTATTGTCATTATTGTGATAGAAAATGGTTTGTAGCAAATAATATTTAAAAACTTAGGTAACATATTTAAGCCCCTGGTGTGCAATCACTCTAGAGTGCCCTGTAGAACGTAGTCTTTGAATTAACTGATTTATATTAAGAATAGAAATTGACCCTTATTTAGAATATAGGGATATAACTTCATTCTTGGGCTCCCCCTGTGTGAATACTGTCATAAGCCACCATGAATGGTAGTTGTGCTAGAAATAAAGAGGTTCATGTGGGCTCAGGGTGGGGTGGGGGACTGTGCTCACCTAGTTCTTTTTTTTTTTAACTTTTTGATCATTTTTTTGAGTTTATATATTTTGAGAGAGCATGAGTGGGGGAGGGGCAGAGAGAGAGGGAGGAAGAGAATACCAGGCAGGCTCTGCAGTGTTAGCACAAAGCCCTACAGGAGACACAATCTCGGAACCGAACTGTGAGATCATGCTCTGATCCCAGATGAAGAGCTGGACATTTAAAAGACAAAGCCGCCTCGGCGTCCTGCCCACCTTGTTCTTAATTCTCAGTTTACTTCCAACTTCTTCGTAATCCAAATCTCAGTCTTTACTCATTCAATGTTCTTCTCTCCAAGTCTTCATTCTGATTCCAGTATTTCATAAGTACCAAGTTTGAATGGCAAAAGAAATGAGTGAGAGCATTAAAAGAAACTCAATTCTAAAGCAGATGCATGAGATGGGATTAAAGGAGAATGAAAACTTATAATTTAAAAATTATGGCCTATAGGACGCCTGAGTGGCTCAGTTGGTTAAGGGTACAACTCTTGGTTTTGAAATATACATATATTTTTTGAAATATATATATATATTTCAAATATATATATTTGAATATATATTCAAATATTTGAAATATATATATATGTATATATTTCTTATTCCAAAAAGCTTAAATTGTCTTTGTTCAAAAAAGCTTTCTTTAGTATGTCTTTTGTGTTTGTTTTCTTGATTTTGCACTTTCTCCCTTTGTCTTTGCTAATTGCTCATGATTTTCTAATTGTATTCATCCAGCCACAGTATACCACCTTCTAGAGGTTACTGCATTACAGGCTATGTTCACAGGCCCGTTACCTGAATGCGCAATGAAGGCAAAGCCACCTTGAACATACCTAGCGCCCGTTTACCGGTGGCCTCGCCGTGAAGCTTATAAGTATGCTCTAAGCGGGGCACCTGGGTGGCTCAGTTGGTTAAGCACCCGACTTAGCTCAGGTCATGATCTCGCGTTTCGTGGGTTCCAGCTGGCGTCAGCGTCAGGCTCTGTGCTGGCAGCTCGGAGCCTGGACCCTGCTTCAGATTCTGTGTCTCCCTTTCTCTACCCCTCAGCCACTCATGCTCTGTCTCTCTGTCTCTCTCTCTCAAAAATAAATAAACATTAAAAACCAAACAAACAGTATGCTCTAAGGGTTCGGTCCCGTGGACCAAGGCTTATACCCCTATTGGTGGCACCTGCTGTGGCTCCTGATACCAATGCAAGTGTCACTGATTCCTCATGGCAGGGGACCAGGGAACCCTATCTTGGTCACAATGCAGTACGGAAGTCTCCGTGGTGCTCAGGATTCTACAACTGCAATGGTCACATGGATTGAAAGACTTACCTGTTCCCTGCTTCCTACTTTCAACCATAATTTACATGTTTTTAGAATATAAATTAACAACTGTAACCATGTAATTTTCCTCGCCTTTGCTTCTTGCCTACATGATACAAGCAGTACAGCTGGTAGCAAAGATTTTCTAGCACAACACGCTCAGTCTTTGCCAGAAAAGAACAAAGACTAAAGAAATATCTGGTTTGGGTGGAAAGAAGAAAAGGTCAGGTTTGTTGTTGTTGTTTGTTTGTTTGTTTACCAAGCCTATCTGCCCCCTCTCTCTCTTGCTTGATTATTTCAGTCTGTACTTTCTTTGAGCTTCTGCAGTTGACTCTTGGTGCCTGCCAGCTGCTGCATTGGGATACAGGAACTTTGCAATTTCCATTCTTTCCTCCCTCTCTCCCTCCCTCCATCCTTTCTATCCTCTTTCCTGTTCTCTGTCCTTCTGAACCAAAGATCAGCATGCACATGATGCTTGAGAGAAAATCTTTGCTCTAAAATGCATCAAAGAATAGCTGAATAAAGGAGAAAATATTGAACATACAGGCGTTTTCTGATTTTGACACTGACTGTGGTATAATTCTAGCTGCATGATGGCTTTAGGGTGAACTGGGGAAGAAAATCTAAAATTGGTAGGATTCCAACCTATGGTGTCCCACCTCAAGGCTCACCCCATAATTGTCTTTCTTCTATCTATTGGGTTTAATATTTAAGGTGAAAAATAATAGGAAATAGAAAGAGAGACAGCAAGACAGAGAGGGAGGGAGGGAGAGAGAGACAGAGAGAGAGAGAGAGAGAGAGAGAGATCATTTGAGAGCTTACCACAGAATAAGCACAGAGAAGTTATGTGCACATTTAGAGTTTCTCTTATTTTTCTCCAGTGGACATCCTTTCCATTGTAGCAGAGTTTTATTAAACTAATCCTCTCTAATGTTTAATTCCTGTGATCACCATGTTAGTGCTTGAGTTCTGTTCCGTATACACTGAGAATTTCTTTTTTTAAAATGTTTATTTACCGGGGCGCCTGGGTGGCGCAGTCGGTTAAGCGTCCGACTTCGGCCAGGTCACGATCTCGCGGTCCGGGAGTTCGAGGCCCGCGTCAGGCTCTGGGCTGATGGCTCGGAGCCTGGAGCCTGTTTCCGATTCTGTGTCTCCCTCTCTCTCTACCCCTCTCCCGTTCATGCTCTGTCTCTCTCTGTCCCAAAAATAAATAAACGTTGAAAAATAAATAAATAAAAAAAAATTAAAAAAAAAATTAAAAAAAAAAATAAAATGTTTATTTATTGGGGCACCTGGGTGGCTCAGTTGGTTGAGCGTCCGACTTGGCTCAGGTCATGATCTCATGGTTTGTGAGTTCGAGCCCCGCATTGGACTCTGTGCTGACAGCTCGGAGCCTGGAGCCTGCTTCGGATTCTGTGTCTCCTTCTCTCTTTGCCCCTCCCCCACTTGTGCTCTGTCACTCAAAAATAAATAAATGTAAAAAAAAATTTTAATGTTTGTTTATTGATTTTGACGGGGGGGGGGGGGAGGGGGAGAGAATTCCAAGCAAGCCCAGTACTGTCAGCACAGAGACCGATGCAGGGCTCAAACCCACAAACTGTGAGATCATGACCTGAGCCAAAATCGAGATTTGGAAGCTCAATCCACTGAGCCACCCAGGTGCCCCTCCACTGAGAACTTCTTACTTCTATATTGGCTTCAGACTCCTTTAGGAGTATTCACAAAGTCTTTCTTGATCTAATGCTTTCTTTCCTTCCCATGACCTTGACTTTGTTACATTTTTGGTTCTCGTACCATATCCAGATATTAGTCTGTATTTTTTCTTCATATTTGAGCATTTGTGTTGCAGAGGTTAACTAAAAGAACAGTTTTTAGTGAAAAACTTTTAAAGAAGTAGCAATGAATGTCCAGTAATAATAAGACAATGTTTCACATTGTAGGTTTGCTGGGTAGACAGTTAATCTCATCAGCACTGCAGTAGATGTTAAGTTATGCATTTAATTTTAGAAGATTAAAAAACAAAAGTGTATCATACTGAATCAATAATTATCTTTTAGATTCTTTTAGAATCTTCTAGATCTTATAGAACCAATGATAAAGAATCAATAATAGAGAATTTTTCTTTTAGAAACAATAATAAAGAAGCCCGAACAGTTTCTTGAAATTTCAAGTCCGTTTTTGAATTATAGGATGAATCCGTTTACAATTCCAACAGAAACGTAAGTATATCACGTTCTTTCCCACAAATACATCTGGTTGACAAATGAAGTGTTTGTGAATTGTCTCACAACTGTGAGACAAATTGTCTGACAATTATGCTTTGGTGACAGTGATTGCAAGAAAACAATAATCTTAGATTCTTTTCCCCACAGTAATAAATAGCTAAGATAAATTCTGAATCAATTAAAATAAAGCTTTAATATGTCTGGCTTTACAGCCTTGGCTACTGTTTTAGAACAGTGAAGGATTTTGTTGAACCTGAAACATTAGCACTAACAAATGCTTTTGGTTATTATCTGATACTTAAATTGTAAGATCAGATGATTGTCATAGAAACTAGGGAGATGAAGTATGTTACTTTTAGAGGAAGAAACCCTAAATAGAACAACAAAGAAAATAAAGAAGTAAAAGAAGGAGGAGAAATCCAAATATATTAATATTTGAATATGACAACGAAAGAAAGACTAACATCCTGGATCTAAAATTTCTAATGAGTTCAGATAAGGGAACAGGAAGTCAACAAATAGCAATAATGTGAAGAAATAGTGATATGAGTGGAAGTGATGATTATTACCACTCAAAGTGTGGTAATTTTTTAAGCAGCCATGCATAAGTAATACATAGACATACGCATGTGTCAAAGATTACCAAATTTATACTCTGAATTTTGCAGATAATTGTACTTCAATTACCCATCAACGAAGTTGTAATACATAAAAATAAATAATAATATGTGAAAAGTTTTTAAAAAATTAAATAGGAATTCTAGGAATTCAATAATTCAAGGAATACAATAATAACCGAAACTAAGAATTCAATGGACGTATTTCATCAGAGATTAGATGCAGCTAAAAAAGACAGTTAGCAAAAGGGAAAACAGATCAGAGATAATATCCAGACTGAAGCACAAAGACAAGAAAGCAAGAAAGCAAGAAAGGGAAATGTATAGTAAAAACAAATGGAACAAGTTGAAAAGGACCAACATACTTCCAAGTGGGTCTCAGAAATAGAGGATAGAGAGATGGGAGAATAGTCAAAAACTAAAAATATAATGGCAAAATATCCAAAAGTAAAAAAAAAAAAAAACCCTCAAGTCAAGATTCAGGAAGTTCTGAAATCCAGCAAGTAAACACAGAGAAAAGTGCAGCTGGATCCAATCCCAGTGAAACCGAAGACAAATCAGATACAGTGACCTGCAGACAGTGAAAGAAATGCTGCCTCACAAACCAACATGGATGAATGTCACACACACAAAATATTAGACCAAAGAAGCCTGGTGTAAAAAAGTACACGGGTTGCTTTTAAGGATTCTATTAACGTTCATTATGAGAAGAAAAATCAAAAGCAATCTATGGTGTTGGAAGTCAGGAGAATAGTTTTCTGTGGTGAGCAGGACTGGCCGTGGTTGGGAGACCTATCCGGCAGGACTCATGGGGCACTGGCAACAATAATGTCCCTTGATCAGCATAATGGTGATATGGCCGTGCTTGCTTTGAGATTTTCAGCAAGGTTTGCATTTATGATTTGCTCCTTGTTTGAATGTATTTTAAACTTAAATAAAACTTTAGTGAACATTTTGAATGGCTTATATTATCGGTCACACAGTGGCCATTAGACGTAGGTTAGCCTTCTTTGGACGTATTAAAATCCATGACCGGAATGTAAGCGGATGAAGTAAAGCAGTCAAAATTGAGATCAGAAGGCAGTTCGTTGTATGGTTTTACTTTCAGAGCCAGTCAATTTACATTTTATGAACTCTATAAGTTGAAAATGTTAGAGATATTCTTCCAATCGTTTCCTTTTAAGGCTCCTGTCAACTCTATGCATCAACAATTGAGCACTGAGAGGGGGTTAGGAGGGACCCCTAGGCAGCCCTAACACAGGACAGTCATTGGCAGTCAGCAATGTCAAGCATTGAAAGACAGCTCTATAAACCAAAAAGACAGTGTGCTGCTACTTTAATTTAAAAAATTTTACTGTTACGAATTTATAAATCTAATTTTAACTTTTAATAAAATTTTGTTATACATAAATCTATTAATTTCCACTAAAGTTTTAAATAAATTTAGTTTTCTGAATTTATTTATACATTAAAAAAATTTTTTTTAAGTTTATTTATTTTGAGAGAGAGAGAAAGCAAGGGAGGGGCAGAGAGAGAGGGAGAGAGAGAGAATCCTCCATTTAGCTCAGAGCCTGATGTGGGGCTTGAACTCACAAACTGTGAGATTATGATCTGAGCTGAAATCAAGAGTTGGATCCTCAACTGAACCACCTAGGTGCCCCTATTTAAACATTTTAAATGGCATTTACAATATAATTATATTTTGTTATCTCTTTAAGTACTTTAAAAGCCAAAAATCATAGCAAATAAAATCTTGCAAAGTATTTAAATCATTATAAAAGTTCAAATAACCAGGGCATCTGAGTAGCTCATTGGGTTAAGCATCCGACTTTGGCTTAGGTCATGATCTCACTGTTGGTGAGTTTGAGCCCCATGTTGGGCTCTGTGCTCACAGCTCAGAGCCTGGAGCCTGCTTTGGATTTGGTGTCTTCCTCTCTCTCTGCCCCTCCCCTGCTTGCACTCTGTCTCTCTCTCTAAAATAAATAAACATTATTTTTTTTTAAGGTCAAATAATAAAATTCACATATTTTGAGAAACTTAATTTTTCCTATACCTACCATTAGTTTTTATAAACCCCAATTTTCTTATACCTTGTAACATAATCATAAAACTAAAATTAAATATGCTATATAGATTTTAAAGCCTAATTTGTTGCATTATGTAACATGCTAAATTCTTTCATATGCTAGAAATACAAAATAGCACATATACATAGAATTTTCCTAAACTTAACATAAAAATGTTAGTGCTTCATAATTTTTCTAATTAATTTCATACTTAATATTACCCACTAAGATGATGCTTTTTTCCATTTCAAATCCCTTTTTGCTGTCTCTCAATTGATTTAGGTTTCATACTAACCAGAGGTTTTATGGATTTTGAGAGCTGCAGACCACCAGGAGAAATTTCCTCACAATTCAAAATGTCACTCCCAAATTTCTAGAATCTCTGTGCCAGTAGGCACCACATATGGGTTGGTTCCATAACCTGAACTCCCTGAGTTACTCCCTTACTCTATTTTCTTATATTTTCCTTCAGCTTTATTATCTGGTCAAGGTGGACGGAAGTCTACAAACCAAATCTAGGTGACTTTGGCACCTGATTAGATTCAACTAATCTATTCACTGTTTGACTCTGTTATGAATTTCCTGGCATATTTATTCAATCTGCCAGAGCCAAAAACAAAGATATGTGAATGACATTTTATCGTACAAGAAAGAAATGTCCCTTGTCCAGCTTTGCTGTGCAGAGTTCTCAGGTCAATATGAGTGCAAGCCCTTTTTCGGTGAGCCCTTGAGAGCGACTGCGATCACAAGTGCCTTTCCCTGGAACACTACCTCTGTAGCAACATCCCAGAGTTGCCCATTCTTGGCTCCTGGCCAAGTGGAAGCCGCTCAGAGCCTCACAACAAATATGTCTGTGCTACCCTCTAGCGTCAGCTTCAGGTAAATCAGAGATGCTTAGCTTGTGAATTAAGAACTTCCACTAAACATTCGCAAAGAAAAAAAGAAGTTTAGGAAGACTGTATACATGAAATTTAATTTTATCGTTGACAAACACTTAAAGTAAAATATATGTGCTATAACAATGTCTTTTTATTGTGCCTATAAACTTCGAGGTATGACAATGGCGATTCAAGGTCTTATCAGTAATTACTTGAAAGGAAATCCTGTACCCTTGAGTAGCTAGTAAGAGTGCCACAGTTATAAACTCAAGTGCTCAAGACTCACAATTTCTTACTCTGAGCCCTATTTCACTGATACATTACTCTGATGCTGAGTTAAATCAAGTCTAAATGTAAAATTCCTTCGTTCTGATCATCAACATTTAAAGACGACCACCATAGTTTTAAAATAGTGTTCTAGAAAATTTTTACAGCAGTGCGTTGACTGATAGAGATACTTCTTCATAGTACATAAAGCAAGTCGAGGTTTTTAATATGAAATAAAAATTTGTTATTGGATGCAAATTGATGAGATGATGAAATGAGCAAAATCAGAAATTTCTCTGGACTAAACTGCTGTTATTTAATATACAATGCAATGGCATTAAGCCATGAAAGAGAAGGGAATCTTACCATTTCTGACAACGTGGATGGACCTTGAGGGCATTATGCTAAGTGAAATAAGGCAGTCAGAGAAAGATGAATACCGTATGATCTCACTTACATGGGGAATCTAAAAATTCAAAAACAAAAACAAACACCCAAGATACAGAGAACAGATTGGTGGTTGCCAGAGATAAGGGGTGGCTGACATGGGTAAAGGGGGGGGTGTCAAAATGTACAAAATTCCAGTTATAAAATAAATAAGTCATGAGATGTAATGTACAGCATGATGACTATAGTTAACAATATGTATTGCATATTTGAAAGCTGCTAAGAGAGTAAATCTCAAGAGTTCTCATTACAAGAAAAAAATGATAACTATGTATGGAGATGGTTGTTAACTAGACATGTGATCATTTTACAATACATATTAATGTAAAATCATCATGTCGTACACCTGAAACTAATATAATGTTATACAGCAATTATGCCTCAATAAAAAATGCAGTTATAACTTTAAGCAAGACATTAAGGTAACAGAGGTTGTTTTTTTTCTTTTATTAGTCATTTTGTACAATATTTTATCAAGAAAGGGGTACCTCCAGGATCTGGTTTATCTTCCCTTGCTGAAAATGATGAAACCATCACCTTTAGCCAGCCAGACTTAATTCAGTTGACAGGAACGGTATCTCAGGTAACTATGTTACTCTTATTATTGGCCCAATTCTTAATTATAAATGTTTTTTTCTTAAATTGTGAAATATGTTATACACCAAACAATGTATAACATGCATCTGAACAGAATAAAGAATACCATGAAAATAAGCTTTTTACATATCTATCATCTAGATTAGAAAATGCCATATTCATAGCAGTCCCCTGCGTGTCTCTTCCAGGTTACATCTCCTCTCTGCCATTCAGAGTTTGTCATTAACCAACCTCATACTCTTCTAATTTTTCCAATTATGTATACGTTTTTAAACAATATAACCTTAGTTTAATTGCTATATAATTTTATCTGAATGGATTCATATTAATTCTTCTGGGACTCCTTTCACTTAACATCAGTTCTGAGATTTGTCTCTTGCTGCGTGTCACAGTTCATTCAATTCATTTCACTGGTTGAAGGTATTTAATGGATAACCAACCTACTGTTTTTTTTAATCTTTCACATTGTTGATGGTTATATTCACTGCTTCATGTTTCTTTTTTTTTAATTTTTAAGTGTTTTTATTTATTTTTGAGACAGAGAGACAGAGCATGAGCAGGGGAGGGTCAGAGAGAGAGGGAGACACAGAATCGGAAACAGGCTCCAGGCTCTGAGCTGTCAGCACAGGGCCCAATGTGGGGCTCGAACTCACAGACAGTGAGATCATGACCTGAGCTGAAGTTGGACGCTCAACCGACTGAGCCACCCAGGCGCCCCGCTTCATGTTTCTTACTATTGTAAGCAGTAATACCATGACTGTTCTTTGCTCTCCCTGTATGCATCTGTAAGAGTTTCCTTAGTTCCAGGGTTTGTAATATTTTATGGACAATGTGTCCCTTTGCCAACTTTTTTAAAACTTTAACACACAATGACAACAATTTATCTGTGTCTGCGTATTAGTTGACTATTGACGATAGGGAATAGTGGAAAGCAAAACATCTGTGTGTATTAGCACTGTGAGGACACACAACTTTGCTGTCTGGGGGTGGAATGACTGCTAAGTATAGTTGCCTGCTAAGTATAGTATGATTGGGCAGCTACAGGTCATGAGAGTATCCATAGAGAGTAAGATGTAGCCACTTGAAACCTGACAGTGAGCCTCATAACTGTGTAATTTCAGAGTACTGATCAACACATGTGACATTTTAGGATATTTGCAATTCTTTTTTTTTTTTTTTGATATTTGCAATTCTAATGATACGTAGGGTACTGTGATTTCTTTTGTGTGTAAAGTCACAATTATTGTTAACCACATTGTGGCTACTCACCTGCATTGATAAATTGATAATGGAGGAAAATGCTGAACTTGGGTTAAAGATGAATTTTTTCAACCATCCATGTTCACGGATTCCTGAAATCTTAACAATGAGTCCCAAAGGACACTAGGCTAGGAATCCCTGCTCCAGGATGTGAATCTGGCAGTATAGTTGTTGGGTCATAGGGCATTTACCCATTTAACATCACAACAAAATGCCCAACAATTTTCCAATACAGGTGTATCAATATCCACTTCTGTCAGCCTTGGATAAGAATTTTCTTCACACCACATCCTGGCCAACACTTACAGTGTCTGATATTTCAACTTCTGCCAGTGTGGTGGCTGTAAAAAGGTAGTTGTTGTTTAAAAGGTAATATATTAGGGGCGCCTGGGTGGCGCAGTCGGTTAAGCGTCCCACTTCAGCCAGGTCACGATCTCGCGGTCCGTGAGTTCGAGCCCCGCGTCAGGCTCTGGGCTGATGGCTCAGAGCCTGGAGCCTGTTTCCGATTCTGTGTCTCCCTCTCTCTCTGCCCTTCCCCCGTTCATGCTCTGTCTCTCTCTGTCCCAAAAATAAATAAACATTGAAAAAAAATTAAATAAAAAAAATAAAAGGTAATATATTAACATGTTAAAAAATAAAAATATAAGGCATACATTAAGAAGTCTTGTTTCCATTCATGTACTTCTCCATTTTCACTGCTCTGCCCTCTGTAGGACACTTTCGGTGTTTCTTTGTGCAAATGCAAAGAAACACACAATAATCCATCACCTCCCCTTTTTCTGTTCAAAATTTAACAAACAAAAAAGTTTTTACTGAATATGTACAGGTGAAAATTTCATATCTATACCTAAAGAGTGTCTTTATTCTTAAAATTGCATAATATTTCATTATGTGAATGAATCACAGTTCATTTCTACCAACCTCTACAGATGGCATAAGATAACTTGTGGGGCAGGCCATTGCATAGAGGTAAACAATTTTTTTAGTATTAGTTGAAAAACAGACTAACAAATGAGAAATCTCGTAAAGAGAATGAATAGATTTTTCACACTTTTAAAGTTTTTCTTTAAGTTTTAATCTATTCCATGCAGTATTTTTAAAAAGTCAAAAAGTACCCAAAACATAAAAATAGCCAACCTGTTTTACTCCTCCTCATTCCTTAGTCTTTCTCTCCAGAGTCAATCACTTTTATTTTATTTGTGTTTCTTCTGGTGTTTATCTCTACATTTCTTTTTTAAAACTAGTTTTATTTCTTGTTTTCTTGTTTTCTTTCTTCCTTTCTTTCTTTCTTTCTTTCTTTCTTTCTTTCTTATTTTTTGAGAGACAGAGAGAGAGAGAGACAGAGAGAGAGAGCATGCATCAGGGGAGGGCCAGAGGGAGAGGGAGGGATACAATCTTAAGCAGACTGCATGCTCAGTGCAGAGCCCTACCCAGGGCTCTATCCCACAACTTAGAGATCATGACCTGAGCCAAAATCGAATTGGCCTCTCAGTGGACTGAGCCACCCAGATGCTCCTGTATCTCTACATTTCTAAATAGTAGGCCTTATGAAGGCAGAGACGATGATTTTATAATACACTGTTTTTCTTTCAGCACTAGTGAAAATTCCTAGCACATGGCAGACACCATTATGTGTTTATTGAATGATGGGATTTTGTTATTTCTTTATCTATCAAGTTATATATTATCCCTTGTTGTGGAAGATAAGGATACAGTACTGTCTTCACTCACCATCACACACCTCTGCTTTCTTCTCTCTTCCAGGTTGTTTTTTTTTTTTTTTTTAATTTCAGAAGTCTTTATTGAATTGATATTCTAGTTATTTAAGGATTATTACTGCGGAGGCAAATACAAAAACATTTCTTACATAGATTTTTGTACAAGCTAATTATGGTGTTTTTTCATTTGGTTACTTTTTTTTGTTTTCAAGTTTGTGTGTTTGTTTGGGGAGAGAATGAGTGTGCAGGAGCAGGGGAGGGACAGAGAGAGAGGGACAGAGAGAGAGAATCCAAACCAGCCTCTACACTGTCAGCATGGAGCCTGATGTGGGCCTGAGCCCATGAACCATAAGATTATGTCCTGAACCAAATCAAGAGTCAGACACTTAACCGACTGAGCCACCCAGGCACCCCATCATTTGGTTACTTTTCTGTGACACATTAGTAAACCTTCCCAAATAATGAATGAAAGAAAGAAAAGAGAGAAAAGAAAGGAAGGAGGGAAGGAAGGATGGAAGGAAGAAAAGAAAGAAAGAAAGAAAGAAAGAAAGAAAGAAAGAAAGAAAGAAAGGAGGGAGGAAGAAAGGAAGGAAAAGAAAATCCCTCTAAAGACTGTTTGGCACACAAACACATTAGGTTTTCTTTAAGTGCCAGTTATGTTCCTGGAGACACCTCCCCACCCCAGAATCCTTTGCTTTCTTCCTACAGTTCAAATGAATGGAACCTTACACCCGTCATCTTGAGACTTCCTTTTGTCTCTCTGTGATGGATTTCTTGTTTTCTGGAAACTATGTTTCTAGGTTAAAACCTAATTTTGGTGAATTGCATTTTCCAAAACTTCTGGGAAAAGATTTATGAGAATTGGAAATTATGAGAATTGATGTGCTTGCAGTTATCTATAATCCACCCTCCACCTGATTTATATTTTGGTGGGATATAGATTTCAGTTTAGAAATCATTCCTTTAGAATTTTGAAGTTCTCCCTTAATCCCTTTCTTTAATCCCTTGTATTCTACCTTTAAGCATTGGTTTTCTTTTTCTTTTTCTTTTTAACTTAACCGAATGTCCCCTCCCCCCGCCCACACACGCAAAGAAGAATGGTTAACTATGTTAACTGTGTGAGGGAATGAATTTGTAAATTAGGTTGATCTTAGTAGCATTCTACAATGTATTTACAGAAATATAAGCATTGTCCTTGAGAATACACATGACACTGGGATTCTTGATCATTTGTATGTGACTCTCTGCCATCTCAAAGACCATCTTTTCATTCTTGGAATAATTAAACTTTGCAGTGATTGGCCTTGGTATGAGTCTTTTTCATGAACTGTGCTGGGTACTCCATGAACCCATTCAACCTGGATAATTTCTCCTAATAGTGTTTCCTGGAGGATTTATTCAGTCTGGATGATTTTTCTTAATACTGTTTCTTGGAGAGTTCCTTCTTCTCAACACAATGTTAAGTACATTCACATTGCTGCACAACCGATCTTCAGATCTTACTTCATATTACAAAACTAAAACTCTATACCCATAAACAGTTTCTCATTCCCCCTTCTCTCAGTCCCTTAGAACCACCATTGTACTTTGTCTCTATGAATTTGACTACTCTAGGTGCCTTATATAAGGGGGGATCATACAGTATTTATATGCTTGTGACTGGCTTATGTCATTTAGTATAATGTTCCCACAGTCCTTCCCATGTTGTAGCAAGTGTCATTCATATGCGTGTGTATATATGTATATATGTAATAGTATATAATATGATGGAATAGTATATATACATATATATGTATATCACTTTGTTTATTCATTAAGCCAACAATGGACACTGGGTGCATGATGCTAATATGACCATAGGTATACAAATATCTCCTTGAGATACTGCTTTTAATTCTGTTGGGTTTTTATCCAAACGAGGACTTGTTGAGTCACATATTAAATCAACTTTTATTTTTCAGGAGCTGCAATACTGTTTTTCATTTTATATTCTCACTAGGAGTGCACAGGACTTCCAGTTTCCCCACGTCCTCACCAACACCCATGCCTGTTTATTTATTTATTTATTTTATAACAGTAGCTATCATAATGGGTATGAGGTTGAATCTCATTATACTTTTGATTTGCATTTCCCTAATGATTAGTGATGTTGAGTGTCTTTTCATGTGCTTGTTGGTCATTTGTTTATCTTACTTGGGTAAATATCTACTTAAGTCCCTTGCCCATTTTTAAATTAATTCATTTGTTTTCTGTTGTTCTTTACATAAGTTCTTTATATATTCTTGATGCTACCCTTTTCTCGGATGCATCATTTGCAGAATTTTTCTCCCATTCTGTAGGTTGCACTGTATTGATTATGTCCTTTGATGGACAGAATTTTTTTATTTTGATGTAGTATGTATTTTTACATTTGTTATTGTTGTGTAGTATCACAACCAAGACATCACTGCAAAATCCAATGTCATGAAGCTTTCCCCCTAGGTCTTCTTCTAAAAGATTTATAGCTTTAATCTCTTTGTCTTTTGTGTCGACTTTGTCATCGAAACTTTCTGTTGAATTTATTCTACTTTCTTATTTTCAGTTTCTAAGAGCTCTCATTCTTGATTGTATTTTTAAAAAATTTTTTTAAACATTTATTTATTTTTGAGAGACAGAGCACAAGTGGGGAGGGGCAGAGAGAAAGAAGGAGACAGAATCCGAAGCAGGCTCCAGGCTCTGAGCCTGACGTGGGCTGGAACTCACAAACCGTGAGATCATGACCTGAGCTGAGGTTGGAAGCTCAACCAACTGAGCCACCCAGGCTCCCCTCTTGATTGTATTTTTGGAGACATTTCTTATTTGATAGATGGATATTCTCTTATCTGTCTAATATTACCAATTTCAAAAATATATCCTATATAGTTGTTTCTGTTTTCTCTTAATCTTTCCACCCACACCCTTTAGTTTCTTTCTTTGATATAAGACTCCTTCCTTAATTGTCTGGTGATACTCTGCTGCATATACGTGTCTAAAGAATTTATGACATTAAAAAGCTGCTGATTGGAAGTGGCTTTACAGAATGGCTAGAGCTTGTCAGCTGGTAGGGTAATTAATTTAGGATAATTGGGGGTAAGTGAGGTTCATTTGGGACTGGGATTAGCTCCAAATGTAGATCTTGGGGTTTTCCCCTGGCTCTGGTCAGTTTCTCCAGTTTAGAGTCCTCTAATCTCCCTCCTGGGGTGGACTGGGTCAAAGGCGTTGGTATACACTGACCCATAAGTGTTATTGAACCAAGCAGCACAGAGGAGCTGAGAGTTCAAAGTTCAGCATGTGGACTTTCACTTAATTCCTCTCCTCTTTGTATAGTAGCTTCTCCTGTTTCCCACGGTACCTGCGAACCCAGATCCGGAGATTTCTCATTTAATTTTTCCACGTGAAGCCATTTCCAGAGTTCTGTTGAGGCAGAAGAAAGCTAGATGCTAATGTTGAAAGGATTTAGGGCAAAGTGGGGATTTGTTCTGTTCCTTAAATAGACATTTAACCCCTTCCTGTGTTTTGATATGAGCCCATATCTCATTCTCTGCGTCTCAGAGGACTGCTAATTGTTTCAGGGGCTCTAAGGCATGGATGGGCTTGCTTCTTGGATAAGGATAAGGATAAGGATAAGGATAAGGATAAGGATAAGGATAAGGATAAGGATAAGGATATTATTGTTTTAATTTAACTTTTATTATAAGGTTCGATTATTTAAGAAACTCACATATTCTTTGTTTTAATGTCACAAACTTAAACCCTCAGCCAATTATTTAATTAAATTCACATCTTTGAATTTTAAGGTTGAAAACAAAGTTTCTGCTTTGCCATGTTTTAGTAACTATTGCAGAAATCTGTTTCTTTAATATTTAAAGACAGTATTAACTCTTTTAAAAGCATTGGTGCTTTAGATCACTAACATGTTTTGTTGAATTTAAAAATGGTTTCTTAATGTGTTCCTTTCAATTCACAGGGACACATTACTTCACAAGTTATACCTGGAAAAGGTAAATTCATAAACTTCTCATGACTTTGAAAAACATCAAAGCACAAAGGGATCTCTGTTTCTTGACAGCTCTTAACTTCCCCTTTTCCTCAGCAGTGTGTCTCCAATGTCTCCTCTGATGTGTTGAGTCTAATCTACTCTGGGCTAGAAAACCCTGATAATCTCACTGGTTAAATTCACACTTAAAGTCAAAATAAAAGATGATCTGATTAAGGGCCCACGAGTACAGTTCATGTGTTTTAATGCAGGCATGTGATGATCAAAGTGCTGAAACCGTTGCCAATTCCTCAGTTTCTAAATGAAGACTTGGCCAATCCTCACATCCAAAAAAGCATTATGTGGCACGTGCATATGTAACATTTTGAGTCAAGAAGTCTACAAGAACTTTGTGACATTACTTAATAGACATAAAACAAGATACAGAAATGACAAACTGTGAGGTGCCATTAAATGGCTCACTGAAGCACGTTTATTGCAATGGCTTTCTCAGGTTGTCCTTTCTTCTGTTGCGTGAGCCTTATAGGAACATGTCTGCCTATAGTCGATTTTAAATACACTAGCTAATTTTAAACAAACTAGCTAATAACTGTATAATCTGTGAAACTGTTATAACTTTATAATCTGTGAAAAATGTGCATACGACTTTATGAAAGTGATTTCCAAAGTTCTTAACACTCTGCTATGTGTATGAGTTAGAATTAGATTCCCGAGTGTATGAAAATGTGTCTCTGCATGAACATCCCCAAATCTGAGGCTTGCTGTAAATGATTGTCTCAGGAAATGGATTTTTTCTTTCAAAAATAGACTTCAATATGCAAACTCCCTCTATAACTTTCCATACCTCAATAGCTTAATATTTAACAACATAGGTGCAACTGACATGTTTGTCTTCTGCTATGCACAGAAGAGCTAACAGAACTTGGATTAAATGACACAGCTCATCAAGGTGAAGGACTTAGTTTGGAAAGAGATTTAGTCAGCCAGACGACAGCAACACAGGAAAAATCACAGGAGGACCTCCCAACAATAAATAATAGCGTTTCTAAAGAAATATGGTTAGATTTTGAAGACTTCTGTGTATGCTTTCAGTAAGTATGAACTTTTTGTGTGTATTAAATGTGGTGGATATATAAGCCATTAATTTTTAGCTATCATTTAAAGGGATTAAACCAATATTACTCTGGCATTGATATAATAGCAAGAGAAACTGTTAGAAAGAAAGATCGATGAGTTGACTATCCACATAGAACATCAATAGCCGAAACTCAGGCCAGTTTCAGGCCATCCTCAGAGACTTACTTATTGATTAAGATGAAGACTGTTTATTCACTAAGAGAGATCATTTGTGTCCCTTTAAGACAACTAATTCAATACAGTTGTTATGATTTTTTTCTCAGCTTTATTGACGTATGATTGGTAAATAAAATTTTAAGAGATTTAAAATGTACATGGTGATGAATTGATATAAATACACATTGTGAAAGACTCTTCCCTTTGAGTTAACACATCCAACACCTCACACATTTACCAATTTGGGGGGACAGGGTGGGAACATTGAAGTTCTACTCTCTTAGCAAATTTCAGTAACACAATCCAGTATTATCAAGTTTAGTCACCCTATGGGATGCCTGCGTGGCTCGTATCGGGCTCTGTGCAGGCAGTATAGAGCCTGCTTGGGATTCTCTCTCTCCCCTTCTCTGTGTCCCTTCCCCACTTGTGCTGTCTCTGTCTCTCTCAAAATAAAGAAATAGAAGCTTAAGATTTTTTTTTTTTTTAAGTTTAGTCACCATATTATACATTAGATCCTCGGACCTTATTCATCTTATAAGTGAATGTTTGTATCCATTTACCAACCTCTTCCTATTTTCTACACCCACCCCTGTAATTATTTGATCCTACGATCCTAACGTGTTGTACTAGTCTGTTGCATATGATGGCATTAACCTGTTATAAATAATGTTTTCCAGGAATATATATATTTTTCACAAACCAAGTTCATATTGCCTTAACTTTCAAAAAACAGAATTCAAGGTAAATGTATTTTTATCTCCTTTCCTTCTCATATGTAAGTTTGTGATTAAATCATGCTAGTGAGAAACACCTTCAAATCTATCAAGCATTTCTAAAATTATGATTATATTAACAAAATCAGTTCTTAGGGTCTTCTACTAATCTCTTATCCAGACAATAAGCAAAATTCTGCTACTCGTGTCTCCAAGTATGAGTCATCTGATTATGTTCAGTCCTGAGCTGTGTTATTATGTGAATTCACATTAAAAGTGCTTGATTTGCGAATAAATGAATCACAAATAAATTCGCTATATTTGATTTATATTGTTTATTGAAATACATGCTATTCCTACAACAAAAGCACATTTTTACTATCATTTCTGCTGTTTTTGCCCATGTTCTTCCCTCTACCTCGAGTTCATTCTCCATCTTTATTGCCTTCATCAGGCTAATGCTAGAAGTCTTTCAGAACAGCGTGAATGTCCTTGACCCTGTGAGACCTCCTTCCCTGGCCACAGAGTCTAAGTCAAGTACCCTGACTGCATGCACTCTGTGTAACCTATGCTTACCCTTCTCCATCCCAACTGCCTGATTGTTTTTCTCTGTGGCCCTCCACCTACCCACCCATTTGATGTCAACATCTTAAGGAGAAAGACTCTGTCCTTTTGTTTACTATTATAATATTGGTCCTAGCATGAGGTAGGAACTCAACAAAAAAAATTATTGAATGAATTAATTAACAAATCTCACATGGAGTGGAATTTTGGGGAAAACTATGAAGCATATTCTGGGAAACTAAATTTAACTGAAACTCTTATGTTGCTTGTATGGGGCCGTTCAATCCCCCTGCAATAATGCCACATCTCCAGGAGCGGTACACACAGTTGGGGGAAGAAAGAAGTCTTGGAGATGACTTCTATCATTGCATTTGTACTAGATGAGAATGCCAGCAGAGAAAACCTTTTTTAGCATTTTTCAGGAGGTGCTTTGCAGCTGGTTGTCTGCTCTGAAAGCAAGAATCAAGTCTGTGGTGGTGCCTGTGGGGGAAGGTCGTGGGAGAACTGGTCAACCTAGCTCTGGAGTTTATCTATGAAAATACCCAGAAGAATGCTTTGACTTTATGAAAATAACATAACTGCTGATTGGGAATAAGTGGCCCCAGAGATGTGAGAATAACATACAGTTTACAGGCACTTCGCTGTATCTCCATATTCACTGTTGGCAATAATAAAATGAAAGTCATTGATAGGTGGCTACTCTGTTGCCGGCCCTGAACTAGGTTTTTTATTGCATTAGCTCCCCATAGCAAACCCTATGAAAGGATTATTATTATCATCATTTTTCAGGTAAGGAAACTGAGGCAGGTTAAGGCTGAGTAAATTGCCCAAGACCACCACACTGGTAAGTGGCACAAGCATCATGAGAATAAGGTTTGCCTGATGTGAAGCCTGGGACTTTGTCACGAGTACGCCTCTCTCGCAAAGTACACCAGGTTGGTGGCCTGGAGCCAGACTGCCTGGCTTCGAATCCAGGTTTCATTGGAGTGAGACCCTGACTAAGTTAAGTCCACTTTGCCTCAGTTTTCTTTCCTCTAAAATGATTGCAGTAAGAGCCCATTATCCTAGCATTGGGAAAATAATTGAGAGGATGTATGTAAAACACTTAGAAGAATGCCTACTAAAGGCAAGTGTAAGCAATGTTGCTGTCACTCTTGTCACTAAAGGCACTTTGGTTACGAGTTTTTGTTATACACCACCCTCCTAGGACACATGTGTATCTGTGCAGTAAAATGGCCAACTGATTTTACAAACTGGTGGTAAATATAGATTTTTTTCTCCCTTCCCAAGTCCCAGCTGGGCAAAATAAGATGATAGCAGTTCCTACGAGTCCCTTTAGTCCCCCGATTTGTTGTTTACATCAATGATATGAAAAAACAACAGCTTTTTCTTGGAGGGCATTGGAATTCAAACTTAACAGCCATTAGGATGGCATGGGAGGACGGATTGGTTGTGGGCTCAGGCCAGGCATTCCTGATTTTAGTGGCCATGGGTGATTTTAGTGGCTGAGCCTGAGGCCTCTCCCAGCACATTCCATGGATGTCCCATCAGTGCTCAGTGTGTAGGTGGGATAGGTGCTCCCAAGGTGCCCGGTGCTGACACCAGTGCAGAGTTCCTCTGGGTGGCCTCCATGCCCATCCTGTCCCCAAATTCGCAGGCCCTCAAAAATGACAGCAAATGAGCTCTTTGCAGGAGCTCTTCCTCTGGCACGCACACTGGGCTGGCAAATCCAAGCTTCTTTCATGATTTTGGATAGTGAATATTTGAAACAACTGTCTTTATTGCCAACATGTTGCAGCTAAAAGGAAACAAACAAAACAGATGTCAAATGCTTACTATTGAAAGATACTGAGGGAAACAATCTTTTAAAACCTAGTTACACTGTATCAAGCGTTTCCAGAAATGCTTGTCATTCAATTAAGTAATAAGCCTGCAGTTTTTACAGTATCACTAGAGGTTTTTCTTTCATATTTTAATTGTTTTCATATTGTAAAATACTATGAAAGCTTTTAATGTATAATGACATTAAGTTAATTTAACACACTTACCATATACCATCAATCAAAATTATGTGGAAGCACCAAGAATTTGAGAGGCAATAAAAGTGCTACAGTCTCAAAGACCAACCTTGGAGTTGGTAAATAGATAGACCTACCTTTGAATTTCAGCTTTGAACTTGCAAGATCTGTGACGTTTGGAAAGCTACTTACTCTCTTTGTGTTTCAGTTTCTTCATCCATGATTATGGATATTAATAGTGCCCCTATAGGATGGATTGAGATCATGTGCATGTAACCCTTCCGTGGCTGTCCTTTAAGGGAAGTTCTGGTTTTACTCAGTACTCTCTTGCATCATCAAAGCGAAAATCCAGTCTGGTTCATTAGTGTGCGTTGGCTTTATTTCTAGAGATCTTGTAAATAAAAGGAAGAAAGGGTTTATATCACATACCATCCTATAAAATACCTTGATACATCCCCATTAGACATTTCCATTCTTTGCCACAGTTACTTTGTGTCCTGTCTATTTATCAGAGATCTGTATTTTCTGAGTATTGCCCAGCCTCAAGCCCAGTCTCCTCCATTTGTTATTTCTGAAACAAGCATATCCCTTTTCTTCACTCGTGGAGAGGAGCTTTGACTCTCTCTGATAGGGAGCCAAACTCACACAGGTCCTATAGACCCAGGTTCTATAGACTATTGCCAGCATTTACTCAGTGTGATTTTCTTCCATCATTAAAGCTGTAAAGTACTTACTGTGGTGTCTAGAGCACAGTAGGTTCTCTATAAATGTTAGGTAGAATTATTAGAAGTGTGAAATACGGCATTAGTTGACTAATATTAAATTCAATGATTTGTCTGATTTCTCGCAGTTCTCAGATGAACGCGTGTCCTACTATCTGTTTGTGGATAGTCTGAAACCCATTGAACTGCTGGTTTGCTTTTCTGCACTGGTACGATGGGGAGAATCTGGAGGTAAGAGGGCTTTGAGAAAATTATAGTCTTAAATCCCAGCTCACTTTCATTCAGTCCAGGGGAAATACAAGATTTTGGGGCTCTGGATGAAGGAAACTATTTCCTCTCCAGAGTCTGCAAGAGAGTCACCCTCACACCGCCTCCTAGGATGGTCTTCCTCCTCAGACGTCATGGGTTATGCTCACTCTTACCACCTGCTCCTCTCCTTGTTGCGGTCACATGTTCACCTCTTCAGCATGACTAGTCACTCTGTTTTTCTTTCCACCTTTGCATGTCACCATTCTTGAGTCTTTCAAGATCTGTTGAAAAACATGCACTCTTCCTTTGATTTGACAATTCTGAAGATCTTTTCCTCCATCCCACCCTGGCCTTTGTTTTCATGATTACACTTTAGAACTTACCTGCCAGTAACTATATCATCTCAAGCATCCCCATTTCAAGCTCTGACTACACACTCTGACTCTCCAGTCCACTTTCTCTAGAACCCTTGCTTCTACAATCCTTTGACTCCACTGGGACTGCCATCCATTGACCCTCCCACTTTTCCCTATTCGTCTGTCTCCTCGTGTCCTTATTTCTCTCATCCCCCAGTTTCCATGGCCTGTTGTTGTAATTGTAGCCTTGGACATACCTCAGCGTGATTGCTCATCTTTACCCCCTCAACTTACTGTCTTGGCAAAATCCCAATACTGGTTGAATTCAGCCAATGAGCTCTGTATCTTACGTGTGGTGCATCAGAGCACTGATGAATGTGCACCGATTGGATGTGACTGGAGAAAAAATAACCCTATCAGCTAGCCCCACTTTCAACTGAGGACCACAGATTTCAAAATGGCCTCCTAAACACTGCCAACGCTTCCCTGGTTCATGCATTCCTCACTCTCCTCCTCCTGGACGACTATCTCAAACCTTCAGATCTTCTAACAGCTGCTCTCATCCTTGTGTATTTTCAGCTGATGACCTTGCTGCTATTTTCACTGGAGAGAGAGAAAAAGTCAGGAATGACCCACTTCATCTTTCCCATAATGAGTTCTCCCCAGTTCTAGTCACCTTCCCTCCTGCTCATGGATGGACTGTTCTTGCTTTTGTCTGAAGCCAGCTCTTTGCACATGTGCATATATGCACAAAACATCATTCTTCAATTCTTTGTCCTGTTTGTTAAAGTTAAATCTGTTTATTTCAAAACAGATTAAGAAACAGCATCCCCCCCCCCCACCATCAATCTCATTACCTATGAGGTTTTTAAAAATATTTATTTATTTACTTTTGAGAGAAAGAGAGAGAGAGCAGAGGAGGGGCAGAGAGAGGGGGAAGGAGAAAATCCCAGGCAGGCCCCACATGGGGCTCAATCTCACGAACTGTGAGATCATGACCTGAGCATAAATCAAGAGTTGGACGCTTAACCAACTGAGCCACCCAGGTGCCCCAACTATGGTTTGTTTTTAATTGTGCCTGTAGTTTTATTTTCAAGATAAATTTGGCTAAGCAGATCACACTTTCCATTTTAAGGAAAATATGCATAATTGAAAGTTTTCCTGATTTTGATGAATAAAATTCAAAATACTACCTCCTATCTCAAATGAATAAATGTTTTTACTGGATTACCAAGATCAATCCTACTAATTCTATGTAATCCATGAAAAGCTATGGCTTTTATAGAAAAATAAAAGCCTAAACAGCAAAATCAAAGCATCTCTAATTCAAATTTATAATACCTGACACTATGGAGGTTCAATAAAAATTTGCTGAATGCTGGATATTAAATGTCCTACCAACTTTGATGGCAGGCCTATGATTTTCTACCCAGGTATACCCAGCGGTCAGAACAGGGTCTAGTGTTAGTGTGTATCAGTGGGCAATAAATACTTTTTTTTTTTTTTTCAACGTTTATTTATTTTTGGGACAGAGAGAGACAGAGCATGAACGGGGGAGGGGCAGAGAGAGAGGGAGACACAGAATCGGAAACAGGCTCCAGGCTCTGAGCCATCAGCCCAGAGCCTGACGCGGGGCTCGAACTCCCGGACCGCGAGATCGTGACCTGGCTGAAGTCGGACGCTTAACCGACTGCGCCACCCAGGCATCCCAGTGGGCAATAAATACTTGTTGAATATTTACAAACTTTATTGGTATAAGCTTAGTATATATATTAAGTAAGAGCTCCTAAGCCATACCATGTCCTAAAACATTGAAATTCTATGTGTGTAGAGGTGTTTCAAGTCATGTTGTGCTCTTATATCCTCAGTTTGAGTATTATCGGGAAATAGGGTAAAAATATAGGGTAATATAAGTTCTGGAGATGTAATATACAGTAGGGTGACTATAGGTAATGATACTGTATTATATATTTGAAAGTTGCTAAGAGAGAATCTTAAAGGTTCTCATTACAAGAAAAAAAAAACTGTAATTGTGTGGGGTAATGGATGTTAACTAAATTTTCATGGTAACCATTTCACAATATATACATGTATCAAATCATTATGCTGTACATCTAAAACTAATACAATGTTGTGTGTCAAGTTTGTTTCAATTAATTAAATTAAATTAAATTAAATTAATTTTATTAATTTAAGAAGTGTTTTGGCCTTAGCTACCCATGAAGAATGCATGCCTGATATTCTTTATTCATTTTCAGAGGAACACTAAATGCTAAAATTAAATTTTTGTTACTGATTTGCTATTTCTACACACAATTAAAGCTAAGAATCCAAAGTAAAAACATAAGCAGTAGGATATTTAGACTTTGCTTGGCCACTATTTTAGGATAACCTCTTAATTTCCCAGATATGTTTCCCCCACCCTTTAAAATTGCACCTAGAGGGATATTGTGATTTCTGCCACAGATAATAAGGTAATCAAAGTGATGGGGATGATTCTGAGGAGGAAGATGGGACGGAGAGGAAAACCTGAATCCCACTTCATATTATTTCCAGTAATTATCTCCCCAGAGTAATTTCTCTGGGTTTTATGAATATTTTCAGAACACCTCTAATTCCTGATATTGTTAGTGTCATTACTAGGGTCGTGAAGTGAAGGCCAGCTATACTCTCACAGTCAAATTTTCATATTTTTCCCTTCCCTAGCTTTAACAAAAGACAGCCCCCACGTAGGGCCTGGACTGCTTACAGCGGAATCCCTTTCCTGGAAATCTCTGAAGCCACGAGATCTTGTTTTGAAGATTCATACGTATGCCACCAAGGCTGCGGTGGTCCGGCTGCCTGTTGGGTATGGAGTAACTTCCTTTTTCCCACATGAAGAACTTTTTGAAGCCTTGTAAGCTACTGGCTACCTGATAATTAAACAATATGGGATATAGGATATGGTTTCTGAAAGTGATTTCGTATGAAACAGATCTATCATTATGATTCTTGCGAAAAATAACTCCACGAGCACATATATTAAAGAAATGCTGTTCACCGAATCTCCATTTGGAAGACCCATAATTGTCAAAGATTAACAATTTCTTTAGTAAAGAATAGGGTTTAAATCAGCATTTCTTAAAATCAATGCATCAAACAATGCTTTTTGTTTTCTTCAGAATCTTACATGCCTTGGCAAGAACCACGATTTTATTTAAAAACAGACTTTTTCCCCTACCAGACTATAGTTTTACCTTGTGTTTAATATTACCTATAGCTTTATTTTTAATTAAAATAAACTTGGCTCAGCAGATTATATTTTCCATTTTAAATAAAATATGCATAATCAAAAAGTTTTCTTGATTTTGATGAATAAAATTCAAAATATTACCTCATATTTCAGATGAAATGAATATTTGTACTGTATTTCCTAAGATCAATCATGTTAATTCTATGTGATCAATGAAAAGTGATGGCCCTTATGAAAAAAAGCAAAGCCTAAACAGGAAAATCAAATGCTAACATAATATATGGCAAGCATCCAATCTTCCTAGGAAATAATAAATTTTAAAACTTCAATATTTCTCACATCCTACCCTGAAAACCCTGGCATAGAGAGGTTCTCCCAGAAGTCATTACTCTGAGTGCTAATCCATTAAGACAACCAAGAACAGGAAATTAATAAAGAACCTCCTTATATATATCTGGGTGTTTCCCTGCAGGGCCTAACCTATCAACATGTATGTTTTGAACACACTCTAAGTGCTCAACAATGGGGGGAATGAGTGTCCCTGCTCTCGGTGACACCGCAACCCTGGTAGGAAAGACACAAACAACACACATAAAATTATGCATCTGTGGGAAAGTGACTATGAAATCAACAAAGCCCTAGACCACTGTGAATTATTCTTGTCAGTGAAAAATCAGGAGTCGCTTGCACTGGGACTGCAGCGTATGGGAGATTCCTCCAGCATGCGCAAGTTCCTCATTTAGCGTAACTATGTTTTATGTGACTAATGAAACATAGATTCCATGATCTCTGATGGTTCTTTCAGAGTGAATAGCCAAAAGTCTTTATCCCACCAGAGTTAAAGAATTCTACTCTCAGTAATGTGTGACTTCATTTGAGCACAAGCTGTCATCAAACAACCATCAGAGTCAAGGACTACAACGGGAACCCCTGGGTCCTCATATATTGTCTGTTCTCTTTAGGAGACATATGCTTCTCTTCGCCGCATACTCCCCCGTGGGGCATTCCATACACATCTGCAGCATGGTGACTTTTGTCATTGGGGACGAAGATGCCGTGCTACCCAACTTTGAGCCGGTAAACTTTAAGCAGTTGTGATTTTTTTGGTGCCTTATTTTCAAAGATTTTGAACTAAATCATAGGCCTATTTTTTGTAATTCAACTTACCCATGTTTTACCTTTTAAAACTGTTAAGTATATTCTGCAAGAAATTCTCCAAAATGACACGTACAATAAATAGCCTACACTCTGCAGGAATGCAAAATAATTTTAGTTTTTCTCCGACAGCTGCATTCACTTCTGCTCTGTGGAATCCCCTTTCACCTCTGTTAACATCTCAGGTAGATCCCATAGCACACCGGTCCTTCGGAATGTATAGAGGATCAGTGCAGTCCTTTCCACTACAGCTTGAAATTCTGGTATCATTGACTCCTTTTACCCCTTCCTCAGCCTAAGAGATTTGGAGCATTTGTCTCTGGGATTCAGGGTAAGAGGATCCATGGAAAGTCCTGTCACTCTTCTTCATCTCCTCTTTTCTTGGCCTCTTCTTAGTTTCTCTTACACCGCTGTTCTGACGGTGTCTGAAAGAAGAAACGAGGTAAATGCAACCGGCCACTCCCCTGAGGTCCTGTCTCAGTTTTAGATGTCCTCTAAAAGGCATCCCATTTAGATATGTGGGCCTCTGCTTTGGGGGGACCAATTTGCATGGGGCATTCTCACTGCATAATTCAGTTTTACACCCTCCCCCCATCCCATCTCCATGTAGCACAGCCTCTTATTAGGGAGGCGAGATCCTCTCAGCCAGTCGATAACTCTCTCGGCCAAGGTAGCATCATGATGATTCAGAAGCAGCTCTTTTGTGCTAATGTTGCTGTGGCCCAGACAGGCTCAGTCACGGATTCTTGCCTCTCTAGGCAGAGATTGTGCAGGATTCCCCCGACGGCCTCCTCTCTGCTGTGCTGTCTCTCTCCAGTCCTCTCCCTCCTGCGCAGAAGAAAGATCAGCAAGCTCACCTTATAAGTACATGTCTCTTTATCCCTTAATCACATTTATCTTGCTTTTTTAAATTATTTTTTTCATCTTTGTTTTCTTTTCTTAAAAAACAATTCTGCTTTAGGTAGTATGAATTATCCAGTCTGTTTTTTTTTTTTTTTTTTTCTTTAGGTGACTGAACTTCGTAGGTGTCTAGTTATTTTGATCTGTGAACTCATCTTTCCCTGGGGTTATAAATTCCTCCATCTTGTAAAACCTACTGGGGCTTAAAGTCAGGCCCTATTATTCTTCAGTTTGAATGAGGAAGCAAGAAGTGATAGACCAGTCCAAGAGCAGAAAGATTCAAGCTGCTCAGAGCCGTATGTGATCACTCCCAGTGCTGCCTCTTGACCAGACAACTTTTCTGGTCCTGGCTTCACCTAAGGGGGAAATACCATTGAGAAGAGGCTTTCTGTAGGCTTTGGGAGGTTGGGGAGAAGGTAATAGGATAGTAAATGCGTTAATGGGGCAAGTTGGTTGTGTCTGTCTTCATCAGTTCGCCCCAAGCAGCGAATTGGTACTGTCCAGGTATAGCTTCAGGGCCATTCCTCAAAACTTCTGCAGGGAACCAAGGGGCACGATGGCAGCATGGTGCTCCCTAGGAAAGGGGGCAAAAGTAGACCTCACAAGTTTTTGTTCCCACTTCACCCCCTCCGTGCTGTCTCAAAGCACCCTCTACTCTGGGCAGCTCCTCCCCTACCCACCAACTACCCACCACATACCAATCAAGATGATCTGCAAACGCCTTAGGTTTCTCTTTCTCTCTCTCTCTCTCCCCCCCATTCCCCACTCTTTGGTTTTGACCTACAGTTTTGCAATTTGACATCCAGTTCCTTTTTTTTTTTTTTTTCACCAGCTTTATTGAGGCAAAACAGTCAAGCAAAATTATAAGTTATATAAACTCTACATGCTGGTGATTTTGTATACATAAATATTGTGAAAGGATCCCCATCATCTAGTTAATTAACACAACCATCACCTCACCTCACGTACTTATCTTTTTGTGTGTGTGTGTGACAACATTCAAGTTTTATTAACAAATATCAATTCTGTAACACAGTGCTATCAACTGTAGTCACTATGGTTTACATTTAGATAGATCTTCAGACCTTGTTCATATTATAATTGAAGGTGTGCACCCTTTTTCTAATCTCTCCCAGCTTACCCCCTTATCTTTTTAATCTTCATCACTATCTCCCTGAACTCTTCTCTGCCCATTGGTTCTCCAAACCCACACAATTTTGTCGAACTAATTCCTAGACACCCTTCAGACCTAAATATGGGTATTAATACCATGGAGAAATGTCCCCTGGCTCCCAATGTGAGGTAGGTGTTATTCCTATGTGTTCCCACTACAGCAGGAATCATATCCCTTGTTTTATATCTTTGAGATCACAGCCCCTAGCAAAATGCCTTGAGCAAGTAAGCCCTTCACAAATAACTGTTGAATCAACCATAGAGAAGAGGTTTAATATATTAACAGAAACTAAATTTTTGTAAGCTTAATTACACTTAAGTAAAAAAACAAAAACAAAAACAAAAACAAAAAAAGTGAGGCTGGCTGCTTTGCTTTCCCTTCACAGGAGAGCTACCGATTCACAGAGCAGTCTCTAACAATTTTGAAAGCTGTTGGAAATGTGATTGCTAGTTTCAAAGATAAGGCTAAACTTCCTGTGGCTCTGAAGGATTTACAAACAGCTCACTACCCTATTCCCCTCCACAATAAAGAACTAACAGCACAACACTTCAGGGTAAGTATGTTCAAGTTATGATGTTCCTAGAAGGATACTTTCTGTTTGAAAAAGATATATCTTATATTAGGTGATCCTCCAAATTTAGCCTTTAAAAAGATTTACATGTATTTCAAAGAGGAAGAGAGAGAACTTGCAAGTTTTCTAAAGTGGTGTCTAAGAAAAAGGGAGGGAAAGAGTCTCTTCCTTTATTTTCCATAGAGAGAATTAAGCCTGCTTTTGTTATTTGTATTTGCCCTTATGGTACCTTGTATTCTATCTGGGCAACTCTACTTGGGACACAACATTCCCAATGGAGAACTGCTCACCTGGGGCATGGGTAACCTACAAGACATACCTGCTGTGATTTACTCTTGAACCAGTATGATTGCCTCCCTTCAGTGAACTCTGTCATCCACTCTTGAAGGTGATGGCTCTAAATGGCTTAAAGTGGTATCCACAAGCTCTAAAAATAAGCAAATGATTAAATCATCATATGACAAGAAACCTATGGTCTCCACTGCTACAGTCAGCCCTAAGGCTGTAGTTGGTATGCAACATCTCTCTCCTCTACCACTCATTCTAGATTTCCCATTCTTCCAGCCAAAGCCTCAGCTGTTCTAGTTGCCTGGTAGGTAACCTAGACCTTCAATCCTTGTGGGTACAGGACCTTGATTGCCTTACTCTTTTCAGGCTGTGACTAATCATTCACTGTGGAAGCACCAAGATGTATCACGACAGGGATGCCTGGGTGGCTTAGTCATTTAAAGCGGCCAACTTCGTCTCAGGTCGTGATCTCATGGTTCATGAGTTGGAGCCCTGCATCAGACTCTGTGCTGACAGCTCAGAGCCTGAGCCTGGAGCCTCTCTCTCTGCCCCTCCCCAGCTGACACTCCATCTCTCAAAAATGAGTACACATTAAAAAATTTAAAAAAAAGTATCAAGACAAATTCAGACATAATTCTTCCTGTCCTCATTATGCAGCAGAAACCCTAGTACTTCATGACAATCAGGGTAAATTCTTCCTCCACCCCATTATATTAGTTCCTTTTCCCCTATTTGTATATCAAGATGAGGAGCACAAAGCAAGAAAGCGTGTATCATAATTTAGGTTTATTGCAAATCATACCATGTTCCCTGATGGAAACATTCCCTGCCATCCATCCTTCGGAATTAGGTTCTCCAATTTAGCAAACTACCTGTTGGGACAGAGAACATTAATAATTGCAAATGGGCCACTGGAAATAATGGTGAGAGAGGCCAATCCTACTTCCAATTTTGAATCCCAGGCCTGCACATGTTAGCTTTTACAGATATATCACTATGTCAGTCTTTGGTCCTGCTCATCTATACCGTGCCCTGGAGGTTACTGTGTCAGTTCTGCAAGGTATCATCTCCAGGCTGGATTCTTAGCTGAGGCTTTTATATGCCATTCCACTTTACCAGGAATCTTATCCACTCTTCCTATGGTATATATTAGGGCATTGAGTCCCAGACATTTCTCAGTGGTTAACTCTTCTCTGTAAAATGCGACCCTTGGTCCAAGGGGATGTTAGGCTGGATCCAATGCTTGTAAATCAGATTTTCTGTAATTTCCCTTGGTTAATGGTGCTGACAGAGGCACCAAGGAGAGACAAAGCAAACTCATCATTGAAGTAGGTGTCAATTCTAGTAAGGACAATCACTACCCTTTACAGAAGCCCACTGGAATAAACTTGCCACCAAGTGGCTGACTGGTAACCCCAGAGGATGATATCACATTAAAGTTTCTGCTACCAGCAGGTTAGACAGCTAAGCATGGGTGAAAGAGAGCTCAAACTATTGGCACCATTCATAGTTCCTGTCCCTGCCATCAATATTACTCATTCATGAGCCTGTTGTTGCTAGGTCAGATCTGATATGTAAGGAAACTTTGTGCATGCGTCATTTACACATCTTGATAATGAAACATTTTTATATTTAAAAAAAACATTTTTTTCTTTTTAATGTGTATTTATTTTTGAGAGAGAGACAGAGCACGAGTGGAGGAGGGGCAGAGAGAGAGGGAGACACAGAATCCGAAGCAGGCTCCAGGCTCTGAGCTGTCAGCACAGAGCCCATCACGGGGCTCGAACTCATGAACCGTGAGATCATGATATTACATAGTTAATGTGACATTGTTTTCAAAGAGCCATGTCCCATAAATGAATAGATTCCAAATTTATCTACCATAAACAATTCCAGGTAGATCAGGTGCAGCATTCTGTAAGTGTCCCATAGATAAGGACTCTCTCACTAGAAAATAATATTAGTGTATTACTTGAGAGGTCTTTCATTAGCATGTTGACGATAGAAACGGGCCAGGTCATCTGTATTTCTGTGGGATGCTCACATCTCCTACAGTTCCTTCTCTTTCTTTAGATCCCTATCAAAGTTTATGGCCTTCTAAGCCCTCAGTACATGCAATGGGATAATATTCCCCAAAGCAGAATGTTCTAGCACCAACTCCAGAGAGGACCATCAAGTACTGGCCTCTTTCTTCATTGCAGTTTCTTATCCTTTGCCTTACTGGGGATGTCTCAGGAAGTCTCATCCTCTGGATCCCTAAAATCTCCACTGATGTAGTGGATCCGTGAATTTGTGCAGTGTTTATTCCCCACTCTCTAGCATGCCTGTGTCTTAATCAGGAAGTCACAATAATGGCCCCTTTCTGCCCACAGGTAGCACAGAGTAATATCCTGTAGAACTCCCAGCATGATCAGAGACTCTGCTCGCTCAAACGTAACAGAGAGGAGGAGTATTAGCATAACTGTGTATTTTTCTTATTTTTACCTTACATGTTGAAATATTTAGGACATTTTATTAGCGTATCACAGAAAACACATCTAACTCATTTAAGTCATAACAAGTAGCGGGATGTGTTAATTTATGAAAAAGATACAGGGAAATCTTCTTGATAGGAATGGCTCAGTGAGGAACTTCAAAGAGGGGATAGACAGCCCTTGCAACTTACCTTCTTCATTTTGTTTTCTCTTATCCACATGGTGTCTCTAGCCCTAAGTGCATATCCTGGAAAAACTGGCTCCTGATTTATATCACTTTTCCATATGAGGCCAGTTTAGAATGTCTTCATCCTGATTTCCAATTAGTCAGCCAGAGTAACACTGATTTGCTTAGCTTGGGTTAGATGGTTGCCTGCAGGCTTGCCCACCATTGTCAGCTGATGGGGCAGTTACAAACACAGATTGTAACATTAGGTCCCTGTCTGTCAATATATGGGGAGGGGTGAGGCGTGGTCAGAAAATATAGACGAAGCAGGAAGTACAATAGTCATATGTCTTTGAAGGGCACTGTGTTTCACCAATTCAACGATGTGCATTTCTTTTCACACTTCAACATCGGGAGGAAATCACAGTGTGTCTTATAATTGGTGGTTCCTTACAATCACTGCTGGCCAGGTGGCTTTCAGAATTCTCCGCATACACACGGACTTGTTCATAAGGGTTCATATTGTCACCACTTCAGAAGAAATGTGTATATTGTTTGACAAAAGCCTGATCCTTGGGGGAAGAGAATTAAATGATATTATTGAGCCTCTCAAAGAAACATGAAAGGAGAAAGATTTTCTCCACACCAGACTGAGCCCCCCCAGGGCACAGGGAAAGAGAGAGAGGGAGGGGAGTACCTCAATAAAAGCCACCTTAAACAGTGCCCCAGGTGTATTATATAATCCACCAAGCACATTACTCCCTGCGGACAAATAAATAGCTAAAAGTAAGCCAGCAACAATCTGCTGGGGCTTGCTTATTATTCTTAGTGGCATGACTGGATAAATGGAATCCCTCAGTATATCAAGATAAAAACAACGAAAAATACAAAATCATGTAGGAAAACACGAATGTTAAGTACTTTCAAAAAGTGATTTACAAGAGTTTGAATATGAATGTCTTCAGAATACTTAACCAACTTATGTAGATTATTTTGTTTTTTCATGTATGTTTAAGTGTGATATATGATGAAAAAGCTCTGTGTAAGTAAATCTAAAAAAGCTTTTTCAATAAGAAGTAAATACTCTTAGATGGACATAAGAAAGTGATAAAAACTCTAAACAGCATATTATCTTCTTTGGTAGCACATGAAATCATAGTGTGTCTTATAGCAAATGGTGTTATAGAACCAATGAAATATTGTATTTAACTTGCTGAAAAACAAGGGCCAGATTTTTCACCTTACACTCTATCTCTTCAACCTGTTATATTTTGATTGAGCATACATTATAAACATTGTTGTAGTGATTAAGTTTTATGAAATTAGAAACAGTCAGATGAGGGACACCTGGCTGGCTCAGTCAGTGGAGCATGTGACTCTTGATCTCAGGGTAAGGGTTCAAGCTCCACATTGGGTATAGAGATTACTTTAAAAAAACTTTAAGAAAATGAAATAGATGATACATAATTTTGAGCTCTTACTGAGTGAATGACATTTGGAAGTCTTCTGTTATATTGTGCTTTTGAAAAAATATGTATTTTTTATTTTTAGAGTATCTAAAGTTCTTTAGAGCCTCTCTGGCTAGGTCATAGCATTTTCTTGGCTTAAAAAAAATGTACTAATGTATTTTATCTTTTTCAGGTTTTTCATATTTCTTTATGGCGCTTAATGAAAAAAACTCAACTAACAAAACCTCCTCCCAATTTTAAATTTGCCTTTCGTGCTTTGGTTCTGGATTTAGAGTTACTTGATTCCTCCATGGAAGAGGCTTCTTTAGGTACTGAATAATTTTAGATATTTGTTTGACAAAAGAATTTCTAGCCTTATATAAGATAAATGATTTGAGAAAAGCGCCAAGTTTTTGTGACGTGGGTAGACTGTCTATACTGACAGGCAGAGAATTTAAGCCGTGCTCTGGGAAGCCCATGGGCTCCAAGGATCTGCCATGTGTCCCCAAGCTCACAGCCTCAACCCTCCTTTCCTGGCTCCCCCCATGCAATTTTAACACTTCCTTTAAATTTTGAAAGAAACCTCTCACTACTTCCACAGAAGTATGAACAGTGAGTGGCTCACTTAGGTGTCAGTATTTAGTGTTTTTCTTCTCCAGGAAGTTTACATTCTAAGAAAGGACAATGTGCAGAGCACAGTATTAAATATGAAGACAAACTTCTCATTGTGGCACTTTCTATGCCAGGGGACTTTAGCAGTTAAAGGCACGGAAAATTTGGGATGGGATTAAATCTAACCCTCAGTCCAGAGTTTGTTTTTCTCTTGACCAGCGGAATGGGTAGACGTGAAATATTCTGTACCCATAAGTGATAAAGAATATTCTCCTGAGGAAGTAGCAGCAGCGATTAAAATTCAAGCCATGTGGAGAGGGACTTATGTCAGATTACTTATGAAAGCTAGAACACCAGGTATAGTTTTTCTATCATTCATAAAATGAACTTGTGTATGCAAGAATGGATATTTGTGTGTTAATGAAAAGCATTTTGGAGTTCTCCTTCTTTATGACTTGGCTAATTCTTTTTAATTTTGTAAATACTGAAATACCTTGAGATCAGAATGCATGTCAGCTCATTCACTCTCTTGTTTCCAGAATTTGGCACCATGGCTGGCAGAGTAAGCACACCACAAATACGTGCTCAAAGAATGGATGAGTGCATGAATGATCAGCTATGCTTTCCCAGTCCGTTATGAGCTCTTTAAAACAACTGTTTCTCTGTACATCTCCAATGCCTAGTAGAATGCTACAGCAGTCAGCTTCAACTAAGTCATGGATGTGTTTACATTTGCAGACCATTTTTCAAAGAAATAAATGAATGAATGAGTAAATGAATGAATTGGATGAAATAAGCTTTCCTGTATCCATGTGACATATACTTAGAAAGCACAGAATGCATTTGAACTGTATTCTATTGAATCAAATTATTTATGTATATATAATGAACTATTTTTGTGAAAACATTTATTTTATTTTAACTTTTTATCAGCTTAAAATACAGCATTGCAGAGGTAAAAATCATATTTAACCATTTTTTCCTGCAATTTTTGTTGACACTTCCATGAGAAAAGTCTTATGCCCAATAGAATTAATTCTTTGAATATATTGAAACATTTTGTTATAAAGTGTCTCTATTTGAAGTATTTAATGAGAATGGTCAAAATGTTCACATCAGCAGTGAAAACTGCAGCTACACAAATAAACAAATAAACCACATTGTAGGGGCGCCTGGGTGACTCAGTTGGTTAAGCGTCCAACTTTGGCTCAGGTCATGATCTCACAGCTTGTGGGTTTGAGCCCCATATGGGGCTCTGTGCTGACAGTGTGGAGACAGCGCTGAGGCTGTTTCGGATTCTCTGTCTCCCTCTCTCTCTCTCTGCCCCTTCCCTGCTCATGTGTGCAAACAGGCATAAATAAATAAAGAAACATTAAAAAAAAACTACATTGTGTAGTTGTGTGATGAAAAAATATACCATTGCTTGGTTTTGATATTATTCTATTAGAGAAAGTAAAGATAAAAGTATCAAATTAAACATATAGTAAAATATACATTTTGTTGTCCACATATGCTGTAAAAATTACATTCAAACAATGATTTTCTTTCTCTTTTTAGAGACAGAAACTTGGGCAATTTAATGTTTTAATCATATTTGCATTGCTTTCACTCAGTGGATATTTATTGAATGACTTGGGCACACAGCACTGTTCTAAATTCTGACCTTATTCAAGTCAGTTAAACTGACAGAGTTTCTGCTTTGATGAATATTGTGTTCTAGTTGGGGTAGGCATACAATAGGAAAGTAACTATATTAAGACATCAATTTCAGATACTGTTAAGTACCATGAAGAAATTAGGATAATTTAGGGAAAAAGTCAGGTTCTGGCATGTTAAATTTGAGCCATTTACTATGGATTTCCATTTTTCTTGCCAAATCACCTACTTCTAAACCAATGTGGGTTATGGGATGGAGCTTTAGTGGGATCCCATTATCCACTGTTTATTTATTTATTTTTAGAAAAATGGTTGAATTATTCTTTTCTGACATAAGAGCTTTCATAAGGAACTCTTGGTGTGATAAAAGATCTCCTGATGTAAAACTCTTTGATGAGAATCTTCAATTAGGTCAAAGAACACTTCATGATTTTTACCCTAAAGATGAAGTGAAACAGCATAAAACAGTGAGCAGAACTGTCGGTGAGGAAGTTTATAGCTTTATATTTTAAACATGATTTTGCTGCTAATAAATCCTATGGCTTTGGACAGCACCTTATGAATTTCAACTTCTTTGTTGGTAAAAGGAGGGTTTTGAACAGGATGATCTTTCAGGCATCTTACAGCTTTTATTTTTTAATTATTTTAATTTTTAATTATTTTTAGACACAAAGGAAAATACCAGCGTTGCAGATATGCTTCAAAGAGTTTGGGCTATATTGGAGCTGAATATAGAACAGTATGCAATTTCTCTCTTAAGGTAAAGCAGTAGATGGGTTTTCTTATTACAGAATCTTCGTGTCCTGCAAATTCCTATTCAAATGCGACCATGTTCAGTGAGTTTCCCTAATCACACACCACTGCTTCCAAACTTCCACGATATTTTGTCTGAAACATTTCTATGCTACTTACTATTTTTGGTTTGTATCAATTATTCTTGACTAAAATTCTAGGCAGAAAGCCTCTGTTCTCTTGAGCAAAGTTTCTTGAAGTCTTGTGGTGCTGAGATGACCAAGATCAGAGTTGCTGGGGGAGGGGATTCCAGAAAACAATTACAATTGTCATTTGTGATGTCTGGAGGGCAACATTCTAAAAACACACGTAAACCAGAAGTAGACTGAGCCTTAGCTAAACTGTACTATAGCCACAAACTATATTTGAGAGACAAGATAATCTGAACAGAACTAAGAGAAATTATAAATTATATATATATATAATTTACATTATATTACATATATATTACTATATATATATATACACACATATATATATATACATATATATAATTTACATTACAGACACACACACATAAAAGAAGTAGACCTTCTGGTGATGTTGGAGTTAGCAAACAAAATCTCAAAAGTTAACTATAATGGAAATGCCAAAGAAAATAAAGAATAAGGAGAAAATAGATCAAACGTTTAGATTAATAAAGCACAGTCAAATAGAAATTATATAAATGAAGATTTTAACAACTAATATTAAAAACATATTAGTGGGTTTGGGGCACCAGGGTGGCTCAGTCGATTAAGAGTCCAACTGTTGATTTTGGCTCAGGTCATGGTCTCACATTTCATAAGACCGAGCCCTGCATCAGGCTCTGCACTGACAGTGCAGGGCCTGCATGGGATTCTCTCTTCCTCCCTTTCTCTACCCCTCTTCCTCCCTCTCTCTTTCAAAATAAATAAATAAATAAACTTAAAAAAAATTATTGGTGGGTTTAACAGCAGATTTGTCAGAACAGAAGAAGACATTGGTGAACTTGAACTTGGAGACAGATCAATAGAAAAATATCCAAACTGAAGCATAGGGGAAAGCCAGTGGGAAATAAGAAAAGAGCACAAGGGACATGTGGAGTATGCTCAGAAAGTCTGATACTGTAATTATAGCCCCAGAATGCAAAAAGATGATGACTGAGGCCTTTCCCAAACAGGTAAAACACATCAACTCATGTTTTTGGGAGACTGCATGCAAATTCCATGCAGAAAGGATGCAGAGAAAAGCACACCTAGACTCACAGTAGTAAAACTCAAAAACAGAGGCCAAAAGAAAACCCTTCAAAGAGCCAGAAAAATAATGCGCATTAGCTTCAAAGGGCAATCAACAAATAGCTACATATAGGAGTAAATTTCATGACCTTAGCAATGAAAAATGTAGAAGTTGGGTAAAAGGTTTTAAAGAGTTCTAATGTTATAGCATTACTGCCGAAATGGTGTAAGTAATACTTTAGGTGAAGCTCTAACAGGGGAAGGGATACATAGTATCCTTTCTAGCAATATGCTAATGAACCAACCAGTGATTTTAAGAAGAAATAAGATTAATCTCACAAATCTTCTGAAGAACAGAAAGGGAGGAAACATTAACCAATTCATAATCTTGATTTAAAAAATTCACCAAGGGCAGAAAGAAAATGAAATTGCAAACCAATCACCCTCTTGAAATTGTCATCCAATCACTTTTTTGAGTAGGTGCAAAAATATGTAATAAAATATTAGCAAATCAACATTGGAATTAAATAAAAAAGGATAATACCTTATAATCAAGCGGGTCTCCTATTCCCAGACATATAATGGTGACTTAACATTAGAAAAGTTTTCATTTTAATTCATTGCATTAACAGGGAAAAGGAACAAATCATTTGGTCCTGCAGATAGGTTCCAAAAAAAAACATTTGATAGAATTTAACACAAACTGAAAATTATTTTTTTTTTTTTGTTTTTAGAAAACTTGGACTAGAGAAGTCTTTCACTAATATGTTATTGGTATCCAGTATTTTCAAAACTTACTACAAACATGACTGGTGGTAGAATTTTGAAAGCTTTTTCTTAAGTTTAGAAATGAGACAAAAACGTCTGCCTACTACTTCCATTCACGATAAACATGGCATAATTCTGAGAAGGGCAAAATGGCAATAAAGCAAAATAAAAGTCATTGGTATTTGAAGGGAAAAAAATAAAACCACCACTGTTTACAGATGACGTAATTGTATATGTAGGGTGTTTTTTAAAATCTGCAGAAAAATTATTAGAATTAATGAGAGAATTAAGAAAAGTTGTCAGAGACAAGGTCGATATAAAATAACAATTAGATTTCTGTTTGTAAGTAAGAGACAAATAGAAAATTACATATGAAAATGTATAAACATTTTGAATAACCTAAAGATAGTGAAACAAAATTGCACAGTGGACCAAATATCAAAATTTTAGACACAGAAGAAATCCAAATCTTTGTAGTATTTGCCTCACCCTGAAAGTGAGTCTCACTCACCTCACCGTAATCCTGGCTCACAGATGCTGCCGATAGCTGATCATCCAGCTTGACTCACTTTTGGTCCAGAATGTGTTTTCTAAAAGGGCAACCCTTTTGCCTGAGATTCCAGCTGAGTGGATACAAAGAAAGGGCACAACCCTTCGTCTCTAACCTGCCTTTGCATTCTGGGGAAAATCTCTGGGCCAGAAATTATATATAGTTTTCATGTAAATGAAGTGTCAAAACTATGAGCTCCCCTGTTAGGGAGCTGGTGTATTTGAGGTGTAGGTGTCTTTGAAACATAGGCAGAACTACATCAGGGGGCCACTGTTCCTCTCCAGGTGCTCTTTCCACCATAGCCAAGAGCATTTCTTAGAAATTCAGTGACCATCCAATACAGAGGCCATGCTCTTTCAATAGTTTGAGTTCTAGACCCACATCTATTGGATGGATGAAACTGACATGGCTGACTGATCTTTAAATGTAAATAGTGGGAGCATCCAAAGCTACCTCCTCACCCTAGCTGGATTCTCTTATTTGGTCAAAAGCCCATCTTTCAGCATAAGACCTATACTAACCGCAGCTCTACTAATTATCAGATGTGTACCCTGGGGTAAGTCTCTTATTCTTTCTAAATTTAAAATTTTATTAATAATATTTAATATGGGGAAATAACAATTTTAATATAAGGAAAACAAAATGTACCTCACAGTACTATTCCTTCATAAGGATGTAAAGATAAATTAAGGTAACACAGGAAAAGTACTTACCACAAGCTACAGATTGAGTCATTACAGAACATTAGCAATTGTAAATACTGCTTTATTATTACTACTGAATGGGAACTTTGAGGTCTTGCAGCCTAGCCTTACATTCCCAGATCTTAAGGGGCAGAACTTCGCCAAGTGAACTTTGGGCAAGGCTCAGTTTACGGGTATAACTTTCTTTCTGTACTAGGATGCAAAGTTAAAATCTTTCAAGTCTTTTGGAAATATTTCTCTGGGTCAGTTCTCTGGGTCATTCAAGATATTCTATATAGTATATCAGGATTTTGATGGCCCTATATGCACTAGAATATCCTAAAGCTTATGAAAAAGTGTGAAATGTATGATGGGAATAGTAACTGGAATGCCTCTAACTCCTTCCCTTACCTTAGAATGGTGGCTGCTCCCATTACAATTCCCGAGGTCGCCTGCTTAGTGGCTGCTTTGGCTCAGCCAACACCCACATTTGGGTTAGGCCAGTTCCCATGGGATTGGTAGTGGTGCTCTGCATTGAAAGACCATCACGTCATAGTTCCTAGTTAGCGTGGTCAGGGTATTTATCATTTGAACTGGGACACTTTTCCAAAAGGGACAGAAGGAGCACTATTAATAATTATGCCAGGATTATGAGCATACATCAGGACTGCCCCAGGCAAACCAGGATATGTGTCAATCTTAGTTCTCATGACTCCCTCAAAGGCTTACAACTGCCACAAGGATAAATCTGTCAATTTTCTCCCATCATCAAAGACCAATGATCAAATGGAACATGTGGATCCTATGCCCCATAAGACTCTCATGGCTTTGCTTCTCACTGACAGTGTAGTTAAGCCATGCCTCCTGGAAGGCAAGAACACCTCTGGCTCTGTCTTGACCTCTAATACAGAACCATTTTCTATGGCCATGACGGCTTCCATCCCAGCAAATTCCATTGACATTATTCCAAAGACCCTAGATTCCTTGTGCTACTGAAGCTAGATCCAGTTCCTGGCAGAGTGGGAGGATAAGAACATAGAGGATCTTTCACATCACTCTCATCCTGTTCTGAGATAAGCCGCAGCCTTCCAGGAGGAAACAGAGAAATCTCGACCGGTAATTGTTTTAGCCAGTTGCACACACCATTCCCTTATGGGCCAGAAATCATGTAGAAGGAAAACTCTGACATTCTTTCCTTGTTCATGTCTTTAGTGGGTTTTCTTGTTTGTTTTATTCGTTTTTTTACAAATCCATGCCTTACTTTAAACTATATTCTGTATTGATTCCCTATGTCAATTTCAGACCTTCAGTGGCCTCCACCCAGTTTTACTGCTACTTTGCCTGTTTCTCATTTTCCTACCCTTATAGTTTGAGTTTTGGTGCTGATTTCCTACCCAGAAACTTTAATTACTTTCTCAATCATGAATTAAGTTCTCCTTTGATTAAGAACTTCAGATAACTTTGGAGATCTTTGAGAGACATCTTTCAAGTTGACCTGGAATGGGAGTCCCCTACCTGGGAGCCATGCACCATGAACCCTCAGCCTTTGACTAAGGACTCAATCCAGCCAACAATAGACTGTAGTCTTTTATGTTGTCTTGCCTATTTATTTTTTTGTACATAAAGTTTATTTTAGAAGTTGTCTTGGCCATTGCAACTTAAATTCTTTTTACACTTCTAGACTAATGTTTAAAAGCAAGTGCAAGTCTGTTGAATCTTATCCATGCTATCAAGATGAAGAAACTAAGATTGCTTTTGCCGACTATACTGTGACGTATGCAGACCAGCCACCAAATAGCTGGTTTATAGTATTCAGGTGAGGTTATCATAAATTGTCATATGATGTCACCTTTAAAGGCATGCAGTATTCATATGTGTAGTTTTGTTCATGGTAGTAGTGAAACTACAAACTTTTAGCTTACTTTCACAAGTTAGCACTTCTTCCCCACCTGCTATACATTACTGAGATATTATAGGAATTTTTATCCATGTTTCTTTAAATGAAATATGAAGAATGTGAAGTTAATTATTAGAAATTTTTATGTGTATGAAAAAATAATATAATAAATGCAAGTGCTTTCTCTATAGAAAGAAATAATTTCATTTGCAAGTAATATTACTAGGTAAAAGTCACAAATAACTTACAAAATGAGATTTTTAAAGGGTTTTCATTTATATGACAAAGCATATTAATAATTAAGAAACCAATATGTACACTTTCTAGTTATTTGAAACTTCACACTTACTTTTTTATTTCTTGGCAGTAAACCTAATTTCAAACTTTCTGTATGATTCATGTCAAGAGAAAGTTTATGCTTTTGTAATTACAGAGAAACATTTTTGTTTCCTCAAGATATGATCTTGCTTCCCAAAGTATATACCACGCTTCCAGTCTGCATGCTCCACGTTGTTAACAACGACACAATGGAACAAGTGCCAAAAGTGTTCCAAAAAGTGGTGCCTTATCATTACACAAAGAATAAGGTAGGTGCAAAATGTATTCTCCTCATACGATACAGTGACAGTGAGAAGCCAGTGCCTTGCAAGATTCCAGGAGAAGGTAGAGCAGATGTGCTTTCCATCTGCTTAAAAGAGGAATAAGGGTCCTGGTCTTTTTTTCTAGAAGTCCCATTTATTTGACAACCTGAGGTATTTAACGTGAGTGCTAGAACATTCACCTCTCAGCTCTCTTTTTGTCTTCTCTCCAAAGAAGGTATGACAAAAGGAAAGCATTGGAAATTCTTATTAAAATCATAAAATCATACAAACTCTTAAAATGGAAATGGAGCTGAAGGGTTCAGTTAGTCCTGTTATTTGATCAAATCAGCCGGTTGCCTCATTTCCTCTGGGTTTTACTCTATCCCTAAATATTTCAGGAGATTTGTGATTACGTGGCCACTCCTTACCTACCACCCCCAGTCTTTTATAGGGATACACAGATTCCTTAAAAAGCACTTGACACTTGGGGCGCCTGGGTGGCGCAGTCGGTTAAGCGTCTAACTTCAGCCAGGTCATGATCTCGCGGTCCGTGGGTTCGAGCCCCGCGTCGGGCTCTGGGCTGATGGCTCAGAGCCTGGAACCTGTTTCCGATTCTGTGTCTCCCTCTCTCTCTGCCCCTCCCCCATTCATGCTCTATCTCTCTCTGTCCCAAAAATAAATAAAAAACGTTGAAAAAAAATTAAAAAAAAAAGCACTTGACACTTTATTTCTGCCAGATGGTAGATCCTAATCTGATGATCAGTCAAATCATGTTGCCTCTCTATTTGAATCTCATCTTTGTGTTTTGGGTTATCTCCTCTAAGAGGGAAGGACAACAAAAGGCAGTACATACCTACACTGCAAGTTGGGACTTTTTTTTTTGCCTCATTCTTCAGCTGGATAACTTTGAACCTTTTTGTCTTTCTTTTTGAACTATGGCTGTAATTGACTTTGAAACTTCATTTCGCCTATGATTCTTTGCAGTATTTTGCACAAATTAAGACATGAATACTGGTGTATGGGAATGAACAATAAATTTTAAAAAATACTAACTCCATAAAAAACCGAATAGCTCTTTTGAGTTGTTTTAGGTATTTAAAAAAATAAGATTAAAAAAATTTTAAGACTTCTTTGCACGTTATGTTAACAATAAATAAGTGTTTTAGGTTCACAGCAAAATAGAGAGGCAAGTACAGAGATTTCTCATAATCGCCCTGTCCCCCCCCCCATTATCAACATGCTCCACCAGAGTGCCACATTTATTATACATTGATCATCCTACATTGACACATCATAATCTCCCAAAGTCCATAGTTTATACATTATGGCTCACTGATGGTGCTGTACATTCTTTGGGTTTGGACAAATATAAAATAACATGTAGCCATCATTACGGTATCATAAAGAGGGTTTTCACAGCCATAAAAATATTCTGTGATCCACCTATGTATTCTCCTTCCCCCACCCGCTTGCAATCCCTGAACTTTTTTCTGTGGGGATTTACTTTTTCCAGAATGTCATAAAGTTGGAATCTTAAAATATGTAGCCCTTTCAGATTGGCTTCTTTCACTTAAAAACACGCATTTAAATTTTGTCCCTGTCTTTTTATGGCTTAATAGCCCATTTCTTTGTAATAATAATATTCCATTGTCCGCATGTATCAAAGTTTATTGATTCACCTACTGAAGGACATTTTCGCTGCTTCCAAGTTATGGCAACTATGGCTACATACATCTGTGTGCAGGTTTTTGTACGGACATAATTTTTCGACTCCTCTGGGTAAATACCAAGGAGCACTATTGCTGGACTGAATAATGAGAATATGTGTGGTTTTATAAGAAATCACCAAATTATCCTTCAGAGTGTCTGTACCATTTTGTATTCCCACTGGCAATGAATGAGACTTTCTGTTGCTCTGTATCCTCATCAACATTTGGTGTTTTCAGTGTTGTGGATCTTCACTATTCTAATATGTATGCAGTGGTATCTCATGGTTGGTTGAGTTTCTCTGATAACATGCGATGTGGAGGATCTTTTTGTATGTTTATTTGCCATCTGTGTATCTTCTTTGGCGAGATGTCTGTTAAAAATTTTTTAACCAGGTTGTTTCCTTATTGTTGGGTTTTAAGGGTCTTTGTATATTTTGGATAACGGTCCTTTATTATATGTGTCTTTTGCAAATATTTAAATATTACGTTACTGTCATTCAGGAGTCTTGAAGTAGTTTAGAACAGTCAGGTTCTCTCTTAAAACCCTATCACTGGTTTAGCTATAGACTTTCACTTACCAATATGTATCCTACCATTTTATAACTCTTTATTTTCCCTCTTAAAATTATTCTCTGAGCCTAGGCAAACACAAAATCAGAGTCATGTAATTTTGTTCTGTTTCTTTAATGCATTAGTACCACAAACTCAAATAATAATGAAAAGAGAGGTAATTCTGTGTAAATCTTCCCTTATTTCCTTGCCCCAATATAATGTCAAAAAGTTTTTATTGGTGTAGTGATTCTCATCTCGAGTATTATAATTCTGGTTAATATTCCTAGATGTTTATGGCAATGTGTTGAGTTCATTCTGTCTTACGTATTTCATATTTCGTTTCTGGAAATCTAAACACATAAGAGAGTGTCCTTTGCATCAGAATCAACTGGAATGCAAATCTATATTTTTCTTCCTTATTAGAAGTGTCTTGGGGCTCCTGAGTGGCTCAGTCAGTTGAGCATCCAACTTCAGCTCAGGTCATGATCTCACAGTTCGAGAGTTTAAGCCTTGAGTCAGACTCTGTGCAGACAGCTCAGAGCCTGGAGCCTGCTTAGGATTCTGTGTCTCCCTCTCTCTCTGCCCTCCCCCACTCACACTCTCCCTCTCTATCAAAAATAAATAAACATTAAAAAATTAAAAAAAAAGAAGTGTCTGGAATTATAAACTCAGAATTGCTTTGAACTTTTGTATCTCATTATGATATCATGCTGTTGCTTCACTGGCATTTTGGGCCGATGGATAGCCAATTATGTGGACCCAAGTTATCACCCACTATGACATCATCCCAGGTTTTTCAACTGCTTCTTTTCCGCAACCTGAAGAGCTCATCCCCATACTCACATGTGGGATCCCTGGAACCATATCTGCTGTTAACTTGATAGCTTTATCTGCCAATTGACATTGCAAGGGAACTACATTTCCCTGAGCACTCTTGCTTTTCTCATCTTGTATTTAAAAAACAGGGAAATCAAGTAAGAAGTTATTGGGATACTCTAGGATGATGTGATGGTAAAAATCTGCCTAAAGAAGCATTAAAAGAATTGGAGGAAAACATAGCAATCCTCTCCCAGAGTTACGCACTTTGTGTTATAGATTGGGATCCGCATAAACAGAAGTGTTAGAGTTCCTCATTTTCTCTGGAAATTGTAAGATGGACTTTCTAAACGGGATTTCAAAACCTAATGCTAGTAATTTTTGTTTATCAAGAGATCTTGGGATCTTTACATTTATCAAGATAATAAAGCATTTTAGTACTAGGAAACCATATGGTGTACATTTGAGAGACTAGCAATGGTATGACTTACTTCTGTCTAATTCTCTTTCTCTAGAAAGGCTACACATTCGTGGCTGAAGCATTTACTGGTGACACATATGTATTGTCCTCACGTTGGAAACTGCGCCTCATTGGTTCTTATAACCCACTCCCATGCCTATCTCGAGACTCTCCAAACAATACCTTCACCATAAAGGAAATCAGGGATTACTACATACCCAATGACAAGAAAATTTTATTCAGGTATATTATATGCATTATATGTAATATATAATATATAACAAGAGGGAAATACCTTAAATTGGCATTTTTTTTGACCACCAGATGGGTGCTGACATGTTGTCCTTCAGTGACTGTGGCCAGAGAGGTTAAGCCTCTAGATACACGGGGCTCTGGGCTTGACCACGGTTAAATTTTTTAACATATAAATATATTATTAAGGAAATAGGGCACCTGGATGGCTCAGTTGGTTGAGTGTCCGACTCTGTTTTGGCTCAGGTCATGATCTCACCGTTCATGGGCTCAAGCCCTGTCTGTGTTGGGCTCCATGCTGACAGCACAGAGCCTACTTGAGATTCTCTCTCTTCCTCTCTCTTTGCTCCTCCCCTGCATATGCTCTCTCTCTCAAAAAATAAATACATAAACTTAAAAAAAAGGGAAGTAAAGGTCACCTGTAATCAAACAACCTAGAAACAATCGCTGTTAGTATCCTATTGTATTTTTGTATAGTGTTTTATTCTAATCACAGTTTATCATTATTAAGATCATAACATAATTAAAGTTTTGTAACCTGACTTTTTAAAATAAATGTTTATTCATTTTTGAGACAGAGGGTGAGTGGGGGAGGGGCAGAGAGTGAGGAGGACAGAGGATGCAAAGAGGGCTCTGCACTGACAACAGAGAGCCCAATACAGGGCTGGAACTCATGAACTGTGAGGTCATGGCCTGAGCTGAAGTCAGACACTCAGTCCACAAAGCCACCCTATAATCTGACCTTTTTACTTCACTTTATAGTGTGCACACTTCCCAGTGCCATTGAAACTTTTTATAAACTCTTGATTACATAGTAGTCATTTGTATGAGTATGCAACAATTTACTTTGGTTATTTTTGTTTTTATTACAAATTTCCCATTTCTATATTTTCTACACTATTAATAGAGGTATGATAGGCACATTTTATTGTAAATATTAAAGTAAATTATTATTATCTATTTATTATTTTAAAGAGATTATATGTTTTAAAGATTCTATATGTCTTGGTAAATTTGTCTTCTAAAGAAACACCTGAGTCTATTTGACAATATATGCACAAATATAATTTACTGTATTCTGGCTACTTTTCCCTCTAATCCTTAGTTATTTGTTAAAAAAAAAAACTTTTAAAATATTTATTTATTTTTGAGAGAGAGAGACAGAGTGTGAGCTAGGGAGGGGCAGAGAGAGAGGGAGACACAGAGTCTGAAGCAGGCTCCAGGCTCTGAGCTGTCAGCACAGAGCCAGATGCAGGGCTCAAACTCATGAGACGTGAGATCATGACCTGAGCCAAAGTCGGACTCTTAACCAACTGAGCCACCCAAGTGCCCCTTTATTTATGTGTATTTTAGAACTTTTTTTTCTTTTAAGAAACATGCATACATTTTGTAATGTAAAATAATCAGTAGTAAAATTAAATTACAGAATGATATATCCCAAGCATATTTTTTGTTTTTATGTTTCTTTATATATTTCACATGTAGGTAAAAGTTTAGAAAAAATACTAACAGAAAACATATGAACTGTAGGTAATAGAAGGGGCAAAACTCTCTTTTTAATCCATCTGCCTTTTGTCATATGTTTGCACACTGGCTATTAGAAAGCAAGGGAATAAAGGAAAGAAGTGGGAGGAAAACATTCCAGCAATTAAAAAATAATTGTGATATATTTTTAAAATTTTTTTAACATTTATTCACTATTGAGAGACAGAGACAGAGCATGAGAGGGGCAGAGAGAGGGGGAGACACAGAATTCGAAGCAGGCTCGAGGCTCCAAGCTGTCAGCACAGAGCCCAATGCGGGGTTCGAACCCACCAGCAGTGAGATCATGACCTGAGCCGAAGTTGGAAAGCCCAATCGACTGAGCCACCCAGGCGCCCCTGTGATAAGACATTTTAACGACTCTGATGGGAAACCACTGTATCACACTGCAGGGCCACTAATAGACTAAGAAGTGATATTTAACCCAATACCTAAATTCATCCTAGAAGCTGGTCCTAAAGCTATCAAGCAGAGTTGGGGGAAGGTGAGGAGGGAACTGCTTCATGAGCATATGTGAAAATTCGGGAATTAAGAAGTGTGTGACCTTTTTAGGGAATTGAAGATACTTGTTTGCAAAGTGGAGTTCTAGGGGGTGATGGCAAGCAGTAAGGCCAGAGAGGTTAGCAGCGCCCTTCCCTGAGGGGCCTCATCAGGCAAGAGATTTCCATTTCACCTTAAAGGCAACAAAACGCACTCTCTCCTCTCTCTCTCTCTCTCAAAATAAATAAAATAAATAATTTTTTAAAAAAAGGGAGATTTAAGATACAAAAAAAGAGGATACACAGAAAAGCAAAATTTATAGAGAAATTGAAAGTTTATAGGGGATTCACCTATTTATGAGGATTTACCTAAAATAAGAAAAATAAAAACAAGATAAAACAAAAACCTCTTCAGTTGCATTAAGGGAGGGGTTGGGATGGCAATATACTACACATTTCATCTTTTTGTAAGATTCCCAAGCTACATGGTCAAGAGTATAGACATTGGGTACTAATTTTGATTTCTCTGTATTTTTATGAGTCAAAGAAAACATGGTAAAGAGTGAGGTTTTGAAGGATGCTGCCTGTTGTTCGACTGGAGAGGAGGGTATAATGGAAAGATTTGATGTGTCAGTAGTTTGCAGATCTATCATGTTTTATGAGTGTTTATCATATACAAACAAAAAGTTGCATTTCCTGTTTGGAGTTGATGATGATGAATGTCCTATACCTATTTCATTTTACCATAGCGTATTGAGATCTTTTGTCAAAGTCTATAATAGCGATAATATTTCTAGGTTTTGGGTCAATTTTAAAAAATGGTTTTACTTTTAGATTTTCATATCAGCTAATTACACAGTTTCTTTTACTGATTTAAGGGAAGATCAATAAATTGCTTACAAGTCAAATGTTTTTCCTTATAGGTATTCAGTTAAAGTTGCTTCACCACATCCTGTTACAGTGCAGGTACGGACGTCCAAATCAGATGCGTTCATCAAGCTACAGGTCTTAGAAAATGAGGAAACTATTGTCAGCTCCATTGGGAAAGGCCAGGCTATAATCCCAGCAATTAACTTCTTGGGGAGTGAAAAAGTGGTGAGCTCCCAGTGTAAGTGTGGCTTTTTAAATTTGTTATTTAGATCCATAAGTAGATATTTATGTTTACATAACTGATTTTAAAATGATTTATTTAAGAGAAAATAGTAAATAAATATTTAAATCTGTAAAACCTGATATTATAGTAAAATATTTTAAAAAATGATTGCATTTGTGTGTCAAATTAGTCTCTGAAGATCAACAAATTGTTATAATTCTAAGAATTACAATATTATAATTGAAATATATAAATATTTCATATTTCATATGAATATATAAATATTTAATTGAAATAATTAAAATATTATTTTGAAAGATTTTTTCACTGTTCTTTTATCCCTCATTCATTCTTTTTAGAAAATACTCTTATGTATTAAAATTAACAGAAGTTTTGAAGCTATTACTTTCAATGTAATAGTCACAAGAACTATTAATTAATAAAATAAAATTATTTCTGAAATAATGGAAAACAGAGATACTGAGTTACATATTCAATTATTTTAGTAACTTGATTCTGACCATAAAAATAATACATTGCCCAATGTAGAAAATTTTGAGACAGAAAATTATAAACAAGAGAAGAAAAAATCCCTTGTGCTTTCCCTGAATACTGCCATTGTGTCTTTTTTTTTTAAATAACTGATTATATCTTATAGTTGACCTTTACATAACAATTTATAGCCAGCATCCTTCCTGAACTCTCATTCCCAATAGTGCTTATGTTGATTATCTTAAGTATAGAAGCAAATTACTAAAAAGAACTTTTTACCTATGTTCTACCTAATATTTATATATATTTTTTCTTTTCTCTCTTTTTTAAAATAGATGCACCCAAAGCAGGGCTCTATTTATTTTCTTTATTTAAGTGGGAAATGTACCATATTAGATTAGTAAGGTTGAACTTGAGTAAAATTACAAATTAAGCAATTCTTTTGATCCTGTTTCCTTTTCTGACATTATTTGACCTTTATCCCTAAATACACCCAGAGTTGTTTTCAGTATTCAGTTCACATTACTGCGTGTGGCTTTTCACTCAAATTGGCCTGCACGCCATTTATATCTTCCTTCTGATACATGAAGACCATCAGAGTACCATTAAGTTTTGCTAGTCTGAATGATGCTCCTACTCTTTAAATTGGTTCTGTTTTCTTCACTCTATTCCACTCAACACAGATTTCATAGTTTTGTTCACGCAGGGATATCTTAATTCTAAAATGTCAGCAGGCACTTATGTGCAACTCTCCTATAGTATTTGTGGCCTCCTGTTTTCTCTTTAAACAACTAGTTAACCCCAACATTCCTCTCCAAATCCCTTTGATTGAAGTTAGTGGAGTCAAACACTGTTTCTGGTTTGTCATATGGCTTATCATTATTTCACTTCAAAAATTACTATTCCACGAGAATTACACACAAACATTTGAAAAATAATTTTATGAGTTTACACGTGGCAAAGAAGGGAATAGAAATGGAGTAGAAGGATAATTGGGACAGAATTCAGAAATTAATCCAAAATTATAGCCACTACCCAAAATTGTTCTTCTTTTACAAGATGCTTCCATTTTCACATTTGTATTTCTAGATGAACTTCAATACAGTTTTTTCAAACTCCCCTCAAACGATGTAAAAATCTATCATTTTCCTTCTGATTGCCTTTGAATATGTAGATTGATTAATTTGAGGAGAACAGACAACTTTGTTGTTTGAATTCATATGCAAGTAAAAGCTATTTTTTCCATTTATCCATGACTTATTTTATATTTCACAGATTTAAAAATTTCTCCATAGATATTGATAGAGTTGTTATTGTGAGTTAGATATTTTCTTTATTTAGATTTCAAATGGGGCATTAATTTTAAAGGGATGCTATTAATTTGTATTTATTTATTATGTAAGTAGACATTGAAATTCCTTTTTCTTTCTAAATGTTTTTCAGTTGCTCCTCTTGGAAGCATATTCATTTATGAATTCTTTATGACCTGTATTTCTAGAGTATCCCTGCCAAAATTGCCTCCAAAAAAAAAAAAAAGAAAAGAAAAGAAAAAGAAATGTGTGTGTGTGTACATGATATTTGTAGTGAAATAAGATATGACAGACTGTGATATTTATTCTGTAAGCAAACATTCTACTGTACTAAGGAAGGAATAAACTCCATTGCAAAGATGTCGAAGGCTCGGAAGTGACCCTGTAACAAAATCTTAAATATAGGCCTCTTCAGGTTTTGCTTTATCTCTTGGGAATTTTAAAGAATCTCAATATATGTCATATAATTTTCAGGAACAAGATCTTTACCAGTACTCATGCTGTAAGATTAAGATAAAATTTGTAATTTTCCACAAAATTTACAATTTAAGAAATTGGGTCTTTGGGAAGTATTATGGACTAGGGATAGTAAAATATTTTATTTCATATGACTGTGTAAGGCTCAGTTTTGTTGATGATATACCATAATTAATATAATGAGTGGTTGCTCAGAATATGCATTGCTGTATGCAAATCACATGCTATTACGGTAAATTTGTTTAAGACCAGAATATTTCCAAAGCCAGTGATGTTGCTTTTTTATCTTACTAAAACAAAACAAATATACCTGTCCTCTGAGTGTCTTATAAAAGGATATACCTAAATAACACAGTCATAACTATGCATCTCACACATTTTCACTTAAGTGTGGTATTTCTCCCTTCAGCTAGTAAGCAGATTCTTGCAGTGCAGACTTCATCCAAGAAGGAGCAAGAATTGTACACTAAGAAGAAATCCACCCAGGGAAGTCAGAAATCCTATAAGGGTAGAACTGTAAGTGCAACAGTAGACACTGGTCAGCCTATTTTGGACGAGGAACCTATCAGTATGCCCACCATAGAAGAAAATGCTAGCATGCCACAGCAGGTATCTTGACATTTAAGAGAATCATTCAATGAATGGTATTGCTTCTAAAAATCTGACAAAAATTACAAGAATTCTCTTCCTAAAAACTGTCAATGAATTGTATGTGATTCTTTCTATATGCAATCCCACCAGTGTAATGCCACCCGTATAAACAGAATTAAGGAATAAGACATTATTCAATAGTTTCTCTGTGCAGAGATTTTAAAATATATAGCAAATTTAATATGTACACTAACCTTATAATGTAGATCTAAAAATATCATGTTACATATGAATTAGGAGGCTCTATAATTACAGAAAAGGTCTTACATATTTAAAAAAAAATTTTAATGTTTATTTATTATTACTGAGAGACAGAGAGAGACAGAGCATGAACAGGGGAGGGGCAGAGAGAGAGGGAGACACAGAATCTGAAGCAGGCTCCAGGCTCCAAGCTGTCAGCATAGAGCCCAATGCAGGGCTTGAACTCATAAACGGCGAGATCATGACCTGAGCCAAAGTCAGACACTTAACCAACTGAGCCACCCAGGTGCCCCGGAAAAGGTCTTATATTAATAAATTCTAATTTGCATGTGCCTTAAGGTAAAAAAAAAATGTATATATATATATATATATATATATATATATATAAAACAATTAATATGACTATATATATATAACAATTCATGTAATTTAAAGCAACAGAAGAAAACATGATCTATCCATTGGAAATGAAATAAAATTAAACAAATAAATAAATACACAAAAGACCAGAAATAAGTCTTGATCTGACTAATTACAATAAACAAAACCAAATTATTAATCAATTAAAAGAATAGAAAACTAAAGTCAGATTAAATATTAAGATCCAACTATAAATAATCTAAAAGTGACACTTTTAAACAAAATGGCACAGAAAGTTTAAAGTTGAACCGAAAGAAGTGTGATGATACATTAATATCTCAGCGCATAGAATTCATGAAGGATATTGTATAAAAATAAAAGGAAGAACATAACAATTAAAAATGACCATAACTAACATATAGTATAACCTGTCAAGACTCAATGAATTAAAAGCAAAAACTCTTTAGAACTACAGAGAAAAGTAATGTTAATTAACAGTTGAAGACTTGAATATGCAACTCTCAGAAACCAACAGACTGAGCTCAAAGAATATATATGATCCCTAGGATTTGAAAATTTAAGCATAAGGGGTGCCTGGGTGACTCAGTAGGTTGGGCGTCCGAGTTTGGCTTAGGTCATGATCTCAAGGTTTGTGGGTTTGAGCTCCGCGTCAGGCTCTGTGCTGACAGCTCAGAGCCTGGAGCCTGCTTCAGATTCTGTGTCTCCCTCTCTCTCTATCCCTTCCCTACTCACACTCTGTCTCTCCATCTCTTAAAAATAAATAAACATTAAAAAAAATTTTTGAAGATTTAAGCATAAGCTTAATTCTTGAGACATTTATATAGAACACTTCCCTGAATACACTGAGAATATATTTTTCATAGCCTATTGAGAAAGAAAGCCTCAATAAAAACCAAACTATATTATATAGGTGTTATCTTAACATAGTGCAAAAATATAGAAATCAGTGAATAACAGTCTAAAATCCCATAAATGTGGAAACAAAGTAAAATATGCTAAATAGTTCTTTAGTTACAAAGAACATCACAAAAGAAACCATGAATACAAAGAACTCAGTAACAACTAGAAAATACAAATCAAAATTTATAGCTACATCTAAAGCAGCATTCAGTAGAATGTTCATTTTTAGATTAATTCATCAGGAAGCATGAATGATTCAAAACAAATGAGCTAAGCTATCAAAACAAAAGAGTTAGAAAAAGAGCCAAAGAATAACTCAAAGAAAAACGAAGAAAAAATTTTAATGAAAACAAGGGTAGAAATTAATAAAATGGGAAACAAAATTTAGCAAGATTCATGAACCCTAAGCTTTTTTAAGATTAATAAGTGAACATGCGGGGCGCCTGGGTGGCTCAGTCAGTGAGGCATCCGACTTTGGCTCAGGTCATGAGCTCACTGCTAGTGAGTTCGAGCTCTGCGTGGGGCTCTGTGCTAACAGCTTGGATCCTGGAGCCTGCAGATTCTCTCTCTCCATCCCTCTGCCCCTCCCCTACTCGTGCTCTCTTTCCCTCTCTCTCTCTCTCTCTCTAATATAAAAAATAATAAGTGAACATGCTTCTCGTAAAAAAGAAAAATAAAAGAAAATAAATCAAATCCAGAACTAAAACTAGGTGGAGATATAAGTGCAAGCAACAGTTTTGGAAAACAACAACAACAACAAAAACGTAAACTATTATACAACTCTATGCCAGTGAATTTAAAACTTAGGGCAAAAGGCATAACAACTTCCTGGGGTGGGAGAGGATTGTCAAAGCTGCTTCAGCAGAAAAATACAAAATATGAAATCATAATAATAAAGAATAATACAACTGAAATGATAATCAAAGTTTTACCTTTCCAAAAGTCACAGGCCCCACTGACTTCACAAGATAGATCTAATAGACTTTTAAGGAATAAATTGCTCTAGAAAACAGAAAAACAATACAAACTTCCAAATTGTTTTTAAGAGATTAATGTAATCCTGATTCCAAAACTGATAAGTAACAAATGTAAAGTAAATAAGTTTCATTTTTAAACAGGAATGCAAAAATTATTGATAGTAGGTTATAAAACGGTGGGTGTTGGTGGGGAGGTGAGGATAAATTTTATAGACTGTGGCATTACAAAATTTGGAGAACATGTGATAGCATTTCATCAAATTATGATTATGCGATCCAGAAAAATATGCACTTATGTGCTTAAAATAATAAATTATTAGATTTATACTATGTTTATTCTTATCGTTTGTGCGTAAACATTACATTTTATTTCGCAGGTTAACAAGTACATTATACAGTGTTTGGTGTTGTATAACAGTTGGCCTCTCACCAAAAGTCAGATGGCGTTTGTTCAAGCGCTAAAAGAAATGGAGAAAAATGATAGCAAAGGTATGTAACCCTAAGTGTTTTTCATGCATTTTATATTTTATATAAATATTTAATAGCAAATTGATCATGTAATTATTAAATCATTATTGCTTACAATTTGTATTTCATACCCAGTGACATTTTCTGTTTTTTAATTATGTTTCAAACTCTTTACAACTTGGTTTATAAGAACCAAAATATGAGATTGTTTAGGTCTAGTTAAAAATGTTTTGTCCAGTTAGTGAATATTACTTGATGATTATCTAATAAGTGTACAAAAAACTTTTCTAGTTATAAAATTATTATTGTCTAAGTCATTGAGAAGGTATCACCCTGAAGATTAGTTCTTGAAATATTTAAGAGGAGAATCTCCAAGTGAAAGAAGATTCAGGTTTATTTTTCAAATATAAACTACTCTCAATATTCCTGAGCAGGAAATTTGATGCACTAGAAAAAGAAATTCGCAAGTGGACCCATGGAGTTCAAACCAATGTTGTTCCAGGGTCAACCTTATTTCCTACTAGAATGCAATCCCCTTGAGGGTAGGAAGTTCTGCCAAATCTTGCCTGTTCAGTCTTACATTATCCATAGTGCAAACTATGCACACAGTAATCACTCCATGATTATTGTTGAACGAATGAATGAGGGGATACACGAAAGCTGCTCATTATTATTGTTGCTTCTATTCACTGATTATCAAAAACCGTTCCTATGTTTGCTTGCTTATACTAACTGCATGAACCTGATCATTGAAAGCGTCGATAGAGGTTTGTTTATCACCAAAGTTAGAGAAAGCTATTATGGCTGAGCTTCCCCTTTATTAGAAGGGACAGATTCTATGGTGGGACATAAAATCCAAAGAAGATTTATAAGAATGCATGACCACAAAGAATCCCCATTTCCTTTCGCATATACTGAGTTCATGTCCATGAAATATACGCCACCCTATGGGAATCTTGAACTTGTCTGACTCCCCACTGCACCTCTCTTGCTGGGAAAGGGATTCTGCTGCAGCTTCATCCCTGTTCCTCTAGAACCAGATAGAAGCTGTTGGTAAACGTTTCTTGAACAAATGTATAAAAGTGCCATGCCAGGAACAGCGGGAGTGTTGTCTCGAAAACATTCTGGGCGGTTTGGGGGTTAGCAAGAGAGTGTTGTGATCTTTTATCAGGGTCTAGCATGGACACATGTAGACAGAGTGGTGGCACCAGAGCCACGTTGTTGCCACCTCTTTGCTATTCACGTGTGTTGTGTGTATCACCCAGGGCAGGTGCTCTGGAGCTCAAAATTTGTTTCTTGAACCAGCTTACTGCTTACTAGTGATGAACATACAATCCCCAGAGACAGGTATTACAATCTAGAATTCTCGTCTACCAGAAAAGGACACAATTACAATATGAATAAGCGGCATGTGGAAGCTGGAAATTTCTCTAAATTGGTCATTCGCTCCACTTTCTCTCTAGTCTAAATCAAAGTCTTATAGTTTATACTGTGCTTAAAAAAATCTAGATATTTTTCCTATATAAATCAATGGAAATCTGCTTGAAATAATGGATGGTGCAAATTACTGGGTGATTTTGTGTCTCCCCCCCCCGTAAAGAAGTTGGTAATATGTGCTTCATACTAATTGGATTAAATATTTTATGTTAAAGATCTATGTACAAATAAAATATTCATAATTGTAAGATAAGTCAAAGTAACAGTTTGTGTGTGAGAAACTGCCTAGTTTGTGTGTGCACATGTGTCTGATGTGTGTTCAGCAAAGTCATTATTTCTTTTTTTGTTTTTCAAGGAAAATTTATAGACTACTCTATTTTACATAACATTTCTGGGTATGAGGAATTTTCATAGGTCAGAGAGTGAGAGTCAAATCTAGTTTTGTTGTTGTTGTTGTTGTTGTTGTTGTTGTTTTGTCTTATTTTGTTGTTTTCCTGTGTGGGCTTTTTAATGGGTTGTTTGTAGCTCTTGATACTTCTGATTTTTATATTATAATATTCTGTTGTGCCTATCTCTATAAACTCAAAATAGTCATACCACTGTTGTTTATAGAAATTATCAATGGAAACTCATATCCACATGACGGGGAATAAATGATCCCATTATAAATCATGAAAAGGAAACAACAGAGACAGTCCTTCTAAATTCAATTGGAGATCTTGTTCACAGGGGAAACCTGTTTCAAAATAATGTTCCAACAAGATAGAAGAATGCACAGTGATAAAGGAGGAGATATTTGTGAAAACATTTAAGCTGTTCAGGAAAGGTAGCATCACATTGAACAATGCTTTCAGAACAGTGAATGAGGCTTTCTTTCCAACTCTCCAAGGTGAAGTTCTAACATCTAAAAAAGGCACAAAATACCTGCAAATACCCTTACATCTAGTCAAATTCAGGTTTTTAAATCTCTGTGTCTATTTTCTTCAATAATTGAAATTTGTTCCCAGTACGTGTAAGTTGTGTGAATTGTGTAAACTTATGTAAACTGGGGATCCTTAGGAAAAGAAGAAATGACACTCTGAAATGTGAACAGGGGAGGGGGTGTCAAATAGTTTGTACCATGCAGTCCCAAAGTATGCCAGGCAGGGAAGTGAGAGAGAGAGAGATAGAGGGAGAGGGAGAGAGAGCATGAGGGTGTGCGTGGGTGGGGGAGGGGCAGAGAGAGAGAGAGGAAGACCAGGGATCCCAAGCCTGCTGGGCTTTGTCAGGGCAGAGCCTGATGGGGGCTCAATCCCAGGAACCATGATAACATGACCTGAGAGGAAGTCAGAGGCTTAGCTGACTGAGCCCCCCAGACGCCCCAGAAGTGAAACTTGCTTTGAAGTGGAAGTGGTGAATTAATGTCTTTATTTAGGGAATTGTCTATATTTTGCTGAACATACAAGTTTGTGTAGAGTCTTATCATGTTTTTCCTGAAGATCTTTTAGGTTTCTCAACTTCAGGTTGTCCACCATAGATGGAGTTCCAGTAAACAAATCAATGTGGCAAATTATTGTATTTAATACATTAGGTATGTTAATGGATAAATGTTAAAATTCTAGAGGAAACTAAAAAGTTAATATCTAAAATAAACACAGTAGTATAATTCATGAAATAGTATAATGTATAGAGTTGGGTAATGGTACAAAATTAATAATATAAATTAAATTTTCTTTAAGTTAACATTTACTAGATTTATCATGGTGAACATTTTACAGTATGTACAAATATAAAACAGCACATTGTATACCTGAAACTAATGTAATGTTGCATGTCAATTATACCTCAATAAAAAAATAAACACAAAAAAAATAAGGAAAAGAAACTGAAGTTAATATTAAATGGAGAAATATAACACAGAAGCTAAAATACCTTAGGCTGTCTGAAACTGAGTTATTTATCACCTGAGAAATTAGAATAATAACTCCTATCTTTCAAGGTTGTTGTAAGATTCAAGATAATATATGTAAAGTTTCTAGAACCTAGTAGACCTCAACAAAATGGTATTCCCATGATTATGCATCTAACTAGAAAAAAAGCCTCCAGGCATAATTGCATCTTCTTTTTTTTGACATCACATTTGATGATTTTATGTGCAAGCTACTAAAATTAAATTACAAGTTGCATTGTATCACACATTTGTTGCTGAAAGTAGCTAGCAAATAAATTTGGAATTGAATGATGTTTACAATGAAATAGGAAAATTTTCCATTTGAAAGAATATGTTGGCCAATCTTTATGAAAGTTAAGCAGCTTTTGAATTCAGACTAATCAGTATCATGTTTATAAATGTGGATTTTTAGGAAGCCAGTTTGTTTAAATGAAAACATAGATATGTCAGATTCTATGTGTCAATTATATTTACAACTCAAGACCTACAAACTTCAACTTTAAGGGTATGATGCATTTTAGAAAAATTGCTACTAACATGTTCAATAATTAATTTAGCTTACTTTTCAGTTATCAATACTTCAGATTAAGAAGAAGATGAGGAAGCAATTTTTTTCATAAGTATATTGGTGTCCTAACTTTAAATTTTGTGTACATCCTGAATTTAATGGAAATATCACCACATTTATTCATTTAAATTTAACATTTAATTTCTGTGAGAAATAAAAATCTTCCCCCAAAGACTCACATCTTTATAACCCATAATAAAAAAGTAAGTTCTGAAATATAACTATGTTCAACCTAGAATATTTCTGTTATAAATTTTTAGGAAGCTTACCCTCTGGTTAACATGAGACAACAGTGCCACCTTTAGTATATTTCAATACCTAAGTTTTGGTAAAAATTGCTTGCAGAGACAGGTGGCTTTCTCTTAAAGAAATAGAAATTGGAAGATCTGGACCAGGTAGTACTTTGGGATATCATCTGCCTTCGTGTATAATTAGTTGTGTTGTTATTTTAAAGTTCTTGCCAATATGTTACATTTTTATGTTACTGGCCTGCACCTTTCAGGTTCTAACTCTATTTGCAAAGACACATATAAATTTGGCTTGTCATTCTCAAAGGTCTTTGGTTTCAAGCCCAACCCACCTTTGTTAACAGGACTGTAACACTATTTTCTTAACTCTAAATAATAGTATATTGTTCTTTCTTAGGCACAATATATGCATGGTGTTTCCAATTCAAGGTCTTTGAAGAAACCAAACATGATTAGATTCTGTCTATCTATCTATCTATCATCTATCTATCTATCATCTATTATCTAAAGATTTTCTTGTTTACATTTACCAAGTATGATTGTACTTGGTAAATGTATACCTTATCCTGAACAAGTATTCTAGCTTAGAAATTATGTTAATGTTAAAATCCCAGCCAGTTTTTAGTTCCTGGATACATAAATCAAAGCACTGAACTTTAATCATAAAAAATACATTTCTGTAATTTTTATGTCTTAGTATCCACTGAAGATTTCTATTTGCTGCATCCTGGATAAATGTAAGATAATGTAGGAGGAAAATTAAAGCCATAATGCTAAAGGTCTTTTCAAGTTCATTTCATCAACAGATACTGCTGCTTCCTCTCTGCAAGGAGTATATTAGTTTAGTCTGATTGTCATTTATTCTAGACCTCTTCTAATTACAGGTATATACAATATGATGTCACATTTTTCATGGTGTTTGAATCAGGAGGACATTTATTCTTGCACCTAACTGATACACATACTCTCAACACAGTTTCCCTATAAAGTTTTATATATTAAAGTTAAACAATGTGATAACGAATACATACAATGAGCTTAGACTCATACTAGGTGAAATTCGGGATCAAAAGGAAATATATAGGGGCACTTAAGTGGCTCAGTCAGTCGAGCGTCGGATTTCGGCTCAGGTCATGATCTCGTGGTCCTGAGATCGAGCCCCACATTGGGCTCCCTGCTGTAAGGACAGAGCCCACTTCAGATCCTCTCTCTCTCTCTCTCTGCTCCTCCCCAACTAGGGATCACTCACTCTCTATCTCAAAAATAAACATTAAAAATAATGAAGTATATAATGATATTCTGGCCTTTGGAGAACTTGTAATTAATTGGAAAAAATGTTACTATACTATATGACATTAAAGAATAGAGAAATTATTTTACTCTATATTTTAAAATGTAAAGGAAGAGTGCACCTGTTGTTTGCCTGATACTGTATTATGTGTTTACATATATAAACTTGAATATTAGAATATGTTACTTTGAAAGGAATCAAATACACCTAAATATATGATTCAAACACTAAGACCTATGAGTAGTAAGAAAAATGGAGCCCCAGAAATACTTAATGGGGCAGTTTGAGATTCAATTTCAGCTGACACTTGTTAATATCTTAAAAACCCAGTGTGTATGATATCAGATACTATCTTATTTTAAATGCCCTATATTGATTACTTTTTTAATGTTTATTTATTTCCCCCCCCCGCTGCCGAGAGAGAGAGAGAGAGAGAGAGAGAGAGAGAGAGCGAGCACGGGGGGAGGGGGAGAGAGTGAGACACAGAATCTGAAGCAGGCTCCAGGCTCCAGCTGCCAGCACAGAGCTCAAGACAGGGCTTGAACTCACAAGCTGTGAGATCATGACCTGAACCCAAGTCGGACCCTTAACCAACTGAGCCACCCAGGCGCCCACCTATACTGATTAGTTTTAAGCCCTGTGGGCATGGAATTAATATCTCCATTATATAGAGGAGGAAACAAAATCAAAGAATGTAATAAACCTGCCAAATTTAACCTATCCAGTGGCTGATCCACAATTTACCTCCGTGCCCTTTGATTATATGACCGAAGAATTTTTCCCTAGTGCAACATTTCTCAGCAGCTAGGATTGTTGGCAGAAAGACCAGTCGCCCGCTTGTGAACTTGGGTTACTTATAGTCAGTTTGCAGTCATACAGGATGATCTGCCCACATTTGCGAGTAGCTAACAACCAGCACTAAGCAATCGATAAGAGCTGGGTTCTGACAATTACTATTTTACTTTGCTAACGGGATCACTTACCACTTACAAGACTCCAGTTTTGAAAGGGGCTGACATGTCTTTGGAACTCATATTTGAATTCCAACCACTTGGGGGAACGTAAGAAAATTCATTGCCTCTCTGAATCTGCCCTGTTGGGGTGGTTTGAGAATTAAAAAAGAAAGAAACATTGTAGGGATTCAACAAATGTTATTTGTCCCTCTGCCACTTGGATATTTAGTTGTTAGAAAGAATTAATAGCACATAAGGCAAAAAACCCTTCACACCCTGCTTGGAGAAAGCAGGAGGGAAGAGAATAACACATATTATAGCAGAGATAAATGAATTCAATATCATAATGGAGATCTTAGCCAAGGAAATTAGGCAACAAAATGAACTGAACGCATCCAGATTGGAAACAAATTAGATGGTGATAATTTTTGCATAACCTTGCAATTAAATCAAAACCTACTGATTTACACACTTCAAGTGGTGAGTGTGTGGCATGTGAATTACCTCTTGATTTTGTAAAAGAGAATCTTTATAAAATGATTTTGTAAAAGAGAATCTTTATAAAATGATTTTGTAAAAGAGAATCTTTATAAAATATTTGTTTTAAAAAAGAAAAGAAATCCAAGCCTCTTAAATTAACAACTCTTCCCTGACTTGCTCCCCTTTTCCTATATGACATGATTTTATTGTTACAGCTCACTGGTTTTCTTTTTTATGTCTCTCTAGTTCATGGAGAGAAACATGAGGAATTAATTACCTTAGGAAGCCCGGATTCCCATACTATTAGTGAGGGGCAAAAATCTTCAGGAACTTCCAAAACAAGAAAAGGCAAAGAGAGGTCCTCTGAGAAAGAAAAGTTAGCCAAAGAAAAACAAGCACCTCGCTTTGAGCCTCAGGTGGGTGTGATACTTTTTTTTTTTTTTAACGTTTTATTTATTTTTGAGACAGGGAGAGACAGAGCATGAACGGGGGAGGGTCAGAGAGAGAGGGAGACACAGAATCCGAAACAGGCTCCAGGCTCTGAGCAGTCAGCACAGAGCCCGACGCGGGGCTCAAACTCATGGACCTCGAGATGGTGACCTGGCTGAAGTCGGAGGCTTAACCGACTGAGCCACCCAGGCGCCCCCCCCCCCTTTTTTTTTTATTGGAGTCACTTAATAAATGTAGATTCATTGGGTCCCTACTTGACTATCTCTCCTGAGGTCAAAACTGAAAAATTCCATCTCCTTGATTCTAGCAACTGACTAGATAAATTAAGGAAATTCCTTGGACACCTTCTGCAAGCTGCTTGCCCTAGTTTAGTATCAAAAATCATTAATCAAACTTTTAAGACATGTGTGTCTGTAAGACACTGCTTTGGGGCATTGGGCTTCTAATATTAATATTACACAGTCCCTATCTTCAAAGAACTTACAGTCTAATGGAAGAGACCGAAGGTAAACAGAGGTTTTAATGGTAGATATTGTACTTATTCTGGCCTCTTTCTCCAAGAGCAGTGAAATCCTGACCTGAGTCAATGAGCAAAGACTTCTAAGGTGAAATCTTACACAATCTGCCTTTTTTTTTCTTTAGCATTAAAGTTTGAGAGATGGGGCTAGAGGGGTAAGTAAGGGTCAGAAGGGGGAGGGCCTTTAATTTTGATTAGGAGGCTGGGACTCTGTCTACAGCCCAGAGGTCACGATTCCAAATTCCTTCAGGGCCAGTTAGGTAATTACAATGATTAGGGGTAAGGAAGAGGATGTGGGGCAAAGTTGAGAAATACAAGCACAGGCCTAAATATACTCAAATTCAGGTTATTTAAAAGCACTGAACTCAAAATACCTATGAGGACAAAATCTTCCCAACATTGGTGATCACTGCGTAAGTTAAGCCAGGGTAGACGTAGGACGGGGGAAGGGGGGGTAAAAAAAATGTATTGACATGATCAGATTTACATTTCAGATACCCTGGTGGCTTTTAAAGGTATACTTTTAAAGGGGAAAGGCTAGAGATGGAGAAAATCATTCAACAAAGTACTGCAGTAGTCTAGGCAAGAGAGGGCAAGGTATAGCAGGTACAGGTAAGAAAGAAGCAGAGGACCAAAAAGAACTATCAAGGAAACAGTGTCTGTAGTTCTTTTTTTTTTTTTAATTTTTTTTTTTCAACGTTTATTTATTTTTGGGACAGAGAGAGACAGAGCATGAACGGGGGAAGGGCAGAGAGAGAGGGAGACACAGAATCGGAAACAGGCTCCAGGCTCTGAGCCATCAGCCCAGAGCCCGACGAGGGGCTCGAACTCACGGACCGCAAGATCGTGACCTGGCTGAAGTCGGACGCTTAACCGACTGCTGTCTGTAGTTCTTAATCCCAAGATGGGGGTCAGGAACAAGAAGGAACAAAGGTTATCTCTCAAGTTTGCAAATGAATCAACTGAAGAGGAAGGATGTTGAGACCACCAGTAAAGGACAATGAAGGAAAATTAACAAACTAGAAGAGATAACGGTCAGCTGTCCTACACTCCGGTAGTGGAAAATCCTGTCCACTTGCATTGCCAAGATTTAATTTCTTAATTGGAGTCTACTCTTGGAAACACTGTGAAGTAAAGAAGCTTAACCTGACCTCTGCGGGGGTTGGAATGGAAATGACCACGTGGCCCCCGGGCTGGTGCTCTTACTTTCATGGGGACTCAGCTGCCGCACAATGGCCCCTGTCAATGCCAGTGCCGGAAACAGGCAAGCCACCACTGCTGCTGGAGAGGTTGCAACCTACAAACCATGACGCAAGAAGTCCCCTGCGAAGCCGAGAAGCAAGCAGCTGCATTTCTTGTACTCGCAGGACAAGTCACATCGGTCTACAAAGAGGGTTTTCATACAAGCAAAATAAGATGTAAATGGGCCCAAAGTGAAGCAGATTGTTGTGGTAAGCCCTGTGACTCTTTAAGCACCCCCAATCTACATATTGGGATTTGGAAACTTAGCACTTCTTCTCCCAAGGGACTTACAGAAGGGAGCATCTGTATGTCCTATTTTTAAAAGTACTTTGAAGTTTGTTTCAGAAGCTGTTTTGGACAATCAGAATGAAATGATTTCACATTTAGCCCAAGGTAAGCTGAGTTCTAGGATATTTTAAAAAGTATCAGTTGGCGGCTGGTTAAAAATCTCTGAGAAGATACAGTGCTCAATCGGCAGAAAATAGTTTTCCAGAAAAGAAGAGTCATGATGAGTAAAGCCTTTTATTACACAAATAGTATAACCACAAAATTTAAAGTCATTCCAATTTTTGTCAAATCATGTTAATTCATACTTCACATGCCGAGGGGAAAATGCCTCAAAAAAACGAACATAAACATGTCTAGGATGAATCAGAAATTGAAGACAAAACATTGGAGAAGAAAAATCTGGTTTTCTCCAGGTCCTGACATCCTGACTGACAAGAAACTGTGCTCAGAATCTTCTTTATACTCCATGAGCAAGTCTTCAAGCCCCACTGGGACAGCTGACATTCGTCCAGTTTCTACTAAACAAAGTACTGCTAACTTGCTTTCTTATCCCACTGAAGGCATAGAAGCTTGACAGCTGGTTATATGGAGGGCTTACCCCCAAATCAAAGTATCATTCAGTCAGAAGAGTCAGAAGAACAAAAACAGGTGATTAAAGCTGAGTGGGCTATGGCAAAGGCAAAAAAGCAGAAGAGAAGAAGAATTCATCTACTCAGCAAGAGAAGATTGCAAGGGTGAGTATTAATGACAGAACCCGGGTTTAGTTCAAACATTAAGAACAACTGACCCACAACTCTGCATTAAGAGAGTTGAAGAACGGACTTTTCATCTACTAGAATTTCCCGAGGGAAGACAAATGGCTTCCATGGAAAGAATTAGTCCATATTTATTACAATGGGGAAAAGAATGGTGCCCTTCAGGCCTTAATTGGCTACCTGAATCCAGTGAAAGGAAGAGGTGTCCAAATTCTCACCACTGATGTTAGAGGGGCACTTTTAGATACTTCAAAAACTAGTCGAACTTACTTAGAAGCTCTATGACTGCATTTGAGGTGTAAACACCGGTGCTGTATGAGCTTTCCTGTGGGGGTTAATTCACAGGACCCCGGATGAATGCGAGGAACTTCATCAAAAATTCGTATCACTTATGCTTTCACAAAATGTCACAGTTAAAGCAGTCAAAATGAGTTGGAGCCATGCATTTTATGAGTCAGCTGTGGGAAAATACGTTGAAGATTTAGAATGGAAAATGCACTAACGATTGGAAGAGGCAGAAATCCTGCGCGTCCTGAGGTGGCTGCAGTTAAGGGCCGTGATAAACAGGGAATATGCCGAAGGCTTTTGTGTGCAGAAACGACGCTCATTTTCCTGGAGTCAGCTCTCACGATTTGGGCAGCTGTCGTTATAAAGTGTGGCAGGCCATTTCAGCCACATCTGCTGCTCCAGGCCACTTTGCCGAGCGTGCATTTGGGAAACGATCTTCTTCAAGGTGGCTTGTTTCTGAGTAACTCATAGGTATGAGCGCTGCCCGAGCATAAACGTCGCCTAAACGTCTTTGGCCAGATGTTCCCTTAGCACGCATAGTAGTGTCCCTAGGCATTGGGAATTATAAGACAAATGTGAGAAACACCACAACATACACAAGCTAGAAAACCAAACTGTTTAATATCATAAACGGTGCTACAGATACAGAAGTCCATATAGTACTTGATGATTTATTACTTCCTGCAACCTATTTTATTTTATTTTTTTGAAAGAGAGAAAGAGAGTCAGAGGGAGAGAGAATTTTTTTTTTTTTTTAAGGTTAATTATTTTGAGAGAGTGAGGAACGGAAGGGGCAGAAAGGGAAAGGGAGAATCCCAAGCAGATTCCGCACTGTCAGTGCAGAAACCAACACGGGAGTCGATCTCACAACCATGAGACCATCACCTGAGCCGAAATCAAGACTCAGTCATTCAGCCAACTGAGCCACCCAGGTGCCCTGGGACACTTACTTTAGATTTAGCCCTATATTGTGTGAAAAGATACCTCTAGATGACAGTTAAAGTGAAAAGCTGAATCAGTGCAGTTGGAAGGGTTGAGGTACATAAAAAGAACTGAAGAAGAAATTAAAAAGTTTGCAAAAATGTGAAGTCAAGAAAAAGCAATTCTGCAGAAAATTGATGATTGTATAAAACAAAAAACTGACATGGATGGTGGCCTTCTTTCTGTTTGAAATTGTAATGAATATATGCATATATTCTGGAAACTGAAAAGCTTCTTCAGAAGATCTACCATTTAAGAAGGAATTGTGGGATCTGATCTGAGTTAACTTTGAGATACTCATGAATTCTGGGGAATCCTGGGAAAGAAAGATGGTGCTTGGCTTAGCTTGCACAGCAAAAAGTGCATGCTTGGTTACAGAATTCATATGGGAATTACGTTTTAAGATATTAATAACTAAGCTTTAGGAATCTTAATATTGTGCTAGTCGGTTTTAGCAGACACTGCAGTTATAATGCTTCCTGTTTGAAAATGTATTAGTATATGTGCCAAACCAGAAACTGGAAACTTTTATATTATACTTTGTATTTTCACCTTAGTCACCATGATCGTGTCGAATTTATTTGATCATTGATTTTATTTCATGTGGAAAAGATAATTTCTTAAATTTACCTTACTTACTTTTTCACTGGCTACATATTCCAATCCAAATGCTGTCTTTTATTGCAATATCTAAATGGATAGGGAAAAGGGGAAGTTTCTCTATAAAGGGATTATTGTATTTGAAATATAAGAGGACCAGGTACAGTTCTCTATTTAAGATTAGCTTATTTGGGAGCACCTGGGTCGCTCAGTCGGTTGAGTGTCTGACTGGCTCAGGTCATGATCTCACCGTTCCTGAGTTCAAGCCCCACATTAGCTGGCTGCTGTCAGCCTATCAGCCAATCAGCACAGAGCTCGCTTCAGATCCTTTGTCCCCATCTCTGTGACCCTCTGCTCCTTGCACTCTCCCAAAAATAAATAAATATTTTTAAAAATTTAATAAAATTAGCTTATTTTAACGTTGTTTGTTTAAAAAACAGAGGTGAAGTGGTTTTAGTTCACCACTTTTTTCCCTTGAAGCTTCAAGACAATGCTGTGTGTTAACTTTTCTAAACATAGCTTCAATTTATAATTCAGTGTTTCAATTATTTGAACTCACTGAGAAAATATTCGTATCATCAACAAAATATGCTATTGAAGTTTTAAACAAATGAGCTTAACTCAATCCATAAACTTATTTATAAGACATGTGCCCCCCACCCCTTAATATTTCATAATACTCCCTTTCCTGATCCCAGAGAAGTTTCTGATAAATTCATTTATCAAGTAATATAAAAGACGGTAAAATCCTTTGTACTGTGGTGTAAAAGAAAGAAATAAAAGAATTTCCAATTGTGAGATTTAGGTTCTCATCCAAATATTAGGGGAATGTTGTAGAAAGCAAGATCTTTTTGGTAAGATTGAAAGCAAACTGCCCACAAAACCTTTATTCAATGACCCTACTGATCCCTGTTTCCCCCGTGTATCATTTAACCTGGGTAACTGACATTGTCTCAGTCATATGTAAAGTGTTAGTAACCATGTTAGATTCAAGCCTCTCACCCTACCAGACTCTCACCAATGAGGCTCACTTGTCTAGACATTTCAAGCCCTATGTCGATCTGCTCTCAGCCTATGGTTCATGAAAATGATCCTATGAAATATCAAAATGTTAACTTTCATAATGATTTCATAAATATCAAAAAGTTAACCTTCCGTATATCCACACCTGGAAATGATCTATCATCCCTGCCCACATGTTTTGGAAAGAGATACTAGGTAACCCTCAATGTAATTTAGTTTTTGTTTTGTTTTGTTTCATTGCATGCAGTGAAATGCAATCATTTTAAATGTACAATTCAATGAATTTTGACAAGTGTATTCACCCTGTAATCCACATCCGCACCTCTATCAAGGAATAAAGTACAGGCCATTTCCATAATTTGGGAATCCCTCAAACCTCTTTGCAATGGATTCTGTCATCTTCATACCTTACCCCAGGGAGCAGTTTTGACTGTTCCATTATTTTCATACACATGAATCATGCAAAATGTATTCTCTTTTGCTCAGCTCCTTTATCTCAGTATGATGTCTATCTGTGAGATTCCTCTACATTGTGGTATACTTCTGTAGTTTATTACTTCTTTAAAAAAAATGTAATGTTTATTTATTTTTGAGAGAGAGAGAGACAGAGTGCAAGTGGGGGGGGGGGGTGGGCAGAGAGAAGGAGACACAGAATCTGAAGGAGGCTCCAGGCTCTGGTTGGAGCACAGAGCCCGATGTGGGACTCAAACTCACAAACCATGAGATCATGACTGCAGCCAAAGTCGGATGCTTAACCAACTGAGCCATCCAGACGCCCCAATTACTTTTCAATATTAAATAGTATTCAATCATATGGATAGATGATCATTTATTCACCAATTGGTAGACATTTATATTGTTTCCTTTTTTGGCTCTTAAGAGTAAGGTGTAATGAATGTTCTCCAAGCATTTTTGTGAACATGTGTTTTCATTTCTCTTGGTAAATACTTAGTAGTGAAATTATGGATCATAAGGTAAAATTCAAACTCTTTGAATGGAGCAAAACACCTGACCCAAAGGTTTGTATGTTATTTATCAGATGTCCACTTTTCACCCTCAACAAGAAGACCCAAATAAACCCTACTGGATTTTGAGGCTGGTCACCGAGCACAACGAAGCAGACAGTTTCGAAGTGAAAAAAGATACCGAACGAGCAGATGAAATCCGAGCCATGAAGCAAGCCTGGGAGATGACTGAACCTGGAAGGGCTATCAAGGTCACTTGAGTTTGAAAAGTTGTTCTTTACCTTTCCACTCCCAGGCGTTGGTCTGAAGGGAGAGCCATGATGGTGAAACCACACAGTCTTTCCTTTAGGAGTGATATCTGGGATTTTGTTAGACACTGACTAACTAAATGTTAAGACCACATCTGAACAAATCGTGAAATGTTGCGCAGATGACTGGTACCAGATGAGGCGCAAAAGCAAAGCGCATAGTGGTGCCACTTATTGGCCCAAACCGTGGGTTCCCTCATCCTTCCACACCGTGTGAGCCATATCCATGTCTGTCCTTCACACTCCAAGTAAGAAAACATAAAAATGTTTAATATGTCCTTTCATGTACTTTGAACATCCTTGACTAGATAAACAGCATTGCTTCCCCTTGTGGAATATACATACTTCATGGTTTCCCCTCACTGTATTTTATGTAAGAACCATTGCCATAGTGGGCCATTATTACTTGTATGTGTTTCATGTCCCAACTCAGGGTTATTAAGCCAGATAAAAAAAGGTTCAGGAACAGCTAGATCTAAGACTGCATGACTGGTGTATTTGCTTTAGGACTGCTGCTTCCCTAGTTCGCAAAAATAACCGTCAAAATTACGGATGGCTCAGAATTGGAGTGTATCTGATAATAATGCACTAGTTCAAACTGCTGAAGTGGTACATGTTTCATGTACTGTTAAGATGTTGTTGCCTATACTGTTTGTTGACAGTGTTTGTTCTTTAGGCTTCCCAGGCTCGCCTGCATTACCTCAGCCGGTTCATTAGGAAAATTCCGGATGCTGAGAGTATGCCTATATCTGAATGCCAAACTAAAGCACCAGAGGACGGTCAGTGAACTCTGCCCCCCGCGACCTCAGAGCACAAGACTGCTCCTTGCACCTCTTAAAAGATAGTCAGGGCATCACCCTGGGTAAAAAGAAAGCATTGGACAAGCTGTTTGCCTACAGGATTGTGAAAAGTTACGTACAATCCTGTAGGAAAACAGGTCCTGGAACATTTTCTCTTTGCCTAGCAGATGTTTACTTTTCCCCCCAAGTAGATATGGTTTTCTCCATTTCAGAAAAGATGAAACCAGGGGCATCTGGGTGGCTCATTGGTCAAGCGTCCCATTCTTGATTTCCACTTGGGCCATGATGCCAGGGTAGTGGGATAGAGCCCTGCGTCAGGCTTTGTGCTGAGCGTGGAGCCTTCTTGGGATTCTCTCTCTTCCTCTCCCTCTGCCCCTCCCCAGCTCACATGCACTCCCTCCCTCCTCTCTCTCTCTCAAACAAACAAACAAGAGATGAAACCAGAAATAAGAATGCAACATAGTTCAAAGGTATCAGTGTGTAAACTTGAAGGTAGGCCTGATGCTGTTACTCTGGCTCCTTTCTAGTAATAATAACTATAAATAATAGCAATAATATAAAACAGACTGCCTTTATTGAGTGATTGCCGTGGGCCTGAAACTGAAAATATTAATTATTCCAGTTAAGACATCAATCCACTGATCTGTAATGTTATTTTCAACTTACCAATAAGAACACAGGCCCAGAGTAATTTGCTCTGTAATTTGTTAAATTCATAAGATACCCAGAGACACAACCAGCTTGCAAACAGCTCCCCATGACCCCGAGTGCCTTCTCACAAAAACCTGGCTGGCCCATTCCAACCTCACTGGGACACCCAGGGAGGCTGACCGCATTCACATCCCAAATCATGCTTTTCCATGGTCACATCTACAGGAGTATAATTCAATAATTGTTATAAAGATAATAACGCCTCTTAACTTTTCATATAAGGAGTATGAATAACAAATATCATCCTGATTTTGTTTTCTTGGGATGCGCATTCCTCACATCACTTTTTGTTTATCTCATTTTAACTTATAGCAACCATGAGGTAGACCCTGCTATTCCCATTTTATAGACAAAGAGACCAATGCTTAGAGTCCCCGAACTGCTCCTAAGTCACACATCTAAAACGTGACAGAGTTGGGATTTGAAATATTTCTAACTGCTAAAGTACTCCCTTTCCTAAGGGTTAAAGTCTCATGTCCTATTAACGACACAAAGGTGGATGGGTTTTATTATGATTTTATGATTTTATTACTTTAAATTGTATTGCTTAATTAGATTTTATTATTTTTTAAACGTTGTATTAAATTATATGTAAGAAAAATGTTGCACTGGATGCTTGTTAAAAATGGCAAGGGAGATCATTCAAGACTTGTAATAGGAGTCAAGACTGTTGTAGTAGGAGAGAGAGGTTGAATCCGACTTTGAATACCACAGGGACAAATGGGGATTCATAGCAAATAGGCAGGGAGTGGGTGGGAAGTTACTCAGAAAAACTTGGTTAGGTATGGTTAGGAGGGTGGAAAAAGAGAGGAACTAGATTGGATATCAAAGCAGGGGTGGGGGGGGGCTGGAAATGCGATACTTGATAAATTAGTCTAACAGGATTCTTTGCTAAAACTAGGATTCGAGCCAAGGACAAGGCCTGGTAGAGAACAAGGTTCTGAGGAGCCTGAACTTGTCCTACAACATACCTGCAGTTAAGGCATAAATATTTACTGTATAGCTTGATGCATTTTTACGTGCAGATACACTCAGGAACGACCATTCAGATCAAGATCTAAAACACATAAATACATCCCCAGAGTCTTTCTCCTTCCCTTCCCTCAGCCATTTCCTCCCTCAAGGTTAAGTCCTCTGTTACCATGTATTGCTTTGTCTGTTCTTGAACTTCTTATATTTGGACTCAGACAGTATACACTTTAAACTCCTCACTGTTAAGCTGTTCCACTGCTTCTTGTGTCAGGCTTAGTAAGTTGTGTTTTATAAGAGATTTGTCCACTTCATCTAAGTTAAACTTCCTGGAATAAATTTTATTTTAATCTCTTTTTAGTTCATCAGTTTTGCTCTAGGGGTGTACCAATTTTATTATTTTTAAATGTACTTATTTCAACATTTCTCCCAGGTTTTGCGCATTAACCTATCATCACCTTTTATTCAAAGTGGAATATAATGTCAGTTAAATTGTCTGCAGTTCATAAATAGGAGGGAAATATCTGTGTGCTGTGGAATTGGGGTAGGTTTTACATGGTTTTTCCTAGGCATAAAGATCTAGAAAAATGAGAGTAGAATTATGGCATGAAGGAAAAACTTTCCTACTTCACAAGCAATAGCTGATCTCTGCTCTATTTTAAGATAACTTTAGACAAGTACCTATACACAGGGCTCCCCTATCCAGAGATGAGAATCCCATTCACATACATTTCTTACACAAGGCAGGTTGTATTTCCTCCAGGGCCCAGCGTAGCAGTGGCCCCAGTGGTTCAGAGACCCCATTTCCATTTGTAATGTCTCACCTCCAAAAAGCCTCTATTCTTATGTAATCTTTTCATATCCTGGGGCAGCTTCCAGACACACGGGTTGCCTGAGCCATCCACAATGTATTCTGAGGGACCAATGATTGCTGTTTGCTAGTGCTCCTTAGAGGTGACAAATATTTCAAGTCTGCTCCAAATCTGTGCTCCCACTAGCCCGGTTACTTTTTGGATATGATTTCATAGAATGCAAGCTTTTTTTTTTTCAGTAATGCACATGTCATGTTGTAGTTGAAACATCTTCAAGTGCCATAAAAGAGCCAGACGCAAAGGGTTCCATGAGTTCAGAGAGCAAAGATATCCCGCCGTTGGGGAGTATGCTGTGGAAGAAGTGGCAGATGACCAGGGGCTTGAAGGACTGGTCAAAACTGGTGAGCAGCGAAATTGGAGGAACGTCTCCAGCAGGGAAGGAGGAACAGACTGTGCGGAAGGAAAATATCAGTAAGCATTATTCTCATTTGTGAGACAAAGACATACTTGGAAATAAAAATTCTGGAAGAGGCACAAACACATGTGATGTCTAGGGTGATAAATGGAAAAATATGTATTTTGGATTTATAAGTCTTCATTTTGCTTGTCAGAGCTGATAATCTGCTCAAGGACCTCATTACTAACCAGTTATCTTAGGGATAGAAGTGGGCCAACAAATGTAGCAGGTGTATTTTTGTATATTTTTCTGTGTCTACAAATACTAAAAATAAAATTGCAGTGACCACATATGCCATTGTCACTCAACACAGACGCTTTTTGTTAATCTGTGATATGCTACATGGTAGATTTTCTTTTTACCTTTTATAACAAGTTTTAAATATTTGGATTCTAAAATTCTGGAGGGGAGGAAGTTTCAGTGGTGTACGAGCCACACTAATTTGGTTCATTTCTGTATAATGGAGATTCGTATTTATTCACTAAAATGAGTGCAAATCCAGGGCACCTGGGTGGCTCAGCCATTCAAACGTCTGACTCTTGATTTCGGTTAGGTCATGATCTCAGTTTTCCTGAGTTCCAGCCCTGCATTGGGCTCTGTGCTGACAGTGAGGAGCCCGCTTAGGATTCTCTCTCCCACTCTCTCTGCCCCTTTCTTGTTGGTGTGCTTGCTCTCTCAAAATAAATAAATAAACTTTAAAGAAAATAAAAAATAAAATGAATGTAAATCCTCGATTGAAGGTTTTAAGGAGAAAGGTCTTTCTATGCTGGCCTCCATGTGGAAGGATTTCCCCTAAGCAACTCCTGGACTTTCTGTTGGTAAAGGACTTAGTGTCCCATATGGTTGAAACAATGAATTGGGCTGATCATAGGGGGTCCTGAATCCCCTGCTAGTCCCTGAGTTGGAAGCACTACCTATGACTGAGGGGGCTGCAAGGGTCAGCTGGCTCTAAAGTTCTGTGACCCTGGATGGTTGGCCTTTCACATCAAGCTACATCCTCCAACCATACCTGTATCAGGAGTACAATCTTACTCTTTATGTCCCTACTTATTCAGAACCCAGGCAGGAGAGAAAGATATTTTGGAAGGATGCATCCTCAGAAACACCAAAAATGGTTCTCTACTCCAAATGGCTAAACCACTCTGAGAAGCTTAAAATCAAAAACTGTTTAAGGTTAAAACACGTCCTTGAAGGATTTCCACAGGGAAGAAGAAAATTCCAAAGTTCAAAGGGTGTTTTACTATAGTTACAAAAGATTTTATTTTTGAGCCAATATTTTGAAAGCAAGCACTCATTTAATAAATAATAACATACATGACATAACACTAAAGCTTATTAGAATAATACTTCTCATTCTATATGAACATTTAATTTGTAGAGTGGTTTTGCATATATTATCTCACTAGAGCCTCCATGAGCTAAACAAACCATATACTGGTATCTCTGTCTCAAAACTGATGTGATTGATAAATGCCTCACCCTAGGGCAGGAAGCCAAAACAGTTTGTAGGAATCAAACCCTAGTTCTTGGAATTCCGCACGTTGTGATCTCTAACAGAAGGCAAATTTTTCCCTACACTCGATTAGAAACCTGTGAAATGAAAATACAATTAAATTCCGAGGTCAACTGTTTATTTATGTGCTAATAAGGTAACTTTTTAAGTTGAAAAAATTGAATGTAATCATGATTCTTCACACCAGCCTCGGGTACTGTGTCCCACAGGTGGTGGAGATTTCATTTATTTTTTAACGTTGATTTATTTTGAGAGAGAGAGAGAGAGAGAGAGAGAGAGAGAGAGAAAGAGTGCATGCACAAGGAAGAGCAGGGAAGAGGCAGAGAGAGAATTCCAAGCAGGCTCTGCACTGCTGACACAGAGCCCGATGCCGGGCGGGAACCCACTAACTGCAAGATCATGACCTGAGCTGAAATCAAGAGTCAGAGGCTGAACCAACTGAGCCACCCAGGCGCCTTGCTTTCACTTTCACTCTGAGCCCCAGACCAGTGCTGTGAAGGGCTGTGTCAGTGTCGGCTCTCCTGCTTCTCAGGTCTTCATACTTTTGGCCGGCAGAGTTTCATACCTTTGTACTAAAGTTCACATCCCCATGAAAGAGTGTACTTTGGGGCAGAAAGGAAGGGGCAGGAAACACGGAGGAAAGGTAAATGTGAGCAGGAGTGGACTGAGGGCAAAGCAGCCTGTCCTCAAGCAAAATTCCCCCAAAACATTCTTATATGTGTTTTATTATAATTCTTATTGAATATAAATAATATAACATATGTATAATATAATAATATGAAAATATATTATATATAAAATAAAATATAAATTTAATCACACTACCAAGTAAACTTGAGCCCCTCTCCCTCTGAGAAGAGGGGTGCTTTTGTGTCTCCCGCACATCTTACAGCACCGAAACACTACCATGTACTCCAGGTACTGGGGTAGTAGAAGGAATCCTGTTTGAGAGCCATGGGTCTGGCTGTCCAGCTGTTCTCTGGAACTCTGTATGTTGTTGCCACCTCTGCTGTTGGTGCCTCCGTCATACTGGCCCTCACTCCTGGGGAAGCATCACCCATAAGAGATTACAGATCCTATGAGAGCTTTGGGTGATCTGGCCTCTACACACCTGGAGATACTTGTGATTCCCAGAAAACTACTTTATTCTTGCCACTTTATATTTTCATACAATAGGTAACTTAGATGATTTCTTTCGTAGTACCAGAGGACATGGAAATGATGTCATTATGGATTTTACTCCTACGCATTCTTCCTCAATACCAAAGCCATCATCAAGGTCAAGAGTATAAACATTGCTTTCAAATTCCCTTTGATCTCTGGGAGCCTCTAGAAAATTCCTCTTCCAGAGGTTGCAGGTGATCTCTGTCTTTATTCCCACATCTTTTGCCAGGCCATCACAATCACTAGGTCTTAAGCAGAGATTCTCAGACTACCTATGATGAAGTCAGTCTTCTCCCCTAGTCTGCTGAAAGCTGAAACTTTTGAAAAATGTAATAAAATGACCCAGTGATGACCAATTACTATAAAGATATTTCTAAATACATATTCTCACTTTCAGAACTTATCCCATAGAGACTCAGTTTGCAAAGGATGGTACCTACACACACACACACACACACACACACACACACTTTGGGCTGTACTATTCTAGAGGTACAAGACTGTCATAGTACTCTTATACGCTTTTCTGACACAACAGAGTTTTGTAGAAGAACATGAAAGTTAATCCTTTCTGTCCCTTTCCCACACCCTCTTCTGCTTAAATGTATGTTACTTGGCAGGATGTAAGAAAACACAAACATCTCATTAATCAGAAAGTATGTTCTTTCCAGTCAAAGTCAGCAGAGTTGGTGTCTTATAGAAATCACTCATGTTTGAACTGCCAAAAATATACCCAGCATAAGTAGGTATGTTCATAAGAAAAGCAAATGAACTTTAGATACCATAGCAATCACAATGAAAAAAGAAAAACTATTGGCCACTGATTTCTTTTCTTTTTTTAAAATGTTTATTCATTCTTTGAGAGAGAGACAGAGACAGAGAGACAGAGCATGAGCGGGGAAGGGGCAGAGAGACAGGGACACAGAATCGAAAGCAGGCTCCAGGCTCTGAGCTGTTAGCACAGAGACCAATCCAGGACTTGAACTCAGGAACCACACAAGCTCATGATCTGAGCTGAAGTCAGACACTTAACTGATTGAGCCACCCAGGCACCCCGGCTACTGGTTTCTAAAAAACATATGGTAAAATGTTAATTCCTCAGGATTGTTTTATTTAATGTTATAAAATAAAAAACTTGATTGAATTTAAGTTTTAATAATGGAGTAGAGTTGAAATATTCTGTTTTCTCACATGGACCATGTCTTTATGTTTTTGAAAAATGAAAAAATAATTTGGATATTATTTTAAAAATGTTTTTAAAGGTTTACATTAGATTACATTTCTGAATGAGCGATAATTTTTAACAAGTTGTTATGCATTAAGCACTTTAACAATATTTCTGAAGGCTATTGCAACCACATGTAAAAAGCAGGATTAGTGGGCATGAGACCTCTTGCATGGATTTGACATATCCTCTCCCAAAAAGCAATAATAAACTGAAAACAATTAATTAAAATACATTTTAGGGGCACCTGGGTGGCTCAGTCGGTTAAGCATCTGACTTCAGCCTAGGTCATGATCTCACTGGTCCCAAGTTTGAGCCCCGTGTTGGACTCTGTGCTGACAGCTCAGAGCCTGGAGCCTGCTTCAGATTCTGTGTCTCCCTCTCCCTGTCTGCTCCTCCCCCACTCACACTCTGTCTCTCGCTCTCTCTCAAAAATAAATAAACCTTAAAAAAATTAAAAAAAAATTTAAACTCTGAAAGCATACAACTAAATAAAAAAATACAAGATACAAGGTTAATATATAAAAACTATTTTTATGTCTATATATTATCAATGAGCAATCAAAAAAGTAAATTAAGACAATTTTATTCACAGTAATGTCAGTAACAAATGTATGGAAATAAATTTAACAAAAGCGCAAGACTTGTCTACTGAAAACTACAAAACATCACTAATGGAAATTTTTAAAAATCTAAAGAGGGAGGCTGTCCATGCTTTGGACTAGAAGACTCACTATAGTAAGATAGCAATTCTCCCCAAATTGATCTATAAATCCAGTATAATCTCTATCAAAATTCTAGTAGACATTTTATAGAATTTAACATCCTGATCTCAAAACTTATTTGGAAATGCAAAAGACCCAGAATGATCAAGATAACTTTGATAAAGAACCAAGGAGGAGGATTTTTACTTCATGATTTTAGAATTTCTTTGAAGCTAACAATAATCAAAACACTCCAATTTGACAGTTTCTTTAAAAAGTTAGATGTCATTTTACCATTCCTAGTTACATTGAATATCCAGGAAAGGCAGATCTGTAGAGACAGAGCCCATGGATGTCTGCCCAAGGCTTGAGGTGAGAATGGAGAGGGGATGTAAAAAGCCCAGGAGATCTGCGTGGAGAGCGGAAATGTTTTGAGACTGGGTTTTGGCGCTGGTAGCGCAACTCTGTAAACTTACTAAAACATATTGAATTACACTTTTAAAATGGGGGAATTTGGGGCGCCTGGGTGGCGCAGTCGGTTAAGCGTCCGACTTCAGCCAGGTCACGATCTCGCGGTCCGTGAGTTTGAGCCCCGCGTCCGGCTCTGGGCTGATGGCTCAGAGCCTGGAGCCTGTTTCCGATTCTGTGTCTCCCTCTCTCTCTGCCCTTCCCCCGTTCAAGCTCTGTCTCTCTCTATCCCAAAAATAAATAAACGTTGAAAAAAAAAAATTTAAAATGGGGGAATTTGATGGCATGTAAATTATACTCCAGAAATTTTTAAACAGGAGATTAAATGTCCTGGGAAGGCTGAATGGTTACTATTTTAGACTCTAAAGTCTCTTGTTTAAGTACGTTCTAGTGGGTACCTATGGGTCCCTGGGGTAGAGATCTCCTGCTAACTTGATTTGCATTCGGTGTATGTTACCCACTCCGCTGGATCTACAAGTTTCTTGAATTAGAGTACTATGTCTTAAGTATTTTTACATTCCACCCCCATAATGCTTATGAGACCTTTCATGCCTAGACTAAGTGTTTTCAATATTGGGTCACTTAATTTGTTTATAATGAAGTACAGTAGGACTTTTCCTTTTTGTCTCTACCTTCACTTAACTACAGTCATGATAACGTTCTGTTACTCTGCTTATAGAGTATATGCACTTTGCCCATCTCCTTCATTTTGCTGTAAGTACAGTAACACCAGCTAGAGGACAAATACGAAATATCATTAAATTTTAATAAAATCATATTGAGTCACATTAAAATAAAGTCACATTAAAATAATATTAAATTAGGTAAGTCCAATCAGTGTTTTTTTTTTTTAATGTTTATATATTTTTGAGAGAGACAGAGAGAGAGAGAGAGTGCAAGTGGCCGAGGGGCAGAGAGAGAGGGAGATACAGAATCTGAAGCAGGCTCCAGTCTCTGAGCTGTCAGCACAGAGCCTGACCCGGGGCTTGAACTCCTGAACCGTGAGATCCTGACCTGAGCCTAAGTTGGATGCTTACCTGACTAAGCCACCCAGGTGCCCAAAATGGTGGTGGTTTTTCTTAAACAGAAGATATTATTTTTAACTAAAATGAGATGTAACTGTCTGTCAGTGTCTATTCTTTTTTGAAAATCTAGGACTTATTTTTTCAACAGGGCCTCGTTCGCGATCCCCAACAATTTTGGAAATGTCTCCACAACTTATTCGAAAAGCACTAGAATGTGTAGACATAACACAATATGTACGGTAAGTTTTAATAGACACGATTAATGCAAACATCTCTGTTCACAGAATTTTTGATACAGGGATAACCAGTTACTAAACTAGTGAAAATTTGAAATTAAATGCTTAATATATTTTCAGTATATTCAAATTTCTAGATGTACGTGGTTTTACATCTTCCATTTAGCAAATCTTTTATTAAGTCAATCATAAAAGCATTTAAGTATTTTCTTTAACATTTTAGTTTGCAAGCTGATTAAGGGGAGTTGAGCTACAAAAAATTCCCACTAGGTCTGCTGGCATTATTTAAGTAGGTTTAATTTAATTTAATTTAATTTAATTTTTTAGTAGGTTCAATTTTATTAAGAAGAAGACAATAGGATTAATAGAGAGATAGTTACTCAAGCATACTTATAAGTTTGAAAATATTTCAACATTATTTAGCCGCATAAATTAAAAAGAAAACCTCCAAAATAATCTCATAGTTTCCAACACCAATCCCACGAACACCTTATCAGATGGAGCTCGAATGTTACTGGTATTTCTCTAGAATTGTTTCCTAAAATATTAGTGAACCAGTAAATGGAGCATAGCCAATCAAAAAATAACAGTGTATTCTTTCCATTGCTAATATTCTATTGGATTCAGTCTACCACACTGTCAAGACGAATTTAAATTATTTGAATTCTAAAGTTCATCGCAGTGTTCCCAAATGATTTATGCATCTCCTGTGATGTCTTTGTAGAAAAACAAGAGACGCTGATCCTGTGCTACAAACAGAGGATCTGAACCAGCAGCAGGCAATGCAAAAGGCAGAAGAGGTTCACCAGTTCCGACAGTATAGGACCAGAGTACTCAGCATTCGAGACATTGAGCAAGAGGAACAGCTTAAAATAAAGGATAAAATCCTGGAGATGTATGGGGAAATGCGGGTGAGTCTCAACATACACCCATGGGTCAGAGTTGATACATTCTCTTATAATGTTGAAAAGATACCATAGAATCAAGTAGGACTGGGTAGAAAGACATTTTGAAAGTATTTAGTTGTCAGCTCCTCAGAAAAGGTGGAGAAATGGTGAAACACATTTAATTTCACTTACTTCCTTAAACCCCTCCAAAATGCAGTATTGGGAATCTATCCACAAAATAAGAAGGAGAAAGAAGACAATGACCAAATACTTGTGAAGTTGACAGAGAGCTGGATGAAGAACGTATTAATAGACTTGAGGCACCCAAATTGTAAGGTGGCAGTAGAAAAGCTCTTAAACAATCAATCCAATTCGCTCCATAGAATCCCTAAAAGGCTCAGCAATTGGTGGCATCAGCCACATGAAGAAATGGAGGTGAGGTGGGAGGAAGACAAGACTTTTGGTTTTACTTGGCTTGAAGCTATTTAAGAAGTAGTTCATTTTCAGATCACCAACTCAATGTTTTGTAGCCAGGTGACTGTCCCTCCACCCTAGCAGAAGACTAAAGTTGCTTTATTTAGACAAGGGCCAAAATGAAAAAGGGGTGGGGGGTGGATTAGCGTAGTGAAGAAGACCAAGTTTAATTAAAAATGGAAGTATCATACAAGGAATGGGAAAATTCGATAAATATATATCGCTGACTTCCACTATAGTGGATAAAGACTTTTTTTCCCTCCCTCTTTCCTACAACACACACACACACACACACACACACACACACACACATACACACACACTCCCAAAGATACTGATGGCTACAAGACTTTCTAAACGTTTCAGCCACAGTGACATTAGGTTCTCTATGTTGTTTCCAGCACTAGCTGATCTGAGGAATATGCTTCTTTGACACCTTCTCTTGTTTGTCCAATAGGCATCTTAAACCAAACCTCTCCAAATCCATTATTCTATCATTCTTGTCATTTTTGCCCTCTCTTTCATGTCAGCCCAAACATTTCCTCCATCAATATTCCCCACCCAGGAAGGGCAATTGTAGTCTTTCCATTGCTCAGAGTACAGACTTTGGAGACATCCTTGACTTCTCTTACCTCCCTCATCTAACCCGTAATCAACGTTTACCAACATTTTTAAAACATATCTCTAATTCAATCACCTTTCATTCTCTCTACCCCTACCACCATAGTCCAAATGGTCTGTGTTTTCTATTCAGAGTGTCCTATTCAGTGTTTTCTATTCTATTGCCATAGCCTCCTGACTGATCTCACTGCTTCCATCATGTCCTACAATGGAATCTCTGTTAGAAGCCAAAATGGCTCTAACCATGAGGATAAACTATTTTATCCTGTGGTAACAGACAGCCACAGTGTCTCAGTGGTTTAAGACGGGTTGGCAAACTTGTTTTCTATAAAGGGCCAGATAGTAAATATTTTTGCCTTTGCAGACCATATGTTGTATCTACTTAACTCTGCCGTTGTTACCACAAATTCAGTCAAGGATAACGCCTACATGTGTTTCAATAAATTCTATTTGGAAAACTAGGCAATGAGCCAGATTTTTCCATAGGCCTTTGTTGAGCAACCACTGGATGAAAACAGTAAAAGAGTATTTCTCCTTGTAGCTACAGGTCCAGTGAAGTTGAGCAGAGGGTCCTTCTCACAGTTACATTTCATTGCCACATTGCATTGGCCAAAGCTAGTCACATGGTCACATACAACTTCAGTGAAAGAATTAATCTTGCTGACACCGTGATTTCAAATTTCTAGCATCAGTAACCCTGAGACATTAAATTACTGTTCCTTAAGCCACCCAGTCTGTGGCACTTTGTTACGAAAGCCCTAGCATGCTAATACACAGTGCAGTGCTACCCTAGGCCTGGAGAACAACTGCAGACCCTTTATGAACTGCGCTGGTGCAGATCATAGTACATCTTTAAAATGGAGAGTGGGACTATCTCACTCCAGTAGTGGCTTCATTTTCCACTAAGAAATAAAGGCTTAACTATGGTGTCTAGAGCTCTCTATAATCTAGTGTCCACTTTCCTCTCTGATCTTTTCTCTCTGATTCTATATGCTTTCCTTTTGTTTTTTTTTTCCAAACTGACCTCACCTTTCCACTAATAGCCAGACATGTTCCCACCTCTGAGCCTTTGGCTTGCTCCCACCTCTTCCTGGAATATTCTTCCTCTAGACAGCCAAATGGTTTATAGCCTCACTTTCTGCGATCTTTCATCTATTGCCATTTTATTAGAGAGATCTTCTCTAAGCTATTATTTTTCAATTAGCACCCTTCAAGATTTGTATACCTGTATCTGGCCTTATTATTTTCTTTACAGGATTTACCATGGTTCAGCATGGGAAGGTATGTATTTGATACATGTTATTTATAAATATTAGAAGTATTTCTTTATCATATATAAATATATAATATTCATATATAACATATATATGTATATAACATGCACACATTTTAAATATATCTTGTGTAGAATATAGATCATATGTGAACAGGAACTTTGATTCACTGTTGAATACCCCAAACCTGGAAGAGATGTCTATTTCACAGAAATTTGTTTCAAAAATGAATCAGTGAATCCATAAATGAATGTTTAAATTATGTAAATTCAGTTCATATCGTATAGAAAATAGTTTAAATTAAAATATTATAAGACAAAAGGGAAATTCATTATTGCCAATCAGCTAGTTTCTTTCTGTGTTTAAAAGACAAGAAAATGCAGTAGATGGGAAGGCCATAAGGGAAGACGTATCACCTGGGATGGTTTTTAATTCAGATCTCATTCTTTAAGTGTGAGGTACAAAAATCCTAGTTTTGATTGAAGCTATCTTAATAGAAACATCGTCAGCACGACATTTCTCATCAGATGGGAGAAAAGCATGCCTATCCTCAAGAGGTTACGGATATATATTAAACTTACTTTACACTAAACCCTTTAGATGATTTTTTCTCTCTTCTTAATATTGCACCACTATCATCTCATGCAGTAGGTTTAGTAAAGCCAATTTTATTGTGGTAGATACAGTGCTTTGCTTCCACCCAAAGCGTGGAGAAGAGCCTGGTTCTGACATTTAGCTCTTCTGCAGTCTCCAGTCAACTTCTGCAAGTTGCAAAGCCAGGCAAAATTTCTTGAAGAATTCAGCAATGAAGACAAAACAGTCACTCTAGAAGATTCTCTTCTGGTTAGCATCAGTTCGTTCATCCTTCTGTTTTTAATTATATCATTCTTGAAACAGGAAACCGTCAACAGGTTGAACCATAATTGTACCCATACTATCAGAAACGCAAGTGAAATGAGAAAGCCAAAGCCTCTTCATAAACCTACATTGGCCCTTAGTTATCACTGCTTTATTTGTGAACATTTTCAGGGAAGCCATTTCTAGAATGTTGCCATTAAGTCAGTCATTAATAGGTCATTAACTCAGTTCTTGCCTATAGCTTTGAAAATTACCCTTTTTTTGGCAGGGGTGGGGGGGGTGGGGAGGGCAGGGGTGGCTCAGTCAGTTAAGCGTCCAACTTCGGCTCAGGTCAGGATCGCACCGTTTCAGAGTTCGAGCCCCATCTCGGGCTCTGTGCTGACAGCTCAGAGCCTGGAGGCTGCTTCAGATCTGTGCCTCCCTCCCTCTCTCTCTCTCTCTCTGCCCCTCCCCTACTTGCACTCTATCTCTCTCTCTTAAAAATAAACATAAAAAAATTTTTTTAAAAAAGAAAATTACCCTTTTTAAAAAAAAATATAAACTATATTTAAGGACAGTTAAACTATAGAGAAACTATCCTTACCCGTTTATCATTTTCTGACAGTTCCCATTTCCACAATTTATTCATTCAAGAAATATTTCTGGGCATTTTTGTATCAGAGACTGTCCTAAGCATGAACAAAAAAGATAAACCCTGGCCATTGTGGAGCTCACATACTAGTGGAGCAAAAGACGCTAAAATACAAACACAATATATAAATACAAGGTATGGTATGATAGAAAGGGAAAGTGTTGAAAAAAAAGAAAAGTGGAACACTACGAGAACACAGTGATTCAGAAGAGATACTGGCTGGAGGAAAGGCCCCGGGGCAGTGAACACTTGGTGCGTTAGAGGCAGGACAGCAAGGAGGTCTGTGCCCCTGGAGCAGAGTGAGCCAGGGGTAGATGAGTGGGAGAGGAGGTCAGAGAGGAACTGGGGGGAAGTGGACAGACAAGGTAGTCACATAGGACTTGCAAAAGACTGTAAGGACATTAGCGTTTATTCAGAGGGATGTACAGAACCACGACAGGGTTCTAAAGAGCAGAGGGGTAACATGATCTGACTTCCATTTTATTTTCAATTTTTTAATGTTTATTTATTTTTGAGAGAGAGACAAAGACAGGGACATGTGCGCTCATGCACACGCACATGAGTGGGGGAGGGGCAGAGAGAGAGGGAGACACAGAACTTGAAATAGGTTCTGTCAGCACAAACCCCGGCATGAGGCTCGAACTGACAAACCGTGAGATGATGACCTGAGCCGCAGTTGGACACTTAAACAACTGAGCCACCCAGGCGCCCCTGGACTTCTGTTTTAAAAAAATTTTTTTTTTCAACGTTTATTTATTTTTGGGATAGAGAGAGACAGAGCCTGAATGGGGGAGGGGCAGAGAGAGAGGGAGACACAGAATCGGAAACAGGCTCCAGGCTCTGAGCCATCAGCCCAGAGCCTGACGCGGGGCTCGAACTCACGGACCGCGAGATCGTGACCTGGCTGAAGTCGGACGCTTAACCGACTGCGCCACCCAGGCACCCCTGGACTTCTGTTTTAAAAGGAGTACTCTGAATATTGTGTGGAAAACAAGTAAGTATGGAATGGGGCACATGTAACAGCAGATAAATCTGTGAGGAGGCGTATGCATTGGACACATAACAGTGGTTCACACCAAGTTGCAGAGTGGAGGTAGTGAAAAGCAATTGAATATTGTATATATTTTGAAAGTAGACTCAGGATTTTCTGATGGATTCTTGGTATATTATAAGAGAAAGTGAAGAGTCAGGAAATACTCTGAGGTTTTCACTTAAACAACTGATAGGGTTGAGAGGCCATCAAATCTGATGGTTTGAGAGGAAAGAAAGATTTCAGTTTGGGACATTTTTTGATATATGTATTGGACCAAAAAAAAAAAAGCATTCTTGGGGCATCTGGGTGGCTCGGTTGGTTAAGCGTCTGACCCTCGGTTTCGACTCAGGTCATTATCTCATGATTCATGAGTTCAAGCATCATATTGAGCTCCATGTTGACAGTGCAGGGCCTGCTTGGGATTCTCTCTCTCTCTCCCTCTCTCTCTGCCCCTCTCCTGCTCATGCTCTCTCTCAAAATAAATAAACTTAAAAAAAAAAAACCAGAATTCTTAGATATCTATTACAGTCACATGGAGATGTTGAATAGAAATTACATATATAGTTCTGGAATTTGGAAGAGAGGTTTGGGCTGGAGATTAAAAAATTTGGGGGACCCATCAGTAGAGAAATGAATTTAAAGCAATGGGGCTACATAAAATCAGCAAGGAAAGAGGCCTAAGATCTAAGATGTGGCCATCCCCTCATTTAGAGATGAAGGAATAAAAAGAGAGAGAGAGAGAGAGATGAAGGGGGAAAGGAGAAATCAGCAAAGGCAACTGATACAGAGCAGCTAGAGAAGTAGAAGAAACGTCAGTGGGATGTATTGTCCAGAAAACGAAGTGAATCAATTGATCCCGGCGGTGAGAGTAGAGGTGAGTAAGAAGGGGACCCAGATGTGATTTCAGATTCAGTTTGGTGTCCTTGAATGAAAGCCAAACTGACAATAACAAAGGTAACCAGTGAACTAGGTGATATTATTTGAAAGTTCTTCAAATATAGCTCAGACACATTTCATTGGGGCTAGAACAATGTGGGAAACCAGTAACTTAGCACAATTCCTGTGAGGGACACAATGAGCTGCATGTTTTATAGATTATATTTGAACGCATACCTATCTCTTCACCTTTCTCTCTTTTTTCTCCTACTGATGCTTTTATTCCCCGTTCTGTTAAAATCTCTTGTACCCTTTTGTTGCCTTCTCGTGTTTCATGTATTGATAGACATTTGAGACCATAACCTAATTTTCATCTGGCCTCAGTAATTTGCCACATGAATCTATGGGTATAAGGGAGGGATAAAGGGATTGCTTTCAAAAAATGTTTTCTCTCGTTATCAGTAAACCTTAATTGCTTGAGGTTTTGTTTTGGAATAGGACTCCTTAGATGAAGCCCGGCAGAAGATCTTCAGTGTCCGGGAAGAGTATAGAAAGAAGTTGCTGGAAGCTGAGCGCCTAAGATTGGAAGCTCTGGCTGCGGAGGAAGCAGCAAGTCGGGCGGAGACGGAAAAGAAGACGCCGGTTCCTGACACACGGGAAAAGAAGAAAGGAAAGAAGAAGTAACCAGAAGGAGCTCAAAACTCACCTTCTTCTGAAGAGGAAAATCCCTATTTGTTTATCTTTTTTTTTTTTTTTTAGTGATCTATAACCTTTCCTGTTGATAAGGTATTAGGCCAATAGAAAATAGAAGTTTTCCTTCTCAGAACTAGTTTCTGCATTTTATGGTTCATTTGTTGTTGTTGTTGTTTTCCCAGAAACCTATTGTTTGAGTAATCATTAGAGTTTAGGTTTCTCTAATTTCAATAAAAATTGCCTCAACATATTTAGAATGCAATACAATGTACGTGTCTCCCTCTGAATTGCTGCATTTTCAGCAAGTAGTAAAACAAGATCAGAAATGGGCTAACAGGATTGCATTTGAAAAAATTCAACGATGAGGAAAATAGCTACGGTTCTTACAGGAAATTTTGTTTCTAACTTGAAAGACTTTAAAATATTTTTAAAATATGCTTCAGTCTTGTGCTTTTTTTTTTTTTTTTTTTTTTAAACTGAACTTCCAAAAACGTCCTTCATTGGGCAAAATCTGTTGTGGGTTAAGCTCACAGCAGTTAAGCGCGAACTCTGAATCCTCACAGGCCAGGTCACCCAGACTTAGGGAGTGTGATCGCAGACGCATCCCTTGTCACGTGTCCCAGCCTCGTGTTTTTTGTAAGACCCAGAACATGTTCTGTACACCAGTTATAGAAAACTGAAGTGAGTGCATTCACCGAGGCACGTGATAGGAAATGAACTGCTCCCAAAAGCACACTTTGAATTCATGACTTTCTCAGATGAAAACTCCCAACAGTATTTTTTAATCAGTCATAGCTTTTCCACTTTGATAGGTGTTCTTCCTTTTTTCATGTATTTAAATCTTTAGTATTAAAATGTTCAGCTCTCTCTCTATACATATATATGCAGTTTTACTTAAATGTGCAAGCACATGCATTTTCTCTCTATTATTCTTTGCCTAAACTCTCCTTCATGACCCTATGCTCTGCCAGCCCAGCGAAATAATACATGATAACAACCTGGTATAAATGTTTCCATGTTTGTCATTCATCTCATATAATCACACATCAATATTTTATATTATATCATGGCCTATTTTTACAAAATGGCATTTTATTTTACATGCTTCACCATATCTTGATTTTTCTTCCCAAGGATTACAAAACCTCTTTGAGACAAAAGTAATTCATTCTGTTTTAAAACCTTTCTTTTTAACATTTATTTGCTTATTTTTGAGAGAGAGCATGAGCGAGGGAGGGACAGAGAGTGGGAGACAGAGGATCCACAGTGGGCCCTGCGCTGACATCAGTGAACCCAATGCAGGGCTCAAACCCACGAACCGTGAGATCATGACCTGAGCCAAAGTTGGACACTCAACTGACTGAGCGACCCAGGTGGCCCAGTAATTCATTCTTTTTGATTGTTGTGAAATATTCCCTGGCACAAATATATCATAATCGACTCAGCTAATTCTTCTTTGAAGGATATTTACTTTGTTTCCAGATCTTTTCCATACAAGAAAAAGTGGTAAAAACAGAAAAGAGGTAACATGATGATAGATTTAACAAATTATTTCCTAGTAAATAAAAAAGAAATATAACGCCTGTCCTTTAAAAAGAAGGAAAAACGAAGGAAATCATTTTGTAATAAGACATTATACCTATTACTGTATACAAGTTCGGAGTGACTACACTGGAAGCACATGGGACACAGGACACGAGGTGCGATGTTCATTCCTATGCTTGGAATCACTGACAACGCAGTAGATACAAATGCACGCAGACTGACTTACAGGTGGTTTGTAATTGTCACTCAAATTTTTGGAATGGGGTTGCCATTGGTGATACATTTTCCAAAATGGTGAACAAGGTTGGTAAATTTTCAAAGATAACCACGCCCTTAGTGTATGCAACTGCTGCATCCGTGAAATATTCAGTGAACTTTAAATCTGTGCAAAAAATACCTTTGCTTTCTGTATCTTACAGAATTAGGTTCTCGGGTCATTATCTTACCTTTAGACTATGTGAATGATGGGCCATTCAACTCATATAGAGGTAAGAGAATTCTCTGTTGTATGTGACTCTTTCAAATGCTGAGGGATAGCTAACATCCTTAGCCTTCAATCAGTAAATAGCAGTAATTCTCTACCATTATTGGGACAACCCCAAATGCCCCCACATATTTCCTAAATATTCTCCCCACTGAGATCATCTCCATATAGAAGATCAGTAAATATTAATGAGAAGCTGAAGATAGTAATGTCTGTGGATCTTGGTTAATAAGTAACTCCATTAGAATACATAGCTAGATAAGTACCCTCCATTGTGTTGATCGAGTTAACCAGGGTATAGATACGAAACATCTCATAGTTCCTACAATCCTTAGATCATTGTCTTTGACACATGGATGGCCTCTCATTCAGTTTCTTTCTCCATATTCTCCTGCCATCTACCTCTTTCTATGCCCTCAAGTGCTTTAAGGTCAACCCTCCTCCCCCTATCTCAGGGGCTCTTGTAAGAGCAGAGAAAACAATTTTCTCTTCTGCAGTCACAGGCCTGCCTCTGAGTCAATAGTAATAATCCCCAGGGTGCAACTCTAGTGACTATGAAACATCGTTATAAGAGCAGTTTAACACCTCAGGGTCTCCAACACCTCCACCGAAGAGTAGGATTGTGGTTTTCCCTTTTGCAAAATCACAGTGTGCGTTACAGTGTTTTCTGAAATGTAACAAAGGACGGTCTTCATTTAAATGGATCAGAAAATTGCTGACAACTTCCATAAACTTTTAACTAGGTTTTAGAAATCAAGTTTTCAAAAACAAAAAACACTGACTTCTGGTCTCTGAGCCCTCTGTTACATATAGACTATTTTTACACATTAAAAAAAATGTTGCATGATTTTCTGACACTCGTTAATTGATGTTTACCTTGTGTCTCAGTTTTGTTCAAAAGAAACCCTAGCCAACCACTGCCTCTTGGAAAATGGAAATTAGTGGGGGAAGTGACAAGAGCCATGTATAAGGGAATTGCCTCCGAGAAGCAACTGTGTGCCCTGGGTCATATTCCAGGTGGGAGCATTTATAACAGACTAATGAAAGTTTTCAATGGCCTTCACAGGACATTTCTGAAATTAACATTATGAAAGAAACTTGTTTTAAGCTGGTGTAACATTTTTTGTCCAATCAACTATGAAACAGTCTATTCATCTTGATTTAGATAAAATAGTTTCCAACCACAGGTGTGTTTTCACGGAATAGTTTCATTACATATTGAAGACTTTGCATGTGCTCAGAACTTTAGGCTAAACATCCTTGTTTTTGGTACAGGCACAGAGGGCAGCATCAACAGACAGTATGATTTATTTTTTAAGTGAACCCATATAACAAATTACCATGTATAATAATTTCAATCCATAGCTTTAAACAAACCTAAGTTTATCCAAATAAATCAAGCACTTTTAATACGTTTTATTAATTCTAAAAAAATCCTTTTCCCATCTGGCATATAATACAATGACACTATTTTCTATGTTTATCAAACCATTGATTTCAGAATCACCAATACAGATAGCATATGAATATCTCTTTCATTCCACTGTGGGTGGTTGATATATTTATAAAGATATAAAGAAAATTTGTAAAAAATGTTGTTTGCTTTTGTAGAAAAGATTCCAAATTACTATTTTACATAGAAAGACATCAGATAATAATAATAATAATAATAATCAATATAGCTCATTGTTGAAACTGGGCTCAGTTGGTTAATATCTCTATAATATTTTACAGGTTTGAAAAGAAAATTTACATGCTATTTTCACTAAGAATATTAGTTTAAACTTGTGCAAATGGCCAAAATCATATTAGATACAACCTAATCAAGGACTATTTGATTAATGATGAATTAATGGTTATATTGTTATACAATTAATTATATACAAAATTGTTTGTATGTATTTTTTTCTGTAGGAACTTTGAAATTTCCATGTATTTTTTCATGAACTTAGCCAGGTTTTAACTGTTACTTCTGGAGTAGCATGTGCCCAAAGTCTGCATATTTTACAACATAATGTGTGGAAAACAACCTTTGGCAAACATAGTTTTGTCGAAGACCATCATTGCCATAGCAAATCGTCTGAAGCCATTAACTATTAAAATAAGCCAAACCATAAGAGACTCTTAAAAACTGAGAATGAACTGAGGGTTGATGGGGGGTGGGAGGGAGGGGAAAGTGGGTGATGGGCATTGAGGAGGGCACCTGTTGGGATGAGCACTGGGTGTTGTATGGAAACCAATTTGACAAGAAATTTCATATTAAAAGAAAAAAAAAAGACTGCATGGAAACAGTATTTAAAATAGTCAACTTGGGCGTGTCTGGGGGCTCAGACACTTAAGTATCCAACTCTTTATTTATTTATTTATTTATTTATTTGGAGAGAGAGAGAGAGAGCGAGAGAGAGCACATAAGCAAGGGGCAGAAGGAGAGGGAGAATCTTAAGCAGGCTCCACACTGGGCGGGGGCTCGATCTCATGACCCTGAGGTTATGGACTGAGCCAAGATTAAGAGTCAGACTCTTACCCAACTGAGCCATCCAGGCGTCCCAAACATCTGACTCTTGATCTCATTTCAGGTCTTGATCTCAGGGCCATGAGTTCAAGCTCCGCTCTGGGCATGAAGCCTACTTGAAAAACAAAAAATAGTCAACTTGGATTGAAAAGCTGCTTTCCAATTTAATGATTCATACAGAGTGCTTATATTTACTCTCCATTTATCAACACTTAAATAATCTCCAGTTCCATAAAGACAAAGAGGAAGAAAGCAGGGGAAAATCCAAAAATTCATTTGTGGTTTACAGATATAACAGAAAAATGTCCTGAAGGGAAGTAAAAATTCCTCATGAGATGCTCACATATCATTTGCAGATTTCAGTAACTCTTGGCCTTCAGAAATCTGGATGCTTCAAATTTGGATGATAAGCTTTATTTCTTATATTGTGCTACTACTGTTTAATTAGCTTGTCACATTGAGAACATTTCTAATACTCTGAATAAAGATTTCATCTCTCTGTTATATAATGGGTTATACTCTCCTTGAGTGCAAGGACTAAATTGTAATTGTCATATATTATGCATTTTAATCACCCACAAATTATAGCATAAAACCTCACAGAGTAGGGTTTCAGTAGATTACAATGGAATAAACTGCTCTATTTCACATCATGTGGGCTATTAGGCTGATGTTAAAATGGGTCTACAGCAATGCTTATGATCATTTACAAAAATGTATCAGATCGGCCATCATGTGAAAATATTGAAAAATATAGTTTATAGAACCTGAAAAAATATTCACACCCTTTAAGAGACTGTGATAATACCAGATGGCAGGTTGTCACCAATAGTATTCTGCCATGTTCACAGAAGACACGTATCATAGTTTTGTCAAGACAGTTTTGTTTTCCAGAGGGGATCTTAATTCATATACCACTAAAGCAGCCAGGGAGCTCATTATGTTCATGCAATTAAAATGAGAATATTCCAAATTGTTGCCAGTACCTGCCTTTTACTGATGTCTTTGGCCAAAGGAGAATTCTCTTTTGTTTTTGGTCCATTACTCTAACACAAGCCCAACATGCAATGTATGGATCACTCAGCTCTCTCGTTCAGAAACGAGAATGGAAGACACACACCCTCCACAGTGACTCAGTGTAGACATCATGAAGGTCCCTGCTTCTTGGTCCTTGAAGTCCATGATTAGGTCTGATTTTGTACTCTGACAAGACTTCTCTGTTCAGTTGATGTCCATGGCCCCTGGTTCCATCTTCTCAGAATGTCTTCTTGTCTGTTACACTCTTTGGCCACACGTGAAGAGGTTGTTTGAAAGTATATCCTTCTTGGAGGCTGACCAGGTTTTATATCTTGGTTCCTCAAAATTCATCTAGATATATATGCAGACATAAATTAATATGAAGTAAGAGTATAATTGTGGCCATAATGAAAATATTAAATGTCAGTGAAGATAAAGGATAACAGTAGTTTCCATTCTTAACTTCTCAGAAGTCCATGGATTCTATAATGGGTATTTCTTATTTTTTTCTGCCTACCCTGAATCCCTTTTGGTAGTAGTAACAAAAGAGTTGAAGCTGAGTCATTATGAACCTCTCAGAGAGACTGCCCATTACCTTAGTGTCTGCCAAAGACTTGATGTCATTTCTGGTCTGGGTTTTTCTTCAAATCTATGAATTACTCAGACAATATCTCCAGTGACTTGATTTCTTCTTAAGTTAATCAGAATCTGCTTCTGTTAAATATAACCAAAGAATCATAATTGATCCACTCAAATTTTATTTTAGATTCTCCTCCTTGAATTACATCCCATTTGGTGGATTCTAAAATTTAGAAGAGATACTTCAGAAGTTCTCAGAGAAACTTTACTTACCTTTCAGAGCAAGTGTTCTTGATCTGGGGGCTTTGGGTGGGTTTTGGTGACCCCTGAGTATCCTGCAATTATATATATCTTCTTTTGGTGAAATATGTAGTTTTAATCAGATTATTAGTGTCTGCAATCCATAAAATTCTAACAATTACTGCTCTAGAAAGTTATTTTCAATTTTTAATTAGCATAAGGGATAGTAAAATAGTAAAATACTTTCTCCTACTGCATATTATTTTTTTTCTTTTAAGAGTGTCTCAAGGCCTCTAATACTTGCAGAAATGCTCTTATAAATAAAGCTATTCAATATTAGAATGTATCTGCAAAAGATATCATGAAATAAATTTCCCTGAAAGTTCTAAAATACAATGTAAATTGATTTAAATTTGTCCTTAAAAAGATTGAGTTGGACATCTTATGAATTCTATGTTTTTAAGATTCTATCTTTTGGGGAAAAAAATAGAATGGTATCTAAATACAAAATACTGTATGGTGTCAGCGCTTTGGGCCACCAGTTTTTAAAAAGGACATAAGAGCAAAGAGAAGGTGTTCAATTGAGAAATAAAGGTGGAGATTCTTTCCTCCATAGAACTACCATGTGGGAGGGTAAAGCACAGAGGTATGTGCAGATTCATTGGCAGGAGCTAGTACACTCATCCAAATGTTGCACTTGGAAATGTCAACATGATTTTTTTTTCAGCAAACAGATCTCTTTATTTTCATAAAAGTATCAAACAGATTCGAAAACAATGGCAAGGAAAATAAGCGGGTTTCAATCAGGGAGAAAAACAGAGTGCTGATTCAAGTACACAGTTTGTAGGCTCTGGTAATATTGTAAATCTGGTGGGATACTTAATTGAAAGGTGTCTCATCTCCAGGCAGCTCTCAGTAGAACTCGGCATCTATCTCAGTGTGCACAGCCATCCTGTTCCACTAAAGACAGAACATGAGGAAAACTGCGTGTGATTTACACTGCCAAGGGAATTTGGAAGATCAGTGTACTTATTCAAATTGGAATTTAGCCCAGACTCTATTTTTGTCAAAGGGGGAAAAAAAAAGAAAAGAAGAGAAAAAAAGTTTAAGCATTTTAATAAAGAACAAGAACATCAGTTAATTGGGGATATGGCACGCATCTTCCAGGCTCTGAAATTTCTGTCCGATTCTGCACGAAGAGTCGAGCACCACTCTTGATATACCAGTATCTTCTTTATTGAAATAAGTAGCTGCTTATCTATTGTCTTTTAAAAATATCTATGTGATAGGCCCTGACTCCTGACCTTATCCTTGCTCCTCCCCACTACATACAACGATAAACTCTGAAAATGCTGCCCCAGACAACCGAAGGAAGACTCTGGAAAGTGGTAAGGAGATGAACTGATTTTGGACTCCAGGACTGGAGAACAGCCCAGCAGCAGGGCATCTTTCTTCTCCCCACCCTACAGAGGAAGACCACCCAGACCCATTGTTTTCTGATCACCAAATTAGCAAAAGCAGTCAGGGGTAGGTTCATTTTTCTCCCTGTTAGAATGGCAATCTCTCCAACCACAGGTGAGCTGACACCACTGGCAAGGATAATCAGCTGAGACCCATAACAAACAAGCAGCTGGCGGAAGCATTATCCTTCATCAGGCCTGGGATTCCCCCCTTTCACTTAAATACCCGGTTGTTTAGTGAAGGGACCCTGCCATAGCTGATACCTGGTCAAGGAAGCCTCTTTGTCCCCACATGCCCAATATTCTCTAGGTCACAAGTCCTAGAGCAGCTGAAATAGTGAAGAGGAAAATTACTATACCCAATATAAGGCAAACACTCCAGCTATTGTGATCAAAACAATGAGATATTGTCAGTCTGATAGACCATAGATCAATAGAACAGAGATGCCCCACAGAGATTCACACAAACGCACCCAGTTGATTTTTGACCAAGATGCAAAAAATTCAAAACCACATCAATGGAGGAAAGATAACATTGCAACAAATGGTTCTGGAGAGAATGGACATCCATAAACAAACAAACAAAGAAAGAAAAAGAAAAAAAAGAAAAAGAAAACAAAAGAAAGCAAAAGAAAATAACTTCAACATAGACCTGCTGTCTCCGATAAATCTTAAGTCAAAATGGACCACGAATTTAACATGGAAACATAAAACTATAAAACTTTTAGAAAAAAATATAGGATAAAATCTTTGGGATTCTTGGCAAAGAGTTTTAGACTTGACATCTAAATCACAATCCCGAAAGAGGAAAATTCAATAAATTGTGTTTGATCAAAATTAAAAACTTGCACTGCAGTACATATGAAGATAAAATATGAGAGAAAATATCTGCAAACCACGCGTCTGACAAAGAACCAGTATCTAAAATACATAAGTAACTCAAAATTCAACAGTAAGCAAAAAGTAACAGAAAATGGGCAAATGACATTGAAGAGACATCACAGAAGAGGAAAGAGAGACAGCAAATCAGCACAACACATCATTAACAATCAGGGAAATACAAATTACGACCACAATGAAATATTATTGTATGCCCATCAGATGGCTAAAAAAATATCGACGATATCAAATTCTGACGAGGATAACAAGAAGCTGGGTTACTCATATATTGCCAGGAGTAATATAAAACAGCACAGTCACTCTGGCAAATTTGGTAGTTCCTCAAAAAGACTAAACATGCAACTACTGTATGACTCAGCAACTGAACTCTTAGATGTTTACCTCAGAAAATAAAAACTTCGTTCACCTAAAAACTTCTACATGAAAATTCATAGAGGCTTTATCCACAATAGCCACAAATTGGAATCAGCCCGATACACTTAAGCAGTTGAATGTTTAAACAAACAGTGATAGACATATACCATGGAATAGTTCTCAGCGATACAAAGGAATGAACAATGGATACATGTAACAGCTTTCATAAATCTCTAAGAAATTATATTCAGTGAAAAAAGCCAACCCCAAAAGGTTACGTGGTGTATGATTCCATTTATATAATAACATTGTTGAAATGACAAAATTTTAGAAATGGAGGACAAGTTCATGGTGGCCAGGATTTGGAGAGGGGAGCCTGCTTTCACTATAAAAAGGTGTGACAAGGTACCCTTGTGGTGTTGGAAGTGTTCGTCATTGTGAAAGTAGGTGATAAAATTCTATAGAACTAAATACATGTGCACACAAAGGAATATGAATGAAGCTATGGAAACATGAATAAGATTGGTAGATTGTACCAATGTCAATATCCTCCATGTGGCATTATACTTATCGCGGAAGGCTAACTACATGCTTGAGGAGATTGGGATTTGGGGTTTGCTGAGAATGATCCTGACTAGCTAGATTTATCTTGCTTTGTTCCTGTGTAGGAACAGAACTGACGAGCACTAGGCTGATAATTGTAGCGTCGGCTGCTTTCACAAGCACTGAGTAGTGCAATGCCCAAGCAGGAGCTCAGTACCTAGGGCAGAGGCTATGGCACGTGATGACCCCGATAAAGACCCATCTGAAATGGGGACATTACCTTAAAGACTTGGAAGAAGCATTAATTGCTGCTTGGATTTTTATTTTTTATTTTTTTTAAATTATTTTTTAATGTTTATTTATTTTTGAGACAGAGAGAGACAGAGCATGAGCAGGGAAGGGGCAGAGAGAGAGGGAGACACAGAATCTGAAGCAGGCTCCAGGCTCCGAGCTGTCAGCACAGAGGCCAATGCGGGGCTTGAACTCACGAACTGTGAGATCATGACCTGAGCTGAAGTCGGACACTCAACCGACTGAGCCACCCAGGCGCCCCAAACTGCTTGGATTTTTAAGCCGCATACTCATGTTCCAAACCCCAAGGATTTGAAACACAACCTGAGCGATTTAAAATCCGTATATTATTCTAGCTTTCAAAGAGAAAGTAAAACTATTTCATTAGTGTTTCTTTCCAGGCGACTTTTCCCATCTGTTGTATTTCAATTTGGCTGGAATTTTGTGTGTTTGAAGCACGCAGTGGAGACAAGTTGATTATGAGGTAACTTGATGCTTCAGTTAAAGAGCTGTCGAAGTGTGAAATGATTCTCGAGCCTCAGAACCATGGCTGACTGATGGAACACCCAGAATAACTCCTAATCCGTGAGGACCGAAACCCAGGCAGGCCAAGGGGAAGCAAGTTTGATGTTGCAAGTTGATTTCCAGCAAAATTAAAGTTCGTTATGTAATTTTTTGTGTGTGAAGAAAGCAAGGAATGAAAGCTACATCTATAAATCTACAGTGATTCCATGTCCTTCCCTTAGCTCTTCTTCCCCTTTTAATTTTCACCTTCCATCCAACCTCCTCCCCACGATGGCTAGGAGACACGCGTTTATTTATATTTCAAAGAAGAGGAGGCCTGTTTGCTCAGTGTTCTTCGAGTACTTCACACAGAGACTGCGCTCTACCACAGAATGCTCTCTGGGTAGATAATCTAGGTCTAGGTCAGTGTTCGTTTGTTTTCCCTTAACCCTCATTACTTTACCCATAAGGCCCCTCTGTCTCTGGTGTGGCAGTGGACAGAGGTTTACTATGCTAGTTCCGGGAGCTTCCCAATTTCCTTACCAAACCCTGTTTAGACAGGGGAGTGGAAGTCATGCACTCAGGGTTTCCACATTAAAGTATTCTCATGACCATCTCACCTCTCTCAAACGATGAGAACAAATGCAACATGAGACAGAAGGAATAATAAATAAATCATAGGTATTTATGACTTAGGTGAAAAAAATACACCTATTCCGTTTGTCATTTAAAATCCCAGTACTCTGGGGAGGCTGGATGGCTTAGTCGGTTGAGCCCCCGATTTGTTTTTGGCTCAGGTCAGATCTCACCCTTGGTTAGGCTCTGAGCTGCCAGCATGGGGCCTGCTTGGGATTCTCGCTCTCCCTTTCTCTCTCTGCCCCTCCCCCACGTTCATGTGTGCACGTGCATGTGCTCTCTTTCTCACTCAAAAATAAAGAGAGGCATCTGGGGTGGTTCAGTTAAGCATCAGACTTTGGCTCAGGTCATGATCTCGCAGTTCAAGGATTCGAGCCCCAGAGCGTGGGGCTCTGGGCTGATAGCTTGGAACCTGGAGGCTGCTTCAGATTCGGTGTCTCCCACTCTGCCCCACCCTGGTCCACACTCTGTCTCTCTCTCGAATATAAATAAACATTAAAAAAATTCTTTTGAAAAGCTCAGCAGACCTTACAGATTTGTTTTAATTTTGTTACAAAGTTATTACATGTTCCTTTCTACACAAACTTGGACAATGCAGATATGTTAAAAAACAAAAAACAAAAAACCCAAAAACCTAGTAACCATAACTTCAACGTGTAGTTAAACTACTATATCTGACAGTTAATTGATTCCTTTAATCATCAGAACCACTTCGGGAAGTAGAACAATTATTATCCTGACTATTCAGTTTAAAAAGAAAAGTGTGGCTAAGGAGTAAAGGGTTATGTGCCCAAGGTTTTACTGTTAACCGGCGATCGAGCCAGTGCATGATCCTTGCATCGTGTCTCCGGCTCTTAAAACTAATAACTAATATTCTGTATAAGCCCAGACAGAATCACAGCTAATAGTGTCATTCTGGATCATCCCAGATCATGTTTATAAAAAAGAGATCATAACTTACAAAACACCCAGCAACTTGCTTTTTCTTATTCAGTGACCAGGGAAAACTTTGAGCATCATTATGCAAAATTTCCTTAATACATCCATACTTTGTTTAGGCAACTTCCATTCATACCCCAAACCATGCCATTAAGTAGAAAGTCATTAAATTGAAAGGAAATATTTATATCAATTTTAATGGGAAAATTATGATTTCTTCCAATCCAATCTACGATATCAAAAAAGGTTCATTGACAATAAAATCGAATTTACATACACAATAAGAAACAACTTGAGGGCAAACAAAATTCCTTCTTCGTAAAGGTGATAATGTCATGAAGGTTTAGTGTCTTCACTGAGGAGCGGAGGTGGAGGAGAGGTGTGAGAAGGGTGTTCTAAGGAAGATTGGGGGAGGTACGTAATCGACTTTCAGCCAGGCTTACATTACTTACATCTCACTTTGTATATATCTGACTTTGTTTATGGTGTTCCTTCATATACAAACATTTAAACATATTTTGTAATTAAATTTGTCTTTTTTTGTTGTCATGGCAGCTGAATTCTTTATCTTGCTTAAATAGGTTTCATCCAGCATTAGTTTATCATAAAAGAGTAACCAATATTTTTCCTACCATGATTGCAACATATACTTTATATTAGATCTATCTAAAAATTCTTTTTATTAAAGTATGTGCGATGGACCTCATGAATGCCCCCTTCCCCCCCATATCTAACTCTCCTCTCCTGCCTAGACTTCCCAGCTTCCAGGCAGGTAAAGAAGGCTCTGTGTCTGTTTGTGGCGAATGGATGTGAGTCCACATGACGCGTGTGTCACTTCCATGCTGGAGCAGAAAACAGTCCTTTTGTGCTTTCACATCCTTTGCTTCCCTGTTGGCAGCAAGTGTGGGGCCATGTGTTGAATGTCAGAGCCATAAGACCCTGGCAACTTGGGTCTCTGAGTCACATGTGGAAGGACAATAGCCATGGAGGTTCCCCTGACCTGTGGAAGACTTTGCATGAACAAGAAATAAACACTGTGTTAATCCACTGAGATGTTGTAACTCTTTTACTACCCTCACGTTACTAACATAAATGTAAGTTACCTTGACTAATACCAGGTAAAATACTATCACTTCAAAATGAACAGATGATAGCCAGATAGAATTTTCTTCCGAATGAATAGACAGTAGGATCCAAACCAACAACATGAATAAACATCACAAATCTAATGCTGAACAAAAGAATGAACACACAACAGAATGCATAGCAAATGGTCTCATTAATATGAAGTTTGAAGACAAAACTAAACTATAGTGTCAAAATTAGAATAGTGGTTACCTTCAGGAAGGGGAGAGTTTGCCAGGGGACAAGACGTTGTGAGATAACAGTTTTAATCTCCTTTTCATCAAGTGATGGTAACACGAATGTTAGTGTATGTTCAGTATTGTTTTGCAATTGAATTTATATGGCGTCATTATTATATATGCTACAAAGATATTTGACTTTTGGTTCAGATGCATGCTGTATATGCTGACACACATAGATTTGGTTCCGAATTTTTGTTCTCCAAAACTTAAAAATTTATCATGGCTTTGTGCTTAGTATTATAAACTAAGGTAAAGAAAACTTGCTTTCCTAGTTTTTCCCTTCACTACACTCTTTCATATTCTGGCATGACTTTAGGACAAAACTACTCACTGTTTCCCTAAATCCAGAAGCTCGAACACACTTGTATTTCTCCGTCCCTATTGCTCCTAATATAGTCTCATGCACCCCCATTGATTATACCTTTAAACCAAGGCAACTGACCTCCTTTTCTCAGAGAAACTTGGGGCTGTATAATTGAAGGCTATCATATACATCAGCACTTCAACAGACTAGCAAAACTCATGAATACACACAATTCAGATTTTCCTGATATATTGAAAGAATTTTTCCCAGCTCACTGCATTGTCTGGAGTTCTACTTATTCCCTCTGGAATGACTTTTTTCTTGTAGTAACAAATACATCCTTCGCTAGTTATTTCAGTGAGAGGCCACATGGCCAACTTTCTTAGCCCTTTTATTACCCTTGTAAGAGAAGTTGACCACAAAGGAGACTTGGCCAGACGACTTCCCAAAGCATTTAAAGATATTGCTTCACTGATGTTTGGCATCTATTTTTGCTGATAAGTCTGACCTCAGTCTAATTGTAATTATTTTAAATGCAGTGTGATTTTTTTGCTCGCCGGTTGCATTTAAGGTATAATCTTTACCCTTGTTCTGCAATTCCACTCAATGTGTGTAGTGTGAGTTTATTTCTGTTCATCCTGATTAGCACTCAGTATATACTTTCAAGCTGAGTAATGTATCTTCGTCTGGTTCTAGAGACCTTCCAGCTGATGTCTCTTTAGGTACAGTGTTTATACAGGGTTAGGAATGGTTTTTCTCAGGCATTCTCTCACGCTTCTACTTTTGGGATTTCTATGAGATACAAGTTGGAATCCCCCCTGTGTATTCACCATGACTGTTAACATCTGCTTCATACATTTGATTTTTTTTTTTTTTAATCTTGCCCATGTCAAGTTACAGGAAAATGACTCAGTGTGTCTTCACTGGGTCATCCTTCAACTGTATCTCAGAGAAATTTATTCTCTACTGGGAATACTTCTTTGACCATCTTCCGCCCCCGCCCCCGCCAAGATTTATAATGTTTTTTATATCCACCTATTTTTATTCTATGTCCTTTTAAAATTTCATAATTTATTGTTCTATTCCATTTAATTTCATAATTCATTGCTCCAATCTATAATTTCGTACTCTGGCACTCTCCATGAAAAGATGTCCTAGTGTTACTTCCTAAACTTCTCTGTATCTTGGTTTTTCTCATTGGTAAAGTGAGGATAATATTACCTCTTTTGCGGTGCTATTGTCTTGATCAGATGATCCAATACGTGTGAGGTTCTTAGAACAACGTCTGGATATTAAGCTCAGTTATGCTGTAATTCTATTCAGAGCGTTCTATTGCTTGTATTTTATTGAAAATAGCTCGTTGAGTTCCTATGTTGGCTTTGTGGGATGCCTTTCTTAGCAATCATTTTCCCTGCATATGTTCAAACTTCAGTTTGCAAGCTGAAGTGAAACCCTCTGTGCCTTCATCTTCCTTCCGTTTCTGGCAGTTTTACAGCTTCCTCCCAACGGGCCCCAGGTCTTCTGCTATCGTTCAGTGCTCCTATCTAGCAATTATATCAGAGACAGTGAGAGTCTGTGCGTGGAGTTGGTGGGTGCCGTGGCCCAGGCAGTGGATGTCCTACTATGTTCTTCCCATCATGCAGCTTGGACAAGTCACCGCCCTTGACAATGAGCAGGTTGATTCCTCAGTCTCCTTACTGGAGGGAGGATGCCACCCCAGCTCCAATTGGTACCATGACTTTGGCTATGGTTCTCTCTTGTCTACTGGGTGTGTTTAGTCGCCATCATCTTATACAATCAAGCACTTGTTTGTCTTCCTGGAAGCTGATATATCCCCAGATTCAGCTCTAGTTTCTACGGTGCTTGTCTCTCTGCCTTTCTTTTAAAAAAGTCAAATTTGGAGTGAACGACATCTTTTTTATTACAATTTTAAAATGTATCTTTAATTTATAATTATTTGTTTCTAAGGAGGGAGTGGTAGTGGGGATGTGTGGGAGTGCAGTGGAATTAAGCTTAAAGCAGCTAAAAAGTAAATGCTAAATACCATCTTGACTAGAAAATACCCAGAAGCTTATGACTAAGGACATCCCACTGTGCCAAAAACAAATTCATACTAAGCTAGGAGATATTGCACTCTGTGAAGCTAAAATCCCAACAGCATTCTAGAACCCCTATACCAGAGTTCTCCCAACAGTATTAGATACAAGTGTGTATGGCTTACAAATCTGTTTTCCTGCCATGTTATTTTTCCTTTTCAGTCTTTTGTAGAGCTTGATTATCTGAGATGGACTTTTAAAATGATGCCTTACTAAAGATTCTTGAGTAATCTTTGTATAGACAAAAAAACTGATACTTGGTAGAGTATTCTACAATTAATTTTTCAGGTTATTTGAAAATGCTCACAAATTACACATTTCACCGCCTATATTTTGCAAGTAGTTGAAGTTTTAGGGAACAAATAAAAATCGTTGTCCTTAACTTTTACTGAATACTAAAACAATTTGAGAAAAGAGACAGGAATCGTGGCAGGAATCAGCAGTTTATTCGAGAAAAAGGACAGGATTGGAAAGCATGGGTTAATCTCCATCCACCATCAGGTTTCCTAAAACATCTAACTCCCCCTGAGCTCACCAACCCCAAATCTCATATCCCCCTGTGTGAAGGCAGAATGTGCCCTGATAGCATGTTATTGGATGCACAGAGATCGTGGGCCTCTTGATGACAGGGCACCCTGACCCTGATTCACTTATCTCTGATGAGAGAGCCCAGCCTTGGCTGAGTCACCCATGCTCCATTCTTTTTCTCAAACTCACCCATCAGCTCCGTCGGTCTTCCCCAAGGCAAGAGGGTGTAATGGGGCAGAGGGGACATGATCTGGGTTGGGTTTCCTCAGAAGCAGACTCTGAGACAGAACTTAAGTACAAATGATTTATATGGGAAATGATCCCATTCCACCATGGAGTAGGAAAGTGAGACCCAAAAGGGACAGAAGCCAATATGGGGCATCAGTGGACAAGGTGCTACTGGGAGCCCCTGAGTTACTGTGGAGAACACATCGGAAAGTTGCCCCACACAGTCGGAGAGGTTCCTGAGGTATTATTCACCAACCCTTCCCATCAGCAGAGGACAGCTGCTCCTGGAGGCAAGAACTCCTCAGTAGTTGTGTGGCCACCATTCAAGACAGTAGGCTCCTGTGGCCAGAGGAAGCCCTCAGGTAGAGACTCTCACTTGGCTTGCAGGAAAAAAAAAAAAAAAAAAAAAAAAAAAAAGCAGTAGAACTGAGGGGAGTGCTAAGAGTTCTGGAGATATGGGTGGGGTCTTACCAGCTTCTGCCCTGTGCAACTCTCCCTGGTACTTCTCAAAAGGCATAGTTACTGGAGTGCCTGGGTGGCTCAGTCGGTTAAGTGACCGACTTTCGCTCAGGTCATGATCTCCTGGTTCGTGGGTTTGAGCCCCGCGTCGAGCTCTGTGCTGACAGCTCAGAGCCTGGGGCCTGCTTTGGATTCTGCGTCTCCTCTCTCTCTGCCCCTCCCCCACTCATGCTCTGTCTCTCTCTCAAAAATAAACATTAATTTCTTTTTAAAAAGGTGAAGTTACTATTTTATAGTCCATGATAATGCAACAAAAGCATCACTATGACTTTTCTTATATCCCACAATTTCTGTGGGCCAGAAATTTGGGAGCAACTTAGGTGGGTGATTCTAGCTCAGGGTCCCTCATGAGGTTGTAAACAAGATGTTGGCAAGGGCTTGACTGAGGACGGAAGATCCATTGTTAAAGTGGCTTACCCAGAAGGCTGTTGACAGGAGGCTTAGTTTCTTGCCACATGGACCTCTCCAGGGGTTGTGTGAGTGTCCTCACAATACGGCAGCTGTTTTCTCCCACAGCAAGTGATCCAAAAAAGAAAAGAAGCAAGAAGGAAGCTACAATGCCTTTTTATGACCTTATCTTGGAAATCTCATCACTTTGTTTCTATTCTATTTTCTAGAAATAAGCCCCTAAGTCCAGCCACACACAAGGGTAAGGAAATTAACTTCCGCTTTTCAAAGCGAGATGTTAATACAAATTATAAATATATTTTAAAACTTCCACAAGTGCCAACAACCTCTCTCTTCTAAAGTGAGATGCTCGACCTCACTTGCAAGTTTTTGAGAGATTAAGATGGAAAGGTCCGGAGGACATATCTGGAGTTAGTTACGTTCCTTAGATCCTGCCAACATGGGAAAAGGAATGGGTGCCCCTTACCTTAAGCCCAAGTGGAAAGGTTTTTAAGGAGACTTGTGGAGAGTTGTTTCTGTGTGTCTGGGAATGTAGGGAACATGAGGACCAAATTCCAAGATATGCTTAAAAGTCTAAAGGTCAGAGGACATGCGTGTAAGCCTCCTATAGGAGAATGAGCCAGGTGTCCCCTCACTTAAGCAAGGCAAAGGCTTGAGTTTGTCAGAAAAGAAGTATGAACCTTTGGGGGAGTTGGGTTGAGATAATCTAGAAAAAGGTCACCCATGGGGAATGCCTGGAGCCACGTATGACCCAAGAGAGGGGTGGAGCACCAAAGTGCAGAGACTGAGCTAGAAGCTGCAGGCAACTGCCAGATGACAGGTGACAGGCATTTCCCATTTGGAGAGAGCTTCACGTCTCCAGAGAAAGGACCTCCAAAGACTTGCAAACAGACATCCCACAGGAGACCTTCAAACATGTAATGCGTCTGCAAGGTCACCAGCACCAGATGACAACTGTGCCACCCTCTAACCCTTCACCCCCAACCTCAGAGCAATTAAAAGACAACTAGCAAGTAAGGAAGTAGTGAGAGGGCCACCTGTGCTCCCACCCATCTTTCTCATCTCCAAAGCCTCACTTGGGTTCAAGTTGGAGGAAGGAGAAACTTCAGATCATCTGAGCATTCAGAGTATGCATTGTAACAGTCGACTGGGAATTACAGAATTATGAGACTGGGCAAGGCTTCTTAATGTCAAATCAGGGAATATTTGTGAGGGTCCAAGACCTCATCAAAGCCCTGTCCCCCAACCCAGGATAGAAAAACAATTTTTTTTTTCCTTCCACTTTTACCTAAGAGCTTCCACATTTATCTAACTATTCCATTGTGTTAAATGAGCCAGTTATATTTGAAATGTTAGCTGGGGAGAGAACTGATACCACTGAATTATGAAGCAGGTCATTCTGAAGTGACTAATAAGGTACACTGTTTTGCTTCAAGCATTGACAGAAACTCTAAGCTATTAATCCTCTTTTGAATCTAAACATGAGAAAGGAACCAATCTTCGCTGTTTATGAAAAATTGGCCAGCTTCAAGCCTGGAGATACAATTCCTGAGGGCCAGCTTAGTCCTACCCGAGACCTGTTTTCATTCCGCGCATGTCTTAACCACTTAGCTCCTTTTTAGCAATCCACTTGTCCCAGAAGGGCTCTGTCTGGTGCCACACTTACTGCATGAGTTTTAATTATTTGCAATCCCATTGAACTTGAATTCTGTCCTTAATTTTTCTTTCAGTTGCCCTACTGTTTACACTCACTTGAGAAGCCAGTCCACTTCCAGGTGTGTGGGGAAACTTTCCAGAAAGGGTCTGAGAAATATACTACTTCTGATCTCAGTGAGTTCACCTGCTAGTTTGGGTGGCAGACCGGATGTGCCGAGACTCCCTGCATGGGTATCTTGTTCCTGAGTCTCTTGGATGGGTTTGTGTCCCGTCCCCACTCAACACGTGGCACCCTGATGCTCTGCTTCAACCATTCCCGGGTGCCCCAAGTTCCACATGCTCTGTGTGCTCAACAAGGCTCTGCAGGCACATTAACTCGCTGAAACACAGGGAACCCTGCCATCCTCTCTTCCTAATCAGTTGGGAGATTTCAAATTCCTCCCCTCTCCCAACTCCTTCCTGTCCTGGGTCTGGGTCTGGGTCTGGGTCTCCCCCCCCCCCCCCCCCAGCCTCCAAGCAAGAATCGATTCTTTTACTAGACACAGGCTGCTTTTCATTCCTTGTTATTAATTTGTTCATTCATCAAACACTGCTGAGTTCCTATTTTGTATCAGGTCGTATCTTTCAAGCTAGGAAAGTAAAGACTAGGGCAGTGTTTTTAAACCTGGGCTGATCCTTGTACTTACCTGAGAATCTTAAAAAAAATAAAAAATAAAAAAATTAAAAAAAAAATACAGACGACCCGGATCCACTCCCCAGAGGTTCTGATTTAATTATTCACAGCCTGAACATCAGCGATTTTTAAAAGCTCCCTAGGTGATTCTGAAGGGCAGCTAGGATTGAGAGCCACGAGAAGACAAGATCATAAATAACGTGGACCAAAATTAAATGTCAAGGATTCCCTAAAAGATTCTGAGAGAGTTCTCTGGGGGCACGTGGTTTTCGCCTGCACAACACGGTCAGCCCCTCGGTCTCTACTCACCCTGGACACACTTCAGCCACAGCTCCGGTGAGAGATGTGTCACATCTGTCACAGAGCAAAGGGAAGGTGACGGTATCGGTTACTTTTTCTCGGTCGCACAATTAGGACACCGCCTTTCTCTAAGTGCAAGGGCACCGTGGTATGGGAAATTTGGGGCTGACACAGCCCACCCAAGCTCAGTGGTCGTAAATTTTTGAAAAGACAAGTCAGAGGCAAGACTGAATGCCTCTGATATTCTTATTGCTAGTTGAATCTCACTTCAAGGGGCATTACTGCATTTCTACAGAAGCCACAGGCCGTTGGTCCAGACAGGAGTTAAGTGGGGAAGGGTGGGGGGGGGGGTGGGGAAGTGGGGGTGCAGGGGGAAGGTAGGGAAGGGGAAGGGAGGAGAGAAAGCTTAGGACGTCCCTGTAGTCTGAGGGTCCTTCTGCCTCTGTGGTATGATGCGCGGTTAAAAGCAAGACACCGGTCTCTTGGTGCTCCCCTGGGACACTATGGCCGGGTCTCTGCTCTGCTCTGCTAGACGGAGGCCTGGCCTCCCCACGCCTCGGTGCACAGGCTTAAGACAAGAATTGGAGCATGTGAGGAAACTGTTGAGAATGAGCCCTTCCTCCCATTGCAAGTGTCTACTGACGGATGCTCCAGTGGATGCTTTATGCTGCGGGGTTAAGGTTCATTGCTTCTCCTCCTCTGCAGAAAATTCCCTTCTGGTGATGGCGCGGTGGGAAAAGACAAGTGGAGAAAGCTTGGGGCCAGGAGCCCAGGTCCGGGAACGCGCCGTTTCCCCGTTGCTCCAGCAGGGGGAGCCTACGACAAGCGCGCGGTGCGAGGCAGCCCCGGGAGGATTATGCAACGCCAAGGGCGCACGCTCCGCCCGGTGACCGGCCAACCGGCAGGTGCTGACGCAGGCTTGAGTCTGGGCTGAGAGGCACATCTGGGGCCCAAGTGACCCACTTCCCCTAAGGGGATACGGACTCTCAGGACTCTTCATCCTTCCCGTGAAACCCCGGAAACGGCTCAGTAGTTCTTCTGGTTGACTTGCTGCTGTGCACAGCGGTCAGCTGCTGGGAACTGGGTGACGCTAGCTCAGTGCTCCTGCTTGTTTTCCTCCAAAAGGGGCTGTCCTGATTTTTACATTTTTTAAGTAAAAAATAATAGCAGTTATTATAGGCACCCTTCCCTGAGCAGCCCCTATATGCCTTCGCTGAGCTACGCGCCTGATTGTGCACCGTGGATCTTTTTCTGCTCTGCGTTCTCTCCCCCATCCTGCAGCAAGGGGTCCTACCAGCCTTTGCAGCTGCGTGAATACAGCTCGTTCTAAAGGAGAGAGGGAGGGAGGAAAACAACCGCTTCCTGAATTTACTGGGCTTAGCAGACAGCTTGAGTTTAGAGAACGGACAGGGAACTGAGTATTGTTGGATTTTCTTCTTTTGAAATCAGTTGCATCTTGCGGCTGTTTCACCGTTTAATGGTTTGTGTGTGTGCGTTTCGCTTTCTTTTGTTTTCAGTTTCCCTCAAATGTGTTGGTGATCTCTTCTGATACCGTATTCTAAAGAAGATACTGGCTAAAGGAGAGGAAAGGTGCTATGCAGTTCTTTCGGGTAGGGTAATAGGGCTTTTTGGTTGTTTTACCCCTTTCCTTACTTAATTATCTATAAGGAAAATCATGAAAATATTTTTAAAGAAAAATAAGGAAGAGGGCAAAACCCATTTTATGACATTGAAGACATGTCATGTGTAGAAAATTTGGAAAGTATAGATCTGGAAAATAAGCAAAGATAAAATTCACCCATAATCTCTCGACCTAGAGATAATTGTTATTTAATTTAGTATATGAATTGAAGGCCTTCTGTTCTAACATTATAAATGCTATGCTACAAAGTGTATACATACTGGTTTAATTCTGTTGTTTTCCTTCTTTACTATATTGTGATAATTTTTTAATACCTGCATAGTATTCCTTATCATATGTCGTATAAATGTAGCATAATATATTCAGCTGGTACCATAAGATTGGACATTAAAGATAATTCCATTTTTTTTTTACAATGGTAAACATCATTGGGGTGATAGTCTTTGTATACGTATGTATTTCCTTAGGAAAATTCCTAGCAGAGAAATTAAAGATCAACAGTCATTTTAAGATACTCAGTGTGTGTTTGCAAAGGTCCTTCCAGACACATGATGCCAATTTGTCTTTTCACCAGTTCTAAGCAAACACTGATACAGTTCCTTTTTGTATGCTCTGCCAACTTTGTAAGTTAAAAGTGGTATTTTGTTGTTGTTCCAATTTGTATTCCTCTGTCGTTTTCTTTTGAATTTCTGACATTTTCTGTAAGGACCTTTCTAATGGGCAAAGATTCTGATGTAAGCAATAAAAGATAAGAATGTGTAGCAGCGGAAGAAACAGGGCCATGCGGTGGGAGGCTCTGGCATTTAAGGCATCTGAGACGATGAAACAATGCCTCTTGCATAGACTGATGCTTTTATAGAGACTCGGGATCTTTACTGGGAAATATTCACAGCCAAGAAAATCAGAGAGGGACTGGGCATGGGGATCCAGGTTGGAACAATGCTTAATTTGGTTACTCAGGGTTTTTTTTTTTTAATGTTTATTTATTTTTGAGATAGAGAAAGAGCGGGAGAGGGGCAGAGGGAGAGAGAGAGAGAGAGAGAGAGAGAGAGAGAGAGAGAGAATCCCAAGCAGGCTCCACACTGTCAGCGCAGAGCCCAACACAGGGCTCGAACTCACAACTGTGAGATCATGACCTAAGCCAAAATCAAGAGTCAGATGCTTAACAGACTGAACCACCCAGGTGCCCCCCCCCCCCCCCCGGTTACTCGGTTTTAGTAACTAAAAGACCCACCATGGCCAGAAAGACTCACACAAGAATTCTGGTGATTTTTTCCCCCAAGGTGGCCTAACAAGGTGAGATTGTTTGCATAGGGGAAAGAGATGACCTTTCGGAAGTCTTTCTTCAACCAGGGACTCAAACTCCGTACTGGTTTGTACACACAGGTGTGCACATCTGTCATCTTTCAGGGCGCAAGTGTGCATAGCTGGGAATTCATGTCTTTGCAGATATCATCCCTTCTTATTTTAACTGAGTGTAAAAGAGACAGGAGCCTGTGCTAGGAAAGAGAGAGACAAGTGAGAGATAGCTTTGCTCTGGGGAAGGCAAGTCAGTGTCCCCAGCCATCAATTTACTGAAAAACAACTTGCCAAATGCTCAATTTTCAAAACTTTGGGGACCCTTAAGTTTGTTTTATCTTAACCTGTGCTTTCTCTTGTCCCCTCTCAGAGGCTTTCCCAGGTTTTCTTAGAGAGGCAGGGTCAAGCTCGGAGCCACGGTCTAGGAGAGGCAGAGGTAGGGGAAGGAACTAAACGAAAATTTACAAACAAAGCTCTCAGTGAGTCGGGATATTGGTCATTCATGAAGTTAATTTTAGTAAATTAGCTTTCAACAAATTGGCCCAGAGTCCTGTTTTGGCACCTGCTTCTAGAAATACCCCCTTTTCAGTCCTTCCTCATCCAAAGCTGTACTTTTACCTAGACCTTGAGATGGAGCGATTCACAGTTATAACCCCAACACTCATTACTTACTTTGGGACATAAAACTTTAACTGTTAGCTGGCTAAAGGGCTTATGTGGAACCTTAGGGGACCTTTAATAATGTCAAATAATACATTCAAAACCCATGAGATGGTGATGACTTGAAAATAACTTCTGTGACCTACTCCAGTCTGCCCTCCAGCTCCATCTGTGGTCACAGGGCCTTCAAGAGCCCCACTGTTGGACAAGAGAGGCCCCTGTTCCGCCCGATGCGTGCCCTTTCCTGCAGCCTCATTATCCTCCGATCGCTGCCCACTGAACAAAAACTAAAACGAAGTAACAATCCCTGTTGCTGCCACTTGCCTCTGCCCCTGGGGTGAGGTACTCGGTGTTTGACCCACTTCTGAACAGAGGCCACTGAAAGCTTGGAGACTGGCAAGGAGTGCGGGTCCCTCATGGTGATCTGGCCTGTGGAAAGGGAGGGGTAAGCGAACATTTTGCACTGAGGTTAACTTCCTGCCACTTTTCTCACAAATGTGCCTAAAAGTACATCTCCTTCTCAGCCTGATTACATTTTTCAAAGCCCTCTTCTGTGATTGTAACCTTGGTAGATGTCAGCCTCTATGCAGGATTTAGGTGATGGGGATGGTGGACAGGGTGAGCCCGAGATAAAAGCTGTCCCACCACACACAGGGTCATAGCAGACGTCGGGTAAGCTCACATTTGCAGCAGAGCATTCTCTGAATGGGAAATGCAACTTTTGCTATAGTTCGAGTCTACAGGTAGATAAAAATGTGTTTATAAAACTTACGATACAAGCTGTTACGCACTATGGTAAGGTTCCAGAAGGGTCATAAACTTGATAGGACACCAAGGATGCTGGCAGAGGTCACACAAAGAAGCAAAATTGTGAGTTAGGTGCTGAAATGATTAAGGAAGATGGGAGAGTGAACTGAAAGGCAATGTCAAGGGCACGTTGACGTAGGGCCTGAAATGTAAAAGAGGAGATATAATTGAGTAATGGATGTGTTGGAAATCTAGCAGGTGACTGTTGGAAGTCAACCCTTTAGAACTCTAGAGCTCAAGATAATTTATCTGCAGGGACAAATCAGATTTGCTCTCCATCAAGCATGGAAACATTAAATCTGTAGCCTTTTAAAGACTCTTATTGTTGTATTCATATATATAGGTAGATATTTGTGAATTAAGGCCGATCATAACATATCCGTGTTATTCTTTTTTTTAAAATCCTCATTCTACCCAGAAGAAGGAACAGCTTCACACTTTACAAAAGGCAGTGTCACCCCTGATCTAGGAACCATTTTGTTTCAAACACAACTTATTGTTACAATTCTGTCTATTGCTTGGTTCAGAAAAGGCCTTTCCATATCTCACTCACCACAGAGCAATTCAATTTCCTTGTAATATCCATCTGGTGTTTATAACCATCTCTTGAAAAGCAGGGGCTATTAGAATTATATCATAAATATCCCATATAAAATGGAGCCGAGATCCACGTCACTGACAATCAGAGGAAAAAGTGGCAGGGAGGAGAAGCTAATAGTATCACAGGGGCAGAATGGACTCCCTTATGGATCTCTCTGGAAGGCTGGCACTATATCCTTCCTGATCTGTCCTTGCAAGGCTAACTCTGAGGTCCTAGATGGCATTCACCTTTGGCCTGAGGCAGCAGGGCCCTGACCCACTGTGATGTAGACCATGGAGTTAACTTCTCTCTGTAATCATCAGAATAGCTGGGCCGGTTATACTGTACCATTCCAGAACTCCAACCTCAATTATCACCCCATTTATTTGTTGACACTAAGAATTCTTTTTTTTTTTTTTTTAAGAAAAATAAGTCTTTTCACTCTGGTTAGAAATAAAGCTTTAAGAAACATGGTTGAGAATGGCGACATGTTGCTTTTAGCTCACACTTGGCTCTACAAGGTAGGTATCAGAACTTTGTCTAGGAGCAAGTTTCCATGCAGGAAATAGCTGGTCAGGAATGGTGGGCCATGGGCAGCTCCCAGCAGAGGGGGAGCAGAGGCAGGGGGTCCCAGACCCATCTGGGCACTCAGAACTGGGACCAGGGCCCGGTCTCCTTTATTCTCTATGGTCTATTTCCTAGCCCATTGCACTTTCTAAGAATTCAATATATGCATTAAAAGCCAAACTACTACAACTGTAAATATTTAGCATTAATACTTTGAGTCTTCAAGCTTTTAGTTTGTTGAAGGACTGTATCAGTTTGTTTCTTACAATCAAGTGTTTTTCTCTCAAGTCAGGTACTAATGCTGCCCTTGGTGCATGCCGGCCCTCCAGCAAGAGTTATGGGTTATGTGTCGAAACAAGAAGGATCCTCTCATTATAGAATTATGGCATCATCAACTAGGAACGGAGGTTCAAGGTCACCTCGCGCAGCCTCGAAGCTGATACAGGAATTCTCTTTGTCACATCCTTTACAATACCAGGGGCCCTCAAGCCTCTATCCAGGCATTCACCCCGCCTGGGGCTGTGCAGAACCTAGAGAAAAATCCCATTGTGCTGCCCAGTAGCTCCAATTGTAGGAAAGACTTTTTGTTATTTTGAGTCGAAATATGTCTCTGTAGAACTTTGGTTGATTGGTTCCCCTCCAGCAACCCAGGAAACAGTGCACTGCCTTTGACATCAGTGCCCTTTGACTGCAAGCCAGCCACAAAATAGACCACTGGAGTAAGTTTCTGGAGTCCCAGATTGGCTCCTTAGCTCTGCGAAAGATCGAATGAATGACCTGTGCTTAAATTCAGTGAGTTTTTCCTTAAGGATTTCATTGTGTTTCCTTCTTGGTGAGTTTCTTTTTTTAAAGATCTGCATCCGTACGTTTCAAGTGGGAAAACTTTTTTTTTTTTGGCAAATTGAATATTTTAGTTTCAACAGAGATACGGTTTAAGGATGACTTTTTACAATGCAAAATTTCAAACGTACAAAAATCAGTATAATGGGATAATGAGTGCTCCTTTTAGTCGACACCCAGCTGTAAAGATATCAGCTTGAGATTCATCTGATTTCACCTTTACCTTCACCCTCGTTCCCTCCTCCCTGGGTTTGTGTTGAAGCGAATCCCTGATACCATATCAAGTCATCCATAATGATTTAAAGCTTCTCTGAGACATAAGGGCTCTGACTTTGTAACAACCCCAATGCCATTATTATTCTCTCCCAAATTAAAAACAATTCCTAAGTATCTTAACTCTAAGGGCAGGGTTCATCTTTCTCCAACATGTACTCTCCCCGCCCGTCTCTCTCTGCTTGGATCAGGATGCAAATAAGGACCTGTCACTACAATTAGTTAAGTCTCTTTGACTCTATAGGTGCCCTCTGTCCATTTCATTTTTATTTTTTTCTTACAATTTATTTGTTAAGGAAACTAAGTTATATGTAATTAGTATACAATGGAGAGCTTTATGAATTTGTGCTGCTTTGCTGCTTTTTTTTTTCATTTTCACTAGTGTATCTTTGCAATAATGCCCTAGAAATGGAATTTCTGGATTAAAGGGTAAATGTACATGTTTTTTCAGTATATTGTCAATTCTTACAGTATTGCAAAATATTGTCCCCATGGGTTTTGTACCACTTTGCCTTCTTGCCTCCAGGAAGGGCCACTAAACTGATGATGTTGGAGACTGCTAAGGCTCTAAAATTATGGAATAATTATTTTAATGAGACCTCCCATGTTTCCACAGGTGTTCTCTTTTGCAGGCTAAACTTATTTTGGTCCTCACACGCTTGATAAAAGATATCTTCTGTGTCTGCAGCTGTTAATAAAACTCTAAACATGAATGGATTAAGAACCTTGACATATGTCAGGAGACGTCCAGGCTGACAGTGGTTGAGCATCATGAATTTATCCAAGTGCTCATCTCCCATGTCTCCATGCCACTATTATGAGATTGTGTCTAGTGGCAAAATTGTAATCCACTGGTTGTCGACGGCTTTCCTCTAAAGGACAATGTAGAGTACGAGTTAGAGTGACCTCTGAACTCAGGCTATTCGGGCTGTGTCTTGTCTCCATCCCTTCATAACCGTGTCTTATTGGATTGGTTATATAAACCTTAGTGCCTTGGTTTCACCGTTTGCAGGGTGAGGATTTTCACAGTACCTGTGTGATGATTATAAAAAAATACATGTAAAGTACTTCAAACAGCACCTGGCAAGTAGTCAATCTTCCCCAAGTGTTTGCTGTTAAATGAAAGCTACTAATCTGATAACGAGGTCCAAATAAATGAAGGTAATTTGGCAATAATTATTCTTTTTGAATGTGTCTTATCCCCTATAAATCACAATTTCTTTCCCAAAGTGCTTTCAAAGTGACTTAGAATTCTCTTCAAGGGTTTTTCCTGGGATTTACACACACTTGTGTCTAGTCCTTGAAGCCCGTCTATAGACTCTGGATATTTTATCAGGTAGGATTAGGTTCAGTTGCATAACACATTCACCATTAATAACATAATCTCATTCAAATAGATGTGTTTTATTTTTTTCTGAAATAAGAGAATCCAGAGATAGGTCAGTGGCAGACAGTCCGTGGAGCCATGAAGAATCCGTGTCTCAATTGTCACTTTCACTGTTCTCAGCTCATAACCTCCCTCTTTCGGACTCTGCCATGACCCAAGATGGCTTCATTACAGGATGACAGTTGCCAGAACAGCAGAGAGAAAAAAGAGCCACTCTTCCTGGCTCAGTGATCTTGGTCAATCCAGAACTCGCATTAACACCTGCTCTTGGATTTCCTTGGCCAGAATATTGTCACCAGCCATTGAAAACATTGCCCCAAATGAAATCAGTTTCGTTACTTCTGTTTAGTTCACTTTAGTCCTGTTAGGAAAGAAGAAAAAGAGAATGACTCTTGGGGTGAGCAACTAGATGTCTCTGCCACGGTATTTTTGCATCTTTTGATGCCTCCCTTATTCTCCACGTGTCATCACATGTTATCAACAATGACGCTGGAATCTCATCAGCAACTTATTATAAGAACTTGTGTTAAAATTTCTCCAAACCCTGGAATCAAGAAGGAAACAGTGGTGACTGTCACATTACAGTAGATGCTGGAGTTATAAAGATGAATAAAATAGGACCACACATTAGTCCTTTTTGTAAACAGATGCCATGTGGGTCTCTACAAATGGATTCTTCTTAGGACACCTGGGTGGCTCAGTTGGTTGAGCGTCCAACTTCAGCTCAGATCATGATCTCATGGTTTGTGGGTTCAAGCCCTGCTTTGGGATCTGTGCTGACAGCTCAGAGCCTGGAGCCTGCTTCAGATTCTCTCTCTCTCTGTCTCTGCCTCTCCCTTGCTTCTGTTCTCTCTCTCTCTCAATAAATAAGTAAATAAAGAAACAAACAAAAAATTTTGAAAATAAAAATAGATTCTTCTTTATGCACTGACCTTTCCTTTTTAAAAACAAAAAAAATTGGGGGCACCTGGGTGGCTCAGTCGGTTAAGCATTGACTTCAGCTCAGGTCATGATCTGTCCATTCGTGAGTTCAAGCCCCGTGTCGGGCTTTGTGTTGTCAGCTCGGAGCCTGGACCTGCTTTGGATTCTGTGTGTGTGTGTGTGTGTCTCTCTCTGCCCTTCCCCCACTCACTCTCTCTCTCTCCCTCAAAAATAAATAAAACATTAAAAAAATTTTTTAAACAAAAACATTAAAAAATTTTTTTTACATTTATTTATTTTTGACAGACAGAGACAGAGTACAAGTGGGGGAGGGGCAGAGAAAGAATCCAAAGCAGGCTCCAGGCTCTGAGCTGTCAGCACAGACCCCGACGCGGGGCTCGAACCCACGAACCGTGAGATCATGACCTGAGCCGAAGTCAGATGCTCAAGCGACTAAGCCAACCAGGCGCATCTTAAAAACAAAAATTTTAAAGGTTTATTTATTTTTGAGACAGAGAGAGACAGAGCATGAGTTGGGGAGGGCCAGAGAGAGAGGGAGACATAGAATCTGAAACAGGCTCCAGGCTCTGAGCCGTCAACACATGCGGGGCTTGAACTCATGAACTGCATGATCATGACCTGAGCAGAAGTAGGACACTCAACCAACTGAGCCACCCAGGTGCCCCCGGCCCTTCCATTTCTGGCCTAAATACCTTCTAAAAGTAAACAGCGAGCCTTTCCTACTGTGCTAGTTCCTTAACTGCCTTATTATCAAGATCTTCCAAGATTGTATCACTACAATATTTTGGAAATCTCATTCCTTTTGAGTTTTCTTTACTATTTAAAACTTTCAGTCATGGAAGTGTTCCTATTTTTTTTGTCTGATCACTTAAAAACCTGTGTATTGTGTTTTCTCTGTATGTCCTCCAAGTTTATGATGAAAACTATGGTGATATAATTACTGTCTCCCAACATTCTTTATGACTTCACTTCACCTCATATTTTTTTACCAGCTTCTCAGACTTCAGTCCATAATGGTAATTTTATTTTTCTTTTCTCTATCTTCTTAAATGTGAGCCTTGTGACAAAATACGTTAAGAACTGCTCAGAACTGCAATCATTAGAATGATTCTTTCTTCCAATATTCAGATGATCAAATTTTAAAATTCAACATTGACGATGACTCAGTTACATTGTCTGCAAACACAGAAGGGGGAAAAACCACCACTGTGTTCATGGGGTAAAAAAAACATCAGGCCAAGTGATCATTATGTGATAATGTATTAATAATAGATGGTATAATGAACCAAAAATGAGCTTGGCAAAACTCCCAGGTACTTTTCATAAAATAATTTCCCTGATCTGCTTTGCCTTGGAAGAGCACAATACATTATCCCACATTTACTTGGGAGTGGAGAGACTGGCACAGATCCAAGGACCGGAGCAGTGACTCTATGCTTGGCTCAAGACCTCTCCACAATCCTTGGCCTTTCCACCATTACAGTGTATGCATTTGTGGGAAGAAGCCTTAGACCCTGGCTGTGCTCCACAAACTGAACTCTTGTATCTCTGAGCTCTTTCCAGCAAACATGCACGGGAGCTCCTCCGACAGCCTCAAAAGTTGAGCTTCTGGGAAGAGTGGGTGAGTTTCTGTTTTCCATTTGAAATGATGTAGCATCAAGGCCCATAGCAAACTGTACGAGAACTAGCCATGTATTTCCTGGCTACGTTATTCAGCAATACAGTCCTACATACCAGAGGATAAAGCTGACCTTCAGAGGTCCAAGGTTGGCACAAGGCACGGCGAATATATGGGAGAAACCACATAGTTACACAAGGGAAAGCTGGGGCTTGCTTCTCCAAATCCTGTATTCTACCACATGGCAGGGTTTGGCGCCTACATAAGTTGTACTGGTCATCTCAGTCATGCTAAGGAATTGTAGCCTATGCCCCGCAATCTTCAAATATGAATCTATGGGTTAAATGAAATTACATGGAACAGGCCGTGGAGAGCACAGAACTATGGCTGGAGTTTCGTGAGTAATCCAGAAACATGAACCTGCAACCCTCCTAGAAGAAATTAAGGCATTGGTGTCACGGGGCATTGCTGACATGTGCCAGAAAAGCTGCTAACAGCCCGTGGCACGAGGAGTGAAGTGGACGTGAAATGGTTGAGAAGTTCAAATCCTAAGCTGGTTTGCAGGATGTTATTGTCTGGCCACACGCATTGTGAATTCCATATTTCAAATCTGTTTCCACGAATGGAGTTTTGAATGGGGTTTCATTCACTTCCACACGCCCATTTAACCCACTGAGTGATTCTAAATTATGGGCAAATATAGTCACCAAAAAGGTAACTATGTAAGGAAGAAGAGAGCGAAGCTATCAGGAACTTCTTCAATTATCTGATTTGTACAGCACCTCCGAGAAGTGTTGAGCAGAGGTTTGGTAGAAGAGTGGAGAAAGCCAACTTGCCCATCTTCCTCAGAATCGCAATGGCCAGAGTGCACATAGCTATGAACTGCTGGATTGGAAAAGCCAATTAGCGCGTTAGTAGGTGAGGTTAGAGTAGACGTACATGATCTGGGCCCATAAACTAGCCAAGGAAGAGGCCAATACGCCAAATCATCTTTATGGAGTTTAAACTACAGAGTCCAAAAAACAAATGAATGCTTAAACATAGCATATTTGCCAAAATAATCAAGCTTTTATTACATTTCTCTGTGACTTTCTCTTGTATGTCTTTCTTTTCCCAATGACCAACATGGTATTTGTAGAAGTGTATTATACACAGTTTTCTGTGAACACTCAAACTGAATCTCCCAAAATACATGTCTTCTGTGAAATCCAGGGAGCACCATCAGAAAGAAACCTCCTATCTCCTGCGCCACAGGGAGACCCATTTTCCGGCTCATGTTATGAAAGGGCTTTTTCTCTCATTTCTTTCTGCTTGAGGACAGTTGCCTCTAAAAGGCACTGTAGCCTATTGAAAAAGAGTTTGAATTTTCATTTTTTTGTGTGTGGATTTTTAAGAATAACATTATTTATTATTGTTTTGAAGAAGGCAATTGATACAAACAGATGATTTGTTTTAAGTTCCAAAGGGAGCCAGCAGCAAAATTAATAATGGAAATAACTGAATAGGTACAGATGTAATGCTTATCACTGGCATGCAAGTTCAAGGTCAGAAGTAATCTTCTTGTATATTATTTCTATAACTGCACTTAAATCATTTCCAGGTGCTATTTGTTTTGTAGCGAACCTTGAATATGTGTTGTTAAGGTACCCAATGGGGTAAAAAGAAATAAGGCACTCCTTCACAAATTAAGGAGAATAAAAGTACAAGAAATTGGGGCGCCTGGGTGGCGCAGTCGGTTGGGCGTCCGACTTCAGCCAGGTCACGATCTCGCGGTCCGTGAGTTCGAGCCCCGCGTCAGGCTCTGGGCTGATGGCTCAGAGCCTGGAGCCTGTTTCCGATTCTGTGTCTCCCTCTCTCTCTGCCCCTCCCCCGTTCATGCTCTGTCTCTCTCTGTCCCAAAAATTAAAAAAAAAAAAAAGTACAAGAAATTATTTTGCTCACCTAACTGCGCATTTATTGGTACTTTTTTGTCAGTCAACTGAAGAAACCAGATAAGAACAACTGGCAAAAACTGCTAAGATAAAACATTAAGTACATTATTTTTTCATTCAAAATTAGGGTCTCATTAAATAATTATAATAGAAGCTTCTCCCCGGAAATTCACAAAGTTTCTTTTTTTTAGTTTTTCCAAAGTATTCTTGCTATGCCTGTCTTTTTCACCATAGCATCCACCAATACATTTGAGGTGCATGAGCTCTTTAAAATATTGAATTGGAGAATTTGAGAACAAAAATTACCTGGGGCGCCTGCATCCAACTTCAGTTCAGGTCATGATCTAAGGTTCGTGGGTTCGATCCCTGTGTTGGGCTCTGTGCTGACAGCTCAGAACCTGGAGCCTGCTTCAGATTCTGTGTCTCCCTCTCTCTCTGCCCCTCCCCCGTTCATGCTCTGTCTCTCTCTCTCTCTCAAAAATAAATAAGACATTAAAAAAATTATCTACAGATTAGTAGAGCTGATGATATTCTTGTGTAGCCTGCATGAGTCATTTTTTTCAGTTTATAGATCACATCACTTTTTATTTTCTACTCCCTCCCAGTTAATTTTTGAATTCCCACAATTTTTTTATTAGAAAAAAAACATCCAGCATCACTTTATTCAGGTTCCCTCTTACCAACTTAACTGAGAATAGTACAGGATTACTCATTCCAGAGTGTTCCCTCTATACGAGAAGGACAGGTGGTGGGTCCGTGAGAGAGAAAAATATAGAGTCTGGTCAATGCACAAGCAATAGTGACACCAGGGTCCACTGCTGAAGCCTGGATCTATATAATCTGAACCTGTTCTTCCTAACACTCGAAGTTATTGTGCCAACGTTACCAGTACAATTTATCCCATCTCTTTTCATGAGTTTCTTCTTAGGGCACTTGGTGTTCCTTCTTGCCTACAGGTCTTTCGTTGTCCAGGATACAAGTTACTCTAACTTCAAATGTCAAAATTCAGTCCTCAGCCCTTTGCTTCTCTAAAGTCCCAGGGATTCTTAGGCAAACTTATGGATCTCCTCTTTCGGATTTAGGGAGGGCAGACTTCTTCAAGTGGTTGGAGGTCCTGGTCTGGTCTTCCCTTGGGACAGTAAAGGTCTCTCCAGCCTTCAGGGGAGAGGGGCTTCAGGTCACCCTGGGCAGAACCAAGGATATCTGCCCTAAAGTACCTCAACGCAAAGAGGTCAGTGTGTTTATAAAAGGATTCTACCCTGCTCAACACCTAGTAACATGTGGCATTCCTTTGCTTTGCACAGATTCTAAAAGTCAAGGATAGACATATTCCTGGGTCATATCTTTGCTCCAGCCTGTTCATTTTTGTGACCTTGGGCAAATCACTAAATTTCTCTGTAGAACAGACCAGGAATTTTCACCCTTCTCTGTTCAATAGCACAGAAGCTTAAAAGCTTTTTTAAACCTCAGGATTTTTTTTCACCTGAAATCTTATAAATATGAATTTTTTACCGTAGTATTCTCAGGTGTTACTGAACCCTAACTTTATTTTCTGCAACCAATTTTAACGTATGACTCTGAACCTCCAATTTTTCTTATGTAGGAAACAATTTAATCAATCCCATTTAAATCTAATACGATTTGGTGATTTTCTCAGTCACTCTGAGTTGAAAATTCAGACATATTCAAGACCACTTACCTTTTTCTACTTCCTCATCTGGGGAGGGACATGATAAAATTGAACATGGTGAAATTGAAGACAGTGTTTCCAAAAGGAGGCAGGACACTTTACAATTTCACATTGGTGTCCCAGCTCTGGTAAATGCCCCAGGAGTATCTTCTCCTCTGGACACACACAGCAATGCTAAGCTCACCCTCTTCCGCTCCTTAATCCATTATTCTTTTCCCATCTCATCTGTTGCCACTTTTAATACTTATTCTAAAGGACTAAGAAAATAGGTCTTCATTCTCCATCAGCAGTGGTGTGATGGTCAATTTTATATGTTAATTTGCCTGACCACAAGGTTCTCAGATTTAACATTAGCTTTGGGTGTGTCTGCAAGGGTGTTTCTGGATGAGATGAACATTTGAGTTGGTGGATTTGGTAAACTGAATGCCCTCCACAACTTGGGTGGGCACCTCCAACCTGTTGATGGCCTGAATAGAACAAAAGGCAAAGGAAGGAAGAATTTCCCATCTTTTTTGTTTCTCTCTTTCTCCTTGCTTCAGTGGGGACATCTCATCTCATCTTCTCTGGTCTTTGGATTGGGATTTGTACCATTGGCTTCCTTGGTTCTCAGGCTTTTGAACTTATATTAACATACACCATTGGCTTTCCTAGATTGCCAGTTTGCAGATGGCAGATATCATGGAACTTCTCAGGCTGCATAATCATGTGAGCCAATTCTCATAATAAATAAATGTTCACATATATATTTATTTTATATATAAAAATATGAATCTTATATATAAAAATACATAAATCTCTCTCAATAAATACATATATAGATATAGATATAGATATAGATATAGATATAGATGATATAGATTTGGCATGTTCTGTTTCTCTAGAGAACCCTGACTGATACAAGTAGATTAAGAGAAAAAAGACCTGGATGTCCTTTACTACACTCTCCATATGACTTTGGCAATTCACTTGACTTCTCTGAACCTTTGCTTCCTCACTAGTAAAATAAAGGAATTGGATGATTTCAAAACTTCTCCCACTTCTGAAATTCTATGAACTATGAATTCCTAATGCTCAAGTGCTTGGACTCTCCCAAATCCTTTAGAACCACTCTTGTAGCTCCTCAAAAATAAGTAAGAGCACAACCACAGTCTTTAGCATTTCTACAATTTACATGCAGTTCAACCAGCCCCAAATCGCTGGGCTTGCTGCTGCTTACTTTAATCTGTTACGGTAATCTCTGGACATGAATGTTTTGCCTTCCACTCTAAAATCAACAACATGTAGTATTATAGCCACAGGATAACAACCTGGATGTGAGAATGGAAGTGCATTTGAAGTCAGCCAAGCAAGATTTGGATACTCTGAGCTCTGGAAATGACTCTCCAAGTCCCCCTGGCTTAGTCATTTAAACCTTCTGTGCCTCATTCTTACCTCCTGTAAAGTGGGCATAACAATACCTTCACTCCCTACCTAATAGGATTACCTAATAGGTGCTGAACCCCAGAAGCTGAGCAGACCAGACCTATATTCACTTAGTCACCTGCCACCAGATCCCATAGCTATAGGCCACTCCAGATGAGAACGCCCTTTAGTCCTGTTAGAGAAGTGTGATATCGCTGAAGGGTTAAAAATCTCATTCTTATCCCAGTTTACCTTTGCAGCTTAATCCCTTACCTGCCTTCAGACACACTCCCTAGCGCCCATCTGATCAGGTGAGTACGTATGTGTGTATAGCACATAGTATAAAATGTAGTCATTTTTTACTAGGATAGTAGTCATTTTTAGAATCTTAACACATTTGCTTTTGCCATTTGCTCCTCATTGAATGCCTTTTTCTTCAACGCATAATTATCCTGCAAAATCCAAATTTATTTTTGTTAGAAAAAGTGAACAGTCTGAGCTCCCATGTTTACATAGCTCTGATGGTAGTTTCTACACCTACTTTTATTGTGGTTATTTTTTGCACATAAATTTTTCTACTATACTTCTGTTCCTGTGGGTCACCAGATTGTGTCTTATACATTTTTATACAGCCCCAAAGCAACTAGCCTACCACATTTCACTTAAAGAACTCAGTAAATACTCAGTATGTAATTGATAAAGAATTAATGAAAACGGCTCCCAGAGCCTAAAAACCATTTCTTAGCTGTGTAGCTTGCTTGATTTTGGCCTGCCATGTGGTTCAGGCAGGGCAGAGGGTATTTCTAGACTTGCCTAAAGTAGCAGTTGTTATGTGTCTGATGTCATTAAACCCATAGGCCCAGCTGCCCCAGAGTCCAGTCCATTTCTGAGCATGTCTGTTGGGCTGAAAGTAAAAGTCTTTATAATAGGACTAGACATTTTTATAGCCCCTGGAGAAATAAAAGTGCTTTTTGAAGGTTATTTTTTTTTTTCTGAACAAAAGCAGTCTGTGCCTAGAACAGCCAGGAAATGTGTAATAATTAGAAAAATACTATGCTGTTCCCTTGAAATAATAATACCGATAAATGACATTTATTGAGTTTTTATCATATGCTACAACATCAGATGCATTATCTCATTTAAGCTCACGATAGGCATCATTATTATCTCAGTTTTACAGATAAGGAGACTGTGCTAGAAAAATGTCAAGTCAGTTGCTCAGGCCAGCACAACTGACAAGTGGCAGAATAAACATCTTCGCCATGACTAGAGCTCCCTATCTGGACAGAAACATTTGAAGAATTTCAAAACAAGATGGTTTCCCTATTCCAGAACTCAACCTTTGGTCTCCATGATATCCGAACATGAAAATGGATAGGACTTATCACGATCGCTATACAACTTCTGTTCCGTCAGCTTCACGCTCTGTTACCTTCTCTCTTTCTGTTTCTCTCATTTTCTTTGGGGGGGAACAAAAAACAGTGAAAATGAACTTGGTTTCCGAGAGTTGTCAGCCATAGACACTAGAGGAGATCTCACAACACTCCGGAAAAACAGGACCCTGTGACTTTGTGCCAGGAATTTTCTGGGCATGACTCAGATAGCAGCAGTCAAGATCCAAGCAGCAAGGATGCCTGTTGTCAGCCTCTACTGGTCTGCCAAATGCTTGAGGTACAAAGTCCTTTGTGCCACTTTCCCCCACTAGGACAGGCACTAAACAGCCCATTGGTAAACCCTTTCACCCATCAGGCGAGGCTGAGAGGCAGCTGCTAGTCAAGCCAGGTGCTGGAGAGCAGAGGAAGAGAGGGCCCCCGGGAGGAGGGGCATGTGGGGTTCGTAAAACAGAAAGCAAGCCTCTTCTTCCCGAACATGCTGCACTTTTATTAAAAGGAAGCTGGGAATTCCTATCAATGAAAAGGCCACACAGCTGGCACAGAAAACATAACTAGATGTTGAATCTTCCTCAGAAGGAACTCAGTGTGACTGAGTGACCTATAAACCATCACATCATGAAAAACTACTCCCGTTTTGTTCTACCACCTAACCCAACACTAAGGAGCTGAAAGCTGGATGCAGTGTGTGTCTCTTCTCCAAACAGCTCTGGAGGATCCCTTATGTAACTCGCTTTCGCTTGTTTTTTTTGTTTTTTTTTGGTTTTTTTTTTTTTTTTTTTTTTTACCATTACCTGAGCTCCATCTGTTACCCATAAAAGATGCAGGTTTTTGTGCATTTCATGCATCTTACAGACATTGGCAACACTGCGCATTTTCCTGTTAATGCCACTCAATGGCATTTTTTTTCCCACTCCGGTAACTAGGCAGGTATCTCTTCTAATGACACTGGCAAGGCACACAATACTGAGCTAATTGCAGCATAGAACCCTCCTGCAATCCTGAGAGCCAATGACCTCACACTGAGCTGTACAGGAAAATAGAGGATAGCTTCAGCAAGAGGAGTCAGTCGAGTGTTTTACAAGAGAAGAAACTATAACAAAGAGTGTTTTCCAGATTTTTTTTTTCTTTCTATAATCCACTCAGGTCATATTTTATTGGTGCTCATTACCAAGGTAGAGAGTGATAAATGTGGAAACCATAGAAACATTATGGCCAAATCGATGTTGCTTCGAAACCCTAGTGACTCATGCTGTGAAACACTACATATTATCCGTCAAGATGCTTCTTGGACTTTCATAAGGAAGGCCTTTTACATGCTCCTTCTGGGTTCAAGTTCAGCCACACACTCACTAGGAGAGTGGGTGTGCGTCTGAGGTCAAAGACGTTGCAAGTCAACAGTTTTCCAGAACTGACAAAAACATGCTACAAATTATGACATCATCCTTGGTCAATTTCATTCAGCATAATAACTTGAGTTATAAGGAATATTTAAATATTCCTAAGTATTTAAGACACTTACAGTACTTGCCCCCACCTCCTCTTTTAAATTTTTTTTTTCAACGTTTTTATTTATTTTTGGGACGGAGAGAGACAGAGCATGAACGGGGGAGGGGCAGAGAGAGAGGGAGACACAGAATTGGAAACAGGCTCCAGGCTCCGAGCCATCAGTCCAGAGCCTGATGCGGGGCTCGAACTCACGGACCGTGAGATCGTGACCTGGCTTAACCGACTGCGCCACCCAGGCGCCCCGCCCCCACCTTCTCTTAAACGGAGTTATTTGTCCCTGTTCTTCAGATAAGTACTTTCATAAGTACTCTGTTCTTCCTTAAGTACTTCAGATAAGTACTTGCATTATCAATGTAAACATAGCCATGCATATGTTAGGTTTCAATATTCTACATCTGATAAAAATAAATAAACCACGGTAGGATATTAAATTTTGTGAGTTTCCCAAACTTATGAACACATAAAGCCATGCCCCCTTTCAAAGAGTGCCATGAGAATAAGTTAAAGATTCTTCTTTTATACATAATCCTGAAAGTTATATACAATCCTGAAAGCTAAATCTATTTCTTAACTAATATATGAGATCAAAATATAGCATTATATAAACACAAACTTTTGGGTAGCTGAAATATAAATGATAGTTTTAAATTTGGGGTTACTATTTTTTTTTATTTTTTGGTTATAAATTTTTTTTTAATGTGTATTTATTTTTGAGAGAGAGAAACAGAGCTGGAGTGGGGGAGGGGCAGAGAGAGAGGAGACACAAAATCCAAAGCAGGCTTCAGGCTATGAGCTGTGGGCACAGAGCCGGCCACGGGGCCCAAATTCACCAACCACGAGATCATGACCTGAGCTGAAGTCAGCTGCTCAACTGCCTGAGCCACCCACGCGCCCCTGGGTTACTATTTTTGTCAGAATCGATGATGCAAAGTGTCTGCAATGAAAGTGAATAAGGTTAAGAATTTTCAAAATAAGCATCAAATATTTATTGGCTGTGTGCAAGGTACTTATTTAGGTGAAGCTATCTCTCTGGGTTGGACCGGAAAGCTAGGAGAGTCTTGGCTAGTGCCCATGCCCGTTGCAGATTTCCATCCTGTCTCATCATCCCCTCTTCTAAAATGGCCCAATCTTCCATGACCATGACAAATCAAAAATCAGAAGACTGACTCTTCTATGTATGGTAGCTTAGAAATGTGGCCCAAGTTTGAATCATCACTTAAAACAAGAGGACATAAACATAGCTAAACTGGGATAATTTTTTTTTTTTTTTGCTTTTTGTATTTTAATAACACCTGTCTTTTAAAAATAGTTGCAAAAGGAATACATGTTCTGTGCAGATTACTGAAGAAGTAGAAAAATCACAGGAAAGTTCTAGTTATCTGTAATCCAGCACTGATATATAATCCTTTACTTTTGACTGCTGGGGTTTTTTTTTTTTTCATTTCTTTAAATACTGTTTTGTAAAAATAGTGTCATACTCAACATCTTGCATTTTATTTGTTGGTTCTACATTGTGAGTATTTTTGTCTTAACAGTAAGCATTTTCTGTTAATACTTTAAATGACTAGATAGAACTCTACAATAAATATACAGCAGAGTTGATATAAGCCCTTACAGAACTTTTAGACTTCTTTAAATTAACCCTTTTATGAATTATGCTGACTGAATATGTTTAATTTTGACTCCATTTTTAACTATTTACTTAGAATAGATCCCTAAAACCAGACGGTCAAAGTGCATAGACATTTTAAAGGCCTCGGGAATCTATTTTCAAATTGCCTTCTAAAATTTTATTTCGATTTACTTACTCCTCAACCATGTGTGAAAGTGACCACTGTCCCACACCCTAACCAATCCTGGGAATTATGAGTATCTTTTCTCCCTACCCATGTGACACATGAAAAGTGGTGCCATCATTTGTTTCAGTTTGCATTTCTATAATGACCGTTGACATTTTTTTCATGTTTGATGTTTTTTAAAAATATAACTTGTGTGAATTGTCTGCTCATACCTTTTGCTTTAAGATATGTAGATAGCTGTCTTTTCCTTCTCTGTTTTCTACCTTGCTGAACACACTCTGAAACATTGGCCCCCCACGCCACCCCGTTTCTCACTTGCCCTTTAATTCTTTTAGTCTTGTGCTGTTGAAGTACAGAAATCTTCATGATAGCTCATCAAGTCTTATTTGTTTTCCATTATAATATCCACGTTCTGTTCTCTTCTTCCAAAGAGCTTCCAGAGCCCAAGATACTTGTTCATATTTTCTGGTGGTTCTTTTACAGTTTTATCTGCATGTAGTTTTTAAACCCATTTTAAACGTAGGGGGTGCCTGGCTGGCTCAGTCAGAAAAGCATGCAACTCTTGATCTCAGGGCTGTGAGTTTGAACCCCATGGGTGTAGAGATTCCTTAAAAATAACATTTTAAATCCATTAAGAAAAAAATTTTTAATGCTTATTTATTTTTGGGAGGGAGACAGAGTGCAAACGAGGGAGGGGCAGAGAGAGAGGGAGACAGAATCCAAAGCAGCTCCAGGCTCTGGGCTGTCAGCGCAGAGGCCGACGTGGGGCTTGAACCCCAAGCCGTGAAATCATGACCTGAGCCAAAGTCCGATGCTCAACCCACTGAGCCACCCAGGTATCCCCACATCTTAAATCCATTTTAAATGTATTTCGGTATATGGTAAAACACAGTGCTTGCTATCATATTTTGTAACATAGAAATTGCACATAGACAATGACTATTTTATGGCACTCTGGGGCAAACAAATGAGAATTGATTAGCCATAGAATTGATTAGCCACCCTTGTCTCTGAGAGGATGGCATCCCAGCTCATCTGTAATCCCATTCCTGGCATACCGCTGGCACTTCTGGTATAAGATAAGTAAATATATGACTTTTTACAAAATAATCAATCATTCAAGTTATTGCATAATTCATTCTTTTCTCCACTCATTCGAAATATCGTTTTCATTATATGCTAAAAACGTGTAATCATGGGTCTTTTTCTGGTGTTTCTACTCTGTTTCATTGATCTGTGTGCCTAACCTGACATGGAGACTACCCACTTTACATTGCATAGCTTGATAATATGTTGATATCTTTGGCAATGCAAGTTTCATCTTAAGACTTTCTTTTAAAAATAGTGAGTCTAGGGGCGCCTGGGTGGCGCAGTCGGTTAAGCGTCCGACTTCAGCCAGGTCACGATCTCGCGGTCCGTGAGTTCGAGCCCCGCGTCAGGCTCTGGGCTGATGGCTCAGAGCCTGGAGCCTGTTTCCGATTCTGTGTCTCCCTCTCTCTCTGCCCCTCCCCCGTTCATGCTCTGTCTCTCTCTGTCCCAAAAATAAATAAACGTTGAAAAAAAAATTTAAAAATAGTGAGTCTTGGGGCTCCTGGGTGGCTCAGTCGGTTAAGCGTCCAACTTCGGCCCAGGTCATGATCTCACGGTCCTTGGGTTTGAGACCCACGTCAGGCTCTGTGCTGACAGCTCAGAGCCTGGAGCCTGCTTCAAATTCTGTGTCTTCCTCTCTCTCTGTCCCTCCCCAGCTCATGCTCACACTCTGTCTCTGTCAAAAATAAATAAACTTAAACAAAATAATAAAAAAAAAAAAAATGGCGAGTCTCAGCTATTTGTCCTTCCAAACGAACTTTAGAATGTTTCTCAAAAATCCAAATGTTTGAGGGGGATTGAATTAAATATAAATATCATTTTGGAAATCACTGATATCACACAATATTTTGTTTTTCCATTTGGAAGGCATTTATTCAAATCATCTGTGTGACTCACTGAAGTTTAGTGGGTTTTTTTCCATATGGGTAGACACTTCTTTTAAGGTCATTCCTATGGATTTTAAATTTTTGTTGCTATTTATAATGATATCTTCTCTTCATTATATTTTCTAGATGGCTATTATTGGCATAAAGGAAAACTGTAAATAGTCAATTTGTATACAGTCACCAGACCATTAAATTTGGTCCATCTGCTTTGCCATATTCCATATGTGAGGACACCATTATGGAGGAAAATACTGTCCTCTGATAAGAGTCTTGGGAATTACAGCATAAACTTTGAGTATAATTCCACATTGTTTGAGTGGCTTCTTATTTTTAAAAAAATATACTTGTATAAATGGCATTCCACTGAAAGAATCACAGAATATTCTTTTCATTTTCTCCGTTTGATTTCAGCTTCTATATCTAAAATTGTTATAAGATACATTCTTTAAAAAGCAAAAGGTATAAAGGCTAAAATATTCAGTATACTTATTTCAGAATTTATAGGCATTTAGTTTCTTATTAAAAAAAAGGTTTATAAAAAACCTCCCTGCCTCTTGTATTTCCCCCAATTATTCCCACACTCAATAGTGATCTCACCGATGGTGTTTGTGATGGCAAGAAAAAGATATGATTAGAGCCAAATGGGAGAATTTTATAAGCAAATACCCTTTTCCTAAGGTAGTAACATCACTTATAAAATCAAAGATTTTAATGAAACCTTTCAAAGGATAAAATCAAATCCTCAAATAAGGAAACATACAGCTTTAAGTTATTTCTTCTTCCAAAATTGGTGTCTACAGAAAGAGGTTGAGAAGGTTGTGAAATGCTATCACCATCTTGCAGAGGGGTGAATATCTTCCAGGTTTGCAGATGTTATGTTTTAGAGAAAGGGAGAGAAATCAGATCTTTGAGTTTTCCTGGGACTAGACTAAACAGATTTTGAAACTGGTTACACTCAGCTACTTCAGGTGCATTAAAACTGCTCTCGGGCTTTATTGAATTGCTGGTTAATACACAGGAACTAAATTAGGCCTATAATTTCAGATGTCCTTTTTTAATGACTCATTTTTCCCTCAATAAAATTGGCAACAGAGACCTGCACAGTTCCTTTGACCGCTTCTGATCTGTTTTGTCGAGTCATGTGACACAGTCCAGCGTTGCCAGATATAGGCTGCCATTCTCTACTGGCGTTTTCGTGGAAATAAGATTAGAGAAATGTAGCCTGAGCAAACCCAGGGAGGTTTGCAGCAGACATAAGGGACGGCATCAATCCTCCACCAGAAGGTCTCACGTAGGACGTTTTCATTGACAGTGCAGACTCTATTTGTGTATTAAAAGATGAAGTACATTTCTTTTCTGGTAAAAGTCTTCTCCTTTGGCATTGGCCGTCTTTACTGTCCTCAGAACCTCCTAAAAGATTCAGATCTTATCTCTTCCTGAGACTGCAGGAGAGCTTCTGAGATGAGATAGGGAAGTTAGGATTAACTGAGTTGAAGTCACATAAAGAACTTGCAAAATGTGCTGAGCACAAGGAAAAAAACTCTAATCATCCCTCTCAAAGGAACAAAAGAAAAGATAACCATCACCCTTATTCTGGCATTTACTCCTTGAAGCCAATGTATATTTATTGGCTAATGTACTCAGATAGACTGTACTCATGAATATTCAACATTTAAAGACAGACAACAAAGGGACAGATATATAAGCTTGTCAAAGGAGTCACATTGTGATATGCTGAATAAAAGCCACCTTGGTGATAACCCATTTCATGCATATATACACCCCTCTGCTTTTAGAAGAGAAAAATGGGGTCACCCGGATGGCTCAGATGTTTACGCATCCGATTCTTGGTTTCGGCTCCGGTCATGATCTTGCAGTTTGGGAAATCGGACCAAGTCAGGTTCTGTGCTGATGGCATGGAGCCTGCTTGGGATTCTCTCTCTCTCTCCCTCTCTCTCTGCTCCTCCCCTGCTCTCAGTCTCTCTCAAAATAAGTAAATAAATTTAAAAAAAAGAAGAGAAAAATGAAGAGGCCCAGACAAAGCTACAAGGTCAAGGTGCAAAGTGTCATGCAAAGTGTCATTAATTTTTTAAATTTAATTAATAACTAAATGAAAAGATATAAGAATACTTTTTCAAACTGATGCTAACTGTTTAGGAAATAAAAGTGACTTTTAAATATATGGTAAGATTCTCATTTTCATTCAAAGTGAAAAAAAAGAAAAAATAAATAAATAGGATAACATTCTGTATGGATTAAGTTGGCAACAATTTTTCTTAAGTTAAAAAACATGCCCATTGACCAGGGTATGGGAAACTGGCATCCTTATCTTTTGCTGTTGTGAATATATGTTCATGGAAGTTCTATAGAGAGCAACTTGGCCATATCTATCAAAATTACAGATGCAGCCTATCATTTCAGTAAGTTCTAATTTTAAGAAATGATTCTACTGATACACTCCCACTCATGCGAAATGTCTTTGAACAAAGATATTAATTGAATCATTGCTGGCAATACCAAAACCAAAAAACAAACAAAAACCTTGGAAACAACTTAAGTATGCATCAATAGAGGGCTATAAAATACATATCTTTGGCTTATAGATATGAACAATGAAATATAGCTTCTAAGAAGGATAAGGCAGACAACTATGTACAAATTCATCAGATACAATTTTAAGGACAAAACCAAAATGTAGAATAATGGGCAAAATATAATTCTATTTCCTCATATAGGCCTATCGGTGCACAGATTAGCTCCAGAGGGATACATATAAAAGCAACAAAAGTGGTTACATATGGGGATAAAAATGAGAAAACGCTTAAATTTGTATCATGCACAGATGTTACCCAGAGCAAATAATAATAATAATGATGATAATAATATAAAGAGAGAAAGCAAGAGAAAAAGAACATAAAGATAATTCTGTGTACAATCAATTCAACATGAGTAAAGTGCTTACTGTATGAAAGGCAATAGGCCTTTACTGGTAATTATTCACTCCGTTTTTTTTATAGGATTTTAGATTTCAAAGCATTTTCCCAAAACTGATGCCAAGAGATCTATGGTCCAAAACTTGGACCCACGCTGACTCCTCACCTAATTGTGAGGAACTCATTTTATCTTTTTATGCTTTTATGTCTAACTCTTTGCACAACAACTATACGACTTCTATCCTTCTATCTTTTCAAATCAAATGTAATGCTGAAAAATAAAGCACAGAACGGAGTGATTTTGCTTTTTTAGCAAGCCTGCTCCATGGTCCTAAAAATGGGTTCCCTAGAATCCTTAGAGAAGGGGTAGCCTGTTTGAATGTTAATCTTTTTAATTCAAAGAATTATTTTATAAAACCTTTTCTTTTTCTTCTGCTTTCTCTGGTTTGAGTGCATCTATTTTAGCGACTTCTGTTCTCATTTAGGTTTTTGTTGTCAGGTTTTATTTAGCTCCTGCTGCCAATGCAGTGAGTTATTCAACCTTTTAACCATTGCCAATCTCATCCATGCGACTACCATGTGCCTGTCTAGTCACTCCCTGAATTACCCTGGGTACTCTGTTTACATCCAGTTCCCCCATAATTTCCTTTCAGATTTCCACCAAGCCAGGCTCTGTCTCAGACCGTTGTTAGTTCTGCTGAGGCTAGGAGCTGCTGTCAGCTCTGATTAGGTTCTATTTCCCACTACAAGTATATTGTGGGATGTGCCTCCATAATAAAATTTAGTCTGAAATAGACTGTGTGCTAAAGGTCAAACTAAAATAGCCTTTGGCTTTCCCCTAGATTCTAAATTGATGTTCTAGTTTAGGAAGCTCCTCGCTTATGTTTGTTTGCAGCATGGCATAACATTAGTGGAAAAGAGTTGTGCTCATCCCCCCATCTAGCCCCATTGTCTTCTGGTAGCTTCACTTGGAATGGTTGGATTCTGGGAGTCGGAGATCCCTGCTCTAGGATTTGGTAATCGGGGTCATTGTACCTCCTTGTTAAAGCCTCCACTGATACCTTTTCCCTTGATCGTATATGCTGTCCTCCTTCCTGTTGGTTACTATGTAGGCTTTTACTCTTAGGTTAGTCCTTCATACACTTATATAACACTAGTACCACAGGGGAATGGGGCAGCTCTTTAGGTACTGATGTACAAGGTATAACCAAGACCATGGTGAGTTCCCAGGGATTAGAGTAGAAGTGACTCTTAATTAACAGGTCTTTATTAAGTACCTATTACCTAGCCTCAAAGAGCATTCAATATAGTTGGGGAGATGAGACACTGACCCATGAATAGGTTATGGAAAGCAGTAAATGATGATTACCAAATAAATGGGACATAAACTTAAAAATCTTGGCAGGACAGGGGCGCCTGGGTGGCGCAGTCGGTTAAGCGTCCGACTTCAGCCAGGTCACGATCTCGCGGTCCGTGAGTTCGAGCCCCGCGTCAGGCTCTGGGCTGATGGCTCAGAGCCTGGAGCCTGTTTCCGATTCTGTGTCTCCCTCTCTCTCTGCCCCTCCCCCGTTCATGCTCTGTCTCTCTCTGTCCCAAAAATAAATAAACGTTGAAAAAAAAATTAAAAAAAAAAATCTTGGCAGGACATAATCACAGCACAGTCACCTCCAGCTTGGATAAGCATGGAAGAGTTCTTGGACAATATCAACCGAGTTTTCAAGGATGGGAAAGATTTAAGACATTGAAGTGAGGGAAGAGACACTACCGATGGAAGATAAGGAATAAACCAAAGAATAAAAGCAGTAACAAACTATGAAATAGGTTTGGGGTACAGTGAGCACGCACACTGGCTGGAATGGAGGTGTTTTGGAATGTAGGTCCTAGAGCTTGCCATACCCAGAGGACCCCTTCTCTTGGAAACTGACCAGCCTACCGCCTCCTGATTAGGCAAGAAGCCCTAACCTGCCTCCCTTTTTTATAATTTGTACAAGTCACTCAAAAGCAACCCAATTACCACTCCGATAGTGTCCTGGTAAAACAGCCCTCCGCCCAGAAGAGGTGAGAGTGCTTAGCTACATTATGTATACGAACCTCCTTTGGAATTTGAAACTTTTCATGTGATAGCAGAGGGAAGCAAAGAGAAGGTGACAGGCAGACCAAACACGACATGATCCCTCATCCACTCCCTTAGATCTTGAGTCTCTGTTTCCGGCATCCACAAGAAGCCAGGTATCCCAGTGGTTCCCACAAGAGATGAGTAAGCGAAAGCTTATGAGGCAGGCCTTGGGACGTCAGGCTCTTTCCCTGGGAATTTATGGAAATATCCGTAATGCCTCAGCTCCTACATCCCCACGGGCAGAGAAAGTGGGCTACCGTGGCGTGAAAGAGGCCTCGCTGCCTTTCAGCTTATGAGGCTTCTTTCCAAGCTTACAAATTGCAGGATTTAATGTGTTTATAAATAGCATTACCTGGAGGAGATACATATATCTTCGTCTTTACTTAGAGAGACACTATAGCATGGGGGTTAAACTCTGGCACCTAAGGGTTTGGAATGAAATGGCAGCTTCCCTACGAACCAGCTGTTTAACCCAGGGCAGGTTCCCATGTCTCCGTGCCTCAGATTCCACATCTAAAACCAATGAGGAGGATGGAGATAGTTGCATCTACTTCTTAGGGCTGTTACAGGACTTATATACAGTGCTTACGACAGAGTGCATAGTAAGAACTACATAAGCGTTGTTAAATAAATGTAGCATCTTTTTATTTCCAAAGAGTCCATAAAAGTACAGTGGGTCGCACAGATTTGTTTCCCATCCCAGGCCCCTGTGGACTTAGGTAAAACACTAACCATCTTTTTCATAATGAATACATGATATGATGGCATAGGAGTCCTGTTTGGGGAGCTTGCTAGCAGAATAAATAAAGAGAGAACTTTTTCAAAAGGACTCTAGGATTTCTTTCTTCCCACAACGCTGAACAGCAGGGAGAGAAAACTATAAAACCTTGTGTGGAGAATGCGGGCGCCATCGGGGGACAGCAGTTCCGGGATGCCACAGTCACTCCTGCATCTTCCCCATGTCTGGATGGGAAAGGTTATGCCACACGGGCACATCTGAGTTGCAAAAAGGCAGGAAGAGCGGTGATTCAGAGGTTACAGCAACAAGACATTTTTTTTTTTAATTTTTTTTTCAACGTTTATTTATTTTTGGGACAGAGAGAGACAGAGCATGAATGGGGGAGGGGCAGAGAGAGAGGGAGACACAGAATCGGAAACAGGCTCCAGGCTCTGAGCCATCAGCCCAGAGCCTGACGCGGGGCTCGAACCCACGGACCGTGAGATCGTGACCTGGCTGAAGTCGGACGCTTAACCGACTGCGCCACCCAGGCGCCCCAACAAGACATTTTTAAGAAGTAGCCTTCATCAAGCCACTTTTTTAAAAAAAAATTTATATGTTTATTTATTTATGAGACAGTGTGAGTGGGGAAAGGGGCACAGAGAGAGGGAAGCAGAAGATCCGAAGCAGGTTGACGGCAGCAAGTCCCAAGAACCCGCCAACCGTCCGAAGTCGGAGGCTCAACCAACTGAGCCACCCAGGCGCCCCTCAACAAGGCATTTTTTAAGAATCACGTGTTATTTGGAATTCTCTAAAGCAGAACAACAACAGCAGTATCTAAAACGTATGCCTTGGCAGGCTGACAATCACTGTCCTGCCCTGGCTCTGTCGTCACCCCATGATAGGGGACCCTAAACTGGACACTTGGAGCCCCGCAACTATGGAAAGAGGGAAGAACTTGAGAGCACAAGGCAGTGATCAGAGGTTTTCAATGGTGATAGGGCTGACAAAATCTTAGAAGTGTCAGTTTTGTTTCTTTTTTTTTAAGTTTATCCATATATTTGAGAGAGAGAGAGAGAGAGAGAGAGAATCCCATTCAGGCTCCATGCTGTAAATGCAGAGCCTGACATGGGGCTCGATCTCATGAACCCTGAGATTATGACCTGAGTGGAAATCAAGAGCGGGACACCGAAATGATTGATCCACCCAGGCACCCCAGAAGTGCCAGGTTTCCAATCTCATCGAACACACTTGAATGTCACGCGGGTCCGACTTCCTCTCCAGGCCCCCAGTGAGATGCTTTTCTGACTTTAGATCCATGTTAGCCTCTTTGTGTTCTTACACATCCAGCATCTAGCAAAGCCTCACTTCTCGAGCGTATCTCACCCCCATCCCCATCTGTGCCAAGGCATCCATCGTCTCGGCCTTCACCTTGCTGATCAAAGCAAGATCTTTATTTCCCTGAATCTGCTCTATCTTAAACCCTCCTTCCTCTCCTGGTTTCAATTGTCCACAATCTATTCAAAACACTTGAAAAGACTTCATTTTCCCAAGCATCACTTTGTCACAATATTTCTTTTCTTAGAATTCTACAGTTGCTCTTTATTGCTTCCTGAATCTCATTAAAATCTGACTAGGGGTTTCATTGCCTTCCTGGTGTTGGACACCTCCCTCCCACCCTCCCATTTTATTCCGACCCTAACTGCCTGTCTGCTATCACCACACATTCTGCTGCCATCAGAATTTCATGTGTTGTCCTCCCCCTCACGCCTCGTCACGTATGCTGCCTCTTCCATATGAATACACCTGCCACCCCCCCCCCCAACTTGCCCAACCATGACTTTTTAAAAATCCTCAGGATGACGGCTTTCCCTGGAAACTCGCTTGTAATTATTCTTCCCAGACAGTAAATCATTTTTCTTCTTCCTCCTCAATTCCTGAGAACCCTGCCATTATGAACATAAAGGATGATGGGGAAGATAATGGTCATAACTTTGATGAATAAAATAGTAGCCACAGCTTACATTTGGGCGGGAGTTTGCAATTTGCATAGCAATTTCTGATACACACACTTAGAGTGTTGTTATTACAATCTCTATTATTTGATTAGCAGAAACTGAGTCCTAAGTTTGTTTCTTCCTCACATCTTCCTACATTTTACATAGTGCTTTTACGTTTGTGCATAGAAAGCTAGATAGAAAAACTGAGCTTTTCACTGCATGGTTTTAGAAAATAATTTCCCCTACTAGCCCTCCTGTTTTCTCCCTTTCCAAGTTGGGCTGGTAAATAATTTGCCACCCCCTTCCCTCTATCAGGAAAGCTTTGAGGATTAGTGATAAAATTAGGAAAAGGACTCCTTTTACAAAACCACCAAGGGAAGAAATGGAATTGAAGAGAATTGGAGCCCAAAGAGGTACCCAGACTGGGCATATTCTCCCATTCCCTTCCTATATCCATCCCAGCTTTAAGGATATGAACTAGGCACAGCAAAAGAAAGAATATCCCAGAACCCTGGAATATTTATCCTAAAAATCAAGACATACACTGGCCTGTACTTAAGTTGACCAATAGGTTTGGCAGAAAAATCCTTCAATGGTACAGAATTAACTGTGCACATAATTCAGGCCCCCGAGGCAACTTCCAACTAAATTTTCATCATTTCTACAAGCATTAAAACTATTACTTTAAGGAGAAAAGCTCTCAGGAAAGATAATCTTGGTTTTGCATTCCTAAATCAGCACTCTGAAACAACATGTTTTCTCTATTTTGGTGTTTATTGAGAAATGTTAATATTCTGAGTTTTGTTTGTTTTTTCCCCCCTAAACTATTGATTTCTTCCTCCCATAATTCTGCAAAATATTTCACATGCAATGCCATGAGACGCCCCTTTCGGAGAACAGAACCATCTTGCCCAGCTGCCAATTATTGCCACTCTTGGCATTTTTACAATGTTCTGCCCTTTTCGTACTTTATGCTTTTTCAGAAAATGCTTTTTTTTAGGGCAATGTAACTGGACCCAAGGTATATTTAAACATTATGGGAGCTTATCATGATCAGGGGAAAGTGAACAACTCTGGTAGAGGATAAAGGAAAAGGAAAAGGTAATCCACACAAAACGAGCATAGGCATGGTGCCTGATGTGATGATGGGTAATCTACTTTACCTTAATTGCACGGTAAACATTTGATTTTGGAAAATTTGAAAGAATGGTACAATAAACACTTACATGCTCTTTACTTATACTCACTGATTGTTAAAATTTCACCCCATTTGCACACTCTCTGTCTCTATTTATCTATATTATATATAGATAAGATGAAATGTATACCTATATATAGAGAGATATATATTGAGAGAAAGACATATATATGTCTGTCTGTGTCTGTGTCTGTGTGTGTGTATATATATAGAGAAAGAGAAATACATGCATTATGTATGTGTGCATATATATATGTGGCATGTAATATGTTTATACTTATTATATATTAGAAATATATGCATATATATAGTGATATATTTTTAAGTAAGTTGTAGATGTCATGACACTTGACCTCTAAATACTTCAGCACTCACCTCTACAAAACAAGGATGCTCGTCCACAAAATCTCTGTACTGTTCACACTCTCGTTATTAGTGATGTCATGTTTGATCTCTCGGAAATATCTCAATTACAAGATCACTTGCGACTTCTCAACTGTAAAAACACATTTTCTCACGTAATTTGAAGGTAATATGGGATGGAGGGTGCCACTTTGAGAATATCTGTTTCATCAACAATGTTTCACCTGACTATTTCAGCATCCATTGGTGACCCTGAATCAGTTATTACAAGAATATTATTTCCCCAAAAGTTGCACTACTAGGCATTTATCCATGGGATACAGGTGTGCTGTTTCGAAGGGACACATGCACCCTCATGTTTATAGCAGCACTATCAACAATAACCAAAGTATGGAAAGAGCTCAAACGTCCATCAACAGATGAATGGATAAAGAAGATGTGGTGTATATATATATATATATATATACACACACACACACAATGGAGTACTACTTGGCAATAAAAAAAATGAAATCTTGCCATTTGCAATTACATGGATGGAACTAGAGGGTATTATTGTAAGCTAAATTAGTCAGTCAGAGAAAGACAAATATCATATGACTTCACTCATATGAGGACTTCAAGAGACAAAACAGATGAACATAAGGGAAGGGAAACAAAGATAATATAAAAACAGGGAGGGGGACAAACCATAAGAGACTCTTAAATATGGAGAACATCAGAGGGTTACTGGAGGGGGTTAATTAGCACTATATGCTAATTAATTTGGATGCAAATTAAAAATAAATAAATAAAATAAAAAAATATTATTCCCATTTTACTGATGAGGAAACCAAGCTGTGCTTTCTTCCTATTAACCAGCTCATGTGTGGCTGAGCCAGCCTTCAAAACTAGTCAGGGCCTCAGACTCATAATTAGCTGGTGTCTGGGGTCATGATGCCCCTTACGTTCATGATAAGATTGGTTCCAATTCCAATGCCACATCTCAGGAAACATCCATTGCCTTTATTAAGATTCCTGTAACTCTGTCTGGGACTTACATTCTTGTGGAAACTCTGGTTCCAGCTTCCTGGCCCTGATGAATTAGTTTTCTTATTCCACACTAACCCAAATGTTGAGCCCACTTTCTTCCTTTGATTTCTATCCATAAAGAGCTTCTTCTATGTGGGTAGCAGACTTTACTGAAGGTTTGTAGAGATATTAAAGAAAGGACAAGGTTTACTTTACCTCCACCAAGAATCTGGAGTTGAACATTAGATATTTCTATTCTTAAAAATGATTTGTCTTGGGGCGCCTGGGTGGCGCAGTTGGTTAAGCGTCCGACTTCAGCCAGGTCACGATCTCGTGGTCCGGGAGTTCGAGCCCCGCGTCGGGCTCTGGGCTGATGGCTCAGAGCCTGGAGCCTGTTTCCGATTCTGTGTCTCCCTCTCTCTCTGCCCCTCCCCCGTTCATGCTCTGTCTCTCTCTGTCCCAGAAATAAATAAACGTTGAAAAAAAAAAAAAATTAAAAAAAAAAAAAAAAAAAATGATTTGTCTTGCCTCCATGCTCCCAGTCTCACCTACCAAGCTTCTCTCTATTTCACCTCTAATGAACACAAAGATTAACTTCCTTGCATATGTTTATGGAAAATAATTCAACCATAATTCCCCCTTCCTTACAGTAAATTGCACTGTGCCTGCCTCCCAATGTGTATACCAACTCAGCCAAAGCTTTAAATGACACTTGGTCAAGTTTTGGTTCAGCTTTTGGCTTCCACTTCTCTCTTAGTCATTCTGAGGAAGATGTAAGGGGGTAAAAGTCGAATCCTTGTTTTACAAGAGCTTAGAAAAATCAACCAATTAGCCTAAGATCCTAAAATAAGATCAGACCCTAGATTATGATACACTTTCAAGTTTCGTTTGGTGTAAAACACTAACTAAAATAGGTCAACAGGAGGAGTGCTAAGAGGTTGACAGCTTCAGTTGAAACATCATTACCTGTTGGGTTTTGGACTTACTGTAACTGGTTTGGGACTATGCATGGTGTTATGCTTTCCTATAGAAGAAAGTGACCCTTACATATGTGAAAAAGAGTAAGAGGTAGGGAATTTTTTTATAGTGGCCTTATAGAGTAAATATAGCTATTTGGGAAGCAATGTCAAACTAAACGAATTATTTTCTGCCTTTGCAAGAATCAAGACGAGATCTTAGAAGAAGAGAGAGACACCAAATGTCTCCAGACCAGACCAAAATCTCAACTATGTCCTGATTTAACATAAGACAAAAGAAAGCCACTCAATACGATAAGAAAATTTGCAAAAATTGCCTTAATTTTGTGAATTTTTTGGAATGTTTTGTGAGGTTAGTCATTTTTGAAGCACTCTTTTTTTTCTGTCACAAAGACTAATTCAGAAAAAAAAATATCAGAACTTTAGGCAACTTCTGTGCCTGTGTTCAAAATTGTACATATATCCAAGGAAGCTTTTATGGGTGTTAAATAATATATTTTATTCAAATGATATTGCCAAAATGTTCCCCAAGCAGAACCCATTCCCAAAACAACCGGATTTCCCCCCAAACAGCCACTTACTCCAGCCTTTTCTTTTACACTTTTCTAACTTTGGGGTATCAGACCATGAAGCATCGAGTTTACCTCACACACAACCTCTCATTGTTTTGAAATCGAGAACAACAATGTTGATTTCTATATTCTACCTTGGAATAGAAGGGAGTACAAAAGATTTTCCAGTAGGTTTCTCCATCCGCTTGTCCCAGAAGAGCAAACACAGCTTGTGAAAAGGACAAGGCCCCTGGTTCTGTTTGCAGAACCCTGAAAGATGTCAGCACTTTGCTCCCTTGTCGAGACCCTCTGCCCACAGCTCCTCCCTCCTGGTTCTTGCATCTCCGCTTTTTCCAACCATTGACTCCTTGTCGGTTTGAAAGAGTTTTCTGCCTTGTGGACAGGCCTGTGTCAGAGTTAATAAAAGTTTCGCCACTGCTGTGCCTCCCTCTGCTGATGCCATCTCAAGAGAAAAAACTCAGACAAGAACTGTTTCTCTCAGGAGAAAAGAGAAGCCAACGAGAATTAAGGTAAATTGAAGGCACTCATCTTTTGAAGATTTCTGCTGCCAGGATCAAGATGAACGGCTCCCCCCATCGGTGCCCTCCTCTTGTAATGATTGTTACGATCTCCTGTGGACAGACCTTCTCCATTTTTACCTACGCCTGGCTTCCAGAAATTATGTGGATGCTAAGGAAATGGTGGAAAGAGCGTGGTGACAAGTCCAGGGTCAGCCAGAAGGATGTCTTTGAGAGACTAGGGGAGAACGTGTAAGGAGGTGTCAGTTTCTTGAAGGGGAATTTCAGAAAGGGAAGTAAGAACAGGCAAAAAGCTGGAGAGATGCTGGTTTGCCATTGGTAACAGAATTCAGATCGTTCTAGGGAACCAGAGGCCAGCATTTATGTTCTAAAGGAAGGTTATATTTTCTTTACCGAAAATAAAACAAATTACGAACATTTTCCAAAAAAATTTTTTTAAAGGAATCCATTCACCTAATAAAAAGCACACATCTAATTATCAAATTATGATACTGTGACTTAGCAAATAATAGTTCAGAATTTTTTCAAGCTTGGTATGAGCTAGGCATTATTTAAGTGCATTGCTTGGACTAGTCCTATTTTCTAGATGAGGAAACTAAACTATTTTCTAGATGAGGAAACTTAAACTTAAGTTGTTAAGAGAAACAACTGGGGAGCTTGGGTGGCACAGTCTGTTGAGTGCCTGACTTCAGCTCAGGTCATGATCTCATGGTTGGTGAGTTCACGCCCCACATCGGGCTCACTGCTGTCAGCATGAAGCCTGCTTCAGAGCCTCTGTCCCCTTCTCTCTGCCCCTCCCTTGCTCACTCATTTTTTTTTTCTCTCTCTCTCTCAAAAATAAATAAACATTAAAAAAAAAAAAAAAAGAAAGAAAGAAACAACCTGCCGAAGTGTCCAAATTTCCATGGCTGGTACGTGGTGGAACCATGTAAAACTCCACAACCAACTGCAGACCCTACACTCTAAAGCTGGATTAGCCAATAGAGGAAAACTCCAAAAGAAAGATTTGGGTCTATGAGGAATCAAGGATCATACAATCCGATTATCCTATCTATGGTTCTACCAGATCCTCTAAAATGGATTTCTGGTTAATTTCATTGGTGCCACTTTTAGGTGAGCCAAATAAAAAAAATAAATAAAAATAATAAAGAATAATAAAAAGATTGCCAAGAAAGGGTAGTGGAGATAGGTAAGAAGGTAAAAAGCTAGCCAGCTGTTCTCCCGTGGCCATGAATGCTTTTGACCAAAAGAGATCGACACACAGTGGGGAAAAAAAAAATGACTAAAAGTGTTGGCCCAAGACAAGAGCATTGCAAACTTGCCTGATTGTGAAAATGTTCACTTTAGGCACCATTTTTGAGACAAAGAGAGAACAGGGAGCTCTAGGAAAACCAAGCTGCCTCAGTCTCCCTAGAGGGAAGGGTATGGGAACTCCTTGGTGCCACTCACAAGTTGCAGAGTCTTGACACTGTAATTGGAGCATTAAAGTGGAAATGCATATGAGGCTTTTAATTGTTTCCAGATCCCTGCTTCATTTAAGCCTTCTAGGGTAAGTAAACACCAGTGACACTTTCCAATCAAACTGGCAAACATTTTATCTTTCTGTTTGCTTACAGTCAACAATTTGTCTTCAATATTTCAGCTGGACCAGTTTTCAGAAATAGGACCTTGGAGAATCAAGGCCTTTCACCTTGCATTAATTCCTCTCCCTGCCCAATAACAGAAAAATCAGTGCACTGCTCTGGAGCCCCACTGCAGATAAATTAGCTAATGTCTGTGGAGGGTAATGAAGATTAAAATGGTGCGTATACAATTGTCATGAATAATGAACGCATTAGCTATATGTCGTTACTTCAAACACACGTATTACAGCTTATCGATTAGGAAACCTCTGACATTTTACTAGGTGATGGCTCAATTTTAAAAGGAGACTCTTTTGAAAAATGACCTACTAACTTTAAATAAGATTCTAAAATAATTTTAATGTCTCAAACCATTAACTGTTTATTTAGGGATCCCGTTTTCTATAGCTCTCATTATCTGCCGGGTCATTTTGAACTTTTCATAAAAGGATTTCAAATAGGAGACAGTTTTTTTTTCTTTTTTTTAGTCAGGCTAATAAGAGCCCTTCTTGAAAAATTTTTCAAAAAACTGGGGAACATAGTAAGAAAAAAAAATAGATCTGCTTTAGGGACTCCTACCCACTTGTTAGACCTCCTAAGTCTTCCTGCCACGGTCATTTAGCCTAACCACAGACATGATCCCATTTTTTAAAAAAAAATTTTAATGTTTATTTTTGAGAGAGGGAGAGACAGGGTGCAAGCTGGGGAGGGGCCGAGAGAGAGAGGGAGACACAGAATCCGAAGCAGGCTCCAGGCTCTGAGCTGTCGGCACAGAGCCTGACGCGGGGCTCGAGAACTCAGGAACCATGAGATCACGACCTGAGCTGAAGTCGGATGCTCAACCCACTGAGCCACCCAGGCGCCCCAGACATGATCCTCTTGCACTTCTTCCCAGCTATGCCCCCCGTCAGCTTGCCCCCCCTCCCCCATGTAACTATCCGATCTACCCCAATCCAAATATCTGGATCCATGATGAATCGTTTAGATTTTGTTTGTGGTTTATGTGACCAATCACTCAACCTATGGTAATGGATTCTAGAGTAACCACACATAACATCTTCACCTTTTCACCTGGCACCTCCTCGTAACAGGATGTCTGTACCCGAATGTCCGTGTGCATCCCAGAGACAGTCAGCACCGTCACTGTCTTCTCGACGTCTACCGATTCCGTGACCCGTCCGTTCTCACGACTGTACGCATCCTCTGTGCTCACCTCAAACCCTCCCTTTGGACTGCTTCACTTCTTTATTTATTGTGCAAACTGTAAATCTGTGATGACATGTCCTTTGGCACTTTCACTGGATGAGCTTCTTTACTAGAAAAAATTTTAAACTAATCTGTTCTCTGCGGCTGCTAGTTGGGAATTTTATCATTCTGAGAGACAGAACCACAAAAGAGAAAGCCAGTGAGAAAGAGAAGCTCAAGTGATTCATGTCTGAACAAAATCCTAAAATAAGCAAGCTTTCCAAACGTGCATACAATTTCTACTGCATCTGTATGTCCAGCACGCGGCAGTGAGTTGCATGTTCTGCTTATCTCGGCTACCACAAGGCATATTAAAAATGGCTCCAGATCTTGCCACTATTTCCACTAACATTGACGATACCGGTTCAGTGTGGCAAGACAGGAGTCCTTGGGGAGAGAGAGCTAGAATGTCTCCGGCAGATAAACTGGAGGATCTGCCTCTTAGACCTTACCATTTGCCATTTCCAAAGGCAGGGCTGAGTCTGGAGCATTGGAGGTAGAGGTGAGGGAAACAAGGTGGAACTTATTTATATAGGATTCATAGGGGAGCAAAAAAGTTTTCTACAGAATGTCTTCAGCTGAGAGGGAAAATTTGAAAAGGCTGTTTCTTTATCTTGGTGTTAAGTGAACTTCTTAGGGCAGAAACTCTTAATTTTGGCTTCTATGGAACTCCTGATGGTTCTTGGAGGAATTCTGCAGTCGGAAACAGAATCATGTGTTGTGTACTCGGTAAGGTATTTCAATAATAGGATTTGTGGGGCACCTGGGTGGCTTAGTCAGGTGGGTGTCCAACTCCTGATTTCAGCTCAGGTCATGATCTCACAGTTCATGAGATCAAACCCTGAGCTAGACTTTTCACTGAGTGTGGAGCCTGCTTAGGATTCTCTCTCTCCCTCTGTCCTTCCCTCTGCTCTCTCTCCCTCTTCTTCTTCTTCTTCTTCAAAAAAAAATATATATATGTATATATATATTACACACACACACACACACACACACATATATATATAGGAATAACCCATTTGACTGTCACAAAGGAGGCTTCGATCTGGTTGTTGCTTGTTGTTGTTATCTCTGAGAGCAGAAATTCATAATTTTGTCATAGAACTTTGCTCCTTACATCCAGGTATAGATTTATTCTCTGACAATTTGTCAATTTCATTGACTTATTCTGACCTCTGGGTGGCAGCAGCTCTAATCTCGCTCATTCCCCCAAAGAGAAGAAAAGAGCTGTGTGTACATTATAAAAGAGAGAGAGAATAAGCCTCAGGTCTTGACCAAGCAAAAGCAGAAAGCCAACATTCCATGTCATGCCTATGGAGGCATGAGATGAATAGTGCCTACGGAATACCGGGGACAGACGGCCCGTGCTTAGTGTGACATATTTGCCACCTACTCATTACAAATCTCTCAAAATTCATTGCGATTTTTGGGTTGTCGTCCTGAACTGGAACTTAATATTTGCTTAGGACATGTTATTTAATCTCACAGAAGATACCGCTGCTTCTGAGGAGAAGCCGGAAGTGTTAGCAGATGAGCAGGAGGGACCAAAGACAGACTCGAACTCCAGTTCTGCTATGTCCTTGCTATGATCTTTCCGAACTCCCTTTCGGTAAAGCTGGTAAAGTGGGACTGTTTAGATTGTCACAAGTCCTTGAGGAAAATATGCAGTTTCTTTTCCTGCCAGTTCCCTACAGATAGATCTTCATTCGCCTTGTGCCCCATCACACACGTTCAAAGTTCCTCTATAGATCAGAACTGCCTGGATGACCCACTTAAATGAAATTTGCCAACTCTTATTGATCACATAAACTCCACTTTCTACGTCTGGTTAAAAAAAAAAAAACCAACACTGGATTTGTATTCTTAGACACATTGCTGAAAGTCTTAGTAAAACTCCTTTTAAATTTTCAATCAATAAATAGAGCTGTATCACCTCCCCAATTATCTAGGAAGTTATCTGGTGAGCCTGTTAGGTTTAAAGTGTACTAGATGGAAGAGAGCAGAGAATCCCCGGGCTGCAGCAGAAGTAACAGTCCCTGGGAACTTATTAGAAATGGGGATTTGGGGGACCCTCTTCAGAACCACTGAGTCAAAAACTATGGGGTGGGGTCTAGCTGGCTGTGTTTTAACTAGTCCCTCCTCCCGCCTCCCTCCCCCCCACCCCTGTAATTTTGATGCTTGCTAAAGTTTGAGAACTGGGGCGTCTGGGTGGCTCAGTGGGTTAAATGTCTGACTTCAGCTCAGGCCATGATCTCACAGTCTGTGAGTTCGAGCCCCACGTCAGGCTGTGCTGAAAGCCCAGAGCCTGGAGCCCGTTTCGGATTCTGTGTCTCCCTCTCTCTCTGCCCCTCCCCTGCTCATGCTCTGTCTCTCTCTGCCTCAAAAATAAATAAAAACATTAAATTTTTTTTTTAAAGTTTGAGAACTACTGCATGTAGGAAATTCAAGAAAGCATTAAATAAGTTGAGGCAGTGGAAGTCAGACAGACTTCAACTAGCTACTCGCAAGGCACTATGTAGCAACTGAGTGTGACAGAGCTTGGGAATTACAGGGCCCTTCAGGATGGGGTATTAAAAGATTTGTAGAGAGGGTCGAGTAAAACAATAAGGGGTAAAGGATCCTAAGTTGCAGAGCAATGGGGAAGGACAAAATACACTGCAGGAACAGCCTGAGCAAAGTTTTGGAGGGAGGTTAATGATTAATTCAAAGAAACCCTGTGTGTTGAACCAGGAGAGGCAGAAAGGCATCACGTCATGGAGAATTTGGAACACTGCGCTAGAATTTACCTGCAAGACAGTGGGAAGCCATTGCAGGCTTTTGGGGGAAAGTTACTCTAGCTGATCGGTGGCTTAGAAAAATGACTCTGGAAGTAAGGTGAGGGATTCGGCATACAAGAGTTTAGGGGCAGATAATGATGTGTGATAGCTCTTCTACGAATGACTCTGGGTCCTAATTTAAGATAGCCAATGTTCCTTAAAAGCTGCAGCATTGAAATTAGGGTCACAGGTTGTGTCTAAATGAGAAATGCTGCCAGTCACGTTGCATTAAATCCTTTGATTAAACCAACAGATGCTTATTTGAATGCCTTAGTGTTATAAAATAAATAAAATTAAACAGGATGGCATTTCTCTTCCCCAACTTTCCTGTTATGCAAAAATGTCCTTTCTAGTTAGTAGTCGTGTGCTTATGTGTCATCCCAACTTCCTCTTTTCTGGGAAGATGACCTAACCTCCTCTGTTTATCAGTCCATCCGGCATGTTTATCGGTTCCTTCTACCCTTCAGGAGATAGTTTCCATTCAGACTCTCCTTACCGTGTGGAGCATAAGTGCCTCTCCAGGTAGTACATTCCATCTATCACCGGAATGTCAACCATGGCCTCACCTCTTCTTTCCTAAATACTGACCCATCCCAACCCCCAAAAATCATTCTTCAGCTGGGAACTGTATATGTATTACCAGTCATGTCAGTGGGACATGAAGAATGGGTAGGGACATGGTAGGCATAGGGGAGGGAACACAGGAGCTCGAAACATAGTGGAAATTATAGTTCGGTTTCTTCCCGACTTCTTGTAAATAGTAACGTTCAGGGTTTAAGTGCTGGTGACCCTTTTGCGAAATATCAGCCAAACTACTTATTGTGTCATCTTGGTTTCTCATTTTCTCTCAGTTTATTCATATGAAAAATGGAGCTAATCCTTGGACTTGTAACAAGACATGATGGCTAGCACAGGAACTATTATTATCGTTTCTGGATTGTTGCAAGCAAATTGAAGCCAGTTCATCTGGGGGAAAATTATCAACCTTGATCATTAAATTGTTAGTAATGGAGCAGATGCACATTAGCTATTATAATTCAATGATGTGTATTTTATTCTAGGTATTTGAAAAGAGAATACAGTGCAGTTTATTCAGCAAATGCAGAAAGAGAAACACTTTAACCTCAGTCATAGAGTTGAAGCACAGAATTGTTTTTTTTTTAATGTTTATTTATTTTTGAGAGAGACTGAGACAGAGTGTGAGAGGGGAGGAGTGGCAGAGAGAGGGACACACACAGAATCCAAAGCAGGCTCCAGGCTCTGAGCTGTCAGCACAGAGCCCCACACAGGGTTCAAACTCACAAACCGCGAGATCATGACCTGAGCTGAAGTCAGACGCTTAACCGACTGAGCCACCCAGGTGCCCTGCACAGAATTCTTACATAGCGCTATAAATTCACTTTCTTTATTTAAAAAAAAAAATTCTTATTTATTTTTGAGAGAGAGACAGAGCACGAGCAGGGGAAGGGCAGAGAGAGGGAGACACAGAATCCAAAGCAGGCTCCAGGCTCTGAGCTGTCAGCACAGAGCCTGATGCGGGGCTCAAACTCACAAACAGTGAGATCGTGACCTGAGCTAAAGTCGGGGCTTAACCGATGGAGCCACCCAGGTGCCCCTACATTCACTTTAATTTTTAAGACTATAATACATCAAATTATGCAGAAAATAGATTTTAGGATTTATTCCTGTACAATGAATGAGGGGCATCTGTTGGCTTGGCAAATACAATTTTAAAATTGTTTGTCAAGCAAACTTTTGCCCTGTACTTTGAGCTATAGTGGCAGCTATTATGCATCACACTGAAGAAGAACATCACAAAGAGAAGGAAGTTGCTTAAGTTCACATATCACATGAGTGGAATCTTGTACAAGAATTAAAACTGAGTCTCATGGTTGGGGGCAGAGATGAACAGAAAAGGCAGAGGTCATTTAGGGAAGTGATATACTCTGATATTGTAACACGGGTTATGTGTCATATGTTTGTCCAAATCCATAGAATGTACAACACCAAGAGTGAACCCTGAGGTGAGCTAGGACTTTGGGTGATAATATGTCAATGTAGGTCCATCCTTCTTTAAAAATATACCAATTTAGTGAGTGAATGTTAATAATAGAGGAGGCCTAAAACTGCTCTAAAAATTTTAAAAGAGAAACAAAACCAAACCCCGACTCTCTCTTTCTTTAGGAGGGAGCTGATGCTGACTGAACCATAGAGATCCATGAAGATAAGTAGGAACTTCTAGGAAATTCAATTCCGAGAAGGGAAGAGAGCATTCTGCAGGAAGTCAAAGCCATGGAAGTGACCACGATGGGATTATAGACTCATGCACTGATATGTAAGAATATGAATGTTAGTACTAATTAATGAGATCCAACCCTGTCAACCCTTGGCACGTGGTAGAATAGGCAATAGATGAGCACCACCAAGAAGTACTCACTGTGGACTTGAAAATGAGAAATATATGATCATTCTCTATTGTATAAAACCACAGATCAATTCATAATGGATCTTAGCAGATGTATAAAGGTCATCTAAAAGATCTAGAGTGAGTCCAAGTCCTCAAGACTAGATAGCAACCTGATGTGAACTCATACTAGACCTAAAACATGGCTCATTGGAAGCAGGGGTGGCCTCTGGTAGACTGAGCCTCTTGATGAAGTTGAGGAACAGAGGCAGTGGGTCTTCTGGGCTGAGGAGGCTGAAAGCAAGCGTAGGACTCCGTGATCAGAGAAGGATCTTGGTGAGGGTGGGATTGTGAGAATGAGGAGCTGGAGTGGGGAAAGGTGAAGGTTGTTGGACCGAAGAAGATAGAAAAAATTCAAGGTCAGAGTGTCCCATGGGAAGTACCTCATGATGGAGAGGAAGCTTGCGGAGGAGAATGGGATGAGGTCGTGAGCCAGGTCTTCCAGAGAATGACATGAGGAGACATGGTGATTTCATTGGATGGCCCTCTCAAAAGAGCAAGATTTTTTTTTTAATGTTCATTTATTTATTTTGAGAGAAGGAGAGAGCACATGTGAGCAGGAGGAGGGGCAGAGACAGAGAATCCCAAGCAGGCTCCGTACTGTCAGTGCAGAGCGCGACGCGGGGATCCCACAAACCCTGAGATCATGTTCTGAGCCAAAATCAAGAGTCAGAGGCTTAGCCACTTAGCCCACCGAGTCACCCAGGCGCCCTGAGCAAGAATCTTTACTGAGAAGGGAGGACTTATGACCTGGGAGGAGCTTTGAGGATGAGAAGGATGTTGCCCATCACTGGAGTTGGGGAACTGGGCCACCCCTACTTGAGGGAAGCAATGTTATCAGGGAAAGTCAGGCATCAGGTCAGGCAAGAATGTGGATGGAGTGTCTGGTGAAGGGGCCTTAGGTGTAGGGACCTATGCATATAGGATAAGAAAGGGCACCGAAGGAAAGCTGAGGAGGGCCATGTGAAAGGAAAAGGTAAATAATAGGAAGAACAAGACAGATGTGTCTGGGAATCAAAAGTAGGAAGAAGACAGAGGAAGAAGTTCTTACACACCATACAGTCACCAAAGCAGCAGGGGCAGAAGGCATCTGTTACATTGGTTTCCAGTGAACAGGAGGAGATATTGTCAGGGAAAGACGGATAAAGCTTCTGTGGAAGACTTACTTGTGATCTGTGTTGATGGGACTGGCTGGGAACTGGGGAGGTCGGGCTAGATTTGCCCTAACGAGAGACAGAGAAGCTAGGGTGGGTGTTGGATGAGGGCAAGACCCCCCCCCCCTTTCCTTTCACTATCTGTCTTTAACACGGAGCTCAAAGGCATGTTACCTGAATGCCTCTAGGAAAGAAAGCTTAACCCCCTCTCCATTCTCTCTTGGGGTTCACTCAGCTCAGAACATTTCCCCGTACGAGTAATCGGAGCCACTTGGGTATAAACAGTGTAGATCACAGAATAGTGCACGTGCCAAAAGAAGGTAGACATCTTGCAATCTGTCTACAATATCGTAAGTCATTTAAAGTTTCTGTCAGGAAATCAGGGTATTGACTCCAGGACCAAAAACTCTAGTATGTTGGTGTAGCAGCACATTGCAAAGCAGCCCTTCTTCATAAATTCTGCTTTAGCATTCTTTCGAAAGGATAGCAGTTCTCCTTGTATATACTGCAGTTCCTGTCCTCCCTCTGCCTTAAAACAATATCTTACAAACAGCAGACTTTCTGAGAAGAGATAAGAGGATTTGGGATTGTGCAAATGCAGCCTGTGCAGACTGGGCTCTTATCTGCTCAGATTCCGTTGCCTTCATTAACTATTAAATGCTAACCTTTCCTATTTAACAGGAGGAGACTCTAATTTTCCACAGCCTGATGAGAGAGATGTGGAGGTCTATCAAGGCCACGTCTTTCACGTTTTTGTCTCCTGGAAGATGCAAAAAAGAAAAAAAAAACAAAAACACAACACCTCATTAAACATTTCTAACCACTGTCATGACTGTATTTGCCCTTCTCTTAACCTAGAGCTGGTTAGCTGTATTTGATGTTCTCTGTAGCATCAATGATTGTGTCTACAGTGCTCATGGAAAATAATGGAAACAGTCTTTGTAGCTACTTTGGCCCCGTGGGGTTGGTAAACCCCCCTAGGCATAGTCTGTCTTTGCCTAGCAGGTGTCTGGTGGTGTTCCTGAGCTGTGGCTCAGTCCCTTTCCCTTGGCATTTCACTTCTTTTTGTGGTGCATTTCCCCCTCCTACATCTTTGAATATCAGACAGTTAAGACAATCTGAGTTGGATCACCGAACATTATAATTCCTGAAGCAAAGATAGGCAAAAATCACCTAGAAAAGTGCCAGTCATGTGTTCTTTCACTTTCAAATAATGTGCATATAATTTTAATTTTTGCAAATGGACTCCTGAGACTCAGGGCTGACCTATTAATTTGTTGCCCCTTTAAACTGATGGTTTAAAAATCTTTGTTCAACATGTTATATGTTCTGGGTGGTGGGGCTGAGAGGGAGGGGTGCTCTCAGCTAAGTGGAACCATTGTGAGTAACTCAATTCTGATTCCAGACGCAACTAGCACTCACTCTGCAAACATAGGCTGTACCCTTACCCAACTCACTATTCTGAGAATCAGGTTCGAGATTCCTTATTGTAACCTGAGCACAAGTTTCGGAAGCCTTTGCACTCATCACCAGAGTCTTAACAAAGTAAATCCCATGACTGCTTTTCCCTAGAGGAATTCTAGTAAATATGATTTATTCTGCTTTTTATATCCTTGTCAATATCTTTGACCTAGTGACATTTAGCTCTCCTTATAGATAGATGTCCTGGGCTCTCTACCCTTTGACTCAGCTTGGCTAATAAATAAGATCCCCAAATGTACATTAATGTACAATTTTAATGCTATGGCAGCAATAAAATAACAAGGGAATGCTGCACTATATAACAGAGCTATGGCCAAGATTGGAGACAAAACTAACAGAGATTATTGATAACTGTTAAAGTTTATTGTGAATTTAATTGTTTAATGCTTTATTCCAATTTTTAAGGAATTCTAAAAATTTACCAATTAACTGACAAAAACGATTTTGAAAAATGTATTTCCATTTTAGCAAAACACTGGGCAACTTTTCTGCTATGCTGTGGCTGAGGTTAAGCATAAGCAAAAAAGATAATTTGTGGGTATTTATTTATTCATTTTACTTTTTATTTTGGAAATTTTCAAGCGTATGCAAAAATAGCTAGGAAGGTAATGTACCTGTCATTTCATTTCAAGCATTTGGAGCACATGGCCAATTTTGTTTTATCACTGCCATCACCTTCCCCATCCCCACCAAGACACAAAAACATCTCAAAAGGCCAAGAGGATACATTGGTACGAACAAGATGAAATTCCATCAGCATGCACAGAAAATTCTACTTTTCAGGAGTTTTAAATGGGTGCCTTTTAATAAACTTAATTGATTTCAATTTTAAGGATAAAAAAGGACGGACTTTAAAAGAATTTTTGAGAAAAAGATCTGAATGAGTGAGCTCAATATAAACTCGTTTCATTAGAGAAATGCTCAAAAATGGCCACTACCTAAACCAACAGAAAAAGCGATTTTTCAGACAGAGGAAATCATCATGGACTCTTGTCTTGTGGGCCCCTAGCTGAGATACTATCTTTAACTCTGAACAGCACATTTTAAGGAGGATAACGTACAGGTAATCCTGGGGGAACCCCCAGAAAAGCCCCAGGAAAATCACACTGGGAGTAAATGAAGAAATTGGGCATGTCTCATTTGGATTAAAAATAATTAAAAAGTTGAGGAAAAAGGAAACCGCCTTCACCAACTGAATCAGTGTCCATGAAAAAGGGACTCGTTTTGCCAAATTAAAAATATGGTGTTTTCTTTGTGTGTGTGTGTGTGTGAGTGTGTGTGACCCTTTGCAAGTTTCTTTGCAAATAAATTTTGGTAATTAACTTTGGACATTTTAATGTCCCTTATTTTAGTATAAGCTAAATACCAGGCATGCTAAAAACAATCTTTCAGGTGCCTATTGTTTCCTAAAGGATAAGCAGATCAAATATGAATTGAAAAAAATACAGCCAATATGATGTATGGAAATGAACAATTGTTTTAAATTTTTTATAATGTTCATTTATTTTTGAGACAGAGAATGAATGGGGGAGGGGCAGAGAGAGAGGAAGACACAGAATCGGAAGCAGGCTCCAGGCTCTGAGCCATCAGCCCAGAGCCCGACGTGGGCTCGAACTCACGGACCGCGAGATCGTGACCTGAGTCGAAGTTGGACGCTTAACCGACTGAGCCACCCAGGCGCCCCTGGAAATGAACAATTTAAACCGTAGTAATGACATCATGGGAATATCTGCTAAGGTGGGATGAGAATTATTCTTAGTAATAAAAGAGAAGAGCTAGATCTTAGGGACATTACTCTACAACTTGAAAATTCCAGAAAAGAAGGATAGGTTAAAAAGGGAGAGACAAGGGAAATGTGACTGATAACAATATTATCATTTTCAGAGCTTCATACGGAGCTTGGATGTGCTCCATAAATGCTGATTGAACTGTCATGAACAAGGGCAGTACGCCGTATCAGGGACCCGTCTCAAGGACAGACACCAAGGAGACCCCTAAAATCCGATGCTGGAATCCATTCCTTCTTCACCTTTTGAATGTGTTCTCGATGAAAATGCAAATGGTCCAAGGACAGGTTATCACTTGGGCATAGAGCAGTCACACAGCACGAAAATAGACAGGCTCACAGTCTGTCCCATTTGGGGGACAGCTCTGCCATTTGGTAGTTGTAGAAGTTGGACAAATTCTTCATCTCTGTCTGCATTTCTCTCTTTCCATGGTAAACGCATAATTTTTATAAGGATTAAAATAGGAAGTGTTTAACTGTCACATATGCTCAGTCAATGGTGGCTGTCATTAGGACTATTTCTCATCTGAAAATCTGGAGAGAGGAAGAAAAGAAAAAAACCCTGAGGAGTGAAGCAGGAAGACATGCCATCCAGAAGGGGAGGCAAAAAGAGCTATTTCAGTTTGGGGCTGGGGCCAACAATTGCCTTTTTGGAGGTCTCATCTCTGAAGCTCACTTCACCTTCCCTCCCTTGTTACTCTGTCATTTTTCCTGTATGGTTAAGACTCTCCTCCCCCAACCTCTCATCAAAACTCCTTCCCTTCAATCACCATCTCTCCATACAAACCATTTGGCTATCACTATGTTTATGGCAGAATCTTCCATGCCCAAATTATGAATGAGTCTTCAAATGAGTACTGATTCCTTAAATATGAGGGATTTGTCTGTAAGACAGAAGGAAGTCAATGACACAGAAAACTTCTCCCTCCCCACCCCCCGAAAAAAGCCAGAAAGATCAGGATATATCTAATATCTATTACTTTTTAAAACAGATATTGTAAAATATGATTCCTAGACCTCACTGTGAGTTGGAACCAGACTGTTTAGGACAACTTAATGGTTTTCAAGGAGTCGATGTATTAACTTCAAATATTCTAATTTTTTATTTTTGAAAATAGGAAGAAAAAAAATTTTAAAGCATGAGAGATACAACTTAGGTTTCCAAAACCTTTCTACTGATGTTTTAAATACCGAACGGGGGCATGAAAACAGTTATTAAATCTTCTCTGAAAGACTTCAGTGGACAACTGATTCTCACCTGTCGATGTTTTAGATGTCACTTTGTCGGCAGGTGAATTCGCACATACTCCTGCTGACCAGCCTGGTGACACTCTCAGGAAATGAGAACATTATTCTGTGGTCGTAAAATCAATGATTGTAAAGTACTTTTTAAAGACTAGTGGGAAATATAACGTGAAAGATGGCACGATCCACGACTAAGGAGTTCCGATTTGTGTTGCTCCCCTTCACCTTGCGAGAAAGAAAGCTGATCTCAGCCCTGCCCCTGCCTAGAACAACCAGAGCTGCGCAATATGCCGAATCTTTAGGAGGCAGCCCAGACCCCGGGTGAACGGTCCACTTCAGCCACCAGCCTATCCAGATTGTCCCCAGGTCTGGGCAAAAGAAATCTCTTCTAGAGACAGGACAAGCTGCAGTCAGTGCTTGGTGGTGGGTGTGCTACCTGTCTGCAAAGCCAAACGGCAGGTAGTGGGTGAGCTCTGGTGTCGAGCTGTGTTTATGGTGCAGGTGAATGAAGCATGGAGACCAAGTAGTACTCTGAGTATCTCTGCTCTGAGCATATGCTGTTGTGCTATGTTGAACATAAATCTAAAACCCAAACAACCTCATATGGTGGGACAAGGGCCAATTTCTCTGTCATACCGTGGGCGCACGGTTACTTCATTTTGCTCATTTCTCCCTTTTGAGAACTCTGCATGAATCCAGGTGGGCACCGCTGGGTTGCTCATCGAACCTAAGGGTCCACGTACGGCTACAGTATTTGAGTTTCTATATGAGGTCTAATTTAAATATGAAAGCATGGAAAATCAGATATGAACAGGCACTGAAATTCTACACCTAGACTTCTGAAAAAAACAGTCTGTGTGGAAAATACCAATTTTTTTTTTTTTTTTGCAAAATTAAAAAAAAATCCTTGGATATTTATCCCTGGATTAAAAAAAAAAAAAAATCCTAACCAGACCCTTTCCTTCTGAGTCTGCTGCAGTGCCTCTCTAACCTCCAAGAGAGACTCATTTGATTAGCTACCAGGCTTTGTGTGTAACAACATCAAGTGTAGGAGGGGCGGGGCGCCCGGGTGGCTCAGTCGGTTGGGCGTCTGACTTCGGCTCAGGTCATGGGTTCTAGCCCCGTGTCGGGCTCTGTGCTGACAGCTCAGAGCCTGGAGCCCGCTCCGGATTCTGTGTCTCCCTCTCTCTCTGCCCCTCCCCCACTCAAGCTCTGTCTCTGCCTCTCTCAAAAATAAATAAACATTAAAAAAAAAAAACACATCAAGTGTAGGGTTAGCTGGCACCCACCCAAGTCCACCACTCATTAGTCTTGGTGCATTGAGCAACTGCCTGGTGTGCTGGCTTTCTCCTCTGTGAAATGGGATTATATCAGATTCAACCTCACAGCCCGTGGAGAGGGTATAATGAGATAAAACATGAAAAAGAACCTAACCCAGCACCCGGTGTTTAGAAATCTGTTTCTCGATGTGCCAGGCACAGGCCTGCCTCAGGGCTTTTGTTCTACTCTCTCTTCTGCCCCCACAAAGTTGCAAAGCTAGCTCTCCTTGGTCCTTACACTTTTAACTCCAATGTCATGTCCTCAATGAGGCTTTCCCTCGCCACCTCACATGAAACTGCAACACTCTCTCCCTCGATGATCCCTCTTTCTCCTTACCTGCTTTATTTTTCTCTTTAGTCCTTATCGTCCTTCAACAATGTAGTTTACTTGTTTATTGTCTGTATTCTCTACTACAACACGAGCCCCTTGAGGGCAAAGAATTTTGTCTCTTCTTGCCTGTTTGGTCTCTTCCATTACCCTAGTGCAGACTGTGCACAGGCCATCACTCCATAGAATTTGTTGAATGAGTCAATGAAATGATACACATGAGCTACTCTTATGATTAGTGCCCTTTTTTCACTTATAGTCACAAACCCTGACGTGGTTACCCTTTTCCACTCCCCATTTGTGGATTTTCTTCCCCTATGCTGAGTCAGGAGCTCCTATTACTTCATTGTAACCTTTAGCAGAAATCTATTTCTCTAAAGATTCCCCACCCCCACCCCCTCCAACAGAATGGGAACCTGTATCCCTGGTCAGGTTTGCAGTAGGAAGAAGTGCACCTTCTTAGACATTTCTAGATATGACAGAGTTTGAACAGACATTTGCCTGTGTGTGTGTCTCAGGCAATTGATCCAGTGGTGCCTCCACCACTGTGTAGACGGGCTCTGAGACTGTGATGGCAGTTTATTGAAAGGGAGTAAAAAGGTTTGTTTTAGGATTGATTGGCCTTTTGTGCATGGACAGAGCATAAACAAGTGAGGGAACTCCACTGTCAGGCATGGTGGCAACGACATCAACTGGTCACCAGGCAGTATCATCAATAAAAAACTGGGAGTCCTAGAATCCATTACCATAATTATCATTAAGTGTCACAACTTTTGAGGCTTTTGCCTGAGCTGGGATCTGTAGTGAATGGGTTTTCTGTTGACTCACCACGACATCCATTTCCATGAACATAGACCATTCTCTATGGTGTATCCTGGCACATCGGACCATCGCGTTGTTTATGTAGTGTACATGCTATCATTTTGATCAACAAGTTGGCAAGAGAGGAAGAGAATTTTTATTCCAGGAATATTGGTTTAACATTTTAAAAAGTTTGAAGTAGAGACAATTTGGAAAATGCAGTGGTAGGTATCTCCATGAGATGGCACTCATTATCTTCCTTGCTTTTTACTTAAATTTTTTAACGTATTTATATTCATAGGGGCAGACTATGTATGGACCTATATGTACCTAATACACACATACATAGGCATATACAAATACGCATCTATACGGATGTGTATTTCTCTTCGGTTTTATCAGTTACCTAGATCATTCACCTTCTTTAATAATTCAATCACATTTTGACAACATTGTCATTTATTTGGGGCCCTTGGGGCCCTTGGCACAGGCAATATGGGGGGGTGCTACGTTGGAGGGAATCATTAGCTTTATCCTTCTTCACCTTCACCCTATGTTCTTTTTATGCCAGAGGACAAAAATGCAAAGCTGCCTGTGAGCCTAGGGATCTATGCACAGTAGGCAGAGATGAAGCCCAAAACCACAGAGACAGAATAAACAGGAATGTAATGAGATAAGCTATTTATAGACAGACTACTATCTAGATTGTTGGGGGACTGAGCAGGCTGGTCATTTGAAAAGCTAATAACTTTTTAGAAAAAACATTGAGGTTCACTTGCCCCAGGAAGATTCTTGCTCCTGTTAGCATCTGAGACCTGAAAATAACTCCAGTCTCCTTTGTTAAAAAGGTCAAATATGAATTAAAATAAGATCTCCTGTACTTGAGGCTCCCTCACTGTCCATTGTAGCCCTGTGCTCTGGTTAGAATGTTCTACCAGTGACAGACTTCAGGATGGATTTTGAGGTCACAGATTCAATTGCAGTCAGCTGGAGAATCAACCAGGGCTCTGGATCGTTAAGGCATAATTTTGTTTTCATTACATTAGCACCAAAATTGGGGAAACATTAGGAATTTATACTCTATAGAAGAGCATATCAAATAATCTATGGGAGAAATACAAGCTTCTCAGCAACAACATCAACACCTATCAGCAGGCTGGATGTTGCACTCAAATTGACCTTCTAGGCATTCAAACCAGGTAGGCACTTAGGAGACAGAGATGCAAAAGGCACTTCTGGCACTCTCTCGTGTCACATGCCTTAAATAATGGCAGCCGGTCCCTCCTGCCTTTTCAGAAACGTCTTCACTCAGAAAGCACTCTGCACGACATGCATGCGTTAGTTTTCCTCAGTGCAAATCCCTAACATCATGGCTTATACTTATACAGCACTTTGTTTTAATTTCATAACAGTGCAACATCTAAGAATCATGTTCGTTTGTCTTAACCACGATGCTATGGAGGCCGATAGATATATTCATCCTGATTTCACATGTAAGAATCCTGAATAGGGACATGACGTATCTGAGGTCAGAAACGAGACAGAATCAAAGCCTAAAATGGACAGAAACTGGTTCCCAGACCCGTATCCCACTCTGCCTTCTGCCTGATCATGCAAAAAGTCCAGTGTTGATATATCATAGGAACTAAAGGCTTCCATTTTCTCCCCTAGCAAAAGCACGATGTGAGCAAGCTAATGCTGTCTTCCCAAAGGATATTTTACATATAGCGATGTCCACCCATAAATATTATTTGCTTTAACCTTCTTGAGAATAGAGTCATGACCTCAGAAAAAAAGACACAGTATATTAAATTTTTTCTAGTCACCAAACTGGATTTTCATTAAGGCCACGGCCTGATTCTTTTTTAGTACTGCCCCAGGCATATCAAAATAACTTATTTTCATGGCTAGCAAGGGCATCATTTAAAAGACAATTTGAATGTGGTCATTTACGTATTTTTTTCTAAAGCTAGTTTTGGATAACCTGCAGGGAATTATTTAACACACCCTGAAAATGAATGACATTTCCTAGCTGGCAGACACAATTATATAGAATACTGAATAATTCTGAGTGTGTGCATGCATGTGTATATGTGAATGTGTGAGTTGGAGAAAGAGGAGATGTGTTCTTTAGAAAACAGCTGGTCCAGAAACTCATATTAATTCCTTGCCCAACAAGTCAATCCTCTATTTTCAGTCTTTTCCTACTAGATTTAAAGAGTCTGATATAAATATATACCAAATATATATATATATATATATATATATATATATATATCTCAAGTAAAAAGCCAAAAGTCTGAGATATAAAAACTATCAAAGAAATATTTAAATTTGCCTTCTTCAAAGATTTTTGTCTAAGCTATCCAGGATGACCTGAGACACGTCAGACACAAGCATGGTTAACTCTACCAAGTAACTTTCTGCTTGCTGTCCAGGCAACCAGAATGTCATTGTGCACATATATGTATGTGTGTGTAGAAATACACGTGTGTCTAGATCAACGGAACAGAATAGAGAACCCAGAAATAGAACCACAAATGTATGGCCAACTAATCTTTGACAAAGCAAGAAAGAATATCCGATAGAAAAAAGACAGTCTCTTCAGCAAATGGTATTGGGAAAACTGGACAGCGATGTGCTGAAGAATAAACCTGGACCACTTTCTTACACCATACGCAAAACAAACTCAAAGTGAATGAAAGACCTAAATGTAAGACAGGAAGCCATCAAAATCCTAGAGGAGAAAACAGTTAACAACCTCTTTGACCTCAGCCACAGCAACTTCTTACTCGACATGTCTCCAGAGGCATGGGAAATGAAAGCAAAATGAACTATTGGGACCTCATTGAGATAAAAAGCTTCTGCAGAGTGAAGGAAACAATAAGCAAACGTGAAACACAACTGACCGAATGGGAGAAGATATTTGAAAATGACATACCAGATAAAGAGTTAGTATCCAACATCTATAAAGAACTTCTCAAACTCAACACCCCAAAAACAACCCGGTGAAGAAATGGGCAGAAGACATGAACAGACACTTTTCCAAAGAAGACACCCAGATGGCTAACAGACACATGAAAAATGCTTAACATCACTCATCATCAGGGAAATACAAATTAAAACCACAATGAGACACCACTTCACACCTGTCAGAATGACTAAAATTAACAAGTCAGGCAACAACAAATGTTGGCAAGGATGTGGAAAAAGAGGAACCCTTTTGCACTGCTGGTGGGAATGCAAACTGATGCAGCCACTCTGGAAAACAGTATGGAGACTCCTCAAAAAATTAAAACTAGAACTACCCTATGACCCAGCAATTGAACTACTAGGTATTTACCCAAGGGATATAGGTGTGTTGATTCGAAGGGGCACATGCATCTCAATGTTTGTAGTAGCACTATGGACAATTGCCAAAGTATGGAAAGAGCCCACGTGTCCTTCTCCTGATGAATGGATAAAGAAGATATGGTGTACATATACAATGGAATATTACTCGGTCATCAAAAAGAGTGTAATCTTACCATTTGCAACAGCGTGGATGGAACTAGAGTGTATTATGCTAAGTGAAATAAGTCAGTCAGAGAAAGAGAAATACCACATGATTTCATTCATATGTGGAATTTACGATACAAAACAGATGAACATAAGGGAAGGGAAGCAAAAATAATGTAAAAACAGAGAAGAGGACAAACTATAGGAGACTTAAATACAGAGAACAAATTGAGGGTTTCTGGAGGGGTGTTGGCTGCAAGGGCAAGGGGCATTAGGGAAGACACTTGTTGGGATGAGCACTGGGTGTTGTATGTAAGTGATGAATTACTAAATTCTATTCCTGAAATTAAAAACAAATTTAAAAAAAAACAGCAAAAAAAAAATACACATGTCTCTCACATTCTCATTCTCTGTATGTGTGTGTTCGTGTGTGTGTGTGTGTATGTGTGTGTGTGATATGTATGTTTAAGGTCATTTTTATATTTGAATTTTTGCCGCTTCTTATTTTTGAAAGGCCAATGGAAAAGGGTTTAAAGAAAGGAGGTTGCATAAAAAAATCTGTTTCACAAAATCGGGTTCAGACTATGTGTACACGTTCTAACATGCATGCACGCGCACACACGCACAGACATACACACAGACCTCTTTTTACCCCTTCTGCAGTGATTTAATTAATGTCTGCTTTTTCTTAAGCCCTTTGGAAGAAGTATTCTTAAGCATTAGAATCTCCATAGTTCCTCTGCCAAAATGCAGTGGATTCCTCTTCAAAACTGTGACCCTGTTGATTTTCCTCGCTGCCAAATTTCACATCATGAAAAAAAAATAGCTTAATATGGGAGTGATTAAATTTCAAGGAGAGCTGACAGAACGGAGCTCTTCAAAACCTAAACTCTGCCAATTTTGATGTCTCTAATTTATTCCAACAACCATTTAAGTCTAAATGCCTCCATTTTAATCACATTAACAGTAGATTACAAAGAGACCAAACACCCAAAGAACTCCAGTTGCAAAATGAATTTGGCTCTTCCCCCTCCTCTTTATGTTTGGAATGATCAAATATCTGCTAGCAGAAGCCATTAGCCAGAGCCAGCCCTTTTGTAATTTCCCTTTGATTTCCTCCGTTTCCTTAGCCAGGGGCCTGGACCTTGGCACTTGCCCAGATAGCAGAGGGTAAATAAACGCACCTACTATCCAAGCAACAGCAAACGTTCTGAGTTCTCAGTGCCAACATTTAGTTCACCTTGAGAGCTCACGTTTTCCTTGCATTTGACTGTGCCTCAGAGAATTAGCTATGAAACGAACCCACATCAATTCACAGCGACTCAGAGCCCCCATCTGACTGGCATCACACTCTAACCAGGGAGGCAACAGCACTGGCCCCCAAGAAACAGTGTGCTCCTGGCCCCGCTTCTGGATCGCACTGGTTGGTAATATATTAGGCTTTCAATAGGGCCAGTGTAGAGATTTGTTCATGCCGAGCCAGAGCTCTTGCCAGCTTGCCCATTTCTCTGGTAGAGCACTCACATAAAACTGCAGGAACCCTGAATATTTAATGCAGATATTTTATTTGAACCAAGTGCTTCTGTTCTCCAGGGTCTCCTTTCTGTCACCAGCCTACATCATAGGAAATAGAATCAACATTTTTCTGCTCTGCACAAGCCAAGCTATTTTCATATTTTGCTTCCCAGAACTCATCAAAGTGCATGTGTGCACAGATTCTAAGAACTCAAATATCCCCTTACTGTTTGGGCATATTGCACGGTGGGTACAAACTTGGGCTTTCCCATCAGGCAGCCTGTGAGAACCTCCCAGCTCTGCCCCTCACTATGTGACTTCTGGTAAGTAATTCGTGCTCTCTGAGATTTGTTTTTCTCAATTATTAAGATGGAAAAAATAATTGTATCTACTTCACGCAGTGCTACTGTGAGAAACAAGTGAGATAATGTGTAAGAAGTACTTAACAGAGTCTGGCATATAGTAAGTGCTTAATAATGCATTTAACATAGCAAGTGCATAAGTGCTTAAGCAGTGTTATTGTTAATATGATCATTCTTAATATTATCCACTTATAAATTGCTTGAATTGAAGATGTGTCATGACTTAACACAGAAAAAGAAATGAAGAAGCTAGAAGTCACAAGAATATCTACACAGTATGGGCTTGAGGGCTGCAATAGGGTTGGAAGCAGAGCAATTCACATACTAAGCACACTCATTTTCTTTAGATTATGTGATTATTTAAGGTGGCTTAGTGAATACAGACATTGATGGAGACTCAAGATACCATTCTTTCATATCTTCACATTATGCCCCTTCTATTCTATCCTTGGGTGTTCCATGCCAGACTTTTCCTGCAATTTTATCTCCCATGGCCAAGAACATTTGAAGCCTTTTGAAAATTATTTTACACAGTCTCCTATTTCTACTTAAAAAATAAACCTGTGAAGTATATTGTGAAATGGAATTAAATACCTAAGCACAGATTATTTTCTTCCTTTTTTGTTGAATCAAAGAAGAATTTCTAAAGCCGGGCTCTGTTGATAACCTTGGGAGATTTCACAACAACCATTATGGATGGAATCGTATATTGAAAGGTGAACTGAATGAATCGAATATGAGGCAACTGTCCTCAACCAGACAATAAAGGTGATAGAAAAACAAGATTTTTTTTAAAGTTTACCTTTCATTCAATCAACGTGTTCTTTGGAGTATAAACAGGATGGCTTTGGGATGGTGAAAGGTGAAATGGAACCTTTTTGGTAACTCAAAGTAGATGAAACATTGAAATTTCTATTCAATAGAAATCAGCACTATTCTCTTATATATTGGTTTAAGACTTTGATCTAGTTCAATAAATAAAGCTAGAATGAGGTTTTTTTTTCTCTCTCTCTCTTGAAACACTTGGCCCTTCACGTAGAGATTCAGACTCAAAAGGAATGGTAAAATACAAGTAAGAATGCCACTTCTAAACCTCCTGAAAAAGAAGATTCCTTAGCCAAAGAGAAGAATAAAGTGTTAAAATTTCTCACCTCCTCCAGGAAGATTCTGATGTTTACATTTGAGAAGGGAGAGTGACATTGGTGGGGGTGTGGGATGAGGGCGACTCATGGGTACATGAGAAAGCAGAGTCCAATCTTATGTGGCTGGAGAATGGACAGCACTTCTGTCTCTGGAACTCAGTGGTGTTAACATTGAGTTTGTGCCCTTTCACCTTAAGATGTCCTGGAATTAGGACACTGGGTTCCCTTTTCTTTGGGGCCAGTGAGGTGCATCTTATTAGATGGAACCAGTCAATCAGAAAACAATCAGCCCAGCCGTTTAGGGGATCATCAGGTATCTGGCTCAGGTCGCTGAAAAACACCACAGTGTTCAGCTGCTGAGACACCCGAGGGAAAATGTTAATGGTCATCTTTAAAATGTGAGTAAAAGCCAATCACACTCACAAACAGCATTGACTAGAAAACTGCTTCAGCCAGCTATATGTCTAAGATATAGAGAGAACAGTTTGTTGACCAAAAAAGCAGAAAGTCTCTTAAAAAGTAACATTTTCTTGGGGGGTCGTAGGTCCCAGAAACTAGAAACACTTCCAACCCACAGGCAGCAATAAAATCCTTGAATGAATAGGATAAAAGACTGCAAACCTTGTTATCGAAGTTGGGATTCTGAGCAGTAAATTCATTTTTTTTATAGCAATTTCTTTTTGGAAGCTGAGGATATTTGGAAGATAGTGTTCCCTGCAGAACAGTTTGAATAAACACAAGTAACTTCAGTCTGTGCACCAGAGGACATGAGTGTTATTCACTTGTTACTGGTTGATGTTAAGATACATAGTTTAGCTCCTTCAGGGCAATCTGCAATAAAAATGCAGTGACACCAATAGCAAATGTAGAGAAATGACTTTTGTCATTTACCCTTTATAACACTCTGTCTGCCAAGATGGCTTTCTCTTGGACCTACAAACTCTTGAATTTTCAGTGTTTATGTCCTTACTAATGTTCTTCTAACGCCAGTCCTGGACATAGATGGCTCTTCTTAATTTTTACTTCCATCCTCTTAGCACCAGCCATCTGAGATATTTACTGATCTCTCTGTCCTGTCATTCTTTCTGGCTTACCAAGCCTGAGTCATTTATGTGCATTTAAAGCTATCTTTGGATGCAGAGCTGCTAAAGCACAAGGCAGTCTGATGATGAAGTACCTTACCCATTTATACTTGTATAGAAGAATACGATCCACTTATCTGCAAGTTACTTCTCAGGTAAGGCACGTTGGAGATTTGTTCCTATGTCGGCCTTTGTGTGCAATTTCTTTGAACTCTTAATCATTCTGGCAGTAAGTGCATTTGACATTAAGCAGACCACACACTATGTCTTTGCACATAGTGTCTCCAAGTATTTGGAAAAATCTCAAAGTCAATGCTAGAAAAAGCAATGTATAAAACAAGAATGGAGAAACCAAGAAGTCAGTTACTTAGCAAAGTATGCCCAATTATAATATAATTTGCACAGTATGTACCATAAGTACTGCAGAAATAAAGCAACGTTTGTCTCTAGGGAGAGGTGAATGCCTAAACTCAATAGTTTCCTAAGAGCAAACATAAATAAATGTACTGACTCTTAAGACCTTGGCGTAGAGAGTACAATAATGAGTTGTTCTGACAAGTCCAAAAAATGTTTCTGTCTCTCCTCTTTCCTATGATTTGGCACCTCTTTTACCTCATATTGATTTGTTCCTCATTTCTCTTGCAACAAAATTTACCTTCTTGTAAACATATCATATGATATTCTTTCCACAAAGACTATTTCTAGAGCTTCTACCGTCTTCCTAAATGATTTACTACTTCTTCTTTCCTACCTTTTATAATTCCTCCCCCCACTGAAAAGCCAAAACCAAAACCAAAAATGTAACCAGCACAGAAGAAAATACTACATTTTCCCAAACTACCCAGGGAATGAAGACAAAAGCGGGTGCGGAGTTGTGCGTGGACGGCCATCTTGGCTGCACAAGAGGGATAGTACTGGGATTCCTTTCAACCTCCAGTCTTTGTCTCTAAGTCTGTTGTGTAACTGGATTGTTCATAACTACTCTGTCTCCATTTCCATGTCATGGTGGCTTGACACACCCCTTCCTACTCCTTCCCATCCCTGACTCTTCCCAGATGCTCAGCTACTGCTGAGAGACAGGAGACAAGATGCACTTCCAAGGGGAGCTGGGGGTTCTGAATTCAGCCAATAAAATTTTTTTCTAATATTTATTTATTTATTTATGTGTGTGTGTGTGTGTGTGTGTGTGTGAAAGAGAGAGAGAGAGAGATGGAGCATGAGCAGGGGAGAGGCAGAGAGACAGGAAGACACAGAATCCGAAGCAGGGTCCAGACTCTGAGCTGTCAGCACAGAGCCTGACACAGGGACCATGAGATCATGACCTGAGCCAAAGCCAGATGTGCAACTGACTGGGCCACCCAGGCGCTCCTCAGCCAACAGAATTGTAAGAAACAAGGCCCATGTCATTATGGATACTTAATCACACTTTCCTTTTTAACATTTAAATTCTGTCTAGTGTTCCTGACTGGAGGTTCCTTTTCTTTTCAAGTGCTAAGGTGTTTCTCAAAGATGAGTTCTAGATCACATTGTCCTCATCTTCACCAAGGTATAAGTATTCCTCAGTTGTGCACGGTGCTATTTGAATAAAACATTTGTCTCTTCAGGCAAAATGTATGTTCTGTCTGTGGATTGCATAGCAAGGTACTAGGTTCCTTTTCTGCTTTGTCCTCTCCTCTGGAGGGATCATATTCTTGAATGGGAACTATAAGTTTTGAAAAATTAAGGCCGGGGGCACCTGGGTGGCTCAGTCTGTTGAGCGTCCGACTTCGGCTCAGGTCACGATCTCGCGGTCCGTGAGTTCGAGCCCCGCGTTGGGCTCTGTGCTGACAGCTCAGAGCCTGGAGCCTGCTTCAGATTCTGTGTCTCCCTCTCTCTCTGCCCCTCCCCTGCTCATGCTCTGTCTCTCTCTCTCAAAATAACAAACATTAAAAAAAAGTTTTTTAAAAGAAATTAAGGCTGAAGTGGACAATTTTATCTGGATTATAATCAGTCCTTAACTGATTATATTAACTTATAACTTATTAACTTAACTATATTAAATGAACTAGCTTTGAGTTTTAGAACATCAACTCATCACATTCCTTTAGTTTCATGGCTTTAAAACCTGTAAATGTGTCCCAATCCAAATCTCATGTTTTATAAATGAGAAAAACAAAGCCTAGAATGGTTAAGTGACTTACTCAAGGCTACACGGCTACCCTGTAGAAGAAAGTGGATGGCACCTCAGATTTTCTGAGGTTTTAATTTACCACTGCATAAATGAAATAATTCTGCAATAGTTCCACAAATAAATATGTAAAGACCATGCATACCTATTGAATATTTAAATATTCAATAAATATGTAAAGACCATGCATACCTATTGAATATGTTTAAATGCATCTTCGATGTTGAGAATTCCTTCATGTTTAAACCGGTATATGCTATTTCCATCAGAGCAGAGTAGCTCACGAGTGTCATGAGAATCTCCTAATGCTCTTGCTAGAGAAGAGAGCTGACATTTGCTCGGCATTCTGCATTTATAAAGGGCTTTCACACACATGCTGGTGTTCCTCCCTCACTCCAGCCCAAGAGGTTGATACAATTAATAGTTTTCCATTTGAGAAGAGTTGAGAGGAGGACACCAAACATTCTCGGGTAGAAATGTTCCTGTTGCTCAAGTCATATGACTTCCATTGGAGACAGACCTTGCTTTAGCTTGGGACCCAGTTAGAGCTTATTCAAAACCAGTGGATATATCTATACTTTCTTAGCTAGAGAGCCCTGAGGGAGAAGAGAGCTCTAATGGAAGAGGTGTCACAAGAACATGCCTTGACTGCACATGTTTGCCCCAGTCAGCACTCCTGGCCAAGCACACACATGGGCTCATGCATAAGTTTTGACGGGATGGCATTTTAATGATTGGTCCCCAAGTCTCCAACGTTTACGATGATGAATCCTACCTGGTGGTACCCCAGTTTTTAAATTTTAAATTAGATCTGAAGAAAATCAATTATAGTTCCTGTTGAATTATCTTGAAATCTTTTTTTAACATTTATTCATTTTTGAGGGTGAGGGAGACAGAGCATGAGTGGGGGAGGGGCAGAGAGAGAGAGGCAGACACAGAATCCGACGCAGGCTCCAGGCTCTGAGCTGTCAGCTCAGAGCCCGACGCGGGGGCTTGAACTCCTGGACCGCGAGATCATGACCTGAGCCGAAGTCGGACGCTTAACTGACTGAGCCACCCAGGTGCCCCATCCTGTTAAATTATCTTTGACGAAAACAGTTTGTAAACAAACACCTAAATAAATATTTTTTCTTGAACTTGTACTTTATGAATCATTTAAGAAATGAACAAAAATCATGGCAGTGTGTTTTTTTTTTCCTTTGGATGACTTTTATTTCAACTTTTCCATCTTTAAGAACATTTTCAATTATTTACGATCACACTTTATAAAGTTACTTTGCTGCTAGAGCCAAGATAAAGGTACATGTGATTTAGCTTCAATTTTATTTCTATCACAAGAGGTCTGGTTTCCCAAGCAGGTTATGCTATCATGAGGCAATACTCTAATAATTCTATTGAAGAATATAAAAAACATTAACATTTTTCCAAAATGAAGAGGAATGTGACAAAAGTCATTTCAATATGCAAGTTGATTGTGGTGCACTTTGGTGGTTAGTGCTCCTTCTCATAAGAGTCCCAAAAGATAGCCACCTGATAGGAAAATAAATAAAACTCTCACTCCTTTAAGGAGCCCCAATGTAGAAAGACGTATATACCCAACACACTCAGGAAATCAATAATATATCGTTAATGGGAACACTCTGACCCCGCAGAGAGCCATCAAAATGATCCCATCAGCATGGAATTGTCAGCATTCATGAATCAACTGGGAGAGCAACAGAAAGACCCCAGCCACGCAGACCAGAGACAGAAGGATGGCCCGGGCAGGACTGTGAAAAAAAGTGGGGTCTGGCCACCTCCCTCCCTTGCAGCTCCTCTCATGAATACTCAGGGGTCCTGCATCCACAAGCCTCCCGTGCCCCCCACCCTGAATACCTTCCAGTTCCTGCTCCCTCCCTCCCCATCTACCTTAGGTGTGACCCCCTGGAGGCAGCTGCTGTTAACTTTCTGAGTCCTCTGATGAAAGGAAGCTCTCAGAGGGGGTCATGACTGATTAGGGGACAAGTGATCACATGCCTCTGATCACAGACTGTGTCATGTAAGCTTCAGCCCGAAGTCTTAGCCCAACGTGCTGACAGGTGGCAGAGAGTTCTTGACCAATAGCTTTGTTCATTGCTAGAGCAAGAAAGCATTGAAAAACAAAAACGAAACGAAACAAAACAAAACAAAAAAACTGTAGAAGATCTGGGTTCAAGGGCAGGCTTACCATCAAGTGACTGCCCTGGCGTTGGATAAGCCACTTCAGTTGCCTGTGCCTTTGTCTCCCCATGTAATAAATGAAAATTTAAAGGATGTCCTGTGAGGGAACAACACAGACTGCCAATTATTTATATTCCTGCTAGCATGAGAGGAGTCTTAAAACCATTTTGCATCTCGTACGTTTATTGTGCAAGACATAAATCAGCTATTTGAAAACTACTGCTATTGTTTTCCAATACCGACAGTATAAAACACACACAGAAAATCAGAGGAAATTAATTTTCCTTTTTTGCCTTAATTTTTGTTTCTTTCAAATACAAAGATTCATATATGACTATTGCCCAATGTATGTTTTGCTCTTACAGTTAGTCAATAATTGATAAAGGAGTAGGGCAAATGCAGGCGTGCAGGAACGAGGAGCTTCTGAGCCATGGGTCCCCCTGGCCCCTTGGGTAGGTAGGAGGGTGAAGTGCACCGAAAGGTAGAGCTCGTCCAGGCAATGGATAGTTTTTCCGTGCGCTCTGCTGGCTCATGGGCCTGCTTCTTCCCTAGCTGTGCAGTTCAAAACTGCTGATTCATGCTCATGATACAAGCCTAATGACCATGAACGCACTCTGATTTTTCTTCTTCAGGCACATTTTCTTGGTAACCAGGCTCATGATCGGCTAATGCAAATTGGCTGACTTGAACTGAAACTACAAAAACGCGATCTGCCACTTGGAAGGAACAAAGGACAAAAGACTCCAGGGCTGCCCTTTTGCCTTGGGTTTTCATTTCCGTGGTGAAGGCACACAGTAAGTGCTCAACAAAGGGATGAGGTTTTCAGGAGAGACCTATGGTGACCATTCGGATTTGCAATCACTCTGAGCTGTAATTCCTTTCATTGAAAATAAACGTCCTTCGAGCCCTTTTAGTAATCTGGCTTTAAGAGACTCTCTGCTGGCTTCTCTCTTTGTGTTAGATAGCTCTGGGTCAGCAGCGTATACTGAATCCAGTGAGGCAGAAAAGTCAAAATTTGCCTTTTCTCAAAATCCGTCTTGGCCGCAACCTGGCCACATCTCGCCTCTGAGTCATATAGGAAAGGTTCATGGGAGGTCACCCTGGTTCCATGGGCTAATTTGGAGTTTTAATGTATTGCTGTTGAAAAAATGCTTAATCTCTTCTTGTCGGCTGGCTGGATGATACAATGATATTACCCCGTGTTGCTGCACAAGATTAAAGTACAGAGAAGCACAGCAAGTCCTCTGACAGCCGGCAGCCGACAGCAGCCTCACCGGAAAGCACAGAAGATTCTGCAGAAGAGCCAGCCTTCTGCAACACACAGATATTCCCAGAAAGACAATTCCGCGCCCAGTTCATTAGTGCCTGCGTTTTCATTGCACTGCTGAGCCGAATGTCAGGGCTGTTGGCTCCTGTTTTCTTAAGGTTCTCCTCCATCTGACTGAGACTCATATTTTCTGACCACAGAGCTGGAATTCACTGTAGCATGAGTGATCTGATGTGAACCAATCAAAATTCCCCACGTAAATTCGGCTCAGATTTGAAGCTGTTGCTTCTGTTTTGAGATGAGTTTTTTTCTTTATCATCTGGGACTTTATCAGTTAGGTGGGTCTGGCTGAGTCTGTTTTAAGATGCTAAAATTAATAAATATATCACCTGGGGTAATTTCCTGCCCAAAGTTACAACCTCCCTTTGATAAAGAGGAAGATGTTTAGTTTCAATTGGAAAGGTCAAAGTCGCTCTGCTAAACTGATTTTAAAAGTGATGTGGTGATAAGCATAGAAAAGGGTAAAGAAATTCCTTACAAAGCAGAATGAAGATGAGGATTCTTTTTTCTTTTTTTTTTTTTTTTTTTTTTCTCATCACAGGGGACTAAGATTCAAATCAAAGTCCTGAGAAAGAGGTCATTTTGGGATACAGAGAATTAAAGATTGGCTCTAATTTATTTAGGTTTTTTTTTTTTATAAACTGCTTATAACTGTTTGTTCCCTTAATCAGTTAGGTCAGCCCCTAGAACAATCTTGACGTGGTTATTACCACTTTATAATAAAAATACTAGACGTGAGAATTTTATTTTCTCTTCCGCATTTTGGAAATGCCAAATCTCAATACTATCTAAACAACGAAAATCCTACTTTATCTTTTAAAGTGATCCAAAGCGAATAATCTAGTCAGAGATCCAAACTATTTATAACCATGGCTGTCAGGTTAGCCCTGGGGCTCTAATTGGATGATAAGCCAGGAAGAGGTAGTCACCATAATGCCTTTAGGTTGCAAGGACTGTCACCAAGTAACACTTAGGGCAGGATCTGAAAGCTGATCACCATGAACCTGGAGTGTTCCAGACGTCACCCATGAAGAGTAGCCAGAGCCACATATTCCCAGACCCAGAAGCCCTTGCATTTGAGACTCTAGTGAAAGGGTTCAGGCAGGAGGTTTTTAGGAGGAAGTTATCTTAAAATTACTATCCTCATCGTATAGATGAGGGAATGAGGCATAGAGCAGTCAGTAACTCCTCCACATTCCAGCAACCAAGGAATCAATTAGAATCCTTTTTTTTTTTTTTTTCTGCCCTGTGCCTTAGGATGGACATCCATCAGGTCATTCCACCTCCTTTTGCGAAGGGAGAAGGAGAAATAGGAAATGGGATAAACAAGCACGAAAGCTGAATTCTGAAGTTAAAGCAAAATCCAAGTCGACACAATAGGAGCAATTTTCCAAAGATCTGTTGTTTGAAGATTGGGAAATAGACATGGGTTCCAGAAAAATCCAAGAAACAAGTTCCATTTGCAAAGTAATACTTGACCCAGAGCGAGGATAGTGACCAAAATTCTGAAAAGCGGATCCTGAGGTATAATCCCTTCTAATAGCTGGCTGGGTTAGCAAAGGAATTAAATTCTCTGTGCACCCCGTGCCCCACCCTTACCCCAACTAAGGAAAGGCTAATTTAATACCTCAAGAGCATGTGTCCATATCCCAAGTGACTGAGCAGCAATAAATGATTAACATGAAAATGGTCAAAACAGCATGCGTCTCATATGACTAATGGAGGGAAAATTTGTTGGATGAAGAGCCTGCTTGTTTGCAGACAGAATATGTCAGAAGAGAGAATCATAAAGGCAAAGATTAGTCAAATATGAAAAAGAGAGCAATGATGACTCAGGCCAGACCTAGCTTTGGCCTGGTAGCACTAACCTCTCTGATCTTGCCCTCAACAATGGACACCTTGTCACCCTCGGTGCCCAGCTCCAGTGAATGCCTTGTTACTCAGAAGGCTCTTATTCCCATTAGAGTATCGGAGCTGTGGCCCAGCTCTGTTCAGGACTCCCACCCCAGGGCAGGTTTCAAAAGGAAAAGACACTGCAGAAATGGAACAAGTGAAACTCATAACTCTTAAATAAGAGTTTCTAAAATTTTGCTGTGGACAACAGACTGAAATGAGCAAAAGAACACGTAATTTAATTGAGCGTTTTATTGAGCAAGTACTATATGTCACTTATCATACCAGAAACTCTCCCTGCTTGCTCATGGAATATTCTTAAGAACCATAGATGGGGAACTATCCCCATTTCACTAGAAACTGAGAATCAAGGAGTTTCAGTTACTGTATCAAGATCAGACAGTCATCAATGAAAGGACTGACATTCATTTCCAGGTGGGTTTTAATTTCCAACCAAGTGGGTTTTAATTTCCAACCAATAAAGATACAAAGTGGAATTTATGCACCTATAGCTAATGCACATGATTATTTCAAAATGCCTGATGATTAACTAACATCTTTGTTATAAAATGATAAGAGCTTATCAGAGGCCAAAACTTGATGAGGCAAAATTTTCCGTTATAGTACATCTATAATTTTGAGTACAGTGACATATAAACAAGTAGCTCTCAGTGAGAGGAGTCAGGGGAAGGGGAGCACATCAGAATCACTTGTGCAACCAAGTCAAGCACATCTTCCATTCCTATTTCCTCCCCAGCCCACTTCACTTCTGAAGGTCAATGTTATGGGTAGAATGTGTCTTATTCCTTAGAAGTGCTTGCTCATTAAGAAAAAACAAAACATTGGGGTACAAGTGGCCCTATGCATCAGTGCTCCTGTATCCCTTGGATAAATTCCTAGCAGTGCTATTGCTGGGTCATAGGGTAGGTCTATTTTTAATTTTCTGAGGAACCTCCACACTGCAGCACTCTCAACAATAGCCAAATTATGGAAAGAGCCTAAATGTCCATCAACTGATGAATGGATAAAGAAATTGTGGTTTATATACACAATGGAATATTACGTGGCAATGAGAAAAAATGAAATACGGCCTTTTGTAGCAACGTGGATGGAACTGGAGAGTGTGATGCTAAGTGAAATAAGCCATACAGAGAAAGACAGATACCATATGATTTCACTCTTATGTGGATCCTGAGAAACTTAACAGGAACCCATGGGGGAGGGGAAGGAAAAAAAAAAAAGAGGTTAGAATGGGAGAGAGCCAAAGCATAAGAGACTGTTAAAAACTGAGAACAAACTGAGGGTTGATGGGGGGTGGGAGGGAGGAGAGGGTGGGTGATGGGTATTGAGGAGGGCACCTTTTGGGATGAGCACTGGGTGTTGTATGGAAACCAATTTGTCAATAAATTTCAGAAAAAATAAATAAATAAAATAAAATACAATTGAAAAAAAAAAAACAACAAAACAAAACAATGTCATGATATCACTTTGTAAATTTCCACCCAAGTGAAGGATTCCATGCTTCTTCATTATTCTATACATACAGGGATATATCGTTCGAGTGAAGGAAGTTCTAGATAATCTGTTCTCAATTTATTTAGGTTCTCATATGTTTTGGTAGCTCATTTGTATCACACACAATTCTCCATGCAACCAATATTCTCAGCATGATATGAATAATTTATATCTCTTATTTGCTTCACTAACATACTCTGCACACACACATATAACTTCATCAGCATACTGACATATGATCAGATTAGAAATAGAGTAAGTTACTTCATTAGAAAATAGCAAAACTCCTAAGGATGCTATAGGAAATGATTTCAGTGAATCTCTCCACCTTATCATCTATTCAAAATTGATATATTATTGAGCGCCTTTAATATGCCAGTTGGTGGCGGCTTACCAGCTAAATAGAATTTAACCCCTTGTTGAGATACTCATTTGCTTATTTTGGAGACACCTCTTGCAGACTAAGGATGTACTGCACGATACTAACAATATTCAGAAACATTGAAATAACTGTTGGTTCACTCTTGAGTGACTCTGTTTATTGGAAATAAAGCATTCATGTTTTTCAGGTGATACTTTTCCAGATGTCAGCATTTAGTAATAATTATTAGTGATAATTTAAGTCACTAGCACTTATCTTGTTATGTAGGCTAAAATTTGGGCTTTGAAGAGTATTGGATTGGTGAAACCATAATGAAAACATGAACCAAACATATTGAAATGGGCCCAATGGACTCTAAATGCTTTAATGGTGCTGGTTGAGGGAACTCATAGTAAAACTCTGACTTGTAGGTGTATCTATACCTGCAGCCTGAACTATACTACCCATGACACCAGAAGAATGAGAAAGCATCTGGGACCGGGAATCTTAAGGCCTGCATCCAAATCTCAGTTTGCAACTTTAGGAACCACAGAGAAGTCACTTAATCTCTCTGAGTTTCTATTACTTCATCTATAGAGTACAGGAAATAATGGCTCTGCCCCTATCACTGGGATATTACAAAGATCAAATGATCTAAAGTTTGTAAAGTGTTTCAGAAACTGTGAAATGATATAATATAAAATATTAGTGTCACAAAATTTTTCAGAAACTGTAAAATAATGTGTTAACTTAAAAATATTAGTTTTGTTGTTGACCTCAGAATGTTATTTTTAATTTTATAACCATATTTAAGTTTATTTACTATAATATGCTTGCTCATTATAAACAAGTTCAGAGAAGAGGCAGTGTAGTATAAAGGCAAGAACTCAAGGCTGGAATCAGCTGACCTTGCATCCCAGTTACACAATTTATTGGCCAAGATTCTTCGGCCACGTTGCTTCTCTGAACCTGTTACTTCATCTGTAAAGCATACATAATAGTACTTACCTATATTAAAGGATATAATGTATGCAAAGCATGTGGTACAGTTGCTCAGTCAGTAGACACAATCAATGAAATTACTTCTATTATTACAAAGTTATAACGGTCTTTGTTTTCCCTACTATCCATAGTTACAAATGTCCATCTGGCTCAAGGATTATATCATATTCTTCATATCATATCATACGAATTTTGTAGTGTCTTCAATTTTTTTTTCTCAATCCCTTCCAAAAGCAAAGCATTCACAACTACCATTATTATGAAAATGTATTTGACATGCGATTAACAAGTTACTGTTACAGTTATTTTCTTATGCTAGAGGTTATATCCTACTAAGATACCTGCACAGTAAGTCTAGTTTGAAAAGTAAAGCAAGAGGAGGGTCATGTGCGTTTGGAGACAAACTCTTATCAAGGTGATTCTTGTTGACATTATAGCCTCACTTTCATACTTTTTATTTTATATTTTATTTTTCTTGAGATGAATGTTTTGAAAATATTGTCCCACCTGAAAGAATCTGGTAATTGGTAGGATGAAGGTCTGTCTGAGAAGCAAAACACTGCTGAAAAAAACCTGATTTACTATCATGACTTTTATTCATTTTTAATACAGAATTTCATGGCTCATCAAGGAGTAAACCAGTCTATCATAAGATGTTGTCTTCTTGTTCATTTTAGAGATTTCCCTGCTTTTACTGGGTATGTGCTTTTGAAAACTCAACACTGTTTAAAAAGGAAGGGGGCTGGCACTCTTTTCTCTTTCCCTTCTTCTTTCCAAGTTCACTGTATTTGCCCTTGAAAGTCCCTCTCACGGTTTTATCAATTCCTCCCTGCAGCCCATATTAAGTGTCATAGCTTAGTAACTATCATCATTTCATATTACATTTATAGTTCAGCTAATGTGATAGAATGGTGTCCACGCCAGAATCTCTTAATTTCTTTTTCTCTCCTTTACACAACTGAATACTGGAACCAAATGCTCAGTCAAATAGCTTTCTTATGTAACTAACAAGAGGTAAGTGTTTTCTTTTCTTCCTTTCTCACTCTTATTCTCTATCTCCCTTTGAATTTATAGAACTGGCTTTAATTATAATCTAACAGTGTTCCCAGGGCACATCAGTGATTCTCCAGACAGCTCAAACTGACTTGTGAGAGGACCTTGCTTTTCAAATTTGATGTTAGAATAGCCAATATGTTCCTAGCAAGAACTGACTAAGCAGTTGACTTATCTGTTTCCAGTTAGTTTCCATTTCCCTGTTTTCTGATCATGAACACTAACATTCCTTGCTATTACTGGTCCCCTAGGGATCCTTCTAAGCTCCCCCTTTTGCTATTTAAATACTTAATCTGTGGATGAGTTGGGGAGAAGCCTTTAATTAAAAAAAAATATTTCACTATTTAAACCTACTTTTCCTTCCAGCTTATGTTGCAGCTTCTGAAATGAAGGTCTTGAACCTCATGTCAAGGAGGGCCAGATATTTATTCTCAAAGCATTTCTTAGAAAGCGAAAAGTATAGCTATAAATAAATGAAGAGAATAGGAAGATGGGGAGAGAAAGGTATTATGTTTTACATGTTCTTCCGTTTCCTCTGATCAAATTCTCTGCCAAAGTGTTTAAAATAAAGTTATATAATACGAATTTGGTTACTCTAACCAAGTACTAGGACCACCAGCAGATTCTCTATTTCTTTAATTCCAAAATAATAGAAATTAAGGGCTCCAGAATGATGCTAAGAGCTTTAAATAAATCAAAAAAGGCAAAGTATTAATTAGAAATAATTGTGTGTGTGTGTGTGTGTGTGTGTGTGTGTGTGTGATCTCATTGCCTTCTCTGGTCTAAAACTAACTAAACATAACAATAATATTTTTATAGTAAGTGAAAATATTCGTTTTCAGTTTATTTAAATTGTCAAAATGTTTTTATTGGGCCAAATTGAAACTAAGGTTTCGGACCTACTATTAAAATTCTAACAGAATTTAAAACTGTGAAGGTGTTGTTCACATATAAGTTCATATATGAATGAGTAAACCTAAAAGCTTTAGTTTTCAGTGTCTATTCTGAATGTTCATGGTAATTGTACTTTAGCATTTATTCAATTATTTGCTCACTTGACATACTACTATACGAATATGTACTAGAGGAGGGAGTAGGTTAAGGAAAAAAAAAAAAACTTAAAGGAACTTTGAGGAACTCCAGGAAGAGAGTAGCACATGAATGGAGAGGTGAAGCAACCTGCCATTTATGATGATTATCTTGATTTCTCTACAGCATAGAAAGAGGATCACAGTTGACATCAATGAGAGACAGAATGTACATGGCTTTCTATGCCATACTCTGGAACTTGGCTTTTGTCCCTTTTTCATAGGTAAGGGGGAAAACAGATACATTTTGAGCAAGTGAATTTCACATATTATTGAATTTCTGTGGATAGTCGCAGTGACAGCAGTGTGGAGGGTGTCTTGAGAGTGTACGAAACTATAGACAAAAACATATCAGGAGAGACCATTGCCATAGTCAAGGTGAGAGATGAGAAGGGCCTGAATCAAAACTAGAGAAGTGGGGATTTACAAAGACGTAATTTATAGGATTTAGTGAGGGTTATACATCAAGAGATGAAAAAAAAGACACAAGTCTACGTTTTTTGGCTTGAACAGCTTGGTGAACTCCTAAAATGAAGAATGCAGAAGGAGACATAGGTTTGTGGAAGACGATGAGGTCAGTTTTGGACACGTTGTGAAGTATATGAAACATATCTCAGTAATAGACAATTGAGTCACTTAAGTCTCAAGCTCAAGAGGGAGAGGCCTGAGATGCATGAAAAGATTTGTTTGTCAGATTTGGAAGTCAACAGATAGATGATGTTAAAACCCAGAGAGTAACGAGCTCACCCAGAGAGAGCCTAGTTGGGGGGAAACATCCTAACAACAGAGACCTGGAGAACAAAAACACTTTAAACCATCATTAGAAGAAGAGAAATTAGAAAAGAAGAATTTTTTTTAATAATAAGGAAGACTACCAGGAGAGAGTCATGATTTAGAAGGGAAGGGAAAATAAACAATTTCAAAATTAAACAAGATGAGGACTGATTATAATATTGTCTTCACCCATAACTTTGTCATTGATAAACTTTGCCAGAGCAGATTTGTATAGTAGGTTTCAGAGGTTATGACCAGTAAAATTTAATATATACCAATTTTATCAATGGATCAATTCTAAAAATTACACAGAAATAGCTCATTCAAAAGAATAAGTTCATTAAAAATGACAGTATTTTCATATGCTATCTATAAACATTGCTTTAGAAATATTTTGCTAAAATAAAAATCCTTCAAATTAAAAAAAAATTCTGATTAATATAATTGTATTTTGGGAGTATGAAGCCACACTTTTGGCCATGATGGCCAATGGATACTGGACTATCTGTACACAACCAGAATGCTAAACAAAATACATAAAAATATATAAAATAATGTTTTTAGACATTGGACAATAGGCAGCACAAGGCAGTATCTCTAAGGGAATGGAAACAAGAAAGAAGTGAGCTCTTTTTCATGACCTAGGTTTTCTAACAGAGGCAGAGGCAAGAGGAGAAATCCATGCAAAGCACAGAGATCTCACTAATCAAGAGTTTGGAGAGGTTGGGGTATTTGAAATAGCAGGAGAGAAGGGAGTACACTCAGCAAGGGCCCTAGAAACCTGCACAGGGTTATCCTTGAGACTTGATGTAATAAAAAGTTGTCCATGTTAGGAACATGTCACAAGGTTGATATAACTACCAGAGAACTATAAATTCAGCTATTGTTGGAGCCTGCACAGAGCTGCACTACATTCCACTTCCAACCAATCTGGGTAAGAGACCTCAATGCGCACTATGAATATTCAGTGGAGATCAGAGAAAGACTATGACCTAGGATAAGGCCTAACCTAGCTGGACAGTAGAATATGCTCTGGACCAGCCTTAACCAAGCTTAAAAACAAATGTTGAAAAGATCAAGCTGATTGCCACATAAGTAGATTTCTGACCAAAACAAACTCAATACTCTTTAAAGGAAGATAATAAAATCCAGAATTTCAACAATGAAACATTCAAAATGTCCAGCATCCAGCATATACATACATATATATTAATATTATATTATAATTATATTATATATTTATACATATTAATAGACATGCAATGAAACAGGGAAATATGACCTATAACTCTAAGAAAAATCAATCAATAGAGATAGGCCCAGAAATCATTGAGGTGATGGAATCGGTAGGCAAGGTCTTTAATGGCTGTTATAAATATTTTCAAGGATTTAAAGAAAATTAGGAGCAAAATGAGAGGAGAAATTGAACCGATTTGAAAAAATACAATTTCTAGAGTTGAAAAACATAATATCTAAAATTAAAAATTCACTGGTTGAGCTTAAAAGCAGATTAGATTTGGGGCACCTGGGTGACTCAGTTTCAGCTCAGGTCATGATCTTGTGGTTTTGTGGGATCAAGCTCCACACTGACAGTGCAGAGCCTGCTTGGGCTTTTTTCTGTCTTCCTCTCTCTCTGCCCTTCCCCAACTCGTGCTGTCTCTGTTTCTGTCTCTCTCCAAATGAATAAATGAACTTAAAAAAAAAAGTAGATTAGATGCTATAAAAGAAATGATCAGTGAGCTTAAAAGCAGAAAAATAGACCCAAAATAGAAAAACTGAGAGAACAGACTTATACCAAGAAACTAGATACCTTAGATGAAATGGACAAATTTCTTTAAAAAGTAAGTTGCTAAATCTGACATAAGAAAATGGAGAATCCAAATTGTCCTATGTCAATTTAAAAAATTGAATCCTTAATTTACAATCTCACAAAAATAAAAACAAAAAATCAAGATCTGGATGGTTTCACAAAATTTTATCAAAAGCTTAAAGAAGAAATAACCACAATCGTACCTACAAGGAAATAAGGAAATAAACTTAGGGAATACTTCTCAGGAATTACATTACAAGATAGTGAAAATAATTTCAACAAGGACTCACATAAGTTCTTATAAAAGAGAAGCAAGAAAACATATGTGAATGGAACAGTAAATAAAAATAGACAATATCACAGATTAAACAAAGATGCCACAACCATGGAGTGCCTTCAGTTCCAAATGAGGGAGTTTGAATTTTACTCCATAAGCAGTTGTAAAGTCAATGAAAGTTTGTCATCCAAAGTTTTATCTTTTTTTCTCTCAAGATGGAATCTGATGAATGCATTTTTTCTCTCCTCAACCAGTGTTCACGTACACATATCTCCGAGGGAGCATCTAATTCTCTGTGAATGTTATCAGGGGACTAAGGCAGACAAGAATTTGATATGTTTGATTTTCCAGCAATAAACAAATCATAGTGAAGAAAGCAGCAATTAGCATTGTGAATTTGTTAACACCACAATTAATATAAAAGAATTTTCATGACAACCAGCCTAAAGAAAGACTTGCTGTTTTTATAGTAGTATTCATTAAAGAAAAAAAAAAAAGCCAAAACAAATAAAAAAATTTTAAGAGATGTATAGTTAAGGGATGCAGGATTTTTCTGAATGCTTTTAATTTTGCTCATTTGGCTGAATATAGAAAATTTTCACTTGTTCATCCGTTCATTTATTCAGCAAGCATATGCTGAGCACTGCTCTCTGGGACACTGCAATAGTTAGAAGTTCCAGAGTCTACCACAAGGGGAAGAAGGACATGTACTCATGTAACTACAGACAATTACTTCAGGTAATATTGTAAGCAAAAGCTTCCCTTAAAACTTTCCCCTCTGCTTGAAAACACTTCTTTTCAAACACCATGGAAGTGAAAGGATGTATGAGATCTTAAAGTTTCTATTTTGCTCTTCAAGTTAAGTCTCACACATTTTAAATATTTTCTTAACCTGGTGCAAGCATCCTGTCCTTAAGAATTCATATTACACAAGACTAGTGAACATTTATTGGTTGACAAACACTGGGATAAGAGCTGTCCCTTCCCTGGAAAATCTCACGGACTAATGGTAGGATGCCTCCTGTTTGCATTGCACTTTACAATTTACCAAGGGATTTACTTTTTAACCTATTTGGTCTCCACAACATCCTGTGAGTTTGGCAGGCAGTCAGTTCTATTTTTTTAGAGATAAACTAGAGCTCTAAGACTTTGTGTTTGTACTGCTGGTGAATGGTGGAATCAAGACATGTACATGAATCATCTAATTCCTGATTCAATGTTCTTTCAAACTCAACACCCGGTACATATATGGTGTGTATATGTGTATGTGTCATATGTGTGTCTATCTATCTATCTATCTATCATCTATCTATCATCTATCTTCTATCTATCTATCTATCTATCTATCATCTATCTCATAGGAAATGGGGTTAATGTAAATACCTCCCTTTCAAGTTCTCTGTCCCACATAATTTGTGGTTATGGAATGGTGAGTTCAGGAAAATATTTTCTTTTTTTTTTTTTAATTTTTTTTTCAACATTTATTTATTTTTGGGACAGAGAAAGACAGAGCATGAACGGGGGAGGGGCAGAGAGAGAGGGAGACACAGAATCAGGAACAGGCTCCAGGCTCTGAGCCATCAGCCCAGAGCCCGACGCGGGGCTCGAACTCACGGACCGCGAGATCGTGACCTGGCTGAAGTCGGACGCTTAACCGACTGCGCCACCCAGGCGCCCCAGGAAAATATTTTCTTAAGTGAGGTCTCTCACTATATTCAGTTACAACTCTATAGTCAGGCATCTTGTGCAAGGAGTAGCATTAGCTTTATAGTTATATAGGGTCACTGAATGTCAGATACATTTGTTAACCACACTGTGTGTATTAAATCTTTTAAACATCAGGACAACCCTAGGAAATAATTTCTCTTTTCATCCCCATTTTATATATGTATGTGCAAACTCCCTTTATATATCAAACACAGAGAAGTCAACGAACTTGCCCATGGTGATACAACCAAAAAGTAATCTCAGGCAATGTGTCTCCAGAGCTAACCCTATCATATGTGATGGCATTTAAGAAGGAAATAATCTCATTAGCCAGGTTCAATGTCTGACATAGACTTCAGTGGTTACATTTTAAAGCAAATATTAGAATATACTGTATATTACATGGAAGGTGCATTTCAAACCCCTGCCTGATAACATTTTAGCATGGATTGTTTAAATGTATTAGCTGGTTGCTAGTTACATAGCTTAGCTATTAGAATTGGGTCACAGGACAGAAACATTTTAAGGTGGATGAATGTAGAATTATCAAAAACATGAAGAAACTTCTAGAAGACTAAGACAATACAGGGGCTATTGTAGAGGAGCACTTGGAAGCCAAGGGGGTGCTGTGAAGACACTGAATGCTTAGTCTGTGGCAGAAGAGGGTATAATGAGCCCAAGAGGAAAAACCAATGTCAATGGACGTCTCATAAGGAGTTCTCAGTCCAGGAAGGAAGGCAGATATGTCATATACAATTATACTATCTTGCAGTATATGTTCAAATGGAGATGTGTGCATGATTCAAAGAAGTTTTGGAGGAATGCTAATTTACCAGGATGGAAAGAAAGGTCACGAAAAAGGACATTTCTGAGGAGACAGCTCCTAAAGAATGGATGGATCAAGCAGAAAAGGAGGTATAGTAGGTAATTAGTGCAATGTTTTGATTTCTAAACCATTCCAAGGTATTTTGAAAGTATAAAATGCTTGAGGCATTTTAAAAAATTTTTTACCGTTTGTTTTTGAGATAGAGACAGCATGAGTGGGGGAGGGGCAGAGAGAGGGAGACACAGAATCCAAACGAGGCTCCAGGCTCTGAGCTGTCAGCAAAGAGCCCGACGTGGAGCTCGAACTCATGAACTGCAAGATCATGACCTGAGCCACCGATTGAGCCACCCAGGAGCTCCAGGGCATTTTAAATGAGGAATTAAACATTTTATTTTACTATTAAAGATAGTATATTTAAATAAATTGTTTAAATAATTGATAATAGATTCTTTTCTGCCACAAGTCTGAATAAATAACAAGCCACTGATGTGGCACTAAGTGTGTAAGAAATTGGGGAGAAGCTTTCACTGCAGCAAGTAATGAGGAGGGTAGAATTCAATACATTTCTATTATGTAGTCGTTTTTTTTTTTTGTTTGTTTGTTTGTTTATTTCTCCCTGGTGTTTTATGCCCACTTACAGATGAGAAAACAGAAGCGTAGAGAAGTATTTGCTACCATTAAGTGATAAATCAAAAATCTGAATCCAGACATGGCTGCCAATTCCAAGGTTCATGCTCTTTGTAAGATATCATTTGCTCCATTCACCCAGACCTTTTCACTCTAACCTCCTCAGGAAATACAGATATGAAGGTTCTATCAAAGACCTAAACGAACCACTGCAGCAATGTTCAGCAAACCCATGCTCAGGATTGGCCTCTGAGAGGAAGGAATCAGGTGATTGCCAAATCTCTCTTCTTCCTTTTTCATGTTCTTAGTCTTGGTAAGATTTGAAGCCAGATGTTCCTTTTGTTGCTATCTATCTATCAGCTCTGGATATCTGATAGAGGTTGTAGGATGAGAGAGAACAAAGGAAAGAGGACTGTGTGGAGTTTGGCTATGTGTAAGGCTTTAAGGTAAAAGAGGAAAGATCATGGGATTTCCACTTTGCCCAATGGAGTTCTCCAGAGCAGGAGAGCAGAGGAGGCTTCAAAGCAAAAGTTCCAGGTAGGAAAAATCTGAATTTATTTGTATTAGCACTTAAGTGCGATTATAGGTGGCTGGATAAAGCACAAATCTCATAGAGGTGAGGGTTCTTTAATGTACCTCATCAGAGAGAAGAATGGTTGTGGCAGCAAAAATGAATGCAGCTGGTATTCCCACTTCTTCCTAGCATCATGAAGGGAAAGAGAACATTCAGCTCTTTGGAAAGGAGACCTACCCAAGTGGAACATCAGAAGGGAGCAGAAAGGATGTGCATTGGAACCAGGGTTGACTGGAGAACCAAGGAAGTGGTAAATGTCAAGGGAGTTAATGAGAAGGATGCCAATCACCAGGTCAAGTCTGTTTTTACTACCTCTTCTCAGGCTCTTACTCACTCTCTTATCTAGCATTCACTTTTCTCTCCTCTTACCAGGACCATGATTCTGCTGTCTGAAATCTATAACAGCTTTTTTTTTTACTTACAGACTGACCCATGCTTACCCAGCAGGCATTCAGTATGCTCCACAATGTGGCACAACTTCTCTTTCCAACCTGGTCTTCTACTCTTACTATGGGGAATCTCATTAAATTGGTGTATGCCCCATTGGTGTATGCTTCAAAAGTATTTATACTTTTGTGCTTTCCCATCTCTGTATCTTTGCTCTCTGTGTTTCCTCTACCCAAATGCTCCTCTCCCTTTTCCCCACTCTTCCGGCTGAACCTTAAACACAGTATGAAGTGCACAAAAGTTGTCCCATAGGGCCTGATCAAGGTTACATCTTTATGTCTCATTTCCTTTACAATTTGTAAACTCTTGAAGGTCAATAAAATATCCACATATCCCATTATTCCAAGGCATAATTCTTTGTACATAATAGGCACTCAATATATAACTGATACATTAAGATTTTAAAAAAGATAGTATGATTCTATTAACTAAGGAGATCTGGAAGGATCATTTGCTAGCATCTAGTCTAACGCCTTCCTTATAGAGATGAGGAAACTAAATCCCAAGGAAGTTAATGATCTTGATCTGCATAGTAACTACTTGAGCCACAGCCAGCACTAAGAATAATAGCTAACATCATTTGACTACCTACCCTACACCAGCCCCAGCTATAAAACTTTCCTTATTTCAACCTTTTTAACCTTTAACTATCCTATGAGGTACTCAATAGCTCATTTAATAGGAAAATAGAGTCATGCAGAAAGACAGAGTGATTCCAGTCTTGACTGATTCCAGAGTACACGTGCTTAACCATAACTCCTTTCAGCTGGAACCTTCTGTCAATCTAGTCCTCATTCTATTCTGCCATTCTATTTCCATTTGTTAGTGCAGCAGGGTATGCAACTATTGGCTGACCCTGGCCCTTGCTATAAAATGAAAGACTTGTAAAAAACGCACAACATGTAGGCATTCACTGACATTAGTAATAAAGCTAATAAAATTAAGCTAGTTCAATCCAACAACAATGTGATGCTAGTTGAGAAATGAAGTGTAGACCCTACTTAGCAAATTTAGTATTTTGGTCTCTACAATTTAGTTTTCCTTACAGCAAGTAACAAAGGGACCCAATAAATAGAAGTAGCATTGGCTATTCTAAATCCACCATCTCTGCAATTTTTTACTGTTATCTACTTGAAAGGAAAAAAATATATACCATGGAGGTTTTGGGGTTTATGTTCCAGTTGGTAATGACGATGATGATGGTGGGAACAATTTCTCAGTTCCATTTTTTTTTCTATGTATGAGTAAGCTTATTTTCTAAAGCTTCAGAAACCAGAGCCTGTCTCAGGCAAGCCTATTTTAAATTGCTTTATGCTTAGTTTTCCTTGCTAATTAAATTCCAGTTTATAATTTATTACAGCGTTCCCTTTTCTCATTCACTGTATTTCTGTGTGAGCTATTTCTAGATGAGAAGTTTGAAATTTTCTCAAGGAAATATAAACCTTGCCTTTTTGTTAATTATAAGAGTGGCTGTGACCACAGGATGATTCTGGAAAAGCAGTGCTTTGATTTTCTCTAAAGTTTTACATTCGTAGTTAAAATCTACAAATCTTGGAGGTTACCCTACCCAGACTCCATTCCTTGACCCCACCCTTGTCACAACATCTTCTTTAGATGGCAGCCTCTGCTTCCCCAGAGCAGCCCAAGAGACCATCCAGAAATACAAACTTACTCCTCTTTCTCTACTGCAGACAGCCCTTCTGTCTCATTATCCACTCTCCTTATCATGGCAACTTCTTCATGACTTGGATGCTTTGTTTTCTCCAGCCTCCTCTCTCACCACCTCAGGTCCTAGCAATCAACTCACCAACATGTTGCAATTTTTGCAATAGAAAATCTAGAGAACAAATCTAATACTTCTTCCTCATGACCATTTCTCAGGTATTTAAGTAACAACTTTGTGTCACCAAAGTTTTCTGTTTTCAGGATTCATTTCTCTGATCCTGGCCATTCTTCAATAATTATGCTCTAATGTATACATGTCTTGGTGAAGTCTGTTAAAACTGAGTTCAATATTTTGATATGGTTTGTGTTCTTCAGAGAACAATAAGCTTTTGCTTTTCTCATTCCATACACTAAACTTTCATTTATGGAAAACAAAATTTCGCAAACCTTTTCATTATCCACATCTATTCAATTTGTACTAGCCAACTAAAACTTTACACTGATTTTCATTATATTAAAATTCCCCAAATCTGTTATTTGCATTTATTGTTTTAAACATAGATGCGATAATTTATATTAATTTCTGTTGCATTGCATCTCATTAATTTTTAACTTTTAATTTCACCCTATTGAAAATGTTTATCGTTCAGAATCCTATGTTTGCATCATTCAAAACTGGATAAATTCGGGGTGTCTCGGTAACTCAGTCTGTTAAGCTTCCGACTCTTGATTTTGGCTCAGGTCATAATCTCACAGTTTGTGAGTTGGAGCCCTGCATCGGCTCCACGCTGACAATGAGGAGCCTGTTTGCAATTCTCCCTCTTTCCCTTTCTCTCTGCTTCTCCTCTTCTCTCCCTCCACCCCTCCTCTCTGTGTCTCTCAAAATAAATAAATGAACTTAGAAAAATAAAATTGGATAAATTGGCTATCTTTGTCTTCATTCAAGTTATAGATTAAAATGTTGAAAATCACAGGGCCGAATACTTAGCTTGTGGGTAGCTGTTATATTACTATGATTAAAGTCATATTTTACCATCTCTTTCATGAAGTTTAGAGACTTGACAGACACACTCTTCTCAAGAATATCAAATCACATTATATAGTCTTGGTGAAACCATGTTAGCTCTTTGTGATCCCAAAGCATGCTTATAATCATAATCCTTTTGGAAAGTCCATTAAACATTGAAATCATATATATATGACCCTGGAACAGATCTCTTTCCTTTCAGAAAACTTAAAAGAGAAAAATGACAGAAAAAAAATTCTGAGGAACCTCCTCTACATTCCATAAGTTTTTGAAGACAATATATAATGGCTCTACAGTCATATTAGCAACTATTTATTATGAAAGAAATATGATCTACTCCTCTTTTCACTGTGTTGCTATTTGGTGTTTTTCTTAACCGTGGTGACTTTACTCTTTCTAATGTGAAAATTCTTTCTCTTGATAGAGAGGATGAAAGTAAAACAGGAGTTCAATTTTTAAAGTCTGAATGGTTCTGATGTAATTTCATCTGTATTTGCCCAAATCCCATTAAATGAGAGTTGAAGACTGCTCAGAATTATTAAGAAACATTAACTTTTTAAATTCAGCCTCCTCCAGCAGAGTTTCCAAATGCCATACTCTGTCCTCTATCCGCCCCTAATTTCCCCAGACTCATTAAGGAAGGTCCTCTGGGCTTTGCACATGTGCTTCTGAATGCATAGATGGACGAATCCTTTGATTTTGGGTGGTCAGTGATGCTCCTTTGTCAGAGCCACTCCTGCTTTCATGTCCTTCTGTCTCCTATGTTGTTCCTGTCCGTAGTGTCACAGTCCCAGCTTGTCATCCTAAAGCCTTCTACTACCCTGCCATGGGCTGTCGGTGCACTTCCCAGGTTACCATGGTTTCTATGGTTGCTCCTGGTCCTGCTCCTGACTACTCTGATGTCACTGCTGATTCCTTGCCTTGTCTCCTTGACACAAACAAGTCATCTTGCTGAAGTGAAGAAATGCCTTTTTCTCACAGCAAGCTGTGTGGGACTATGTTATTACTTCCTCTACTTCCTGGGGTTCTCACACAAATCCTGGTAGATGAAGGTGATGATAATCTGAGTAGTACACACCCAGGCATATTCCAATCTCTCCCTCCCTTTTGACAGAGGCTCATTATATTTCAGCACACTCCTGGATCTAAATTCCTACTACACTGGGTTCAGAATAATCCAAAATACACTCCCTACCTCAAGGTCAGCTTACTACCAGCACTAATTCTACCTGCAATTTTAACTCCTTGCCATGTAACTTAACATACTGGCAGGTAGCAAGGATTATGGCATAGACATTTTTATGAGGCCATTATAGGGCCTACTGCATCCACTACCCTGTTGGCTATGCCTTTGCTCTAACAAACAGAATGCTGCCTGATCCCAGTGCAGCCACTTGAATGTACTACCACAGGGCACTTGAACTTTCTTAGGCATGACCAAGGCACCAAGTTCTCTGAAACATTCTACTTCAAGGAACACATTTCTGAGTGGTTCTCTCCATGGCACCCAACTTGTAATGTTATTGTATCTCTCTTTCATCCTCTTAGAAATAATAGGTTTTATAGATTCTCTCTCCAATCTCTGACCCTTTCTTATAATCCTTCACCTGGGATGATAGGTGTAAAACCATTTCTATAGCATTTTCTTTATAATTCCTGTAAAAGGAAATACATCTTAGAACTATTTTAGTATTTGAAACTCACTTCACTGGCATCATAACTGAAATGTAATTTTTAACATCTTGTTACATGGTACATTCAATTGTTTGCTATTATAAATGATTCTGCAGGTGAATGTTCTTAAACACGCATCATTTCACAGATGTTCAAGATGTTAGATAAGTCCAAGAAGTGAAGCCAATGACCAAAGGTCCCCATTTTGACTTCTGATGGATATTGCTAAATTGATGTTTATACTCCTACGCACAGATATGAACTAATTTACACCCCCAGAAGCAAATAACTGAGGGAGACTGTTTTTCCACACTACTACTAACAAGACATAATGTCTACTTGGTGACGCTAAAACATATTTTATTGCATTTCCCTTCGTGATTAGAAATGGGCATGCTATGATCAAGAACTACTTGCAATTATAGGTGTTTCCTATGTTTTTCTTTTTTTTATGTTTTAGAATGTAGAATATTCTGGTAATTTTTAACTGACTTTTGAGAATTCAAGTAGCATGAAGCCTAAGTGTGGTTGGAATTAATCTTGAGAATCTCCCCAAGGGAAAGAATCAGGAAAAAAGAATGTGAGGCAACAAGTGTCAATAACCAGAGTCCCAGATTCTTGGAATCCTCTGATCTCTCTGAATCTTACTTTGACCACTTCCAGCTTGAAAGTAATAATCATGAAGATTTTCTTATGACTCTAGGATTATCTCTTTCTCTCAGTGGAGGATACAGAAGTGGAGGTTCCATTGCAAAGAATGTGGAGGAAGTTTCTCTTTGATTGGGGCTCAGATGGATAAGGGCAGGGTTAATATTACAAGATCCTGAATTAAGAAGGAATATTCTTTTTAAAATTTTTTTAAAATATTTTATTTATTTTTGACAGAGAGAGAGACAGGGCATGAGCGGGGGCGGGGGGGGGGGAGCAGAGAGAGAGGGAGACACAGAATCCCAAGCAGGCTCCAGGCTCTGAGCTGTCAGCACAGAGCCCGACGCGGACTCGAACTCACAAACCGAGAGATCATGACCTGAGCCAAAGTCGGATGCTCAACTGACTGAGCCACCCAGGGGCCCCAGGAAGGAATATTCTTATGAACACTGGCATATAAACAGTCCTTAAAATGTGCAGAAATTCCTAACCCCAATTTATTATATTCAAATGGATAGGAAACAGATGGCCAAACTATTTAGGCCTATTTTCAATGAAAAAACGTTAGGAATCTATAAGTATCAAAATAATATCGATGCCTACTTACAAAACCTTAAATTTTGTGTTCTTTCTTAAGTTGGATAGAATGACTATAATGTTTTATGTGTTATTTCAGATGAACATTGACATTCAGTGCCCTTTAGTGTGGGATCTTTCACAATTCAAGTTCTATATTGAGCATATAATTTATGTCCAATGACACGCTCTCTTGAACTGCTGAAGGAAAAAGGCTCCTTCCCTGTGGAAAATATAGGGCCAGGAAATGAGAATTCAGATGTCAGGTATCTTGATCTATTTAGAGAATCCTCGATTCTGATAATCCAAATAAATGAAGTTTTGTGACACTATTTAATGGTGATTAAAGTTGGGCCAAAAAATGTCCCAAGGACAGAATAATTTACCATGTTTGAATAAAATTTTTGTTTGTTTTCAAGGCTGTAGCCCAAACAGCATAATAATTTTTCTCAGATGATCTTTCCTACCCCTTTTATTAGATTATGACTGCAACCAAAATAGTACACGTAGTCCTCATTCTGCACCGTAGTGCAAGACCATAGAAATGACCATGTAAGATGATACCCTACAGAGTAATCTTAATAACTGATGGGAAAAATTACAATTATTCTATGACCTTTAAAATGTTTGTCAAAACTTTAAAACCTCCCTTATCATAGTTTACAAATGTATAGGAAAAGGTAAAAAAAAAAGAGTAAAAATAATATTTACTTAGTGCATTTTAATTTAAAATATTACAACCATTGAGAATTAAAATTATTTATCTGTACATTCATCAAGAGCAGTCTGAATGGTGCCTGGCTTCTCGTTGTCATTGCATAACTTAAGCTACAAAAGGAGCATCTTTCCTGCTTTGGGGAACTGTCATAGTGCTTTCTACATTTTGATCATCTTCAAAACATTTTAGCCTTCGTGCTGTCAATGTTGTGAAACAACTCTGAGAGCTCTTTCAATGTGAAGAAGGTACTTTCTCTAGGACAGCTTCACCTTTTTGTCAAATCACTTTCCTTGTTTGTGTTGATAAGTTCACCTTCACGAAGTTCACCTTGAGTAAGTCTCTCTGGCTACGTATCTACGGACTGTCAAATGGGCCAATGCCAACATTCCCACAGTTGGCCATTGTTTCTACAGCTGAATTTATGTTCATTCAACTTGCTGTCACTTATCTCTTCACTGCACTCTCGTCTCTGTTGGCCAGTTCACTCTGTTAATTGATTAGCTATATTGTAAAATGTCACATAGGTTGGCCACCCGGAGACAAGCAACACCACTACACGCTTTACTGTCTGTATGTGATCTAATAACAGATGTGCAGTGACCCATCACCAACATATTTTAAAAGTGACATGATTTGTCCCTGATCATAATGGGCATCTGTTATGGACATAAAAGTTGTGGGCTGAAGAGCTAGTAGGAAGTTTGCACCGTATGTGCCTATTTGGTTACTATGTCATAGTGACTTAAATTCAAACCGTGTTGCTGGAGGACGGGTGTTAATCAACCATGGTAACTGAAATTCATGCATGTGGGAACTGTCCAAAGATCGACTTGCTATCAATAGAAATGATGTATTTACTTCTTTATTCATAATGCCTGTCTTTTGAAAATAATTAAATGACCCTGTTTTCTAAGTGTACTTTAAGAAAATGGGAGAAGAAAGTGGACCAAATAGTAGGATCTCATGAAAGATTATTCTGATGAAAGCTCTGCATTTTACTTCATCAAACAGCTTACATAATATCTACCAGGCCAGGAATTTTGCTAAAAGCTTTACAAACAGCATCCCTTTTAATTGTCTTAATAACAACGAGGTAGTCACTATTATTTTTCCCCTCTTAAAGATGAAAAAATAGAAGCAAAGAAGTAACTTGCCTGAGGTTTACAGCCTGTAAATGGCAAAGCAAGATTCAAACCCAAGCAGTCCGGCTTTAGAGGCTGTGCTTTCAACCACTGCATAATGCTGCCTGTGTCATTGATCTGTGTTGCTAATTCTGCAAAGTAACACATTATCAGGTCATTGCTCTTCCTGATAGAGTTGGGTCTATCTCATTCATTGTCATGGTAGATGACTGTAGATATAAAATTCAGCACACAAAACTGACATTATTTATGACAGAGATTACTAGGGCTCCACAGAGCTTAGGGGAGAGGTTGTGCTTTTCTCTTAAGAGAGCCATGAATGAAAAGGGAGTGGTTTGGAGGAAAAGGGATATAGCTGGTGACATCTCAGGGTCGGAGTTAACTAGTTCAGAGGGTCAGAAGGGTGAAGGTCTGAGCATGAAACTCTACAGGAAAGTAGAAAAAAAAAACCAAAAACACCAGGGATCATGGAATGAATAAATCATTTACCCTATTTCTACTCAGATTACCAGGGTCTTTTTAAGGATACATTCAAGCCAACTTCACTGAAATTTAAATGGCATCAATTTTACTTTGCCTTGCAAACAACTGTCTACCCTTCTGGCCACTAAACCTGAACATTTAGTGAACCTGACAAACCTATTAATAACTATATTCAGTAGACACAACTGTTAGAGCACAGCAAGTTCAAAAGTATTATTCCATTTCTTTTATTAAATATCTGGAGGATACCAGTAATCAGATACCTTTATCTACTTCATTGGGATTGTGGTTAAAGATGTAAACGGTTGTTGATTTTTAAATCTTTTTGTGTTTCATGGCCACTTCTTGAGTGTCTGCTTGGTGCCTAGCAACTGTCAAGCATCCAATTTTCAGTGCTAATCCTTTTCTCTGTGGCAAATAAAAAGAAAAAAAAATCAAAGGTTATGCATGTTGTTACTAGAAATAAGTTATTTCATAAAACAATATGAATGACCTAGAATAAGTCATTCATGAATAGAAGGTCACAAAGAAGAGGACAGTACAGGGTCTATTTCTCATGGAGTCTTCCGACCAATTTCCAAGTCCAGTTCCACGAGTTGTGAGAATTTCTTTATTATTTGTACAACCAATCTTAGTTCCTGAGTGATTTCATTTAAAAGGAGGAAGAAAGAAAAGGGTCAATCCTGAAGAAAAACTAGGAAAAATATGTACAGGTGGTGGGTGGTATGGTAAAAAGCATATGAACTGAAGACAAGAGACAAATTTGTGTCCCCAACAAGTAATTACTCGAAGTAGGCACCAGTTTTCATTAAGAAGAGAAAATTGAGCTATTTGATCTCTAAACTCTCCTTAAGTTCAGCATTTGAATAATACTACAAAAGCCCTCTAATTATTGCAAGGTCATAATAAACTGTAACATTCATTAGCTCATGACGCTCAATGGTGAAATGCCTCCCCTGGCTTTCCATTTCTCTTTGCCACTCCTTTCTTTAAACATCCTGTGTCCCACATACAAGGCTGTCACCTTCTTGTCCGTGGGGTCTCAGCTCTAATGTCACCTCCTTCTTCTCAGAGAGGCTCTCCCTACTCAGCTTACCTAGGGGAGCTTTTCCCAAGTTGATCTCTATCACCTACCCTGTTTTAATTTTCTCTTTAGCAACTTGTGATGATTTTATTCATTTACTTGCTCTTCATCTACTTCCTTCCATACAAGTGCATAAGCTATGTGAAGGCAGGGATCTTATCCATCTTATTCCTCTGTGTATCCTCTGCAACAGTGCCTAATAGGGAATAAATAATTATTTTGAGAATAAATGCATGATCATATGCCACCAATACCAAAGCACAATGACAATGGCAATGCTTGGTGTGTAGTAAGTGTTCCGTAAATATTTTCTCAGTGTAACTGAATGAGTGAACTTGATCACATTCTTATAAAGGTGGCGGTATGAATTATTTATTATCTTTCTGTATTGGCTTCCTATTACTGCTGTATCAAATGACCACAGACTTGATGATTTAAAACAACACAGTTATTATTTTATAGTTCTGGAGATGAGAACTCTAACATGAGTATCATGGGGTATTGTCAGTATCATCAAGATATTGTCAGGGCTGCATTCATTCTGGAGATTTTAGGGGAGAATCTGTTGCTTTGCCTTCTCCAGTTTGTAGAGGTTGCCTGCATTCCTTGGCTCATAGCCTCCTCCCATCTTTTTTTTTCTCCAACGTTTATTTATTTATTTTTGGGACAGAGAGAGACAGAGCATGAATGGGGAAGGGGCAGAGAGAGAGGGAGACACAGAATCGGAAACAGGCTCCAGGCTCTGAGCCATCAGCCCAGAGCCTGATGAGGGGCTCAAACTCACGGACCGCGAGATCATGACCTGGCTGAAGTCGGACGCTTAACCGACTGCGCCACCCAGGCGCCCCTGCCTCCTCCCATCTTTAACGCCAACAATGACCCATTGAATTTTTGTCACGCTCTACCACTCTGACACTGATTCTCTGGCTTCCCTTGTGATTCTCTGGGCCTACTTGGATAGTCCAGAATAATCTCACCTAAAATCCTTAATTCAATCACATCTGCAACATACTTTTTTGCCCTGTAATGTGATATATCCATAGGTTCCAGGGGTTAGGACATGGACATCTTTGGAAGGCCATTATTCTGCCTGCTACATCGTCCTTTTGAATGATTCTGAACAAATCACCCTTGTCTTGGGTAATTCTATGGAAACTTTTTATCTTTCAAAGTGCTACATGGTCACATGCTGGAGAGGATTCCCCATAATCTTATGTCTCATTTTCCCGTGTCATGGCTGTGGCCTGAGGGGGCTAGTAATGCTACTTTGCACACATTGAGTGAAGAGTTTAGGCTACTGCCACATATGCACTTAAACAGGCTAAAAATAAGCAGACATTGACTTCTCTGGACAGGCTAAAAATTCATTTCTGTTGCTAGTAGAAGATAATTACAAGTAGAGAAAATGCATTCCACTTCCATCACCAAAATAAGGACACCACCACTGTATATTGTAAGAAGATAAAATTTCGTGAGAGCCAAGGAAATTGCACCATTATTAGAAGGATCTATCTTAAGCCCGGAAGATGGAGTGTGGGGAGGAGAAGGGCCCGAATGATAGAGTACAAAATTTGCAATGAGCTAAGGCAGTTCTCTTCACTTGCCTAGCCTAAGTTAGCCTGTACAATTAAGCAAACCCGGGGGCCTAACACATTAACTTGCTATCGATATATTCTAACTGCCTTGGCACAGCTAGTGTTTCTGGCATTATTTATGAAGGCAGTCTTGCTATATTTGCACAGCATGTGGCACTGTTCATAGCAGGCTACAGATTATTGTCAATGAATAATGCCCGAGAAGCTCCTAACCCTTTGTGCTTATGCCTAATAACTAAATAGCAATAGCTGCTTGTCTGTGTTCTGCTTAAGGTTATAGCACAGCCATAAATAAACTAGTGGCAAGATCCATTTGGCATCAATGACTACCACTGCAAAGTTATACGTTCATATTATTCCCTGTTATATTATAAACAATGTTCATACTAAGATTTCTTAAAGGTGAAGAATACAAAATATAGACATCAGAATTTTTTGAAATCTCATATCGCTTGAATTGTTAATCAAGCCAAAGTATATATCTGGTCTTGCTTGGGAATTTACCTTTGGGCAATCACAGAGAAGTGGGAATTCCTATACAATCATTTTTATCTCGGAATTAATAAAAATTGCATGAAAGTTTATACGCTAACATTCAGTGGAAGGTTAGGCTTTTTCTTGCCAACCATTCTTCAGAAGAGGCCAGTGGATCTCAAAATTTCCCTGTTGGGTAAAGGCAAAAATCTCTGAGATTTCCCCTTTACTTCCTCTTAAAGGCTACATACAAACACTTTACCAAAATTGATAGGAAAACCAGCACTCCTTTTGCTAAAACACCATCAGGGCAATCTCTGTGCCTGATGCCCAGTTTAAATGAATATCTTTCAAATTCATGCAGGAAGTAAGCATTCAAAACGAAGTACTGACCTTCTTTTTTTTTTTAATGTTTATTTATTTTTTGAAAGAGAAACAGAATGTGAACGGGAGAGGGACAGAGAGAGAGGGAGACACAGAATCCAAAGCAGGCTCCAGGTTCCGAGCCGTCAGCACAGAGCCCGATGTGGGGCTCAAACCCACGAACCAAGAGATCATGACCCAAGCCAAAGTCAGACGCTCAACCAACTGAGCTACCCAGGCGCCCAGTACTGACCTTCTTTAGGAGATCACCACTCAGTGTAAGACTCAGGACTTATAGAAGGTAATATAAACCAAGTGCCACAAATACTGGGCAGGGAGGCAGAGCGAGAGTCCTGGACAGAACTCTAGTCACCAGGGACTTCACCATGAAAGGGATCAGGAGTTCTCCTTTGTCTTCTGGATTTTACCTGTCTTCACCAACTCACCACCGTGTATTTGTTTCCTGAGACGGCAAAAATAAATGACCACTATCCAGGTGGTTTTAGATACCTGAAACTTATTCTCTCATAGTTCTAGAGATGAGAAGTCCAAAATCAAGGTGTCAGCAGAGCGTTCCTCTCTCAGAATGCTCTAGAGGAGAGTCCTTCATTGCCTCTCCCAGCTTCTGGTGTCTCCGGATGCTCCTGGGCTTATGGCTGGATAACTTCATCTAGACTCTGCTGTATCTTCACATGGCCTCCTTCCCTGTGGGCCTCTGTAGCCAAAATCTCCCTCTCCTTTCTCTTACAAAGACATGGCCTGTGATTGCATCATCGAGATTCTTAACTAATTATATCTGCAAAAACTCGATTTCCACTCTGAGGTTCCAGGGGCATACGAATTTTTGGGTAGGGTGTATGCTATTCAGTCCACTCCACGACATCTCATTCCTCTGCCTGGGCCAGGCTGCTTGAGAAGAATTGTATTCCCATGACTCCCAAACCTCCCTTATTCCGCAGCTGCCCTATTCCCCAAGGGCTTACAAGAGAACACGGAGCCTGGATTGATGCCAAACAGAACACCCCCACCCTGCTGGCCATCTTCCCTGCCCTGCTTCACATCCGCCAGGCTTTCTCCCTGCAGAAAACCCTGGAAGGCTGGCTCCACCCTATGTTCCACATCGCTGGGGAGATGGACTTCTGTCTCTAAGGTTCCCTTCATCTCTCTGGAAAACTTTGCGACCTTCCCCACTCAGCACTCAGGCAACCTGGAGAAACTCAACCTTCTATTTAAAATATACTTTTTTCTTTCTGTAAAGGTGAAGCCACTTTATTACAAGATGATTTTTCACATATATCATAATACTAAAAAAGATAAAAATCATCAGTAATACTACCTCAAAGAAGTAATCACTACCAATTCCTCAACAATCTTTATGAAATATATAATATGCTTTTTTAAAGGGGTTGGGACAAGATTACACATAGGAATTCCCCAACCCTTTGGATCTCAGATGCACAGAACTGAATTGACTTATAAAGTTACTTTTATGATATGATGAACACCCAGGAAAATAACAATCAAGAATTAGAATTTTTTAACTTGCTCTTTTCATATTATCTATCCTAATCATTTCATCATATCCCTAAATAATCTCTAAAATACAATTGTTATGGCTGCTTATTATTTCACCTTATACCTTCATTGCGATTAATTTAAATAATCCTACACTACAAACATACAGACCAAGTTCAATTTTAGTAAAATAATAATAAAGCAATACATAGCTTTATTTTCAATCTTCTTGAATATTGCTGATACATTTCTTAATAAAAAAAGACATTTTCAAGTTTTTGATATATATATAACTAAATCTCTAGTACATAACAATTTACAATTCTACCATCTGGTTCATTATTCTCTTCAAACACTATTAACTGTGTCAGCTTTGACTACTGAAAAAATAGACAATGTTATAGCACTTTAATTTGCATTTCTTTAATTACTAGTAAGGTTAGAGATTCTTATCATATATTTATGAATAATTATACTTCTTTTGTAATGGTCTCTTCAAATTCATTACCTGTTGTTTTTCCATTGGGATATTTATCTTTTCAGTAATTCACTTATTCATACCACATTGTGCAGTGTGCCAGGCAGTGGGCTGGATTAAGGGAAAAGAATGTTGGAGGTTAAGGGGGAGATGGTGTGTTAATTTCTGCTTTTGCAGAAAATTATGTTCATTTCACGTACATTTACAAAATCTCTTTATGTATTAAGGCTACTAATCCTTCGTCATGTGGACCTAACATTTATTAGTTTGTCATTTGTTAAGGCTGTGTTTGGTAAGTATTGTTTTATGGAAGTTTGGGAGGATATCATTTTTATTTTTCTTCATTTTGAGGGGCAAGGAAGGAGTTTATTCTTTGAGAGAACTTCCTCACCAAAGTATCCGGCCATTGTTCTGATTTGCTTGCATTTTCAGTCTTTTCATATAACTTTCCCATTTGGATTTTATTTTGATATTTGACACGAAATTTTAGAACCTTATTATTTCCCAAATGTTAATTATCCCAGTATCATGAACTAATGATCTATTTTCTTGTTGTTTAGAAGCTCATATTTATTATATATTAACATTTTATAAATATCATAGTCTGTTTCTAAGATTTCCATTCCATTCCATTGTTCTATCTATTCTTAGGCCAGTGTCATAGTATTTACTGTTAAATCTTTATAATATGCTTTCGTATATTACAGTGCCAATTCTCTCATTTTTTTCACTCTCTTCTTTTTCTTGATCCAGAATACCTTTATTATAAATACCAAAAATGCAAATAAAAAATTCCCATGGGGACTTTGATTGGAATTGCCATAATTTCCCTTTAGACTAAATCTATTTTATTTAGTTCCACTCACCTCTATTTCCATTTGCTGAGCAATTCTTCCTACTAATTATTTTTTACTCCCTTAAAATATCTGACCCTAATAAGGCCCACCTTGCAGGACCACAGTAAAAAGACCTGTCAATTCAGGTCTTCTGTTTCAAATTCAACCTTATAAATGAAGAGGGTTGTAGGAAAGAAGGAACATTGCTTAGAACTTAAAAGAAAAGATTGTTTTAAATCCAAAATTTACTAGCAATGTGAATTTATAAGTCAAGGTAAATAAAAATGCACTTAACCTTTTCTTTTTGTTGGGTAAAATAGTACAAAATTTTGATATATTTTATTGTAAATGAAAAGTATTTCAGATACTTTATGATTATTAAAAGATTTGTTGACTAGTTTCATCTAATATAGCATTGTTCTGGTAAATAGAACAAAGTAGGAGTTCCCTAACGTTCTTATTTATAATAAACTATAAGTGATGCAATGGGTTTGGATGGCCATCTCCTGGAGCTTTTCTCTAAGAACAGGTATGCAACTTTTAGCTTCTTCTGAATCTTCTACATGTCCCACATTGCTCTTGTCTCTAGCTGTCTGGCCTGCAATGTTTGCCTCTTGGTTCAGTCATCTTCAAATACGTGCTAATGAAAGTACAACCTTAAGTAACAGATCACAAGCAAATATATATACAGTTTTCATGAACCTTAGAAAAAGAAATGAAATGATGAACTCATCTGAATTTTCCAGAGAGTATCAGCAGATAGGGAACCATCTTTATTTTCTATAAACCTTGATAAGACTGAATAACTAGGTTGTTACATTTATCCAGGTATAAGCAATAACAGCTTGCTTAAAACATTTTACAGTCCATTACAAATAGCACAACTCACAAAAAAAAAAAAAACCCAAAAAACAAAAAACATGGAATTCATTAAGTACTCATTCTTTTCTCTCTTGGCACCTAAAAATGGGTCAAATTTCTTACTCAAAGTTCATAAAAAAAAAACCAACTTTACCTATGCTTTACCTATGTATGTTAGCTTTTTGTTGTTGTTTTCTGTTCAGGAACTGAGTTGAAGCAAATCAGGTACCTTTTAGTTAAAGCACTGAAAGTAATTCCAGTGGAAAAGAAAGGGCTGCCTAATCCTACGAGGCATAAGATACAGGATTAACCATGAAAACAAGCAAACACTCAATGAGCCCTTCTATGTGACATTTGTGTTTTCATATGTATTGATCCCACTTGACCACATTTTAAGTGGTTAGTTTCTCAATTCCAGTAACCGTGCCTCTTTGGTGACTGACATGGAACTTGGCATTGGAAGGAGTCTCTTCAAGTGTTGAAGGACTACCCCAGTTTCTCTGTATATCTCCCTGGAAGCTCTTATGGCAGTACAGGGAAGCCTCACCCCATCTCAGAAGAATCATCACTAAAGTTTTCCCTGGGGGTCTCAAGACTTGCCACCCCTACAATGCTATGGGGACCTTAGCAAACACCATTGCTGGAAACATCTGCGTAAGAACTGAAGCTCTTACCCAAAAACTCACAAGGGGCCAAGGCCAAAAAATCTACTTCACCCATGCAGGTATCAAAGAGCCTGTACATTCCAAGTAGACCCTCTTCACAATTCTCCTTTCCAAAGGCTTTGAAATGTCTTATTTTCCCCCATTTCAATTGGAAATCTCCGTATAACTGGATATAATTTCATTTATATGTAAATGAAATTATATTTTCATTTTCATGTGTTTCAATCGAAGCTGAAAAAAGTCACTATGTCTGACTTATTAAAAACTGCACAATTAAGTGGAATGAGGCTCCCTTCATAGACCTAAGATAGGATTCTAAATTATATTTATACTTTCAATTTAGTGACATGATCATATTGAATTAGACTTGGGACATTATCTAAAATGTCTAGAGTTTCCTTACTCAGCAAATTTTTAGTCCACTGTCCTTATGGAAAACTTGGGAACTTACTGTCTCACATTTTCTTTTTTCTGATCCCACTATCACAGTCATCACACATTTTCTTGGCAATGTCTTCAACCAGGAGATAAGTGCTTCTTTTCGGACAGGGTTGCTGAATGTAAACTTTACCTGGACTTCATGGAGTCACTTACCTCTTATGATGGCTTTATTTATGTTTAAAATAATTTTTTTAATTCCTACCTTTCCCTGGATCTTTGTCATGGAACATTCCACTGGTGTAATATTACGGTAGAAGTTAACCAAACTAGAATGGCATAGAGGCTCCAGTGGGTCTCTGTATTGGGTCATGCAATTAAAATATGTGTAAGTTGTTTAATTAAACAGATAAATGCTCAGGAACATGTAATTAAGTTAAGTATCCCTTTTATGTACAGAATTAATTCAAAATAGGTGACTTGAGGTTAATGTTACATATAAGTAGTCTAAGGTTAATTTTTAAAATAAATAAAAATATACCCAGAAACTTATGTGGGTCTTATAAACAATAAGCTGGTATTTACATGTTTTTTTTTTGTTGTGCTGAACACTTTATGTAAATGAGATCTTTTAATCTTTACAACAACTTTAAGTTAGATACTATTATGCCCCTTTCACAAATTAAAAAGCTAAGCTACAGGAAGGGTTAAGTAACTTGCCCACAGTCACATAACTAGTGGTGGCAGAGTCTGGGTTCAGACTTATGTCACCTGACTCCAAACTCGTTTTCTTAACCAGTATGCACAACTACCCATAAAGCTTACTCCTGGGCAGTTTCCCACCCATGCATTATCCAAGAGCCTGAACTTGCTAAACTTCTACTGTCAGATGAGTTGAGACTAATTTACAGAGCTATGCAAGATGGAATCCGCAGTCATGCAACAACACCCAAAACTCCTTGACCTGGAAGTAACCAACAGACAGAAGGCACCGATTTAGAAATACCAGATTTAGCAAATAAAAATATAGAATGCCCAGGTAAATTCAAATCTTAGGTAAATGCAACATTTAAAAAATATAAATATGTTCAGGTTTGTAATATGGTTATATAAGCCCCTATATCCCCTCTCCTCCCCAGCTAACCAGCCCCCCTGTGGTAGCAACTTTGCAGGCCCACTGTCTCTGCAGTATGACTTCACGGACTGAATTGTAGGGAAGGCCCTTGTCAAAAGGTTTAATCCATATCTTTATATTTCAAGTGAAGACTGAGTCACAAAAGGTAGGGTGTTTCGATGCCAAACAGAAAAGTTGTCACAAACCCTTGGTGGCCATTTTCTCTCTCACTCCACTCCTCAATCCTCAATGCAATCCTCAAAACTTCATATTGAAGAGAATGCCTTTCACATTCTATTGCCTTCTGGGTATTCAGTTTTAGTCGTAAAATGTAAAGACCAGATGGACATGGTCATTCAACATCTGAGGGCAGAATTTGGTCCTGGATGTTTTGTGTAGATAGCCTTAAAGCCTACACTGGGGATCGGGCCAAAAAGCATGATTCCATGTAAAATTAATTACCGGGTAAGCTTCCCATTACCGAGTTCACAGTGGCCTTGAAAAATATTGTCCTTCGAGGTATGCCAAGTCAAAATCATGCAAAGTGGTATTTAATTGATGCATTGAGCTTAAAAGCAGCCAACTCTATCATATTAGCCCTGTGTTGGGCACATCAGCAACAGCTCAATAAATAACTTGTTGACTGATTGACTGAAGGGATATTGGAAAGGTACTGGGTGATTCTCTGCTGCATGACCAGATGTCCTTTGCAAGGATAAACCCAGCAGGGCAACAGAAAGTTGCTGAAAATTATTCATGAGAGCAAAACAGAAGAGAAACCCATTATCTGCATTCTATGGCAGACGCACAAGCATTGGAAACAAGATTTGTCACAACAGTGAGGGCAGAGAAAATGGCACAAGATTGGGAATTTGGAGGCTTGGATTTTGGTCCTTTGGCAACAACCATGTGGGAGGCTATGGAAAAGTTCATTTACGTTCTCTCTGGAAGTTTGGCTACCTGTTTTCTAAGGACACTTCCATTCTTTTTTTAAATAAAAAAACTTAATTCTTTTTAATTTTTTTTTTGAGAGAGAGAGGAGGGGGAGGGGAAGAGAAAGAGGGAGACACAGAATCCAAAACAGGCTCCAGGCTCTGAGCTGTCAGAACAGAGCCCGATGCGGGGCTCGAACTCACGAGCCACAAAATCGTGACCTGAGCCAAAGTCAGACTCTTAACTGACTGAGCCACCGAGGCACCCCTCCCATTCTTTAATTTTATAAATTTTCTTCTGAGTCAGGTTTGCATGCATTTAAACATCAAGAGGTTTTAGTTCTCTGCCTCTTTTCAAGTATTGATTTGCTGCTTTGACTCCTCAACTTTCTAAGCAATTTCATACTTGATGAATGTGATATCAATTTCTCATGGTTATCCCCACTCGTAAGGGAGTTCAGCTAGTTAGGTTACTCAGTGCAGGCCTAGAGTTGTCATATGATCGATCCTTCTTATAGTCATTCATTCTTTTATTTAGTGAATGTTGGAAGTTTAGTCAGTAAATATTTAATATTTATTAAGAACCTACTACATGTTATACAGTGAACCAGGAGCTGGTGAGAAGGTCCTTATTCTCAAAGAGCTTAGAGTCTGTGTAGAGAAGCAGGAGTATAAACAGAAGTTCAACACATTGTGGTGGGTACTATAATAGAAGTGTTTACAAAGAGCCGTGGTAGGCTAGAGAGAAGGGGACCATTTTCTATCTGAGTCAATCAGACAAGACTGGTACAGAGGAGAGGCCATTTGAGCTGAACCTTGAAAGATGAGGTTGTCAGAAGGGCCAGAAGAGGCATTCCATCAGAAAATGCAAGGTAAGGGGTGCCTGGGTGGCTCAGTTGGTTAAACGTCTGACTTTGACTCAGGTCATGATCTCACTGTTCCTGGATTTGAGACCTGCATCAGGCTCTGTGCTCACAGCTCAGAGCCTGGAGCCTGCTTCCGAGTCTGTGTGTGTGTGTATCTCTCTCTCTGTGCACCCTCCCCCCCCTCCCCCCGCCTCACAACTCATGCTCTGTCTCTCTCTGTCTCAAAAATAAAAAACTAAACATTAAATTTTTTAAATAAAAAAAAAGAAAATTCAAGATTATTTTGCAATAATATGCACAACTGGTAAGTGCTTGAGGGTAAAGGGGAAGTTGAGAAAGCTAAAGAGGCCAGTTTTAATAGCTAAAATGTCCCAACGAGAGAAATGAGGAATTGAAGTTGAAAAAAATCATAAAAATGTATTAAAAGAAGTATGTACGTTTGTGGCACAAAGGTGCAGGAGAGATTAAGAATGTGAACCCTTGCCCTACAGAAGACCGCAGTGAGAAGTAGAGAGAACTCCATGATCTTCCACAGGCCAGCCTTTGGAGCAGACATCTTGTCGTAGCTTCAACCACTGATTCTGTACTGATTTCTCATTTTCCTTAAAACTAGGCCTTCCCAAGCCTCACTTCTCATTGACCCTCACACTGAAGTTGCCCTTCCTTTCCCAGCAATCACTCCCCACTGTGTGACCCCATTGATTACAACTTGTAAGTGCCTTGTCTGTTCATGTTTGTTCGCTTTGAATTTAGAAAAAAATGTGTTTCCTTCCACAGACAATTGTCATTTGAGCTTCTGTTTCTACCCTTCAGTAAGGTATCAGTTTCCTGTGTGCTGCAACCCTATCAGTGCCTAACACCATGTCTGGCATATCAAAGCCAAAAATCGCATATTGACAGCGTGGAGCAGGAACCATAACTTTCTCCTTATATTGCACTAATCTTCAGAACATCTCATGTTTCCAGGGTCTTTGTAACCGTTCAATAAATAGTGGTAAAAAATGCAATTTCATTTCCTCAGTCCTAAAGAAACCTGTTTCTTTCTCTGCTAGAATGAGTTAAGGTGTTGGAATAGGAACAGATGGAAAATGCGATATAATTAGGAACCAGAAGAAACAGTGACTTTCCTATTTGTATGGCATGGTTCCTTTCATGAGTGTAATGTATGAGCTCCAGTATAATAAGTAATGTGGTCATCAAGTTTAATTTCGCCAGCCATTCATTTGACCATTGCTGCCATTCCCGTCCAAATCTTCAAAGGGCACCGCCAGGATGATTAGCACCGCCGCCACATCTTTCTCCTGTAATATCACTGAATCTGATCAACCAACTGTCTTTGCAACTAGGATCACAGGTAGAGAGCTATTTTAGCACTCACCCTGATAATCATTTCTCCAAAAGCACAGATTTTAGAAGAGTAGTAGTCGCCAATTGCATATTCAGTCTACAGCTCACTTGATTTAATCATAATGCTAATCGAACTCATTTCAGGCAAATATTTGATTCTATTCCACATGTAAATGGTTATAGCACATTGGATTGCATACTCCTGCTTGTGCTCAGTTAAAACAGGGTTCACATCCTCAGCTAAGGACATAAGAAAGGAAAGCATTCTCAAAATTGCCATTTCACTGAAAGATCTGATGTTTAAATGTTTCACCTGAAAATAGCTGTTCCAAATGCACAGAAAAGCCAGGAGTGCCCTTATTTACCACTAATGTTGTGCTTTGCACATTTTTATAGCGCACAAGACAAGTTTATGCATGAATCAGTACTTAGTGCTAAAATTCATGAATAAATGTGATTTCAGTCAGTGTTTAAATTCAAGGAAGATGCTTTTTAACACAAATCTACATGGGCAGATTTGCTGAATTGTTAGCTTCAGTGGATGTTTATGGTCTCCGAATTCAGTTGAGACTCAAAAAATAAAAAGTCAAGGCATTTTGTTTATTAAGCTGGTGGCTATTTCCTTTTCTCTAAAATTTGAAGAAATTCACATGGTGTCTGACAATAACTTTACCATCTGATAAATGTCTTTCCCCCGGGATGGTAAAATATACAAGTGACTTCTCCAGTAATTACGTGGAGTTATGAAGTTATGTGCATTCTCGATTTTCTACAATAAAATCCAAAGCTAAACAGACAAGATTTCTATGTGGGCATCCTTGCTAGCTGACATCCACATCACTCATTATTTACAGATTATTGTTTTTCCTACCTAATTCCATTATGTGTATAATTCTTAAAGGCTCTCATCAAATGAACATACACAGTGCATCGTCTGTGCTTCTGAGATGAGTTCACTGCTAGAATTTATTAGCCTTTAATGACAGTACAAAGTCCTTACGGAAATTCATAGTATCGTGAATGTAGTTGACAATTTATGCCACACCGTCCAATTCTTTTGAAGCGCTCAGACACATATACTCACACACATACGCCATGATATTATAAATAATGACATTCTGCATGGCAGGCAATTGTATTCTGAATAATCAGGGCCCATTAATATTCTCAGAAGTTACTGTGTTTACAAATTAAGACTAGAATAATTGCAACATTTGAAACAATAAGGTCATGGCATTGAGTCCCCAACGGACTTGTAAGGCCTGTTAAGTAAGAGATGCTTACTTTTGTTCACTGCTCTATCCCCACCGCCTAGAACAGTGGCTGAATTACAGTAGGTTATTTTTTCTAAAACAAGGTTTTATTTATTTATATATTTTTATTATTATTTTTTTTAACGTTTATTTATTTTTGAGACAGAGAGAGACAGAGCATGAACGGGGGAGGGTCAGAGAGAGGGAGACACAGAATCTGAAACAGGCTCCAGGCTCTGAGCCGTCAGCACAGAGCCTGACGCGGGGCTCGAAATCACAGACTGCGAGATCATGACCTGAGCCGAAGTCGGCCGCTCAACCGACTGAGCCACCCAGGTGCCCCTAGAACAAGGTTTTAAAAAATAAATAAGTTGTCTAAAAAATTAAGTGGAAAATAATTCTCTCCTTTTTAAATTCCTTTATGGTACAGCAGGGGAAGAGGATATGTTGTAGATCAAGAGAAATCACAAATTTGATTTACATACATTTGATACAGAAACAGTAGCCAGCTGGGCAGGATTTCAAGGTGATCATTTCCCCTTTACAGGAGAATCTATAATTAACCAAGTATTGAAAAATCACAGTGATTTACAGTTGTTAAAAACCTTAGAGGCAGCAAATTATGGTAACCAAGGAGATTAATGTGTAAGGGTTGACACAAAAGGCAGAAATGAATTGGGGTAAGCACAACTCAACTCACAATGTCCGTGGAACACGTGTCTGAGAGTGTCCCCACTTGCTTGCTTAGATCTAATGATTAAGCTCTCTCTGGTTGGAGACCTTTGATCTGTTGGTCTCGGCCCATAGATAAACGCACACAATGTGCGTGGTCCATGAGAAAATACAGCCCTCCATGAGGTGTTAACACTTGTCCTGCCATGTCCTGGATTCATTATAATGGTAACACCCCCATTTTCTCTCTTATGCTAAAAACTTCTGAGTTCTACAGCTTATCCTTTTGTGTGTGATCAATATGAAAACAGGAAGCATTTAATGCGTTCTAACGAGACGACATCCTAGCCAAGTTATTTATGACATGAAACAAGTACTTCATGTTTCCGTTTGTCCTTCTCTTTCTTAGCCCAGCCTAAGTGCGAAAGTATAAATGAGGCGGACTCCACGGTCCAAGCTTACTCCCTAAATTCACAACCCCCATCCTTTGATCAGACCTGCTCCAAGGGTCTTGCTAAGGATTTCATTGTGCTAATATGAACTCTGGATGGATAAAATCCACTTCTCAGATTTTTTTTTTTTTATTTTTTTTTTCAACGTTTATTTATTTTTGGGACAGAGAGAGACAGAGCATGAACGGGGGAGGGTCAGAGAGAGAGGGAGACACAGAATCAGAAACAGGCTCCAGGCTCTGAGCCATCAGCCCAGAGCCTGACGCGGGGCTCGAACTCACGGACCGCGAGATCGTGACCTGGCTGAAGTCGGAGGCTTAACCGACTGCGCCACCCAGGCGCCCCCACTTCTCAGATTTTTAAATTAAACTGGAAGATGCCTGCTTGTAGACTCAAAACATTATGTTCCGTAACTTCTGAATAAGCCCGCTACATTTTGGAATATGAAAATAAGAACATGGGAAGGAAAGAAAAATAATAATAAAAAGGAAAACTAAAGTGGAAAAAAAAAAGCGCTAGAGACTTCCCACCCTTGGGGTTTTTCCATCTCCCAGCTGTTTTTACTCACTAACTCTGCCATCTACCACCCATCACGAGGCGCGGTGGGGGGGGGGGGGGGGAGGTTGCATCTCTGCTGGGTGAGGGACACAGTGCTAGCCACACTGTCAGCTCCTGTACCACCTTTCCCTTCCAAGCACAGCCAGAGAGGTGTCACTGAAAAAGCGGAAACACTGTATGTAAGAAAGGCACTGACACACAAAGGAAGGCAAAGAAACACAAAGGAAGGCACTGACTGGGCCATCTAGCCCATGGGAAGAAGGCTGAGGAGAAGACAAGTGCTTGCATTCAGACAGGTACGAGGTGCTTGTCAGGCCTGCTGAACTTTGTTTTCAGTTAACACTGAACCAAACAGAAACCTGAAGATTTTACTGATTGAAGGGACTTCTGGATTTACCTGGCCCAACATCCTCACTTTCTAGCCAAGATCTTTATGGTTGAGATATAATCCTTGGAGGCTACAACAACAGAATTTGACAGTCCACAGCTATCCTGCAAATATCAATGCACAGAAGGCCGAACTAACACTTTATAGATCCATCTTCCATTATACGAGATGACTACATGGTATGGAGACAGTATATTTTACTAGCTATGTACCTATGTCCATATATTTTTTAAAAAATAGAATTGGTACATGGAATGAATAATATATAATTTCCTATAAGTGAAAATAAACAAACCCCATGATGTGACAAGGAGAAATTGCTCTCTTGAAAATGTGGACTAGAATTTGACCTTCATCTTCATTATACTGTCTCAGCCACCTACTTAGAAGTGGAATGGGGCCTAGATGGAGGTAATGGGAGTTTCTCCAAAAGGAGCAATCAGGAAGATTTTTCCTAATATCAGGGGTCTTTATTTTTCAGGGAAATTGAGTCACTCATTGAGGTTATGAGAATTCCCCTGGATGTTTCCCCAGATAATATTAAACCCAGCCTTCCTTGAAACAACAGGAAATTAAGTGAATTCTTCACCTATTTCCATCCATGAACGTCTGTGGTTACTGAGAAACTGTGAAAAATGATAATGCTGCCAAAATAATAGTCATACATTTAATATCTAAAATGTCTCATATAGCTGATAAATCAGGTAGAAATTAATTAGGTATCCCAATTAGGTATCCCAATCTCTTACCACAGGTTTTGGGTTGAGAAGCAGTAAAACAAGAAAGGAACAAACTTTGAGAAAATCTGGGCTGGGTTTTATCTGAAGGGGGTGTATATCATTACTATATCTATAAACTTTGCAGACTTACAGTCCCCCTAAATCAACACAAGTGTTAAATGTTAAGTGTTATGGTGTGCCTGGGTGGCTCAGTCAGCTGGGCCTCTGACTTTGGCTCAGGTCATGATCTCACAGTCCATGGGTTCGAGCCCCGTGTCAGGCTCTGTGCTGACAGCTCGGAGCCTGGAGCCTGCTTCAGATTCTGTGTCACCCTCTCTCTGACCCTCCCCCCCACCCCATGCTCTGTCTCTCTCTGTCTCAAAAATATGTAAACATTAAAAAAAAATTAAACGTTAAGTATTAAACACATGTATTTCTACCTTGAACCCTAGCCTTTCTAGTTAGAATGAGCGGAGAATAGATGCCCGGAATCAGGTCTCGTTTCCTTTACCAAAGCTAAGATAGGTCCTGATAGAGACTGTTATGGCACTTTGTAGGCACAATTCTAAAAGAAAGTCAGCTAGAAGGACTGCTTGCTATCCCTGAACATGGAATGAAGCCTGGTAAGTAACCTTGAACCACTCTGTTTCAGGGCAGTGGTTGTGTCTGCACCACATTCTCAAATAGATCTTCTTCTGCTGAAAAGATGCAGTGGTGATATCGTGCCTAAGATTCCTGCCCATGAATTTTTTCCTCAATCGAGTTCGATGAATAAATATTGAAAGGGCACAATATTTGGTGACTGATTTTCATAAATGACTCCAGAACTTCGGTTTTTGCAGGCCTGAAAGATGCGTGATAAGACCCAGGAGATCCCAGCTACTCTCAGAAAAGACAGTCAGAATCCCGAAGGCCGTGCTGAGTCAGCAGCTGCCTTCTAAGATTTATTTCAAGTCTCCTGGCAGAGGATACGGTGCCACGTTTGTTCTGTTTTTTTGGTTTTTGGTTGTTTTAGAATTAGTTTTAGGCCACTAAAAATAATTTACACCAAAACTCTCAGGTCAATTACTCCTGGCAAACTTTCATGTTACCAAGACAATGTGTCAACCGCCTTCTGGAGTAATAACATAATTGACCTGTCAAAATACACTCTTTATGAGCAGAAAACATGAGTTATTAATGGTTGAGATTCAACTGACTTTCTCATTCCTAGCTATTTCTGTTTTTTCTAAATCAGTATGAGATACAGGTCAACTTAGGACCTTACAGAATTAAAGGGATTCGTCTCTTCAAAAAGGTGGTCAAGGGCTTTGAAGATGAAAACTTCTGGTAGAGTTAGCATAACTGATTCTTGGATATGGGGTAAAAAACATGATGAGTGAAGTGAAAAGATTCCAGGATTAATCCATACTCACAAAGTATATACATATGGGTTTAATATTAGGGAAAAGTCCTCAATAAAATTTTTTGATTATGCAAGTTATAAGGCAAAACCAGAGACATAGTTAAGTACATACTTTCCTCATTTTTCTTTGTACAATAATCTCTAATTTGCAATAATGGACACAAATCAGGCTAACGACTCTTCTTATTCAAACAATAAACATTGATTGAACTTAAGAATTTTCTATTTATGACTCGCTATGCTTGTTTTGAAGCATTTTTTAAAGCAACACACTTTTTGCAAGGTCATCATTTGTTAAATGGATATCAGATGTTAAATGGATTCTCTAGGTTAGATCATCTAGTCATGTAACCAAAAATTATCTCACTTGACACTTCAGTCATCATACTGCTTTTCTACCGCCTTTGGTGTCTCTGACTTCATGCCAATTGACATAGTAACGAACAGGTGGACTTCAGTTGTATGAATTTTGTCTACTGGGACCTCAAAACGTTAACAATAGAATGCCCCAGTACTTAATTCCTTAGTGATCTCTTTTAGTCCGGTGACTTTAAAGACCTACTCTGTGCTGTTGACTTGCAGACTTATGTCCCGCCCAGCCATTGCCTTTGAAACACAGACCTACGTGCAGTTGCCCGCTTTGCATCCCTACCTAGTCCTACGTCAGGCACTGGAAACTTAACATGACCAAAGTAAATGGTTGACCTTCACATCAAACTCCTTTGCCTGACATCTTCTACTTCTTAGTTTATAGCAACTCTATCCTTCCAAGTTCTCTGCCCAAATCAGTTGTTCCACCTTTGAATTCTTTCTTTCATCCCACATTCAACCTGTCAGTAAGTCCCATTTGCCCTACTTTCAAAATATTTCCAGAATCTGAAAAGTTTTCACCACATCTACTCCTGCCAATCTAGTTCAAGCTTCTATTACCTCTTGTCAGGATTTTCGGGGTCCTTTGGGGGTCCTTTCTTGAATGCTTATGGTTTGTGGTTTTTTCTCACCATACACTAGACAGACTGTCCTTTTTTTAAATGTTTATTTATTCTGAGAGAGAGAGAGAGAGAGAGAGAGAGAAAGTACGAGTGGAAGGGGGCAGAGACAGAGAGAGAATCCCATGCAGGGCTCAATCTCATGACCACAAGATCACGGCATGAGCCGAAATCAAGAGTCAGACACTTAACCGACTGAGCCACCCAGATGCTGCCAGACTAATCCTTTTAATCGTTAAATCATACCATGCTCTTTTCTGCCTCACAATCTCTAGTGGTTTTCCATGTCATTAAAAGTAATGGCCCAAATTCCAACATGACCTACAAGGTTCTGTATGGTCTATCCCCATCTCTTGCCTCCACAGTTCTCTGATCTATGTTTTACTACCCTCACCATTGCTTCAGTTCAGATAACCAGGTTGTGAGAAAGGAGAGGAGAGAAGAATAGAATGGAACCACAGATAAAGCGTTTAGATTCTGTGGGAATGTTTTTTTCCCCCAAAATACTTTTGCATGGCTCACGTATGATGACAAGAGTAAGCTTGGTTGTGAAGAAAACAACACAGCTTCTGGCCACAGCGAACTGTGCACTCAGTGCCCCCTCCCAGAACAAAGACTGTGGCTCTTTTGTCTTTTGCATTGTTGAATGCTAACGCAGTACTTACTGCATAATTAAAAAAAAAAAAAAAAAGAAGACGAAAAAAGAAAGAAAGAAAAAAAAAGAAAATGTTTGATAAGTCCTAAATTGCTATAGAACACTTGGTTCTTTCAATAATTTTGGCAGAGTCTTTAAAAAAAAATGTAATGAAAGGTATCTTGATCGGTTAATGATATACCACACCCAGTGTCCATACACTTGTACTATTAATGGATGCATTCACCAGAGCTCATATATCCCTGTGCTGTAAGCCAAGTGGTTCCCAGGCTTCCCTGTTAGTAATTAGGACATCTAACGCCAAGTGATGTGAGTAGTTGAAAGGCCCATCTCTAGACTTCATTTTAAGGGTTTCTAAATGGGGAACTTTCTCAATATGGCCTTTATTTGTGCAGAATTTACACTCTGTTCTTTGAGTTTTCAGGTAGTTTCCTGGTAAAACTTTCTAAGCCCAGGTATCTATATCTTATCAAAGAAATTTCCCAGAATTTATATTTACTGCAATCTACTGAGCCAGTAGAGGACTCTCTACATATTAAAAAACATCATTTGTGTGGATAGCAGTTCCTTTAATTTCTGTAACTCAAAATTATGCAAGCTCACTGACTAGAAAATTCTCCTGAGGCATTTCAAATGTCAAATTGAGAAGCACATCAGAGAATTTCAGCATGAAATTTCGTATCCAACATGAGCCGGCACCACGTCGTCTAAGAAATAACAGTACTGGAATCATATTTGGAAAGGTGTACGATTATGAAATGGCACAAGCATCAATCCTTTATCAGAATATAAAAATGTCTTTAAAAATTTTAGCCGCCTGTCCTGACTGATTGGTGATGGTCAGTGAGATTCTGCAATATTCCGACAATTTTATAATGTCTCAAGCGAGCATAGTTCAAGTGTGCCCTCGGTGTAAAAGGTTTATGATGATATATATTTAGGCCCCAAAGACGGCAGGAACATATGTCTTGTTTGGTTTTTCTTATTTTTCACAATGCCGCTAATTTATTTTCTTCCAGGTAGAATAAATGAACACTAGGAAACAAAGTGACAAGTCTTCAATTTTTCCAAAAGCCCTCGAAGCAGCCATTTTTATCACAGGGTCCGAAGCAGCCCTTGCATGCCACATTCCGTTTCTAATACTTTTGCTCTTGTGCAGGGAATTCGTACTTATTCTTCAAGGGTTAGTTCAGGTGTCGATCACTGTCCTGCTTTCTCTGAGGAATCCCACCCCACCGTCCCACACATCTGCCTATACCTTCATTATGGAACCCTTTTCTCTTTCCCCGCCGATGTTACAGCATCTCCCATATTAGTCAGTAATACCTGTCCGTATTTCCTACTGGACTGTGACCATTGGGATGCCAAACACAAATAGCTTTCTTACCTCCAAATTCTTAGTGGAAATCAAGTAAAATGGTAAACAATGTTTGGGATTTGAAGGAGTTAAAGCAATTAATATCACAATGCCTTTCAACCAGTTACACAAAGACTCTCTCTTATAAATCTATGCTCCGCAATCATCAATCTCTTCCAGCACACAGAAACTCTAGAGTGTTTCACCACATATCCATGGGCCACAAAGGGATAAACCACTAACAGGATGGCACTGAATTGAAAAGGAGAGAAAATGAATTTAACAGGCACAGATACTAATTTTACTACTCTTAGGAGCATTGCTTCGTTTCAACAAATAAATACGCACAGCAATATTCTTTCTTGATTTGGTTCTCCTCTCCCTCTGAAGCACAGCTGCAGAGGCAGCCAAATATTTTTGGCATTGGAAGGGGACAGTGGCAGTGCCCCTAAAATTCCTAAAGCAGGTAGGTGAGCAGGAGGCAGAGAAGGTATCTCTGGGTCAGGCTCCAAAATCCAGATTCATTTTATTGATGTGGCTATTGTTTTATGCTGTAGTTCTATGAGAAATCATGGGAAGGGGCATACTGGATTTTTCTGGGGTCCTCACATGCTAATAGCCACTTGCCACTGATACTTGAGCGATTTAACACATTGGAGAATAAGTCTGTGTTTCAAATCCTCTACACTGTAGAACTAAGTGTTCCCGGCTTGTTCTATTTTTGCTGTTGGACCATTTCATTTGAAGGCACATTTGGGGAGGATGACAGCATTAATTTAGCTAACAATATTCATTTTGTTTTCATTAGTTGTTTTTGTAGTTTCCTATTTTGATGCTTGATCTGATAACTGCATAATACCCAGAGGGTGCCTCTGTTTGTATTAATAACAGCTTCTCATTCACACTTCATCAATGCTAGAATAGCCCAGCTTCACCGTCAAAGGAGCATGAATCAGAAATGTTTCTGAGAAGAGGGTCATTTCTAATGCAGATGGAAATTACAGGTAGGAGGTGAGGTGAGTAGGGAGACAGGCATACTCTGAAGTGCGAGGCCCTGTCCAGGATTAGCAGACATGGGTTCTCTAAACAGCTCAGTGCCTTGGACAAGCCACTTAAACCACCTAAACCTCAGTATTTCCATCTTCAAAATGGGTGTGAGTCAGTTACAGTATAAAATAAAATTCATGATTCTGTAACTATATACTTGCATATTTAGAGTTTATAATTGTGTCAGCTCTGTTTAACTGAGCAGTGAGGACCCTTGTGATCGCCTAACAGAAAGTTTTGGAAGGGTGCAAATAATTTAGAAGGGTGCGAGTAATTTTTTGACGTCAGTAAATAATAACCATGTATCGGATGCTTATGTGACAAGCTATTCGGTCTTATGCATGTATAGTATTTAATCACTACTACCATGCTGTTTTAAAGAAAAGAATTTGAATTTATTCTACTAATTGTTTATGAATCTTGGCTCAGAATGCCTGTATCCAGGAAAATGTATTTGTACTTTGCTTATTATCCTTAACACATTAGATGAAATTATCTTTATATGTTTACTTCCCTCATTACACTTGATATTTCTGAAAATGAGGGCCCAAGCCTTATGTATTTTTAAATTCTCAGCATATAACCCAATGTTATATAAAAAATTATAATAAACATTGGCTATACATAATTTAATGAGTCAGCATTTCCAAAACCAATTTGTCCTGAAAATTCACTTCAGTATCTCTTCCTTTGTGAGTCTCTGAAAGAAAAAAAGAAAAATACAAAAATCAAATGTTTAATTCTATCAAAGTGGAAAGGGAAAAGCTGAGGCAGAAAAAGACACTGAATATTTCAAATATGGTTAAATGTCCACACAAAGGAGGAAATAGTGCTATCATCATGAAATAAATCCTACCAATAGGGTAGGTAGCCTGAAAACTACTTTTTGAAATACCTATGTTCTTTATCTTATATTATAATAGGAAAAAATTTAATAGCATTTTTTATGTGATGACTTGTAGTAATCTCAGGTACTTTATCCAAATCTACCATAAGGACATTTAAAAAGTGGGCCATTGTTATGATCCAGGTGACCCATGGGGAACTGAGCCCAGTAGCAGTAGAAAGAACATAGTGTTAGAAGAGATCAATGAAAAAATTTTGTCATAAATTATGGCATAAAACTTGAAGGTGTGAAAAGAGGCCAGAACTAAGAGTTCTGCTGCCACAGTAGAATATCTCCTTTGTCATCCTCAAGGGCAAGTAACTATTTGCTCTCATCCTCTTCATCCTCCTTACTCATCAGAATACCAGAGTAAATAATATCTCAGTGTAGTCATATGTATGGAAAATGAATCTATAGTTACCCCAGGTTAAATTTCTCATATATTTAGAGAATGTGTCCACGTCAGTGACCATGAGTCATACCAAATAAATGACTATCACTCCTTAACCATGCTCTTAAAATATGTACAAAAATAGCTACTCACTTAAATCCCCATTGAGCCCTTCTGTGTCTTTGCTGATTCAGAAGGATTATTTAGTGTTTAAATCTTCAGTGCTTTCTTTTCTATTCTTTTTCTTATCGTTTTGGATGGGAAAATAAAGAAATCTAAGTCATATTGCAGAGACTCACATTAGCATAAACGTTTCTCTTTTCTATGCAATTTAATTGTTCTTATGATTAAGAAAACAGAAGAACGAAATCAGTCTCTCTTTTGCACAATGGGAATAACACTGTGCAATCAATAACAATTCTGCACAAAAGCAGTGTAGTGATAACATTAAATGGTGACCATCTTTGCATTCCTCCTACTTTCAACAAATAGTTCCTTGGCTCTGTCACCAAAAGACAGGAGGACCTTGATAGGAATCTGAGCTTGTGAAAATCAATGAACAAAACGCGTTGTGTGTGGGTTTTTTTTCCAGTTTTGCCCTGCCCCAGATACTCTCTCCTCCCTTTGATGCCTTTCTCTGTGCCCCAGGGGACTGATCCCCGTGCACCAGCAGACCCCCTTCCAGCTAAGCCCTACCAGTCAGGGGAATTAGAGGTTGGGTTCCCCTCTTCCTCCCTGCTTTGGATGGTGCCCCTCCACAACCACAGCTCTTTCTTGGCAGTCCCTCCTCACTGCTCAAGCTCTCTCTGATTTTGGGAACACTTTTTTTTTTTTTTTTGCCTGTTTCCCTTTAGACCAGAGGGTGGTATCAGCTTTCTGCTGTTGCTTATCTCTCAGTGTCTAATACCCTCTCTGTTCCCTGACCCAGAAATTCATTCCTTCATTAAATTCTTTTCACTGGAGTGGATTCTGTTTTCTACTGAATCTTGATTGATAACAATCATGAACTTGAAAGTAAACCAACTTAAACATTTCTATTCCAATCCCTCAACTCTGTTGAAATATCTATGAAAAATAACAGCCCTTCTCTTTGTGTAACGGAGGCTTGGATAAAACAGTTCAACAATCATGTCTGGGTTTCAGTAGCCAGAAGGGATTTTTAACCCTGGTAATCAGGGAGTGTAGGGATATTCATGAATTTTGTACGTTGGAGAACTGCTTCTCCTGGACCCTACCATGGAGTCACCCTTCTTGCCAAAGCGAATGTGTTGTCATACTCCCTTTTACTGCAGTGAGAAAAGAGAAAGAACAGTAGTGACTTTGATCAGAAAGCAATGCCAAGTGGTGCCACGTTGGAGTCTTGAGACCAAATGAAAAACTAGTAACACTGATCACATCTTGATTTCAGTGTTTTACATTTGGTTCATCAGGGATTTGTTTTCATTAATTTAAATTGTTAATACTGAATTTTAAATGTTTTATCTTGATAACTGAGCTGTTTGGCATCTTCCCTTATATCTTGCACCCAAAGTGAGTACCTCACTGCCCTCTCTCTAGTCCCGACCCTATTAGAAAGACTCAGAAAAGGGAAACTTCCTTCCAACTGAAAGAGAGTCAATGTAGGTTGTAGCATTGTTATTAAAGAAGCAAACTTGGAATTTAGGCAGACTTAAGTCTGGATTTTCCCCCTACTCAAGTTGTAACCTTGGGCAAGTTGCTAAACTCTCTGAACTTCAATTCCATCGTTGCAGAGTGAATGTAATAGTATAGGCCAACAAACCCTGATCTGTACTGCAACACCCAAAATGTTCCTAGAACAAAATGATTATTCACACAATTGGCACAAATTCATTTGCAGCAAATTCTGACTGAACTGAGGTAAGGCAATTCATAGTCTTTCTTTATTCCACATATAAAGTGAGTACTTACAGGTACTGCCCCAAATGTCACAGCAGGAGGGGAGGGGCCCAAATTAGATGTATGTTACGTGTACCATATAGTCCATCTAAAATTTGGAAGTTCTGAATTTAAAATGTTAGGTGAGCCTGAGGCAATGGATAGTGACTGTGAATCTATAATAGTTTTGCATGGGGATTCAATGATATGCTGCATGAGAGTGCACCACAGAATGGGGGTACCCGGTGAATATTCACTGGAACAGATGCTTTCCCAGAACCCTGGAAACTCAGAAGCAGATATTCCATTCTGGGGCATCCAGACCCTAACACTGCTTGATCCCTGGTGAAAAATGAGATCTTGGAGACACTGAGTTAGGTTCAAGAAGCAAATAGGTTATTATAGAAATCCTTCCAGAAAATGATGTAAACCCTGAATATTCAAGGACAGTGGCATGGCAAGAATGATTTGTCCTCCTTTGTGTGGACACCGCCTCAGGCAGCTGTGGGCTCCTGTTATATTTTGTGGGGAAGCAAGGAAGCCATGTTGAGATGTGCTCCACATACTCCTATTACGTGTGACTACCTCCCTTCTGATTAGGTTTGTATCTTTGGCTAATTAAATCAGGAACTTAATGTAACCTTGAAGCATGTACATGTGTTGGGAGTGGCTCTCTTCCTGTCCATCTGTAACCTAGCTGAGGCACCACAGTGCTCAATAAACATTGTCTATTAATGTCATCTTAAGCACGATGATTTCCTCACCGGCAACAGGCATTTTTCAGAATTGAAGCTTTCTTAGAAATCAGTTGATTTACAGTATAATCTTTGAGCAATTGCAGATGCAGAGACCAAAATTTCACTGTAATTATGCCTAAAAGCTTGATTGAAGAAAGTGAAAACGTCATCCAGTCTGGGGTGGGATGTTAACTATATCAGCAAAACATGAATGATGAAGAGACATGGAGACTGGACCATAACAGAGACAATTCCCTTAATTGTACATGACGAAGGATTTTTACCAATTTCCAATAAGAATCGGAAGTTAATTTTAAAGCCTGTTTTAAATTCTTCAGAGTTCCTTTTTTTTTAATTATGCCTAAATTAACTTGTGAGAACGGAATAGTTTGTATTCTACAGAATGGGTTTAGTCATCATCATCTTTTAAATTGTCTACACGTTGTCTTTACAGTGGTAGAGGATTAATTCCACTGAAGACCCTATCTGTAACTTCAGTCAAACTCTGGCACTCAGATCAGACCCACTCTCGACCGTAGTCTTGTATCTGGGGAAATACCTATGAAGGTGGCCCAATGATGATACCAACACCCGTCAGGTTTGCTAATATTGATGAGGAGCTTGTGCACTGACCAGAATAATGCCACAAGATGGGCAATGAAGCAAATCACTCAACTCACATCATCTATTTTCTCATTTATAAAATTGCTCATTTATAAAATTGAATATTTTTTCAATTATTTTTTTTTGCTGAACTCATATTATTTTTTTTAAGTAGGAAGAGCAAAATAGGACAGATAAAAATAGAGACATCTGTTTGAAGAAGTTGAGATGCAGAGTTCTCACATTTTATCACTAGGTTGCCTGCCCCCCTCCCAATGCACTTATAAAGCACACTTAGGACTCTAAAGGGTCTTATAAGAATCAGTGGGTCAGATGGTTCCTAAGAAAGAATCCTTTCTACTCTAGCACTAATCCTAAAATCAGTGCCAAATCCACAAATCTATGAGTTTCTAATAGTTACCATTTACTAAGTGTTTAGGATATACAAGGCCCGGGCTAAGCATTTTATACACAGTATCCTATTTAAGCTTTAGAAAGACTTTACAAGGCAAGGGCCACTTATCCCCTTATACAGATTAAGGAAGTAAGGCTCTAGGGTTTAAATAACCTTCCTGAAGTCACAGAGCCAGTAATGTGGCTATAGAATTCAAGTTCAGTTCAGTTGACCCCAAAGCCCCTTGTTAACCAGTATGTCTATCAGCAAATCCAAAAGAGAAAAACTAGTCTGGTGAATAAATTTCTGGAAATGGTCTGGCCTGAAACTTAAAACGATCTGAACTTCACACTGGTTTTCTGTCCACTTTGCACAGTAGCTTTCTTTCCCCCTGCCCCTCCTCTACTCCCCATTGCACGCCACTCTCCTCCCTTCCCCTCCCCTCTCTTGTCTCTCCAAACCACCTCTCTAGGTATCCAGAAATTTATGGCAGGAAATGTGGACACTGACAGCCACCCAGTTTCATAGCTTATACCTCATGAATCCAGACAGCAAGTGCCCAGGCCATTTCTTAGGGGTACTTGTCCCTATCTGGACCATTCCATTGCGGATCCATTCAAGAGGGCAGGATAAGGGTGAAATATGGCTATTCTTGTTGCAGCTGGATAGCAGTCCTCATACAAAAGAGATGGTAAGGTACTGACGCTCCAAATAAAATATTAGAAGGTGGTTTCATTTCATAGAAATATGGTCCTGACCGTATTTGAAAAATATTGCTCTTACTTTCATTTTCTCATTGATATACTTATGTATTAAGTACCGCTTTGGCCATGCTGTATGAATATGCAAAACTCTGGAAGTTCAAGAATGCAGTTTAATCTAGAGTTTTCCATTCACTATTTGTACAAATTGCTACTTGGACAAATGACTTCTCTCCTAGTTCAGTTTGTTTGTTTGTTTGTTTGTTTGTTTGTTTGTTTGTGGTATGGTTGTGTTTTTAATTTTGTTTTTTGTTTTTTGCTATTTTGAATGAAATGATGTTCTTTAAAAAAAATTTCTTTAATGTTTATTTTTGAGAGAGAGCCAGCCTGAGTGGCAGAGAGGCAGGAAGAAGGGGAGACAGAAGAGCTGAAGCTGAGAGCAGAAAGCCCTATGTGGGGCTTGAACTCACAAGATGTGAGATCATGACCTGAGCCAAAGTTGTCTATTTAATCAACTGAGCCACCCAGGTGCCCATGAAATGATTTTTTTTAGTTTATTTATTTATTTTGAGAGACAGCACAACAGGGGAGGGGTGGAGACACAGAAAGGGAGAATCCCAAGCAGGCTCCATTCTGCCAGCACAGAGCCCAACATGGGACTCAAACCCACCAAGCTGTCAGATCATGACATGAAGTGAAACCAAGAGTCGGACGTTTAACCAACTGAGCCATCCAGGCATCCTGAAATGATATTGTTTAAAAAGTTCTTAATCACTAACATTTTCTAGGTTGCCAGATCTTTTCAGAAAATATTTCTAAAGCCAAATATAAATCCAAGCATTGGAGAGATCAAAGCATAAGTACTAACACTTTTCATGTGTAGTTGCTTGAGGTTTATATTTGACCATCTCTATAATTCTGTAGGATGCTGGTCCAGATGTCATAATGTCCTTAGTCATCTGTGCAAGGAAGAAACACATCAGGAGGTTAAGTAGCTTGTTCATAATCACATAAGTGACACCACGGCTTGAACTCAGGTCTCCCAATTTAGAGTCAGTATGCCCTGGTCATCTGGGTAATTTTCCCTAGCCATCAGAATAGTTCAATTTTAGACATTGTCACTCTCCATCTGATCTTGGTTCCTAGTTCTAATTATATAGAAACATAGTACATGCTCTAGAGGTCTGACTGCCCCCTTCCTTAAAACAGCTTTTCATCTGGCATTTCCAGGCCGTGTGATCAGTGTTGTCACTGTAGAAATGCAGCCTGCCTTATTTTGGAGTATTAATTGACAGAACTTCTAGGTCTGGTCTGTTTAATAGTCCATAAAGGGGAACCATGTACACCTAATCCTAATAAGCTCATTGTGTTTTATAGATGGGGGAAGGGGGTATAGAAGAAAAAATAACACAATGTAGGCAATGCATCTTTTCTATAATTTGCTGCTTCATTTACTCTCAGTTCACCTCCTGTATCTGAACCAACCATCTATCTCCTTCTATACAAGGTTACTTAGTCAGGATACCCAATGAGGTTGTGCCTTGTAGAATAAATTCTATGCTCAAAATGGTCCTAATTAGACAATCTTTTCAGCTTTGAGGGGGGAATCTAGCTTTAGTTTAAAATATTTTTTTCTATAAATTCAATCACCTCAGTGTCAATGACCACATATGTACCTAAATCAATTTTAGAAGACCTTAAGTTGGATCATTAGGAAATAATATCAGGAAAATGAAAGAGTAAATATAACCACAGCCCTCATGGATACATCCCTTTTATTTCTCCCTTCTTAATTCTTTGAATTCAGCATTTACATCTATCAATGAATACTAAAATGGCCTTATTGAAACAGATGATTGCCCTTCTAACTATCCAAATGTCTCTTATCCCAATTCTTACCTTTGAACTCTACATAGTATCTGACTCTAGCAATCACCCCTCTCCTTCTTTGATTTTGAGGCTAGGATGCTCAAAATCTTTCTTTCACCTTTCTCAATGTCCCAAGCACCTTCTCCACTTGTGCCTAATGTTAATTTTATCTTCCTCTTCTCTCTTCCTACCTCAAATGTCACATGTAGTTCTCAGCTTCAAATGGCATTATAGGAAAGACTTCCAAATACAAATAATTATAAATTTCCTAGCCAAAAGAAATGAAACAGAAGGGGTGGCACTGACTAATGCACACATCGCTAATTACCCATTGAGAAAAGAATCCGTGGGCTCCTGGGTAGCTCATTTGGTTAAGTGTCTAATTCTTGATTTCAGCTCAGGTTAGGATCTCACGGTTTGTGATCACTATGCTCTGACAGCATGGAGCCTGCTTGAATTATCTCTCTCTCTCTCTCTCTCTCCCTCTTAGCCCCTCCCCCACTCTCTCTCTCTCAAAATAAATAGACTTTGAAAAAAAACAAAAAAAAAGGAAAGAGAATCCATGTGTTCCCTGAAAAAGAGACACACTGGATTTATGATTTATAAACTGTTCAAATTTGTATTCCTGTTTATAAAACTTAGAGATCCCCCTACTGCTTTGGGGAAGTTTTTTGAATCCTGTTTACATAAACTTTGCCTCTTTGTTTCTCCTTTCCAAAAGCATAAAGACCTACTTATATTATCTGGATTTGATATCTACATTTATTGATATGAGAGTCATTGGATTTTGAATATTAATTCATTATTTTCAGGTCATGCTACATAGAAATAGACCATGCACAAAGTAAAACCTGAGAAATAAAGTTTATCAAACCTAACTGTGAACCTATATGAAAAATATTTAACTGTATTTGTTTGTGATAGTTTTATAGATATCCTCTCCAGACCTTGCAAACTTTTACCAGCATAAAGATTCGTTTTTTTTTCTGCTAGTACTGATGTGTGAATTCAGCAAACTTGCAGGATATAAAGTCAACATGCAGAAATCAATTGTATTTCTATAACACCAATAATGAAGCAACAGAAAGAGAAATCAAGAAATTGATCCCATTTACAACTGCACCAAAAATGAGAAGATACCTAGGAATAAGCCTAATCAAAGAGGTAAAAGATCTGTATACTGGAAACTATAGAAAACTTATAAAAGAAATTGAAGAAGACACAAAGAGGTGGAAAAACATTCCATGCTCATCGACTAGAAGAACAAATATCATTAAAATGTCTATACTATCCAAAGAAATCAATGCACTTCCTATCAAAACACCACTAGAATTCTTCACAGAGCTAGAAAAACAATCCTAAAATTTTTATGGAACCAGAAAAGACCCCAAATGGCCAAAGTAATATTGAAAGAGAAAACCAAAGCTGGAGGCATCACAATTCCAGACTTTAAGCTGTGTTATTAAGCTGCAATCATCAAAACAGTATAGTACTGGCACAAAAACAGACACATAGATTAATGGAACAGAATAGAGAACCCGGAAATGGACCCACATATTTATGGCCAACTAATCTTCGACAAAGCAGGGAAGAGTATCCAATGGAAAAAAAGACAGTCTCTTCAGCAAATGGTATTGGGACAACTTTACGGCAACAAGCAGAAGAATGAAACTGGACCATTTTCTTACACCATACACAAAAATAAATTCAAAATGGATGAAAGATCTAAATGTGAGACAGGAAACCCTCAAAATCCTACAGGAGAAAACAGGCAGCAATTTCTTGACCTTGGCTGCAGCAACCTCTTACTAAACATGTCTTCACAAGCAAGGGAAATAAAAGCAAAAATGAACTATCAGGACCTCATCAAGATAAAAAGCTTCTGCACAATGAAGGAAACAAACAACAAAACTAAAAGGCAACTGACAGAAAAGGAGAAGATATTTGCAAATGACATAACAGATAAAGGGTTAGTCTCCAAAATCTATAAAGAACTTATCAAACTCAAACACCCAAAAAACAAATCCAGGGATGAAATGGGCAGTAGACATGAATAGACACTTTTCTAAAAAGACATCGAGATGGCAAACAAACTCATGAAATATGCTCAACATCACTCATGATCAGAGAAATATAAATCAAAACTACAATAAGATACTACCTCACACTAGTCATAATGGCTAAAATTAACAGCACAGGAAAACAACAGATGTCGGTAATGACACGGAGAAAGGGGAACCCTCTTGCACTGTTGGTGGGAATGCAAACTGGAGCAGTCACTCTGGAAAACAGTAAGAGGTTCCTCAAAAACTTAAAAATAAAACTACCCTACAGCCCAGCAATTGCACTACTAGGAATTTATCCAAAGGATAAAAAACTGCTGATTCTAAGGTGCCTATGCACCCCAATGTTTGTAGTAGCACTATCAACAATAGCCAAATTATGGAAAGAGCCCAAATGTCCATTGAGTAATAAATGGATAAAGAAGGTGTGGTGTATATATACAATTGAATACTACTCAATGATCAAAAAGAATGAAACCTTGCCATTTTCAACAGCATGGATGGACCTAGAGTGTATTATGCTAAGCAAAATAAGTCACTCAGAGAAAGACAAATATCATATGATTTCACTCATATGTGAACTTTGAGAAACACAACAGATGAACATAGGGGGAGGGAAGGAAAAATAAGATAAAAACACAGGGGGAGGCAAACCATAGAGAGACTCTTAAATACAGAGAACACAAGCTGAGGATTACTGGAGGGGTGTTGGGTGGCAGGATGGGCTAAATGGATGATGGGCATTAAGGAGGGCATTTGTTGGGATGAGCCCTGGGTGTTGTATGTAAGTCATGAGTCACTTGTGTCTACTCCTGAAACCAATATTACACTGTATGTTAACTAACTTGAATTTAAATAAATAATTTTTTTAAAATATCCTTCCTTTCTATATGAATTGCAACTCCCATAGTTACTCTGAGTGAGAGGACACTGAAGGGAACATGAGTCTCTGAGTCAAGACTCAAGTCCATATAAAGGCTCCACAACCTTCCAGTTCAACCTCAGTTTCTTTATTTCTTAACAGAATTACTCATAAATGACTGTTAGCATTCTTGGAGGGATGAAAGGTGATGATGTAAAATGAGTAGAACATAGTAGATTCTCAGTAAAAAAAAAAAAAAAAAAAAAAAAAGAGTTGCTCTTACAGCGAGGACCTCCATAGTAGTGCAGAAGGATCAGAAGGCTAGAAGAAGTCCAGATGGAATAAAGGAAGGCAGTAATTCGATCAAAACCAGGAAGTCGAGTTCAAGACAGATCAAGATATCCTGCTCTCCACTTCTATTCAGTATTTTCAACAATTGCAATTACAACTATTATTTAAGTTTTCTTAGTGTTGTAAGGAACAGAGTTAAACGATATGACAAAATCCAAGATGGTTGAGGGCTATGGTGTAAGTGACAAAAAAAAATCAAGAATTGTGAGGGCTTCTGGGTGGTGTGTCATGCGGGGGGTGTCACATAGGTGTATTTTTTTTACTTGCTTACTTACATTATAGGATCATTTAGTCTTAACCTCCTTTATTTAAAGGCTGGATGTGAGTATAGCATGGTTATATGCTATTAGAACCAATGAACCTTATCAGGTTTAGAGGCAGAAAGGGAGGGGTTGGGTGTTGTGTCTCTGCCATCCCTGATAGTCTATAGGTATTCAAGAACATTTGCATGGCTATATGGGTAGGTTTTAAAAGTTTTCTCAAGTCTCTCTGAAATAAACTTTGATATAAATGTTCTGAGCCTCCATAAGCTTTAGTAGACTCAGATCTTCATGCAGTGAAAGGATGTTTCCTCTGCTTCAAAAATCAATCATTGCAAATAGCAGAGGGAACTTGAACTCCCTCATACTGATGTCAAGCTTAAAGAAAAAAGAAAAGAAAATACCTTACTGCAGGAGGATGAAAAACAAATCCTAGCAACTGACCTTCGACTGAGTAGTTATAGGAAAATGCTCTGTTTGTTTCCCTGAGCCAATTGAATCGTTATGCTCCCTGTACCCTAGAAAAATATCAACTTCAATTGGAAATTAAAAAGAAAACCCTGAACAGAATTGATCAATTAATGGTTGATCATATCTTTCTCAGGACACATCTAAAAGAGAAGGCTTGTAATAAGTGCCACAAAACTATCCTACCTTAGATTATTCCTAGAAAGTCTTGAGTACATCTCCCATAAAATGAACAAAGAAATCCTGATACTAGTTCATCGATTTTCAAATATCCAGAAGTTGATTATTCCATTTGTGGATAGTTCATATCTCTGCTCTCCTTCGGCTCTCTTTGGCTGAATGCCTTTTGGCTATTATAGTGCCCATGTGCACTTCCACAAGAGAATGGGTACAGAGAGATATTAGCAAGCATACAAATCAAGAGACCCATAAGAGTGAGAGAATAGTAAGCAACTTGGTTAAATGAGGCTCCTGTATTACCTATAGATCTAAAAATTCTGTGCTTTCCCTATAATCATTCTGTAATGTCTTGGCAGTTCAGGGCTTTGTATCATCAGCATTCAATAAATCTTAGCAGAAAGAAAATATAGCACTGTGGTAGAGATCCCAGCTGTACAGCTGAGTTCCCTGTGTTCACTCTCAATTTCTAAAGCTGATTAACTCACTTACTTGACCTCTCTATGCCTTAGTTTTTTTTTATTTGAAAATAGCACTGTTGCAGACTGCATTGTTATCCAAACATGTTTTAAAGGGGCAAAGTGTGAAAATGAGGATGAACAAGAGGAGAAAGACTAAATGAATTTCTGCCATTTTCACAGCTCCTGACCAACAGCAAAAAAAGGCAGCTATCTATGGGGAAGAAAACATATACACTTCCCAAACAGAAAAGTCGATAGACCATGGGCACTCCACTCAAGCACTGTCACTAATGTGATTAGTTCATGATGAAGAAGGTGAATCCAAAACTGATTTCTATGCCCCTTGGCGGGAAAGGATACTCTCTACCTTTCCAAAATGGACTTTGGTACCACTATTCAAACACGGAGAAAATCTGCATAAATTTTATTAAATTACCCAGCTGTGACTGACAAAAGATTCAACTTTCTTCCTACCAATCTCAGACTACTGAATTCCTGAAATGTGGAAAATCTGATGTATTATAAAGTTAAATTGTCCAGCTTGTATTTTAGGAGACGGATCTGAAAAATTCCCTGGAAAATAGGTGGTAAACCCAAGAATAAAACCACACTGTCTGCGGGCATGGGTGATCAAACTTACATAAACCTGTGATACACAAATAATACAGGAAGAGTGGAAAAACTAGGAAAGAAGAGTATTTAAACATTGGAAAATAAAGTATAGCATACCAAAGCTAGAGTGAAGAGATTGATTCTAGATTTTTTAGAGGATAAAGCCTTTATGGTCACTCTCAAGAAAATTAAAAGAATCACAGACTTTATAAAACGATAGATAAAAGATGAGATAGACCAGTGATTAAATAGGATAAACAGCAGAATTTAAAAATTTTAAAGAACTTATGGAAAAAGATGAGCAAATGAGCTCATTTTAAAACCACGAGAATGGGAAAATAATGAATGCAAAATAGAGAAAATGCAATTGGGAAATGGCTACAACCCAAACAAAGTTTTAATAAAATGGAGAAAGGGCAGAGTGCTAATATATCATAATACCTGTATCTCTGAAAAACAGCCTAAAGATCAGAAATGGGGAGGAGAGAAACGGTCAGTTGTGTTGCTTCTAACCAAAGTCAAATGAGCTAAGTCAATACCAAATGTCAAACAGAGTATTTGCATACACAAGGGCTCTCTTCTAAGTCACTACAATCTCCCACTCAGGAGAGGACATGTTTATTGCAGGAGGGACTCTAGGTTTTAGACTCACTCAACCAGAATCCATAGGAATGGGGACTAAGAACCTGCTTTAACGGCATCATGGGAGCTTCAGATAATGGGAATTGAAGGATTATGCTGAGTCACGTAACAGTTGTGTTTTTTTTTTAATTTAAAAAAAAAATTTAAGTGTTTATTTATTTTTGAAAGAGAGAGAGACAGAGTGTGAGTGTGAGTGGGTCAGAGAGAGGAGACACAGAACCCGAAGCAGGCTTTAGGCTCCAAGCTGTCAGCACAGAGCCTGATGCAGAGCTCGAACCCATGGACTGTGAGATCATGACCTGAAGTCAGATGCTTAACCGACTGAGCCACCCAGGTGCCCCAGTTCTGAGATTTTATATATATATATATATATATATATATATATATATATATATATATACATATATATACATATATATACATATGATGCTAATATATGTTTATATATATCTTATGGTGAAATACAGCAAATATATATAGAGAGGGAGAGAGATAAATAAAAGATTGTGTGTGTGTATATATATGTATAATAGATATGATACTATATACTGTGCATATTACCATAGAGAATTCACCATGAAGTATCCACAGATCATTTGTAAGTTAACAAGGAAAACATTAATAGACACCAAAAGGTACAAATAATCAGATCACTTTTCTTCATCTAGACTTCAATAACCTGGGAAATAAAAATATAATTTAAATGTAAAGCAAATATCACAGCCTTTTTAAAATGTAAAAACTCCCTTCCACAGGGGTGCTGGGTGGCTCAGTTTGTTGAGTGTCTAACTCTTGATTTCTGCTCAGGTCATAATCCCAGGGTCGTGGGATCAAGCCCCACATTGGGCTCTATGCTGAGTGTGGAACCTGATTTCTATCTCTCTCCCTCTGTCCCTCTCCCCGCACTCATGTTCTCTCTCTCTCTCTCTCTCTCTAAAAATAAATAAATAAAAATTCCAAAAAAATAGCACCTGCCCATAGTAGGTGCTCAATATAAAAATACTTCTCACAAAATTTACAATTGAAAGAACAAATCAAGGTTAACATTACCAAATAATTATAAAATAATAAAAAGAAAAACATTTTCAAAACAAAGACTTATAATCAAAGCTGTACATAGAAGAAGAAAATTTATGGCCGTAAACAGATCACTAAATAATAATGTATTAAGTTAAATAAGGCATTCAGCTCAAGAACCTAGGAAAAATACAGCAACAAACGAACCCGTAAGAAAGGCAGAATGAAGGAATGAATAAAGATAAACTAGAAATCGGTGAATTAGTAAATAGAAAACAAAACTTGGAACTGGTAAATATAGATGAAAGTAAATTATTTGCAGGAGGGTGGAAAAATTGGTTTAAGACACATACCATAAGCTAATCATTAGGACAAAAAAAGGGGGTGCTGTGCCTGGGTTGCTCAGTTGGTTGAGCAACAGACTCTTGATTTGGGCTCAGGTCATGATCCCAGGATCACAGGATCCAGCCTCATGCTGATCATGGAGTCTGCTTAAGATTCTCTCTCTCTCTCTCTCTCTCTCTCTCTCTCTCAAAAAACAAAAACAAAAACAAAAACAAAGGGTGGGGAGAAGCACAAATACACATTAAAATATAAAAGAAAAAAATATACAAAGAAAAAATTTTAACTGTGCAAAGGATTATTTTATTTAACTCTGCAAGTAAGTTTTTAACCATTAATAAAACAGGTAGTTTTTTAGGAAAGTATAAATTATCAAAAGAAATCCAGAAAGTATAGGAAACCTACACAGACCAAAATGAATAAGTGAAACAAAGTTATTCCCTAAACTGCCAGTTTTCATAGAAAATTCTTCCAACTCTTAACATAAATAATTTTATGTTATTTAAATGTTTTCAGATCATGGAGAGAAAGATGAAAACTTCCTATTATTTCTTCAAATCCAGAAGAATAAGACTCATATCATGACCTGACAAAAATATAAAATAAATGAACATTCAACTAAAGTAGCTTGGATAATTAAAATACACAATGAAGGTAGCATGAAGAAATTAATAAAGAGTAGAATGGTGAATTAAAAATAGAAAAATAAGATTTAATAAGTAAACAGAAGAACCTAAGAATGTGAGGATAATACTATATGTCATCAAATCCTGAGGTTCTCTTAAAAAGGCACTGAAATATTCTTCCTCTTCAAATCTCCAAGTTTTTACTTCTATTTCTTTTTATAAAATACCAATTTCAAAACTTCTATTTTTTCTTCTATTTTTTTTTTATAAAATACCAACTTTTATTTAGTATTTATTATGCATTCTTATTCCTAAAATGGGCAAAGCTCCATCTCTTGGAATTCAGCTCGGCCAAATTAATATGTCCCATTAATTACAGGACTGGCATTCAAAGAGGAGATGATCACTGTTTTTCTGTATGTCAGTCTAGGGAAGACAAACCTATACAGAGAGATGCACCCTTAGGTAACAAGCATGTTAATGGAGTTAACGGAAAAAAGGATGATTCATTGCTTTTTTCCCCTATTGAACAAAGATAATTTATTCTGCTCAAGACAACTTATTGCACAACAAGCTTCAGCAGGGAAAAGCAAAACAAAAAAAAAAAAAAATGGAGTGATGTGATTTGAGTTACTGTTATGTATTAATGTCATGAAATCACCGAGAAATCACTTAATTTTCTTGGGTCTCAGATCCCTCATGTCAGAAACTAGGGTAATGACTCTGCCTACAGTACTCAGCTCATAGGGTATGAGGCTCAGATGAGATCATGTTCCTGAAACCCTTTTAAGTATGCAATATGCAAAAGTTATTTTCATTAAAACCATTAGCATCAAAGTGCACATGATTGTGAATTTCACAAGTATAGTTGAATTCACACTTCCTCCATTTGCTCCAGAAAACCATCTTGAGTCACATTTTTTTTGTCAACACTTTCTTAAATGACTAGTGTGCAAAGGGTCTGATTCACAAATATAATGGCTCTTCTTAAAGCCCTACTCATACCCTAAATTAATTAAGATCAGTCTGTGTCCAGAGTGTCAAGTTCTTTGTAGCCTAAAAAAAAGAGACTCTTTAGGATATGCTGCACTTACTCCTTCTGACTATATTCATTATTTAGACAATATTTGGTAATCATGTACTTACAACATAATTACAATTACAAAACAATAGTTCTCCAATCTGACCTCAGATTAACAGATCCCACTTACTCCCAGCTCTCCGCTACAGTGAATGGTCACACTAATATACCTTGTAGAATGTTGACATTCTGTTCCTCTCTTTGAGTGATATGCTTACTAAGAATTGACGTCTGGGGCACCTGGGTGGCTCAGTCAGTTAAGTGTCTGACTCTTGATTTCGGATCAGGTCCTGATCTCACAGTTTCGTGAGTTCAAGCCCCACGTTGGGCTTTACACTGACTCTGCAGAGCCTACTTGGGATTCTCTCTCTCTCTCTGTCTCTCTGTCTCTCTCTCTCTCTGCCCCTCCCTGGCTCATGCTCTGTCTCTCTCAAAATAAATAAATAAACTTTAAAAATTAAAAAAAGAGTATGTCTATTTCTGATCTATTTATGTTGATTGTACTGGTTATTACAAGTATGTAATTTAAATTGCTATTGAATAAGCTAATTAAATGCATCTGGGAAAAAAATAGAATTGTTTCCATCAATGTGAAATGAAATAGTTTGGAAAGATTAAAAAATAGGCTACTCACTTAAATTCTTTTTTTTTTTAATTGTTATTAATGTTTGAGAGACAGAGCACAAGCAGGGCAGAGGCAGAGAGAGAGGGAGACACAGAATCCGAAGCAGGCTCCACGGGTTGAGCTATCGGCACAGAGCCCAACACAGGGCTCGAACCCACCAACTGTGAAATCATGACCTGAGCTGAAGTCAGAGCTTAACCGACTGAGCTACCCAGGCACCCCAAATAGGCAACTCACTTAAATATCTGCTGTCAAAAGAATTGTGGAGGGGCAACTGTATAAGGTTAAGGGAAAGAAAGATAAAAAACCTAAAAGGATTCTGAACTGGTAGCGTGTCTCACTTCTCACTTTACTTACAAGAGTATGCAAATTTAGGATCATGCCTTATGCTTGCGGTGATTGTAATATAATACAAATAACTCAGAACTTTTATCAATGGACCCAAAGAATAGGATGTAAATGGCCAAAGAATAGGCGTGATCCCTAGGTCAAAAACTGCTGAAGAAAGGTAAGCTTCATGTCTTAAAGGTTAAATTTCTAAGGACCACCTGGGTGACTCAGTGAGCTAAGCATGAAAGTCTTGATGTTGGCTTGGGTGGTGATCTCAAAGTTTGTGAGTTTAAGCCCTACGTTGGGCTCTGCGGTGACAGTGCCGAGCCTCCTTGGGATTTTCTATCTCCCTGTCTCTCTGCCCTTTCCCAGATCATGTTTCTCTCTGTGTCTCTCAAAACTAAATAAACCTGGGGTGCCTGGTGGTTCAGTCAGTTGAGCAACCGACTTCAACTTAGGTCACGGTCTCATGGTTCATGGGTTTGAGCCCCATGCTGGGTTTGCTGCTATCAGTGTGGAGCCCACTTTGGATCCTCTGTCGTCCTCTTTCTGACCCCACCCCTCCAAGGTAGCTCGACATATAAATAAATAAATAAATAAATAAATAAATAAATAAATAAATAAAATTTTTAAAAAGTTAAAATTTTAAGGTATATAGGAATCACCTTTATGATTTTCCACTTTGGATTTTTTAAATAAACTAACCAATTATGCATTATTAAAATACTAGTTTATAAACTGGAATTATCTCAAAATGAGAATATATATTACAATAATACTTATGATTATTTTCAAATTCCATTAAACAAACAAATACAGATTAATTTCCAACTCAGACTTAGGTATAATCACAGAGACTGTGGGGAACAGAAGATGAATAAAGCTAAGTACCTACTTTCAAGGCACTGAAAACTCACATATGTCCTACATGTGAGAAAGTTCTCAGATCCCCAGATTCTGTTCTCAGATCTGAAGTCATGTAGATCACAGTTTGCATAACCTTTAGAGTGGCCTGACGGGTGTAATGCCGTCCAAATGTAATGCATTCTTGGTTTTGGTGAACCAATCAGACACGGCACTAAAAATATAACCTGATGTTTGAAAGTTCATATTGTCTGTCAGCCACATTCATCACTTTTATTGATAGGAATTGCCACTACATTCCTACAGCTGTGGTAGAGACACCTCAGGAGAAAAAAAGAAGAAAACTCAGGTTAAATATTCAGCAATATTTTTACACTGCATTTATATTCGTTCATCATTCGTTAAATTTTTCCATTTTTTCAGCAGACATTGAGTTCCTACAACATGCCAGACCTGTAAGTGATGGAGCAGGTAGAAAACACAATGATTAACAAAATCTCTGAATTATTTTCAAAGAGCAATGGAAGACTGAAGGGTTTTAAGGGTAATGACATTATCTGGGTGACATTTTTAAATCTCTCGGGTTATGAAAAGAAGAAAAGGCTTCAGGGGAGAGGAAAAGGGAATCAAAGAAACCAGAAACCATGTTCATATGCTCTATTATCTCCAAGTTTATACCATTATATCATGTTTAAGATGTGTGCGAGCAATCCTCAACTCCCTTATCTTGGATCCTAAACTTTTTTTTTTTTTTTAATTTTTTTCAACGTTTTTTATTTATTTTTGGGACAGAGAGACAGAGCATGAACGGGGGAGGGGCAGAGAGAGAGGGAGGCAGAGAGAGAGGCAGACACAGAATCGGAAACAGGCTCCAGGCTCTGAGCTGTCAGCACAGAGCCCGACGCGGGGCTCGAACTCACGGACCGCAAGATCGTGACCTGGCTGAAGTCGGACGCTTAACCGACTGTGCCACCCAGGCGCCCTGATCCTAAACTTTTTGTTATCAGGAAATCACAAACCTCATTTTTTTAATCGATTCCTTTTTTTTTTTTTTTTTTTTACTGTTTATTCATTTATTTATTTTGAGACAAAGAGAGTGTGTGCGTGAGGGGCAGAGTCAGAGAGAGAGAGAGAATCCCAAGCAGACTCTGCACTGTCAGCACAGACTCCGACATAGGGTTCGATCCCACAAACCATGAGATCATGATCTGAGCCCAAATCAAGAGTTGGGCACTCAATGGACTGAGCTGCCCAGGCACCCCATAAATCTCACTTCTTGACAAATAAGTCCAGAATTTCCCAGAATTATCTTGATTTAAAAGTTTTTCCTGAAATTCCTATATACCACAATAAAGAACATACCAGAAATTCTCATACATTGGCCTCCAAATGGCATCTCACCACCTCTTGCTCCCAGAAGCAACATAAACTCTTCTTATTTCAGCTCAGAATAGTCACGGCGTTCAAGGTACCTCACACCCAGTAAGTTTAACTCAATGCGTATTTTTTAAAAAACTACCTTCAGGTAACTTTTGAAGATGTAAGAAAATGAAAAAAATGATATCAATTCTCTTGTCATTTTCAGCTACTTTCCTAGAACTAGATGCATTTGCCGTTTATCATTTTTCTTTATTTTGGACTCATCAGCCAATTTTCAAGGCAATTTGAGTTCACTTCTTGTGAGAGAGTCCTCAGAAAAGTATTCTGTCAAGGGCTTTGGGACAATCAAGATAAATGACACCCCTACATTTTTCTCATACTAATCACCCCTTTATGAATCCATCCAAAAGAATGCACTCCTCCGTGCCAGTCTGCTTTTTATACAGCCCTGATGCTGCTGCTGAGTGCTGTCTCTTCCAAGCATCACATTTCATTCTGTCTTGTTCCCCCGTTGAGCTGCCTTTCCACCCAACATTCTATTCTCAGAGTGGCTTTTCCTGGGATTGTGGCTAGTAGGGATGAGCATTTTGGAGGAATGAAAGAATTTACCTTTTATGTAATTCTCACTGTTGGTCTTCAGATATTTATACTTTCCCATTTCTCTACTTATAATTTAGATCGTCTGTAAAAAATGTGTATTGTAAATTTGGGGAAATTTGAGCTTACCCCTTGGATCATCCACTGGTTGGTGTCAAATGTTTTCCACAACTCACACAGATCACGTAAAAGAGAATAATTTTTCACAGCAATCATGGTATGGTAAAATTATCAAAGAGTGGACTTGTAAACTTTCTCTTAGCCAGGCTGGAATAGGAAGGAGGCATAAAGGAGATTCAAATTTGATTGATACCTTGATGTGAGTGATATGGTGGAAAGAATACCAAACTGAGAGCCACAGAGTTGGTTTCTCTACTTTTTTTTTATATTTGCCAGAACTTCTGATAATGAGAGTTTGTTGTTAAAATATAGATGGAAAAAAAGAACTAAGGAAATCTGCACTAACCCAGTAACAGGTCTATTCTGGACCTCAAAGGAGAGGAATAAAGTGTGGGATTTAGAAAATAATTTAGGATCCAAAGTCGCTTCACTACCAACATTAACTTGTAAGTTTCTAGACAATTTCTTGCCAATACTGTGACTCAGCTCCTTATCTCTACTGCTGTATATCTTTTAGCTTCTGCTTAGTCATGACATCTGTACTTTGAACTTCAAAGTATTCATAACCTCTACACACTCACAGTTTCTCGTGACCACTGCCATCTTACAGCCTCTGATACCTGATTTCTGTGTCTTTTTTAGCATTAGCCTTTATTACATGTAGAGCACTCTCCTGGTATTTTGCAGTCAAATTCTCCAAGGAAGAGAATCTGATGAGGTTTATTTAATCACTATCATTTTGTTTGGGCTAAGGCCCCATGCTAGGTATCTCATGAGCTGCTTCTAGCCAATAGGTGAATCTATAATCCTGGAGACAATTTCCCAGTCCTGACCTAATCAGCTGCTACTGGTGGGATATAATCATGTGGTAATTGTATGTGGTGTGTTTTTTTTTTTTTTTTTTTATCAAGAAGCCATCTATCACTAGCCAGGGCTATGTGCTGGGCACAAGACTTCTTTCCCAGTGAGCTTGGCTTCTTCAAGACCTGCTACCACATCTATAACAGGGAAAGTTGGATCACATACTCTAATAAGTCATTTCAAACTCTAAGCTACAAGAGTCTATTTTGGGGGTTTGTTTGTTTTGTTTTTTGTTTTTGTTTTTGCTGGTTTTTTGTTAGTTACTACTGGGTTAGGTATTCTAGATGTTGAGGAAATGCAGTGACTGAGAATGATCAGGTGTGTAACAAGATTCTGGCAGGAATAAAAACTTACCACAGATGGTACAAATTAAATGGTTTTAATGAAAGAGCTATTTAGATATGTTGGGAAATATTTAGGAAATAAACAAGAGAAATCAATGCACCCCAGGATCAGCAACAGTAAGAAGCCACTACCATATGTAATGAATGGGCAAGGTGTACATGAGGTTACAGAAACCAATGAGACTATACTTTATACCTCTTGGCTCTGCCCTCTGCTCTCAGAGGCTGAAAACTACTTCACCTTGACTCACTTGTTCTCATATTTCCAGTTGGATTTGGCTAATGGGAAGTCATAGCAGGGGACTAGATTTGAGAGGAGTAAGTCAAACAAAATAATCGGCACATGGAACTTATCATCAAGTAGAGTAAACAGGTAAAAAAAAATAAACTAATACAATAAAATACAATAAAGAGAAGGGGGTAAAGAGGATAGATTTTTAAGGAGGGAAGGATTATTTTAGCATATTGGAAAAAAATAGCACATGTTGACAAATTTCCGTCATTTTAATAAAGAGATAAAGGGCACTTGCCTTGGACTTTTTTGTTTGGGAACATTTGACATGTGAAGTGAATGTATGTGACATATGCAAACATGAACATAAAAAGTAAAGCAAACACCCAGGAACCACCACCAATCAGAAAAGAAACTATTATTGGCACCACTGACTGCTTTTCATCTTCCTTTTCTCCATTCTCACTCTATGCCAATAGAACTCACTAGCCTGAATTTTAATTTTTAATCACACTCTCTCGTTTCTTTTAATATATATTTTGTTTTGCTTATTTTCTGAAATTTATAATATTGAAATCTTGTATTCATTCTTTAAGGTCTTGCCTTTTTTACTCAATTATTACTTTTTAATATTCACCCACAGGGATGCACAGGGCTGTAGCTCAACCTCATTGTTGAATAGATGTTTCATTATGTGAATATTGTATAATTTGCTCTTCCATTTTCCTAAGGACATTGTGCCAATTGGGTGCCATTATGATGCAGGTGCAGATATTCCTATACTCTCTTTTGGGTATATGAGCAAGTGTTTCCTTATGATATATAATGCATGCAAGAATACAATTGTTGACTTCTGAAGACTGTGCGTGTCCAACTCTACCAAAGAGTGCCACTTGTTTTTCATGCTGGTTGAGTCTGTGTATACTCAACTGATTTATGAAGTCTCCGTCATTAGGTCCTATGGGGTGAATGCTTGCATTCCCCCACAGTTCATCTATTGAAATCCTAGTCCCCAAGGTGATGGAATTAGGAGGTTGGCCCTTTGAGAGTTGATTGGGTTATGAACGGGATTACTGCCCTTATAAAGAGTTCCCAGAGGGTTCCCTCACCCTTTCTTCCGCGAGAGGTTATAGTGAGAAGATGGTCATCTAGGAGGAATCAGGTCCTCTGCCAAACACCAAATACGCTAGCACCTTAATGTTGGACTTCCCAGGCTCCAGTCCCATTAGAAATAAATTTCTGTTGTGTTATAAACTGTTAGAGCTGTTTGTTATGACACCCCAAATGTACTGAAACACAAAGTATGTATATTATATTTTGTGTACATATTCATAGGGCAAGTATGTAATGGTAATTCATTGCACTTTTAAATAGAACTACCGTAGTGAGGTTTATTGCTTTTTTATACAATTAATGCGTACTGTGTTTCCATTTCTGTGAAATATCTGTTCATATCTTTTACTCATTTTTCTGTTGGGTTGTTGTTTGAATTTTCTTTTTAATTCCTAAGACTTCTTTCTATATTCGGAATGCTGATTCTTAATCTGTCTCTGTATTGCAAATATCCCTTTCCACTTTGGAGCTTTGTCTTTTCTCTTTCTTTATAGAACCTTTTGATAAACAAATTCCTTTTGCTGTTGTTGAATTGTTCAATATTTTCTCAATTGTGCACTTTTTCTGGCTTTAAGAAGTCTTTCTTGGGGCACCTGGGTGGCTCAGTTGGTTGAGCAATGGACTCTTGATTTTGACTCAGGTCATGATCTCACGGTTCATGGGTTCAAGCCCCATGTCAGACTCCTCGCTGACAGTGCTGGATCCTGCTTGGGATTCTCTCTCTCCATCTCTCTCTGCCCCTCCCACTTACACTCATGCACTTGCTCTCACTCTCTCTCAAAGTAAATCAACTTTAAAAAAAAAAGTCTTCTTAGAGAGACATTCAAGATGGTGGAATAGGACTTCCTTACCATCATCTTCCCACAGAACTTCAATTTTGTTAGTCATCCACAGATGACAGTATTCTGTGGGAGTTGGAGGCCCAGCAGAGAATTCCAGCATGTGATTGGAGAAAAAAAAAAATCCAAGCATAAACACGTTAAAGTAGATAATAGGAGGGGTTTCATTTTGCCCATGTCACCCCTCACCCTAGGTGGCACAGTTTGGGGCCAGGAGAGCCCCTCAGCCTGTGATTTCTCTCACAAGGGGAAGCGAGTGTGCGTCAGTGAACTCTGACTTCCCTACCTGTGCAGGAAAAGGGTCACCTCTTCTTCACCTAATCATAAAGATGTTCTATTGTGTGGTTATTCTCATGCACATAGCAGGCACGGTAGGTTTTCTTTAATGTCTTTTAGTAGTTCAATTTCTTTCAATAAAGGTTTGCACATCTATGGTTTGGTTTATTTCTATATGTGTTATTTTTTATAATGCTAAATATCCTTTCAATTGATTTTTAAGCTCTACTGATATTTTCAGGTAGTAATCTTACATTTAAGAACATTGCTAAACTAGCACTATTGCTAATAATTTGACTGTGTGTCACTTGGGTTTTACTAGGACAAAAATCATGGTAGTTTTGTTTCTTTCCAATCACTTTATATTTTATGTTTCTCTGGTGCACAACTGAGAATGTCAAGAACAATGATAAATTAGTGCTAGTAGTCAATTGTTGCATTCCTGATTTTAAAAGGAATGCCTATCATGTTTCATTAAATGCTATGTTTATCATAGATTATTGGCAGGTGTACTTGTCAGGCTGAGTTCTCTTCCTATTTTCAGGAGTTTTTATTTGTGAATTAATTATTTATTTATTTTTGAATTGTGAATGATCAAATATTTTGCTATAAATGTTGATAAGAACATTTTCCCCATTAATCTGTTACTATGTCATCACTTTTATATGCCTGGGATATATGAAAATTAATTGTGATACCTTACCTTTGTTAACACATTGTTGGATTTAATGTGTTAATATTGCGTTTATAACTCTGAACATACTTTAATTCATGGAACTTGCCTATAATCATTCTTTCTTTCATTGCCTTTGGAATTGGTGTTATCATTAGACTGGGCTATAGAATATGTTGAAAGTATGTTCCTTTTTTTTATGCTCCAGAAGAATTTATATAAGATTGCAGATATGTATTCCTTGGATTCTCCATAGCTTTTACTTATAAACTATCTTGACCTTGTATTTTCCTTGTGAGAAGACTTTAAATTATTAATTCAATTGTTTGTGGTTTTAGATCCATTAAGGTTTTATATTTCTTCTTGAATAAATTTTATTTTATATTTTTCTAATATTTGTCTATTTTGTGTAAATTTTTGTTTTCGGCATAAAGTTTTCCAGAATTATTATCTTTTATCACAATTTTGTCTCTAATGATATCTCTTTTTTTATTGCTCATATTGCTTATTTTTCTTGTACATCAATTATGTCGGGGTTGGAGGATTTTATTTTTTTCTTGCTAAGGAAGCAATTTTTGCTTTTATTAATTCTAACATCTGTTTGTTTCTATTTCATTGATTTATACTCTTCTCTTTGTTATGCGCTAGCCTCTATTTCATTTAAATTTGTTCTCTTGTTCCTTTTGTAGCTTCTGTTGTGGATGCTTAGCTCATGATTTGGGACCTTATTTTCTCATAGTGGGTTTAAGTCTGTAAGTTTGCCTCTAAGGACTACTTAATTTGTGTCCCACAAGGCTGAGAAGTACTCTTAAAATTATTATTTTCATTATTCTAAATATGCTCTAATTCCTTTCTAATATTATCTTTGGCCTGAGTTATTCAACATGTTTTTAAATTTCTAAATGCAAGGGATTTCTAGAAATTATTCTTTGTTTGTCTCCTGATTAATTGCACTGTGGTCAGAACCATGATGTGTATAATACTGACTCATTGAAATCTGTTGAGGTTCACTTGCTCTATGGTCGACAAACTTTGTATTTCTATAATACGGGTCCTTTGATATTTATTGAGACTTAATTGATGGTCTTAAATATGATTGATTTCCAAAAATGTTTTCGGTGATTTTGAAAAATATGTCTATTTTCCAATAGAAAAAATGCATTGTCTACTACATGATGCTTCTTCATTGTGCTATTCAAATGTTCCAACTACTTGCTGGCTCATTTATCAAAAACTGAGAGTTTGTATTAAAACATCCCATTACCATTCTGGATATTTCTGTTTCTTCCTGTAATTTTGTCAATTTTTTTTTACTTTATTTATTTTTTAATCTCTGCTGCTGTATTCTCAAGAGGTGTTATGTTCTCCTGACAGATTTAAACTTTATTAATATACAATGATATTCCTTATCTCACGCGATAAAGATCGTTCTGTCAAAAGGTCGACATTGTGACACCATGATATTAGTTAGAACCATATGAAATTGCCAATTTTGTAGATCAAATTGCAATTTTGCACTGCAATCTAATAGCGTTGGAAGTTTTGTTGATATTGTGTGCTTATGTATGGTTAAGTGTGTCTCTTTTAAACAGAATGAAGCTTGACTTAAAAAAAAATGTAGTCTGATGATCTATGCCAGTTTTAATGTCTCTCAGTAAACTTAGTATACTTGGATTTACTTCTATCATTTTATTTTGTACTTCCTATTTGTCCCAAAATGTGTGATTTTTTTTTCTCTTTCCATGCTTTCTTTTTTTTCCTTTTGCTTTCCAGTCTTTTTCCTTTAACAACTTTGGAATGTAAGTATTCAGTTATTATTTTTTTAATGATTAGTTTGATATTTTAATATGCATAGCTGGCAAAGTCTAACAGTAATCAGTATCTTTACCCTCTGCCCAACAATACAATCAACAATTACTAGGATAAAGTAAATTCTAATCACTTCCTCCCAGTGTCCCACTATTTTAGCCCAAACATTTAGCTCATTGTTGCTTTGTTTTTACCCCACAAATTGGACATTGTTATTGATTTATGTAGATGAAATTACATACATTTTGTCCCTCGGGAATTTTAATTAGATACATGTTGGCCCTTAAATTCAATTTCCATGTTTATCCACCTCACTTACATTTTCCATCTACTTGTCACTACCCTCCGTGTTTTATAGGATTTTTAAAGATCTATATCACAGTTCACTAATTTTCTATTTATTTGCTTCCATTACCCTATGTAACACTTTCATTAAGCTTTAAGTGCATTTATTATGGTTTTCAATTCTACAATTTCTAGAAGCTAGTGCTTTTTTAATTATGTGGCTTAACAACCCTGCAGCCCAAAGTTAAGAGTTCCTTTCTCAGAGTCTAATGTTTATTCCTACTTCCTTTTTGTGCTCTTCCCCAGAATGCAATAGGCCCAACACCTTCTACTACTTCCACTTCCGTTAGTTTACCCGCTAATACTGGTGTGTGGTCTGACGGTCCGTACTTATTTGTTTAGAAGCAACCCTGAATCATGATTCTAGACAATATCACAATGATAAGCAAATGAGACGAACACTTGGCCTCACAGCTACTAAGACTTACTACAAAGCCGTCTTATTAAAAACAGTATGATATCCATTCAAAAAGAGAGAAATTGACCTCAAGACCATAATTTCTGTGAGAAAGACTCATATCTCAGAATTATTATTATATAATAAAGAAGGCATCACAAATCAGACTATTTAGTAGATGATGATAATTGCTCATAGTGGAGGAAAATCCATACCTACCACCACATACAAAGATACAATCCAGATATATTAAAGAAATAAATCCAGAGAAACCATAAAGGCAGGAGATAATGTGCCCTAGGGTTAGAGAGGAACTTCTTAAACAAAATTCCAAAAGCATCGTTAATGCATTTAATCACATCAAATTAAGAATTTCTGTGAATAAAGTTAACAAAAAGATGTCGCAGAGATATTATATTTGCCATGTCTAAAACCACAAGGGAATTATTATCTGGGATATATAAGGAACTCATATGCACATGAAGAAAGTTATAAGAATCTCAAATTTTAAAGATGAGTAAAGGATATTTGGGTCAATTCATAGCTAAAAAACCCAGAGGTTTAACAAAACATATGATTGTTGTCCAAAATCATTAGTCATCAGAGAAACGCAATTTAAAACAACAAGAAAAGTGATACTACCTTAGGCCCATCAGATCCTAAATACGAAGTAATCAGTGACAAAAACAAGAAACACAACACCATGTATGTAACTTAAAAGTACGTGAAATAATGCATGGTTTACATTAAAGCTTTCAAAGAGAATAATATAAGCCAAATGTAAGTTGGGAAATTGGAGGTGAGGAGTGGACAAGAGGCCTTGCAAAGAGTAATGAGCATCAGACGACCAGAACTGCAGGGGATTACTAAGGAACCCTTGCGTCTTTAGTATAAAGCAAAACCATAGTGCACAGATACTATTGTCATCCTGGATTCCCAATTCCATGGGAAATTCCTAATTTTGTCCTATTCCCAAGATACCCAGCTCGGAAGCACCATCATCTAAGCTCTGCTTCCCTGAGAATCCCCTGCTTCCCCACAGGCCTACTCATTTTTCTGTACACTGCGGATAAGATAGATGGCTCTTTACTCTTTTTTTTTTTTAACATTTTATTTATTTTTGCAAGACAGGGAGAGAGACAGAGCGTGAGCAGGGGAGGGGCGGAGAGAGAGGGAGACACAGAATCCGAAGCAGATTCCAGGCTCTGAGCTGTCAGCACAGAGCCCGATGCAAGGCTCCAACCCATGAACCTTGAGATCATGACCTTAGCTGAAGCCGGATGCTTAACCGACTGAGCCACTCAGGCGCCCCAATTCTTTACCCTTTATTTATCTTCCCATAAAAATGTAGCACCAGAATAAACAAGTGATGGGGATATGTATGTGTATATATATATATTTTTTTTTCCTCTCATTTTCTTGTATCCTTTATTCTACCCATTCACTCAGAAGAATTCGTTGCTTTAGGGAGGGATAATATAGCATAGAAGCAGAGAAAACCTTTTTGGTGTCAAAAGTACAACAAGGAAGTACATAAATCCCAGGCCATAAAACACCATATTTGGAAAATTAGATAAAGGACTAGTCCAGCCTGTCTTCAGACTACATTAAGATGGTAAGGACTGCAGGGGACAAGGAGAATCATAGCAGAAGCAGAGCTGAGACGACTATGGGTTCCTGAGGAGCATGTCCTGTAAGAAGGTCTCCCAAGAAGGAATTGGGAATCCAAGATCACACCCAACTGGGCCACTACCCCCAGGAGGAAAACCAGAGCCATTCAAGACTCCTGTATTCCTATCCCTCATCTTGTCTCCCCAGCATGGCACCGGGACAGGCCTGAGGCCACCTCGTAGAACATACTGCAACAATGCAGGAACGATGGCGCCTGTGCCTGACGGCAGAGCAAAGACAGCTGTTCTGAGAGCCCTTCCTAGATGGAAGGTGTAAGGTCGCCATGGGAATAGGGACCCCTTGGATGAGCCCACATGGATGAAGAGTTTATGTGGATGAAGAATAGTTTCAAGGAAAAGCCATCTCCATCTTTTCTCAAGTCTCTGCCCTAGAACTTAGACATAACCACACAAAAATGAGGGACATTCCACTAAACCAGGGGTTCTCAGTGTACTGCTATTTGGCACCCCAGGAGACATTAGGCAATGTCTGGAGACACCTGTTGCTGTCACAACTGGGAAGTGCTATTGGACTCTGGTAGGCAGAGTTCAGGGATGCTACTAAACATTCTACAGTGCACAGAACAGTCCCCCAAACCAAGGAATTACCCAGCTCAAAATGTCAGTAGTTTCAAGGTTGAGAAATATTTCCTTAGACTGAGGTTAAATCTTGACCACTCAGCCTAACAAGAAATGTATAATAAAAATTGTTTATTTATTCTAGAATAAAGAAAATGACACCTAGCCCCTGGTATTAATGCACAACCATCTACTTATGCTAAGGAATAAATTTTTTTTAATATAAAAGAATCAATAGCCAATCAGTTTGCATTTAATGAAAGGGATCTGAGAAGGGAAGAAAAGTTTAAGTCGCTTCAAAGTAAGATAAAGTGTCCCCACACGAGGAAGAAAGGGAAATGGAACCATGAAAACAGACACTAAAAGTTCATGACAATATTTGAATCAAATGAGAGGAAGAAAGTCATCCATGGAGCAGTGTGCAGAGAAGGAGTTGTTCCTCACCAAGGACAATGAGAAATATTAGCATTTTTTAGAGAGGTGAAATTGTATTTCTTCCAGACTCTGTACTTAAAGTTTACTAAGAAGGAGGCGTGTGAACCCCAAGACCACCCACTTGCCAAGAAGAAAGCAGAAGGAAAACTTGGAAGCCCTTTCAAAACTACCATGAATGAAAGCAAAAGTCAGAAACAATAGGGGCACCTAGGTGGCTCGGTGGGTTAAGCGTATGACTTCAGCTCAGGTCATGATCTCCCCGTTTGTGGGTTCAAGCCCTGTGTTGGGCCCTGTGCTGACAGCTCAGAGCCTGGAGACTGCTTTGGATTCTGTGTCTCCCCCTTGCTCTGCCCCTCCCATGCTCATGTCCTGACTCTCTGTCTCTCAATAATAAATGTTCAAAAAAATTTTTTAAGTCAGAAACAATAAAAAAAAAGGAGCAAAGGAGAAGGGGAGAAGGGAGGGAGAGGAAAGAGGAACACAGGAAGGGGGGCAAGGGGGTGGGGAGAGAAAGAATGAGCTAGAAACAATTGCAAGGGGTAATAAATAAATTACTCGTATGTTAATGACATGCCGAAGTGTTCCATTTTTATGTGAAAGCAAATAACTATGAAGTATCACCAACATAAACACTGATTAAAGGAGATGAAATGTCTTGAGATGAAATGTCATAACATTACACAGTGTCAGTTTGCGGTGTTCTCAAAATGTTAATGACCTCCAGCTTCAGCTGCTTCCATTACCAGGGATCTCAGGGGAGAGAAACCTAAGCTGCAGGGCTCCCAGGAGGAGCCCAGAACCTAGTCCCATCTCCTCGCTGTTAATAGATAAAACTTCATTGAAAATGATCCAGTGACACTTGGCCATAATTCAGAAGGGACTACATTTTTTAAAAAAGAATTTTTCTTTTATCAGAAAGGACTTGAGTTTATCTTACCGTTTCACTAATGTTGCAGACCTGATTCAGTCAGTCTTCAATACTCTTTGGAATAAGTTTTCTATTCTTCTCACAGTGACATTTCCCCAGCACCGGGAGCACCTGCAGGAAATTTAGGAAGTGAGAGTTCATCATTTTACAAACGAATTCTGCACCAAAAAAAAAAAAAAAAAAGGCGTGGGCCAGGCTGAATTTTAACTGTTTTACTAGGACTGATCCCAGAACCCTTCATGAAGTGTTATAGTCTCAGTGCCCCTCATGCCGTGCCCCTCATTTATTTTAATAAAAAATCATTAGTACCTTCGATGTCCACCATTATTTTTGCCTCAGAGCCAAACAAAATAGGTTATCACTCGGTAGTCACTTTATGGATGAATCATTCTCTCCCACCTATTCTACTGACCCGGTTCCTCTCACACAGCCAGGACACGTGCTTTCCATCTCCCTGGCGACACTTTGGAACAGGGGAACCCCAGTATACATGTATCTGTTGCCTTTGCGCTTCTGCAGTGTGTAAGTACATACCGATGGTTATGGCTGGTGCAATTTTGTCTGCCTTTGTTCAATGAATGCTTACTGAGTTTTTATTAAACACAAGCCCCCTCAGTTCCCTCTCTCAAAAAATGTCTAGTATCAGGAGAGACAGGAAGAACAATATGGGTCAGTATAAATAAGTGTCCTTCCCATGTCCAATTTGAGCGCTCAGTAAATAAAAGGAATAAGATAAGTCTTTCAGCTGGAGATATCAGAGAAGCTTCAGGAGAGTTACACAAAAGGGATTTTGTAAATTTTAACAGAATGGTGACTTTCTATCTGCCCTGAGTAGCCACTAGGTATATCTACATTTAACTTGATTTAGATTTATATTAAGTATACTGAAATAGGGACCAGCCTGGGTGTCTCCATCAGGTAAGTGTCCGACTCTTGATTTTGGATCAGGTGTGATCTCACAGTTCGTGAGATCGAGCCCCATGTTGAGCACCACACTGTCAGCGCAGAGCTTACTTGAGATTCTCTCTCTCCCTCTCTGCCTCCCCCCTTCCCACTCAAAATAAAGAAGGAAATCTTTAAAAAGGGTATACTGAGCTAAAATTTAAAATTCAATCACACTAGCCGCATTTTAAGTGTTCAATAACCACATGCGGCTAGTGGCAACCATATTGGACATTTCCAGCACTGCTATAAGCTGAAGAAATGGTATAGTTACACATGAGAAACTCCAGGTATTGTATAGGTGGCTAGAGATCAGGAAACACTCCACATTTGCTGCAACATAGGGTGGGGAAAAATAGTAGTGGAAGATAGGACTGGAAAAGGAGTTTGAAATCAAATTGGAGTGAGTCTTGAATATATTCATCTGAAATCAAAGCTTTTGTGAAGCAGAGAACTGAGATTTAGGGTTAATTTGGAAAGGTATAAGACGATGACCTGAAAAAGCAACTAGACAAGGAGTCCTCAGCCATGGCTGCACATTAGAATGCGGAGGAAATTCCTTACCCAAAACCCAGGCCACATCGCAGATGAATTAAATCAGAATCACTGGGTGTGAGACCCATCAATGGCTTTTAAATCTCCCCAAATGATTTCAATAGGCAGGTGTTTAGGGACAGCCACTGGTACTACGTGCATGACGTCATTTCTCCCACTTGTGCCATTAATACCCTCTTTCCTCTGATGAACTTCCCCTTAGACTTTATACCAAATGCTGTTAGAGTTGCCAATCACTATAAGCTGCTTCCCTGGTCACAAGATGTGGCCTAGGAACCAAACGTTGGCAAATCACAATAGGCTAGTATTGCTGGCTGTGGTGATCATCCCAGATTTAGACTACAATCCAAGTCAGGCAAATGAAAGCCTGTTCTGAGATTTGGCATACATATTCCTAGCGAGAAGGCTCTCTATTTAATGTAGGAAGCCACTAAACTGGGATGGCATTAGCTTAAAAATCTCTGTGAATGTGTTCCTCTCATTGCCACCAACCCAGCAGTGCAGGGTACAAAGCCATCCATGCAAGAAGATCACAAAATTCGCAGGTATAATCACAGTTGAAAGATTTGAGGGTGGGAGTGCCAGTAAAGGGAGACAAAGAAGATCTGGTGATGTATCTTGGGTTCCTGGTGGAATCCCTGGGGCCAGTTCCCCCTCTGGATTTCCCAGTCATAAGAATCAAGCAATGACCTACTACTCTGGTTTGTTTTCTTCCCGCTTAAATTTGAGATGGGTTTGAATCATCATGTTTAATGGTAAAAAATATAGAGATGTAGAATGTGGCTTTGCCAAACATACTTGACCATGTTAGAATACCTCTTAACAACTTATGGAACACTAACCTTTTTTTCCAAAGAGCTACAGAGGATAACTGAAGTGTGAGGGCTCTCTCTGAGTAGAATAACCATGGCAAACTCACTTGTAAACTAACAGCAAAATATTATAAGTGGACTTAAGCTAAGAGAACCAAAGAGCAAGAGGGAGAATGTGTGAGAGCGCTGTGGTACCTAAATGGTGGGTGGGTAGGGCGCCTCGGTGGTTTAATCAGCTAAGACTTGATTTCGGCTCAGGTCAAGGTCTCACGGTTCCTGAGTTCCAGCCGCATGTCAGGCTTCTTGCTAAGAGGTCAGAGAGCCTGCTTGGGATTCTCTTTCTTTCTCCCTCTCTCTCTGCTCCTCCCCTGCTCACTCTTTCACTCTCTCAAAACAAAGAAATAAACTTTATAAATAAATAAATAAATAAATAAATAAATAAATAAATAAATGAATACATAAATAAATAAAAAGGTGGGTGGGAAAGGGAAGTGAGTCCTAAGGAGGATTCCAGGGCAAAGTAGTGAAAGGGTACTGTCATCTCCTATATCTGACCACAAGTCCTTGAGTTGTATATGAACACACACTCAATCCGTGTTGGCTGCACAGAAAATTGTTCCACTTTAGATAGCTCCTTTCTTAGTAACTCCATGGAACATATATATTAAAACAAACCCAGGGCCATTGCCAATTCAAAGGGGCCACCTCTCCACATGATGGGGCCCATCCATCCTTGGCGAGAGGATGTTAGCCTGTGACCAGACCAAAGTGTGTACCTAAGCGTGAAGGGCTCAAAGGACCAACTTTTAGTCAAAGATTGGGAGCACAGACAAAAATTTCCATAGCGTATGCACACTCGTGCCTAGTTCACTATACCCAAAGACTCCCTTTTGAGTCTGTTTAATTGACCAGGATTAGAGATCACAGCCAGTTCTCGAACGAACTCTTTCCACCTAGAAAGCACAACCAATAACCTACACATCTCTTTTGCCCAGCCATCCCCAGGTATGGGTTAATAGGGGCTTGTTGTGTTCTGTGTTAATGAATCATGAGTGGAGGCCAGTGAAGCAGACAATGTATCAGAAGCAGGAAACATAATTGGTTGGATGAGCAAAGGAGACAGGCATTAGATCTGCTCACAGGAAGGGGAAATAAGGCTTTGATCAAAGAAGAAAATATCCGGTCATGTAGGCATCGTTTGAACTCTTGCAATCCTTCCACTGCTGGTATTTCCTATCATTTTTACTTGGGGACCCAACATTTACTTACACCACCTCAGGCATTTTATGTAACTTAGCTCAGGCAATTTTCAGATGCCAGTCTTCATAGGATGTGCTCTGTATTTTAAAGAAATTTTACACTTTATTTCCGTTGATAGCATTTGAAAATGTAGACTTCTGTGACATATGATGAAGAGAAATCTCTTCCCTGATGGGAGTTTGCTCAAGATGCCCCTTTAGAAGTCCTCTTCCCGTTCTAATAGTGAATGACTATATTTAAAAGATGTGTCAATGCAGAAAAAGTCTGAGAGATAAGATCTTGAAAGTCAAAAGCAGAGAATGGAGAGAATGTGAGAAATTTTGTTCTATCATTTCCATAATCAGGGGGAAAAAGCATTTTAGGCAAATCCCTTTGGATTTGCTAAATAAACAATATTTGTGGATAAGAAAATCACAAGACCGTTGGCATTTGAAGAATGCAGCCATCTCAGTATTCACTGTATCAGTCATACAATGACACTTGGTTTTCACCAAGCTTCACGGGGTCCAGATCACCTACAAAGATGAAGTGAAAGTTGTGTGTTCTGAACAGTAGTAACAGGCTACTTGATCATGAGAATCGCAAGCATTTTCCAAAATTGGACTGGTTTTGTCAGAGTCATAGGGATTTAGATACCCTCCTGGTGAAAAATATCTTCCCATTCCATCAATTTGTTTATTAGGGGGAAAAAGTACTGTACCCTAAACTGTGGACTTCAAACCTTCTTCTTAAAGTCAATAGATGTCTATATGAAATTTAAAGATCCCACAGGTTGGTAGGAGAAAATAGAGTCCTTTGAGTTTGCTTTCTACATCCCCTCCAAATCCTAGAGGTGCCAACGTGTAAATTTTACAAACCACCATCCCAAATTGTTTTCTTCATCGGCTGACAAGCAGGGCACCCCGAAGTTGTACAGCATAGCAGACCAGTCTGAATGGCCTGAGCCAGCAATTAATTTGTTAGAACCAGGACGTTTTTGTATCTTGCTGAGTCTCCTATAAAAATGCAAATGTTCCTGGGAGGAGAAGCATCTTAAGCAATCATGAGGGATTATTTTATCAACTCCATTTGCAGCTTGGAAGCAGAGCTGACAGCAAAGCCTTGTAGGATTGGGCACAGATAACGGAGGTAAAGGAACTGAAACAGACGTAACCAAGAAGAAACTTTACTTCCCGAGTACACTGAAGAGGCTAGCAATAGTTTTGAAATAAAGATTATTATACGGGGGCCTGGGTGGCTCAGTCGGTTCAGTGTCCAACTTTGGCTCAGGTCCTGATCTCACAGTTCACGGGTTTGAGCCCCGCGTCGGGCTCTGTGCTGACAACTTGGAGCCTGGAGCCTGCCTCAGATTCTGTGTCTCCCTCTCTCTCTACCCATTTCCCCACTCACACTCTTTCTCTCTGAAAAATAAATAAACAACAACAACAAAATTATAAAATGGCTAACATTTGAATGCATCTTGAGTGCCAGATATTCTTCCAAGTCTCACTTTACGTATGAGCTCATGTTGTGTATTCCTTTATTCCTTTATGTATTAACCACAGCCACCTGGTGAAAGTACTATTTTTTTAGGGTTTGTTTGTTTGTTTGTTTGTTTAGAGAGAATGAGCAAAGGAAGGGTAGAGAGAGAAGAAGAGAGAATCCCAAGCAGGCTGTGTCCTGTCAGTGTGGAGCCTGATGTGGGGCTTGAACCCACAAACCATGAGACCATGACCTGGGCCAAAACCAAGAGCCACACTTAACCAACTGAGCCACCCAAGCACTTCAAAAGTATGATTTTTATAAGGTTTTATACCCATATTACTGATAAGGAAACTGAGGCATAGAGGGGTTAAGGTCACACAACTAGTAAGGGGCACAGCCAAGATACAAATCTGTAAGGTTTGACTCTAGGGGTCTGTAATAACCTCCTGCAATGGTTCATCTTCCAGAGAAGAGGACAATTATTTCAGTTCTCCCCAGCACTTCCAAAGAGTAGCCTCTTTGACCTTTAACTTTCTAACCTCAATGATCTACTTGAGTTTGGTAGACGAGCCTAGAGGAAATAAAGATAAATTCCCAGTGAGCTACGTGCTTATTCTTTTTAATCATAGTTGACATACAACATTATATTAGTTTCAGGTATACAACAGGATTTGACAACTATGTACATTATGCTCTGCTCACCACAACAAGTGTAATTACCTTCTGTTACCATAGACAATAATTACATTATTGACTATAGTCTCTCTGCTGTACTTCTCATTCTTGCGGTTTATTTATTTTATAACTAGAAGCTTGTACCTCTTAAACCTCTTCATCTATTTTGCCCATTTCCCACACTCCTCTCTTCTGTCAATGATCTCCATTTTGATGAGTCTGTTTCTGTGTTTTTTGTTGTTCTTTTGTTTTGTTTTTAGATTCCATATATAAGTAAAATTGTATAGTATTTGTCTTTCCCTGTCTGACTTATTTCACTTAGCATATTGCCCTCTAGGTCCATCCATGTTGTCACAAATAGCAAGATTTCATTCTTTTTTTATGGCTGAGTAATAGTCCCGTGTGTTTGTGTGTGTGTGTGTGTGTGTGTGTGCATGTGTGTGCGTTCATGTGTGTGCATGCGTGTGTATACCCCATCTCTTCTTTTTCTATCAATGGACACAGGTTGCTTCCATATTTGGCTTTTATAAATAACGCTGCAACACATATAGGGGTGCACATATAGGGGTGCACATATAGTAGTGGAAATACTGGATCATATGGCATTTCTATTCCTAATTTTGTGAGGAAACTCTGTAGTGTTTCCCATAGTGGTTACACCAGCTTATATTTCTACCAACAGTGCATAAGGATTCCCTTTTCCCACATCCTTACCAACACTTACTTATTTTTTAATACTTGCTATTCTGACTCAAGTGAGATAATTTCTCATGAGGTTTTGATTTGCATTTATCTAATGATTAGTGATGTTGAGCACCTTTCATGTACCTGTTGGCCACTTTTTATGTCATCTTTGGAAAAAATATCGATTCAGATCCTTTGCTCATTTTTTAATTGGGTTGGGTTTTCTTTTTGCTATACAGTCATGTGAATTTCTTTCTTCTATTTATTTATTTATTTATTTGGATATTAACCTCTTATTGGATATGTGGAATGCAAATATTTTCTCCCACTCCATAAGTTTTCTTTTCATTTTGTTGACAGTTGCCTTTGAGGAGCAGACGCTTTTTATTTTGATGCAGTCCCACTTGTATTTTTTGTTTGTTTGTTTGTTTGGGGGGGCGGTTGTGGGTTTTTTGGTTATTGTTGTTTTGTTTTTTGTTTTGCTTTTGTTGCCATTTTGGTGTCAAATTCAAAAAAAATATTGCCAAAACCAATGTCAAGCAGCACACCCTCTATGTTTTCTCTTAGGAGTTTTATGGTTTTAGGTCTTATGTTCAAGTATTTAATCCACGTTGAGTTGATTTTGTGAGAGATTTAAGGTAAGGGTTCAGTGTCATTCTTTTGCATGACTATCCAGTTTTCCCGGCAGCATTTATTGAGGAGACTATCCTTTCCCCATTGTTGGCCTTTTTGTTAAAAATCAATTGACTATATATGTATGGATTTATTTCTGGGCTCTCTATTCTGTTCCATCAATCTATATGTCTGTTTTGAGGCCAACATCACACCATTTTAATTACCATAGCTTCGTAGTAGAGTTTGGAATCAGGAAGCATGATGCTTCCAGTTTTTCTTTTTTTTCCTTAAGATTGCTTTAGCTACTTTGGTTTTTGTGGTTCCATACATACTTTAGAGTTGTTGTTTTTTTTCTATTTCTGTGATAAATGCCATTGGAACTTTGTTGGGATAGCACTGAATCTGTGGACTGCTTTGGGTACTACGGACATTTTAACAATATAAGTTCTCCTGATTCATCAACATCTTTCCACTTATTTGTGGCCTCTTTAACTTATTTGATCAATGTCTTATTGTTTTCAGTGTATAGACAGATCTTTTACCTCCTTGGTTAAATTTAATTCTAAGTAACTTATTCTTTGTGATGCTAATTTAAATGATATTTTTTCTTAATTTCTCTTTCTCCTATTTTATTGGGTAAAGAGAAATGTAACTGATTTTTGTGTATTGTTTTTGTATCCTGTAACTGTACTGAAATGGTTTTTTAGTTCTAATATTTTTTGGTGGAGAAAATACTCAATATTTTAAAGATAATTCTCCCCAACTAATATTGATGCAATGCAATCCGATAAAACTCTCATCAAGCTTTCTTTTTCTTCTTTTGTTTTTTCAGAAATTGGCACTTTGACTATAAAATTCGTGTAGACCAGCCAAAACAATATGGGAAACAAATAAAGTAGTTGGAGAACATATTCCATTGATTTAAAGATTAACTGTACTATCTTAGTAATCAAAACAGCATGATGTGGCATAAAAAATAGACATGCAGGTCAATGGAACCAAATAGAGATTTTAGAAGTAAACTCACATTTATGTAGTCAATTGATTTCAACAAGGTGTCAAGGTAATTCGGTTGGGAAACAATAATCTTTTCAACAAATGGTGCTTGAACAATTGGACATCTAAGGTTAAAACAAAATAAATCTAGTCCACCTTTATCTCACACCTTATAAAAACTCTAACTACAAATGCATTATAGACCTACAAATGTAGAACTAATACTACAAAACTTCTGGGAGGAAACATAGAAGAAAATCTTTGTGACCTTGAATTAGGCCAAATTTCTTAAGTAAGACACAAAAAGCACAAAAAAATTGATAAATCAAATTTCATAAGAATGAAAGCATTTGCTCTTCAAAAGACTTTTAAGAAAATTAAAAGGTAATCCACAGGGTAGAACATAGATCTATTAAACGACTTGTATTCAGAATATATAAAAAATCCTCACAACCTAATAATAATCCATTTCTCAAATGAGTAATAGATTTGGATACAAAGCTCAACAAAGAAGATACACAGAAGGCAAATAAGCACAAGAAATGATCTTCAACGTGATTAACCATTACCACATGCAGACTGAAACCACAATGAGGTACGATACTCTCACTAGAATGGCTAAAATTACCACGTGTTTGTGGCGCCTGGGTGGCTCAGTTGGTTAAGCGTCCAACTTCAGCTCAGGTCATGATCTCACAGCTCGTGGGTTCGAGTCCCATGTCGGACTCTGTGCTGACAGCTCAGAGCCTGGAGCCTGCTTCAGATTCTGTGTCTCCCCCTCTCTCTGCCCCTCCCCCACTCATGCTCTGTCTCTGTCTCTGTCTCTCTCAAAAACAAATAAACATTCAAAAAAGTTTTAAATTAACAGGTGTTTGAAAGAAGGTAAACAACTGGAATCCCGATACATTGCATATAGAATACACTTTAGAAGACAATCTGGCTCCCCTCTTAACCTACCGAGCCACCCAGGAGCCCCCTGGCTCCCCTCTTAAAAAGACAAATATACACTGACTCTATGACCAAGCAATTTCTCCTCAATACATGTACTTAGAGAGAAGAAAGCATATTTCCACACAAAAATGTGTATGCAAATGTTCATAGTAGCTTCCTTCAAAGTAGTCCAATGGAAAGAATCCAAATACCTATCAACTGAAGCATATATAAACATGATTTTTTTCCTACAGTAGAGTACTACTTAGCAATAAAAAAGGAATATGCAACAATTGGATGAGTCAAAAGTAATGCATTAAGTAAAGCAAAGACTATGCACTCTATGAATTCATTTTTTATTAAATTCCAGAAAAAAGAAAATCACTCGTTGCCTGGGCCCAGAAGATTAGAGAAGGGAGTTGATTGCAAAAACACAGCTGGAAACTTTGGTGCGATAGAAATATCCTCCATAATAATGTTGGTGAGTTGTGCTACTGTGAAAAATTCTCAAAATTTATCATAATGCCCACAAACCTGAAGTTTATTGTAATGAATCAATAAAGCTGATCCAAAAATATAAGGAAAGATCTCTTTATCAAGGAGTTAACCTCTTTCAAGCAATAGGAAATAAGAGAGAAAATTAAATGTTTTTAATGAAAACAAAAGATGCTTATCAAAAACATTTTGTCTTGTATAATGGTATGTGTATTAGCAAGGGCTTCAGAGAAACAGAACCGATAGAATCTGTACATTTATATATGGGGGGAGAGAGATTTATTTTGAGGAATTGTCTCATGGGATTGTGGGGGCTAACAAGTTCAAAGTGCACACACAGGGCAGGCCAGCAGGCTGGAGGCCCAAGAATTGCAGTTCAAATCTGAAGCAGTCTGCTGGAAGTTCTCCCTCTTCTTCCAGAGAAGTTCGTCTTCAACTGATCGGATGACACCCACTCACATTATGGAGGGTAATATACTTTACTCCGAGTCTACTGATCTGAATGTTAAGCTCATCTAAGCAACACTTTTACAGAAACATCTAGAAGAATGGGTAGCCAAATATCTGAGTACCACGGCCTAGCCAGGTTGACACATCCCAGTATGCAATTTACAAAGTTCCCCCATATATGTTATATCATTTGTTCGTCAGACAGGACAAATAGAAGTTACAATTTCTACCATATATGGAGCAAGAAACTGAAAAATTCGAGAAGGTAAATGGCTCTCAATTTCTCCTGGCTGGAGAAAGGGGAGCTCAGGAACTCAGGGCAATCATCCTGTCTCCCAACTGCATGCTCTTTTGTCCTTAGTGCAGTAGAAAGAAATAGTAAAAGGGATTAAATATATCCTTTGTTCCTTATAAATTTTTCCCTGGCATTTCTCCAAGCCCAAGACATTTAAGGGTTATATAATTTTTCATGTTCACTTTTAGAGTTAGGTAAAATCGATAATATATTTTATAAAGACTTACTTCACTTTTATCCCCTGACAAGATGAAGTTAACAAACCAGCAAACCACTGATTAAATAGAGGCAGAAAGAAAATAACCCTTGAAAATGAAATTCCTACTTGCTTTCTCCTGCTATTTGTTTCAAACACAGTATTATCAAAGGGGTGGGAGGAAGTCAGGGACTCCACAAAAACCTGCCAACAGATGTAGGAAAGGAAAATATAAGACAAAGGAAAAACTTTACAAAGTGATACACTCTGGGTCTTCCAAACTAATTTATTTAATTGGCATTTTCCCTCACCAATTAACAAATAACATAAGACTTATTTAATAACTTTATCATTTTCTACATTTTCAATGTAAAGGGTCAAAGTAAACTTCTCCCCCTTCATTCATTTCTACATAATTTTAAATTCATGTTGGAGCTGCATAGAAAGAGTCCTTTATTTAAGCACCATTAGCATTTGCCTTTATGGGGAAAGATGGGAGAAATTCCTTAGGTGTTACCTTTTCCCTCCCACTAGCCAGCTGGCTGACCTTGGACAGAGCAAGCTCAGCACTTTGGGTCTCCATCTGTAAAGTCAGTTTACTATTGACTTCACATAAGTGTTGGGGGAAAGATGCATTAATAAGCACCTAAGCAACTGGAAAACTGGCATCAAAACATTGCTACCCAACCCAAGGCTCCTCAGCAAGGCTTTCCCATGGCTACAGCCCCCGTGCCCATCATCAGCTCGATCCTGATCGCTGTTTGCCTATCAGGCCGGTCTTTGTACGCCCACTTCAACAAGGGCTCCCAGACAAACAAGAGACACAGGGGACCAGCTGCCTTTCCACTCCTTCAGCAAGGCCTCATAAGGGATGATGACGTCTAAGAAACCTCACAAAGCAATAGCAAAATTGCTCACACGTAGACAAAGATTTCTACTTCCTGACATACACACAAAATAGGGACTGTTTTAAAGAACCTGCAGAAGAATCCATTCTATAGTAGAATATTGACAGCCCACTGGAAACGAGCACGAAGTGAAACGTTAACAATAACAATGATAATAACCAGTTACCTGTTATAGTGAATGCTCGTTCAAGGCCAGGAATGAACGTCGCTATTTAATTCTTACACAGACGCGGCAAGGTAGTTTCAATCATTCCTACTTTACAGATAAAAAATGGATGGGATCTAAAGAAGTTAGGGAATTTGCTGACAGCTAACAGAGTCAGGATTTGACCCCATGGGAAAGAGGAAGACCTTGTAAATGCATGCATCACTTAGCACCTAAGGGCAAATGGAACTTCTCAAAAAGGAGAATAATGGGAACAGGTTGTAGGGAAGAGGATGCGAGAGGTAGGGGAGCCTGACACCAACTTTTTCTTCCTGAAGCCATAAGCCCACGTGAAGGCATTAAGAGGAGAAGATTGAGGGGACGTGAGGTGGGGGTGGCGGTTTGGGGGGCATGTGCTCTGAGATGTAAGGGCACATACTCTTCCTTCGGGGCACCCCAGCGCTCCCCAAAAGACTCATATTTGACAAACAGCTTTTATTTTCTGCCATATTTTCCATCATCTACAATTCTTAGTAATATTATTAATAGGCACATCTTTTATGCAATGCTTTCTTTTGGAAATTGATTGGAAGCAGGCAGGTGGATGAGGCAGCAGGGGAAAACGCTAAGAAGAAAAGGTGGTGAGTGGGTGGATGGGGGTCACTGGAGAGAAAAAGAAATCAGAAATATATTCATACTTGTTTGGAAAAAGTGACTAAGTAAAATAAGTGTGATCATTTGAGGCAGCCAGTCAGTCTGACCTTTATAAAAAGAGCAGGATGATTCTACTTTTCTCCCACTCCAAGTCATTTTAAAGCAATCCATAAGGGCTCACTTCTACCAGAGAGTTGTGAGATGCTGTGGGAGAGTCGTTATCTACAAAAAAAAAGAGTTTCAGAGGGTCAGCATACACTTTTGTTAAAGGATAGGGGTGCTGGACCCCAAAGAAAACCCAGGAGGTTACTCTTGCTTGACTCATCATGAATATAGCATGTAGACGAGCTGGATGAAAATATCTTAAGAGAACACTTGATAGGAACAAAATGGTAAGCTGCTGCATCTTTTTCAATCATCTCAACATTTTATTTCCTGCCATACTCCAGGGCCGGGAGGTAGAGAGATGCCATAGTGGGCTAGACGGGGCAGGGGCCCCGAGTTAACCCCTTAGGAATGATCCAGACTGAGTGAAAAAAGGGCAGGCAATCTCATTTCTTCACTGAGTAAGAAGACTGTTTCCGGAAGCATAAGAAAAGATGAGCATTTATGAGGAAAAAAGAAGGAAAATGGAAACTCATGTGTATTCATCTAAAAAGGTTTTCAAGTCTGATGACAGGATTTTGTGATCTTCACTGCGCGCAAAGGCTTAAGAGGTGACGAAGCTCATTAATGCAGAAAGTCAAGGCTTCCCTAAAGGACCTTTATTAGTTTCCTAGGGCTGTTGTAACAAAGAACCACGAATGGAGTGGCTTAGAACAACAGAAATCTATTGTCTCACAATTCTGGAGGCCAGAAGTCTGAATCAAGGTGTTTGGCAGGGCCATGGTCCCTCTGAAGCTATAGGGAAGAATCCTTCCTTGCTTCCTCCTAAATGATGGAGAAAGCCATCAATCCTTAGAATTCCTTGCCTTGTAGCTGCCTCATTCCAGTCTCTGCCTCTGTTATCACATGGCATTCTCCCTGTATGTCTATGACATCACGTGTCACTTCCCTCTTCTTACAAGGACAGTCATATTGGATCAGGGGCCACCCTAATGACCTCATCTTAATTTGAGTACATCTGCAAAGAACTTATTTCCAGTTAAGGGCACAATTCATAGATATTACAGATTAAGACTTCAGCATATCTTTTTGGGGACTCTCAACTGCTCAGGTTCACACCTCTCGTTCACTCTCCAAGGAGAAAACTTCTGTGCTCTGTCTGCAGCTCCACACAGCAGGGGTACAGAGTGGGAGGTAAGTAGAGTTATTTAGGATGGCAAGGCTGGACAAAAGTCCAATAAGAGAGAGCAAAAGTTAGGCAGGTAAGAAGCAACAGACGAGACCAAGAAGTATTATCAATTTAGTGTTACTGAATAAAAAAAAGAAAGAGGAGTAAGCAGCAATGTCAAATTCCCAGTAAGGTTTAATGACATAAGGTCTGAACAACAGCAGAATGATGACTTTTCTTCGCATTCAGTGCTGAAGATTATAGCTGTAACACAAGTTTTAGAACATGTTCTATCAAGGCTGAAGTTTTTCCAATAAAATAAAGCCATGCATATATTCCTGAAAGGCACTCTACAAATTTTAAACTACATTATATTTTAGAATCATTGGGTCAGGAAAGAAAAATTACATAAGTAAAGACACGAAATGGTAAGATATTTGAAACCCTTTTTTCAAAGATACGTATTAACTAAAATTAGCCTAATACAAGTTGTCTCTACTTCCTCTCCAAACATATGTTGAAATACTTGGTAAATATAACACTTTTAAGACACAAAACTGGGAGCTCCTGGGTGGCTCAGTCAGTTAAGCATCTGACCCTAGTTCAGGTTATGATCTCACATTTAGTGAGTTCAAGCCCTGCATTGGCTCTCTGCTGTCAGCACAGACAGCTGTCTCCCCCTCTCTCTCTACCCTTTCCTGGATCATACTCTCTCTCTCTCTCTCTCTCTCTCTCTCTCTCTCTGTCTCTCTCTCTCTCAAGACTAATATATACAAATAACATAAAATACAAAACTAGTCTTAAAGGAAATAAAAAAATATACTAGGTTCACAAATGAAAGAATAAATGTATGAGTAATGCCTCTACCTCTGGAAAAAAAAGAACCCGTCAGATTGCCACATAAACCTTGGTAGCAAAAGGCTAGGTTTTTAACACTTATCCAGGAACATGAGGCCAGGAACTTAAAATAGCCATGTCTTCCATGAAAAGGGAACTAGAAGTGGCAAAGAAATCCGTAGTGTGTTAAAAATATTGGGTAGGGAAAAGTTAAATTTCCCAAGAGAAATTAAAATTGTATATCTAATTAGGTGTGAGATCTTAATGTGTACCACGCCAACTGGCACAAGACACTCAATTTGGGAAATGAGTTTTAAAAACCTGATTCTAAATCAGTGGAACATAGTATTTCTCACAGAAGCAAACACACAAGCAACAAAAGGACACTACTTTATAAAGAACCCCGATCACAATGACTCCCACAGGTAAATAATTGTGCAGGTGAACTAGTCCTAAGAAATTATAAACCATACAAGAAAACGGAACACTATGAGAAAGTCAGCAAATACAAGAGGACAATTAGCAAACTAATTAAAACTTTAAAGCAGTATAAAAAAAGACTCCAAAATAAGTGTATTTAAGTGATTAAAAAATAAGAATGTGAAATAAAGCACTAATAATATTAATGACACTTTTAAAAAACTGATTAGAAAAGATTTAAACATATTTCTAGAAATAAAAAATATATATCACTAACATCTAAAATGCAAGGAATGGGTAAAATAGTGCATAAAATAGCCAGAGAAGACAAGCAAACTGTGAAATAGTTTGGAAAAAAATTACCCAGAGCTACAAACAATAGAAAATATAAATACAAATTAAAACATGAAGAAAAAATTTATAAAATCTTTTTTAACATTTATTTATTTTTGAGACAGAGAGAGACAGAGCATGAATGGGGGAGGGGCAGAGAGAGAGGGAGACACAGAATCAGAAGCAGGCTCCAGGCTCTGAGCCATCAGCCCAGAGCCCGACGCGGTGCTTGAACTCACAAACTGCAAGATCGTGACCTGAGTTGAAGTCGGACACTTAACCGACTGAGCCACCCAGGTGCCCCTAAACATGAAGAAAAAATTTAAAAAGTCCAATGCGCTTCGAGTAGGAGATTCATAAGAATATTAGAGAAAATGGTGGCAACACAGGATTTTAAAGACAATAGCAGAGAACTTTCCAGAACAGAAGATCAGTCCACAATGTAAGAAAATATAGTAAATCCTGAGCAGGATGTGTGGGGAGCCTGGGTGGCTCAGTTTCTTACACATCTGACTCTTGATTTTGGCGCAGGTCATGATTCATAGTGATGACATTGACCCCACATGGGACTGCTTGGGATTCTCTCTCTCCCTCTCCCTCTGCCCCTCCTCTTCTTGCTGTCCTGCTCTCCTTTCTCTCTCTCTCAAAAAAAAAAAAAAGTAAACTTGCACCAAGACACATCAGAATAAAATTTCAAAATACAAAATCAAACAGAAAATATTAAAAGCAAGTTGGAGAAAAAGATCATCTATACAAAAGTGACATTGGAAGGATTGCAAATATCACATCAGCAAAAATAGAGACTAGGAGACAATGGAAGAAATCTGTCAGTCTATGATTTTATAAAAGCTAAGCAATTATGGGCATTGCAGGGAAGATGGCGGCATAGGAGGATGCTGGGCTCACCGTGTCCTGCTGATCACTTAGATTCTACCCACACCTGCCTAAATAACCCAGAAAACTGCCAGAAGACTAGCAGAACTGAGTCTCCGGAGTCAAGCGCAGAGGAGAGGCCCATGGAAGAGGGTAGGAAGGACTGAGAGTGGGTGCACGCTCCACGGACTGGCGGGAGGGAGCCGGGGAAGAGGGGCAGCCCGCCGGCCAAGCAGAGCCCCCATTCTGGCTGGCAAAAGCAGAGGGGCCGGATGGAGTGTGTTCAGACAGCAAGGGGGACTTAACTCCTGGAAGGTTATAAGTTAAAGCTCTGCAGGAGAGTGCAAGGCTGGAGAACAATGGGACGGAGAGTTGTTGAGCCCCGGACGACAGAGCTCAGCTTGGTGGGGAACAAAGGCGCTCGCCAGCGTCATCTCCCTCGCCCATTCCCCCAGCCAAAATCCCAAAGGGAACCGGTTCCTGCCAGGGAACTTGCTTGCACCTGGCAAACACCCAATGCTGTGCTTCTGCAGATCCATCCCTCCGGTGAGGGCCGGTCTGACTCCCTCCCGGTGCCACAGGACCCCTCCCGGAGAGGATCACCGAAGGAAAAGCGAGCTGAGCCTGCCCCTCCCACCCCTGTGCACCTTGCCTACCCACCCCAGCTAATACGCCAGATCCCCAGCACCACAAGCCTGGCAGTGTGCAAGTAGCCCAGACGGGCCACACCACCCCACAGTGAATCCCGCCCCTAGGAGAGGGGAAGAGAAGGCACACATGAGTCTAATTGTGGACCCACCTTTAGGGGGCAGACATCAGGTCTGACTGTGGCTCCGCCCACCAACGCAACTTATTCAAGACAGCACAGGGGAAGTGCCCCACAGTCCCACACCACTCCAGGGACTATCCAAAATGACGAAACGGAAGAATTCCCCTCAAAAAAACTTCCAGTAAATAACGACAGCTAACGAACTGATCAAAATCGATTTAAACAATATAACAGAAAGTGAATTTAGAACAAGAGTCATAAAATTAATCGCTGGGCTTGAAAACAGTATAAAGGACAGCAGAGAATCTCTTGCTACAGACATCAAGAGACTAAGGAACAGCCAGGAGGAGCTAAAAAATGCTATCAATGAACTGCAAAATAAAATGGAGACAACTACGGCTCGGATTGAAGAGGCAGAGGAGAGAATAGGTGAACTAGAAGATACAATTATGGAAAAAGAAGAAGCTGAGAAAAAGAGAGATAAAAAAATTCCAAGAGTATGAGGGGAAAATTAGAGAACTAAGTGATGCACTAAAGAGAAATAATATACGCATAATTGGTATTCCAGAGGAGGAAGAGAGAGGGAAAGGTGCTGAAGGTGTACTTGAAGAAATAATAGCTGAGAACTTCCCTGAACTGGGGAAGGAAAAAGGCATTGAAATCCAAGAGGCACAGAGAACTCACTCAGACATAGCTTGAATCGATCTGCTCCACGACATATCATAGTGAAACTGGCAAAGTATAAGGATAAAGAAATATTCTCAAAGCAGCTAGGGATAAACGTGCTCTAACATATAAAAGGAGACCAAACAGACTCGTGACCTATCTCTCTACTGAAACTTGGCAGGCCAGAAAGGAATGGCAGGAAATCTTGAAAGTGATTAACAGAAAAAATATGCAGCCGAGAATCTTCTATCCAGCAAGTCTGTCATTTAGAATAGAAGGAGAGATAAAAGGTCTTCGCAAACAAACAAAAACTGAAGGAATTCATCACCACTAAACCAGCCCTACAAGAGATCCTAAGGGGGATCCTGTGAGACAAAGTACCAGAGACATCGCTACAAGCATGAAACCTACAGACATCACAATGACTCTAAACCCATATCTTTCTATAATAACACTGAATGTAAATGGACTAAATGTGCCAACCAAAAGACATAGGGTATCAGAATGGATAAAAAAACAAGACCCATCTATTTGCTGTCTACAAGAGACTCATTTTAGATCTGAGGACACCTTCAGATTGAGAGTGAGGGGATGGAGAAGTATTTATCATGCTACTGGAAGCCAAAAGAAAGCTGGAGTAGCCATACTTATATCAAACAAACTAGGCTTTAAATTAAAGGCTGTAACAAGAGATGAAGAAGGGCATTATATAATAATTACAGGGTCTATCCATCAAGAAGAACTAACAATTATAAACGTCTATGTGCCGAATACAGGAGCCCCCAAATATATAAAACAATTACTCACAAACATAAGCAACGTTATTGACAAGAATGTGGTAATTGCAGGGGACTTTAATACCCCACTTACAACAATGAATAGATAATCTAGACACATGGTCAATAAAGAAACAAGGGCCCTGAATGATACATTGGATCAGATGGACTTGACAGGTATATTTAGAACTCTGCATCCCAAAGCAACAGAATATACTTTCTTCTTGAGTGCACATGAAACATTCTCCAAGATAGAGCACACACTGGGTCACAAAACAGCCCTTCATAAGTATACAAGAATTGAGATCATACCATGCATACTTTCAGACCACAATGCTATGAAGCTTGAAATCAACCACAGGAAAAAGTCTGGAAAACCTCCAAAAGCATGGAGGCTAAAGAATACCCTACTAAAGAATGAGTGGGTCAACCAGGCAATTAGAGAAGAAATTAAAAAATATATGGAAGCAAATGAAAATGAAAATACAACAATCCAAATGCTTTGGGATGCAGCGAAGGCAATCCCAAGAGGAAAATATATTGCAATCCAGGCCTATCTCAAGAAACAAGAAAAATCCCAAATACAAAATCTAACAGCACACGTAAAGGAAATATAAGCAGAGCAGCAAAAACACCCCAAACCCAGCAGAAGAAGAGAAATAATAAAGATTAGAGCAGAAATAAACAATATAGAATCTAAAAAAACTGTAGAGCAGATCAATGAAACCAAGAGTTGGTTTTTTGAAAAAATAAACAAAATTGATAAACCTCTAGCCAGGCTTCTTAAAAAGAAAAGGGAGATGACCCAAATAGATAAAATCATGAATGAAAATGGAATTATTACAACTAATCCCTCAGGGATACAAGCAATTATCAGGGAATACTATGAAAAATTATATGCCAACAAACTGGACAACCTGGAAGAAATGGACAAATTCCTAAACACCCACACACTTCCAAAACTCAAACAGGAGGAAATAGAACACTTGAACAGACCCATAACCAGTGAAGAAATTGAATCAGTTATCAAAAATCTCCCAACAAATAAGAGTCCAGGACCAGATGGCTTCCCTGGGGAATTCTACCAGACATTTAAAGCAGAGATAATACCTATCCTTCTCAAGCTATTCCAAAAAATAGAAAGGGAAGGAAAACTTCCAGAGTCATTCTATGAAGCCAGTATTACTTTGATTCCTAAACCAGCCAGAGACCCAGTAAAAAAAAGAGAACTACAGGCCAATATCCCTGATGAATATGGATGCAAAAATTCTCAATAAGATACTAGCAAATCGAATTCAACAGCATATAAAAAGAATTATTCACCATGATCAAGTGGGATTCATTCCTGGGATGCAGGGCTGGTTCAACATTCACAAATCAATCAATGTGATACATCACATTAATAAAGAAAAGATAAAAACCATATGATCCTGTCAATTGATGCAGAAAAAGCATTTGACAAAATTCAGCATCCTTTCTTAATAAAAACCCTCGAGAAAGTCGGGATAGAAGGAACATACTTAAAGATCATAAGAGCCATTTATGAAAAGCCCACAGCTAATATCATCCTCAATGGGGAAAAACTGAGAGCTTTTTCCCTGAGATCAGGAACACAACAGGGATGTCCACTCTCACCGCTGTTGTTTAACACAGTGTTGGAAGTTCTATCATCAGCAATCAGACCAAAAAAGGAAATCAAAGGCATCAAAATTGGCAAAGATGAAGTTAAGCTGTCACTTATTGCAGATGACATGATATTATACATGGAAAATCCGATAGACTCTACCAAAAGTCTGCTAGAACTGATACATGAATTCAGCAAAGTTGCAGGATACAAAATTAATGTACAGAAATCAGTTGCATTCTTATACACTAATAATGAAGCAACAGAAAGACAAATAAAGAAACTGATCCCATTCACAATTGCACCAAGAAGCATAAAATACCTAGGAATAAATCTAACCAAAGAGGTACAAGATCTGTATACTGAAAACTATAGAAAGCTTCTGAAGGAAATTGAAGAAGATGTAAAGAAATGGAAAAACATTCCATGCTCATGGATTGGAAGAATAAATATTGTTAAAATGTCAATACTACCCAAAGCTATCTACACATTCAATGCAATCCCAATCAAAATTGCACCAGCATTCTCTTGAAACTAGAACAAGCAATCCTAAAATCCATATGGAACCACAAAAGGCCCCTAATAGCCAAAGTAATTTTGAAGAAGAAGACTAAAACAGGAGGCATCACAATCCCAGACTTTAGCCTCTACTACAAAGGTGTAATCATCAAGACAGCATGGTATTGGCACAAAAACAGACACATAGACCAATGGAATAGAATAGAAACCCCAGAACTAGATGCACAAACGTATGGCCAACTAATCTTTGACAAAGCAGGAAAGAATATCCCATGGAAAAAAGACAGTCTCTTTAACAAATGGTGCTGGGAGAACTGGACAGCAGCATGCATAAGAATGAAACTAGACCACTTTCTTACACCATTCACAAAAATAAACTCAAAATGGATAAAGGACCTGAATGTGAGACAGGAAGCCATCAAAACCCTAGAGGAGAAAGCAGGAAAAGACCCCTCTGACCTCAGCCGTAGCAATTTCTTACTTGACACATCTCCAAATGTAAGGGAATTAAAAGCAAAAATGAACTACTGGGACCTTATGAAGATAAAAAGCTTCTGCACTGCAAAGGAAACAATAAACAAAACTAAAAGGCAACCAACAGATTGAGAAAAGATATTTGCAAATGACATATCCGACAAAGGGCTAGTATCCAAAATCTATAAAGAACTCACCAAACTCCACACCTGAAAAACAAATAATCCAGTGAAGAAATGGGCAGAAAACATGAAGAGACACTTCTTAAAGAAGACATCCAGATGGCCAACAGGCACATGAAAAGATGCTCAATGTCACTCCTCATCAGGGAAATACAAATCAAAACCACACTGAGATACCACCTCACACTGGTCAGAGTGGCTAACATGAACAAATCAGGAGACTATAGATGCTGGAGAGGATGTGGAGAAACGGGAACCCTCTTGCACTGTTGGTGGGAATGCAAACTGGCACAGAACTCTGGAAAACTGTGTGGAGGTTCCTCAGAAAATTAAAAATAGACCTACCCTATGACCCAGCAGTAGCACTGCTAGGAATTTATCCAAGGGATACAGGAGTACTGATGCATAGGGCCACTTGTACCCCAATGTTTATAGCAGCACTCTCAACAATAGCCAAATTATGGAAAGCGCCTAAATGTCCATCAACTGATGAATGGATAAAGAAATTATGGTTTATATACACAATGGAGTACTACATGGAAATGAGAAAGAATGAAATATGGCCCTTTGTAGCAACGTGGATGGAACTGGAGAGTGTGATGCTAAGTGAAATAAGCCATACAGAGAAAGACAGATACCATATGTTTTCACTCTGACGTGGATCCTGAGAAACTTAACAGAAACCCATGAGGGAGGGAAGGAAAAAAAAAAGAGGTTAGAGTGGGAGAGAGCCAAACACAAGAGACTCTTAAAAACTGAAAACAAACTGAGGGTTGATGGGGGATGGAAAGAGGGGAGGGTAGGTGATGGGCATTGAAGAGGGCATCTTTTGGGATGAGCACTGGGTGTTGTATGGAAACTAATTTGACAATAAATTTCATATATTAAAAAAAAAGAAAGATCCAAGCAATTATTCAAAAATAATTTTTCCAACAAAGCAAAGAAGGAACCAACAACAAAAACCATTAAAAATAGAAGAGATCAACTAAGGTAATCAAAATGATGTTAGTAATTTAGAAAAATGAAATTAGTAATCACAAGAAATACAAGAAATAAATGGGTTAATCTTAACTATAAGAAACAGACTTTAAGATAGGATTTTTAAAATTTTATCTGTTTGTTTACACACAATGTGTTTAATACTCAAAGATACAGAGATATTACATTCCATAAATAGCAAAAGATAAACAATATAAAGGAATACAAGCTACTATTGCAATATTAATATCAGGCAATAGAGATTTTAGGCAAAATGTTAGAGATAAAATAATAATTTTTAATAGCATAAGGACAGTTTCACCAGAAGATGATCCTGACTGCATCTCATAATGTTACCTTAAAATATAAAGAAGAAAAATGTACAGAAATTCAAAAGGACATCCCTGATAAGAGTGAATAAAATATTCCCCCCAAATACAATGTATTTGTGGACTAAATTTGTATAGATGTCAAACCTTGTGGGGGTGTTAAGACAAAAATTATCTCCGTCATCTTATTTACACTTTTCCCATCACAAATCATAAATATTTTAAATTCAAGTTTAAATACAAATAGTTAAGCTTCTTCCTTTAAATAATTTTTTTAAACCCCGTTTTACATAGTGACTTTGTGCATAAAAAAACTCTCTTAAACATTGATGCTCAGAGAAGGTAGGTCACAAAGTCACAGAGAACATCTAATTACTAAAACTAACCCTGGGCTCCTAACTGTAAAAATCAGTGCGCTTTACATGTTACCAACCGCCTCACTTTATTTCATTCAATATTTATGCGTGTGTACTGTCTAACAAGTGCGTATGATGATGAAAAGGACATACACAGACTATATGTGTTATCTTAAACACGGATTTTCTTGTCTTTCCATTTGTGGGCTTCCTCCATCTTTCTCACTGCTCTTTCTTGGTCTCCCTTGAGGAGGCTGCCTAACCTTTACCTCATCTCTGGGATTCCACTCTGCCCTGTTGCATTCTTGGTCTATATATTCTGATTGGGCCATCTCATTCATTACATTTGTTTCATGTATCAAGTACTGGTCAAGCTGAGGACTCTCAGAGTCATATCTCCAGTCTAGATATCTGTTTTAAACCCAAGACCAGATATCCATTGCATATTGGGCACCTCCATATACATAAATTCACCGGTTACTCTCTCAACTTCCTCAACAGCTGAGGAATTACTAAAGTAGATTTTGTGGCCCTGCTTCTTGGATCTCTACAAATTTATTCTCACCTACAGTGTATTACCTATTCCTCTTCAAGTTTTGCCCAGTCTGAACTTACCACTAAAGGCACTGACTTTGAAAAGCAATTTCCACCATCAGAGCAAAAGGACGACCTCAGCTACTACTCTACTGAGAACACATAAATTACTGCGCATAAACTTCCTCACCTTACCTCTTGTCTTTTTCATTATTTTTCACTATTGGACCCATGTACTTTCTGTCCCCGTGACTCTTATCTCAGAAGATGAGTCTGTTTTGCTCACAAAGATATTCTAGTAAGGCAGATGGGGGTGTCGGCAAGATATTCCTCATAACTTCTAGTTTGCATGCTGAGAATGAAATTGGGAGAAGTGTAATTAATGAGATTAGCCATCTGTACAAGAAGTGTCCCTCAATAATCAGTGGCTAAAGTGTTTCAGGAACATCCAGGCTCAGTGGCCTCAGCATCCTCTCAGAAAATCATTACCCTATCTGGGCTTGTAGTTAACCGACTGCATTACAAAGAGCTGAGATTTGGAAGCTGACAATTTAAATTCAAGTAAACTACATCTAATGTAGTTTTGCTCATTTTATATAACTTTTTGATATCTCAGTTTTCTCATCTTTAGAATACTAAGGGTTTATATTTCGCATAACTGTGAAAATTAGGTGAGTCAATTTATTTGAACCTCTGCACGGTTCAATAGGAAGTGATGGAGATTGGAATTACAGCTTCAGAAATTCACTAACAATGATAGCAATTGCTTGACATTTCTCATTTTAACGTGTAAATAAAACAATAAGCATGAAGCAGAGAACAATGGTGTCAAAGGGCAGTATGACCCTGTACTATACAAAGCTGTGCCCTGACCAGTGGGTCTAAATTAGCTAGTTCTCTTGACAGGTAGATTCCTATATAGTACTTTGTGCTACCATAGCTCAACAGGCATTTGTTATTAACATTACAATTAATTCTTGTTCTTATTCGGTACTCACCAACCAACCCACCGCTTGCAATTTGACTTCTGAGGTAACTTTCTTTTACAGAGAGAACATACTGATCATCTCACAAAAACAGTCCAGTCATTGTGAAATGTTTACTTTCCATTATCAAACATTGGTATTCCGGTTTACACACCAATTTCTTGTGAGTTGAATCAGTAGAATTCACCTCTGAGAAATCTGTTATCTAGGTGCCTATTGAGTTGTGACATAATGAAAAAGTTATTTGGTCTTTGCCTCCTAGCAAAGGGGCACACATCTCCTAAAATCTTTGGAATCTCTGAAGAGATAAATCTTTTCTTTTATGCTAATATGACTGGTGGCTGGGAGCACCTGTGTAACACATCTACAACAAGGAAATGGTTGCCAGGGGAACCAACCATGTGATTAGAGTGTTGGGACTTTCAATACCAGTTCTATAAATGTATTTTCACTTCCTTATGATGTTCTTCATAACACTTTTTTTTTCTCTAGCTTACTTTATTGTAAGACTGCATATATAATACATATAACATACAAAATGACTGTTTCTCATTTCAGTAAGGTTTCTGATCAACAACAGGCTATTAGCAGTTAAGTTTTGGGGGAGTCAAAAGTTATATGTGGAAGAGCAAGGATAAATACCATAAATCATTTCAATCAATGCATAAAAAGTATTTGATAAAGTATAGCATCTATTCATGATAAAAACCCTCAACAAAGTATATTTAGAGGGAGCTTATCTTAACATGATAAAGGCAATATATGAAAAACCCACAGCTAACATCATACTCAATGGTGAAAAACTGAGAGCTTTTTCCCTAAAGTCAGGAACAAACAAGGATGTCCACTTTCACCACTTTTATTCAACATAGTGTTGGAAGTCCTAACCACAGCAATCAGACAAGAAAAATAAATAAAAGTCATCCAAATTGATAAGGAAGAAGTAAAACTTCCACTACTTGCAGATGCCATGATACTATATAGAAAACCCTAAAGACTCCACTAAAAACCTACTAGAACTGATAAATGAATTCAGTAAGGTTGCAAGATACAAAATAAGTATAGAGAAATTTCTTGCATTTCTATACACTAATAATGAAGTAGCAGAAAGGGAAATTAAGAAAACAGTACCATTTACAATTGCACCAAAAATAATAAAGTACCTAGGAATAAACTTAATCAAGGGGCTGAAAGACCTGTACTCTTAAAACTATAAAACATTGATGAAAGAAATTGAAGACCACACAAATAAATGAAAGGATATTCCATGCTCACAGATTGGAAGAACAAATATTATTAAATTCCCCATAAAATCAGCATTCTATAGACTTAATGCAATCCCTATTAAAATACACCCAGTCAAATTACAAATCAAGAATTATGGAAGGGAGGGAGGGAGGAAAGAAGGAAGGAAGGAAGGATGAAACAGCATTTTTGACAGAACCAGAATAAATATTTCTAAGATTTGTATGAAACCACAAAACTTAAAATTTGTATGAATTTTTAAATAACCAAAGCAATCTTGAAGGGAACAAAACTGGAGGTATCACAATCCCACATTTCAAGATACACTACAAAGCTTTAGTAACCAAAACAGTATGATACCAGCACAAAAAAAGACACATAGATTAATGGGACAGATTAAAAATCCCAGAAATGATCCAACAATTATATGGTCAATTAATCTTCAACAAAGCAGAAAAGAATATCCAGTGGGAAAAAGACAGTCTCTCCAACAAATGGTGCCAGGAAAACTGGACAGCAACATGCAAAAGAATAAAACCAGACTACTTTCTTAGACCGTACACAAAAATACATTCAAAATGGATTAAAGACCTAAATGTGAGACCTGAAGCCATAAAAATCCCAGAAGAGAGCACAGGCAATAATTTCTCTGACATCATCCATGAGACATGGATGTTTCCCGAGACAAGGGAAACAAAAGCAAAAATTAACTATTGGAGCTACATCAAAATAAAAAACTTCTGCATAGCAATGGAAACTATCAACAAAACTAAAAGAAAACCCACTGAATGGAAAAGACACTTGCAAATGATACATCTGATAAGGGATTAGTATCCAAAATATATAAAGAATTTATAACACTCAACATCCAAAAAAAAAACCAAATAATCAATTAAAAATGGGCAGAAGACATGAACAAACATTTCTCCAAAGACATACAAATGGCTAAGAGCCACATAAAAAGATGTTCAACACCACTCATCATCTGGGAAATAAAAATCAAAAGCACTGTGAGACATCACCTCATACCTGTCAGAATGACTAAAATAAAAAAAACATGAGAAATAACAAGTATTTCCGAAGATGTGGAGGAAAAGGGGTGCTCATGCACTGTTGGGGGAATGCAAACTGGTGCAGCCACTGTGGAAAGCAGCATGGAGATTCCTCCAAAAATTAAAAGTGGAACTACCATGCGATCCAGTAGTTCCTCTACTAGGTATTTACCCAAAGAATACAGAACCAGTAATCTGAAAAGATATATGCACTCCTATGTTTATTGCAGCATTATTCACAATAGTCAAATTATGGAAGCATCCCAATTATCCATCAATAAATGAATGGATAAAGAAGAAGTGTATATATACATATACACTATGGGATATTACTCAGCCATAAAAAAGAATGAAATCTTACCATTTGCAACAACATGGATGGACCTAGAGGGAATAATGCTAAGTGAAATAAGTGAGTCAGAGAAATACAAATACGCTATGACTTCACTCCTACGTAGAAATGAGGAAATAAAACAAACAAAGACAAAAAGAGGCAAACCAAAAAACAGACTCTTAACTATAGAGAACAAACTAACGGTTACCAGCGTGATGGGGGGGGGGGGCTGGATGAAATAGGTGAAGGGATTAAGAGTACATTCATTGGGATGAGCACTAAATAACTGAAACTAATATAACACTGTATTTTAACTATATTGGAATTGAAATCTTTAAAAACGTTATACTTGGATTGTCTACTGAAGGGGGCACTCCTAACCCCCGTGTTGTTCAAGGGTCAACTGTACATCAAAACCCACTGTGGTAAAACAATAGATCATCAAAGAGGAAGAAAAATTCCAAGCAGCGACAAAGGAGAAAGCAAACCTGATAGCCACAGACCCTGACAGATAACGCCACTAAAGACGTAGTTGAGCAAGAAAAATGAGCACGGTGGGAAGGAATGAAATGTCAGAAGCAGATGTGAGTGAATAAGTTGATAAAATATGGCGATAAATCTACTATTTCGATAGTAACTGTGATAACAGTGTCTTCATTTGTGTTTAAAAATAGTAGGTACATCAACAAAGATGGTGCTGGGAAATCTCTGTGGGTCTCATGTTTCCGCATGACTTGCAAACAGAGGCACAAACTGCCTTATGCAGAGAATGTGCATCTCTCTCTGGAACAATTGGCAGTTTTCCTTACAGCCTTGGAGGATGGAGTGAGATAGTGTCTTCTTTCAGAACAAAGGGCCCTCAAGCTTACTGCCCATTATAAATGTTCAGAGTGTCCCTCCTTTAATGCAACCCGCTGTGTGTTCAGGTGCCATCTTGTCCTCTTGGTGTCACTCTTTGGCAAGTGGAGCTCCAGGAAATGGAAAACAAAATGCTAACACTGGCTATTGCTACTATAGTGAGTAATAAAGCCCTTAATCTCTGACCCAGGTTTTGTCTTCTGCACATCCATGAAACTCTGGCAAGTGAATTTGTTAGAATGCGAGTAGCGTAGAATCTCAGACCTCTTGTAGTTCTCAACAGATGGGGGTAGGAAGGAGTATTTGGAAAAAAGTAAAAATCTGTCTAGTTTGGAAAGAGAAAAAAGATATTCATTGACTTGAGAATATTTCAGAAAAATACAAATTTAGGTATGCTTGTTAAAAGGAGTCAAATGTGGAACTTTCAAACTGGCAGAGAAAATTACATGTAATTTTAAAAAATCTTTTTCTTAATGGACCACTTCCACAAAAGGCAAGGGAAAGAAATAAAAGGCAAAGATATCCGAAATAGAAAAAAGTGTCAATTAGGTTAGCAAAAAAAATATGTCAAAACGTCTCAACAAATAAAAAAATCAGCATATCTGAAATAATTGAAAGGATGGGTCCAACTCAATTTTTTAGGAATTTCTACTACAGCTAGATATTGCCCGTGAGAAGATGATGGTAGTGTGTTACTAGAAGTCACTAAAAAGAGATAAAGTAGAGAAAAATCACACTCCAGAAGCTCTCAGCTATCTTGGATGAGATGCTTAAAAGGAGGAAGTTAAAGTCATGGATTAAAAGATAATTCTCTTACAATGAATTCAAATTTTTTTTAAATGTTTATTCATTTTTGAGAGACAGAGCACAAAGAGGGGTGGGGAGCAGAGAGAGAGGGAGATACAGAATCCAAAGCAGGCTTCAGGTTCTGAGCTGTCAGCACAGAGCCAAAACGGGGCTCTGACCCACGAGGGGTGAGATCATGACCTGAGCTGAAGTCGGACACTTAAACAACTGAGCCACCCAGGTGACCCGAATTTTAAATATCTGGTCACGTTTTATTTATAAACATTATGACTGAATTAAAGAAACACAGAATGTTTAAAATTAAAGAGTCAGAGGGGCCCCTGGGTGGCTCAGTCAGTTGAGCATCAGACTTTGACTTGGATCATGATCTCATGGTTCGTGGGTTTGAGCCCCATATCAGACTCTGTGCTGACAGCTCAGAGCCTGGAGCCTACTTGGGATTCTGTCTCCCTCTCTCTCTGCTCTTCCCCTGCTTGTGCTCTGTCTCTCTCTGTCTCTCAAAAAAATAAATAAATAAAACGTTTTTTAAAATTAAAAAAAATTTGAAGAGTCAGAAAAAAGATGTACAGACAAAGGAAGCCAACAATACCAGTACTTAAGTAAACAAATATAAATTACCAAAATTGGCTCAAAAAGATATAGAAAATCTATTTACCAATCATTAAATAAACTCGAACAGTAACCAAAATTTCCCTTTTTCCCCTGTACCCCATAGTCTACATGTCCCCATAAAAAAGTATGATTCAAAAAAATATAATAGACAAACCTTCAAGGGTCAGAGAGCCCCAACTTTATGCTAGATCTTCCAGAGAAATAAGATATAATAAAAGTCACTCACCTTATTTTATTAGGCCAATAAATCCCTGACATTGAAACTATCAGAGTACAAGAAAAATAAACACACTAGCCAAATTTACTTATGAAATATACATAAATAGCCACATAAAACATTTGCATATCAAATCCAATAGATCATATTAAAAACATGCTCCCACACATCTAATCTTTAGCCTTTTTTGGAAGACAAGAGTAGCTAAGCGATAAGAAAATCTATCAATAAAATTCAGCAAGTTGACAGATTAAAGGAGAAAAGTCATCTTACCACCTAAACAATATTTTTACAGGCCAAAAAGCATGTGAAAAAATTCAGTAGTTATTCTTGGTTTTTAAAAAACCTGTTAACGGGGCGCCTGGGTGGCGCAGTCGGTTGAGCGTCCGACTTCAGCCAGGTCACGATCTTGCGGTCCGTGAGTTCGAGCCCCGCGTCAGGCTCTGGGCTGATGGCTCAGAGCCTGGAGCCTGTTTCCGAGTCTGTGTCTCCCTCTCTCTCTGCCCCTCCCCCGTTCATGCTCTGTCTCTCTCTGTCCCAAAAATAAATAAACGTTGAAAAAAAAAAATTAAAAAAAAAAAATAAAAACCTGTTAAATTAGAATTAGAAGAAAACTATCTTAACCTGACAAAATGTATTTACAAATATCTTTATAGCAAGCATCATGCTTAAAGATAGAACAGTGAAGCATTGCCTTTAAAATCAGCTATAACTGGGGTGCCTGGGTGGCGCAGTCGGTTAAGCGTCCGACTTCAGCCAGGTCACGATCTCGCGGTCCGTGAGTTCGAGCCCCGCGTCAGGCTCTGGGCTGATGGCTCGGAGCCTGTTTCTGATTCTGTGTCTCCCTCTCTCTCTGCCCCTCCCCTGTTCATGCTCTGTCTCTCTCTGTCCCAAAAATAAATAAAAAAAACGTTGAAAAAAATTAAAAAAAAATCAGCTATAACAACAATAACAACAACAACAAAACCTGGGGCACATGGGTGGCTGGGTCAGTTAAGTGTCTGGCTCTTGATACGGGCCCAGGTCATGATCTCACAGTTCATGGAATCAAACCCTGCATGGGGCTCTGCTCTGTCAGTGCAGAACCTGCTTGGGATTTTCTCTCTCCCTCTCTCTTTTTTATTTAAAAAAAATTTTTAACTGTATTTATTTATTTTATTTTATTTTTTTACATGCAACAGAATTTTCCTCAGTCTTAAAAAACAAAACAAAACAAGAAAAGGGCTAAATCCTGCCATTTGTGACAATGTGGATGAACCCCGGGGGACGTTATGCTAAATGAAGGTAGAAGTCCCAGAAGGGCAAACACTGCATGATCCCACTTGTCAGCAGGACCCAAAAGAGTCAAGTTTACAGAAGCAGAGGAGAGTGTCATGCTAAGTGTATTTATTTTTGAGAGAGACAGAGACACAGAGTGAGCGGGGGAGGGGCAGAGAGAGAGAGGGAGACACAGAATCCAAAGTAGGCTCCCCGTTCCAAGCTGTCAGCACAGACGCAATGCAGGGCTCAAACCCATGAACCTTGAGATCATGACCTGAGCCAAAGTCAAACACTTAACTGACTGAGCCACCCAGGTGCCCCTCTGTCTCTCTCCTTCTCTGCCTCTACCCCATTCGTGGGCTCTGTCTTTCAAAATAAATAGACATGTTTAAAGAAACCGTTATTTCTTCTGTTAGGCAATTTTGTATCGGGTACTCAAGCCAATACAATAATACAGTAAAAGGAAATAAAGATAAAAAGACCAAAGAGGAAGATACAAATTCGCTTTTTTCCATCTTTCAGATTGCTTCATCACCCACATAAGAATACCTTAGTAAATAGACAATCAAACTTGATAGAACATAAGAGCATTCAACAAGGTTGCTGGGTACAGGAAACATGCAGTGCGGGAACACTGCCATACGATCACGGATGGATGAGGTCCCGGTAGGAGAGAAAAGAGCATCTACACAATGCACTCATCTGCTTCTCATTTCCTCCATGCTTGGAGATGGCCAATCTAGTTCCTCTCCCTTCCTCACCTGGGTGCCCGCGTATGCCAGCCTCACTGCAACTCAGTTTACAAAGCAGCTGGCCCAAGTATGGAAATGTCCTCAAATTTGGATTTGCGCAGAGAAAACAGGTGAGATTACCATTGGCCTTTACTCTAAACTGTGTATTCCGAGAGAGCCTCATCGGAAGTCAACGCATGAAGCACTGGCCATAACCCAACTAATAAATGACAAACCTTCTTCCCATTTATCTCTGGGACTTGCAAGGGGAAAGGATAACTTGTTGAGACAGAATGTGGGCATTCCTTTTGGCGGGGGGCGGGGGGGGGGTGTGAGGGGAAGGTGGGGGTTGGGGGAGTTGTTTATTTGTAACACTGAACTATTGCCTTGAACACTAACTTCCTCAGGCACCCTTTCAGGCTCCAATGATGATGCTCATGCTGTTTCCTCGATCAGGACTGATTGTTCCCTTCCCCAATCAAAAGTTTATTCTTCATAAAAACTCTGCTCAAAATGTATGAAGCTTCCAGACACTTTCCAGTTAGTCAGCCCTGTGTTCAGATGTATCTGTGTTTGTGTCTGTGTCATGTTTTCGTATTTAGCTCCCCTAAAGGATTTTGTTCCCGGAGGGAAGAACAGGGTCAGACCGTTTGTGCATTACTGTGGAGTATCCAGCAGTGTGTAAGGAAACATCCTAACTATATCTGTAGACGATTTTAAAGTTGATCCCAGTATCACCCAATAGCATTTTCGGCAATAAATGGAAATGTCATATCAGCATTCTCCAGAACCAGAGTCGCTCTCCACACACAGCTAATAAGCACTTGAAATGTGACTGGAGTGACTGAAGAAATGGGGTTTTAATTTTATTTCATTTTAACAATTTTAATCATAAATAGTAGAGTTGGAAAGATTTCTTATGACAGAAAATGAAAATGATGCAAGCTATTATGACATGCTGTTTGCCTTCGCTGACACAAATTCTTTTCCAACTTGAGCTATCATCTTAGGTGCTTGCTGCTTTTTCTAGATAGTCTCTGTGGCTGGAATGGACTTCAGCATGTCCACTGACATGTCCCCAGCTCCAGAACCCATGATCATGGCCCAAGTCTGAGATAAATAACTTGGATTAAACTGCAGAGTTGGAGCCATCCGGAGCACACATGGCTCTGATTTGGGACTGGGATACGTACCCCCGGTAGGAAAGAACGTCTTCCCTTTAGGATGTGTGGCACAACTAAGGGTTTCAGATGCTCAAATTTGGAAACCACACAGGGGTGCCCGGGTGGCTCAGTCAGTTGAGCGTCCGACTTCGGCTCAGGTCATGATCTCACAGTCCGTGAGTTTGAGCCCCTCATCGGGCTTTGTGCTGACAGCTCGGAGCTTGGAGCCTGGTTCGGATTCAGTGTCTCCCTCTCTCTTTGCCCCTCCCCTGCTCATGCTCTGTCTCTCTCTGTCTCAGAAATAAACATTAAAAAAACTTTTTTTAAAAAGAAAACAGCACAGCTTTCCCACAGGTGTGACTTCAATATCTGCGAGTATCAGAAGCTGCAGTTGGGACAATGGCAAAGTGGCATATTAGCTGAGGTTTTCCAGAACCGTCCCCACCATCATGGCACTATGATCTGAGCAAGAAACTGCTCTCGAGTGTCCTGAGGCATCACCTAAAGGATCCTTTAAAGAGGAATGGAAGCCAGCTGCCACAACAGCAGAAGGGGGGGGGGGGGGGGGTTGGGGGGGGAGTCAGAGAAGCACTAATTCTATCATTGTACCCTCTTCACTCTTAACCAGTGTGAGTTCGTGGAAAACAAAATGCATATACTTTTAAAACAGCTAAACAATTTTATTTATTTATTTATTTATTTATTTATTTATTTATTTATTAACTTTTTTTTAATTTATGAGACAGGGAGAGAGAGAGCATGAACAGGGGAGGGTCAGAGAGAGGGAGACACAGAATCTGAAACAGGCTCCAGGCTCTGAGCTGTCAGCACAGGGCCCAATGTGGGGCTCGAACTCATGGAGTGTGAGATCATGACCTGAGCTGAAGTCGGAAGCTCAACCAGGACTGAGCCACCCAAGCACCCCAACAGCTAAACAATTTTAAAGCTTCCAAAGTCCAATGCAAAATACTCGTTTATTTATATGTTAAACGTTTCTGTTTTTCATCTTCTAATTTAGCGCCAAGAGCAAATCACGCACACATCATACAGAACTATAAAATGAACAACAAATAGCTTAAGACTTGTCAGACAGCAACTGGTTCAACTATGGACCAGCTTCACACATTCCACCTTCAGCATACACAGCAGCTGCACTGCACAACGCATTGTGACTGAAGCCTTACACGAGGAATGAGGAAAGTTACTGCTACGATTAACTCAACAAAATAACTTAAGCTCCATAGCCTCAGTTTTTAATGTGCTCAAAAATATACTACTAAATCTTTGTACTGTGAATGTTCAGGCCTTCCATACAATTTTTGAATAGACTTAATATTCAAGATTGGAAAAGACAAAATTAAGATGAAGTCCAAAATACTACAGGTTTGGTTTTTATGAATATACATCTCTCAACACTCAAGCCTAAATGCCTCATGAAACAATAATGGAGTTTAAGAGCTGATTTTCCCATATTGGATCTGTGAATTGCTCAAATTCTGTCTCTAGGTTTGCATAGGCTAAGCATTAGTACCTTCAGAAAACTCGGGATTCAACTAAACCCGTGCAGACACAGCATAAAGGCCCCAAGTGATGTATGTAAAAATCTATACTTTTTAAAGGCCTTTCACCATTGATTTCACTAAATTAAGCAATGTAAGAATCTTACTTTGAAAACAGATTTGAGCTTGGTTTCCATATCTACTACCTACTCCCTGGAGACCTTCGACAGATTATTAGCCTAAATTGATCAAGTTTATTGACCTTGTAATGGTGACTAATAATATCTCATATAGTTTCATAAAAAATAAATAATATATGTCATACCTAGCACAGTGCCTGGTATACAATACATAATTGTATAATGCGATAATTGTTTTTCATTTAAAAAAGTAATCACTATACAAATTCTGAATATTGAATCATCCCTTCTAAATTTTTCCCTATAGATACAGTTTTGGAATGATGATAGCATAATGATAACAGAGGGACTCCCTTCTCTTTAACCATTTTATTCTTTGGAAAGACCACCAAAAATATCTACAAAAACAAGGACTACAAAATACCTGCAAATAACACTGCGTATCTTTTTAAGATTTTAAACATCTAGTGCTTGGTAAGTACAAATGACAAAATAAAATAAATGTGCCAAAAGTATTTTTTAGGCAGAGAGCGTGTTTATTAAGCCCATAGAATGCTGTAGATACTTAGGCTCGAACTGAGGAGACAACCAATGACATGCGAGGCAAGATCTCTAATGTCAAGGAAATTACAGCACATTATTGCAGGGAAAACAAGAGTAAACCATCCAAGACCACATAGCTCCTAAGGGCTGCACTTAGCTGAAGATGTGATCAGTGAAGAGTGGAATAGTCAAATTAAATTTCATGAAAGTGGTAAGACATACTTGAACTGAGCCCTGACAGATGGCAGAGAGCAAAGGCAAGAGTTTCCAGGCAAGAGCTTTATCATAAACCAAGCCACGGAAAAAGGATTGAGCTTTGCATGTTTACAGGAACAATGGGATCACTGGTTGGCTTGAAAAGCCTTGGCCAAATAGTAAGTAGAACCTAAAATTGTATATATTGGGGCACCAGGGTGGCTCAGTCAAACATCCAATTCTTGCTTTCAGCTCAGATCATGATCTCATGGCTCTTGAGTTCAAGCCCTGCGTGGGGCTCCATGCTGACAGCACAGAGTGTGGTGTTACACTCTCCCTCTTCCTCTGCCCTTATCACCCCCCAATTGCCCTCTCTCTCTCTAAATAAATAAATAAAGTGAATGAATACACACACACACACACACACACACACACACACACACACACACACATATGTATGTATATGTATATATCAGCAAGCTGGTAACTTGAGAAAACCTGTTTAGGAAAAATTAGCCTATATCAAAGCCTACATTAGCCTACATGATTTGTGGTTAGAGAAGACAACAGATAAGAAAAACTTATAAGAGGCTCTAATAATCTATAAAGGCAATAATAATAAGGCACAGAAAGTTTGGGCAGGGGGTGATTGCAGAGAAATAAAAAGAAGCAGTTACAAGAGTCTCAAGGAATATGCACAGGACATGTTAACCAACTAGATATGGGGAAATGTAAGTGTCCAATGAGGAAAAAAATACATCCAAGTTTCTTAAGCCTGGATGCTTAAAAAGAACCATGGGGCCCAACAGAAATGAGGCCAGAAATGTAGAGGATAGCCAGGAAGAGGGGAGCCAGAGGAAAATGACACCAGACAGATTGAGACATGGGCATGACTGTGAGGCACATTCAGGGACAGAGCTAAAGATCTGGGCACCAGCAGCCTTGATGTGAGGGGGGACAGGCATAGCAGAAGGAATCTAGAGAGTTGGAGGACAAGGACTTGATCCTGGAGATGTGATCACCAGGAGTTATTAAGTCCCAGAAGCCAGTGTGTGTTGGGTTTTAGGAGAGATGAGAAATATTTTTAACATTAAGAATTTCTCAGAAACCATCTCTCTAAAACAAGCTCTACCTGTTATCTGAACTACACATGTGACAAAAATGGTAAGATACGATTTATGCAATACATTTTTTAAAGTGTCCCTGTGTGCCAGACATGGTCCAAGGAATGGAGATGGGGAGAAAGCCAACGAATTGAAAATGAGAGCCTCGGTCTTTACCTCCTACCTGTTCAGAGACACTGAGGCTTGACAGTGAGAGCCCAGCCTCATCCAGTTTAAGACACACTCTTAGACCAGTGCAATTAGGAGGCAGGATCCAGAATAGTCTTGCTGCAGGAAAGCTGATACCTGATGCTTTGAAGTTGATACCTGGATATATCCATGGTCAAAACTAAACCCCCACCCCCACCAGTCTTCCAAGTATATCCCCATTCTCTACTCTGATCATAACCAAAAATATTTTCCCTGAAGACACTGCAGTTTGAACTAAAGATGAACTTCTCTAAATTTGGCCTTCCCAGGGCAGAATTAATGCCACTAAACTAGGTCCATCTTTTTCTAGATTCCTTAACTTCCCTACGTTCCACTCAAGGAATCTTTAATTGATTCCATTATGAGGAGGATCTGAGAGTAGTACTTACACAAATATTTCTCCAATTTTACATATATCTCAAAAAACATGTTCACTAACAACCTCAAAACAATCTTGACCCTTTCAATGAAGAAGATAGCCTCAGTTTTAACTTACTAATTGACAACTGTGCAAGGCAGAAAGACTTTCCACCTTTAGGGAAGTCCTCTGACACCAGAGCCAGTGAACTCCTGTCCGGAAAGCTCTGATAGAATCACCTCTGTCCTCCACCAGTGGTTCATATCTGTGTTCATCAGGCCTTACAGTTTTCTGCCCTTTAGTAGTTTTATATTTTATTCACTCTTTTTCAGAACTACTCTTGGAACAAAATGTATAAGAGATCCAAAAAGAGAATAGTCTAACTAATCCCAGAACATCAAAAACCAAATAAGAAAAGTCTTTGCCTTGCATTAAGCTGCAAGTCAGATTGCAAAATTCAAATTCCATTTACTTAATGAGTTGCTTATAATATTACCACAGCAATTAATCCAGTCTCAGAAGACTAAGGAAGTAAAATATAAGAGCAATGACTCATAGTTACAGTTTTGTCTACAAAAGGGTGGCTTATTCACTGAGAGGGTTTCTTCTGATTTTTAGACCTATTCTAGATTCAAAAGAGATTCAGTTCAACAGATATTTGTGCATTACCAGATATGTGAAGATGAATAAGGTTCCACAGCCCTCACTTGTAGGAGTTCTAATTATTATTAGGTCAATTCAATTGGGTCAGGAACCAGGTTTGACAGAAGTTGAGACTCAAGAGTCAGAGAGGTATGTTGGGATGAAGGAAATGAACTTTACACTTTGTGATTGGAGGAAGGGGTAGACATTGAACTATTTTAAGCTGGAGCATAAAGTGATCCAATTTGCATTTTAGACAGATCACTATGGTGGTGATGGGTCACCACAGCAGTGGCAAAGCCAAAAATGGGACTGCTTGCAAAAATATATGATGAGTAGAATCTGATTGGACCTGGGTTGAAAGGAGAGAGGAACTACCTCCTCTGAGAATTTCTATGCTGCTCACAACACTGAGGGTCCTGCCTGCCAGGGAAAGGTAGGCATCTCTCTCCTTTGCCAGGCACCGCCCCCCCCCTTTGCCCCTTACTTATCAAGCCTGCTATATATTCTGAGTCCTAAAGGCAGCAAGTGTTCTTTAGAGTGAACTGGGATGATCCAATCTGATTTTCACATTTGTTATTGTTGAATTTATTCTTGCTATTTCTTCACTAAGCCTGATGTAATGTAAAAGATACAAAACTAGGGAAGTCAGGCCGTCTTGGGATTTTAATACTGGCTTGTTTGTAATGAGAGATGTGACCTTGAGCAAATCACTGACCTTCTCTGAATCTTGTTTTGTCTATAATATGGGGAATTACCCCAGCTATAAATAAAACCCCTTCCAGATATGTCTCTTTATTCCAAATAATTCTGTTCTAGTTATTAGAATCTAAAGAAAATACTGATTAATCCCCAGAGCAGTTCAGATAGGTTATATACTAAATGACTTCTTGAAAAGGAAAGTCCCTGAGGCACAATAGACAAAGAAAAAGATAATAGACTTCTCTAAATTAAATAAAAAACCTAAAGGAAGAAAATAAATTCAATGGGATTTGATTGCTGGAAAAGTGCTGATCTTTTTTTTAATATTTGTTTATTTATTTATTTAATATGAAATTTATTGTCAAATTGGTTTCCATACAACACCCAGTGCTCATCCCAAAAGATGCCCTCTTCAATGCCCAATACCCACATTCCCCTCCCTCCCACCCCCCCATCAACCCTCAGTTTATTCTCAGTTTTTAAGAGTCTCTTATGGTTTCTCTCCTTCCATCTCTGTAACTTTTTCCCCCTTCCCCTCCCCCATGGCCTTCTGTTAAGTTTCCCAGGATCCACATAAGAGTGAAAACATATGGTATCTGTCTTCCTCTGCGTGACTTATTTCACTTAGCATAACACTCTCCAGTTCCATCCATGTTGCTACAAAAGGCCATATTTCATTCTTTCTCATTGCCAAGTAGTATCCCATTGTATATACAAACCACAACTTCTTTATCCATTCATCAGTGGATGGACATTTAGGCTCTTTCCATAATTTGGCTATTATTGAAAGTGCTGTTATAAACATTGGGGTACAAGTGTCCCTATGCATGAAAAAGTGCTAATCTTGAAATAGATATCTAAGTATGTTAAGAAAATCACCCAATGAGTTTAACTGTCTGAGACTTAAAACTAAGAAGAGGTGTGCTCAGCTCCTGATCCAGTAAATCTCTATTCCCTCATTGCTGAGTTAACTTCTAATTCCCGCTGGCCATCCTGCAAATGGATTATTTTAGTGAACACTTGCTGTTTACATTCTTTAATTATTTTGTTTTCATCTAGTAGTCCTCTCTTCCTTAGAGAATAGCATCCCTCATTCTTTGGGGGAACTGCCCCCTTCGCCTACTATAGGTTCATGGTGTGGACTGCCATCTTGCTCTGTAACCTTGACTCCCTATTCACAGCGTTTTGACTATGGTTGGTTGGGCTTCTGACCTAACCTGACCACTGTTCTTCTTTAGGATTTTTCCATGTGCAGCTAAGAGGTAGAATCCTTTGCTTTCTGATGCTAAAGCTGGAAAGATACAGCTTTTTTTTTTTTTTTAATTTTTTTTTTTTTTTTAATGCTTATTTTTATTTTTGAGACAGAGAGAGACAGAGCATGAATGGGGGAGGGTCAGAGAGAGGGAGACACAGAATCCGAAACAGGCTCCAGGCCCTGAGCTGTCAGCACAGAGCCCGACGTGGGGCTCGAACTCATAGACCTTGAGATCATGACCTGAGCCGAAGTCGGATGCTCAACCGACTGAGCCACCCAGGTGCCCCGGAAAGATACAGCTTTAAAGCTGTCAGGGGAAGAAGGTGTTCTGCTGAGGGGAAAAAAAAAAAGACAAGAAAAGATGATAGATGGAAAGAAAATAAGTCCTGGCAGGGTTCAAATGCCAGTTCCTAATATTCCTGGAATTGTTCCTTGTCTTGTAAAAATTTCTTTAACTCTCCTTTTGATTCTTAAGCCTAGATATTCTGCCAAAACTAGTTCAAGTTGGATTTCTGTATTTCGCAACCAAAAAAGTTTCTGACTGATATATCAATTTTCACCATAAGGAAGAAAAGTGGAAAAGAATGGTTTAGCTCATGTCCTCATCACTACTGGAAAAATAATCTAAGTGTTCAAGTACTACTGGCTTGCCAATCTTTAGATATGTCAAACAACTGTACATATTCTCTGAGCTACAGTACTTGCCATGCCAAACAAATACAGTGTGGTCCTTGCCCAAAACAATTATATTTAAATGGTTTTGGTCTTGTTGCTATTGTTGTCTTCAAGATGCGACAAGGTGTGAATCATTTGCAAAAACTTTATGAACTTCCTTTTTAAATGTTGGTCTTCAGTAACACATGTACGAAAGAAAAATCCATGTGATGTATAAAACTGGATACCTACATAGATTACATCCTCGCAGGACATTGTCAGGCAGCTGACACATGTGAGAGACAGGTATGGCTCTACCCGTCATGAAGGCCATGTGGACCATGTCAAAGGAATGCAATAGGACTAAACTGAAGTGACTAGTGTGTCCACCTTCCACCTTGGTTCTAAGAACAAAAGAAATTAAAATTATTTTCCACCTATAGGAAACAAATAGGCTCCAACAGCTGGAATGAAAAGATAGGGGAAATGAAAATCAAATAACTACAACTCGCTTTTCGTGAGTCACTAAACTGGAACAGCTGGGCCTTGAAAGGCTTGGGACGTATTCAACAAGCAGGTGTTAAATTCATTATGTTCTCATTTCTGCTCTGTGGTAAACTTGACAAAGATCATCTTCACAAATTGTGTTATTATCAGATCGAGGATGTAAATTGAAGAAAAGTGATTTCCCAAGAAGAAAGATAAGAGAAAAACTCAATTGAGAAATATGGAAGAACAGATTCATGGACAAGGAATTTTAAAGATTCTCTACCTTTTTGCTCCATAGATCCCTTTGTCAGTTTGCGAATCCTATGGGCCCCTTCCCTATCTCAATAAAGTGCATCACCACTTCCCCAATTTTCCAAGTCAAACATACAGAATATTTTCCAAGGTCACATAACTATACACTTAGATGTAACTTTAACCACAGACTCAGATATAAGCTGTATGAAAATTCTGTTAGCTGTACCTCCCTCCCCAATCCCTTCACCCTGGTCAAACCTACCTGATGTAAGTTACTGCAAAGTCCTGCAAACTATACATCTATTCCTTTCCTGCCCCATATTCCAATCTACACATGGCAGAAAAGATATTCTTTAAAAATTCAAATCAGGGGCACCTGAGTGGCTCAGTACATTAAGGATTTAACTCTTAATTTCAGCTCAGGTCATGATCTCACCGTTCATGAGATTGAGCCCCTCGATGGCTCTGCACTGACAATGTAGAGCCTGCTTGGGATTCTCTCTCTCTCCCTCTTTCTTTGTGCCCCCACCTCTGGCTTGTATGCAGGTGCCGGTGCTCTCTCTCAAAAAAAAAATTAAATTAAATTAAAAAAATACAAATTCTATTAGCTCACTCCCTGCTTGAATCATTCCAATGACTCCACAATTTAATTTGTATAAAAAAATGCATTACTATGATCTATGAAACCCTACATGCTATGAACCCTGAATCAAAGATACAATGATAACTAAAATTTATTGAATACCAACATATTCCAATGTAAATAATCATTGTTTATGTCTTGTTTTTCATCTTTGAATAATTCCATGAGTTGTGTATTATTTACACACACTTTAAAGATGCAAAAACTGAGACACAAATAGGTAAGGTAACTTGTGCCAAGCCAAATGAATAAGAAATGTCAGGACTGTTATTTGGGCACTCGAGGCTAGGTTAAAAAATAAAAACTAAATGAAAAGGAATCCAAAGCCTGGATTCTTTTTTTTTTTTTTTACAATATATGAAGTTTATTGTCAAATTGGTTTCCATACAACACCCAGTGCTCATCCCAAAAGGTGCCCTCCTCAATACCCATCACCCACCCTCCCCTCCCTCCCACCCCCCATCAACCCTCAGTTTGTTCTCAGTTTTTAACAGTCTCTTATGCTTTGGCTCTCTCCCACTCTAACCTCTTTTTTTTTTTTTCCTTCCCCTCCCCCATGGGTTTCTGTTAAGTTTCTCAGGATCCACATAAGAGTGAAACCATATGGTATCTGTCTTTCTCTGTATGGCTTGTTTCACTTAGCATCACACTCTCCAGTTCCATCCATGTTGCTACAAAGGGCCATATTTCATTCTTTCTCATTGCCACATAGTACTCCATTGTGTATATAAACCACAATTTCTTTATCCATTCATCAGTTGATGGACATTTAGGCTTTTTCCACAATTTAGCTATTGTTGAGAGTGCTGCTATAAACATTGGGGTACAAGTGGCCCTATGCATCAGTACTCCTGTATCCCTTGGGTAAATTCCTAGCAGTGCTATTGCTGGGTCATAGGGTAGGTCTATTTTTAATTTTCTGAGGAACCTCCACACTGTTTTCCAGAGTGGCTGCACCAGTTTGCATTCCCACCAACAGTGCAAGAGGTTTCCTGTTTCTCCACATCCTCGCCAGCATCTATAGTCTCCTGATTTGTTCGTTTTGGCCACTATGACTGGCGTGAGGTGATATCCGAGTGTGGTTTTGATTTGTATTTCCCTGATGAGGAGCGATGTTGAGCATCTTTTCATGTGCCTGTTGGCCATCCGGATGTCTTCTTTAGAGAAGTGTCTATTCATGTTTTCTGCCCATTTCTTCACTGGATTATTTGTTTTTCGGGTGTGGAGTTTGGTGAGCTCTTTATAGATTTTGGATACTAGCCCTTTGTCCGATATGTCATTTGCAAATCTCTTTTCCCATTCTGTTGGTTGCCTTTTAGTTTTGTTGGTTGTTTCCTTTGCTGTGCAGAAGCTTTTTATCTTCATAAGGTCCCAGTAGTTCATTTTTGCTTTTAATTCCCTTGCCTTTGGGGATGTGTCAAGTAAGAAATTGCTACGGCTGAGGTCAGAGAGGTCTTTTCCTGCTTTCTCCTCTAGGGTTTTGATGGTTTCCTGTCTCACATTCAGGTCCTTTATCCATTTTGAGTTTATTTTTGTGAATGGTGTGAGAAAGTGGTCTAGTTTCAATCTTCTGCATGTTGCTGTCCAGTTCTCCCAGAACCATTTGTTAAAGAGACTGTCTTTTTTCCATTGGATGTTCTTTCCTGCTTTGTCAAAGATTAGTTGGCCATACTTTTGTGGGTCTAGTTCTGGGGTTTCTATTCTATTACATTGGTCTATGTGTCTGTTTTTGTGCCACAAAGCCTAGATTCTTAAACACAACACCATTTTTTCTCACCTTCTCCCATTTCCCTGCCCTCTCATAACACCGTGCTTCAACCCCACATCATTCTGTTCCTTGAACGTACTGAGCTACTTTCTACTCTCAAGGACTTGCACCTGCTGTTCTCTTCTCTTGAGTATCCTTCTCCAGATCTTCATATGGTTAACTCTTTTTCATTGCTCAGGACTCAGTTTGTCATAGGCACTGGTGGTTGCCTATCCAAATTTATCCGCTTTTGTCACTATTTTTTTAGTTTTACCTTTTGATTGTTCTTGTACTTAAGTGGCTCAAACCCCAGTTCCAGGATCTGAATCTTAATTAGTCTTAAACTCTAGGCCAGTCCTGGTAACCTCATGTCCCAGGCAGGTGATACAATTTTGGTTAATACATGTGATGTGAAGTCTTCTGGAAACAGAGAGCTGTTTGCTGGAGAGGGAGAGAGAGAGAAAGAGGGAGACAGATCTATAGAAAGAAACTGTCATTTTTACCTAAGAACTTTGCCTATGGTACCTGAGAATGGGATGCTTAGAAGTGATGCAACCATCTTGCAAGCAAAGAGGTAGCTAATCTACATACTAAGATAGGCATGTAAGAACCAGTATTTTTCTACATCCACGAGTCTCTGATTAGTCCTAGAGCCTTTCTACCTTAAGACAACTTTTTATGGGAGAGAACAAATTCTTCTATCATCGAAACTATTTTGTGCTCACTTTTCTGTTACCTGCAGATGACAGTGTCCTGGTTGATCCACAGTGAAAGTCACCTCTCCAGAGAGGCTTCCCTGACCATCTCACAAACTTATACCAACCCCCGTCATTCTATCACATCCCACATTTACTTTTCTGCACAGTACCTATCATCTGAAAGTACCTTATTTATTTATTTTCCATTTGCTTATTTTCCTGGAATATAAATTCCTTATGAAAAGAAATCTTCATTTTATCCACTGCTAAATCATCTATACCCAGAATATGGTCATACTCATCTTCTTAAAATCTATGTGACCTTGGAGATTTTTCTTACTATCACTCTGCAGTAGTTGGATTATAAAGATCAAATTAGTTAATTCATGTAAAGTACTTTAAAAAGTGCCTGACACAGTTAATGCTCAATAACTTGGTTATTGTTATTACTATCCTTATATCGGCATTCAATAAATATTAGATGAATGAATGAGAATATTAAAAAATAAATCTGTAAGGTGTGATGCAACCATCCTCTAGATTAGAACGTGATGACAGAAAGACTTGTCTTACTCAAAACAAACAGTTTTAAGAGGAGAAATGGAGTAGTGATAAAGGTTAGAATATTAACATCTGCATAGAAGTCTCCATTCCCTGAAGACAGAAGCACACTGGAGAGCAGTGAATCAGTAATAAAAATAATAGTGACCATTATGGAACACCTTTCATTGGTGTAGATATTAGGGGTGAACAAGACAGGTGAGGTTCCTATCCTAATCAACAGTGAAAGAAGAATTCAACCGTCCATTAATAGGCCAAACATTGTATTTGGCTAAAAGCCAACCATGTAACAGGTGCTTGGATATCAATAATGACAATTCAAACTCTAAGGAGCAAGGACACAGCCAGAAAAATGACCACTTTGGACCTAGCTCTGACAATAAAAAAAAACTGATTGGTAAAGTGAAAATAAAGTGAATTTTGAAAAAAAAAACAACCATGATATCTTGATTTTATTTTTTTTCCAAAGTAAAGAAGACTGGACATCACGGATTGCACACTCTAAGCTATGTGAATGTCTTCAAAATGTTTAGAGGAAAGATATGCATTATTCATGGCATGAGACTCTAAAAGAAATTATGACTCAAAAATGTTATGTTCTCAAAGATGCAATTTTGAGTACAATTACAAATAATAAAATGAGGAAAGTGGAAAAAAATTTAAAAAGTAGCTGCAGATATTTTGAAAGGAAAAAATACAATTGGAAAGTATCCATATCTGTCTTATTTATCATCTTGGGAGTACCAATGCCAAGAACATAACAAATAGTCAGAAAATATCATCAAGCAAATGAATGAATGAACAGGTGTACTTGAGTATAAGAGTGGAGGCCCAGTAAGACCCATTTTAAGGAGATCAAGGTCCTGAATCAGCTGAGATTTGGGGGAAAATTTAAAATGCCAAAGAAACTCATGGTTTTACTTGGAGCAAGAGAAGGTCATGACTTTGAACTAATGATCTAATGACATAAAGATAATGTTTTTTTAACCTCCCAAACTCTGACTAAACACTATTGGGAGAAATTGAGGCCCAATGAGGGTAAAGATTTTCTTGGTCAGGACACACCGGTTCAATATGAATTCATACCTGCTAACAATGATCGATCATAAACCACATTACAAAAATAATTTGCAATTGAGATCCCTGTATTATACTAAAAGTGGTATTACAAGACCAAAGGTAGATGAAAGAGTGAAAACAGTATATTCACAATCTATAGAGAGGTGAATTTGTGATTGGTTCATAGCAGCATTCTGAGTGTCTGATCAAAAAGCAAATAAAAATCACATTTTCTCCTTTGATATCATTATTAATATGATAGACCATTATTAATCCAGTAGATCATCTGGGCTTACACCAGAGGGTTCACATTGTTCATAATATGATTAAAAATGTCTTTGAACAATCTAGAATAAAAAGGTTTGGATGCTAGCTTAACTTGGTGAATTAACTGTTGGCTATGCTAAAGGATAGCTAATGGTTTATTCCAGCACAGAAGAAATAGCTGAGTTGGATGCTGCAGTGCTTTGTTCTTAGACTTGTAATGTTCAACATTTTTATCGATCATTAAAAATTTCGAGGTTATGGTCATTGCATTTTTCAATGATAAATAGCTTGCTAGTATTGCAAAAACACTGCTCAACAGAATCAGCCTCCAAAAGGTTTTGGTAGCTTGGGATAACAGACTGAATTTAATAAAATTTTGTTTAATAAGACTAAAAAAAATAAAATCTTGCCATTTGCAGCAACGTGGATGGAACTAGAATGTATTATGCTAAGCGAAATAAGTCAGTTAGAGAAAGACAAATATCATATGATTTCACTCATATGAGGAATTTAAGAAACAAAGCAGATGAACATAGGGGAAGGGAGGGAAAAATAAGATAAAAACAGAGCGGAAGGCAAAGAGACTCATAAAGACAGAGAACAAACTGAGCATTGCTGGAAGGGAGGTGGGTGGGGGGTTGGGCTAAATAAGTGATGGCCATTAAGGATGAGTACTGGTTGTTATATGTAAGTGATGAATCACTAAATTCTACTCCTGAAACATTATTACACTAACGTTAACTAACCTGGATTTAAATAAATTTTTAAAAAAGAATAAAAGAATGATCCTGAACTAAAGTTCAAAATATGAAAGGCACAAAAACAGGGTAGAAGAAGGACTCTGATTCCATTCTTTTTATGTTTGCTGACACATTTTAATCCTCACCCCCCCCTTCCATTTCTGCCCTGCATCTGGCCATGCTTCTAAGAAAGCCTGAGTGCTTCTTTCTTCAGCTCTGACAAGAGATTCAAACCATGTAAGTCCCTACTTGTGCATAGGAGTCCCCACCGAGCCCCAACTTCTAACAAAAACAAACATCAGGAACCATTCCTTGCTTTCTCAAGACATTTCAGTTCTGCTTGAGAGGCCTGCAGATCTCCTAGGAGACCTTAATTATGTAATAAATCTTTGTATATCCTCTTGGTATGAGCATGTAGCATTATCAGTCTCAGCATTCAAGCCAAACTTTGGGGTGAGGTTGGATCCATCTGCCCCTGAAAAGTGGATACAGTATATGAAGTTGTGAGGGAGGAAAAGGATGCAATTTAGAAGTAGCACTAAACAGAATGCTATGAGTCTAAGAAAGACTAAGAGTGTAGGGGTGAGCACATCAGGAACAGAAAGCACAGGATGAGTCCACAGTATGTTGGAGCTGCCATAAGGACACACGTGGTCTTAGGGGGCTTTAGAACAAGGAGAGTGAGGATAAGAGGCACTCTCTCCAATTCTGTGTGGGTCATCCACCCTGAGGTCTCAAGGTTTTGTGGCTGTCTTTTGACCACTTATTTAATATCACTCACTCCCTTGGAGATATTGTCCAAGCACTTCCATTTAAATCCCATCTATATGTTGGTAATTCCCAGGTGTTTATCTCAACCTAGACCTCCACTAGGATGGCCCTCCCCAGTGTAGGGTAGGCCTCATCATATCTATTGGAGGCCTAGTTAGGAAAAAAAGGCTGAGAAAGGGAAAAGTTTTCTTTTATGCCTTGTCCTTAAACTAGGACATTGGTCTTCTTCTGCCTTTGGACTCAGAATCAGACTGGAGTTTACACCATCAGCTCTCCTGGGTTTCCAGCTTGCCAACTACAAAGCATGGGATTTCTCAGCCACCATAACCACATGAATCCTTATATAAATCTCTGAATTGATATAAGATAGATAGATGATAGATAGGTAGATGATAGATAGATAGATAGATAGATAGATAGATAGATAGAACAATATGTCCTCATATCCTATTCAATCCGTTCCTCTGGAAAACCCAGACCAATACACTTACCTCCTCAGTGAGAACATCCCTCAGCCAAGGACTGTAACACCATTTCCTCCACCTATATCTTATATGTCTGTCCTGCTTTATTTTTCTCTCTCAAACACTTATAACTCACTGTTACTTTACATTATTTACCTTATATATTTACTTGAATGAATATATATTTACTTGAATGACCCTTGAAATATTTGCCTTAATTATGACAATGAAGAAGGATATAAGCACACTGATTTTTGTGTGTGTGTGTGTGTGAATGACAGAACTTCAAATTGTATCCCACAAATAGAATAAACTGAGTTTTAGCCTAGGGAAAAGGGAACCAGAGGGGGTACAAAGAGAAGAATGAGGGACACCTGGATGACTCAGTCGGTTAAGCGTCCAATTTCAACTCAGGTTATGATCTCACAGTTCATGGGTTCGAGTCTTGCGTCTGGCTCTGGGCTGACAGTTCAGAGCCTGGAGCCTGCTTTGGATTCTGTGTCTCCCTCTCTCTCTGCCCCTCCCCCACTTGCATTCTGTCTCTCTCTCAAAAATAAATAAACATTTAGGGGTGCCTTGGTGGCTCAGTCGGTTGAGCGTACGACTTCAGCTCAGGTCATGATCTCATACTCCATGAGTTCAAGCCCCGCGTCAGGCTCTGTATTGACAGCTCAGACCCTGGAGCCTGCTTCAGATTCTGTCTCCCTCTCTCTCTGCCCATCCTCCACTCATGCTTTGTCTCTCTCTCTCTGAAAAATGGATAAGCCTTAATTTTTTTTTTTAAAAAAGGAGAATGGAAGTTTATCTGACATGGTAAATAGCTTCAAATATTCCATAACTCTATGAAGAAAGGGGATTATCCATTCTATTTGTATCTCTAAATTATCAACTGGTATAAATAAATGGAAGTTACAGGCAGATTTCTATTCAGTTCAGAATTTTTTACATAGCCCAAGCTTTCCATTCGTGCCCTAGGCTTCCAAGGAGGGAGCAAGTTTCTCCTTCCTGAAGGTTCAAAATGAATGAAAAATTCATGGAATCTTAATATTATGCCAGACTATCATATTTTTATTCTGAGAATGAAATGATATGGTTGCCCAGTACTGAATGTACCATCTGGGCAAATGGACATGAAGGACATATTACAAATGAAGCATAGGGAAAAACTCAATAGTTTGAAGTATGAAACTGATTTAGTAATTTTTCTGGTCTCCTAAATCAGTTAAAAAAGTTTTAATACCTACAAGCACTCTATTATATGGAAAAAATTCCTAATTTCTCTCTTTCTTCTTCTCTCACCACACACACACACACACACACACACACACACACACACACACAATAAAGGCTACTGACTCTGATATTTCTAGAATTCTCTCAACCTTTTGTCAGATTTAAGTTAAAAACAGAGGCTAAAAGGTGTTGCTGGAACATCTCTTCTTGATATGTATATACATCTCTTCTTGTATATATATACACACACACACACACACACACACACACACACACACACACACGTATATTTTAAGATCAAAATTGCAGATTTGGAAAAGAGTAGTATAGTACTCTAATTTCCTTTCAAAAGCTGACATTCCATGCTACTTACCCTTTCTGTCAATACAGAAGAACCCCATCGTATCTGAAGTGAACTCTGTGTCTCAAGGACAGAGACCACAAAGTTCCTTTGCATCTTCCCACAGGACCAATTAAGGTAACTAGTATGTAATAAATGTTGACTGTCCAATACTAGGATTCCTAAAAACCTAACAGAAAGTGTTTTCAAAGAATTTGTCTCTATCCTAGCTTCTTCATTTTTGAAGGTTCCAAAGGACTTTTGTAAAGAGACAAGATAAATTTAAATAAACCAATATATTAATAATCATGCTATGAATTGATCTCAAAGGAGTAGAACTGTCCTACTTCATGTAGACTGCTTTTAATAGATTTAACTATCCTTTCTAATTTCCTTGATTACAGTTCTACACATAGCACATTCATTGGCTATGATCATCTTTTTTCCTTCAGATCTAGGTAAAATTGCACTAGTTCCCATTCTACATCCAATTGAAAAATCTAATGCAAGCTTTAAGAAGGAGGTAAAGTGGGGATATGTTTGGGATGGGGAGGGTAGGTTCTCATGTTATAACTTACCTCCAAATATTTACTTTTACTAGATTAACTCAGTGTTTTTCATCTTACAGTCTTGACATACTTTCAAATTCTACACAATCTCTGCCATATGAGTCATTCAGCCCCCTCTCCTTGATTTCTACCAAAAAAGTGGGGGTGGGGGAGAAAATAAAGAAGCTAAAAGAAGCATTCTAAAATCCTTTTATGTACTGCAGACTTCGCAGATGTATTTGGAGCAACAGAGGGAGTTTAAATCATAGCAACACATACACCTCAAAACTAATTTTCAGACATCTATCATCTTCCAATGTCCCTTTCCACTAAGTGAGTCCCAGCTCCCAAAAAGTTCTACAGTTCTCCCCTTTTTCCTTCACCCACAATTTCCTTTCTATTTCTTAAACAGAGCAGTATTGCAATGTTAACATTTATTAGAAATCCAGCAAAAAAAAATCTTAGCACCATCGTTGGTACCTCCATTTTTTTGCAACTCCTATAATCTATTTTTGTCCTTCAAGCATCATTCGGAATGAACTCCTTTTCTTTCCTGCTATTTATTGTTTTAGCCCAAATCCACAAATCTGCCACAGTTTCTCTCTGTGTCCCCTTAAATACTCTCCCTGACCAAATGCATGAAAATGCATTTGCTCAGATTCCATCCATGCTTTAAAACTTGAATGCAATTTCTAAATTCTCACCCAGAGATTTGAAGATCTCTTATACCTAGAACCATTCGGTATCTTTCAGTGTTAATGTATGCATATCTCATAGCTCACACACAGCCTCATCACTGCCTGTACCATTTTTGCCTTTGGTCTTGATATTTTCACAGTCTATGGCAATCTCCTGTATCTCCTTTATTTATTCAAATCCTATGCATGTTTGAAGACCATTCCTGCAATCCCATCCTCATCTTGTAGATTTCAAGCCTAAAGTTGTCTCTCCCTTTACCAAGTTATTGTTTATATAGAAATACACAGTTAGAAATGTGATTGCTTCAAGTGTTTTTTTTTTTTTTTTTTTTTTTTTTGTTTTTTTCTGAAATTTATTGACAAATTGGTTTCCATACAACACCCAGTGCTCATCCCAAAAGGTGCCCTCCTCAATACCCATCACCCACCCTCTCCTCCCTCCCACCCCCCATCAACCCTCAGTTTGTTCTCAGTTTTTAACAGTCTCTTATGCTTTGGCTCTCTCCCACTCTAACCTCTTTTTTTTTTTTTTTTCCTTCCCCTCCCCCATGGGTTCCTGTTAAGTTTCTCAGGATCCACATAAGAGTGAGACCATATGGTATCTGTCTTTCTCTGTATGGCTTATTTCACTTAGCATCACACTCTCCAGTTCCATCCACGTTGCTACAAAAGGCCATATTTCATTTTTTCTCATTGCCATGTAATATTCCATTGTGTATATAAACCACAATTTCTTTATCCATTCATCAGTTGATGGACATTTAGGCTCTTTCCATAATTTGGCTATTGTTGAGAGTGCTGCTATGAACATTGGGGTACAAGTGGCCCTATGCATCAGTGCTCCTGTATCCCTTGGATAAATTCCTAGCAGTGCTATTGCTGGGTCATAGGGTAGGTCTATTTTTAATTTTCTGAGGAACCTCCACACTGCTTTCCAGAGCGGCTGCACCAATTTGCATTCCCACCAACAGTGCAAGAGGGTTCCCGTTTCTCCACATCCTCTCCAGCATCTATAGTCTCCTGATTTGTTCATTTTGGCCACTCTGACTGGCGTGAGGTGATACCTGAGTGTGGTTTTGATTTGTATTTCCCTGATAAGGAGCGACGCTGAACATCTTTTCATGTGTCTGTTGGCCATCCGGATGTCTTCCTAAAATTCATATGGAACCACAAAAGGCCCCGAATAGCCAAAGGAATTTTGAAGAAGAAGACCAAAGCAGGAGGCATCACAATCCCAGACTTTAGCCTCTACTACAAAGCTGTCATCATCAAGACAGCATGGTATTGGCACAAAAACAGACACATAGACCAATGGAATAGAATAGAAACCCCAGAACTAGACCCACAAACGTATGGCCAACTCATCTTTGACAAAGCAGGAAAGAACATCCAATGGAAAAAAGACAGCCTCTTTAACAAATGGTGCTGGGAGAACTGGACAGCAACATGCAGAAGGTTGAAACTAGACCACTTTCTCACACCATTCACAAAAATAAACTCAAAATGGATAAAGGACCTAAATGTGAGACAGGAAACCATCAAAACCTTAGAGGAGAAAGCAGGAAAAGACCTCTCTGACCTCAGCCGTAGCAATCTCTTACTCGACACATCCCCAAAGGCAAGGGAATTAAAAGCAAAAGTGAATTACTGGGACCTTATGAAGATAAAAAGCTTCTGCACAGCAAAGGAAACAACCAACAAAACTAAAAGGCAACCAACGGAATGGGAAAAGATATTTGCAAATGACATATCGGACAAAGGGCTAGTATCCAAAATCTATAAAGAGCTCACCAAACTCCACACCCGAAAAACAAATAACCCAGTGAAGAAATGGGCAGAAAACATGAATAGACACTTCTCTAAAGAAGACATCCGGATGGCCAACAGACACATGAAAAGATGTTCAAGTGTTTTTATTTGTTTGAATGTTTGTTTCCCAAATTTGACTTGAACTGATAAAAATAAGGAAGATCATATTTTGTTTGTATTTGTCTTCTCATAGAGTCAAGGCCACGTCTGGACATACAGATGCTATTTTAGTTTACTGAAGAGTTTGACAGCTAAGAACTTAGGCTGGCCTAAGTTAGCAGATAGCCACCATTTATTTACTAGCTGTGAGATCTCAAGGCAAATTTCTTAACTTCTCTAGGCTTTTGTTTGTAAATGTGAGTGATAATGGTCATCACAAAGATTAAGTGATACAATGCATGGAAAGCACTTAACATAGTGTCTTTGGCATTTTAGCTGAGTCATTTTTAAGGATCAGGTAGAAAGAGCATTTGATGTCATCTGCACCAACACCTTCATTTCTCAGATAAAGATATTAAGTCCCAGAGAATCCTAGAGCCTTCTTCCAGGAGAAGCAGCTGGTGACTTTCTCAAGACAATTATTGACTTGGGGCTGACCAAGGATTAGGACCCACCTTCTGACTCTCAGCCCATTTCTCTCTCTGCAACACCCTAATGCCACCAGAATTTATTTGGAAACTGGAAAACCCTCAAGTGACTGACAAACTTTAAATTAATATACTTGGGGTATTGTGGAAGATTCTGGAGGATAGGTTTTAAAATCCTTTTAGGTCATTTTGATAACAATTTAATTTTAAAAACAAATAAATAAAATATGTAATCTGGGATTCTAAACAAGAGGATAAGGCTAAATCATTTTTCTCCCTTACAAGAAAACAAAATGAATTTTAATATATACCCTTCCAATGCTCTTGTACCTCCAAAAAGTATGCGTGTGCCTTATTGTAGTGAGCATTAGGTTATATGTGGAATTGTAGAATTACTTACATTGTGCACTTGAAAGTAATAAAGGGGCACCTGGATGGCTCAGTCATTTAAGCATCTGACATCAGCTCAGGTCATGATTTCATGGTTTGTGAGTCTGAGCCCCATGTTGGGCTCTGTGCTGACAGCTCAGAGCCTGGAGCCTGCTTCAGATTCTGTGTCTCCGTCTCTCTCTGCCACTCCCTCACTCTCTCTCTCTCTCTCTCTCTCTCTCTCTCTCTCTGAAAAATAAACGTTTAAAAATTAAAAAAAGAAAGTAATATGGTATTATACGTCAGTTATACTTAATAAAAATATTTTAAGTAAGTATGTGCGTATGTTTGTGTGTTCCATGTTTGAACAAACCCACACAAGTGTGTGGACATAAGCGTATTCATTTCCTCATTGAATGGTAAAGAAATCTACCTCATATGCTGGATTGGTTTATACATTGACATCCTGACTCTTGGTAATCCCAGAAATGAAGAGGCTCCAGAAAGCAGACTTGGAAAATCCAGACAGGATATTGATTAGAAGAGACCCTTATATCTTACTTTTTATCTGCAAGAATTTTAGGGACAGAAAGTGACTTCAAGAGACCATAAGGGATTCATGACTTCTGTGGTGCAATCTGTAATGGTTAAGCCCCACTATTCAGTCTATTCAGTGCACAGTGGGGGTTTCCAGTCCACATCAAACTGTTTTGCACATGTCATCTTGAACCAGCCCTCTTTCTCTCCACCTACACAGGTGTCACCTCACACACGTATATACAGGCACATACTTAGGAACCTTAGGGTTTCCACTATCCCTGTAGAAACTGCATAATGTTTGCTAAAGCAGAATCCCTTTGGGAAGTTGATTCACTTCCTGGGAATTTCAAAGAAAGAGAAGCAAACCTGTCTCTTCTATGCTCAGATCAACAAGGAAATTTTAGGAACTAGCATTCACCAAATATTTTCCATGTTTACACTATATTTCTAGGGCTCTAACATGTACAGTATTGCTTACTTCTATCATATTTATAACTCTATGGCCAGTTCCTCTCATAAGATCCACCAGATCCTCAAAAAATATTTAGTAAATGATTTCTAAATGAACTTGCCCAAGGTCATACAGTAAGTAGCAAAATCAGAACTCAAACTAGGATGTAACTGACTTCAAAGACCATACTTTTTAGCCACTAAACTATACCACCTCCATTCCTACATTATACATCCCCTGAGAATCTATAACCTTCTTGTTATGGACTGGATAAATGTGTCCTCCTACAAGTCATATGTTGAAACCCTAATCCCCCAGGTGGCTATATTTGGAGAGATCCTCTAGGAAAGTAGTTAAGGTTAAATGAGCTCAGAAAGATGGGGGCTCTGACATAATAGGATTAGTGTCCTTAAAGAAGAGATACCAGAGAGCTCTCTCTTCCCTCCTACATACATACTTTGAGGAAAGACCACATGAGAACATAATGAGAAAGCAGTCATCAACAGCCAGAAAGAATCCTCATCAGAAATCAAAACAACTGGGAACTTGATCTTAAACTTTTAGCCCCCAGAACTATGGGGAAATAAATTTCTGTTGTTTAAGCCATACAGTCTGTGGCATTTTATTATGGCAACCTGAGTAGACTAATACCTAAAATATTATAAAAGCTCCATTCTTGAGCTTTATATGACTCTGTGTCCTGAGTATTCTTGTGCACAAGAGGATATATGCCACAAAGGAAACAAATATATATCATATTAAAGTATAGGAAACTATCACCCATTTAATATACAGTCAGGTGCAGAATCCCAACACATTTAAAAAGAAAAAAAGTGTTTTTTTTTTTTTATCAAGCTCTACCAATACCACCCACCCACTCCCAGATGAAAGTTTAAATGTGAAGGAAAGGTGGGTAGACTGTGACAAAATATTCAGTGTTAGTGTATATTCAAAACAGTTATTAAAACATATTGATGGAGAAATGATTCATAATTTGGATAAGAGTAAGCTGAATATCAAAGCAGTAGTATCTTATTATCTCAAGAATTCTTCTTGATTTCTACTTTTTTACATAGTAGGTAACAAGATCTACAAAGACATATTTATAGCCACACACCACACACAGTGCCAAGTTGAAACAGAGCCCAGAGCCCTGTGACAATGCTGCAGGCTCCCTCTTTGGAACTTCAGAACCTTAGACAGCTCCAGAACCCACCAAGGGTTTTTGGGCAGTACTCTCACACATGTTCTGATGGCCAGAGCAGGGAAATGAGACAAGGTCAGAACCCACCTGAAAGCCTTTCTGAATGGCCTGCACTTCAGTAAAAATATTTGAAGGGTATCTATAATAATCTGGCACTCTTGTGGAAAGATTGCCTGTAGTCTGCTGGTACAAACTATTGCACAGCTTGCTCCATGGATATTAGGCTCAAAATTATTCAGCACAATGTCCCCAGTATCTAATTTATAGTAGAAACACAGTAAATCATCCTTTCCTGCACCAACACAATACCAATTAGACATTTGCAGACAAGAAATCTGCACTTGCCTAGAAAACTCTTCTCAACATTGAAGAACATGACAGTCTGAAATTAGGATCTCACTGAAATGTTTCATCAGGCAGACCTAGTTTTGCTATAAAGAAGCTACCTCCCACATGTATCTGAAACTTATTTATTCCTCCCTCAAACTGGTGGCTGGCCATAATAGAGTCATCACTGTAATGTAGAATGGATCTTGCTCATAGGCATCCTTCTGAAACATGTACACCAAACAGCCACAAAATTGTAGAATGTTAGAGATAAGGAGTGACTGGTGATCCTCCAGTCCAACTGGTTCATTTTAGAAATGAAAGTCCAGAGTGTTCAAATAACTTACCGAAAGTCACACAAGTAAATGAGTGCATTATGTTTATCCAATAATTTCCTTTTTTCATGTAAACCCCATCTCTGCCTGCCCCCTCCCTCTTCTCTGGCCCTAGCCCTTGTTTCACTATGGCCTCAGTTGTAGACTACAAGGGAGGTGACATAACCCAGGCAGCTATCTTCCTGCAAACAGATTCTCACCGGAAAACTGGCACTCGGAGCCTTGGCAGAGAATGTGCTAAAGCAGGAGCAGAGAAGTGGCCACCATCTGGACAGCATAATGCTTGGTGCCAAATGGGTCCCAGCCATGGGGAAGGAGGAAAAAGGAAGGGTGTCACCCGACTGCACACATTTATTTTCACTTTGAGGGGATTTGTTAGTAACCATGCTATTTGAGTGGAAGCTGTTGTAGGTGGTTCTGATGGCTGACAAATGTGTAGGCAAGGATGAAACAAGGTGAGTGGTAGCCAGGCAATTTGCAAATGATTTGTGAGTCAGAAATAGTCAGCGGTCTCTGATTACCGTCTATGACCAAAAGGATGCATGTTTAAAGGGTAAAACGATGTGTATGCTTTCCCCCCTTACTTTCCTCTCCCTTTTTAGAAGAGTAGTAAGCATAAGGATTTTTCTGACAGTACCTAGAAAAAGATCTTCTATTTAGCACAACCCACTGACATCCCTCTTTGTAGCCAACTCTCAATCATATTAACATTTTCCTATGCTACTGTTCCATGTTCCACCTCTGAAAACTATACTTATGTACATAATGTTTTTCAATGGTCAGTCAGCAGCATCAAAGCTGCTAAGGTTTTACTCTTAGTGATTCTGATTTTCTAGATACATACTGCGTTTGGCAATAGTTTTCAAGCAACATATATCTTAACTATTATTGTCTATGCTTGTCATGAAGATGACTCAAGTGAACTACACCATACTGGGGCATGGGTATTTTTAAGTGTTTCTCTACTTTAAGAATCGTGGTGAATTTTCCATAATATATCCACAATGTATCCTCTCCATTGTTTGGCATTTTGAAGTTTGCAAAAACACTTTCACATACATGGCGCCATTTTCATTTTGCCAGTAATAACCTGATGTTGGCAGTTATTCCTACCTGATAGAAATACTAAAAGCCTTGCCAAATAGAAGTCAGCCCCGGAGAAGCACTGTGGCTTGTGGAGCAAGAACTCACTTTGGATCAGGTGGACTTGGATTTGGATCTCAGAACTTCCTGTGGCCCAGAGCAAACTAGTGAATATCTCCAAGCTCCAATGGTAGCAATCCCTGCCTCTAAGACTCATGTGCACCCAAATAAGATAATAATGGGAAAATCCTTGGCACAGTGTGGGGACACCTGTCTATGTCTTTTTTCCCCTCTCAACTAACTCCAGGCCTCATGCTTTTCTATTACACATGATGCCTTCCCTTTCCTGTTTTTGTCCTTTTTATGAGCGACACACATTCTGAAATATCAGTATGAGATGAAGAAAATAAAACCTTTGGCTATGGAACACAGCCATGAGAAATAGTGGAGATAAGGAGAAAATATTATGCTCCAAAATTGAGCTAACCAGCCCAATTAACACTATTATTATTAACTTAATGTGGTCACTTTTTTTTTAAAAAAAGGGCTACCTCATGAGTAACCAGATGTTAGTATTTCTTTTCTCTGTTTTGCAGTGATTTAAATTCATATTTAGTAAAATTTGGCTACTCATAACCAAACCGCTGAAGTCTAATAAGCTTCTTTTTCTGAAATGATTTTGTTTTATTTGTTGCTTCACTAATATAAAATCTAATGACCAAGACAAAAAAAAAAATGCATCGGCTCCAGCTGATCTGTTCAAATTCTGTTCAAGCTGGGATAATAGCCTCAAGGCAAAGTCCTCAGTACTTGGAATATCATCTCGGTTCATCAGGATTCAACCTCTGTGAAATAAAACTTGATGCTTTTAATAGTTAATTCTTCAGTCAATGAGAAGTCACTGCATCCCTGTTAATAGGAATCCATTTGTTATATTGTATCTTTCTTTGAATATGACCAAGGCTGGACGACCACATAATTTCATTACTCTTCAGCAGAACAAATGAGGCAGAAGGATTTCCTCCTCATTAGGGGTGGGATGCTTCTGCCTGCTCTCCCTGTTTCTTCCCACATGGAAGGTGCTAGGCTGTCACTCCTAGCCTCTCTTCTCACCTTCATGCCTTCCTTTCAAGGCAGTGGGGCCAACTCAATCCCATTAGTCTTGAAGGGAAAATTTGAAAAGCAGAATCCAGACTCTTCTCATTTCTGTTCAAGAAATGACTGTCCCACTGGCCTGTAATCTGGCAACCCAAGATACCAGGGACAGAGGAAACTTCCATAGACCCAAAAAGCATATAACCCAACTAGATGGAAGAACCAAAACCTGGCATTTAACCATGCAACTACAACTTTTTAGCCAAAAGTTACAATGATCTCTATATGTATAATGGAGTTTATCTAAATTTTGAAGGGACAAAAGTATCTAATATTTAACATATTTTATCTATTTATTTTATTGAATAAAACCTACTCAAACTCTACAATATAAAATCCTGACGGGAAAGAAGCCACGACCTAAACTATCTTTCATTTTTAAAGGATATTCACAATCTCATCTAGCTGCCCATGTCAGATCTATTATATATAATTTATATTGTTTCTATTACATACATATATACATACATTTATATAATTTATATTATATATAATTAGAATTTATGTGATATATTGGATAAATATATATATTAGGACAGACTTCTAAATAAATATTCATAAATCAAAGAAGTTGAGTCACTTTAGATAACTTTTTACCCTCTTCATGCCTAATCATCCCCCAAATATCCCAGATACGTCGGTATTATGAAGTACCCTACCTTAAGTCCAGCATATTGGGCAATGAAAGAATAGGCCAGAAATGTCTTTTGCTTTAAATTTTATTTATATTCAAGGTAGTTAACATACAACATAGTTTTGGCTTCAGGAGTAGAACCCAGGGATGCATCTCTAACATATGACACCCAGTGCTCATTCCCAAAAGTGCCCACCTTAATTCCCTTCACCCAGAAATGTTCTTGTGTGTACAGGTATTTGCTATTTTTCACAGGGGGAAGGTGGATATTTCCCTCCCTCATCCTGGAAAGTCATATAAAATCCAGGTCATTGGGTAGGCCAGGGAGGAGCTGCCTAAGCCTTGGAGGCCTCTGGACTCTGTCCAGCCTGCTCTTCTCCATATCAAGTAAGCTGTGTGCTCATTTAACTTTCCTTCACAGTCTCGCATTTCCTACCCTTTCAGTATCTTTTAGGCAGTGTATGAAACTCCGCTTTTCCCTTCAGAATTCCAGTTCAGAGCTCCATCTAATTTGACAGCCTTTTCCACCATTTATGACAAAAACACACAGCTTCACATTAGCCAAAAACAAGTATAAACAATTTCTCTCCCTTAGTTTGGGAACATATAGAATTATGAGGCACATCACATAATAAAGGGCTGACTGACAAATATCTAAACACATTGCAAAAAAAATTGATTAAGGAAAATGGCATTCATTCAGACCTTATTTCATCAGAGATCTTGCAGGCTTTATATCTTAACATAAACTTACCTTTATGCTATCTGTTTACCTACACACTTTAAAGTATATTGGCATGTTCAACAAGAATGTTAACATCAAAGCAATTGAGGAAAGCAGATGTTTTCAGTTTTGTTAAAAGACTATAAGGTTTTGTCTACTTTTATTTGGTGCATGTTTTAAGTTATTATGGTCCATGTGTTACGTATGCCTACTATATCCTCTTCCCAAATATATTCACCTAGTTAGTTTGCATGTTCGATGAATCTTACTTCAGAATACAAAATTAATCATTACAAAATATTTGCTATAAAATGGAGTACGAGGATTGATCAAGTTGACAATGACAATCTTGTTGGACTGGACCCCATGACCTCTCTATCCTCATCTCCCAACAGTCTTCTTCTGAGAAGCCCAAACCTTCTGCCCTCCTTGCTCCTTCTCAAACACACCATGCCTGCTTCTGTTGCAGGACATTGGCGCTTACTATTGCATTGCCTGGAATATTTCTCCCAAGTTATTGACCTGGGCTCACCTCATTTATTGGGGTCTCTGTTCAAAGGTCATCTTATCAAAAAGGCTATACGTGATCATCCTTATAAAACTCTGCACTGACTCACACAGCACTGACTACCTTCACACTCTACCTATTATGGGCTGAATGTTTGAGTTCCCTTAAATTTATATGTTGAAGCCCTAATACTCAGGTGGCTATCTTTGGAGATGGAAACTCTGAAGAAATAAGTATGTTTAATGTTTTTTTTTTTTCCTCAACGTTTTTATTTATTTCTGGGACAGAGAGAGACAGAGCATGAATGGGGGAGGGGCAGAGAAAGAGGGAGACACAGAATCGGAAACAGGCTCCAGGCTCCGAGCCATCAGCCCAGAGCCTGACGCGGGGCTCGAATTCACGGACCGCGAGATCGTGACCTGGCTGAAGTCAGACGCTTAACCGACTGCGCCACCCAGGCGCCCCAGAAATAAGTATGTTTAAATGAGGTCATAGAGTGGGACCTTATCTGATAAGTGTCATATGAGAAGAGACAGACATCAGAGAGCTCCCTCTCTCTCTTTCTGGACATGCACAGAAGACCACATGAGCACACAGGAAGATGATAACTGCCTACACGCCAAAAGAAGACGTCTCAGAATGAAATCTACCCTGCCTACACATTGATTTGGGACTTCTTGGACTTTATAACTGTGAGAAATAAATTTTTGTCACGCAAGCCACCCAGCCTGTGGCATTTTGTTATGGCAGACTAAGCAGACTAATACACTACCCTAATGTCATAATTGCAAGGAAGAAAAATAGGTCTTAAAATATACTTATAAAATATGCCTTCATTACACTTGTCATGACCTATCACTACATTTCTGTCTTGGTGTGCCTCTCATTTAGAAAGGAGGGAACATGAGAACAAGATCTTTGTCTCATTCATCATTGAACCCACAGTAGTGTTGATACTTCTTGGGGAAATGAATGTCACATACATGAATTTTAAAGTAATATTCAGCCTATTTTCTGTTATTTGATTATATCTTTCTCTCGTGTGTCTGAAATGGCAAGATTTTTTCCAAAATAAAAATCATAAAAAAAATGCATGTCATGTGTTCTCTGGTTTGTAGTCATGAGACACAGCAAGAATATGCAATTTACTTCTCTAGGGTCCAAAATAGAGCATACAACCACCACCTGTGATATTGAAACGAGGAAGAAACAATGGGGGGGGGGGGGAAGAGCAAAATGAAAGCATGACTGTTTCGTGAGCAAACAGGGAAGCCATTCCAATTTAAAATTATTTTTCATAATGTATAATATGCTGGATAGCATGGAAATAAGACGAAAATACACCATTTCTTGCTATTTTGGAGGGAAGAGCAGTTACATTTTCTCTTATAGTTGTCAAATGTGTTCTTCTTGTATTACACGGATCCATAATAGCCAGCTAGAAACTGTGGGCTGACAATTCTATTGATAGACTTGAGCAACACACTGCAGTCTGTCAAGTTTCACATTTACATCTTAGACTCTAATCTGTTTTTCTTTCCTTAGCGAAATCAATTCTGTAGCAATTAAATAACCAGCCTACAAGGCATTTTAATAACCCAAGCATTTATCTATATATAGCCCAGAGAGGGAAAGGTAATTAGAAGTGACCTACTAGAGCTGTTGCATGGAGACACGCTAGACAAATCAGTGCTTCATCATTACCTTAAGGAGGTACCACTAAATCTGCTTCATTCTTGATTCAATTCTTCTCAGTGACATGCTGTTGAGTCCTTTTATTTGATTCCTAACAGACTCTAAAATGGTTGTCATTATCTGGGATTTTGTTTCATTTTCTGTGAATTTAAGGCATCACTGAAATAGACTCTGTTTTTAGCTGTGGGATGATAGCGTCACATGCACACAGCATTGGATGAAGTAGGCTTTTAAAGATATGAAAAGGCTCAAGGAAAATGACTTTCCAGATTCTCATCCATTTGAGTGTTTTGAGCTGAGCCCTTCAGGTTGAGAATTTCTTGTCTAATGATTTAAGAAAAACTAACAAGGAATTTCCACAAGATCCAAGGAAATTGCATTATCTTTCTCTTTGAAAATTTAGCTCACTACCTCAGATCTATAGCTTGCAGATGGGACAGTTATGGCAAGGTCTGTCTACAAAGCACAGAATTTGGCTGCAAAAGATCCAGCTTTAATTCCTGTCTCTGCCTCTTAGTAGCTACTGGAAGTCATCAAAATCCCGGAGTCTGAATTTTCTCATTTGTATAATGGTAATAAAAATATCATCCTTTGATTATGAGATGCACATTTTCTCCATTTTAGCAACTGAAATTAAGATGCATCTTACATTGTATGGTTGCTTTCAATAATCCATGTCAGTGTTTGTGACCAACATACTGCTTAGAGCCACCCTGGAGCCCAGAACTATGAAGGTGAGTACCTGGCCATGACACTTTCGCCACCTTCCCAACCCATCTCCCTGGCTTTCTCTAACCCCCTTCTCTGCTAAAACCAAGTTTGGAAACCTCTGGACTGAGAACTCAGGAATTTAATGTGGGGCAAGCATAGCACAGGGCAAGGTAGATTTCATTCATTTATCACCTGGTTCTATTACCTGTTTGCTATGTTAACACACCTGCTATGGACACTTTAAGTATTAAGTCACATAAAGAATAATTAGCAAACTCGTCTGGGGCTAAGGGAAAGAAAATACATAAGCATAACATAAAATTATTTCTAGGTAATTAAAAAACATTTTCCCATGGTTAAGTAGAACTGGTTCTTTTTGCATTCATAGTAATACATTTTTAAAAGTATATTTGTAAACTGTGGCATGTTCAATTCAATGAAACAGTATTTGCAGCAGGGTTAGATGAGACAATGTAGGTAAAAGTGCTTTGCAAACAACAAACGTTTGATCCAAATGAAAAATATGATAGTAAGACACAGTCAGGCATCAGTTGAAAGCTAAGAAGAACGATTCTAGACATTTTAAGCATAAAACTATCAAGGTTTCTACAGAATCAGTAGAAGGGCAGAAGAAAAGGCTCTAGACATTGCCTCTGAGAATGACTCAGAGAACACTAGGCTATATGGACATTTGCCACCTCATCCACAGTCAGAAAGCTGGGGAATTGGGATGTCACCTCTGCGAGTGTTGACTCCAAAAATATGCTGTCTTAACTACAATCCAGAGATTAGGGAACTACCACCAGGATTGTTCACTCCAGAACCTGCCACATACCAGATAAATAGATGCCCCGTACTACATGCCTGCTTCCCCATGAACACAAAACTAATGACAGGTCACAGGGACCTGTGCTAACACAGTCACAGAAATACCCACTGCCTTTATGACCATGATTGGCAACAAAAAAACAGATGAAGCAACTGAAAGGCAACCTCAGATTTACTTTCTGCCTTTGTGTTTTATGGGAGTGCACCTAGCTAGCCAAACCAAAATCACACTTAGACCCTCGGCTCGAAGAAGGCTTAAATGTAGTTTCCAGTTTTACAGCAGCAGAATATGAACAGGCACACTAGGATGATGGAGGAATAAATGTAGAGACAATTCAGAGGATTTAGGGAATAGCAGAAGACCACATCTCCCTCCTACATTAAAACGAGAAAAACTATACAATAATAGTTTTCTTTAAAATCCATTCAAGTTCTGGGATGTAAAATATAGCCCATTGCCTCTTTTCTGTGACCTACAAGCTAAGAATGGTTTTCACATTGTAAAGGATGGAGACAAATAAGAAGAAAATGTAATAGACTGTATGTGGCCACAAAGCCACACCAAACAAGAAAATTTTGCTGACCCCTAATCTGGAGTTTGGCATCTGAGACTTCCTTGATTTGTGTCCCAGTGACTTTCTGGCCTCATCTGTAGAACCCAATATCTATCCATAGCTAACTGCTTAAAGTTACCCCAGCTTTCAAGATGCCATTTATTTTGCCTATCATGACATGATCAGATGCTTATTTCAGAAAATTAACTCTGGTGACTATTCCAGGGATAGGTTTTCATAGGTTGTGGGGATAAAAGTGAAATCACAACAGGATTCAGGGAGAAGGACAATGGTTCAAGAGAATGATAATGAAAGTCTGAAAAAAGTACAGAGGATGGTGTAGTTTGGAAAAATTGGAAGGTTATTGTATTAGTTTGGGATGCTATAAAAGAATACCATAAACTACATGGCTTAAACAACAAATATTTATTTCTCACAGTTCTAGAGGATCGAAGGCCAAGATCAGGGTGCCAGCATTGGCTGGCTTCTTGTTGAGGGGCCTCCTCCTGGTTCACAGAGAGCTGCCTTCTCACTATAACCTCAACATTGTGGAAAGAGAAATCTCTGATCCTTCATCATCTTATAAGTTCACAAATCCCATCCTGGGGGCTTCACCCTCATGACCACATCTAAACCTAATCCCCACCCCCCACCAATACCGTTACACAGGGGATTAAAGTTTTAACATATTAACTTGGGGGATACAGACAGTTTATAGCAGATATGGGGCATATCGATTCATTGTGGGGACCAAGAAGGAGTCTAGGAAGCCAACAAGGCTTGGGAATATAGTAAGAGTATGCGTGGTGCTATTTGCATTCACAGTAAAGCAGTTGTGGGACGAAGACAATGGGTTCAACTTCCTACCTGTTGCATTTGTAGTCTCTGTGTAAAGCATTCATGTGTAAATATATTGTACACAACTAGAAATAATATTCTGAAATTGAGGTGAAAGGTCTATATTGAAGGTAGAGTTTTGAATGACTGAGTTGGCACTATGAGTATAGACAAGATCATTGTGGTCAAGGTTAAAACCCAAGGAACACTAACCTACAGGGGGCAAAAGAAGCAAAGCTGCCAAGGAAAGTGACTGACAAGTGATCAGAATAGGGAACAACCAGGACAAAATGGTGTCAACAGAAATGACAAGAAAAGAGTGTCTTCGTGCCACGTGCTTCAGAAAACTCAAGACCAAGGAAGATTGAGAATTGTTACTGCATTGGCCATTAGACAGTATCGACAGAATATCACTACTTTCCTCCCAGGGTCTGGAACATAGGGAAGTATAGAAAAAGGTACAGGCACATCAGAGAACTACACTATAATTGTTAAAAGCTATAGATTCAGACAGTACTGGCTTTAAATACTGGATCAGCTCCTTATTTTATTATGTGACCTAATTAACTTTTCTAGATAGCAGTTTCTCCATATTTAAAACGTCAACTACACTAATTACATATGACACTTATGGGATGTTCATGAAATAATAGATGCTGGGGCACCTGGGTGGTTCAGTCAGTTGGGCGTCCGACTGTTGATTCTGGCTCAGGTCGTGATATCATGGTTGGTGAGTCTGAGCCCCACGTCATGCTCTGTGCCGACAGTGTGGAGACTGCTTGGGATTCTCTCTCTCTGCCCTTCCCTTGCTTCCTCTCTCTCTCTCTGTCTCTCTCTCAAAATAAATAAATAAACTTAAAAAAATAATAGATGCTAAAGTGTTAACACAAATCAAATATTTAATAATATAAATTATAATTGATCAATTAATATCAAAATTGTAGGTTTATAAGAAAACAGATTTGATGTTTGTAGAAATAGAGCTTATAATTGATCAAGTACCCTCCTAAAAGATATAGAAAAGGATAAAATCAAGAGCACAGATGACAAATCAGAATCAATTTTTAAAGGATTCAGTTTATAAGTGTGTATGTATGAGAGAGATATGGAGTGGGAGTAGAGTCGAAAGAAGAAAGAGATGATGGAAAATGAGGGAGTTCCCTTCTGGTTAATAAAATTACTGAGAAAGCCAGTTTAAAGCTTCCCAGGGGACCCATTTATATGAGGTATTAAAATGTCACTGGGAAAAAAATTATTTTTACCTGAACTTCTCTCAAAGAGATGCTGCAATATTATACATGAAGAAGGCAAATTTGCCTTCCTGAGGCGGGGGAAAGTAAGACATCCTTCTGTTGGGCAGCAAGTCTCAAGTTCAAGTATTAACAAAAGAAAGGGCCATACTGCTTTCTAAGAAGTGAGTCTCTGATGGCCTGCAGAGCTGCTGTTCTGCCAAACGGGCTGTGCAAGTCTGGGACCAGAGTGGAAATCCATGGAAGAACAGAAGAAAAGCTGAGCTGGCCCCTGCCCTTCCTTCCTCTTTAACCATTATCTGAACAGCACTGGTTTGAAAGGCTCTAAGCTACCAGCCTGCTTGGGATGCTCCAAACTTGGCTTCCACTAGCAATGGAAGTCTTCTGGAGAAGATCCAAGTGGTGGGAAGAGGGTTAGGGTTATTGGAGAGCAGTGGGAGTAATGAGAGGTTCTGGGAGAAATGTGAAACAGACAGGGAAGAGAGAAACTGTACAGGGGCTGATACAGTAAAAGGGAAAGATCAAGTGGCCAGAATTCTCTATGAGGTCATCCATACTTTCTAACCATCTCTTTAATGTCTTCCATTTTGCTAATTCTTGCTCCTTTCTTTGAAACTCTGTCTTCCTTCCCTCTTTCTCCCCTCTCTTTACCACTCTGCTTCATTGGTAGACTTTATCTTAGCTTACTATTCACCTGGGTGCACTGCCTTGCTGAGCTCTGCAGGTGAACACTGGCTCATTTGATCTTATTGGCAGGATGTAATGCTTTCCTTTGCAGTGGGGGGAAAGGAGTAGATAAATAAATTCCAATTTCAATGACTGACAAATGAAGTCTAAAGTATTTACATATACCTTCCTTTTCACACATACATAGTTTTGCCCTCATATTTTGCTCTAGAGAACTACCCTCAGTCCCTCTCATAGACTTTACCTTATCAAAGCCCCTTCCGTCCACCCAGTACAAGAAGAATCAAGCAGTTTGTGTTAAATACATATATTCAAGCCAGGGTATTAACTTCAAAATAAGACATTCGCTAGGAATAATGACTGTTGTAGTTAATGAACTGTAATGTGGTTTGGTCTGTCAACTCCTCCCAGCTGGTTGATATTCCCTTAGGAAATGCCCTGTGCCTCAATCATTATTGACTAATTACTCCAGCTTTCCTGCATGCTTCTGTGTTTCTATAACATCTCACCTCCAACAGCTGTGTTTGGTTATCCACTAACCAAATTCTGTTGCCTAATTTCAGATCCTTCCAGACTAATATTGATTGATACTCTACTTTCACATAACTACCAAAAAAAATGTTTTAAAGAAATAAGAATATACTCTAAAGGGCAACTTCCGCACAATGCAAGTTTTCTTTCTGAGATAACTATGAGTCCTGAGATACTCAGAAAGTTAACTAATCTTTTTTGAGCTCCATCTCATAATCTCTAAAATGAGGATAATACAGGCCCCTGAGTGGCTCAGTCTGTTGAGTATCCTTCTCTTGATTTCAGCTCAGGTCATGATCCCAGAGTCATGGGATGGAGCCCCATGTCGGGTTCCACACTGGAGCCTGCCTAAGATTCTCTCTCTCTCCCTCTTTCACTGCCCCTCCCCCCCTCCCTCTCTCTCTCTAATGAAAAATAAAATAAAATTAGGATAATAATAGCAGCTGCTATCACAGGGATCTTGTAAGACTTAAAAGGCAATGCAGAGAAAGCATATAGGACAGTGCATGATAGATAATAAATATAAATAAATAAACTGGTATTTATTATTTTCTTTGCTACAAAAGCAGAGGGCACATAGCATGGGTATAGAAAATCTTGCACTACAGCCATGCTCACCTTAATCCTAATGTTTTGGGCACTTTCTCCTAAAACAAATCCAAAACAGATATGCACAATGCTGATGGCTTCTTAGTTCTAAGGAGGAATATAAGGAAAGAAGGGGTGAGAAACAGGACAGATTTCCTTTCTCACACAATTAGTTTCTGAACATAAAGGTGCTTAGCCAGCTGTATGTTTTATGTCCTCTATTAGAATAATGATACCAGAAATGATGACTAAGTCCATCTGAGTATGGACTTTAAAAACTTGCTCCTATGTGTTATCCCATATTATTTTCCAGAAAGCATTGAGAAATAAGTAGGTAAGATATTATTGCCCCACTTAACTGAAAAAGGAATGAGAAACCAAGACTTGACCTACCTAAGCTCAGAATGCATGATTAATCTGAGGACATTAATCATAGGACAGCACTGTCCTATGATCTCATGCTCATTTCCATTCCATTGTGTCCACAAGCCACCCGGCAGAGCTTCCCAAACAAGCATGCCAATGGGAACTCTCTGAAACCCCAGCCCCATGTGCATGATAAAAATGCATTGAGAGTGAAGAAAGAAAATAGAGTGAGGATTATGAAATTGTATACTTCCACCAAATTATTGCCACTTCCTTTCCGTCAGTAGCCCTCAAACATGGCCACTGAAAGTGGTGAGTGATCGGAATGAAAAATCATCAGGTAAAGGTTCTGATATGCTTTCAGACGCATATTTGTGCACTCAGACTAGAGAATTAAAACTGCCTGGTGATGAGGTTGAGGTCACAAGCCCAGTGGGAAGGGTGATAGCATGCAACCTGGCTGGCTGGGAGTCTCTGTGCCGGCTCAAGACAGAGCTTTCTACCAGACGGGTACCACCAAGGTGGCCACGGCCCCGTGGTAATGCAGCCTTGGGAACAGCAGTACCCTTCAGAGTAGAAGAACTGTCATCTCTGCAGACCCTTCCTGGGTCGCACTCCTATCTGTCTCTCATGCCAACAACTTGACCTCCCTGAAATCTGGGAGAAGAAATAATAGCCTATGAACTGAAAACACTCAAACATGCCTCATCTAATGTGCTCTGTCATGTGAACCATTAAAAGTCAATGGCCTGAGCATTTTTTTAATTTTCAACATCTTACTACACCCTTTAATAGGGTTCTTTTGTGAATAAAAATGATTCAGTGCTTTTAAGTACAAGATCCGTGCTGCTTATAAATGCCAGCTGGAATCTCACAAGTGTAGTAAGTTATAAATGTGAAAGTAATAGACTTTTGATGTATATGTTCATTTAAATCATAGGAACAAAAATATACAGCTCTTAGTTGTTATATATAAAATCACAATAATTTACCCTTAGGCTATCATTTCAATATTTTTTAACCAATGCATTAAAGAAAAACATATTATGAAATTTTTATGTGTTAATAACTTAAAATAGTGGCATTATTAATGTCACTGAACTGTTTGAATATAGCCTTTCATTTAGATATTTACTCTATATCTAAGTATCAGGTAGGGTCACAAAAGAATTACTTAACAGCAAGAGCCTTGATTCCCATTTTAATTTCTATGTGGAACTCCTGATGACTGGAAAGAAATTGCAGTTGAAAAGGGAAAATGCAGTTTGATCCCAAAAATGGCAGAACAATTGTGCAGCATGAAATCTCAAACAGTAAAAAGCATATAATTCACTACTGTACATATTTGGAAAATCATGATCTAACTTTTGCTTTAGAAAGGAAAAAGACCTTGGGAAGATGTGCCGTCAGGAAGATTTTTGTATTGCTTATCAAAATGATTTCCTAGTTAGCCTTGCCATGCTAAACATGCCCTTCACTGAGAAATACCAGCCCAGGAACAAACTCATTTCCGATAAAGCTGATGCAGCTGTTTGATGCACAGAGGCGCTCATAAGGATTCCAGAAGCAGGAGTAGTGTTTATTCAGTATGCTGGCAGAAAAGGATCTTTCATTTAGATGCTCAGACCACATAATGAGATTTACCAAAAAGCAACGGTGGCACCAGAAGCTGTCAAGATAAAAACAAAGGGATGGGGATTTCATTTTACATCAAGGCAAGCCATCATCTCCCTGCCTTAGGGCCATAAACACAGAGTAGTCAAGCCCAGGAGCATGAAAATTTTGATGGGTCAGTCTTGTGGCCCATAGAACTCACCCTTTGCATACCGATATGATAATAACATACCAAAAAATGATGTGACAATCCTGTTTATTTCTCTATCATTAAGAGGAAAAGATTTTGTACTCACCCCTCCAACAGTGGTTATTCAACTGAGAAAGGCGGCTTTGGGCGGGGGTGGGGAGGGGGTGGTTAGTCAAAGCATAGGCCCAGGAATGATGTCAGGGGAATATGTGGTCTGATCCACACAGTGCAGTCATAAAAATAAGCCATGGTTGTTCTGGATTTGGGCCCGATTCAATTGAATTGAACATCTTCCTGCGATGACCACATCAACCATCTCTCGAGGGGGTGAAAATTAGTATCTGTAACCTAATTTTGCTTTTGAATCAATGGCTTCCAGTTCCCCAGATAATGTTGTATGCTGCACAGAATTCATTTTCAGGGCTTAGACGAAGAAACGAGTGTCTCTCAAAGGAGTGAATCTTTTTTCTCTGTGGCAGTGGGCTACAAACTGACAGGAGGTCGCAAGAGTTGCCTTTCCTGGCCCGGATGAAGAACTGTGAGAAACAAATGTCCATTGTGGGCCCACCTTTGTGAACCCAGCCCTGCTTATTCCTAATCCATGCCGGGAAACCTTTGAAACAAAGAGGCTTTCTCCATGGAAGACTACGTCCTGACTGGCAGAAAGCATGCCGGCAAAGTCAAAGGGCAGAAGTTCCATGTTACCTGCTCTCAAAGGGAGTTACTTATCATTTATGAGAGGTGCCAATCAACTCCCTACCCAGCAACGTAAGAAGTGAGCCAGAACTGCAAAAATGTATAAAAGACACAAAGCATATTGTTTGGAGGACATTCAAAGGCATTAACCTTTATAGAAAGAACAAGAGAAAAAAAAGAAGAAGAAGAAGAAGGAATGGGAAGAAAAGCTTCCTTCACTGTAAAGGCCTGGAAATGACTACAGAAATTTACTCTGGAAAATCAGTCACTTTGAAAAAAAGAGTCCTTTCTCAAATCAGTCTAAATACCATCTCTCTGGGACCAATTTTTACTTCATTTTTACCATGACTGAGACCATGACTTTGATTCTGACTGTGAACATTTTGCTTAAAACCTAATGCAGAGGATGTGAAGGGGCACGACAGTATAGGATGGGACACTAAGGCTTAAAGCTTTGAACAAAAGCTCTGGGCCCACGCAGGGGGAGAAAGTCCTAATTGGCCAATTATTTGAGGAATCCTTCAAAGTAATAAGAAGGAAGAGAGGAAGGATGGAAAAGCAAGAGAGAGAGGGCAACTCAAAAAAGCAATATCCTCAAATCTATAAATACTAGAGGAAGTAAGAACAAAATCAAAAGGAAAAGTAATTTCAATTCAAACACTTCATACCAAAGAGCTGGGTTCAACAATTCCCTTCATTCAGCTTAGTCATCCATGGGCTTTCTTTCCTGGAGCTCCTCAGAGATTGAAGCCATAAAACCTTAGGGCATCCTAGGGTATAGTAAGGAGTGAAGTCACTTTTCTCCTCCGCATCTAGAATTCCAGTTAGATACCATTGGGTGGGGAGCCAAGAAAATAGGAACTCAAGTAATTTTCTTTTCTTGTGGTTCAAATGAGGAACTCAATCTAAAGCAAAAATTTTCTGTAACAGTCTTCTTAAAACATTCAAACTCTCTCTCCCCTCTCTCTGCCTGCCTCCCTCTCCTCCATCACAATGAATCTCAACCTAAATACACCACACTTTGTCTCAACCCCCTATCCTCTCTATCCCTACTTATCTGCCCCTTTAAGGTTCTATCTTCCCAGAAGCCTTTCCTGACCTCTCCCAGGCGGTTTTTGCTGTGTTCCTTCATCTCCCAAAGTACGTGCTGCTTACTTCTATTTTTAACTCTCATCATTGCATCGTAATCCACCGTGGATTGTCCCTTCGCCCCCTTATTTCACTCCGGGAAGAGTATCTGAGTTTTTTAAATTCCCAAGACCTGGCTTCAATTCTAAAATAAGAGATCCTCTCTAAATGTATATGGTTTGATTTAAAAAATTTTATAATATCAGCCTAAAAATATGTTGAGAAGCAGAAGCCACAATCTTTTGTGATATTTAATGATCTTTATTATCTGTCAGAATGGCTGTTAAGTAAAATAAATATTTTTTAAAAAGAACAGCTGCCATGCCCCATTCTACAGAACCTCAGGATTGACTATATGAATTTATGGTCAAAAGCATACACAAAAATAAAAATTCAAAATAGATTAAAGACCTAAATGTAAAACCTAAAGCCATGAAACTCCTATATATGGGCAGTAATCTCTTGGACATCAGCCTTAGCAACATTTTTCTGGATAGGTCTCCTCAGGCAAGGGAAACAAAAGCAAAAATAAATAATCAGGACTACATCAAACTAAAAAGCTTTTTTGCACAGCAAAGGAAACCATCAACAAAGTGAAAAGGCAATGTGAATGGGAGAAGACATTTGAAAATTATGTGTCAAATACAAAGTTAATATCCAAAATATGTAAACTCATACAACTCAACACTCCCCCCAAAAAACAAACAATCCAATTAAAAAATGGGTGGAGGACCTGAACAGACATTTTTCCAAAGAAGACATACAGATGGCCAACAGACACATGAAAAGATGCTCAATACCACTCATCATCAGGGAAATGCAAATCCAAACCACAATGAGATATCACCTTACACCTGTCAGAATGGCTAGAATCAAAAAGACAAGAAATAACAACTGTTAGCGAGGATGTGGAGAAAGGATAACCCTCATGCACTGTTGGTGGAAATGTCAATTGGTACAGCCACTATGGAAAGCATCATAGAGATTCCTCAAAAAATTAAAAATAGAAATACCAATAATTCCACTTCTGGGTATTTAACAAAAAGAAAGAAAGACAAAACAAAAACAAAAAAACACTAATTCAAAAAGATATATGCACCCCTGTTTATTACAGCACAATTTATAATAGCCAAGATAGGGAAGCAACCTAAATGTCCATTGATAGATGAATGGGTAGAGAAGATGTGATACACACACACATATGCACACATACAATGGAATATTGCTGAGCCATAAAAAAATGAAACCCTATCTGTGACAACATGGATGGACCCAGAGAGTAATACACGAAGTGAAATAAATCAGAGAGAGAGAGATAAATGCCATATAATTTCAATTATATGGGGAACCTAAAAAACAAAATAAATAACAAACAACAACAGCAACAAGATAAACGGAGACAAATTCAGAGAACTAATTGGTGGATGCCAAAGGGGAGGGAAGTGCAGGGATGTGCAAAATAGGTGAAAGGGATTAAGAGGTACAAACTTCCAGTTATAAAATAAATAAGCTACAGAGAGGAAAAGTACAACATAGGGAATATAGCCCTTAATATTGTAGTAACTTTGTATGGTGACAGACGGGAACTACATTTATCATGGAAAGTATTGTATCATGTATATAATTATTAAATCACTATGTAGTACACCTGAAACCAATTGACATTGTATTTCAACTATACTTCTATTAAAAATAGAATTATGGTCACCTTCTACGTATATTTGTTCAGGAAATATTGAATGAAGGAATGACCAAGCAAATGAATGAATGAATGAATGAATGGCATATATAGGAGGAGAGGTAAAAAATAGCAGATTGGATTCTAGGTATTTCAAATCCTTTCTAGAAAAAATTTGAGAATATAAACATCTTTGTTTCATATTTCTACAGTTTTATTGCTTTGTAAATTTTCAATTACAGATTTGTACTTTGTAATTTTTATAAGCATTTCTGTCTAAGACTTTAGGCCTCTTAATATCTTGGACCATGTCATAGATTATTTAATATCCCTAGAATTCTAAGCAAAATGATCATCACAGAACAGGTGCTTGATAAATTCTTACATTAATAGCAGCATTAAATGAAGTGAATATAAATTCTCTCTTAGAAATGATACATTGAATAGCTTCCACATCAAGAGTATTTTACATCAACTATATCTTCAAATAATAGTTGCTGTTTTGCTCATCACAACTCCTAACACATCTAGAAAATATGATCAGTTAATTAAAATATGGAATTTTTCAGTTAGGTTTCTCATGCATTGCACTTTTAAGAACTCTTCAGTTATTTTTTTTTTTTAATAAAATTGAAAACTTGACAGGAAAAAATAACGAAGAAGGCAAAATGGTGTTTTAGGGGGCAATGCTTCAAATACTGGGTTAAAGAATTTTGTCTTAATTTCAAAGGAACTGGGGTAGCTTTTCTCAAAGGCTTTTCAACAAGTTCTGCATAAAATATGTTCTTACATTTGAGAGAATCAGAAGAGTTCATAAGACACCAACATTTCACTTAAAATCCATAAGGACATTAGTTGGCTCTACAGAAATCATGGCACAGCTTAGTCGTTGGGAACACAGATGTAGAATCAGGCCAACTGAGCTCAGGTCCCAGCAAATCCACTTACTGGCTAGATGAGAGAAGTCACTAAATCATTCAGTGTCTCTGTAGTTTCCCCAACTCTAGGATGGAAATAATAATAAAACCTGTCTCATGAGATTATTGGGAGAATGAACCTAGATAATACACGTAAACACTTAGCAGTGACTAGCACATAATAAATATATGTAAATGTTAGTAATTAATATCACCATAGGAACGTGATATCTGAGAACTATTTTTATATAAAGTAGAAGATTAAAATCAGAGGAAATGAAGATTTTGTCGTAGGAGGTTCACTGTTAACTTTTCCCCCAAATGTTCATTTCTCACTTCCTGTCCCCTGAAAGTCTGTCTTTTCCATGAGCCAGGAAAACTTGAGGAAATAAAACTTGGAATGGAAGGTTGTACTTGATGAAATTCCCTATACAAATTACTTACAAGCATTCAGAAAGAGAAAAATGATGGAAAGACAAAAAGAAAACAAAACAAAAATCAAAATGGAATAGCTGCCCAGAGGACAGAAAGGTTCTGCGTATGAAAGAAATCCATCAAAGTCCCCTGAACTCCCTTCCCCTGAACCCTCCCCGCGTGTGCTCTCAGGGCCGGCATCCATGCGAAGAGCATCCATCTGGAAGTGTGTACTTCACAACCCGGCACCGCGACCAGATGGCCCAGCGTGGAGACTTCATTTCTGAGTGCAAATGATTTTGTAAATCAGAGGATGAAACCTTCTGAGTAAGCATGGCTTCCTAACACGATTACACAGACCCAGTCTCTGACCCACCCACAGGTCAAAAAAGTCTCCAGAAAGCCACTGCTTCACTGCACCCACTGCACGTATGGTCTCCTTCTCAGAACAAACTAGAAGACGTTAGAGATGACAGCTCCAGATTAAGAAGTAGTAGCCAGGGAGAGAGGAGCACACATAGAAATGGTGATGGCATGGTATCTGACTCCACACTGCAAAGCCCTGGGTAAAAGAATTATTCACTAAGAAAACATTTACTGAGAGCTCACTCATATGGCACACAGGCTATCCCAGGTAGCGTGCAGACGCAAACAGGAAACCTCTGTTGTCACCGCACCTCCATTCCAGATGCAGGAAGAAACAATCCCAAGCCCCATAAGTAAATAGAGAATATAATATCACATGGGGAGGTTTCTGAAGATTATGAGAAAATGCAAAATAGTATAGCCACTTGGGAAAACAGTGTGATGATTTCTTACAAAGCTAAAGATACTCTTATACAATCAAGAACTTGTGTTCCTTGACATTTACCCAAAGGAGTTCGAACTTTAGGTCTGCACAAAAACCGGCACACAGTTTTAGCATAGATACTCATAATTGCCAAACTTTTGAAGCAATCGAGATGCCCTTCAGTAGGTGAATGGATACATAAACTGTGGCACATCCAGAGAGTGGAATATTATTCAGCACCGAAAAGAAATGAGTTATCAAGCCATGAATAGACATGGAGGGACCTTAAATGCATATTACTAAGTGAAAGATGACAATTTGAAAAGGCTACATACTGTATGATTCCAACTATATGACAGTCTAGAAAAGGCAAAGCTATGAAAATTGAAAAAAAAAATCAGTAGTTGCCAGGGATTGGAGAGGAAGGAGGAATGCATAGATGGAACACAGAGAACTTTTAGAGCAGTGAAAATACTCCATATGCTACTCTAATGATGGACAGATACCTCATTATACATTGGCCCAAACCAATAGAAAGTACAACACCAAGAGTGACTCCTAATGTGAACTACAGATTTGTGGTGATTATAATGATTCAGGGTAGGTTCCTCAGTCGTAACATATGTAGCACTCTGGTGGGGGATATTGAAAATGAGGGAGGTAATGCATATGTGGGGGCAGGGGGTATATGGGAAATCTCTGTACCTTCAAAACTAAAAGTTTTGCTGTGAATATAAAACCGCTGTAAAAAAAAGAATTTCTCTTTAAAAGAAGATAAGGGGGGGATGTAAAGGTGGGAATCACGAGCTCATCCTCAGTAGTCAATGTTTAGAACTGAGACCACCTGGTGGGCTAACAAAAATACAGCAAAGAAATAATTCCAGGAAAGAAGAGAAGAAGTCAGAAAAGTGTGCATGTCAAAGATGAGCAAGACATTTTCAAGAAGGGCAGATCTTATATTCTTTGTCTGAGCCAAGATGCCTGACGAGGCACATAGCAGCCCCAAATCCATGTTTTACTAGATAAGTTAATTTACTAATTTCACAAACCAAATACAAATCATAAATTTCCTCAAGATCCCCCTGCCCACCAAACACTTAAAAGTTTTCAATACAGTTTTAATTAATGGTAGCGGGAACACACTTTGGGCATCCCAAATCTATAGCCCCACCTCCCCATAAAAGTGCAAATGTTTAGCTTTCCAAAAGTTTTGAGATCCAAGTAAGGGCACCTGCTACCTACTTTAATAGTGTGCTCAAAATATTCTACGCCTTGGGTTTTCTTAAATAATTGTAATAATCAAACTAAATGATTTTTTACTATACACCATGCACTCTGGTATGTACTTTATAAGGATTTTTTCAATTAATCTCTCCCCCAAACACAAGTTTGATATTACTTTTATCCATCTTTTTGCATATAAGACTATTGAAATACAGAAAGAATAGGTAATTTATGCAAGGTCAAAAAGCTAGTAAGAAATGTAGCTGCCATTCCAACCCAGGGAATCGAGTTCCAGAAATACTACTAAAAGCACTATTTATTTTTTTTAACGTTTATTTATTTTTGAGACAGAGAGAGACAGAGCATGAACGGAGGAGGGGCAGAGAGATAGGGAGACACAGAATCGGAAACAGGCTCCAGGCTCTGAGCCATCAGCCCAGAGCCTGACGCGGGGCTCGAACTCACGGACCGAGAGATCATGACCTGAGCTGAGTCAGACGCTTAACCGACTGAGCCACCCAGGCACCCCTAAAAGCACTATTTAAAAACGTTAGTCACAAAGACATCTGAGGGAACCCAGTGCCTAAAAAATAAATAAAAGTATAGTTCAATATATCAACTCTTCAAAAAGCTTTGCCCTTGACTATAACGGATGTGCGTCAGTAGGTAGAATACCGTGAGTGTGTTTAATAACTAGCTATAAATCCTCTCTACACCCTGGACTAAAATGATACTGTGTAGACATTAGAAACTTGCTTAACTAAGAAAGAAAATGTCTTAATTTATACAGCTGTTTTTAAAAAATTAAAGGGAACAGCAGCAGATTCAAAGACAACATTATTACTTGAGGTGCCATTGGCAGGCAGGTAAACACTGACACCAGAGCTAAGTCAAAGCAGGTCAAGTGCTCCCAGGGCTGGCCTTCTGCCTCCATTATTGGAGCCGTCAGTAAGCCCAGCACACACCTGGTGAAGGAACACCGTGTCACTAACAGTCAGGTATAAATCCAAGAAGAAAGAAACAGGGCATACGCACTGCACAAACTCTGGTTGCCCCGAAGCTTCTAAAGTAAATGTCTGTAACTGGGAACTGAACAAGCGTATTCAGAAAACCAGATCGATGGGAGATAAACTGTAAAGTCTCTTTCTGTATCTTGACCGGCTGTGACAGGAGAAACCAGCACAGGCAATGTTCTCTTAACAACAGAACCGACCTGCCCCAGGGACACATCTCAGGGAAATGTTCCATTTGAACCGCTATGTTCCGTCCTATTTAAAATATGTTTCCAGCATTGCCTTTATGTGTTTTCTCATGGAAATAATAAAACCTAGGGGAACCATGTGGGCAAAGGCTACCTGTAACCATAAGCCTGCCTCCCTTCCGCTGTTAAATATAATAAGATTTAGCACTCCGTAGTAGGCAACGCGCTTTCACATACATTAGGATGGTTAATCCTCCCAATGACCTCGTGGATTATTTCTAGTCCCTCTTTATAGCAAAAGGCACCGAGTGCCTCATGGAACTTTGGACCAGAACTCAGCTCAGAGCTTCCACTCGCCAAAGAGGAAACCCTCTACCTTATGGTTACCCCTGGTCGCGTCAAATACATATGATCACAGTTTAAAAATTAGAACCAGATTTTTGTCACCATAAGAAAATCAGCTGATGAAATCGTTCCCCTGTCCACAAAATGAGGCCATATGGGAGTCTCGGAGAAGCAACTTAGGAAGGTAAGAGAAAAGAAAGATCGGAGATAAAACGAGACAAACCTACAAGGCACAGGGCAGAGAAAGAGACAAATTGGGACCTAAGAACAACCGGAACAAACCTTCTCAACATGAATTTGATTTGGCATGGGGCCTCTGACCCTTTCAGATTCAATCTCTTAAGGTTCTCTTCGTATTTTTCCATTTTACTGCCTGCTCACTACTCGCCATCTGAGTGAGTCCCTGGGGCTTGATTTTTGTGATTTACCTAAAACTGGCCATGAAAGGTGTTTATGTGCCGTGTCGTTTGGAATATAAGGAACAGTTGATTATTAGAATTACCAGCAAAGAGAGTCCTGATTGCTAGAGCAGTAAACCGAGGAGTCCCTGTAGAGAGGTGCCATTTGCAACCACCCAGGCCAGCGGAGCACAATTTGAGGAGGGAGGGGATCACCATGAACCTCTTGAGAAAAATAGCCGTGGCTTTGAATTGTCAGCGAAAACTCAGGAGTGATTTTACTGCGATAAAACAACTCAGAATTGGAATAAACCTGCACAAGTTCAAAGTTGTATCTGTGAAATAGAATCAGATCATATTGCATTTATTTTCCCAGAGAGAGTGCTAATGAATACACACCTGGACTTTCGTGGTCAGGACTTTGAAAATGGTAGCAGAATGTCTACTGAATCTCAGAGGAACGTCTGAGGTGATGCAGACAGAGGGGGCTGCGATGATTAACTCTTTAGTAAGTGTGGAATTCTGCCTGAGGCCCTGCTGAGTGTTAAACAATAAATTCACATTCATTGGAAATTGTGGCAAAGTTAGCACTGGGTGGATGAAATTGGGAAAAATTTTTTTTGAGGTTTTAAGAAGCTTCTATTTTTTTTTCTTTTTAATTCCAGCATAATTAACATACAGGATGGTATTAGTTTCAGGTGTAGAATATAGTGATTCAACAATCTAGGGACTTTTTCAAAAGGGATATGTATGTCTGAATACTATCATCAATTAGAGGGTAAATGCTGGTATCGATAAGATTTTAAATTTTTAAAAAAAAATCACAATCGATATTTGAATTGGCATTTCTATTGTTTCCGGAAAAAATTATCTTATTTGAGAACAACCTGTGGCAACGGAAAGAATACTCGTAAACATATAACAGTTCTTTCCTGAAAATGCAAGCTTCCTAATATTTTTGAATTTTTTTCATCAGAAAATAACTAACTACTAGAGAAATGAAGCAGTCAGGACTCCCTTGTTTAATCATCCATAGGTTCAGCTCCAAAACTTAGTCTGAATCCAGACTAAGTTATTTCTGCCTTTCCCCAATGACCTCCTAAAACCTTGACCTTGGCACCCATCTAGGAAAAGGGCCAGTGGAATAATGTATACACATGGCTTGGTGCTTAAAAAATGTGTTGACCAGTAGATCAAATTGTCTTTTTTTTTAAGCACAAGAAAATAAATTATTATATATAACTAGAGGCTTTTGGATTTAGGTTGAAACATTGCTCCGTCATTGAGATAGTTTTTTAATCCCATATCTGCCTGTCAGCATGACATTCTCATCTACGATCTGATTACAGATGTTTGGAGAAACCGAACTACATTATGGTTCCTTTTGCCCTTATTGTTTTTTTTGTCCCCTAATAGTATTAACTAGCTTTCTAATTTATCATGATGATTATTGACATCAACATGATTTTTAATGCTCTCAAAGCTTCAAGTGTGTAAGGATCATAATGCATGTATTTTGTAAGCATTTATTGAGCCCTGTCCCCTGTGCAGAAGACCCACTCAAAAAAAAATACTAGCTGCACAGCGGATCAGAGCATGCAAAGCCCTTCCATTACCTTCTTCAACCCTTGTGGCAACCCCGAAAGCTAGGTAGGGCAGTACTGTCAGTGACATTTTTCAGGGTAGGAAAGTAAAAAGAGATTCATGACTTGTCCAACGTCAGAGAGCCTATAAATAACAGAATGAGGAGCCAAATCTGAGTCATCAATGTCTTGTCCCTTTTGTCTCCAGAAGTTTCGTTGTTAAATAAATTTTTAGGATTCCAAGTGATTGAGTCCTAAGAATTCTAGGAATTCAAGGTTTTAGTGCTTTCATGTCAAAAATGTTTTGATTATATATTTTAGAGCAATGTTCTCACTTATCGATGGTTCGCTTAGTACTTCGTAGGCCTTTAGTGCAGCTGTTTGACAACATTGCTTTATTACTTTCCCTGAGCTGTCAAACACCCTGTAAACGTATTCCTTGCCATGTACATGCATGAATGGTTGAATAGATTCTGTTTACCAAAGAAGCCAAATAATGAAACGTGACATACAAAGAAGGTCGAAGATAACCAAGCCAAATTATACTGTATTGTTTGCAGACTGTTGATTCTGTTCATTTTAACAGTTTTCCAACATAAATGTACAATGTAAAGGTCATGATGAACAGGAGTTAGACTCAGCAACCTCTGCTCACTTTACAAACTGGTCTTCTTGCATTCCTTCAAATGATAGCTACAGGAAAACTGTCAGTCTAGGGGTGGAGTTAGCCTCCAAAGGAAGGACAAGAAGGAGAATGGTACGAAGGACTGTGTGAAGGTGGGGAGGATACTCTCCAAGTTTTCTGGTTTTCTGGTTTTCTCTTAGTGCCCTAGAACTCAAAAGCGATGGTTTTTGGCTCACCCCCAGGTACACAGTAAGCACTTTCATCTTTGTATGAGCCTCTCAAAGCCTCAAGAAATGTAGAGTTCCTTCAGTGGGCTTTGGTTTTAGATTTCTAAGTTTAGTGATTGTTATAAGTTTAAGAACTATGTTTTCAAACATTATGTTGTAAGACTCCTATTAAAAATTATGATCAACCATCCCAGGCAATAATTTCCAGATTCTAGGAGAAACATTTTTATTTTAAGGTATGTATCAATTATTTGAAACTTCTCCCATTTTCCCTTCCCATCCTCCAATTAGTAGAGTTTGACTACATCAGAGATATGACATTTCCAAAAGCTTTAAATACATTTTACAGGCAAGTGCTTACCACAATACCACTTTTTTTTTATGTTTTTTGTTTTTTAATTCCTTGACTTACGCTTAGAAGAGGCTAACGTATTGAAACAGCAAGTCAGTTCCTGGATCCACTAAAAATAAAATTAACATGATGCTTTATAAGACAATGATTCATTAAAATGTCCTGCCATGAAGACAAACTCAAGAGTCCCCGTATTAAAAAAAATTCCCAAATTATGTAAAATGCCTACAATACCCCAAAGCATGCTGAGTTTAGTTTTCTCCTCCAAGGCTCACAAGGTGAGTGGTGATATTTTCTGGCAACTCGGGCAGCTGGGCAGAGAGCAGATTACCAACCAGAAGAGTCATTGCCCCATCACCACACATGCATGGGCTTGATGGCATGAAGCCAGCAAGCAAACTGGGAGGACTGGCTGGCAGCAGAATATACTTGAAGTCACCTCCTTCAGAACTTACATAATAGTTCACCTGCACTCTCTTATGGCCACTTGGCGTTCTACCTCCTATTAAAGTGGTTTATAAACACATTTGAGGTCTCCTACTGGATTGGAAAAGCCTTGAAGACTGGACCTATGACTGGCTCATATCTGTGTCCACACCACCAAGCCCAATGTCTTGCCCCCAGTTTAGGATAAGTAAGTATTTGCTGGACAACTGAAACCTCCCATAAAAGGCTTGGATTTTCTCTTCTGGGGCCTGTCCTGGGTGCTCACTTTTGCCAGTGGGGAGTGGGAAGAATGAAGATTCCTTGTAGTATTACACCATTTGCAATAACCCTTATGAATGAAAGATGTAATAAAGGTAAGCTGTGTCTATGTTTGTCCACTCTCGACTTTCCCCTTTCCCTTAGAAGAAGAGAATGAGGACAAGAAGGTTTCTCCTCCTCAAGGTCTAGGTTACTGCCTGACATCAAGAAAGTCAAGAGTCCTCAGTGAACAAAAGAGGATGTGTATACACTTCCCAGAAGACTTAAATGATTAACAGACAGTGATTTAGGCAATATTAAGAGCTTCTTCATTTTCATTACATTTTCAATGTAGAGCTTCTTTCATTTCTATTATGAATCTACTAGAAATAGAGTTTCAGATTTTATCCATTTTTTTCCTTCACAATCATAGACACAAAGGGCGAAATTTTCGTCTTTAATGCATGCTCACAGTTGCTTTTAAATTAATCACGAGCTGTGTTCATGCATTCGGCAACTAAATTTGCTGCCACGGAATATTTCATGACTTGATGCTACATTTATTCATGTCTTAAATATTGCTCAAGAAGTACAAATGATTCCAATACAAAAAAATATATCAAGAAAAGGAAACAAAAAACCTAAATCCATGATCAAGTATTTTAGAAACAAATTTACAAACCAGTCACAGACTAAGCTGATCATGACTTTTGTTTTGCATTCTCCCTGTATTCTAAGTAATGTTTCTCAAATAATCCTGTTAAGAACAAAGGACTTGCAGAGTCTTCCAGCAAAACTCACTTTGTTAGAAATAGCAACCCACTTCTTCCACCATACCCATACTTGACAGATATTGCCTATCAGTCTTTTCTGCTGAAACTTAGACTCCCTCTATTAAACTATTTAAACATTAATTTTGGTGGTTAAGATAAAACCTAATTCCCACCCTTGCTCTAGAGCAGTTCTTAGCCTTCTGAATCAGAAACACATGAAAACGTAAGAAAAAAAAATCTACATACCCAGCAAAATTCACATAAGCAAAAAGCTATTTTTATGCTATTGCTTTAGTCTGGGCACTCCTGAAGCTTATCTATTAATATTTATGAAGTCTATCAACTCGTGGGAACAACCTCTGCTCTAGACTATGTATTTTCTATGAAAATTCAGGAAAAAAATGGAAAGTCTTCTTCATGAAAATGAGTATTTTATTTTTCATTTTTCTCCTTAAATTCCCTTTCTCTTTCCTTCCCCCCATATGCCTAAACATCTAAGATTTATAGCAGCTTCTTTTTCTCCAAGTGGTGACCAGCCAAAGAATGAGTCAAACTCTCCACAAGTAGGTGGGAGTATCTTAGCATTGATATTCTCTGAGGCACCACCTACAGAGACTCATAGGGGTGGAGAAGACGAGGTGGGTGGATAACACAGCAGTCTCAGATGTTAGAATGGTAACTGCCGATGACCAGGCAAATACCTTTCATTGATATCAAAAATCTTATTTTTCACTGTTTCATTAATTGCTATTTAGCCTTCTTTCTTTAAAATTGCAAAGTAAGTGTTACTCTGGATCCAGACTTATCATTTAAAAGTATCACAAATGCTGTGAGAAAATTCAACAGTTTCCACTTTGAGACTTTCATAAGACCTCAAACCATGTCCTTGAGACAGAGGTGCTAATTAATCCACTGGTATTTTACAGGCTAACAAGCAAGCTTGGGATCTATAGAAAGCAGATGTAACAGTGTTGGATTATCATAGCCTTATTGGAATGTAAACTCTGCCCAAGTGGCTCAATCAGATGGGAATGCTTTCCCTCATTACTAGTTTCTTGACCATAGTGCTCTTGTAAAATCCTCTCTATTAAACTTCACATCATGTGATACTAAATTCTTTGTTCGTATTAAAACCTTTGACACCGTTGCTCGTGGGGCGTCCTAGAAAACATCTAGCCATGAATCATATACTCTATTTTCCTTTCCTCTTTTACTGGTTTTCTTTCTCCCTCCTTGTTCTCATTCTTTTTTGGAAACTCTCATTCTGTTCTAAGGAGGTTATCTCTTTTAGTTCCTATGGTCTTTCACCAAAGCAATACAAATGACAATGTGACAGGACAAAGTCCACTGTAATTACTGAGATTTCCCCCCAACCTCCAGGCAGTCTCTAGTGGTCTCTTCTACCCTCCTCGAAATTGAAATTGCCTCCATTGCCTCACAGGACATCCCTTTGCCATGAAGAAAGAAGGATATTAGAGAATTCAGAGAATATTGAACCCAAAGACATTTTAAAAATTAAATTAGACTCTAGATAGATTTTAAAACAATCCTAGTGGAGACCATAGTCTTCAAAGACAAGGGATATGTAATTTGAAAGAGCAAGATTTTATCTTTTTTTTTCTTTCTTTTTTTTTTCCTGAGAGAGAGAGTGACAGAAAAATTACTGAATTATAAATGTTTGGCTTTGAAAATCTGGGGACAAAAACCTAAGTAAGGTAAAAATCTATATATAAATAATAGAGTTGAAAACAAAGTATAAAAACTTAAGAGTAATTCCTCTGTTCAAAATGAGATAAAACTGGGAGGACAGGGCATAAGGACAGGCATACAGACCATGGAATAGAATGAAGGGTTCAGAAATAAACCCAGACATCTCTGGTCAATTGAGTTAACTCAAAGTGAATCAAACACTAAATATAAGAGCTAAAATCACAAAATTCTTAGAAGAAAACATAGGGGTAAATCTTATGATGATGGATTTGGGAAAGTATTCTTAGATATGGCACCAAAAGCATAAGCAAACAAAAGAAAAAAGAATTTAACCTCATCAAAACAAAACAAAACAAAACAAAACAAAAACAAAAACCTTTTGTGCATCAAAGGACATTATCAAGAAAGTGAAGAGGCAACCCACAAATGGGAGAGAACAGTTTCCAGTCATATGTCTGGTAAAGATTTAATATCCAGAATATACTTTTTAAACTGCTAAAACATAACCTCTCTCCAATAAAAGCTGTTAAAAATTGGACAAAGGACTTGAGTCAGCATTTCTCTAAAAAAGACACATGGAAAAGATGTTCAACATCCTTAGTCATTAGGGAAATGCAAATTAAAACCACAAAGAAATGCTACTTCACATCTACTGAAATGGCTACCATAATTTTTAAAAAACTCAAACCAAAGCAATAAGTGTCAGGTAGGATGCAGAGATACTGACATTTTCATAAACTGCTGGTAGGAATGTAAAGTGGTGTAGCTACTGTGGAAAACTGGAAGGTCCTCAGAAAGCAACACACAAGACCCAGCAATTCCACTCCTCGGTGTGTCCCCAGAAAACTGAAAACAGGGATTTGAACAAATATTTACACACCAATGTTCATTGTAGCTTTCTTCACAACAGCTAGAAGGTGGAAACAACCAAAATTTCCAGCAACAGATGAACAGATAAACAAAATGTGGTATATAGAAAACAATGGGATAGGGGTGCCTGGGTGGCTCAGTCGGTTAAGCATCTGGCTTTGGCTCAGGTCACGATCTTAGGGTTTGTGAGTTCAAGCCCCGTGTCAGGCTCTGTGCTGTCAGCTCAGAGCCTGGAGCCTGCTTCAGATTCTGTGTCTCCCTCTCTCTCTGCCCCTCCCCTGCTCATGCTCTGTCTCTCTCTGTCTCAAAAATAAATAAAAACATTAAAGAATTTTTTAATGATTACATCAAAAAAGAAAAGAAAAGAAAACAACAGGATAGTATTCAGGCACAAAAACGAATGAAGTCCTGACCCATGCTACAATGTGGGTGAACCTTAAAAACATTATGCCAAGTGAAATAAGTCAAAGACACAAAGACAAGTATTATTTGATTCTCTTCACATGAAATGTCAAGAATAGTCAAAGGCATAGAGTCAGAAAGTAGATTGGAGATTGCCAGGGACTACAGGAAGAAGGTAATGGGGAGTTCCTACTTGATGGCTACAGAGTTTCTATTAAATCAAAGAAGATTCTTCAGTAAAAAGTGCTTATACTTGATGCAATACTTGGTGTGATGTTGCACAACTGTGTGAATTAATGCCACTAAATTGTACCCTAAAAATTGTTAAAATGGCAAATTTCATTATATCTCTATCTATCTATCTATCTATCTATCTATCTATCTATCTATCTATCTATCATCTATGCCATCACCACACACACACAAAGAGTTGGGGGATATGGGAGAAAGAAAAGAGAAGAGTAGAATTAAATGTCCTTGAATTGCCAAGAGGTGCAATGGTATGAAGTGATATTGGGAATATCAAAAGGGCCTTCTGGTTGCAATATATAAGACATGGAGGATGAGAATTTGTCCATCATCTCTCAGATGCAGCTTGGATGGCTATCAATGACCACAGGTTAAAGGAGATGGAAACTCTCCATGGAAGCCAGCAGGCACAAATACCTGCACCGTGGAGGAGACCCCTCTCCTCTTATGCTAAGTCCTTCTCCCTTGATGCTCTGACAGAGCATAAACTTTTCTACTTTGGGAGTTGTATAGAAATGTGTAAGCTATGAGAAACCTGAATTTAACTGAGCATTCAAAATATTCTGAAATGGTGAAAGAATTAAATCACCCCCTGGAAAGGACTGAACAATTCCAGCATCCCTACTTTATTCCATAAGCATGAAGCAAAGCCTACATTTGTCAGAGAAATGTTGACAACGAGCTGCTAAGAGTTTTTAAAAGGCAAGTTCTTCTCTTTTTGTTTTCCTGTAGGAATATTGTGAATCATGATACAGATCTTAGTAGGTTTATGAGATTTCAGGAAACCAGAGAGGGATGTATAGGGCAAATTGTTCCACAAGAGCCAAGGCTAACTGGGTCTCATTTCCAACCTGAAACCAACAACTGGGGCTCAAAGCCAGGGCCGTGACTGCACAGAGTAAGGAATTGTGTTAGAAGGCCAGGAGAACCATGTGCTTGCTACCTTTCTAAAAAGGCTGCTGTTCTGCTCCTCTTTCCCTCTTTAGGAAAAGCTTTCCCTACCTTCACGTCTGAGTCACTTGGGAAAAATATCAAATTAAAGGAGATTCTTCAGTAAAACGTGCTTATACTTGAGGTAAGAACTTCACCCAGAACTGGTTTCCCACATAATGCTTTAGTACCAAGGGCAGAAGATATCACATCCATGTACTTCCTTATATGTGGGAGTACACATCTGAAGAAGCAGATACGGGACAGAAAATGGGGAAACCCCATTTTCTTACGGGAATAATGCTTAGAATGGGGGAAGAGCATAATCTTCACAGGGATAAAAACATTTAGCGTGGACTTAAATGTGGAGAAATAAAATTCTGTGAAAACCAACCCTTTTACCCATTGAATCACTTGGCACTTGTTTCCTAAGTGAAAAGATAGATAGAAAGTGAAAAGATAGAGCTGAGAACCTAAGAGTAAGTTGAGTTTATACATAGATTTTGGAACTCGGGGCAAAAAAAAAAAAGTAGCTTGAAAGCCATGGCATTTTTGATTTGCAAGTATCAACTTTTTTTTTTTTTAATAATAAGGTGTTTAAGTACCAAAAGCTTGAGTTTAAACATAAAGAGCCAAAATCTTGAAAGACCCATAAACAGAGGCTGAAAGGATAGTTTCCCCCTCTGTTTTTCCAACCTCTTAGAAGGAAAAGATTTCTGGGCTAGTGAGGGGAATTTTCAGAAAAGAAGAAGAAAGAAAGTGAATTAACTCTTTATGGCTCTCTGAGAAGGAGGGCCCTGCCCCTCAGCCCCTGAAAAGAGCTGAGCCTAGGGTATGGAAACTACAGGAAAGCCAGATAAGTTTGCTGGTATCCCAGAACAGAGAAGATATGTGCCTCCCTTCCCGAAGTGCAGCCTAGAGAGGCTTCCCAAAGCCTAGAAAGACTTCACGAAGGAGGCTCCATCCAACATGGCCCTAGAACAGTAAGATGACTTCTGCTGACTAAATCATCTAGACAAGTGAGCCTACAAAGAGGCCAGTAAAGCCATGGACACGCTACAGTGTTTTAAGGAAGACAGTTCCTAAAGCCTCAAAGAGGAAGTACATAAGGTTGGGAGTGTGTGTCTTGCAATTTGAAAGAGGAAACTTCTGAGCACTTGGATCTGGAATCCAGGAACTTTTGGCATTGGGAGAAGATGCTAAAAACCATCAACAAACACCATGTGGCATTGACCAAGATAGGCAGAGAACACTCAAGGAGCAGACCCTCCTCTTCACTAATGCTGTTGATGCTACTATAAACCTTCTGGAACTTAAACACAATTCAATACGGAGAAGCAAGGAAAACCTTAACTTGACTGAGTGTGTAACCAGATTAGTCATTACTTTAACCAAGTTTACCTGAATGTGAACAAATTTAGTTTTCTGCTGTCTGACAGAAATGGCATCTCATGAAAAACAAACAAACAGATTTGATTTAAAAAAATTAAGTAACAAATTTGAACTTGAATTTTATAAGTTCAAGTTTTTCCCCTGTGAGATTTCCACAAATCACATGTGACTTCTAATCCCAATTATATTTCAATCCTGCTCTTACTCTCAGTTATTTTTTTTTCTTTTGTGTATTTCCATTCTTTCAATCTCTTGGTTTACTTCTATGATTTTCTCCTGAACATACCATTGTATGGAGATTTCACTCATTAAGTCTTATGTTATTGTTCTAAACTAAAAGAGCTATCCCATGCTTTGCAATTTGGGTTTAGAATTTTTTGAGTAAAGATGCCAGAAGGTAGCTGAACACATATGCCTTGTGGATATGCAAAAAAGGACAGGCAAGGAACAGCTGGCCTACTCTGCCCCAGCAAGCTTAAGAAGAGGAACCACCATGGTTCTTTTGTTTCCTAAGCCTTGCCGCAGTGCTGAGCACAATAAAATTGCACATTATAGATGTTCAGTTAATAGTTATGTGTAGAGTTGGACTGAAAGAAATAGAATTTAAGTCAATTGGCATAAATATGGCTTGTTTTCACTGTTGTTTATACATTGGCATACAATTGTATTTGCAAATAATTTACCCTCTCCTAGCTCACTAAATGAGTAAATGGCTAAGTGCAGATATGTGGAGAGGTAAGCTTCAGTAAATACTAATCACAACTGCACTGTTTTGGGAGGGCTTGGCTTCATTCAGAGCAGCCTGTAAATGGCTTCTATATTCTGATTAGTAGGATTAGTTCCTTAAAATTCTTTCAATCCTGATCCCTCAAATCTTGCTGGGTCTCTTGAGATGGTGTTAACCCCCAGGCATGGTTGTTGTAGTAAAGTAAAAAGGACAGCCTTTGGGGCTGCTGCGTTCAAGGCTGTGTTCTTTTGTAGATTTCCATACTTGCAATAGTATGACTTCCAGAAAGTTACTCAATCTCTTTAAGCTTTGCATTCTTTATCTATAACACAAGAATAATTATCACTCTCATTTGGGTACTATAGATATTGAATTTGATTTAAAAAATGTAAACGCTTAGCACTTTTATTTGCAAAGTGCATGGCAGGGCAGACATTCAAAAGCTGGGGGTATTATGCTAAGCGAAATAAGACAGCGAAAGATAGATATTATGTGATTTCACTCGTATGTGGAATTTGAGAAACACAACAGATGAACATAGGGGAAGCGAAGGAAAAATAAGATAAAAACAGAGAGGGAGGCAAACCACAAGAGACTCTGAAATACAGAGAACAAACTGAGGCTTGTTGGAGGGGAGGTGGGTAGGGGGACGGGTTAAATGGGTGACGGGCATTAAGGAGGGCACTTTTCAGGATGAGCACTGGGTGTCATATGTAAGAGATGAATCACTGGGTTCTGCTCCTGAAACAAAGACTGCACTCTATGATAACCAACTTGAATTTAAATAAAAAATAAAGAAAAAGAAAAAAAAAAGCTGGTGGCTCTTGCTGATATCATTATACAAAAAATGCAATGATCAGATGCTATTCTTTAAACATTATAAGGATGAAAATTTTACTTGTATATCCTTTCTTGAATATTTGATGTGAAACAAAGTCATCTTTCACCTAAGTTATATCATATTCTATTATATGTATCTACGCATACGATGTATTGTGGCTAAGAGTGATGGGTTTATACTCCAAATAGGTATCTAGATAAGCATCCCCAATATTCATCATATTGTCATCACACAGAGTCATTCATTTAGCACACCTCTGTCCATCTGTGTGCCCTAGGGTCCATCGTGAACAAACAGGAGGGATCCCTGTCCTCTGGTGGCATCACATGAAAACTCCCCAACACCATACTGTTCTACACAGAACCAACTGAACAAACCCTGGATGAATAAACAAATTTCAAAACTAAATAAGTAGAAAGCATGTTAGCAACAAATCTGAACTTGAAATTACCTCTTGGCATTGTCTATGTAAACACAGAGCTCCGCAAAGGGAAGGTACCTCCTAAATAGGTCAGCGTGTAGGAAATAAAATACCTTAACATTCCCCCAGCTGGCTTGAAAATACACAAGAAATAAACACGTGTTATTTGACTCTATTGAACTCCCTTTTATTCAGTTCCAAATACATTAGAGACATTCAAGAAACACATAAAGAAATATTAGAGAGTCAGTCATACTGCTATATCACTAATCATTTAGGAATGCATATTCATTTTTGTGTCTTTTTTTCTGGGAAAGTGTTGAAAACTATGCAAAGCATTGTATCAATATGAAGCATTATTATTTTTATTATTTCATAAAATTCTGCAATCTACATGCACATGCCAGGGGCTAAAAATGTTTTTACAATCCAGAAACAGCCACAGATGCTATTATTGCTGGCTTCTTTGCATACATATCTCTGAGGTTGGCCTCATTTCTTAAATGTAGCAGCTACAAAATGGCAAAGAAACGATATGAAATGTGAAATTCATTCAGTCTTCCAGATGTTCCTATTAATATGACACCAAACGATGAAATGGTTGATTGATTAACTGAACCTCCCTTTTGTATTTGAATTTTGGTGTATTGTGTATCACAGATTTAAATTTAATCCAATAGCTGTAGTATCAACATTTCTGTGAATTTGAGGTTGTCCATATACATTGAAATAGTAGTATGTATCTATGTCACAATTTGGTCAGATGCTTGTTAAGAGCATAAAGATCACACGCTATTGAAAAGCTGTGCTTTTCTTATTTTCTTGAGTAAACTGGTATGTCTCTTTTGGTGAATATCTTCACCATTGATAAGGCAACTCAAGAAACTGATTCATCTTTTTCCCCTCTTTTCTGCCACACTTCCTGAAGTGGTTTTGGGTTCCATCCCCATTTTAATTGTCCTACTTGTGAATTTCATGATTTCTACCTTGGAATTTGCTTTGGTTTTGTACCTTTAAGAGGCAATTTGTTGTAACATTTAACAGTATGGACTCTGCAGTCAGACCAATGAGCTCAAACCTGATCCCATCACTTACTTGCTATGGAACCTGTATTGCTTCCTCATCTATAAAATGGAGTTAATAATAGAACCTACTTCTTGGCATTGTGTTGAGTAGTTAATATGTATGAAACACTTAGAATGTTCCTAGCACAAAGTAAATACCATGCAAGTGTTAGCCATCAATTTCTCCTATTTTGTTGTCATCCTTCTCCCAAATTCAATTATCTTCCAAAATAAATGCCATCACGCACTCCAGCTCAGAAACCTATGAAGGTTCCTTCTCCCTATAAATAACACCATTCAAACTTTTCACAGCCTTGCCCTAGAGTGACATTCCAGCCTTCTCCTGGCACACCCACCCCCTATACCCCAGCCACATCAGAATTTGCCGTATTTTACACACCTGCGGACTTCAGATCTCCTAGCTTTGCTCACATCCTTCTCTATGATTAAAACACCCTTTCTTATGCTCTACCTAGTTCATAGTCTATGTTTCCTTCAAGGCCCAGTTCAAATGGCAAGTTTTTAGGGAAATCTTACCTGAAACAACATAAGCAGAAGGCATCATCCCCACATGTGTGTTCTTCCACATTTCTGACTCATCACCCTGGCAGACATTGCCATTACTTGCTTATGAAACTTTTCACCCTGAGATTTGTGTTTCTTAAAGAGAAGGATCATATCTTAACAATCTGTATATATGGACAGTCTAGCATACTGCCTGACAAATTCTAGGAGCCAAATAAATAAGTGGGTATCTATCTGTTGAATGAACAAGAACCCTTATCAGAAATTCACTTCTCCCTTTCATAAGATTCCAAGGTGAATCTTAATTCCTTCAAAAAACCTTCCCATTCGCCTCGGTTCAAATGAATTCCCCCACTTTGAACTCCTCCACTATTCATTCTATCTGTCATTCATCTGACATTTGTAAAATATCGCATAGTGATTTTCATTTCTTTTTTTAATGTATCTATAACTCAGATGTCAGATAGAGCCTTTCTACCCATTAAGATCTATCTTGGCATGTCTCAAACACTTCTCCTGCCAGTCCTTAACATACCACAAGATTCTGGTGAATTGCTGGGGATGGCTTTAAAAAAAGGTTTATTTATGTACTTTTGAGAGAGAGTGAGAGAGAGAGCATGAGCAGGGGAGGGGCAGAGAGAGAGAAGGAGAGAAAGAATCCCAAGCAGGCTTCGCACTATCAGCACAGAACCCGACACTGGGCTTGATCCCACAAATTGTGAGATCATGACCTGAGTCGAAATCAAGAGTAGGACGCTTACCTGACTGAGCCACCCAGGGGCACCACTGGGGGGTGGCTCTTATGCTTATATTCATCTCTGACTCTGAACCCTTTCTTCTGTGCAATTAGTTGTGTGTGGATTATCTTCCTCTCCTATCCTTGACGTTCCTATTCTGCCCCTGGTTAATTCAGATGTGGAACTCAGCTCCTTTGCCTGATGTCCACAAAGCAAAACCAACCCATGATAGGCAAATAAACTCCATTCATATAAGATTTGACAGACTTAACCAAAAGTTTGGAAAACAAGAAATGTATATCACAATTACATAAATATCTAGTCAGTTGCTGTTTTGCACCTTATTCATTCAGAAATGTGTTTGTATGCACAACAGCACAAGGATATTATATATACAGATATCCATATATATTCTACAAGAAACGTACATAATTATCAATCTGTATTTAATAGTCCTTACAAAACAACTAGTAAGACCAAGCAGGGTCTACATCACAACAGTCCAAAAAGGCAACTCGCCCACCCACTTTCTGACAGCCTCAATCCCATCCCCCTCCTTTCTGGAACACCTTCTAGAAACTATGTTTTCATCAAGTTTAGTAAAACAATTCCCTCCAGTCCTTACTCTCAAAATCAGTATCAAGCCTACATTTGCATATGGAAATCTATCAACACACTCAGCTAAATAACATGGTCTCTCATTTAATGAAATTTATTCTCCTTAGACTTCTGTGTCTTAACCCAAAATTTGTTTTTCTTACTTACATATATATGTTTTATTGTGCTCATCATAAATGAAATTTCTTGAAGACTAAGATAATCTGATACTACTTTGATCCCTCAAAATACTATTGTATTGTTAAAATTAGTCATTCATCCATTCAATAAATATGTATTGAGCAACTGCTACATGCAAGGTGTTACAATGTAAGCAATTCCCATTCTTGCCCTCAACATGCTCCTAGGAAGAGGAGATAGACATAGGAATGACGACTACCAATGCAGTATAGAAACTACCCTAAGACTGCAGTGTAAACTTGATTTTGTAGGGCCACAGAAGAGGAAGGCTCCTCATAGTTCTCAACTTTGTCTCCAACATTTCTGTGGGCCACTATATTCTCCACTCTAGAATAGTAATGCTCCACAATGAAGATTATTACTCACCGCGAAAACAAGAGGTAAGAACCCCCATTTCCCTTGTAAGGACACAAGCAGAACAGCAGTGAGAACATGGGAATTTTCAAAAGGACCCATAAACATCTGTGATTCTGATATACCTGCTCAGGAGTATGGCCTTGGGGAATCACTGATGTAAAACTTGCATCAGTTTAAGTTGCCATTAAATGAGAACACAGGTTTTCCAAAACATGTTAATTCCATAAAGAGTCAACGCATGCTTTAAAGTATGAAGCCCCTAAAGCTATAGTATACATGGATACTGCAGATTCGAAAGAAGTGAAGAACTGAAATAATTTTCTGAGCAGTCATTAGAGGACTTTTATGTGCTGTATCCAGCAGAAAAGAGGAGGGAAAAATGGGAATGTATACAATCAGCAGGCTTGAATTGATGGACTTCATTCCCTGTGGCACTTAGGACTCGGTTCTATGGGCATCTTCTGACTCCCTTCTGCACACAAAAATTTAAGTGCTGTATGTCTACTCATCCTTATCCAGTAAGGGTATACCTGGGCACATCCGTGTAAGTGCCAGCGACTAGTAGATGTATCTGCATAGCAATCCCTGTGACATTTGCTTAACTCACTAGCAGAAAGGCATAAACAGCTTGCTGCAGGTCTGTTTGTAATGGCAGGATAATGAGGTCTCCAGAGGCCTGAGCTGAAAATGACGTGAGATTTCTCTTTAAGAATATACTTTAGTTGTTGTGAATTGGCTTTGCTTTATGCAATGCTCAGAATGAGAAGAAAAAAAAATCATTGCATAGCGATTTTTTTTCCAAATGGGAATACAGTCTCAGCTATTTTTAGATCATTGTTCTAAATCCCAAAGACTGTTTTATTATGTCTTTCTCAAATACAACTAAGCATATGCTGGAAGTTATTTGTTAAATCCTTTCTCGAAAAAAAAAAAAAAATCCCTACCAGCAATAAGGACATAATCTCCAGAGAACAATTTACTTTCAGATTGAAATTACCTGATAAAAACATCTAGCTCACTGAAATAGAAGTTTGTTGCCTTTTAGATCACGTCGCTCTGCTTCATGAAGTAGAGATCAGTGCAGAGATTAGAGAGGAAATCACAATTCAAACCCAGACCGCTATTTGAGTATTAAAAGAGGGAACAAGACACAAATAGAAACAGGGAAGAAATTTTTCCTTGAAAGAATTCAGCAGATTTTCCGTAACTCTTGGATGCATATCTCCACCAATGGCCACTCAGGCCTTCTTTGGCTTTGTAACTGGTCACCTCTATGTGCTAACTCAAAGAACAAGCACCCAGTTAACTTTATCAGAACATATATTTATTGACAGTTGCTCATGTATGCATACTGACTCTTATAGCCGAAAGGAATACTTAAATTTTATTACAAGTGTTAATAATTGCTTCAAAGTATGCAGCCCCTTTAGGCTATATATTACATAGATAGGAAATGGAGAACTGGAACAATTTTCAGAGCGGCCCACTCATTAAAACACTTTTATATGCTATCTCCAGCAGAAAAGAGGAGGAAAAATGGGGGGGGGATGTTATCTTGCTGTTCCCTCTGCTGGAATCTTCTTCCCCCCAGAAATACACAGGACTTGCTTCCTCATATCATTCAAATCTTTTCTCAGATGTCACTTCCCTGTGAGGCCTGCCTCAAAGAGGGAAAATCATAACCCTCTCTCTGCTTCCAGTTCTATTGGTTTTCCTCGATTCGGTTTTCTCTATAGCTCTTACATCTTCTAATAAGCGACATAATGTACTCATGTTGTCTATTGTCTGTTTCCCTGCAACAGGCTGGAAGCAGGATGAAGGCAGCAATTCCAGTTTCTTTCATTTTTCTGCTCTATCTGTAGGTGTCTCATTCACAGTAAGTGCTCAAAGACGTGTATAATGAATGATGTGTAGAATGTATGTTTTAAAGTAGGCAGTCCTTTCAGGCTATGTTATACATGGATACAGACATGAAGAATTAAAATGATTTTCTGATGGGCTTCAAACTATACTACAAAGCTGTAATCATCAAGACAGTATGGTACTGGCACAAGAACAGACACTCAGATCAACGGAACAGAATAGAGAACCCAGAAATGAACCCACAAATACATGGGCAACTCATCTTTGACAAAGCAGAAAGAGTATCAAATGGAATAAAGAAAGTCTCTTCAGCAAATGGTTCTGGGAAAACTGGACCGTGACATGCAGAAGAATAAACCTGGACCACTTTCTTACACCAGACACAAAAGTAAACTCAAAATGGATGAAAGACCTCAGTGTAAGACAGGAGGCCATCAAAATCCTCGAGGAGAAAGCAGGCAAAAACCCCTTTGACCTTGGCCGCAGCAACTTCTTACTCAACACGTCTCCGGAGGCAAGGGAAACAAAAGCAAAAATGCACTATTGGGACCTCATCAAAATAAAAAGCTTCTGCACAGCAAAGGAAACAATCAGCAAAACTGAAAGGCAACCGACAGAATGGGAGAAGATATTTGCAAACGACATATCAGATAAAGGGTTAGTATCCACAATCTATAAAGAACTTACCAAACTCAACACCCAAAAAACAAATAATCCAGTGAAGAAATGGGCAGAAGACATGAATAGACACTTTTCCAAAGAAGATATCCAGATGGCCAACTGACACATGAAAAAATGCTCAACATCACTCATCAGCAGGGAAATACAAATCAAAACCACAATGAGATACCACCTCACACCTATCAGAATGGCTCACATTAACAATTCAGGCAACAACAGATGTTGGCGAGGATGCAGAGAAAAAGGATATCTTTTGCACTGCTGGTGGGATTGCAAACTGATGCAGCCACTCTGGAAAACAGGATGGAGGTTCCCCAAAAAATTAAAAATAGAACTACCCTATGGCCCAGCAATTGCACTACTAGGTATTTATCCAAGGGATACAGGTGTGCTGTTTCAAAGGGACATATGCACCTCAATGTTTGTAGCAGCACTATCAACAATAGCCAAAGTATGGAAAGAGCCCAGATGTTCATCAACGGATGAATGGATAAAAAAGAAGATACACACACACACACACACACACACACACACACACACACAAATATATATGGTGGAATATTACTCAGAAATCAAAAAGAATGAAATCTTGCCATTTGCAACTACATGGATAGAACTGAAGGGTATTATGCTAAGTGAAATTAGGCAGTCAGAGAAAGACAAAAAACATATGACTTCACTCATATGAGGACTTTAAGAGACAAAACAGATGAACATAAAGGAAGGGAAACAAAAATAATATAAAAACAGGGAGGGGGACAAAAACATAAGAGACTCATAAATACGGAGAACAGAGGGTTGCTGGAAGGGTTGTGGGAGAGGGGATGGGCTAACTGAGTAAGGGGCATTAAGGAACCTACTCCTGATATCATTGTTTCACTATATGTTAACTAACTTGGATGTAAATTTGAAAACTAAATTAAATCAAAATTTTGCAAATAAATGAAAGAAAATATTATAAAATTTAAAAGAATAAAAATAAAAAAAGTAAAATGATTCTCTGAGCAGCCCAGTCATTAGGATTTTTATCTGCTGTATCCAGCAGAAAAGAGGAGAAAACAATGAGAATGTATGCAATCAGTGCTCCTGAATTGATGGAAATCATTCACTGTGGCACTTAGAAGAGCTCAGCTCTGCGGGCATCTTCTGACTCCCTTCTGCATACAAAGATTTAACAACCATATGTCTAGTTATCCTGACCCATTAATTCCTACGAACTGCCCTAGAGGACAACATACCTTTATACTATAAAAGATCATGTAGTTGATGAGATTTTCAGAGTAAGTTGGCAGAGTGACACTATCACAGATTCTCTCCCACCACAACTAAATAAATTTACAAATTTTAAGTAAAACAAGACCTAAAAAAACTAAACCAGTAGCAATCAAACATAAGAAGAGACACAGCCTTATGCCTACTCTGTGAAAAGCATAAGCTGAAGAGGGGGAGGAGGTGGAGAGAGAGATTATTCCAGGAAGTAGTATATCTACTAATAGTGAAGGGAAAAAAGGAAGAGGGAGAAAGAAGAAAAAGTTAAATATACGTATAAAAAGAATACTTCCAGTGTAGGAAGAAGATAAAAGTTGTGGAAAGTCCAAAGAAAGAAAACGTAAAAATCTACCTGTGTTCCCCCAGAAGCAGGAAAAAAAAAAAAATCTCCAGAGCTCATTGTCTATTTTGTATCTTGTTGAGTTTTTTTTTTCCTGCTCAAAACAAAACTGCAAAGAAAAGACAGGCTATTCACGGTGACCTAGAGCTAATTATATCCAACAAAATATATGCATCCAGCAAAACAGAACACCAAAAACAAAACAAAACAAAACAAGAAATATGAACAGAAGAGAAGTAAAACAAGCTCATAGAAAGTGCTAAAGGCCCAGGGTGAAAAAGGCACAAAGAACCCTGGGTGTTGAACCCCTCCTTCCCCGCAGATGATGAGGTTGTAAGTCCAGCCCACAGGTCTGATCTTAGTTCAGCCATATGAACAGTAGTTGGGAAGAAGCAGGTAAAGAAGGTGAAGCTTATCTCCAGGTGACGAATCATTTCCAGAATTCACCCCACGTTTGTTATCTCTCCAGGCCTCAGACATCAGCTCACATAGTTCTAGTAGACTCTGGGCAGGGCTTTGGATCAAACTGGAGTGACAAAAGCAGAAGCGTAAACCAGACTCACAAAAAGTAGCTTCCCACAATCCAAATGAGCTGTCCTCCTCTCCCGTCCCTCCGACACAGAAAATAAGCACAGTACACATTACCCAGAGTGAAGATACAAACCAGTCTCAACTATGATGTGAAAGGAGTTTAAGGGATCCCACCAGCACAATGTCAGAGAAAACCATGGGCCTTAAACATCAGTGACAGTTAACATTTATCGCTCACTGTGTGACAGGCACTAACCACTTCACATATATTAATTCACTGAATCTACACAACAGCCTAATAAGGTAGGTACTACTCTTGGTACGTAATTCCATAATCAAAAACCCTGAAGCCAAATGTGTCTTGAAACTCAGATTATTTTTCAGATCTTAGAAAGGGATGAAGGTGTATGTGCCATCAAAGACATAAAAGCCACGGGTCCCACAGAAGCACGCTGTAAACATGTTAAAATTTCCAATTAAATCTATGAATATTCACATTAATTGGGACAATAAAACCTATAGGTAGCTCATATCAATTCAAATCAGGTCAAGTTGGGCCTCTAAATAAATGTATGGCAAACATACAAAAACTTAGGGCTTTCAGAGCCTTTTAGATTATGAAGAGATTCAGACTTGTAGTGGTAGTCCCTGAACCAGTGAGAAAACTAATGTAGGGGAAGTTTCAGCTCACAAATTCACCTAGGTCAGAGGGTAAAAGTAACAGAACCTAGGTAAAAACCCAGACTCCAAGGTCTAAAAGTTGAACTCCGTGGACGGAATCACCGGTGCACATCCATTAACGCAGCAAGTGTTTATTAAGCAGCAACTAAACTATAGGAGCCAGGGATCCAGCAGTGAACAAGGTGGGTGGAGCCCCCATATTCATGGAACTTACAGTTTAGGAGGGACAATAAACAAATATGTAGTATGCCAGGTAGTGATAAATGCTAGAGGTGGCCCAGTGACTGCCTTTCAGACCAGGCCCTCCCTACCCCCCATGTAAAACAATAACCCAGTTTCCCTTTGGTAATAGGGATCAGGCATCATGGCCTGCTGCTTCAGTGCCTCAGAGAGCCTAAAATGGCCAACGGGGGCATTCTCTCTAATTTCCTTCAACAAAACTGTATAACCCGATGGAAACACCCATCCCTTAGGCAATAGGAGTCCCAACTCACTAAGACCAAAGTTGCAGAAATGGGAAGGAGAAATTCTAGATTCTCAGGTGCAATAGTGAGAAGAGTCACTCATAACTCCACTTCTGAGTTCCCAGATTATATATCCTGCCTGTAAGGGAAGAATAAAAACAATACTCAAATAAAGTGTAGATTACTTCCTGCGGGAGAGCACTAAAACGTCACAAAGCTCTGTCTTCAAGCTGACCCTGTAACTCAGATTTTATACCTTTCTATCAGTTCTGCTCTTCTATCAGTCCACCTGCTTTTAGATCATGAGTAAGTGGGAGACCAATGAATCTCATGGGCGTGAGCTTATTGCCATACTTCTTTCGCTATGAAATGAGTTTCTGGGTGACGGGTGATGTCGTAAGGAACAACATGCCGTTTTGTGGATCTCTCAATAGTAGATGGGAGTACTGACAGAAGAAACGTGTGAAGGGAACCAAATCTGTAACCTTAGTCCTGTAAGGATAGCCTCAATCGACATATTTGATTTATCACTGGGTGGCGGACTGATTCTGCTGAAGAAAAAGCCATGTTGAGGGCAAAGTGTTGGCCTGTGCTGCAGACAGGTTGACCACTCAGCAATGGCAACAGTCTGATTAGCCTTGTTAAGAGAGTCTATGCTGTTAAACCTACGCATAACTTCGTCCCTCATGCCATGCATGCCCACTTTGTAGATGAGTCTTTTTTTTTTTTAATGGTTATTTATTTGGAGAGAGAGAGAGACCAGGAGCAGGGGAGGGACAGAGGGAGAGGGGAGCAGAGCGTCTGAAGCGGGCACTGTGCTGATAGCAGACAGCCCGATGTGGGGCTTGAACTCACGAACCGCGAGATCATGACCTGAGCTGAAGTCAGACAATCTACTGAGCCACCCAGGCACCTCTGTAAATGAGTCTTTTGAGCAACTACTATGGCTGGTAAAAGGCTGACATCTACAGCACAGGACATCCTGCCACCTCATTACTGACACCCGGCTTGGGAGGGGCATTCCCTTTTTCTAAGACCTCCTTGTCATGAACCTGCCAGTTTGTCTAAGACCCTGAGGAGTCAGCTAATCTGCTAGCAGGCCTGTGACCCCATGCACATCTATACTTCAGAGCACCTTCTTTTCTAAGGGCAGAAGAGCACCAGATGTACTGTGAAAGCTCTGCCGCTAAGGAAGTTCCCCTTCACCAGTGACCAGAGAGGCACTCTTAACCAAATTTGTACAAATACGTTAACTCTCTGCTACCAGCTGGTGCCGGTGTATTAGATGCACTCACATGTCAACCAGGCTTTCAATTTTTCCTCTTCTGTTCATTGGTCATAGGCAACTCCCCACGAGGCCGTATGTATGAGATGAAGGAAAGGTGGTGAGGAGAAAATGGCACCATGAGAACCTGAGCCACCTTTTCATCAAATTTACCAGCACCCTTCGGAGCTGCTCACACCTAGACCCACTTTTAGTAACGATGGATCGTTTCTATGCAGTTTAGGATACGGTAGATCGGAAAAGACCAGACAATAATGAGCTTCTCAAATCTCACGGTCCCTTGGTGTCTCATGGTCAGCTATCCTGTCTTTCTAAGGACCCCATAGCAAAGCGGGAACTGCTTATCACACAGAGTCTTGACAGAAGGAAAGGTCAGAGTTTCCTCTGAAATCCTAGCGTGGGAAAGCCAATACACAATGATCCTCCTATTGAGGCTTTACTGAAGGCCATATACACAACAAGAATCATTAAGTGCAAGTGGTAAGGCAGCTCCCACCACTGTACGAAGCTTCTATAGAGCTCTCTTTAGGTCTCCTCTCAAAAAACAACAGCCTCATTGAAAAAAAATAATAATAACAGCCTTTTAAGCAAGTCAGTAAATGAAACAGAGTAACATACACAAAGGTGGTTTATAGGGCCTCCAAAATCCAAAAAGGCCCACCCCAAATCCCAAAATTGCGGTGTGCAATTCAAGCTATAAGTAACTTGACTTTCTCTTTAGAAGCAATATACAGATAAACACCAGAACATTAGAATTCTAGCAACTAACCAATATAGTAAATCCTTGAATTTTTGTGGGGTTTATCTCCCACCCACAGACACACAAAAGTCTTACTAAGATATAGAAGTCATTGGCTATTTTTTTTACTCACCAGATCTGATTATCAAAATGTCACCAATGCAATGGATCGGTGTAATTTTCTGCAGGACATCAAGACGAGCAAGGTGCCTCTAGTACATTACAACAAAGAGCTGGAGAGTCGACCTGGTCTATTAAGAGGTTACTCTGGGCCCTCTGTAAAAATAAAAAATGCTTTGGATTTTACTATTGGAGATAGGAATTTTTTTGATAGGTCAGTAGCTACAAACAAGGGGCAAGACTTTCCTGATTTACTCCAAGAAAGATGGCATATCTGAAGAGCAGCTATAATGGTGTCACTATCTAAGTTTATGACAACTCATGGTCATTCTCCAAGATTGACCTAGCCTTTGGGTCAATGACATAAGTAAGTTAAATAGAAATATGGCCCTAATCTCCATAATTACTTTCAGAAATGTTGCACAGCTTTTAGTTTACCATTTTGACTTGGTGAGGGTACTGCGAGGAATAAATGAAAGTCTACAAGACCAATGACCCAGTTTCTTCACCAAACATCATTAAGAGTAGGGAGAGGGATGGGGCGCCTGGGTGGCGCAGTCGGTTGAGCGCCCGACTTCAGCCAGGTCACGATCTTGCGGTCCGTGAGTTCGAGCCCCGCGTCGGGCTCTGGGCTGATGGCTCAGAGCCTGGAGCCTGTTTCCGATTCTGTGTCTCCCTCTCTCTCTGCCCCTCCCCCACTCATGCTCTGTCTCTCTCTCTCTCTGTCCCAAAAATAAATAAACATTGAAAAAAAAAATTTTTTTAAAAGAGTAGGGAGAGGGAACTGTTATAGATTAAAGATGCTTGAGATATATCAGGAATTTATTTAGGTACTGATTCAACCAAATCATCAAAAAAGTCATTTTTTGATGCAATTGGGGAAATTCAAACGTGGGCTGTGTAGTAGATAATATTAAGAAACTATTGTTGGGGCTCCTGAGCGTCTCAGTTGGTTAAACATCTGACTTTGGCTTAAGGAATGATCTCACAGTCCGTGAGTTTGAGCCCTGCATCCGGCTCTGTGCTGACAGCTAAGAGCCTGGAGCCTGCTTCAGATTCTGTGTCTCCCTCTCTCTCTGCCCCCCCCCCCCCAGGCTTATGCTCTATCTATCTCTCTCAAAAATAAACATTAAAAAATGTTTAATAAAATACATTTTAAAAAAAATTTTTAAAAGGAAACTATAGTTATTTCTTTCAATGTGTTCATGATATTGTGATTACATTAAAAAGAAAAAGTCCTGGGCATCTGGCTGGCTCCACTGGAAGAGCATGCAACTCTTGATCTCAGGGTTGTGAGTTCGAGCACCACATTGAGAGTAGAGATTATAAATAAATAAATAAATAAATAAATAAATAAACAAACAAACAAACAAACAAACAAATATTCCTTATCTGTTGGAGGTACATAATAAAGTGTTTATAGATAATGTGATGTCTGGAAATTCTTTTTAGAACTCTCCCATACATGGGGGAATGTGTTAGTATGGTTAGATAAAACAATATATTAATAATTGTTAGAGTAGAGGATGAGGACTTCACCTATAACCATTCTCTATACCTCTATGTGTCTGAATTTTTTTTTTTTGTAACAGGTTTGAAGATTTTCATAATAGTAACTTGTTTAAGAACGATGCCATCTATACAACTCCATAGCCCCCGCACTGACTGGTGGGTGGGTCACAATGGCATAATGGGTATTTAATGATCAACCTCAACCCAGAGTATCTTATATGGAAGGTCTGGAAAACACCCTTTCCCCAGGGCCCCAATGCACAATCACCCTATAAATGGCCTGTGGGAAACACTTAAAGATTTACAGTTTATATCTGTGGCTATGTGATTTTCCACAGAATACATCCCAGGGACCCAGCTTCTCCTCAGTTACCCCTCTAGTTCTGAATTGACTTACCTCTAGAATTGATGATAGCCTGTGAGTTCTCATTGTGGAGTGTGTAATCACGTTTACAACGACAAGGTTCTGTATCTCAGTCAATATCTCAGTGGAATACAGATTCATTTCATTCCTGTAAACCCACAATCAACTCACTACTACCACAGATTCCAACAAGTCAAAGCAGTTGGCCATTCTGACTCTACCTATGATAGAAATTGTGCCTATGTTTTCTAATGTTTAAGGACCACCACTTGGCCTCTGCCTAGCCAGGACCTCATCATTCCCATTAAAGCTAGGATCCCGGGATCCTGGGAAGATGGAGGCGTAGGAGGACGCTGGGCTCACGGCGCGTCCTGCTGATCACTTAGATTCCACCTCCACCTGCCTAAATAACCCAGAAAACCACCAGAGGATTAGCAGAACGGAGTCTCCGGAGCCAAGCGCAGACAAGAGACCCACGGGAGAGGGTAGGAAGGGCGGAGGGGCGGTGCGTGCTCTACGGACTGGCAGGAGGGAGCTGGGGCGGAGGGGCGGCCCGCCGGCCAAGCAGAGCCCCTGAGTCTGGTTGGCAAAAGCGGAGGGGCCGGATGGAGTGTGTTCCGACAGCTAGTGGAACTTGACATCTGGAAGGTTATAAGGTAACAGCTCTGCTCGGAGAACGGGAGGGCTGGAGGACAACGGGAGGGAGAGGTGTTGAGCCCCGGATGCCAGAGCTCAACTTGGCGGGGAACAAAGGCGCTCGCCAGCGCCATCTCCCTCGCCCATCCCCCAGCCAAAATCCCAAAGGGAACCAGTTCCTGCCAGGGAACTTGCTTGCACCGCGCAAACACCCAACGCTGGGCTTTTGCGGGTCTGACTCCCTCCCGGTGCCGCAGGGCCCCTCCCGAAGTGGATCTCTGAAGGAAAAGCGAGCTGAGCCTGCCCCTCCCGGCCCTGTGCACCTTGCCGATCCACCCCAGCTAATACACCAGATCCCCAGCACCACAAGTCTGGCAGTGTGCAAGTAGCCCAGATGGGCCACGCCACCCCACAGTGAATCCCGCCGCTAGGAGAGGGGAGGAGAAGGCACACACCAGTCTGACTGTGGCCCCAGTGGTGGGGTGGGGGCAGACATCGGGTCTGACTGCGGCCCCGCCCACCAATGCAACTTATTCAAGACAGCACAGGAGAAGTGCCCCGCAGTCCTGCACCACTCCAGGGACTATCCAAAATGATGAAACGGAAGAATTCCCCTCAGAAAAACGTCCAGGAAATAACAACAGCTAATGAACTGATCAAAAATGATTAAACAATATAACAGAAAGTGAATTTAGAATAAGAGTCATAAAATTAATCTCTGGGCTTGAAAACAGTATAAAGGACAGCAGAGAATCTCTTGCTACAGAGATCAAGGGACTAAGGAACAGCCAGGAGGGGTTTAAAAATGCTATCAATGAACTGCAAAATAAAATGGAGACAACTATGGCTCGGATTGAAGAGGCAGAGGAGAGAATAGGTGAACTAGAAGATAAAATTATGGAAAAAGAAGAAGCTGAGAAAAAGAGAGATAAAAAAAAACTCCAGGACTATGAGAGGAAAATTAGAGAACTAAGTGATGCACTAAAGAGAAATAATCTACACATAATTGGTATTCCAGAGGAGGAAGAGAGAGGGAAAGGTGCTGAAGGTGTACTTGAAGAAATAATAGCTGAGAACTGCCCTGATCTGGGGAAGGAAAAAGGCATTGAAATCCAAGAGGCACAGAGAATGCCCTTCAGACATAACTTGAATCGATCTTCTGCACGACATATCATAGTGAAACTGGCAAAATACAAGGATAAAGAGAAAATTCTCAAAGCAGCTAGAGATAAACGTTCTCTAACATACAAAGGGAGAACTATAAGACTCGTGACTGATCTCTCTACTGAAACTTGGCAGGCCAAAAAGGAATGGCAGGAGATCTTCAATATGATGAACAGAAAAAATATGCAGCCGAGAATCCTTTATCCAGCAAGTCTGTCATTTAGAATAGAAGGAGAGATAAAGGTCTTCCCAAAAAAACAAAAACTTAAGGAATTCATCACCACTAAACCAGCCCTACAAGAGATCCTAAGGGGGATCCTGTGAGACAAACTACCAGAGACATTTCTACAAGCATGAAACCTACAGACATCACAATGACTCTAAACCCATATCTTTCTATAATAACACTGAATGTAAATGGACTAAATGCGCCAGCCAAAAGACATAGGGTATCAGAATGGATAAAAAAAACAAGACCCACCTATTTGCTGTCTACAAGAGACTCATTTTAGACCTGAGGACACCTTCAGATTGAGAGTGAGGGGATGGAGAACTATTTATCATGCCACTGGAAGTCAAAAGAAAGCTGGAGTAGCCATACTTATATCAGACAAACTAGGCTTTAAATTAAAGGCTGTAACAAGAGATGAAGATGGGCATTATATAATAATCACAGGGTCTATCCATCAAGAAGAACTAACAATTATAAATGTCTATGCGCGGAATACAGGAACCCCCAAATATATAAAACAATTACTCACAAACATAAGCAACCTTATTGATAAGAATGTGGTAATTGCAGGGGACTTTAACACTCCACTTACAGAAATGGCTAGATCATCTAGACACATGGTCAATAAAGAAACAAGGGCCCTGAATGATACATTGGATCAGATGGACTTGACAGATATATTTAGAACTCTGCATCCCAAAGCAACAGAATATACTTTCTTCTTGAGTGCACATGGAACATTCTCCAAGATAGATCACATACTGGGTCACAAACAGCCCTTCATAAGTATACAAGAATTGAAATCATACCATGCATACTTTCAGACCACAATGCTATGAAGCTTGAAATCAACCACAGAAAAAAGTCTGGAAAACCTCCAAACGCATGGAGGTTAAAGAACACCCGACTAAAGAATGAGTGGGTCAACCAGGCAATTAGAGAAGAAATTAAAAAATATATGGAAGCAAATGAAAATGAAAACACAACAATCCAAACACTTTGGGATGCAGCGAAGGCAGTCCCAAGAGGAAAATACATTGCAATCCAGGCCTATCTCAAGAAACAAGAAAAATCCCAAATATAAAATCTAACAGCACACCTAAAGGAAATAGAAGCAGAGCAGAAAAACACCCCAAACCCAGCAGAAGAAGAGAAATAATAAAGATCAGAGCAGAAATAAACAATATAGAATCTAAAAAAAACTGTAGAGCAGATCATTGAAACCAAGAATTGGTTTTTTGAAAAAAATAAACAAAATTGATAAACCTCTAGCCAGGCTTCTCAAAAAGAAAAGGGAGATGACCCAAATAGATAAAATCATGAATGAAAATGGAATTATTACAACCAATCCCTCAGAGATACAAGCAATTATCAGGGAATACTATGAAAAATTATATGCCAACACACTGGACAACCTGGAAGAAATGGACAAATTCCTAAACACCCACATGCTTCCAAAACTCAATCAGGAGGAAATAGAATGCTTGAACAGACCCATAACCAGCGAAGAAATTGAATCAGTTATGAAAAATCTCCCAACAAATAAGAGTCCAGGACCAGATGACTTCCCAGGGGGGTTCTACCAGACATTTAAAGCAGAGATAATACCTATCCTTCTCAAGCTATTCCAAGAAATAGAAAGGGAAGGAAAACTTCCAGAGTCATTCTATGAAGCCAGTATTACTTTGATTCCTAAACCAGCCAGAGACCCAGTAAAAAAAAGAGAACTACAGGCCAATATCCCTGATGAATATGGATGCAAAAATGCTCAATAAGATACTAGAAAATCGAATTCAACAGCATATAAAAAGAATTATTCACCATGATCAAGTGGGATTCATTCCTGGGATGCAGGGCTGGTTCAACATTCATAAATCAATCAATGTGATACATCACATTAATAAGAGAAAAGATAAGAACCATATGATCCTGTCAATCGATGCACAAAAGGCCTTTGACAAAATTCAGCAAACTTTCTTAATAAAAACCCTCGAGAAAGTCAGGATAGAAGGAACATACTTAAAGATCATAAAAGCCATTTATGAAAAGCCCACAGCTAACATCATCCTCAATGGGGAAAAACTGAGAGCTTTTTCCCTGAGATCAGGAACATGACAGGGATGTCCACTCTCACCTCTGTTGTTTAACATAGTGTTGGAAGTTCTATCATCAGCAATCAGACCAAAAAAGGAAATCAAAGGCATCAAAATTGGCAAAGATGAAGTTAAGCTGTCACTTTTTGCAGATGACATGATATTATACATGGAAAATCCGATAGACTCCACCAGAAGTCTGCTACAACTGATACATGAATTTAGCAAAGTTGCAGGATACAAATCATTGTACAGAAATCAGTTGCATTCTTATACACTAATAATGAAGCAACAGAAAGACAAAGAAACTGATCCCATTCACAATTGCACCAAGAAGCATAAAATACCTAGGAATAAATCTAACCAAAGATGTAAAAGATCTGTAAGCTGAAAACTATAGAAAGCTTATGAAGGAAACTGAAGAAGATATAAAGAAATGGAAAAAACATTCCATGCTCATGGATTGGAAGAATAAATATTGCCAAAATGTCAATACTACCCAAAGCTATCAACACATTCAATGCAATACCAATCAAAATTGCACCAGCATTCTTCTCAAAGCTAGAACAAGCAATCCTAAAATTCATATGGAACTACAAAAGGCCCTGAATAGCCAAAGTAATTTTGAATAGAAGACCAAAGCAGGAGGCATCACATTCCCATACTTTAGCCTCTACTACAAAGCTGTAATCATCAAGACAGCATGGTATTGGCACAAAAACAGACACATAGACCAATGGAATAGAATAGAAACCCCAGAACTAGACCCACAAACGTATGGCCAACTAATCTTTGACAAAGCAGGAAAGAATATCCCATGGAAAAAAGACAGTCTCTTTAACAAATGGTGCTGGGAGAACTGGACAGCAACATGCAGAAGATTGAAACTAGACCACTTTCTCACACCATTCACAAAAATAAACTCAAAATGGATAAAGGACCTGAATGTGAATGTGAGACAGGAAACCATCAAAACCTTAGGGGAGAAAGCAGGGAAAGACCTCTCTGACCTCAGCCATAGCAATTTCTTACTTGACACATCTCCAAATGTAAGGGAATTAAAAGCAAAAATGAACTACTGGGACCTTATGAAGATAAAAAGCTTCTGCAAAGCAAAGGAAACAATAAACAAAACTAAAAGGCAACCAACGGAATGGGAAAAGAGATTTGCAAATGACATATTGGACAAAGGGCTAGTATCTAAAATCTATAAAGAGCTCACCAAACTCCACACCCGAAAAACAAATAATCCAGTGAAGAAATGGGCAGAAAACATGAATAGACACTTCTTAAATAAGACATCCGGATGGCCAACAGGCACATGAAAAGATGCTCAACATCGCTCCTCATCAGGGAAATACAAATCAAAACCACACTCAGGTATCACCTCATGCCAGTCAGAGTGGCCAAAATGAACAAATCAGGAGACTATAGATGCTGAAGAGGATGTGGAGAAATGGGAACCCTCTTGCACTATTGGTGGGAATGCAAACTGGCACAGAACTCTGGAAAACAGTGTGGAGGTTCCTCAAAAAATTAAAAATAGACCTCCCCTATGACCCAGCAATAGCACCGCTAGGAATTTACCCAAGGGATACAGGAGTACTGATGCATAGGGCCACTTGTACCCCAATGTTTACAGCAGCACTCTCAACAGTAGCCAAATGATGGAAAGAGCCTAAATGTCCATCAACTGACGAATGGATAAAGAAATTGTGGTTTATATACACAATGGAGTACTACGTGGCCATGAGAAAGAATGAAATATGGCCCTTTGTAGCAACATGGATGGAACTGGAGAGTGTGATGCTAAGTGAAACAAGCCATACAGAGAAAGATAGATACCATATGGTTTCACTCTTATGTGGATCCTGAGAAACTTAACAGAAACCCATGGGGGAGGGGAAGGAAAAAAAAAAAGAGGTTAGACTGGAAGAGAGCCAAAGCATAAGAAACTCTTAAAAACTGAGAACAAACTGAGGGTTGATGGGGGGTGGGAGGGAGGGGAAGGTGGGTGATGGGTATTGAGGAGGGCACCTTTTGGGATGAGCACTGGGTGTTGTATGGAAACCAACTTGACAATAAACTTCATATATTAAAAAAAAAGAAAAAAAAAGAAATAAATTAAAAAAAAAATAATAAAGCTAGGATCCCAAGGCACCTGGGTGGCTCAGTCAGTTAAACTTCCGACTTCAGCTCAAGTCATGATCTCAGGGCTCATGGATTCAAGCCCTGTGTCAGGCTCTGCACTGACAGCTCAGAGCCCGGCCAGAGCCTGCTTCAGATTCTTTGTCTTCCTCTCTCTTTGCCCCTCCACCACTAGTGCTCTGTCTCTCTCTCTCTCTCTCTCTCTCTCTCTCTCTCTCAAAAATAAACATTAAAAAAAATTTTTTTTAACTAGGATTCCAATTTAATGGTGACACTTGAAACTATTATCTCAAGGATAGGGAACACGGATCAGCAAACTTTTTTTCTGTCAAGAGACAGACTGTAAATAATTTTTAGCTGTGAGAGCCAGTTTCTGTCATGAGTACTCACCTTGCAGTGCAAAAGCAGCCAAAGACCAAAGGGCATGGCTGCATCCCTTTATTTATGGACACTGAAGTAAAGCTTTACTTATGGACGCTGGAATTTGAGTTTTATATCATTTCCATGTGACATAAAATACTTTCTTTTCCAACCATTTAGAAACGTAACAACCATTCTTAGTTTGCATGTCATCTAAAAACAGGGGGTGGGCCACTGGCCTTCAAGTCAAAATTTGGAAATCCTGATCTAACAGGATCTATTCTGTCATGTACTATCCTGGGTTCTGGCCCATCTAGAAGCAGTAAGAAGCACCTCTAGTTCCTTTGGCCTATTTACCATGCCTTCCACCCCCCACGTGAATGCACAGTTCCCCCCTGTGCCGGGCGGTGATTTAACTCTCCTTCCGGGCTTGGAGGCCTTATGGTTGGGTCTATAAGAAAAGGCATCCCCCAGGTAAGGCAACAGCCTCAGGAAATATCATTCCAAGTTCTCAGGGAAAGAAAAGGGTGATTTCCTGAGACAGGAGAGGAGGGACTATTTGAAATCGCAACAAGGGAGGTTCCGGGTGATTTGAAGATTCAAATGCCGTCTGCACGAATGTCCCTCCTTCAGAATCTCTTCCTTCCCAGCCAGTGTTCTGATCTTAGCAAAAGAGACTCAGGCTTAACCAGAGTTGTAATTCGGCAACCAAGCAGTTCAGTTTGAGGTCTGATCCTTCTTCATTTTGGCTCTGCAGCTATAGGCGGGAAGGAATTCTTCCACACTTGATCTTAGCCAGAAGGCCGAGAAGCGATTAGGAAGGAATTCTTTCGAAGCCTCCATAGAACCTTTCTGGTTCTCCACTTTTGTCTGGAAGGTAAAGTAATCTATTTTTATACTCTCTGGCACACTCAGAGTCCGGCAACACTCCCCGAAATATTTGTCATCATCCTTGTCATAATATCAGGGAGTACAACAGCCTGGTTATCTTCCAAAGCCTTGCCCTCGCTGCCTCTCCAGCTCACACCCCTATGAGAGTAATTGTAATTGTGATGCCACAGCATGCCATCTATTGCGTGTGCCCTGTGGCCCCAGGCACGGAGGTTAGCCACAAAATGACGGTTAGCAAGTCAGTCTGAGAGTTGTATCTTTAAGAGAGTCCTAAGGACCGGATCAGTCAGGATCCCGGCAGGCAACACACTTCAGATGAAGAGACTAATACAAAACTGCTTAGGAGGCACCTGGGTGGCTCAGGTTGGCTGCACATCAGACTCTTGTTTTGGGCTCGGATCAAGATCTCACAGTTGCTGAGGTAGAGCCCCGTGTAGGGCTCTGTGCAGACAGCATGGAGTCGCTTGGGACTCTCTCTCTCCCTTTCTCTCTGCGCCTCCCCCACTAGCTCATGCACATGCTCACTCACACACCCTCTACGTAAATTAGTTAATTACACATGACAAAATAAAAGAAACTTCTTAGAACGGTCAAGCAAAAGAACAAGTTAAAGGTTAGTTAACGGTTAAAGGTTGAAGGCTAACCTTAGTCAAGATTAAGGAACAACAAGATCTGGCAAGATGTGCTGAAAAACGAGCAGTAGAACATCATTCCCACTCCCAGGATGGAGAAGAGGAGAACGCGGTGTCGTCAGAGTTCAGTGAGAGCTGGAGCTAGGAGTGGCCACCTCCAGGGACTGTCCTCACAAGGGGTGCAGTAGGGAGGAAGCAAGGAAGAAATACCCAACTCGCCCTTTCCCACCCTGCCGCCTGATTTTCTGCATGCCCTTTGCCTTGGCCCAATGTAACTGGAAGCCAATGGTCAGGCAGCCCAGATGATGGACAGAGCAGTAGTCAGCCTCCTGGGGGAAGAGAATGAGGCAGAGCAGGGCCCAGAGAGGAGCTGGGGTGGATTGCAGCGGGGCCAACAAATAGAATAAAGAGCACATATGGAGGTCCCTCGTTTAAGGAGGAAACGTGGGCAGTTACTTGCTCAACGTCACATCGTGAGTGGCAAAGACTAGAATTCAAACCTAAGAGGTCTACCTACAGACCTAAACAATGGCACTGCACAGCCGCACACAGGTACTTCCAAATACTGGAGAACTGGGGGTGGGGGGAGAAAACTCACAAGAGTGTCTTTAAGAGAAGAAAACTGGGGGCGCCTGGGTGGCTCAGTCGGTTAAGCGGCCAACTTCAGCTCAGGTCATGATCTTATGGTCCGTGAGTTCGAGCCCCGCGTCGGGCTCTGTGCTGACAGCTCAGAGCCTGGAGCCTGTTTCCGATTCTGTGTCTCCCTCTCTCTCTGACCCTCCCCTGCTCATGCTCTGTCTCTCTCTGTCTCAAAAATAAATGTTAAAAAAAAAATTTTTTAAAAATTATGAAAAAAAAGAAGAAAACTGGGGGTGCCTGTGTGGCTCAGTGGGTTAAGCATCTGACTTTGGCTCAGGTCATGGTCTCACAGTTCATGAGCAGAAGCCCCATATCAGATGAGCTGGAACCCTGCTTTGGGATTCTGTCTCTCCCTCTCTCCCTCTCTCTCTCTCTCTCTCTCTGCCCCTCACTTACTTGCACTCTTGCCTACTCGCGCTCTAACTCTCTCAAAACCAAACAAAGCAAAACAAAACAAAACTGTGCAGTAGCCAAGTAAGAGATGCCTAGGGAATCAGTGATAAAGGCATTAGTGATAGCAGTAAATAACCAAATGTATGAGAGAATGTTTCTGCAGGAAAATTTTATGAATATTATCAATTTAACAATAGTAATACAAACCAAATGGGGAGTGAGTGGCAGAAGGTAGTTTAAGTGCACTGATTTCATCTTTCTTCATGGGTAATCGACAGTGACAAAGTTAATGAGTAAGAAAATTGCGTTCTGTTTTTTGGGTATGAATACAATCATAGTTTTCAAATGTTATACGCTTTTTTCACTTGTGCCTCCTCAGAGAGTCAGGGGTCCAAAAGGGAGAGTTAATGTTACCATCACCCTCCCATTTCTGAACGCATCTGTCCATTTCTATCCAAATGTGTTTCTGTTACATTTCCTGCTTTTTATTCTGGATATACCTTGGTGTTGTAGTAAAGAGAAACTTGAACAGTAAAACAGTATTTGTAGTGGAGCCCAGGCTTTGAGAGATTTCTTGAATAAAGGATTTAGCCAGTATTTAAAAGATTAAAAAACACAATGTTACAATTTGTCTGTTCGTTAACCCCACTGACGGTGGGGATCCATTTTCCCTCAAATGATCATCCCCTCTGCAAGAATTGCTGCTTATCTTCAGATGTCAGAGATAGCATTGCTCTCAGAGAGTCAGCAACTTTTACAGCAAAGAGCCATGAGGCTTTGTTTCTGGAGGGGACACAAGCATTCACGGTTTTTCACATTTTAACTCGGAAAGTATTTCTTTCTCTGATGGTGGCACAGGGTGTGCACACGGCATGGTGGCGGCCAGGCCAAGGATCAGGTTTTGTTTCTCATTCGGGTATTCATTGATGAAAGTCAAAACGGATCTACTAGTGGATTTGGACCCTTTATTATTCTTAAAGTACATTTCCTTTTCCCATTGAGCATTTTTGCCCTGATGGACTGATGCGTGTATCATAACTCCATCTTGTTGCTTAGCATTTACCCCCTATTTCCTTGTCTACGTTTTTAATCTTTTTGAATTGTTTTGAGTCTCTCCTGGGTACAGAGCTCCTGGGTTGATTCTTCACCCAACCCGAAAGCCAGGTGATGACAGGCGAGTTGATAGCTGCATTTCTGCTACACACGGTAAATAGGTAGGAAATGCTGTAGTTTGTTTCTAAATGCTTTGTAATTTTTATTGTAGTTTCCTCTCTATTCTGCATAACGTAAAGGTGAATTTTTTGTTCCCCCAAATATTATTTTTTTAATTTTATTAATTAATTAATTAATTTTGAGAGAGAGAGACAGAGAGAGAGAGAGAGAGACTGACTTTTATATTAAATACTCAAGTCAACCAACGTATTTTTATCAGTTTCTGTGCTCATTGTGTTTTATAGCCCATATGCCTAACCACTGGGTTCACTTTTCCTTAACCTACTGCTTTTGCTAATTTTTTGCTGAGTCATTGACACAATAAACTCTTGTTTATTACATGTCTTTGTACGTCTGAAGTATCTGTATTTGCTCCTCCTTTACCCACCAGAGTAGCGAGTCTGGCTGTGGCTTCCCATGTGGAACTGAGTGCATTTGGCCTCCTCTACTCAGCAGGAGCCATAATCCCCACTGGGAACCAGGAAACCAGTCTAGGTGCCTTCCACCCTGCCCCCCACTCTGTGCTAATTCTGCTGGATGGAGAAGTCCATCTGGCTTAAAAGTCCAGCTATGTCTCTTTGCTTTCTCCTCTTACATATTATCTTTCATTGCAGTGCCTTTGATGGAGAAAGGGGTGTTTAAATTTTTTTTTTTTCAACGTTTATTCATTTTTGGGACAGAGAGAGACAGAGCATGAACGGGGAAGGGGCAGAGAGAGAGGGAGACACAGGATCGGAAACAGGCTCCAGGCTCTGAGCCATCAGGCCAGAGCCCGACGCGGGGCTCGAACTCACAGACCGCGAGATCATGACCTGGCTGAAGTCGGACGCTTAACCGACTGCGCCACCCAGGCGCCCCACGAGAAAGGGGTGTTTAAAACAGATTCACTCTTTCCTCTGTTTCAAACTCTTGTTTTTCAAAAATTGTTTATTATGAAGTTTTGGTTTGTTAGATTATAACTTCTGAATAGAAGGAGAAAATCAAGTTTCTCTTTAATTCTGACATTGACATAGACCTTTTCCCCAGTAAACTCTCACTGTGTTAAATAATCTATCGTAGAAATCAAGCATGGTATACTTTTTTTTTCTTTTTACTGTTAAATTCAAGTTCAGTTAAAGTTTATGGAAATTTAGACCAGTGAGCTATTAATTCTGACTAGGATTAGAGAAGGATTCACAGATTAGGGACATTTGGTCTGTGTCCTAACAGATGAACAGGAGTTGGCCATACGAATAACGATGAGATGTTCAAAGCAAAAAAGCAGAGTTCACAAAATGACCCAAATATAAGCAGTCTTGCAAAGTGAGTTCAAAATATGAGCCAATTATCTCAAAACCAAGGGACTTCAATAAAAATCAGAATTTCTAGCTTCTGACAGAAACAAAACAAAGTAAAAGCTTTGGCAAAACAGGACCCAGCCCTCCAGCCTTCCCACAGGGCCGGAGCAAAGGAGCTGTGCCTCTTTCAGATAGGCTGCGGCACCTGCACGGTCTTCTCTCCCTGTGCCACCTGCTTGTCCTCTGTAGGTTTTGTGTGTGGCCCCTGCAGAAAGTCTGGAAGCCTACAAAGGTGTGCAATGTATTTAGAAAAGGTTTGAAAACAAGAGAGTAATGTGATTCAATCTTTGTTTTCAAGAAGCAAGTCTGGTGGCGAAAGAGGACAGGTGGACAGGGAGGAGAGGGGACAATTTGGAAGCAGAGAAACCAGTTAGGAGGCTGTTACAATACTCCAAGAGAAAGATGACAAAGTGTAAAGCTACTTGGTAGCAGCGGGACTGTCATGGAAGGTACAGAATCGGAGAATCTCGAGATGTAAATCGGAAAGACTTAGAAAATGGACTGAATGCCATTTTGTGGCGGTTGTGAGGAAAAATGTGCCAGAAACTATTGAAATGTTTCTAGTTGTGGGGACTGCATGTTGCCATCCACCAAGACACGGAACTCAGAAAAGAGCAAAAGTTTTGGTGAAGAATTAATTCTGGTTGTTGTACGTGTGTGTGACCTCTTTGAATCAGAGGCTGGATCTTAGTTATCTCTGTGTCCCCAGCTTCTAACACATCTACTGAAAGGGGCTCCATAAATGAATGTTGAATTGAACTCAATTAAGCTTATTGATTTTTTTAGTTGTTTGTGGGAAGGTCATACAGGTGGAACTATCCAGAAGTCAATTTGTCATTTTAGAGCTCAACAGAAAGGTTCAAGCTAGAAATACATTTAGGTGTTGTCAACATATTTATTTCCTTGACTGATTTCTACAAGTTGTATTGTATTAAGTCATATTTATTGATAATATGTGTTGATTAAAAGTTTGTGATTTTGTTTATTTGTATGATTGTCGCATGTGCTTAATACATTGTAATACTGAGGATTTATAGAGATTCTCACCATATCCTCTCCTATACCTTCAGTAGTATAGATAATCCATAAAATGTTTTTTTCACCAAAATACATTTCTGATAGACTGTATTGTTGTTGTTTTTTTAAGTAGGCTATATGCCCAGTGTGGGACTTGAACTCAGAACCCTGAGATGGAGAGTCTTCATGCTCTACTCCAGGAGCCCCCTGATAGTCTCTAAAATGACAACAAATTTAACTTCTTACAGTCATCCGACAGTGTGAAAGGGTGTCAAGTGATTTAAGCATAAATACACCAACCCCAGCTTGACTGAAGTTTCAAGTCGAGTGTTTTTGTTTTTGTTTTTTCAGAACAAAAGAACATTCAAAAATGATAAAAGCAACCTTCTTAAGCAAGCACTGATATTTCATTCAAAAGTAGTGTCTATACAGTATAAACTATTTTTAAAAATGAAGTAGTCATTGTTTAAATTGCTAAGTTAGTTTTTAGCTTAAACTTGCTGTGTTCAGGGAAAAAAGAAATACGGTCTGTATTTTTAAGTATGCTATTCACATCCTCTCCTGGGTTTATCTTTCCTTTAGAAAACATGTAAGGGGGGGGGGGGAAAGGAAAGGAAAATGTACACAGCTTCTTTCCCAGTTCCCTGTGGTACTTGGTAACTCAAAACTTAGACAACCACAAGGGATCCTGATTCAATAAATCTAGCATGTTCCCTGCGTGGAGATACAACAGAGTTGTTACTTTGGTGACCATTCTAGAGGAAACCAGCACTATCCAGAGTGAAGTACAAAAAAACACAATGACATAAAAAAGAAGCAGGAATTCACAGAGTGTTCTTTTCTATTTCCTAATTTTTTTCCCTCTCTTTTACTTTTCATTGACAGGAGTACAGAATACCAAAAAGAGTGGAATATGATTTCCCTGTACACCCGTCACCCAGTTCCAAAACTCTTCAACTCAGGGCTTTGCTTGTTTTATCTATTTTACCATCTGTTTCTTTCCTTCCCTATAACAGTGGGAATATTTTGAAGCAAATCCTTGCTATTGTATTATTTCATTCGTAAATGTTTCAGTATGCATCTAAAAAAAGCAAGAACTCTTTTTTAAACATAATCAAAATGACAGTATCCTTGCCTCCCGAAAGAAAGTGATATTCTCTAATGCCATCCAATATCCAGACCGTGTTTGAATTTCTCTGATTGCATAATACATGTTTGGTTTTTGTTTTTACCATTGGGTTGGTTTGGATGTGGATCCAAATAACATCCACATCCAGCATTTGTTTGTTAGGTCCTTTGTCTCTTTTAACTGACAGAGCCCTCCCCTCTCATTTTTCTCCTGGCAATTCATTTATTAAAGAAAACTAGATGTATCCAAATCAGCCAGGAGGAGGTCAAACTTTCACTCTTCGCAGATGACATGATACTGTATATGGAAAACCCAAAAGATTCCACCAAAAAACTGCTAGAACTGATTCATGAATTCAGCAATGTTCAGGATATAAAATCAATGCAAAGAAATTGGTTGTGTTCGTATTCACCAACAATGAATCAACAGAAAGAGAAATCAAGGAATCAATCCCATTTAAAATTGCACCAAAAACCATAAAATACCTAAGAATAAATCTAACCAAAGAGGTGAAAAATCTATACACTGAAAACTACAGAAAACTTCTGAAAGAAATTGAAGACACAAAAAAATTAAAAAAGATTCCACGCTCCTGGATAGGAAGAACAAATATTGTTAAAATGTTGGTACTACGCAAAGCAATCCACATATTCAATGCAATCCCTATCAAAATAACACCAGAATTCTTCACAGAACTAGAACAAATAATTCTAAAATTTTTATGGAACCAGAAAAGTCCCCGAATAGCCAAAGCAATCTTGAAAAAGAAAACCAAAGCAGGAGGCATCACAATCCTGGACTTCAAGCTATACTACAAAGCTGTAATCATCAAGACAGTATGGTACTGGCACAAGAACAGACACTCAGATCAATGGAACAGAATAGAGAACCCAGAAATGGACCCACAAATGTATGGCCAACTCATCTTTGACAAAGCAGGAAAGAATATCCAGTGGAATAAAGACAGTCTCTTCAGCAAGTGGTGCTGGGAAAACTGCACTGCGACATGCAGAAGAATGAACCGGGACCACTTTCTTACACCAGACACAAGAGTAAACTCAAAATGGATGAAAGACCTCAGTGTAAGACAGGAGGCCATCAAAATCCTCGAGGAGAAAGCAGGCAAAAACCCCTTTGACCTTGGCCGCAGCAACTTCTTACTCAACACGTCTCTGGAAGCAAGGGAAACAAAAGCAAAAATGAATTACTGGCACCTCATCAAAATAAAAACCTTCTGCACAGAGAAGGAAACAATCAGCAAAACTAAAAGGCAACTGACAGAATGGGAGAAGATACTTGCAAATGACATATCAGATAAAGGGTTAGTATCCACAATCTATAAAGAACTTATCAAACTCAACACCCAAAAAACAAATAATCCAGTGAGGAAATGGGCAGAAGACATGAATAGACACTTTTCCAAAGAAGATATCCAGATGGCCAACTGACACATGAAAAAATGCTCAACACCACTCATCATCAGGGAAATACAAATCAAAACCACAATGAGATACCACCTGACACCTGTCAGAATGGCTAACATTAACCATTCAGGCAACAACAGATGTTGGTGAGTAATGTGGAGAAAGGGGAACTCTTTTGCACTGCTGGTGGGAATGCAAACTGATGCAGCCACTCTGGAAAACAGTATGGAGGTTCCTCAAAAAATTAAAAAGAGAACTACCCTACGGCCCAGCAATTGAACTACTGGGTATTTATCCAAGGGATACAGGTGTGCTGTTCCGAAGGGACACATGAATCCCCATGTTTATAGCAGCACCATCAACAATAGCCAAAGTATGGAAAGAGCCCAAACGTCCATCGATGGATGAATGGATAAAAAGGATGTGGTATATACATACAATGGAGTATTACTCAGCAATCAAAAAGAATGAAATCTTGCCATTTGCAACTATGTGGATGGAACTGGAGGGTATTATGCTAAACAAAATCAGTCAGTCAGAGAAAGACAAATACCATATGACTTCACTCATATGAGGACTTTAAGAGACAAAACAGATGAACATAAGGGAAGGGAAACAAAAAATAATATAAAAACATAAGAGACTCTTAAATATGAAGAACAAACTGAGGGTTACTGGAGGGGTTGTGGGAGGGGGCATGGGCTAAATGGGTAAGGGGCATTAAGGAATCTACCCCTGAAATCATTGTTGCACTATATGGTAACTAATTTGGATGCAAATTTAAAAAAATTAATTTAAAAAAATTTTTAAATGAAATAAAAAAAAGAAACTACATAATCTATTCTTGAAGAATTCAGCATATTCTAAGATTTTGCTGACTGCATCTCTATCATGTCATTTAACATGTTCCTGATATTGTAGTTAGATCTAGAAGGCTAATTTAATTCAGATTCAGCTATGGAGTAGAATATTCGTAGAGGTGCCTACAATTCAGCTCTCTTTTAGACAGCTGTGAATCAATGATGAAATACCGCTGCTTCATGAGGGGTTTAAAATATGGTAATATGTTCTCATTCCTTTGTCATCTATTAGCTGACATACCTCTACAAACTGAATCTTCATCAGTTCTGTGTTTATCCTGAAGACAACGCATTCACACAATAGAAATAAATGCTTGATTCTTTCATCTTATTTACCAGTTTTCAGAAAATAGGTTGGTTCCCTCACAGCCACCAAAGTTTAAAAAGTGAGTTGTTTAGCATCACTTGGTAGTCCTAAGTTTTAAAGTGATGTGTTTCAGCCCCTTCCAATAATTTCCGATTGATGCTCAAATTATCCCAGTACAAGCAATACTTTGGCCAGTACAAGCCTCTTCAAGATGGCTCCCAAACCCTTTTGACAGAATCCCAGTAGTCTGTTCTTTCCTTACTCTTTGGTAGAACAAGATAAAAATCTAGTATATTTCCTACTCTAAACCAGGATTCAGACATTTTTCCAGGTTCCTCTATCTGTTTTTGGCTGTATATTACATTTAGAGATCACAGTCTGGGCATATTCTGATTTTTAGTGCTTGGTGTGAGAAATACCAACTGCAGGGCTGTTACCTTGTGCTTACAATGTGCTCCTTCCCACCAGAAGTCATTTACACCTGCCATTCCCTCTTGTCTGGAACACTCTTCTCTCTTCTCTCCACTTCTAACCTACTTACCTCTCCCCACTCATCTTTAATATTTTAGCTCAAACCTCAGTATCCAAGAAGGATTTTCCACCTTCCTGATCAATTTCTCCTGATTCATGCTCTCAAAGAGCACATGCCCTTCCATACATCGGCGCTCTTGAAAACACTGCTTGATCCACACCTAATTTCCATGCTAGACTATAGTATCTAAGAGAGCAGGAACCATGTTGGTTTTTGCTCATCATTGTGCCTTGAGTGCCGAGTCAATGCCCGACATGACATAACATCCTGTAGTGGGTTGATTAGTTTCTCCTGCTATCCCTGCCCCCCCAGAACTCATGTCCACATGGAGCCTCAGATTGTGACCTTTACTTGAAAAGAAGTTCTTTGCAGATGTACTTAGTTAAGGTGAGGCCACACGGGATTAGGGTGGGCCCCAGATTCAATGACTGGTGTCCCCAGAAGGGGTAAGGACACACAGACACAGGGAATAAGGCCCTGTGAAGAAGTGAAGACAGGCACAGAGGTTGGAATGGTGCAGCTGTAAGCCAAGGAATACTGAGGATTGCAGGGGACCACGAGAAGCTGGAAAAAGCAAGGAAGGATTTTTCCCTATAGCCTGCAGAGAGAGGATGGCCCTGCTGACAACTTGATTGCAGACTACCAGCCTCCAGTACTGTGTGTGAGAGAATACATTTATATTGTTTTAAACCACCCGATTTCTCGTACTTTGTTATTGCAGCCCCAGGAAATATGATGGGCATTACATTTTAAAACTGCATTAGGAAGGGTGATTGCTTTAAAAATCAGTGCATCGACCATAGAAGCAGCTTCTCGGCTTCTTCTCGAACCTCAGGTAGGTTCAGCCTACTCGCCTCCACTCCAGCCTCCACACTGGCCTCCACCATGTCCATCAGGGTGACCCAGAAGTCCTACAAGGTGTCCTCCTCCGGCCCCCAGGGTTTCAGCAGCCTTTGTTATTGCAGCCCCAGGAAATATGATGGGCATTACATTTTAAAACTGCATTAGGAAGGATGATTGCTTTAAAAATCAGTGCATCAAAGGGGCGCCTGGTGGCTCAGTCAGTTAAGCATCCGACTTGGGCTCACGGTTTGTGTGTTTGAGCCCAGGGTTGGGCTCTTTGCTGTTAGCACGGAGCCTGCCCTGTCTCCCTCTCTCTCTCAAAACTAAATAAACATTTAAAAAAATAACATAAAAATCAGGGTTTCATGGAATATAATTTATCTGATTAATCAAATCCCCCACAAATCTGGTATCCCAGATAAAAAGGGAGTGCTTCCTAACACCCTTTGCCATAAAGAGACTCTTCTCCCCACGACCCACCCCCCTGCTCCCCATGCTGAGAGCGCTCAAGGCTTGCTGATGACAGAGGGAGAAGATGGTGACTATGCCACAGAGTATGGAGATGCCTGCTTGGGGAAAATTGGGGTAGATGGGCGGACTCTTTTTGAAGCTGCTAGGAACAGGGGAGCGAATATTTGCAGACAAAAAAAGCCAAAAGGCAAAGAAAAAGCGGGCCTTTAAAACAGAAATATGTGAAGCCCTGGGGACTCGGAGCTGCCAATAGACTTTCAGTTTGAGAATGAGAGTCCTGTTCACGAGACCCCCGCCCCCCACCCAAGATACCTGTGGTCACCAATCTGCACCTGTTATAACATGTGCCATCTGCCTCTACTGCTCTTCTCAGCTGGTTTCTTAGTCAAGGAAACAATATCCCCTTCCTTAAACCCTGCCTCCTTTTCATTGCATCACAGCTTCTCACTCATGCCATTCCACAAGAACATTCCCGATCATCTGTCCATTATTCAAAACACCCTAAACAGCTAAACGTTACCACTGAGTAAATCTCTTTAATCAATGCAGGGTTGAGTTTGATTCCAGCAAGCAGCTAAACCCAAAATAATCTCTTCTAAAGTGCTACAAACTATAGAGTAGGTCTCATTTAATAGAAATGATGCATGACATTTACGAAGTTGTAGTCTGATTTTAAACTGATGCCTCACTCAGTGAGTGCAAACTAGTGAATGATAGACTTTCCTTTGTCTGAAAGAAAATCAGATTAAAGGCTTTCTGAGTGCGACCAAAGATCCCACCTCAAGAATTCTACTTAATGTCATACTGGGCTTGATTGAGAGTTCAGCCTCACATGGTAGAAACACTGCTCAATTTGAAGTCATAAGACCTGGATTGGAGACCTGCTACTTCCAAGCAGGGCAAGACTGACCAGGCCACTTCACATGATTAAATGAGGTGGCGGTGAGTCTAGAAGCATCTAAGGGTACGACCTGGTGTGCAATTGTCATGTAACAAAGGTGGGCGTGGGATATAATTAGATGCAGATTGGGATGACTGGGAGCAAAGGACCTCAGAGCGAAACAGAATCAGGCTGGACTTCTGAGTCCGTCTCTCACTGGCTTTGCATGTTGACCCATTCAAAGGCTTTCTTTGCCTCAGCTTCTTCCTCTGTAAAGAGGGGGAGTCCATTCCTACCGAATAGGGCCCTTATGAACATTGAAAAACAGACTGCATAAAAAGAACTTAACACAGTGTCTAGCACATTAGAAGCAGTCAATAAATGCTTTTGTTACTATCATTATTCATACAATTTAAGGTTTCAGAGAGCTGCTTTATAGCGATTCTAAGTTTTTGGATGTTTAAAATACTAAGATATTGAAATAAAATAGTATTTGGACTCCCAGTGTTTTTTAATACATTTTTAAGTTTGTTTATTTATTTTTAGGGGTGGAGAGGGAGGGGCAGAGAGAGGAGAGAGAGGATATCCCGAGCAGGTTATAAGCCATCAGCACAGAGCCCCGACGTGGGACTCAATTGCACAAACTGTGAGATATCACAAACTGTGAGATCATGACCTGAGCCAAAACCAACAGTGGGAAGTTTAACCAACCGAGCTGCCCAGGTGCCCCTGGGCTGTCTTGTTTTTAACTAAATGCAAATTAACACTAAGTCATCACAGGCTAAAATCTGAACTTTAAAATTATGATAATGATGTTAGCAAAAATAAAATGTAACAAGGGAATATCAAAATATTTTATTACCAGAATGTGATATATAGAAGATCTATCCAATCCATGTTCTTTCTCTAATAGTTCTTTCTCTAATAGTACTAGCAAAACATAGTTTATGGGAGGATTCAAGATAGGTAAAAGCACATTCTTTTTTTTTTTTTTTTTTTTTAATTTTTTTTTTTCAACGTTTATTTATTTTTGGGACAGAGAGAGACAGAGCATGAACGGGGGAGGGGCAGAGAGAGAGGGAGACACAGAATCGGAAACAGGCTCCAGGCTCTGAGCCATCAGCTCAGAGCCCGACGCGGGGCTCGAACTCACGGACCGCGAGATCGTGACCTGGCTGAAATCGGACGCTTAACCGACTGCGCCACCCAGGCGCCCCTAAAAGCACATTCTAATACATACTCATTTTATTACGTCTGAGGCACTGGGTGATTATCTTCTCCCACATTGTCTCCTGTTTTCTGATAGTCAACATTCAGCCATTAGAAAGTTAGTCCTTTGACTTAAAAACATATTCTCTGGCAGGAAGACAACACGCTATCAGATATAAACATCCAAGTGGACATGAGGTTATCAGATACATTCCAAAAAGAGATTATGGATTCATAAATATCTTAGAGCCAGAAAGGATAACTACCCAAAGGGAAAAGAAAGGTGACCAGATGCTCCGAACACAAACTTTACCTCCCTCCCAGCTTAAGCTGGCTCCACCATCGGCAAGGGGAAACCAGGAACATTTTATGGATAAGAATGGATTTTATTAAAAAAAAAAAATCAAGTGCGAACTTGCAGTTGTGTAATTGTGAAAATAGATCTGAATAAAAGATTCCAAAGGCTTTAGGCTATTTTTTTTTCTTTCAAATTCTGTCAATGATCCAGATACTTGAGATACTTGTGTAAAAGAACATGATCTGCATAGAACACTGCCCTGTCTAAAATGTTTTTATAATATCTATTGTGGAGCTATAATTTTACTTAGGACAATGCAATGAAATGACAAACTCTTAAAAATCACCTATTTTTAGTCTTTGCTTATACATAAAAATAATATAAAACTGTGTGTTAGATTGGCAGGTCTGTCTTTTGGCAGCCAAAGGCATGGCAACAAGAATGTATAATTATAAAATCACTCAGCAACTATTTTGTCATGCAGCATGGCAGGAAAATAATGGTTGTTTAATGTGTGAATTATTTTAGGATCAGGTTATGCAAATGTAGACATTTGTTCCAGTGAAGGTTAAGCCTCTGAGAGGTAAGGGCTACCATCCCCTGATAATATTCTCTATTGTCAACAAAGGAAGTGTAAGTTTTTCTTTGAGTACTTTTTTTATAATTTTATAAAATTTCAGAAGAAATGTGTACTTATTCCTTTTAAATCCTAATATATGAAAGCATAAAGTAAACTATGAGGGGCGCCTGGGTGGCTCAGTCGGTTGAGCGCCCGATTTCGGCTCAGGTCATGATCTTGCGGTTTGTGGGTTTGAGCCCCACGTTGGGCTCTGTGCCGACAGCTCAGAGACTGGGACCTGCTTCGGATTCTGCGTTTCCCTCTCTCTCTGTCTCTCCCCCCGCTGATGCTCTGTCTACCCTTTCTCTCAAAAATAAGTAAGCATTAAGAAAAAAAAATTTTTTAAGTAAACTACGAATATCTCCCTATTACCTACTCTCCCTGACTCAGTCCGTCATGTTGCCTTTGCACTTGTGTGTATGTGTGTACATGCTCCAGGGTGTGGAGACAGACACAGAGAGAAACAAACATTCTTCAAACTATATTGTCAGCGTTGTCAAAACCTAATATGGAGATTTTACAACAGCTGAAGAAGGATTCTTCTAGCTGTGGGGGTCTTCTGAATTAGGCCTTTTTCACCCTTATTTCAACTGACTGTCTTATGATAAAACCTTTAAGCAATCCAAATAGGAATCACGGGTATTCATAGCCCAGGGCTGTCCCGTTCAGCAATTCACAATTCTAGCTGCTAAAAGAAAAAAAAAAAAAGAAGAAGAAGAAGAAGAAGAAGTATCAATATGCAAACTTTGAAAGTTTTTTGAAGTTCAGTTTAAATATTTACTTCAAATTTTATAGACCTTTCCGAAAGTTGCCCAGCTTTTAAGAGTCTGTACATCTAACAAATGGGAAGAAGTCTGATGAACTTCTTGACCTTACTTGGGGAGAGAACGGGCTGCCTCCCCTCCAAGGAGAGGGAAGCACTCTGAACAGAGACGCTCATGCAATTTCGGTACATTGTTTTCAGTCCTAATTGAAACTAGGAAATGCAGGGAAGTGTGAGAATGAAAATAACAGGATCAGGGGAGTGTGGAAATTGGCTGACTTCCCCCCCCCCCCCACCAAAAAAAATCTGTAAAAACAGACTAGCTTGAGTTTCGGGTGTGATTTCTGGGTTATGCGTGAGGAGAGGTGTCGCACAGCTAACACCATGAAACCAACGAGGGAATATCCTTCACTCCCCTGTGACTCCAGGCACAAGGCAAGAATGCTGCTGAAGAATAAGCACAGGACTGTCCCCAAAGCAAAAAACACAGAGGTGAGGTTGGGAGTACTGATCCATTCAAATTAGACCTAGCACTTACAGTTTTGAGTGTTCCACGAGTCTCTCTCGGCATCTAGCATAATGCCTACTTTATGGAAGCACTCAATAAATGGTCATTGGTACAGTTATTATTATGCTTTGTCCTAACTCTAAGGGCATCACTGTGCCACTTCCATCATGGAGAGCAGCACTTCTTTGTTAATGGCTACACAAATCATTGGCAATGGGGAAAATCTTTCCCAGCTATTTGAAACTTCAAAGGTGACCTCAAGAGGCCTCTGGGTGGCTCTGTCAGTTAAGTATCCAACTCTTGATTTCTGCTCAGGTCATGATCTCATGGTTCGGGAGATTGTGCCCCATGTCCTTGGCTCTGTGCTGAATTCCTACTTGGGATTCTCTCTCCCTCTCTCTCTACCTCTCCCCTACACACTGTCTCTGTCTCCCTCTCTGTCTCTCAAAATAGATAAACTTTTTAAATAAATAAATAAATAAATAAATAAATAAATAAATAAATAAAGTAGCCAAAACATGTAAAGAGTTTACACACCTCAACACCAAAAAAACACAAATAATCCAATTTAAAAATGGGCAGACAACATGAACAGACATTTCTCCAAAGAAGACATCCAGATAGCCAACAGACATATGGAAAGATGTTCAACATCACTCACAATCAGGGAAATTCAAGTCAAAATGACAATGAGATACCACCCCACATCTATGAGAATGGCTAAAACCACAAATACAAGAAATACCAAGTGTTGGTGAGGATGTGGAGAAAAGGAAATCCTCATGTACTACTGGTGGGAATGCAAACTGGTGCAGCCACTGTGGAAAACAGTATGGAGGTTCCTCAAAAAATTAAAAATAGAATTACCATATGATCCAGGAGTTCTACTACTGAGTGTTTATCCAAAGAATACAAAACACTAATTTGAAAAGATATATGTGCTATGTTTATTCCAGCATTATTTATGATAGCCAAATTATGGAATCAGCCCAAGTGTCCACTGACGGATAAATGTGTAAAGAAATGGTGTATGTAGATACCATGGAATATTATTCAGCCGTAAAAAAAGAATGATATCTTGCCATTAGCAACATGGGTAGATGTAGAGTATAATGCTAAATGAAAGGGGTCGGTCAGAGAAAGATAATTACCATATCATTTTACTCATATGTGGAATTTAAGAAACATAACAAATGAAGAAATAAAAATGAGACAAACCAAAAAACAGACTCAACTCTAAAGAGCAAACTGGTGGTTACCAGAGGGGAGGTGGATAGGGGGATGGGTAAAAGAGGGGAAGGGGATTAAGAGTACACTTATCATGATAAGCACTATGTATAGAATTGTCACATCACTGTATCATACACCTGAAACTAATATAACACTATGTTAACTATACGAGAATTAAATTTTGTTTATTGTTTATTTATTTTGAGAGAAAGAGAAAGTGCGAGCAGGGGAAGAGGGGGTGGGGAGGGGGAGAAGGGTAGAGAATCCCAAGCAGGCTCTGCACTGGCTGCACAGAGCCTGACGCAAGGCTCGACCTCATGAACCCTATGATCATGACCTGAGCCAAAGTCAAGAGTGGGATGCTTAACCCACTGAGCCACCCAGGCACCCCTGGAATTAATGTTTTTCTAAATGACCTCTAAAGATGGGAAGAAGAGAGATTTGTGCCTATGTGTGCTCGACTGTTTATCCCCTGAGGAATTTTTCTCTCTCCAGTATCAGTGCCTAGCATAATGCACGACATATAGTATGACCTTAATAAATGTTGCCATAGAGGGCAGCAGTTCAGACCGCAACCTCTAGGGTCAGGTATTTGGATATGTACTCTGGTTCTCCCACTCGTGTAATCTGAAGCAAGTTACTTCACTCTCTGTGCTTCACTTTCACTTTCTTGCATCCTCACTTGTAAAATGGGGGTAATAATAGTTACTACTTCCCAGGGTAACCCTAAGGTTCAAACGAATTGTTACATGAAAATTGCTCATAGTAGTGCCTACTACCACGGGATGCTATAGATTTGCTATTATTATTGTACCGACAATGATGAAGAGCTCTCTCCCAACCCTTAAGCACCAGCCTTAGAAATACAGCATGACCTATTCTATGTCTCCCTCTCTCTCTGCCCCTCCCCCGTTCATGCTCTGTCTCTCTCTGTCCCAAAAATAAATAAACGTTGAAAAAAAAAATTAAAAAAAAAAAAAGGGGGGGGCGCCTGGGTGGCGCAGTCGGTTAAGCGTCCGACTTCAGCCAGGTCACGATCTCGCGGTCCGTGAGTTCGAGCCCCACATCAGGCTCTGGGCTGATGGCTCGGAGCCTGGAGCCTGTTTCCTATTCTGTGTCTCCCTCTCTCTCTGCCCCTCCCCCGTTCATGCTCTGTCTCTCTCTGTCCCAAAAATAAATAAACGTTGAAAAAAAAAATTAAAAAAAAAAGAAATACAGCATGAAAACACGCTCTCTGCCACACCTCCAGTTACGTACTGACCCTCTGAGAAATTCATATGGTCGTCCTTTTTATATCCAGTAATCGTTATGACAATAGCTACTAAGTGGAACATGTGCTACCTAAGTGTAGTTTTTTTTGAGAAAAACTGATGCCCAAGAAGCTGCCAAGTGCCTCCGCTATGCTTTTCAAAAGGCAAACTTGAATCTTTGCTTGCCGTTTTTTTTTTTTGAGCATCATGTGAAAATGATTAGAACTGTAACATTTATGCTCTATTTAGGAAAATAACAACCTTTTCTAGATTATTGGGTAAATTATATTTACCAGTGGCACTATTAACTCTAATAGGGTTTTTGGATCAAATTAGCCTATTTAAGAATAAATAAAGCACAATAAACCCATTCTCTCTAAAAAAATCAATAAATAATGCTTTTAATTCACTTTGATTACTGCACTTGGCAGGAGAATAACCATGTGAGGAAACTGACACCACAACAAAAAAGCATTATGCTGATAAAAACAAGTAAGAATAAGCCAACAACCGAGCTGCAGAAAGAAAAACTTATGTCCAGAAGTAGTTTCTGCCATGAAATGAGAAGCTTGGGCTCTGCCATTGGCCACAGCGCGAAGAGGAGCAATTCTGTCTTCTAATTGCACTCGTGGCAGCTGAATGACATTATCTCCACCTGTGCAACAGTTCTTTCCGCCAACAGTTTCCATAAGCAGCGTGGAAACTGCCTCTAACCCCTCTCTAGTAAGCTGTGCTAGTGGACGAGATGACAGACCAAATGGGGCATGTACTAGAGTTCCTGTATCGTGAGAACAGGACCACCGACTCACTTTTGGGTGGCATCCGGCCTGATGATGTCATTCTGAAACGCAGAGAAACAGCAGCACTCACTTCTAAGAGGTGATAATTGATGCTAATTTCAGTTAACAAAATTCATGCAAAGCATCTCTTTTTTTTCCCCCTTTGTTTCCTGGAATCGAAAATGAGAGTTTAAAAGGGAAGGAAGGTCAACGGTCAGTAAAAGAAGCCCAGGAAGGAAGATGGGCTGTAGAGTCAAGAAGACCTACTCAGACTGTGAGCTTTGCCTTCCACACAATGTCATCCCAAGTGAATTCACTTCCCATCTACAGACTCCGGTTCCTCAATAGCAGAAGGGAATAATAAAATCTGTCTCAGGGTCGTTATCAGAATTTAACGAAATATGTAGGCATCCGGCACACGGTATAAGGTAAACAAAATGAATATGAAAATCGTCTGTAAAATGACTCCATTTTTAGGATTCTTTTTGAGAAAGACAGAGAGCGTGAGAGGGGGAGGGGCAGTCAGAGAGGGAGAGAGAGAATCTCAAGCAGGTGTGGAGCCGACGCAGGCCTTGAACCCACAAACTGTGAGATCATGACCTGAGCCGAAATCAAGAGTCAGAAGCTTAACCAACTGAGCCCCCCAGGGGCCCCTAAAGTGACTCTTTTTTCTTGGTCTTTGATGTAGAGCAGAGACTCCCATGGCTCCCGTGTATAAGAGGACTGAGGCCAAGCTGGGGAGCCCTGGAAGGTGAGAGAAAAATCTCTGGAGTCTGAAGATGCAGGACACATGATACTTACAGCGAGCCTTGAGACCTGGCCTGCAGTCTCTCCGCTGGGAGTGAAGTCGTCCCCTGGAACGCCGTCAGGAGGGTCCTGAAGTCCATCCCTCTGCTCTCCCATTTTCACTGCAATCTTCTCTTGACCCTATTAACCAACCATTGCAGGAGGAGGAAGCCATTACCATACCACGAAGGCTTCCAGAGAGCCTTACAAAAGGCTCTTCTGACTGCAAACTTCCTGACAGCTCTCACACCATAACCATCAGGTGCGCAAGCTCTTTTGATGATTCCTCTAAACAGATAGAATGTTAAGAGCCTCAAGCCAAGCATGTGACTCCAAAGTGAGTGCCTCGGGCTTATTTATATACTGGGATGGGAAGAAGAGGGACTTTTCTTAATTTCTACTTTACAGGTTGTTATTGTTCCAGTATCCAAGGCCCCTCTCTGAGCCTGAGGCATAGACTTAATAATTCACAAACAGTATGGGGAAGAAAACACTGTATCTTACATGCATCCAAAATCCAAAAACTAGAGACAAAGCGGGGGGGGGGGGGGTATGCAGTTAGAAGCAAAGAGCTCTAACTGAAACCTGAGTCACACTTACAATACCTTCTTCAGATGAAGGAACACAACGTGGTCTCGATGCTGTGCCCGGTTCCTCCACCCCAGTAATCAGCAACACCCAGGAAGATAGAGTTTAATTCCACCTCAGGCAAAGAAGAAGAGGCGAGAGAGAGGATTGTTCTCTCTTTTCCTTCCTCTCTCCGTTAAGCTCCAAGGAAAAGTGAGTTTCTAGACGTACGCAGTGAATGAGAGTGAAGAGAGGTTTTGTTTCACCTCTTTAAGTCAGGTTAAATCAAACTTCTGCCAGAAAACACCCTGGTGGGGCATGTGGGTGGCTCAACCAGTTAAGCGTCTGACTCTTGGTGTTGGCTCAGGTCATGATCTCACAGTTCATGGGCTTGAGCCCCACATCTGGCCCTGCCCTGACAGTGCGGTGCCTGATTGGGATTCTCTCTCTCCCTTTCTCTCTCTGCCTCTCCCCCACTCATGTTCGCTTTCTCTCTCTCTCTCTCCCTCTCAAAATAAGTGACCTTTCAAAAAAAGAAAAGAAAAGAAAACGTCCTGGCAATGTATCTAAAGCTAAAAGATTGGCAGATGTATCTTCCATTCACAGCCAGGCACCCACCCCCCTTTCCCATTGCTCCCCTCTTCTTGTGAATGGCCAAGAAATACATGGCAAAGAACGGGAGGATGCGACACAGCTGACTCGTTTTTTTCAATCATTATGCAAAAACAGACTCATCAAGAAATATGCACTAAACACATCTAGAATGTGCGAGGTCTCACTGCTTTCTTCATGCATCCCCTGACAACACAGCCTCTTATCTTTATTTCATCATAAGGGGATATGGTGGTAGCAATGTCACAACCTCGGTTATATACTTCACTGTAGTGGTTAAGAGCATAGACTCTGAACACAGGCAAGAATGTAAAGGATACTATGAAGATAGTGGAAGGCATTATCTGATGAGGGAGTAATATCCAGAATATATGAAGAACTTCAATGACTCAAAACACAACAAAACAACTCTATTTAAAAATGAACAAAGGATATATAGAGACATATTTCCAGAGAGGATTTACAAGTGGGCCAATAAGCACATGAAAATATGCTCAACAACACTAATCACTAGGGAAATGACAATCAAAACCACAATGAGATACTATCAGAATGGCTATTAGAAAAAAAAATGTTAGCAAGAAGGTAGAAAATTGCGACCCTTGTACACTGCCAGGGGAAGTTTAAAATGGTGCAGCCACTATAGAAAACAGTATACAATTCCTCAAGAAATTAAACATTGAATTTCATAGGTTGTAGCAATTCCACTTCTGGTATATACCCAAAGAATTGAAAGTAGGCACTCAAACAGATATTTGAACGCCCGTGTTTATAATGCCCATGTTGTATATGTACATTTAACCACAATAAAGTATCTACAGGAGGGGCGCCTGGGTGGCTCAGTCGGTTGAGTGTCCAACTTCGGCTCCAATCACGATCTCACGGTTCATGGGTTCGAGCCCCTCGGCAGACTGTGCTGACAGCTCAGAGCCTGGAGCCTGCTTTGGATTCTGAGTCTCCCTCTCTTTCTGCCTCTCCCCCACTTGCTCTCTCTCTCTCTCTCTCTCTCTCTCTGTCTCAAAAATGAACAAACATTTAAAAAAAACTTTTTAAAATACATATAGGAATTTGAGAAAAAAGATCCTACCTTCCAGGGCCAATGTGCCATATTTGCCACCCTAGCTACCCCATATGGGGCAAATGATTTAGCTTTCTGTTTTCTTATCTGTAAAATGGGATAATCAGAGGGCCTAAATCATAGGCTGTTGTGAAGTTTATGACAGATGACAAAAAGAAAATCCTGGAGCATAGTAAGTGCACAAAACATGTTAGTTATTATTATTGTTTCTTTGTATAGATGCTAAAAAATACCAATGCCATGGACAAGTATTTCTTCCTTTTTAGCATCCACCTTCAAGCATTTTCTACACATTGCTAAATACTTATTGACTAATTTACATTTTCATACACAAGGACGAACCTTATGGCCTCATATCAGTGGTTGTTTTTCCAACACAGAATATAAATTAATATCAATCCATTCATACTCTTGAGTAAGCCTCTTTGAACCAAAGATATATGTTTGTAGACTCCTGGCTAATGCTGAGGTATTATCTTGAAAAGGACTTAATTCACATGGCTATACTCCAAGGCCAAGAGAATTATGAAATCTTCCCATTGCTGTTATGTTATTGTAACCAACCTATAGAACCAATCACAGAGTACAATGTAATTGGGACATCACCATTTAAAGAAAGATTCAGGGGCCCCTGGGCGGTTCAGTCAAACATCTGGCTTCGGCTCAGGTCATGATCTTGTGGTTTGTGGGTTCGAGAGCCACATCGGGCTCTGTGCTGATAGCTCAGAGCCTGGAGCCTGCTTCAGATTCTGTGTCTCCCTCTCTCTCTGTCCCTTCCCTGCTCGCTCGCTCTCTCTCTCTCTCTTAAAAATAAATAAACATTGGGGCGCCTGGGTGGCGCAGTCGGTTAAGCGTCCGGCTTCAGCCAGGTCACGATCTCGCGGTCCGTGAGTTCGAGCCCCGCGTCAGGCTCTGGGCTGATGGCTCAGAGTCTGGAGCCTGTTTCCGATTCTGTGTCTCCCTCTCTCTCTGCCCCTCCCCTGTTCATGCTCTGTCTCTCTCTGTCCCAAAAATAAATAAATGTTGAAAAAAAAATTTTTTTAATAAATAAATAAACATTAAAAAAATAAAAAGAATAAAAAATAAAGAAAGATTCAAAGTAAGTTACACAGAAGGTAAAATCTCTGAGCTCCAAAAGCTGAAACTTTCTCAGATCTTTTCATATCACTGAGGAAGGAATTGGGGTGTGAAAGACATACAGACCACCATTAATAAACTCTGGCCCAGATAACATTGGGGACTCACATTAGATTTAAAAGTAAGTGTACCTAAAGATGCTGTTATTTTGAGTTGACAGCATGAGATATAGAGCATTTGCTAACTCTCTCCATTTTAAACACATTTAAAATAAAAATGCTCTACGCAAAATCTGTTGTCATATAATATTAACACTCATTCTCAGAAATAAAAGGTGATTTCTGAAATGTACGGCATTTTTACCAACTTTTCCTAAAATGAGTTTTTTAAAACTTTGGCTGATGCTGGCTTCTAAAATCATCTCCAATCTGAGTGAGAGCAAATTCATTTAGCGGTTTATTTCTCCAACAATTTGAGTGACTATTTCCCCTAGATATCTTTTTCAGAGCCCACACCCTAAAGCTTCATAATTCCATTAAATCAGAGCACAGCTGGGCAATTCTTTCTTTGCTCACATGATAGTGGTCCCCAGGGAATTTATGTAAATCTATGGAAATTCATTTTAAAGTCTGTACTCTGAAAGTACATCCTCATTAAGTAAACGATTATATCTACAAACAAGCTAAAAGCAACATGCTGGAGAGCTAAATTAAACTTTCTATCAGGAAAACTAAACCATTCACTTTCATATATAAGCTTTACCCAAACGCTACCAAAACCACAAGACAAAAGATTTTGATGAAGTCCAAACAGGTATCAAAGAAAGTGTAGCTGAGCCACTATGGCAGAACACAGCCTCCTTTCTGGTACAACCATGTAATGTCTTTGGGCCATGCTACACAAAATGGTTCAACATTATAATTCACAGAAACTCAGGAAAGACTTCTTACATAGGGGTGAAAGGAAATGAACTCACAAAGTCCTTCAAAGGGCACCCAAGTCACCCCTACGAATGCCCTAATAAAGCTAGAGTATTTGAAGCTTAAAGGAGAGGATATTGTATACTGAAAAGAGAATGTAGGCTTTACAGTTAGACTTATCCATATCCCACCCTACCTCCTTCACCTACTAGCTGAATAAATAACCTAGACTTCATAGCATCATTATTTGTAAATGGGGAATAATAATAATTATTGATATGTTACAAATTTTTAATGAGATAAAACTATACAAAGCATTTAGTCCAATGCCTAGAACATGGTTGGCGCTCTAAAGCACCTGGACCAAAAAAATGAAGTCTGAGCAAGATCTAAGCTCTAGAAATGAGGAGATAACTAGAAGGGAAAGCAGAGAATGCCTCCACTTAAAAGTTTCTGATCCTCAGACAACCATGGTGCCTTCCCCTCTTAGTAGATCTGCTCACCTTTCCTACTGCTGAAAAAGTAAGGCTAAGGCAATTTATGAGAACATTGGCTCAGTATTGCCACAAACCCTTTCTTCTTAAGCTGTTCCAACATTTAGTCTTTTCTCATATCTGAAAACTCCATACTGTACACAAGTTACATCTTGGTTCTAAAGTGAAGAATTAAAAGTGAAAATAGCACTTGATCAAATTTACCCATGAAAATCTGTTAGTAAGGTCTGGTATTGGAATAGTCCCTCAGGAAGTCGGGCATAGGTCATTTTCCATTCATTATTGGGACAGATTGCTGATTCTTCAGCGTAGCCCAGGTGAACAAGCTGGCTTGAGTTTGAGAGCCATGTCATCTCAAAAACATCTCTATAGACATAGATTCTGACAGTAGATTCATATTCCAATTAGCACCGATTCTCATAATCCATAGGAGGTAAGTGGAACTGAGGCCAACAGGTGAAAAGGCAGATTCCCATCTCTATGCACAAATTGAGTGGGATAACTGGTGGAATAGCCTACACTATTTATATATTTATTTTAGTATGTCTTTATTTTGCAAAGCAATATGACATTTACATATGTTAAATATGCTTTAATCAAATGTAAGCATGATATTACACATTTTATTTTTGTGATACTGAAATGATGTTGTAGTCAATGGTAAACCCTACTAGCCAGGCCACAAATGAGGGCTAATAATTCTCCCCTAAAGGAAAAAGAGAGAGAGAGAGAGACATCTCCACACTTTAGGAATTAAGACAAAGCTTGGTCACCCCAAGTAAAAAGCTGGACAGAACACAAATACATGGAGGATAAAATGCTACTAAAAGATGACTAGGGCAACCGAGAAATAAAAGAGGAAATCAAAAAATACATGGATACAAATGAAAATGGTAACACAATGGTACAAAATCTTTGGGATACAGCAAAATGGGTTTTAAGAGGGAAGTTTATGGCAATACACACCTATGTCAAGAAGCAAAAAAAAAACCTCTCAAATAAACAACCTAAACTTATATTTAAAGGACGTAGAAAAAGAATAAATAAAACCCCAAATCAGTAGAAGGAAGGAAATAATAAAGGTTACAGCAGAAATAAATGAAATAGAAACCAACAACAAAAAAACCACAATAGGACAATGAAACCAGGAGCTGTTCTTTGAAAAGATCAACAAAATTGATAAACTTTTAGTCAGACTCACCGAGAGAGAGAGAGAGAGAGAGGACTCCAACAAAATTAGAAATGAAAGAGGAGAAGTAACTACTGATACCACAGAAATACAAAGGATTTTAAGAACATATTATGAAAAATTATATGCCAACAAATTGTGCAACCTAGAAGAAATAGAAAAATTCCTAGAAACATATAATTTCCCAAAACTGAACCAGGAAGAAATAGAAAAATTTGAATGGACAGATAACCAGCAATGAAATTGAATCAGTAATCAAAAAACTCCCAACAAACAAAAGTCTAGGACCAGATGACTTCACAGGTGAATTCTACCAAACATTTAAAGAGCTATTCCCCATTCTTCTCAAACTATTGCAAAAAAATTAAAAGAGGAAGGAAAGCTTCCAAACTCATTCTATGAGGCCAGCATTACCCTGATACCAAAACTAGATAAAGATACCACTGAAAAAGAGAACTAAAACAGGCCAATATCTCTGATGAACTTAGATTAAATAGATGCAGAAAAAATAATTTGACAAAGTACAACATCCATTCATGATAAAAAACCCTCAGTGTGGGTTTAAAGGGAACATACATCAATGTAATAAGGGCCATATATAAAGAAACCACAACTAGCATCATGGCCATTGGCAAAAAATCCTGAGAACTTTTCTCCTAAGGTCAGAAAGAGGACAAGGATGTCCACTCTCTCCAGTTGTATTCAACATAGTACTGGAAATCTTAGCGACAGCACACACACACACACACACACACACACACATAAAAGGCATCCAAATTGATAAGGAAGAAGTAAAATTTTCACTATTTGCAGATGACATCATACTATATAGAGAAAACCCTAGACTCCACCAAAAAAAAAAAAAAATGGCTAGAACTGATAAATGAATTCAGTAAGGTTGCAGGATACAAAATCAATATAAAGAAATTCATTACATTTTTATACACTAATAATGAAATAGCAGAAAGGGAAATTAAGAAAACAATCCCATTTATAACTGCACCAAAAATATTAAAATATCTAGGAATAAACTTAACCAAGGAGGTGAAAGACTTGTACTTCAAAAACTGTAAAAGATTGCTGAAAGAAACTGAAAATGACACAAACAAATGGAAAGATAGTTCATGCTCATGGATTGGAAGAACAAATATTGTTAAAATATCCATACTATCCAAAGAAATCTACACATTAGTGAAATTCCTATCAAAATACCAAAAGCATTTTTCACAGAACTAGAACAAATAATCCTAAAATTTGTATGGAACTAAAAAAAAATCCCAAATAGCCAAAGCAATCTTGAAAAAGAAGAATAAAACTGGCGGTATCACAATCCCAGATTTCAAGATACACTCCAAAGCTGTAGTAATTAAAACAACATGATACTGGAACAAAAACAGACACATAGATCAATAGAACAGAATGGAGAGTCCAGAAATAAACCCATGAGTATATGGTCAATTAATCTTGACAAAGGAGGTAAGAAAATACATAATGGGAAAAAGTCTCTTCAACAAACAGTGTTGGGAAAACTGGACAACTACACGTAAAAAAAAAAAATGAAACTGGACCACTTTCTTACACCATACAGAAAAATTAACTCAAAATGGATTCAAGACCTCAATGTGAGACCTGAAACCATAAAAATCCTAGAATAGAGAATGGGCAGTAATTTTTCTGACATCATCTGTAGCAACATTTTTCTAGGTAAGCCTCCTAAGACAAGGAAATAAAAGCAAAAATTAATTATTGGGACTACATCAAAGTGAAGGAAATTAAAAGGAACAGCAAAGGAAATTAAAAGACAACCTACTGAATGGGAGAAGATATTTTCAAATGATACATCCAATAAGGGGTTAGTACCCCAACTATATAAAGAACTTATACAACTCAACACCAAGAAAAAACAAAACAAAACAAAATCCCATTGAGAAATGGATAGAAGACATGTACAAACATTTCTCCAAAGAAGTCATCCAGATGGCCGACAGACATATGGAAAGATTCTCAACATCATTAATCATCAGAGAAATGTAAATCAAACCACAATACCACCTCAACCTGTCAGAATGGTTAAAATCAGAAACATAAGAAACAACAAGTGTTGGTGAGGATGTGAAGAAAAAGAAACCCTCGTACACTGTTGATGAGAATGCAAATTGGTGCAGCCACTGCAGAAAAAATTAGAGTGGTTACTCAAAACATTAAAACTAGAATTATCATATGACCCAGTAATTCCACTACTTTGGTATTTACCCAAAGAATATGAAAATACTAATTTGAAAAGTTATATGCACCCCTACATTTATCACAGCATTATTAACAATAGCCATTATTAACAATAGCCAATTCCATTAACAATAGAAGCACCCCAAGTGTCCATCAATATATGAAGGGTTAGATATACACGAAGGGATAAATATATATATATATATATATATATATATATAATATATATAATGGAATATTACTCAGGTATAAAAAAGAATTAAATGTTGCCTTTTGCAACAACATGGATGGATATAGAGAGTAAAATAGTAAGCAGAATATGTCAGAGAAAGATAAATACCATATGATTTCACTCAAACAAATAAACAAATGAAAAAAAGACAAAAATACCCAGATTCTTAAATACAGGGAACAAACTGATGGAGACCAGAGGGGAGGTGGGTGGAGGATGGATAAAATAGGTGAAGGGGATCAAGAGTACACTTACCATGATGAGCACTGAGTAAGGAATAGACTTGAATCACCATATTGTACACCTAAAATAAATAGAACACTGTATGTTAACTACACTGGAATTAGAATTAAAAAAAAAAAAAAGACAAAGGTTGGTCAGGATGAACAATCTAGTCACTGTTACAGTTAGGCTAGCCCCAGAGTCATAGCTCTCCATTCCTGTGTCTAGCTCTCTTTCACTGCCTGGGTTCTGTCTGCCCCATTTACAACATCTCTTCAACCTTATTTTATTTCTTTGGGAAAACAAATTCAGACCAGGAAAGTGTTCCCTGGCAGCAGCATCAGATTTTGTTCCAGAAAACTCAAAATACCTAATCTTTCTAATCCATCTCAAGATCTGTATTTTGTTTTCCTGCAGCCCCCATTCCTTCAGCTCTTCACCTGTTCACTCCTTCATTCTCTACAGGGAGGGAGAAAGACAAGGAACACAGAAGGCAATTTTTAATATTAATTCCATTTCAAGAAACTATGTAAAGATTCTGGCAAATCATTTTTAAAATAAACCCACAGGCGTTGTGCGGAAACATGGAAAAAAGTACTATTCACTTCCGGATAAAGGAAAAATAAATTGTTTTCAAATTTTCAATTTCTCATTTCTCTTTTCAGTGTGAAATATCTAAAATGTAAGGGTGTCATTTTAATAAAATACAGATGCAGAGATACAGTTGCTCTAAAGATTTGTTGTAAATATTTTATAAGGAAATAGCCCTCACATGTTTATCAAAATTTTAACTTTAATCGTTAAAGCCACATGGAACTTTCTACAAAGACTCTGTTACTCCTGCAAGCAAAATTCACCACTGCCTCCACTGTGCTCCTCTTGTGTATGTTTATCATAGAGGATGATATTAACACATGGAGTCTTGTATTTCACACGTATATACATCTATTTCCTCCACTTGATGTTAAAGCTTCTTGCTTACTTTCAGGGATATAAAAGGTTTTTTTTTAAGTTTATTTACTTTTGACAGAGACAGAGTGTGAGCATGAGCTGGGGAGGGGCAGAGAGAGGGGGAGACATAGAATCTGAAGCAGGCTCCAGGCTCTGAGCTGTCGGCACGGAGCTTGACGCGGGGCTTGATCTCAGGAACCGTGAGATCGTGACCTGGTCCGAAGTCAGATGCTTAACGGACTGAGCCACCCAGGCACCCCATTTTGGGGGATATAAATTCAGTTTCTTGCAAAGAGTAGAGGCTCATTAAATACTTATTGGGCTTTATTTGAATTATTCTGTTTAAGACTTTGGGATATGAAAGTGCCTTTGTGTCCTCTGCCCCTGGCCCATCCTCACCCCCTTAACTAGCTTGTCCATCATTGTCTTCTGTATCCACCACCTCCTACATACCAATTCACAATCTCTCTACTTCATGTGTATTTTGTTTCAACCACTGCTTCAGTAACCAGGCCTGCTTGAGTTGGGAATGATCTCATTCAGGCAGAACATGACAGTACCTTACTTTAAGACCGCACCAAACCGGGAATTTCTCACCAACCCAGAACTTCCTTACTGACACTGAGGTGTGAGCAATCTTGTTAAAAGGCCCACAACTGTCCAGTCTGGAACTTCAGGGAGTTAAGTCCTAATAGAGCAAACTGTCAACCAATGGCCAACAACAACAAATAAGTCCTTCCTCTTTCTCAAGTCTCTATGATGATCTCTCTGAGATGCAGTTGATGTGGCCTTACACAGGACACCCCTACAACACGAAGCAAGCTACATCAGTGCTAATAGTTCAACAACACACCCTCTGGCCAGCTTTCCCTCTCTCCCTACCATAAGATTTCTTTTACACTCATTCCTGCCTGCCTTGATAAAAAGTCACATAAATTCTTAGGTCAGACTCTGCTTTCTGGGGTGCTGAGACTAAGAGACCTGCTCAGATCACAGTCCCTACTCGGGGGATATGGTGATGTCTGTATCAGATAATCCTCCCCACTTTTCAGGGGACTATACCGTACCAGTGCACACCCACCACAAAGGCTGCTCATCCACTAACTAAGCCAGCAAGCAAGACTCTAGACCTGGTGCGAAAAGAAGCCAAACAAGTTGAATTCTTCTCTAGGGAACTCTGAAATAAAAAAATAAGGGATGAAGCTAGTAGCAGCAGATTATGATATAAACAGAGAAGGTAGCAGGAAGCCATGATGCTCTAATTGCTCAGTTCAGTAGCAATTATCACTGCCATGTTGCTTCCTTCTCTTTCTGTCAACTTCTTCTTACATAACTGCCGATGCTTAAGTCAGAGAATAGGTTTCATTTCCAGACCCTAGTTCACATCTACATTCAGCCCTTTGGCCATCATCTCCGATTAATTTAATTTTTTTTTTAACGTTTATTTTTATTTTTGAGACAGAGAGAGACAGAGCATGAACGGGGGAGGGGCAGAGAGAGAGGGAGACACAGAATCTGAAACAGGCTCCAGGCTCTGAGCTGTCAGCACAGAGCCCGACGCGGGGCTCGAACTCACGGACCGCGAGATCGTGACCTGAGCCGAAGTCGGCCGCTCAACCGACTGAGCCACCCAGGCGCCCCTTAAATTAAAAAGGGCTCCTAACCTGGCTTCCCGGAGATCAGGTCCTCCTAACTCAGTACCTATTATTCACAATTGCCATCTTCTCCAACAGCTCTCATCAGGTCACCTTCTCTTCTAGGAGAAAAGTTTGATAACTTTTACTCTTTTGATAACTGTAACATTAAGTGGCTCCCCGCATCGTCAATCCATCAACATTAAGTTCAGCTTCATTTTTTATTCTATTATTCACTAGAATTTTATGCTCAGGCCTTATTCCTCAAATGCAGTTTAAGGACTTCCAGTTTATTTTTTGTCATGTTTTTACTTATTTTTTGAGAGAGAGTAGGGTGGGGAGGGGCAGAGAGAGAAGGGAACATAGATCCAAAGAAAGCTCGGTGCTGACAGCTGAGAGCCCGATGCAGGGCTTGAAATCATGAACCATGAGATCATGACCTGAGCCAAAGTCAGATGTTCAACTGACTGAGCCATCCAGGCCCCAAGGACTTCTAGTTTAAAGAATACTGTTATATCCCATCTGTTCAGCAACTCTATCCTAAAACTTCTGAAGTAACCAAAAATTTTAAAGCTAAAACATTTATCTATGTTAGAATATCTGGAAATTTTCCTTTAAAAGGTAGAAAATTTAACAGTTTCTATAAAATATGGTGCATTGCAGGTCAGATTAAGGGAAATACCAAGCACAATTCAAATCAGCCAACAGAGGATTGAAGAAAGGAGTATGTCCAGATAGTATGAATGACATGATACGAAGGCTAAGAAAGAAAGAAGGAAAGAAGCATAGAAAAAAATGGACAAACAGAAAGTACAAATTAAGATCATAGAAATAAATAAATATTATCACTAATCACAATATTTATGTGTATAGCCCAAATTTTCCAGTTAAAAACAGAAATTTTAAGGCTAGGTAAACAAAAATTCAATTATATGCTCTTATGAAAGACATAACCTACAATATGAAAGCAAAACATGATTGAGAGAGATATCCACAAAATAATAGCCAAAAGAAAGCTGGGAGAGTTATATTAATATCAAAAAAAATAGTCTTTAAGGTAAATAAAAAACTATCAGGAAGAAGAGGTGATACTGTGTGAAGATTAAATTTCAAATTACCAATAAGATTTAACGCTTAGATATGTATTACGAACCTATCTCAAATTACATACTGCAAAACATTCAAGAACTACAGAGAGAAATTGACAAATCATCATAATAATGTGAGGATGAAATACACATTTCTCAATTATCCATAGTTTAAGCAGGAAAAATCTATACGAATCTATAAAAAATATTTTTAAAATCTATGTAAAATAACCTAAAAAATTCTTTGGACTACCAACCATGATTTAATGGATTTCTAAATTTCTCAAGTATTTCTCAATTATCCATAGTTTTAGGAGGAAAAAGAATCTATAAAAAATCTTTTAAAAATCTATTTAAAAAAAACTAAAAAAAAATCTTTGGACTGCCAACCTTGATTTAATGGATATATATAGATAAACAGAGAGAGAAAGAAAGAAAGATATTCCATATTTACTTCTCAAGTACACAAAATTGAATACATCAGTCCATAAAATAAGCTCACTATGTGTGTGTGTGTGTGTGTGTGCAATGTATTCGCTACATTGTATAGAAAGAATATATATAATCTTTGTATTTTTGTGTATATGTATATTTGAATATATAATTCATATATATACTCAATATACTCTAATTCTCTAGCCACAATGCAAATAAATGAGAAATTATTATAAGGTAAACTTTTGACAACTTATGAAAAAGTTCACACACGCGAATATAGAATGCTTGTACCCTTCAGTTGTCTTCATCAGTTATCTAACTCATAGTCAATCTTTTATCATCTATATGCCCACTCCCATCTGAATTTTTCTGAAGTAAATTCATTCCATAAATATTTCTAACTCTATTTAAAAAGGACACTTTTAACATCACTATAATACCATTATATATATTTTTTAATACATAAAAATTCCCCAAATATCCAGTCAGTGTTCAAATTTCCCTCGATTATCTCGTATGTTTTCTTAAGTTTGTTCAAGTCAGGATCCAAAAAAGGATAATCCATTGTATTTGATGAATGTCTTTTAAGTCCCAAGTAGATACATTATTAATATTAAGACCCTATGGGATTGAAATTTTAAAACCACACTTCCAAATAACTCATAGATCACAAAAGAAATGATAGTGGAAAACTGGGAAAAAACTGAACAATGAGCAAAATAACAATATAGCTAAAACTTTGAAATGCAATGAAAGCTGTAATTGGAAAAAAAAATTACCCTTCAGGGCTTATATTAGACGAGGAAATGATGAAAAAGAATGATTTAAACATCCAACCTAAGAAGGGGGGGAGAGTGAATGATAGAATATAAACAAAGAAAACAGATGGAAGATACAAAGAAAATAATAGATTGTTGAAATAGAAGACTAAAATACAACACAGGATCAATGCAATAGAATAAAGATAGCTCCAACTCTTTGACACTCTTTCCTTTGACAGGAGAGATCTATTTCCCTTCCCCTTGAATCTTTGTTCTATGACTGCTCTAAAAGTATGGCAGAAGTGATATTTTGCCAGTTCTAGGTCTAGACTTTAAGAAAACTTGCCATTTCTACTTCCCATTTTCCTGTACATTCTTAGAGTTCCAAATTGCAATGTAAGAAGTCTCAAAACTCCATTGGAAAGCCCATGTGGAGAAGCCCTGTGTTACGTGGTTACAGGGAGAAACCCATCTAAGCTTAGCCTTCTAGGTTTCCTTGCTAAGGCATCAGGCACCTGAGTGAAGCAATCCTAGACTCTCCAGACCACGCCAACCACCAACCATATACCACCCCGTAAACTTAGTCAATACCACAAGAAGCAAAAGAATGACCCTACCTGAATTCTTAACCCACAAAATCATGAGATAATGAAATAGTGGTTGTTTTAAACCAGTATGTTTTGAGCGTAGATTGTTACACAGTAAAAGATACATGAGAGCAATAAGTAAAGCCGAAAGTTGGCTCTTTGAAAAGACTAATAAATTTTTCTATAATCTCTAGTGAGATTTTTTAGGGGAAAAAATAAAACCAAGAAATTAAGAAAAAATAAGAAGAAAAGGACTATATATCAGACTATCTAAAAGGGAGATGACTCTGGATAAAAGCCATCAGGCAGGATCAGGACACTTTGATGGGGTAGAATGATCCTTAGTTAAGGTATGGATTCTTCCACCAGTTAACTTTGGGCAAGTTATTTGAATCTATTGGACCTCAGTGTGATCACAAAACAAAACAAAATAGCTATAGCTCCTTCTATAGGTGTGATTTCTTGATGTGACTTTCAGCGATGTTTAGTCTCTGTTATTTAAAGGAGTTGTACTTCGAAATGGTAGAATTTAGAGCAAGGAACAAAGTAGAATTCAGAAAGGAAACAACCATTTTTACTGATTCCTCTCTTTGCTTAAGATGAAAAAAAATGAAGAATGTATGATTTTTTTTTTTACAAAATTTTACTATGTTTATTCAGGACCTTCTCATGGTAATAAAGTTAATAAAAATCTGCTGAATTAAATTCACACAAACACATGAAAAGTCTTTTGCCTAGTATAGGAAAAAAACACATTAGCTAGTTGGATAAACATAATGCCTATAATGAAAAAACTAATTTTTACTCTTAGATATTCCATGAAACACTGTACAGCAAATTCTAATTTTTGAAAGATTTTTCAAGATTTTATGACTCACACAAATGACTTGTGCAGTGAGATAATAACGATATTTGATAAGAACTTATCAAAAACATGGCCCCAGCTTCTACCTTGCTCTACCTTTTTCAACAATAACTTAAACTTTTTCTACGACCTGAAAAATTACTTATTTCTTTCTGAGGGTTATTTAACAGGGAATTTAGCTAATGAAGTTTTTTAGCATGTTAAATCTTCGCTGATATTTTGGAATGATTTTGAAACATATGGAAAGAGGGGGTGGGAAGGGCCATAGTTCTATCAAAATGTTCTAGCTTGTTACCTTAGATAAAATGAAAAGCTGCACCATGTTTTCACCTTAGTTTCTGGTGAGGAAGTTTATTAGTTTAAATGCCTTTTCAAATACCAAAAGAAGCTCAATTCTGAAATTTACTATATAATAAAAACCTAGACCGATTGACATAATGGACAGGTTATAGGGTTCCAAAGGAAAGAGTAGGCCTGTCTAAAAAAGGATATCATTAATTTTTTTAAATTTTATTTTAAATTAGCAAAGCCACTTCACTTATTTAATTGTTTTCTAATGAGGATAAACATTTGCATGATAAAATAAACATTTATGATTTAATGTACACAGTGTAAACATGAGAAGCATCATACCCACTAACAGATACAGATTAATCTTTCTCTTCTCTGAGACATATCAAAACATCCTTAAATAGATACAGCTATGTAATATGACATATTTATGTAAGAGTTCTCCACATCCTTATTAAAGTTAAGATTAGGACATCAATCATACCCTTTACCCATTACCATTTCAAAAAATCAAATTCAAAAACCCTAGCTCTATGCCTTTTTTCCAAAGTGTTCTCTTTATCTTTGTGAACTAGCCAGTTACCTACTACAAGACATCAGTAATTCCTTGCTTTCCAAGTTATTTTTAGGGTGCTTTAGCCTTATTAAGATGTCCCCCAAATGCTAAAACATTAAATACTGAGTTTTCTCTTCTATGTCTATCCCAGAGATAGGAGATTTCTTGCTTCAAACCTCAGTGCACACATGTAAACACGATTACTCAAAACAAGGCAACAAGTGAGAAGCAGGTTTAAAATAAGAACTCAGACAATCTGACTCACAATCCAGCATTCAACTCCCTATAACTTGCTGTTCTCCTTTGTCCTCTTTGCTGGGAACCAAGATACTTGTTCTTTAGCAGGGTGTTTCTGCTGCAAATCCACTTGCTACCGCATTATGCAATGAAGTCAGAAGCCTGAGCTTGTGACATCAATATAGGTTGCTATGGTAACTCTTTCCATAAGTATTACAGGTTCATTGTGGGCTCAAAAAAGAGGACTTCAGCACAGCAGCAAAATAGCTGGCATTATTCAGCCTAAATTACAACAATAATTGATGCCAAAAAAATGTTTTATACAAGCTATAGCGTGTACAGATTTTTATATTTATGCTTTGTGTCATTATTGAAAGTCATTTTTCAAATATGTTAATTTTGTAAATGAAAATGCTCCAATAGAAATAGCATTGCTACTGATCTTCTGATAAACAGCTCCACAAGATCTAGGACGAAGAGGGTCTCACTGTAACATAGTTTATTATTCCATACCTGTGTCATTGCAGAAGCCAAGTAATGTTATTCATTATCTGTTTTTGAATGAATTCAGAGTAGCATGATTTAAATCATTTTTTTCCCATTACAGAAATTATAAAAAGGTTGCAAGGAGTTGCACCTATGAAAGCAATTTTAGGTGAGACGTTTTCCCAGGGAATGTGTCCATTTTTAGCGTAACAATAGGAAAGATCACTTTTTATTGCACCTGTTCATCCTTATTTCCCTGGAATATTGTTGCCAATGGCTCAATTCAAATGATTAAATCCAGCGTAGGAGATATTTAGAACAAATTCTTTCACTATTACATTAAAAAAAATTTTTTTAACGTTTATTTAGTTTTTGAGAGACAGAGAGGGACAGAGCACGAGTGAGGGAGGGGTTAGAGAGAGAGGGAAACGCAGAATATAAAGCAGGCTCCAGGCTCTCAACGGTCAGCACAGGGCCCAACGCCGGGCTCGAACCCACCAACGGTGAAATCGTGACCTGAGCCGAAGTCAGGCGCTTAACCGACTGGGCCACCCAGGCGCCCCGCCGTTGCCTTTTTTAAACCCAAATTTGAAGCACATGGCCGAATAATTACAAAGCCTGAATTCCTTTCTCCCATAGCTTCTTTTTCTTTGTCTATCATTCAGCATCAGCAGCACGAGAATCTCAGTTCAAGTCTACAGTCATGCCTGGGCTAGGCATGGCAGTTACACATGTTGGGCTTCTGGTACAGATGCATAAGACGCGGTCCCTCCCATGAAAAGCTCATACAGCTAATAGCAACAACAATAACAACTGATATTTACTGATATTTACCTGCTGTGTGCCAGATACCATGCTAAGCACTCTCCATTCATTATCTTACTTAATCCTCACACTACAGTGAGAGAGGGAGCTACAGGCATCCCCATTACACAGAGAAAAGAACTGAAGCTTGGAGGGATGGTCACTGGCCTGAAGTCACACAGGTAGTTAGGAACACAGCTGGTGGCGAGGGAGGAGGAGTGGCAGGGGTGGGGGGCGGAGGGGGGTTGGGAATTGTGCCTGGGTGGCTCAGTCCGCTAAGCATCTGACTTTGGCTCAGACCGTGATCTCTCAGTGGGTTCAAGCCCCCATCAGGCTCTGTGCTGACACCTCAGAGCCTGGAGCTTGCTTTGGATTCTGTGTCCCCCTCTCTCGGCCCTCCCTTGCTCGCTCGTGCTCTCTCTCTCTCTCTCTCTCAAAAATAAACATTAAAAAAAAATTTTTTTAAGGGAACACAGCCGGAATTTGAACTTAGGACTAACAGACTCCATAAATATTTATATGTTTTAACAGAAATGAAGGATAATTTCTTGTTAGTCACTGCGGTAAAAATTGAAAATCGGATCATTATCCCACTGAGCAAGGACTGCTTGACATAGAATTCACTGAAGCAGAAAGCAGACGCTAGTCTTCAGGTGAACTTCATAAACACTTTCAATGACTGACTTTTCTGTTTTTGTAACACTCAGCCGTTCAGAAAGTGTTTGCCTGAAGACATTCGTACTCCCCTAGGTTATAGATGAAAATATCCCTCAAACACATTGGTTCTATCACTTTACTTAGACAGCTGCATTGATATTCTAATATGCTCCAAGCTACTCCACTATCTTGAGACCAGATAAATAGATCAGCAATTTAACTTGTATAGTGTGCTGCATTTTACAAATTATACCAAACATTCATCCATTCAGCACAAATTTATTGAGCCACTATTATGACTCAGGCACTGTGCTAAGGGTTAGATATGACACTAGAGCAAAAAGTTGAAATAGTCCCCAAATTAAAGGAATCTAAAAGGAGAGAAAGGCATTGATCAAATAACAACAGAAATAAATGTGAAATTGGGACTGTGTCCGGGGAGTAGAAAATGAGACTGAAAATAGATAACCTAAACATTCAACCCTGAATGATATAAAGAGAACAGAAGAAACACAAAGAAGCAGAGGGAAGAAAAACAATGAGGAGAAGTAAAGTCTAAGGAAATGTAATTCAACATACGACAGGAATGTAAACAAAACCAAACTGGTTCTTTGAAAAGATAAATAAAATTGACAAACCTCTGGCAAGATACATCAAGAAAACAGAGACAAGACAAAGGTAAACAATATTTGAAACAGCATAAAGAACACAGTTACAACAGAGACTTAAAAAGGAAATAAGATTTAAAAAAGGGAATAAGATATAATGAACTTTATGCCAATACATTTGGAAGCATAGAAAAAAGGACAAAATTGATCAAGAAGAAACAGAAATTTGGGTAGACATAATTACCAAAGAAGTTGAATTAAAAATATAAAATCTGGGGCGCCTGGGTGGCGCAGTCGGTCAAACGTCCGACTTCAGCCAGGTCACGATCTCGCGGTCCGTGAGTTCGAGCCCTGCGTCAGGCTCTGGGCTGATGGCTCCGAGCCTGGAGCCTGTTTCTGATTCTGTGTCTCCCTCTCTCTCTGCCCCTCCCCCGTTCATTCTCTGTCTCTCTCTGTCCCAAAAATAAATAAACGTTGAAAAAAATAAAAATAAAAAAATATACATATAAAATCTTCCCAGATAGAAAGCATCGGGCCTAGACAGTGTTTCAGCAAATCTGCCAAAATTCCAGGATCGATCATTCCAATCTTACAAATTTTTCTAAATAATTGGGAAAGAAAAGAACTATCCAAATAAATTATTTTATGAGTCTAGTGTAATTTAATTAAAACAAAAAATTAAACAAGAGCAGTACGAGAACAGAAGAATAAAGAACAATATCTCCCATGAACATAAACACAAAAATCTTAGAGTATAAAATGCAGCAATGTAATAAAATGCTGCATCCCTACTCTTCTTCCACATTGAACCATTCATCAATATTTTTTAATCACTCTTTCCTTACTTTACATTTCAGTAATAATGTCAAATCATGATATTCACACGGATACACCTTACTCTTTCACACCTCTGTGCCTTTCCTGATAATGCTCCCTCTACCTAGACCTGCATGTCTCCCTTTTTAAAAACTAGGTAACTCCTGCATACCTTTCAGAAACCACCATAATCCCTCTCCTTATGGCCAGACTATTTTCTTATGGTTTAACACATACTAGTTTGTATAAAGTATTTTATTGGGGGTCTTTCCCACAAAGAACCATATGGTTACAAATCATATATTTTCCATCTTTTAACCCTCTGCTATTAATAGTATTTGCCTGGCACATTGTAGGTGTCTGGATTGGGGCTAAACCTTTTGAATCAAATTCATTTATAAAGTTTGTGTTTCTACCACATAGTCTGCTAGATTGATAGAGTGACCTTCATTCAATTTCATCCTTACATTTCCCTTCATCCTTACATTTCCCATAATTTTTATATGTAAAATTTGTGTAGTTTTTCTTTAAATGGGCCCCAATGTGGACCCCAACATGGGGCCTGAACTCACAACTCTAAGATCAAGACCTGAACTGAGATCAAGAGTTGGATGCTTAACTGACTGAGCCCCCGAGACACCCCACCATGTGTCATTTCTTACAGATATCTTTATGTGTTCTTTCAGGCTCCTTTTTTATTTTTAAAAAATTTTTTACAGTGTTAAGGTATACAAAACCATTCTTTGATACACGCATATATTGTGAAATGATTACCACAATAGGATTATTTAACCCCTCTATCACCTCGCATAGTTAATTTCGTGTGTGTGGTGAGAACACTTAAGACCTACTCTCCTACAACTTTCAAGTAGACAATATAGTATTCTTCATTATAGTCACCATGATATCCCCAGAACTTACTCATTTTATTACTGGCAGTTTGTACCCTTTGACCAACATCTTCCCATTCCTCTACAACTTAGTCTCTGATTACCACCGATCTATTCTCTGTATTTATGAATTAGGATATTTTAGATTCTGCATACAAGTGAGATGATCCAGTGTTTGCCTTTCTCCATCTGACTTATTTCACCAGCATGATGCCCTCAAGCATCATCCGTGTTGTCACAAATGACAGTATTTCCTCCTTTTCTACAGCTGAATAGTATTGCATTGTGTATATGAACACCACATTTTCTTTAGGCACTCATCCAGCGATGGACACTTAGGTTGTTTCCATATGTTGGCTATTGTGAATAATACTGCAATGAACATGGGGGTACAGATGTCTCTTCAGGACAGTGACTTCATTACCGAGGAGTGGGATTCCTGGGTCATATGACAGGTCTATTTTTATTTTTTGAGGAGCCACCATGTTGTTTTTCTTAGTGGCTGCGTCAGTTTACATTCCTACCGGCAGTGCACGGGGTTCCCTTTCCTCCACATTCTTACCAGCACTTGTCATCTCTTGTCTTTTTGAAAATAGTGGTTCTAACAGGTGTGGAGTGACATCTCATTGTGGTTTTGATTTGTATTTCCCTGATGATGGGTGATGCCAAGCACCTTTTCATGTGCTTGGCAGTTTATAAGTACTTTTTGGAAAAAAGTCAGACCCCTCCTGCTCCTTCACCTGTTTCTAGATTATTTGGTTTCATTGTTGCTGCTGCTGCTGTTGTTGTAGACCTATGGGTTCCTTATATATTTTGGATACTAACCCTTTATCAGATAATGGCTTGTAAATATTGTCTCCCATTCCATAGGTTGCTTTTTAATTTTATTGATGGTTTCCTTTGCTGTAAAAACATTTTAGTTTGATATAGTCCCACTTGTTGATTTTTGTTTTTGTTATTGTGCTTTTGAAGTGTCATATACAAAAAAAAAAATCATTACCAAAAACAATGTCAGTGAGCTTTTCACCATGTTTTTTTTTTTAGGAGTTTTATAGTTGAAGGTCTTACGTTTAAGTCTTTAATCCTTTGCAAGTTAATTTTTATGAGGAGTGTAAGAAAGAGGTCTAATTTCATTATTTTGCAGGTGAATATTCATTTCCCCCAACACTATTTATTGATGAGATTATCTTTCCTCATTGAACACTGTTGGCTCTCTAGTCAAATATTAGTTGACATTATATGCATGGATTTATTTCTGGGTTCTTGATCCTGTGACATTAGTCTATGTGTCTGCTTTTTCATGCAAATATCATACTGTTTTGATTACTACAGCTTTGTAATATAGTTTGAAGTCAGGAAGTGTGATGCCTCCAGCTTTGTTCTTTCTTAAGTTTGCTTTGGCTATTCGGCCCTCTGTGGTTCCACGTGGATTTTAGGATTTTTTTTTCTGTGAAAAACATTGGAGTTTTGATAGTACTTGCAATGAATCTGTTGATGGCTTTGGGTAGTATGGACATTTTAACAATATTAGCTCTTTTGATCCATGAACACAAGATACCTTTTCATTTATTTGTGTTTTCTTCAGCTTCTTCTGATAGTTTCCAGTGTACAGATCTTTCACCTCCTTGATTAAACTTATTTCTAACTATTTTGGTCTTTTTGCTGCCACTGTAAATGAGATTGTTTCTTTCTTGGGTAGTTTGTTATTAGCATATAAAAACACAACCGGTGTGTGTGTGTGTGTGTGTGTGTGTGTGTGTGTGTGTTTATTGATTTTGTAACTTTATTGAATTCATTTATTAGTTTTTTGAGTTTTTGGTGGAGTCTTTAGGGTTTTCTATATATAAGGTTATGTCATCTACAAGCATAGACAATTTTATTTCTTCCTTTTCAATTTGGATCCTTTTAATTTCATTACCTTGCCTGATTTTCTGGCAAGGACTTCCAGTGCTATATTGAATAGGAGTGATGAGGGTGGATACCCTTGCCTTTTCCTGATATTAGGCCTTAGAGGAAAATATTTCAACCTTTCACCATTGAGTATGACATTAGCTATGGGCATGTCATATATGGCCTTTATTATGTTGAAATACGTTCCTTCTGTAGCCACTTTATTGAGTCGTTTTATCATGAAAGGATGTCGAATTTTCTCAAATGTTTGTTTCTGCTTCTTTTGAGATTATTATATTATTTTTATTTTTATCATTTATTCTATTAATGTGATGTATACATTCATTGAATGGCATATGATGAACCATCCTTGCATCCCAGGAATAAATGCCACTTGATCATGATATATAATCCTTTTAATGTGCTATTGAATTTGACTTGCCAGCATTTTGTTAAGAATTTTTGCATCTTTATTCATCAGAAATATTAGTCTGTCCTTTTCTTTTCTCATGGTGTCTTTATCTGGCTTTGGTATCAGGGTAATGTTGGCCTCACAAAATGAGTTTGGGAGTGTTCCCTCCTCTTCTGTTTTTTTGTAAAAATGTAAGCTAGATTGGCATTAACTCTGTCTCAGCAGTTTCATAGGGCACTGACTTGCTTCCCTATCCTGTCAGCCATGGGATGTATGTACTCCATTAGCCACCCAGAATTTCTGGCCAAGCTTCCTGGTTAGGTGGGCCTGGAGGCTACACTAAGCAGTTGGGCAGAGCCAGTGAATTTCTTCCTTGTTATGTATGGATCTAGAATGGACTCTGAGGTCAGAACAGACCTGTTGGGGACCTACAGCAGGCACAACTGCTAACCAAGGAACCCAGCCAGACGGAGCCATCCATCTTTATCCTTAAGGTTTTGTCACTTTTCTTATCTACCCCAAATCATGGTATCTACACTCCATTCCCGTACCAAACTTGATTTTAGAATTCTGCCCTTTTAGCTCAATTCAGCAATTCAGGCAATATTTTTAGGAGGTTCCTTTTTTTAAGTTTTCATTTTAATTCCAGTTAGTTAACGTACAGTGTTATATTAGTTTCAGGTGTACAATACAGTGATTCAACACTTCCATACATCACCCGGTGTTCATCACAAGTGCTATTTAACCCATCCCTCCACCCACCTCTTCTCTGTTAGCCATCACTTTGTTCACTACAGTTAAGAGTCTGTTTCTTAATTTGTCTCTCTCTCTCTCTTTCCCTTTGTTCGTTTGTTCTGTTTCTTAAATTCCACATGAGTGTAATCATATGGTATTTGCCTTTCTCTGACTTATTTTGCTTAGCATTATGCTTTCTGGCTCCATCTGTGTTGTTGCAAATGGCAAGATTTCATTCTTTTTATGGCTCAGTAATATTCCATTACTCACATCTTCTTTATCCATTCATCAATCTATGAACACTTGGGCTGCTTCCATATTTTAGCTATTATAAATAATGCTGCTGTAAACATAAGGATGCATGTATCCCATTGAATTACTGTTTTCATATTTTGGGTAAATATCCAGTAGTGTGATTGCTGGATCATGGGGTAGATCTAGTTTTGACAAGTTTCCAGAGTGGTTTCCAGTTTGCATTGCTACCAGCAGTGCATGAGGGTTCCTTTTTCTCCACATCCTCATCAACGCCTGTTGTTTCTTGTGTTGTTCATTTTAGCCATTCTGACAGGTGTGAGGTGATATCTCATTGTGGTTTAGGATGACCTGATGGTTTTCCAGTTGCATTCTTGTCACGGACAAGGTGAGCCTGCGGTCCTCCTACCTTGCCACCATCTTCTCTCTGGGAGGTTCCTTTTATAAGTCTTATTTAGTGCCTGTGGAACCTACCCATTTGGCTTCTACCACACTTGCAATGCCAAATTCTTCTGAATTTCCTAATTCCGCTCTCCTAAAATTCCACCTTCTATCTCAGCTCCAAAGCTATTGTGTCATCTCCCTCATCCAGTCAGGCGCTGGGTCCTGTCCATTCTTTCAAATTTGCCATCCTCACTCATGCGTTTTCCTCCTGCCCTTCTCTTTGCTACTGACCACATCTGAGCCCTCATCACTTCGTGCCACAGGTGTCTCACTAGCTTCCTGCAATGACTCCTTTAACCTCTTTGCTGAGAGTTCAAAGTGCAGATAACTGTAGATTTACTTCCTGAAACATCTGAACTTTAACGGGATCACATTGCAGCTCCCGCACCACCCAAATACTTTTGGCAGCTCCCCCTTCCAGAAAGTTAAAAGTTTAACTCTTTAACTTGACGTATCAGGCTTTTAAAAATCTGACCACAGTCTAACTGTTCAGTCTCTGGAGCCATCACTCAAGAATTATTTCCCAAATCAGACGTGTGAATTACTGGTCTCTAAATATGCATTTTACTTTTCTATCTTTCTGCCTTTTCCATGCCATGTCACCACTAGAATGCCCCACCCCTCTTCCCCACCTCCCTTTACCCTTAAGAATTTGAAACATACTCCTAAGCCCAGTATGAATTATTGGCTGGATAGCTGTGCTTCCCTTTTGTTTGTGTGTACGTGTATATGTTTTATCTTCTCAGCTAGACTGTAAGCTTCTTGAGAGAAGAAACTATATCCACAGTCTACCATAATATGATACAAATATGGTGCTTAGTTAATACTAAATTGATGTCACATCCCAGAACAATATAAACTTACTCAGACAGTTGCTCAGGCAAATATTTGTATCACTAATTGTGTGACCATGGCTTCCTTTGAACATTACAAATTCAGATTTTTCTGTTTGTTTTACTAAAAGCCCTTACAACCGTAGAGCATAGAATAAGATTTTGCTGCTTGACTATATCAAGCAAATAATTTACCATATATATATATATATAGTATATATTTGTATATATATATATATATATATATATATGGTACACACACACACACACACACACACACACAGGACTTTCAATGGACTCTCCCAAGAAAGATAGCAAAAACTATGAGTTATTGTTTGTATTAATCAAGATCATTCCAGTTGAAAATAAGAGACATCTAACTTACAATTAGCTTAAGCAAAAAGGACAATGTATTGGCTCGTGGAATTGAGAAAATCATGGGCAAATCTAGTTTTAGTAACAGCTCCAGAAGATTCACTGGTATTAAAAATTTTTACTCTCCTTTTTCTGAGTGTTCCCCTTATTCCCTGCAGCTGCAGATAAGCCAGCTGCATGTGGTAAAGGTAATGCTAACTACAATTTCAATTTCACATTACGCCAAACTGGCAACCGCAATTCAAGAAGAATCTCTCTAGGGGTGCCTGGGTGGCTCAGTCAGTTAAGCATCAGACTCTTGGTTTCAGCTCGCGTCATCATCTCACGTTTCATGAGTTTGAGCCCCACATCGGGTTCTGCCCTGGCAGTGTGGAACCTGCCTGCAATTTGTCTCTCTCTGTGCCTTCCCTGCTCTCTCTCTCTCTCTCAAAATAAATAAATAAACATAAAAAAAGAAGAATCTTTCTCAACCTCTCTCTCAATCTCTCTCACTCTCCATAAGGTTAGAGAAAGTTCAGGAACAACTTTTGAACCCTATAGGGGTTCATATAGGTCATATACCTATTTTAGTAAAGTCACTGGGCCCGAAAGAACACCTGAGAATAATTCAGCCTGAGCATGAGTTCACGCCTGTGGCCAAGGTGGTAGCTAGATATATTGACTGTGTTTCCAAGACCACATCATACTGAGGAAAGGTAAGGACCAGCTGCTTTGTTCAAAAAAAATAAATAAAAAGGTAACAAAGGTAATCATTTCTCCATTTAAGTCAGGGAGATCCTTTGGGTTCTGAATCATCTAGATTGACTTTAAATTCTGAGGTGTTAGTTCATCCAATTATCCTCAAATATTTGTTGTACACCTACGATGTATCAGGCACTCTGTTAGACACTGTTGAGGATACAAAGATTATTGGCTTTGGGAAGCCTGGGTGGCTCAGTCAGTTGAGCATCTGACTTGGGCTCAGGTCATGATCTCATGGTCTGTGAGTTTGAGCCCGGCATCGGGCTCTGTGCTGACAGCTCAGAGCCTGGAGCCTGCTTCAGACTCTGTGTCTCCTCCCCCTCTCTATGCCTCTCCCCCACTCGCATTCTAGCTCTCTTTCTCAAAAATAAATAAACATTAAAAACATTTTTAAAAAATCATTAGCTTTGATTTATAGGAGGGAGAAATGTAATATATGTAATTCTGAGCCAAAGTAGGATATGGTATATGTCATAAAAAGTCATAAAAGTAGGACCAAAGATAAAGATTCAGGAATCATACGTATAGAGGCAATAATGAAAGCACTGTAAACAAAGGACCTGAAATTTTGAGAGAGAGATAAAGATAGAAGAGAAATGAAGACTAAAGAGAGAAAGAAGTTAGAATAAAATTGTATATCCCTATTCAAGTTGTATTCCATAGAATGTGAGCTCCTTAAGAGTAAAACTTTAATCTTGCTTTGAGCAAAACAAATACTACTAATAGAGAAAATAGCAATGTTAATACTAAATAATATTTATTGAGTGTTTATCATGTTAGGCATTATGCTAATTTTCCCACTCATTCCCTCAAAACAATCTTATGAATTAGATATTATTCTCAACATCCCCGTTTTATGGATGAGAACCCTGAGATGTAGAAATGTCCAGTAATCTGCTTAAGCGAATGGTAGACCTGAGTTCTTACCAAGTTCAGAATGTAACCTCTTAATCTACATATTATAGCGAACATTTTCAAAGACTACATCTTCTCATGTGAGTCAAGGAACTGATTCCGTATAAATTACCCAGAAACAGTGTTCTTTGAGCGTTAGTTACGCTCATGTGATCTCAGCTTCTTGCCCAATGTCAATCCCAACAACATTCTCTGCTTAGAATCATCCAGCAGACTAAAATAATCCAGACACCCTGATGTTTGAGAGGAGAGTGAATGGGAAGACCAGAGAAAAAACACAGTTATTACATGGTGGAGGCTTTTGGCTTTGTACGAGCAAAATAAAACTCAGGGATACTGTTACGGACTGAATTGTGTCACTCCAAAATTAATATGTTGAGATCCTCACTTCAAGCATCTAAGGATGTAACTTTATTTGGAAATAAAGTCTTCACAGAGATAATCAAGTGAGAACACACTTGACCAGATTGGGCTCCAATCCAGTATACCTGGTGTACTTACACCGATGGGAAATTTGGACACATGAGCATTCAGAGAGGAAAGACTACATAAAGAAATACAAAGGAGAACACTACATAAAGATGAAAGCAGATATTGAAAGTGATGTATCCATAAGGCAAGAAATATTAAAGATTGCCAGCAAACCACCAGAAGCTAGGAGAGAGGCCTGGAACAGATTCTCCCTCACAGCCCTCGAGAGGAACCAACAACCCTGGCAGCACCTTGATCTTGAACTTCTACCCTCCAGAATTGTAAGACAATAAATTCCTACTGTTTAAGCCACCCAGTTTGTGGTGCTTTGTTACATCAGTCCTAGGAAATTAATACATGTATCTTCAAGAAATCATAGGATAAATCTGAGCCTCCTGCAAATGAATAAAGCAATCCCCAATACTTTCTTTCATGGGGGTGCCATGTTAATAAAGCCAGTTCACAATGAAAATAGCTGGGTCAAACTTCCACCTGTGATTTTATACCCTCATGGGGAACATTTGAGATTAATTTGACATAAATATTACATTTCCCTGTTTCCTAATTTGTTGCCATCATTTGCTAAAACAAGGTTAATATTTTTTCTGAAAAGAATGCTTTTCTTTCTGCCAGAAATCAGGCACCTGATTCATAAGTGATCATTTACATTTTTTGTTCTGGGCTTCTAGACACATCTGGATACTCATAACTGCTTGTTTACCCATTAGTTCATAGGCCAAATTCACGTTAAAATATTCTCAAATATCATAAAATGTTTTTTATTTTAATAAAAGTCAACAGCTCATCTACTAGCTAATTTTAAGGGGTCTGGCAGGAAGCATGGCGGAAGATCCTTATCTGAGGTTTTGTGAAGATAAAACATGGCATCAATCATAGTTGGGATCTGCATTCACAGCCACATTCCCAAAGAGTACACACAACTAAAAGTTTAAATATTTACTGTGTTCTTGAGTAAACTGAGAATGTGAGTAAAATATATCAGTGTTGAACATCACAGTTCCCTTAGGGAAAACGTCATACACAAATGTGCCCCTGTAGGCTTATTTTTCCAGACTGGTGGCTTAAGGGACATTACGAGCCCACAGAATGGTCACTCCTGTGTGCCATCAGAGAGAAAAGCATGACTTTTAGCAAAATCTAACAGAGTCACTGACCCTGTTCCTGGACCTGATACGCTTTCCTTACTCCCTTTCCACCTTGCTCCTTCTTTCCTTCCTTCCTTTTCAGTATAAATATTTTGTTTTCTATTAGAGTAATGCATGTTTGGAGTTGTAAAGGACCCCGTTGTTTTGCACACAGGACTATCAAAATGAAGGAGCACCGTGAGGCAGGCAACCTGTTTCTAATTTTTTCAATTCTGAGTATGAACTTGGCAGTATAACATATTGGTTGGATGCTGATTTCAAAGTCAAATAGCCCTTGTTTTAAACTGACAAGTCCTCTTATTAGCTGTATACAACTTTGGTAGTAGTACTTAGCCACTCTATGCTTCCTCACCTATAAATTAAGGAACACCATTGTACCTCCATCATATGGTCTGAGAACAAAACAAAACAAAACAAACAAAAAAAGGTGACACCTGAAGAACAGATAGCAGAGGAATAACCACTTGGTGAATATTTAATAAATGTGAGCTAATAATCATGCTCATAAGGAAAACTAATGGTATGGCATTCTGGAAAGGTCAAAACTATGGCAATGGTAAAAAGAGTAATGGTTTCCAGGGAGTTGGGAGAGGGTGAGTGTTAGGTGAGGGTTGAATACATGAAACCCCTTTTGGAAGGTGGTAAAACTATTCTGGATGATACTGCAATGGTGGATATATGACACTATGCGTGTCAAGATCCTTAGAACATTCTAGCATAAAGAGTGAACCTTACTTTATGCAAATTAAAAAAAAACTTTTTTTCACATGATGGACTGTAGAATGTGATAAAACTAACTTTATTACAAATGTAAGAAATAAATGTAACCATATTGCAAATATATAAAGCAACCTTACCTGAAGGGGTTGGAGGGAAAAGATGACCTAAGTAATTTTGGATATGAATGGAATATGCAAACTAAAGGCAAAATATACTATATATTAGCACTGTGTTCAGGCGAATAAAGTTGTTTGTTATGGGGATACAGTTAATTTTGTTACTGCTGTACATAAACACTGGAATTAAGTAATGGAGTGCTGGATGCTGGAAGCCAGGTCACTGAGTATTGCAGAGAAAGATTACAAAGAGCAAGGGAGGAGGCTAGAATGAGTCATGTGATAATGGATTGGAGTTGGAGACATCAGTATGAATTCATGTCTAGCTTAATGTAGACACAGGTGATTACACATACAATAATTTTAGATATGTGTATATGAACAGGCTGATATCCATACATGGAACTCCTTGCTCTGTCAGTGGAAAGAGCCTAGAAGTAATGACACCTCAGTACCAACAACCACACCTACCACCTAGATCATTCTTTTCCTTTCCTTTCCTTTCCTTTTCTTTCTTTCTTTCTTTCTTTCTTTCTTTCTTTCTTTTTTTCTTTCTTTTTTGAGAGAGAGAGAGAGAGAGAGAGAGAATCTTAAGCAGGCTGCACACCCAGTGCAGAATCAATCTCACTGATCATGAAATCATGACCTGAGCCAAAATCAAGAGTTGGACACTTAACCAACTGAGCCAAGTTGCCCCTAAATCTTGTTTTCTAATACCATTTTTCAATAAAGAGAATCAGGGCTCCTTGGAGAAAGGGCCAGTTCTAGGACTGGAGCAGTAAATACATAAGATGATCTCAGAGCATCTTACAGTGCCAGAAAGTAAGGAAACACTTTAAAAAAAAATGATGGTGTACACAAAGGACATAGTAGACAATTAAAAGGGCCCCTAATAGTCAAAGCTGCAAAATTTGAGCAACACAATAAATAAAGTAGAATTGGCTTATAATCCAAAATAAAAAATAAATTTTTGATTCCATACTGATACAGATAAATAATTGAACAAATAATAAATAAGGGAGAATAAACAAATCTTCCACACAGAAGAATTCTAAATAATTCGTGTACGTACTCTGCTCTCAAGGACATAAAGCATAAGTACCCACGGTGACTTCCTTCCGTACAGTGCAATATAAATAAAAGGAAAAAGAGTAACTTTATAGTGGATAAACCTCACAATCACAAGTTCAGTCAGATGGTCAAGGGAAACAGCAACAGTGATAAGTCATGTGGATAGTATGTATTCTTGACATGTGATGAAAATGGCACTCCACCTGTGTGGTCTTCCTCCCAAAGACCTATAACCCCAGTCTAATCATGAGAGAAAAATCAGACAAATACCAACTGAAGAACATTGTACAAGACTGTGCAACATCAACCAGTATTTTTCTAAACTGTCAAGGTCATCTAAACAAGGAAAGGTTGATAAACTATCATAGCCAAGAGGAGCCTAAGGACACATGGGGACTAAATGTCTATCCTGGGGGGGACCCTCACACAGAAAAAGGACATTAGATAAAAAATCAAAGAAATCAAAATAAACTATAGACTTTAGTTAAAATAACCTATCAATATTGATTCAACAATTGCAAACAAATGTAATATAAACGATAAATATAAGACATTAATAAGAAAAATAGGTATGGGATATATGGGGATGCTGTACTCTCTTAAATTCACTTAAGATTTCAAATTTATTTTAAAAAGAAAAAATACAAAGGCAGAACTATTATATTAAACCTAAAAATATTAACCAGTATTACTAAGTATTACTATTTTTCATTGGTAAATAATTAGTACAAGAAATACCTGACAACTACTAGGACATTATTAAACTTAAATATTTTTAACCATTGCTCTAAGTGACCCTGATCTAATTCTTATACTTTATTCAACTCATATTGAATATCTTCTTAAAATTAGACCTTCCTTGAACTTGATCCAGTGCGTTCAACAACTTTACCACCCACTTCAATTTGCCTACAAGGAAATCTTGTGGATATCAGTGACTATTTTATTTTATTATTTTATTTTATTTTATTTTATTTTATTTTATTTTATTTTATTTATTTTAGAGAGAGAAAGAGAGAGAGAGAGAGAGAGAGTGTGTGTGTGTGTGTGTGTGTGAGCAGGGGAGAGGGGCACAGGGAGAGAAAGAATCCCAAGCAGATTCCATGCTCAGCATGGAGCCCAATGCAGAACTCGATCCCACAACCTTGGGATCATGACGTAAACCGAAATCAACAGTCGGAGGCTCAACTGATTGAGCCACCCAGGCATCCTGCCTGTACTTTTATATTCAATCATCAATTCCTAGCATTTTAAATGCTCCATAATTTATAGATCAAAGGATAAGTTGCCCTTTTTTAATCAGTGAAAAACCACCCAAAAAGTTAGAGGTCAGTCACAAATTCCATTGACCTACTAGCCACACAAATCCATTCATGATTAGTTTTCCTAATAAAAGTAGCTTTTACAACATTTGTGTCTCCTGTGTTTAGTTCTTTGCTTCTGAAGTCTAATTTACATATATAGCTTTTTTTAAGTAAATCCTCTTCTAACAAACTTCACTATGCATAGTAGATTTTATGTAGCACTTTTTTTCTTTTAAAAGTGTGGAGGTACTAATGCAAGCTACAATAGCAATAACTAAAAGACATATTTAAGCAAAATGACTTTTTTTCTTTTTTTTCTTTTTTTTCTTTTTTATTCTTTTTTTTCCTTTTTTAAAAATTCACTTATTTTGAAAGAGAGAGACAGAGATAGAGCATGAGCGAGGGAGGGGCAGAGAGAGAGAGGGAGACAGAATCCAAAGCAGGCTCCAGGCTCTGAGCTATCACCACAGAGCCCGATGCAGGGCTTGAACTCATGAACCATGAGATCATGACCTGAGCCAAAGTTGGACACTTAACCAACTGAGCCATCCAGGCACCCATAAGCAAAATGAATTTTAAAACAGTCATATAATAGTCTCCTGTATACTTCCAGAAAGCTGCCCCTTCCCTCGGTACAACATAGAGATGCACATCTCTGGGGGAGGCCTGGGTGGCTCAGTCAATTAAACATCAGACTCTTGATTTTGGCTCAGGTCATGATCTCATGTTTCTTGAGTTCAAGCCACTGTGTTGGGCTCTGCGCTGAGAGCACAGAGCATGCTTGGGATTCTCTCTCTTCCCAAGCCCTGCATTTGTGCATACACATGCTCTCTCTCTCTCTCTCTCTCTCTCTTTCAAAATAAATAAATAAAAATTTAACAAAAGTATTTTAAAGAAATACACATCTCTGAATCAGTCTTTTTTGAAAACTGTGCTTTGGTGGCTTGAAGGTAAATAATGAAAAGAAATAGTAGAGACAGTTGAAGCCCCACCATCACATAATGTCATGCCATAAATCTCCCAGTTAACATTCTCGGAACTTGCATATCTAGATCTGATATGAGCATGATATAAGCATAATTCATAATTTTATGGTTCTTTACAAGTTCCTAAAACACATAGTGACAATGGCCTTTGATTCAGAGGGAACATGTGGAAATACAGATTAAAGGAGACTAAGAAATCCTACCACTTCTCAAAGTGCTCAAAACCATTAAGCTCAAAGCCAAGTCATTTACTCCTGAGCTCAGTGGGCTTTTGCCCCATATCAAATGACTCCATGTACATACCACCCTGAGCCAACTTTAACCTACATTTGAAGGATATGGACCATTATTTTATCCAGTATGGGTATCCCCTTCACTCATCTTAGTGAAGTATGAAGTGATGTGGTAACTTGGTGATCGACTCAGTGCTCCCGACTGCAGAGTGTGGGTTCTGAAAGAAATGGAAAAAGCAAGTGCAGCCAACTTATATATACCTTACAGTTCGTTAATATATTTCATAATTCATAAATCTTACAAAACTTTATGCACCTGAAATTTGGAGTTTGGGGTCTATGTTGAGTGTGTGAGCATGTGTATGGGTGTGTGTGTGTGTGTGTGTGTGTGTGTGTGTGTTGGGCTGCATTTTTATGCATCTAAAAGTCAGTTAAAAAGTAAGAAGTTACACTATAATATGATACTCAAACTCTTTCAACTATAGTACTTGTGACCATAGCCAGGTGTATTTTATCAAATCACCTGGACTTAAATTGAGATATATATTTTTTTCATTTATTTAAATTCACGTTACTTAACATACAGCGTAGTCTTGGCTTTAGGAATAGAACCCAGTGATTCATCTCTTACATGTAACACCCTACTGCTTATCCCAGCAGGTGCCCTTTTCAGTGACCATCACCCATTTCACTCATTCCCCTACCCATCTCTCCTCTAGCAACCCTCAGTTTTTTCTCTGTATTTAAGAGTCTCTTATGGTTTGCCACCCTTTCTGTTTTTATCTTATTTTTCCTTCGCTTCCCCTATGTTTATCTGTTGAATTTCTCAAATTCTACATATGAGTGAAATCATATGATATCTGTCCTTCTCTGACTAACTTATTTCTCTTAGCATAATATCCTCTAGTTCCATCCATGTATCTGCAATGGCAAGGTTTCTTTCTTTTTCGTTGCTGTGTAGTATTTCATTGTGTGTGTGTGTGTGTGTGTGTGTGTGTGTGTGTATGTGTGTGTGCATATATATACCGCATCTTCTTTATCCATTCATAAGTTGTTGGATACTTGGTTTCTTTCAATAATTTGGCTATTGTTAATAGTGCTACTATAAACATTGGGGTGCATGTGTCCCTTCAAAACAGCACACCTATACCCCTTGGATAAATACCTAGTAGTGCAATTGCTGGGTCATAGAGTAGTTCTATTTTTAATTTTTTGAGGAAACTCCATACTGTTTTCCAGAGTGGCTGCACCAGCTTGCATTCCCACCAACAATGCAGAAGGGTTCCCCTTTCTCTGCATCCTCGCCAACATTTGTTGTTTCCCGAACTGTTAATTTTAGCCATTCTGATGGGTGTAAGGTAGTATCTCATAGTGATTTTGATTTGTATTTCCCTGACCAGGAATGATGTTGCGCATGTTTTCATGTGTCTGTTAGCCATCTGGATGTCTCCTTTGGAAGTGCCTATTCATGTCTTCTGCCCATTTCTTCACTGGATTATTTGTTTTTTGGGTGTTGAGTTTGATAAGTTCTTTATAGATTTTGGATACTAACCCTTTTTCCAATATGTCATTTGCAAATATCACCTCCCATTCTGTTGGTTGCCTTTTGGTTTTGTTGATTGTTTCCTTCGCTGTGCAGAAGGTTTTTATCTTGATGCTGGCCCATTTGGATTTAAATGTAAAAACAAGGCTACACACGTGACAGATGCTGGGCACCCCTGGAACCATAAAGCAATGTGGTATAGAAGACAACAAAGTTATTTAAGTCTTGCCTCACTTCCAATTCTGGAAGCTGGCTTGATTATACAACCAAACCAAAGAATCTGGATTGGCTCTGGCCTCAGGTATCTTGTTCTATTCCACAGAGACCTCGTAAATCTTACTTCATCACTGGTCATCTTCAATCTCTGTAGGGGTAAGATTATCTTATAGTCAAACCTCAGAAATGGGTCTTCCCTGGGGCAGACTGAGCAGTCCAAGCAATTTAACACCTCCACTTTCCCAACCATACCAGACCTAATCTAAAATTAACCTGTACATACAAAGTGATCCACATCTGGTGTCTGAATACAGAAAGACTCTGATCAGATGGCATTTGAAATTAAGACCCACTGAAGTCATATTATACATGACCACTCCTTTATAATGCAGTTCTGAGATTGGGTTTCTCAGGGAGTAAGCTTGAAATGGATATTTATGGATTTTTTAAATATAATTTATTGTCAAATTGGTTAACATACAGTGTGTAAAATGTGCTCTTGGTTTTTTGGGGTAGATTCCCGTGATTCATCGCTTACATACAACACCCAGTGCTCATCCCAACAAGTGCCCTCCTCAATGCCCATCACCCATTTTCCCATTGCCCCCCACTCTCCTATCAACCCTCAATTTGTTCTCTGTATTAAAAAGTCTCTTATGGTCCCTCTCTGTAACTCTTTTTCCCTCTTCCCTTCTCCCATGTTCTTCTGTTAAGTTTCTCAAGATCTACATGAGTGAAAATGTATATCTGTCTTTCTCTGACTTATTTCACTCAGCATAATACCTTCCAAATTATGGATATTTATGGATTTAGGTCTTACCTCCATACCTCTGCAGGCATTTTTTTTCACCAGTCTTTTTTCCTCTGTCTCCTGATCTAATCTTCCTCTCTTCCTACCTCTGTGTTTACAGGTCACTCTCCTTTTTCTCTCTCCTTTCCCCTTTTCCCTGTATCTTTCATTTTGCTCTCTTTCTGCCCCTCTCCCCGCAACAGATCTGTTGCATCCTCTCTACAACGTCTTCCTTGACTTCTTAACAATGTGTCTACCTGGTCCATTGCTGCTGCTGGAGTCTCAGCCCCAAGCTTCCCCTGTTTCTCTTCTACTGTAATGCAAACTGAAGCACAACTCTTCGTATTGCTTGTGGAATTTAATAAATGCAGTCTTATATTTGCTTCTCTAAATGTCATTCTGCACTTACTTTAGTCTCTTCAGTTCTCTTTCTATGCCTATTCCCAGGGAAAAAAATGAGGTATGCCATGTTATACCACATAACTAATATGTAAATATTTGAAAATGTTTACTTATTTTAATTCTCCTGAATATATGTGACTTTTTTTTTTTAAGTTTATTTTTTATTTTTTGGGACAGAGAGAGACAGAGCATGAATGGGGGAGAGGCAGAGAGAGAGGGAGACACAGAATTGGAAACAGGCTCCAGGCTCCGAGCCATCAGCCCAGAGCCTGACGCGGGGCTCGAACTCACGGACCGCGAGATCGTGACCTGGCTGAAGTCGGACGCTTAACCAACTGCGCCACCCAGGCGCCCCTATATGTGACTTTTTTTGAGAGAGAGAGAGAGAGAGAGGGCTCAAGGGAGCAAAGGGTACAGAGAGAAAGAGAGAATCCCATCTATGGGCCAAGAAAGAGAGGCACAGAGAGAGAAAGAAAGAGAGAGAGAGAGAGAGAGAAGCGGGGCTCACTCTCAGTAGGGCTCATGCTCACCTGGAACAGAGCAGGACACAAGGTCACCCGAAGCGGGGCTCGAGCTCATCTGACCTTTAAAACACAACACTGAGTTTTACATTTGGAGAAATTGTGTGGTCGGGTTAGAGATGAAATTTGACTCTGATCTTTTCTGAAGTGACGTTTCAGAATTGATACATAATGGAAATGAACTTTCTTCAGTGTATGCTTTTAACGCAATCTCATTAATGTGTTTTGATTATTTTCTCTATGATAATAGTGTGCAATTATCTATACTTATTATTAAGACCATCTTAATAGAACTTTTATTAAAACTAGAAAGGCTTAGACATAATAATAAAACACATTGAAAATACTTATTTTTAGTGACAGCCTTATAAAGAACATACTTTTCTTTAGAAAGGAACACTGTACATAATTATTTTACATTCATTTCATTCTAACAAACTCAAAGTACATTTTATAAATTAATATGTAAACTAACACATTCTAGTGGGTTATTTCTAAATTTAGTTTCGATTTTCTTAAATGAAGCTATAAGTTTGAAACTCTCAAGTTCAAGAAATGACTTGAAAAAGACTGAGTGGAGATGAGAAAGACACAATTCTTTTCCTAATGGCAAACATTTAAGCAATGCCAAATGAGACTCACTGTAAAGGCATTGCCCCCCCATTTTAGTCTTATTGCAGAAATATGGTAAAGACTTGCCCATTTATCTGGGAAAGCATACAGTGACAAGACACATCCTCAAGCTGATGAAACTCTTCCACGTTTAGATGGTGTTACTTACTGACCTTATTCTTGAGCCAGCCAGCCTTCCTTTGTACGCTCATGTAGAGTGTCCTATCTTGTTGACAGCTTTGACCTGTTGGAGCTTATATTTGACCTTGTAGCCTGAACAAAAGGGTTTTTTTTCATTAAAACGGAATAGACCTTTGTCTTCTGAATTTAAGGACACGCAAGCCCATTTTCCAGGAAACAAATTATTGCAAAGAGGAAGCTGTAGGTGAGAAGGGTCCATGGTGAGACAGAAGCACTGTGGAGTCCTCGGGATGGGACAGAGATCTGGGTGAAACTAACATCATCCACTGGGTATGTATTTCCTTCCACACCAGTGCTTCAAGGGGTCATTTTAGGACAGACTGAAATGTTAGAGATTATTTTCACTACGTTCTCAGGAAAAAAACTACTCAGTCCTTTCCACTTGACTCTTCTGGCATAACTTCTTTGTGCCTCCTTCTCCTTGCCTCAAAAATGGGAATAATAAGATCAAATTCATAGGGTTGTTTCAGGGATTGAGTTAGCTAATTCAGTTGAAACACTTAAACTTGTACCTGAAACACCTTACTCGTTTGGTTAATGATAGTTATTGCTATTGCTGCTACTGTTGCTGCTGTTATGGTAGTTAACAGTTTCAAATGCAGATAGGGCACCACATACATTGCTGTAGGGCGTAATAGAATTTCTATGTCTGAAACCTATAAGCAAGCTAGGTGCTAGAAACATGCAAGTTTGCCATGTGTTTCCTCAGAGCATTGTGACATATGTTTCATAATTAAGCACATCTTTGTCCACCTCTAATTACCCAGAAAAAAAAAACTTGTAAATCTAGTTTGATTTAATATATTTTAGACAACTATGTTTGAAAATGCTTTGAAGATCAAAGAAGATAGAACCATTAGAGAAGATTAAGGAAAACTGTGTCCACTTTGGTAAATTGTTTACAGAATGGCTGACAATATCCTTCTCTGCCCCTGAGGAGTTCCCTCCAGTGAGTACTCTGGGTCTGGCTACAGGACTTGCTTTGGCCAGTAGAATAATAGCAAATGTGATTCAAGTAGCAGAGTGAAAGATGCCTATATTAGGGTTCTCCAGAAAAACAGGACTGATATTTTTTATATTATATAAAATGTATTAATATATATAATTATATTAATATATAATGTGTGTTAATATTATATTTAAAATACTATATTTTAATGTTAGAATATTAATATAAAACAATGTATAGGTATATATTTGTAACTTAACATAATATTATATAATATTACTTATATACGTAAAACCCATCACCTCTGCTTCCTTCTACATATGTAGATTATATATATATATATATATATATATATATATAACATGTAATCTATATGTAAGATATAATCTAGAGCAAGATTTATTGTGTGGAGTTGATTCACATGATTATGGAGGCAGAGAAGTCTCATGATGTTCAGTCAGCAAGCTGGGGTCCCAGGAGAGCTGATGGTGTTAAGTTCCAGCCCAAGAGTGGAAGACTGATGTCCTAGCTTGAAAATAGGCAGGGAGAACAAATTCTCACCTAACCTGCTTCCTGTTCTATTCAGGCATCCAACAAATTGGATGAGGCCCACCCACTTTGGGGAGGGAAATCTGCTTTACTTAGTCTACTGATCTAAATGTTAGTCTCATCCAAGGACACTCTCACAGACACACCCAGAATTATGTTTAACCAAATATCTGGAAGCCCATAGTCACACCAGGCTGGCCCATAAAACTGACATCATGGTGCTCATACAGTGGCTTCCTCTCTTGCTGCTGGACTCTTCCTCCATCATGTGAAGAAGCCCAGGTTAGCCTGCTGGAGGCTGAGAGTCCACAGGCAGAGAGACCACATGGCTAGCTGTCTCAGTTGTGGTCCAAATATTTGAATGAGTTCTACCCTAGTCCAGACAGATTATAATCTATAGTCAAAAGAACAATTCACCCACTCACAGAAGCATGAGAAATAATAGTTTAATATTTAAATCATTAAGTTTTGGAATAGTTTTTTATATAGCAAAAGTAAGCTGATTTGATAATTGAACTTGATGTGATAATTGAAAAACAGTTGATGTTACTCTTAAAACCAAGGCCATATTATAACCCGTGCTTAATCAATTTTAGTAAAATTATATCCTGTACATGTTTCTTATATAGAGAAATTTTAAAATATATAAACAATTTTGATTCTTTGTTATTAGCATCTAAGGAATTATACAAACATTTTTTAAATAACCGATTAGGGGCCCCTGGGTGGCTCAGTATTAAGCGTCTGACTTCAGCCCAGCTCCCGATCTCACGGTTCCTTAGTTCTGGCCCTACATCAGGCTCTGTACTGACAGCTCAGAGCCTGAAGCCTTCTTCAGATTGTGTTTCCCTCTCTCTGCCCCTCTCTTGCTCACGCTCTCTCTCTCTCTCTCAAAAATAAACATTAAAATAAAAATTTTAAATACAGATCAAATTTTAAAAATCGTAGTTGAGTAGGCACAATTATAGTGTGACTCTCAAGACTAAGTTTTAAAAAATGGCAAAAAGCAAATTAAATATTATGTGAGTATTGAAAATATTGGAAATACCATTCCAATTCTAAAATGATCTAAACATTAATTTCAAGCACCTTCAATGTCAAATAGTAAAAATCATTGGCAGAACAATGCATGTACCATAAAATTTACTATTTTTAAGTTGTACAATTCCATGGATTCTAGAACATTCAGAGTTGTGCAACCATCACTGCTACCAAATATCAGGATATTTTCGTCACGCCAAAAAGAAACCCTGTCCCTGTCAATAGTCACTCCCCATTCTCCTTCTTCCCCAGTCCCTGCCAAACACTAATCTGCTCTCTGTCACAGTGGATTTGCACATTTTGGACATTCCACATAAACACAATTACACACTATCTGTGGCCTTTTGTGTCAGGCTTCCACTATTTAGCCTAGTGTTCAAGTTCATCCATATTGTAGCATTTATCAGTACTTCACTTCTTTTTATTGGTAAATAATGTTGTATGGATATACCACAGTTGGCTTATCCATTCATTAGTTGATGTGCATTTAGGTTGTTTCCATTCTTTTGACTATTATAAATAATACTGCTATAAATATTTGAGTACAACTTTGTATATAAATGTATGTCTCAATTCTCTTGTATATACACCTAGAAGTGAAAGCTCTGGGTCATATGGAAACTCTGTATTCAACATTTTGAGGAACCGTCAAACTATTTTACATTTTGATCAGGGATGTATGAGAGTTCTAATTTCTTCTTATCCTCAACAACTTGTTATTTTCCTTTATTAAAATGTTATATAGCCATCCCAGTAGGTGCAAAGTAATATCTCATTTTGGTTCTGACGTGCATTCCACTGATAACTCATGGGTTGAACATCTTTCTATATGCTAAATTTTCATCTTCATTGAAGAAATATCTGTTCAAATCCTTGCCTATATTTTAATTGGAATATTTGTCTTTTTATTGTTGAGTTGTAAGTGTTCTTTATATATTCTAGATACAAGATCCTTATCAGATATTTAATGTGCAAATATTTTATTCCATTTTGTGGGTCATTTTTTTTCACTTTTTTGATAATATCATTTGAAACACAAATTTTTGTGTACTTCATTTTGATGAAGTACATTTGTCTATTTCTTTCTTGTGTTGCTCATGCTTTTGGGGTCATATTTTACAAACTATTGTTTAAACCAAGGTCACAGATATTTACTCCTGTTTTCTATCTAAGACTTCTGTCACTTTAGTTGTTATGCATAGGTTTAATACATTTTGAGCTAACATTGTAGATGGTAGAGGCAGGGTCCCACTTCACTCTTTTGTATATGAATATGCAGATGTACCAATGTCATTTGCTAAAAACACTATTCTTTCCTCATTGAATTGTCATGGCTCCCTTGTCAAAAGTTAGTTGACCATAGATATCTTGGTTTATTTCTGGACTCTTGGGTTGAATATTATGTGATCTATATGTCTATCTTTATGCCAGTACCATCCTGACTTGATTACTGTAGTAAGTTTTGAAATCTGAAAGTGTGAGTCATCCAACTTTGCGTTACTTTTTCAAGTTTGTTTTGACTATTCTGGGTCCCTTGCATTTCCATGCGAATTTTAGTAATACCAAATCCTTAGTTTGTACATAATTGCAGAAAAGAGTTGGAATTTTAACAACATTAAGTCTTCTGACCCTTGAACATGATGTCTTTCCATTTGTTTAGGTCTTCTTTAATTTCTTTCAATCGTTTTGTGATTTTCAGGGTACAAGACTTGTACTTCTTTGGATAAATTTATTCCTAAGTATGTTATTCTTTCTGATGCAATTGTAAATGAAATTGTTTTCTTAATTTCATTTTAGGATTTTTCACTGCTGGTATATAAAAAATAAATTGAATTTTATATATTGATCTTGTATCAAAGAACTTTGCCGAACTCTTTTATTAACACTAACACTCTGGTGTGTGTGTGTGTGTGTGTGTGTGTGTGTGTGTATCCTTAGTGTTCTTTTATATGTCTGCAAATATATATTTGTATGTGAGAGATTGATGTTAATAATACTTTAGCATAATAACACCAGTTGTAGCTGTTTGTTTAGTGACAATTCTGAACGAATTCTGTAAAATCTCTATTTTTTGTCATGTGAAAACTCCACTAAGTTAGTCTAGAGATAATCTAGTGATTAGACAAAAATTTCTCCAATATCAAAACCAATAAATATCCCAGTGTTTATTGAGATTTGTGTACACATTGAAGCACACTTCCAACACTCAGTTTACGACTCTGCCTTTGCTTCCTCTTCCTGGTTGTGCAGAGTTTTAAGGTAAGCCACAGGTGAGACCCTAGGGCCCTCTCAGGCCCTTCTTGAGTATCCACACAGCACCACACATGTAAATGAAATTCCAGATTCCCAGGAATATGTCACAACTTTCCAAAGCCTGTATAAACACCTCACTACTCAGCTTTTCCTTTTAAGCTTTTCACTCAGGCCATTGTTTGTGCCAATTGTTAATCATCACCTCAGGCTTGGTAATTTGAAAACATTTGCCTGGAAATGTTTTTCATAAATGCCCTCTGGGGAGAAGCTTTTAGCATCCGGAAAGCTTGAGTCAGGTCAAATAAAGGCAAGCTTTTGGAGTTGGGTCTTCCAAGGAACCACCTAACAGAGCAAATAATATCAATTCTTTGGGGATGAAGCTTTGGAAAACTGCAGTTCTGTTCTGCCCCCCTTCAGTATTGGGAAAATGGGCTCTTTTTTTTTTTTATTTTTTCAAGGCAAGGCCTGAGCTGGAGAGCGAAAATTGGAATTGGTGTTTTTACCAGTGTTTGGCATTTTTTCTTAAATAAATGCTTCCTGCGTTGCTACAAGCCTTTGGCTAAATCCCAGGGATCTGAAAAAGTTGATTCCGACTATTTTGCTACTTTTTTGTTGTCATAGCTTTTATGGAGAGATACAGTTTTGGATGCCATTTTCACTACACATAACTGTGAGCAGTAAATTAACCACACCAAAATTGAATTGATATGGGACAGTAAGTTCACTGGTATGGGTCAGTAATTTTGTGAGAACTCAATCTGCAATACTAAGAGAAGGAAAAAACTGAATTAAATAAAATAATTAAGTGAAATAGATACACAAACCGACAAACAAATAGAGTCTACTGTAACAAATCAGGCATCTCAACATGTAAACTATGAAATATGACTGCAGGTGACAAAAAAGAAGGTCTTCTCTAAATATGAAGAACGGTTAAGTTTAAGTGCATGGATACAGGTGGTATGTGCTTGAGTTACTACCGAAGAGAAACACTCTTCAATGACAGCTCCAGGATCTAAAAGAATCAATCACAATGTTTTAAGTTAGGACAACAAATTGTAAGATGCAGCTAATGAATTAAGAGTAAGTTCTACTTGTAAAGTGAACTCAGCACAATGAAAGCAAAGACTCTTGTTGGGAACAAGCTGTGTAAGAATTTTAAAGTCACTTTGCACTTAAACTCTCGTCAGGCATGATTGATGATACACGAAGAAACGAAGAGGAAACATATTTTTGTGGCTGTACTTTTATTTGCTGACAGGACGAAAAGCCAAATCTCTACTACACAAAGAATGAGTTCACAATGGAAAAACACCAAGGCACCTAAATGTGACTATCTACCGTACTTAAGACAAAAGCAAAACTCAGAAAATGTTTTCTCTGAAAACACAGTTGACTTCCTAATTATTGTATTGATATCTCTGCATTTGCTTTCATCTATCAAGGAGTTTTCTTTTGAAACTCAGTCTTCTCTGACTGTGATGAGGTTTTTCAAACCCCATTTCTCTTGTTTGTCTTCAGAACAATCGATGGGGTAGACGACATAAACAGAACTATTCTGGGAGACACAGAATTCTAAATTAAATAATAAAGTATGTCTTAAAATGACATAGACTAAGTGGTCTTTCAGTTGGGTCATCCAGTGTCTGAAAGGCCACTTTAATGTGGTACTTGTTGGGGCACAGACAACAAAGACATTTAGTTAATGATTGTGCATCATTATAGAGGGCAATTTAGCAGCGTGTATAGGGCCAAACGCTCCCTACAGAGTCCTCACAAAACCTTTGATTATACTTAGAGGACTACCTTCATCCTTTAGATGACACCGCATGGCTTTAATACGCTGATTCTCTCTCTCAAGCTCTGGGTTAATCCTTAATTTCTCATTTATCTGACTTCCTCTTGCAATTAACAGTAAACTTCTACACAAAACAAACACGCTATTGTCCACTATTAGTTTCATGTGCTCTAACCTTGTCTTTTCATTTAGATGATACGCTGCTAGATTTCTAAATGCCTGTATCACCCTCTCCTTTCCTCTTCTCTCTTCTTTCACTCATGGACTCCTCTCCTCGTTCCATTCCACTCCGGCTTTCTGCTAGGCAACAAATGCCCTGGCCTTTCCCTCTACTGAAGCAATTCATCCCAACGGTTTTGAAACCATAAAGCCTTCCCCAGTTGAAAGAAATTGTTCAACTTTAAAGTTCATTTATTTATTGAGAAAGAGAGTGGGGTAGGGGCAGAGAGACAGAGAGCAAGGGAGACAGAATCCTCCCAGTGTGGACCTCAAACTCACGAACCACGAGATTATGACCTGAGCCAAAATCAAGAGTTGGACACTTAACCAACTGAGCCACCAAGGCATCCTGAAATTGTTCAACTTTACCATGCTTCTGTCCTTTATAAGTATAATTTTGGAAGTTCCTCCTCATTTCTTATTTTAAAAAATGAATTGTGCAGTCTTACATCTATAGAAGGTTGTCTGTCTTGCTGTCTCCATTTTTCATTATCTAGTCACTGAAATAGGGATTCTATCCCAACTGTTCCACAAAAACAATGTACACTTTACAAACTTTATTTTACTAGAAGTTTCTGTAACACTTGAAGCAGCCGGCCACTCATGGCTTATAAAACACTGTTTCCTTGGCTTCCTTAGTACTACACCTTCTTGGTTTTTCTTCTGCTTCACTGGGCCGTGCTTCTCAACCTCCTCCTCAGATTTAGCTCATGTTTCTATTCCTCAAATGCTTATTTTGCTCACAGATCTCCTAGTGGCTCTCCTCTTTTCTCCATATACACTCTTCTTGGGTGACTTCATCCACTCCCTTCGCTACAGCTACTAGCTCTAAATTTATGATTCTCAAATACTTTTGGGCCAAGAATTTTCTGCAGAGCTTCTCATCTCCATATCCAATTGCCTTCTGAATGTGTCCATTTACATGTCTGACAGGATGTAATCCTATAATCCATGTAATCCATTGAAAATTGAATTCATTATTATTCCCATTATTTCTGCTTCTCCTCTTGTATTCCATATTCCAGTGACTGGTGCCAAAGCAGTGGCAGACATAGTAGAATGCCTATCCCAAATCCATCCTTGCCCTTTTCTCCTTCCTCATAGAACCCAATTTTGTTTGGATTTCCACCATCCTCGAAGGGATCTCTGAGCCCTAGCCCTGGCATGTCCTAGTTGGTTGAGAGTGCATTAAACTAACAGTAGAATCATTTCCCTTGCCAATAGTGGTTTGGGTGGATGTGTGATCAAATTCTGGCCTCCAATGAGACATGAGGTGAAGTACATTGGGGGGCTTCTGGGAAGGTGCCTCACTCTTAATAAAAGACATAGGAAGAAACTGGCACCTTTGGTGCCCTTGAATATTGTTGGCCTTGGATTAACTCTTGAAACTGTTACAGGCATCTCATATTTCCAGCAGGAGCTTGCCTGAGAACAAACACATGATAATAGAAGATAGAATGTTTTAAAAAAAAGTCAGAAAGGGGTGCTTGGGTGGCTCAGTCAGTTAAGCGGTCGATTCTTGATTTCTGCTCAGATCATGATCTCACAGTTCATGAGGTCAAGCCCTGCATGGGGCTCTATGCTGGCAGTGTGGAGCCTGCTTGGGTTTCTCTCTCTTCCTCTCTTTCTGCCCTACCCCCACTCATGCTCTCTCTCTGTCTCTCTCAAAATAAATAAATAAACTTTTTAAAAAAGTGTCAGAGAAACAGAATTATCATTCCATTCCTCAGGCTGCTTTTCTCCTGAATGATGGTTCAGATCAGCGGTTCTCAAACTTAGCATCGACCACAATCACCTGAAAGGTTTCTAAAACAGACACTGCTCAAATGCCACCCCACTCCAAGGTTTTGAGTAAATAGATCTAGAGTAAGACCTGCCAATTTGCATCTTGGACATGTTCCCATGTGATGCTAATACTGCTTATCCAAGGAATGCACTTTGAGAACCACTGGTTTAAATCTCTGACCCAAGGTTTCCCACTATTTGTAGCCAAAAGCATTTTAATGGTTAGATAAAGCTACGTGCTCTATTGTTGAAGCCCCAGAATCTTGGGTTTCATTCTGAACTCTCCTTTTCTCCACACATACAATCTACTGTGCAATGTTATTTACTCTACCTTTCATTATTTTTTTTTTAAATGTTTATCTATTTTGGGAGAGAAGGAGAGAGGGAGAGAGAGAATACATGAGTCGGGGAGGGGCAGAGAGAAAGAATTTCAAGCAGTCTCTGCGCTATACCCACATGGGGCTCAATCCCATGAGCTGTGAGATCATGACCCGAGCTGAAACCAAGAGTTGGATGCTTAACCAACTGAGCCTCCCAGGCGCCCATGCTCTATCTTTTAAACATGTCTTGCATCTGTATGCTTTTCCACAGTGGTGATGGATCACTCCCGTGCTCCAGCCACCATCGTCTCTCCCTTGGCTTACTGCAACAATCCAACTGGTCTTCCACTCCTACTCTCTCCCTTCAAGAAGTTCACATGGCTTTCGGGGAAAGCTTTTGAAATGGCAAATTTTGTTCTTTTGGGCTTAAAACTTCACAAGGGCTCCCCAAGCAGGCTAGAACGTAGCAAAAAATCTGTGCCTTGAACAACAGTCCTTTCTCCCACGTACTGCAGATTCATCCCTTGTAACTTCCCACCTTGCACTTGCCTATTCCCTCGTTCCAGAATGTCTCCTAGTCCTTTGAGATCACTGTGCTCTGGGCTCCTCTGTGCCTTGCCATATGCTCTTCTGTTCTCTCCCACCCTAACCCCTTCTCCGTTGCTTGGACTGCATCTATTCATCTCGAATTAAAGTTTCTGTTTAGATATTCCTTCCTCAGAGACCTCTTACCTTACCTCCCAGATCTGGGTTTTAGACATATCCTGTGAGCTCTCAAAACACTCTTCACTTCCCTTAAAACAGCATTTCTTTTATGCTGTTGTAATCACCTCTCCTCTTCTCTACATCTTGGGAGATCAGAAACCATGAGATCATCTACCTTGTGAAGCCTTCACATAATGCTTGGGACCACATTGTCATTATCATCTGGCCTCCTCTTCAGCTAGCACACAGACATTGAGCCAAGAGCTTCACATGCTTAACCTTCTTTTTTTTTTAATTTATTTAAATTCTCGTTAGTTAACATACAGTGCAATACTGGTTTCAGGAGTAGAATTCAGTGATTCCTCACTTACATACAATATCCAGTGCTCATCACATCAAATGCCCTCCTTAAAACTCATCACCTATCTAGCCCATCCCCCCCCACCTCCCTCCTTCAGCTCTCAGTTTGTTTTTATTGTTAACCATCTCTTGTGGTTTGTTTCCCTCTCTTCTCTTCCTCCCTTCCCATAAGTTCATCTCTTTTGTTTCTTAAATTCCACATATGAGTGAAATCATATGGTATTTGTCTTTTTTCTGATTGACTTATTTCACTCAGCTTAATACATTCTAGCTCTATCCACATCGTTGCAAATAGCAAGATTTCATTCTTTTTGATGGCTGAGTGTTATTCCATTGTGTATATATACCACATCTTCTATATACATTCATCAGTCCATGGACATCTGAGCTCTCTCCGCAGTTTAGTTATTGTTGATAATGCTGCTAAAAACATTGGGGTACATGTAACCTTTCAAATCTGTATTTTTGTAGTCTTTGGGTAAATGCCTAATTCTGCAATTGCTAGACTGTACATATTTAACCTTCTAACTACCATATTTTGCCTATCAGGAAAATGAGGTTCAGAGAGATCACAAGAGGGGTCACCTAATAATAAGAACGCAAGGTTTGAACTCAAGGAGTCTAGCTCTAAAATTTACTCTCTATTCTTCCTTCTTGGGATAATAGTGTAACAGCACCTACTTTTCTTCTAGAAAAGCAACCCCACTCCACCCATTCCTTACCTTCCCTCTCCTGAGACTTCACTGTTTATTTTACACACCATCCCCCAGGTACCTGTCGCTACACAGCCTGTGGCCTGTGGGAACAGGTATGATTGCAGTTTCCCAGAGATGTGAAATGCCTGTCACTGGTCCCATTCTCATTTCTCCCAGGCATCTCCCCACAATCCTCTGGGAACACTATCCGGGGTCCTTTTCATGACACAGGCAAGAATGGGCATACATTAGAGAGAGAAGAGCTACCCTTTCTAAGGATTTAAGTGAGTATGCCTCCCTCCAAATTCAGAAAACACTAGGTTTTAAGAGTAAAAATAAGTGTAAGTGTACTCTATAAATTTGATAAATTAATAAAGCTAACAAAAAAAAACTGATCTGAAAATATAAAAAGGAGAAATACAGCTGTTTGTAAACTATAAAGCCCATCTCCTGGCCACTCCTGACACTTGAATATCCTGTGTTGCTACGCTAGTTATTATCCTATCTCCTTGGCGCCTGACAAGCTCTGTAACTCTTAAGCACGAGAACTATTTTCATCCCTGGAAGCCCGGCATCGAGAACAGCTCCCGACCTAACAGTGGTGCTCAAAAAAGGAGCAGTTGTAACCTAATCCAATGAAGAAAACGTATATTGCCACCAAAGGTTTTGTGTTCCCCCTTAGCAAGACAGCTCAAAAAGAAATTTGGTTGAATAATTTTAAAACTGAGCCTTAATCTGTCTGACCAGATGCTATTGTTAGTATTTCAGAACCAAAATGGAAAGTTAAGTTGTCCTCTATTCTGTCATCTTCAATTCTCTGAAGCAGAGATTCATATAAACCGTCACCTTGCCCCACAGTCCATCCAAATTTCATGTTGCCGTGAGTGCCCCCCCTTCCGCGGGGGTGGCACTCCCTTATGCCTCTGGCAACTCCCCTCACCCTGGGACAGCCTGTATTCAGCTCTTACACACAGGCAGACATCTTCACACCAGTCAGTATTCCCTAGTGACAAGGCCACAAGCCCCCTCGTATGATGGAGCAGAGGGAAAGGGCAAGGTGAAGGACAGACCCCAGGGCCTCTGTGCCATCACTAGCTCTCATGCCTTATGCAGGCGGTACTTGCTCCGAAGAACCAGTGCACAGATGCTTGGCCCCCTATGGGAACAATCTATTCTTAAGACTGATGAAGTTTTTTCCAGTCAGAAATGTGATACTACAATGAGCAGACTCCAAGCCTCAAAACTGGAGCTTCCTGAGAAAAGAACATCCTGAAGATTGTTTGAACTATATTACTGAAATTCTTCTTAATGCGTGGTGACTCAACCCTGTTTGTTCATTGCAAACATAAGCAGGGCTGATTTCTAAGGGTGTGCCTGGTTGAACATATTGTACACACCTTCTGTATGAAGACCGACACCTGGTTAGAAGCTGTAATTCATTTTGTGTAGAGTGTTTAGTTTTCACGTAGAATAGAATTTGAGAAGGCAGTCATTAAATAAGGTTGGCAGATGTCACATTGCAAATGTCCTCCTGTATCCTGTATTTTTGCTATAAAGGACATTATCGGGACAACTGGCAAAACTCAAATGGAGTCTGAAGATCAGAAGGCAGAAGTGCATCCTTGTTAATGTCCTGATTTTGGTGGTCGCGTTGTGACCATATCGGGCACCAAACACACGCAAGAACTGTGAAGTACAGAGCAAAACACACAAGTATCTCTGGCTGCTTACTGTGTAACAGGAAACATAACAAGTGCACGGACAAGATGATGAAAATTGCAAAGCACAGCGTCACGAGGACCAGAGAACTGACAAGAATCTATAGTTCTCAATATTTGTTCCACCAATAACATTGACCCTAATACTCTTGGAGATTTATGGAAGCCTAGCCCCAAGTCACTGTGAGATGGATATAATTCCTTTTCTTTCTCCTGTATCGAATGAACATTGGAAGGAGCAGGAGTAGCATTCTTCTAGTGTTAGTTTTGAATTTATTCTAATTTAATATTAAAAGGTCAATGATTGATCATCTTGGTGACATCGTCTCTACCTGATTCGTCTCGAAAACATTTCATTAAATCTCTCAGTATAACTCAGATGAATAAATTTTGAATAAGGGCCAATTTTTAAATGAGGCACTAAGTACCATCACCACCCCTCCCCTTGTCCCCCCCCCCATGAAGAAGCATTTCCTGCCTATTCTATCTCAAAAAACAACAACCACACAGCTTACACAGGGGCAGCAATTAAGAATCTTAATACCCTGCCACCTTCTCAGTAGCGTTTTCCATGTGTGCCAATAACACTCTCATAATAGATTCGTGGGCAGTTCTCAAGTTCAACTTTTATTCTTCCACAGTTATAGAGTGTGCTGGATGGTGAGAGAAAGACAACTCCTCAAGATGTTTACAGTTTAGTGGAGGGAGATAACAAACACGGGCAAACTCTGAAATACCTAAGTACAAAATACATACAAATCCCCCTTCCCCTCCCTCTGACTACAAGATTCAGAATGTCCCAGTTCACCTCTCTTCTCTGACTTGCAACCCAATGCCATTTGCCCTCCAGCCAACCCCACACGTATGGGTAAATCAACTTACAGGGGGTTGGGGAGATGCATTTTATGGTAATAGCAGGTTTCCTAACTTCCTTGAGTCTACTTCCATATACATAAATCTGGAACAAGCAAACCCACCACCTAGGTTGAAGACTCGGTCAAACGTGATCGTGAGTGTGAAACATTACACTCCAACTGCCCCGCCCCACTCTCTTCTCTTGGGTAGATCTAGGTCCAGAAATGCAGTGCAGAGATAGAAAGAAACTGATGATGACAGGGAGGGGCAGTTGTGGGATGGGTGGAGAAGGCTGAAGACCTTGCTTCTCCACCACGGCTTTTGGTACTCCTAACCCCAGCTGATCTCTCCATTTTTCATTCCCTGGAAGCAGAGAAAAGCCTCTCTCTACTTCCTAGTCTCTGTCTGCCCTTCCAGCATCAGAAGTAGAGAGGTATCTGGCCACCTGTTCAGGTGCTTTTCGGTTCCTTGAGTACCAGGAACTGTACTTGAGAGCAGGCTCACTGAAGCTGGGTTGATATTGATCTTCCCAAGGACCTACAGATTTCTGAATTGGCATGTTCCCAGAATCCTTTTCATTCCTTCACCCCAGCACCCTCCAGTGCTGGACCCCAAGCTCTGGTCCAGTGCAAAGAAGACAGAGAGAGTCCTCTGCACTTCCTGTCCAGCCACCCATGGAGCCTAGAGTCCCCCTGACACCCTGACACCTGCCTACCCCACCCCAGGTGCAGGTCTGCTCAGGACAGGTGAATGGGCTGGGTGTTGGAACAAGGTGGGAACAAGATGGTACAACCAGGCTGCATCTTTTCAAACTCATCTGCCAACTCCCAGTAATCCTTAATTCTTGAGTCTCCTTTTCCTCTTGCATCCATTTTCACCAAATCTTAGAGCTACTCCTATGACTTTCCGAAACTACTGAATCCTTGGGCCCTTTTCACTCTTCTTTTCACATCACGAAGCCCAAATGAACACTCCTTAGAGAAAGGCATAAAAGAAAAGGAGGAAAAGAGTGAGAGGAGGAAACCAGAGAGTGTAAGTTGGGACCCCTCGTGTGATATCGGATGTTGACCAGTCACAAGTGTAACTCTCCCTCTCCCTCAAGCTCTGCCAGCATCATCCCCAGACCCCCACATAAACACACACTAGTTCTCCACTGTGGAGGAATGTTCCCCTACCAGGGGAGCAACAGCAGGAAATAGTGCATGAATACTGTAGAGTAATTTTCAATAAAACAGGCTGAAAAAGAATTGATCAAGGACTTACCTTTGCCTTCTTCAGAAGTTTCAAGATGTCACCTCAGGTACTCTTGAGAGAACCTTGTATATAGTTTTTTGAGCCAGGTGATTTCTATAGTCCAGCAGAATCTCTCTCCTCAGCTATTTTTAAGGCTTGACTGATATTTTGTGGTATTTTAAAGTACTTATGGAGTTTTGTTTGTTACATTGAGAAAGAAAATCTTATGTACTACTGAGTTTCAATAGTATATTCCTCAAAGCCTATCCATTCTTTCTTTAGTTACCTTGACCTTCTAGAAGAAATGCGTGGAATTAAAACAAAATAAAGAACAAGCCTGCATAACGTTACTTCAGGGACCCCAAATTTGGAGCCAAGGTACATGAGCTCCAATCCTTACTCTATTAATAAATTACTTGTCATGCAAATTTGGGGGAACATCAACCTGTCTCCTGAGGTTACCATGAAAAGCATGATAGATGATATGTAAAAGTAGGTTGCCAAAATATAATGTGCAATATAAAAGTATGGTGTTATATGTAAAGAAGTTATTGAAATAGAAAAGATCTGTGCAAAACTTACGAAAAAGAACCCATGAGACCCTTTGCTTAGAAATGCCTATTTTCTCCAATTGCTTTAAAAGACCTTAGAATGGGGTAGAGTCTGAATCTTCAAGGTTTCTTTTAAAAGTATGAAAGCTTCCTCTTTTACCAGATGATATTTGATTTACAACTGTAAGTAAATCTAACCCAGTAGATGTTAGACTGCATTCTTTATTATATGGCATAGAAGTCCACACCACAAGTGGAGCTGAAGCTATTCTCAATTATTTCTTGAAACCATTTAGAAATAAGATATGATATAACCCAAAGATCAGCTGGCTGACTGGCTAATAAACTGACATTTAGATGGAGGGAGCCTAATTGGATGACTGGGGTGCAAAGTGGATGTGAGGATGTGGTCTCAACTTATTTTTTCTGTGCATAAAGCTTAGCTTATACGTATCAGTCTTTCATATCCCTGAAGTGACTCACAAGAGAATAAGGTCCTTCCCCAAAGTTATAGGATGTTGTTCATGCAGCATACCAAAACAATTTAAGCCCTACGTTTAATGCACTATTTCCTTTTATTTCAAACAGTAATCCTTAGCTTTATTATCTGAAAACCACAATACAACATGCTGTCTTTGACATTGTTATCTTTTCTTATGTGATACTTAATATTCTCAATACTACCTATTATACTGCAACTCACAAAATGTTTAAAGGTTAAAAACCTTAGGTTTCATGTTTATTTTTTCCTTTAGCCTAAATATGGAAGACCAGTTTATTCAAGTAGCATAGGATGGATGAGTTTTCGGGGGGATATGTTTTTCATGTTCTTTGTAGTCTGGCCAGGAAAATTATAAATGATCCCCAAGTCACATCACAAGTCATTTGATTACTGGTAGCTGGCATGTAGAGCAATGAAAAGCAGTTTAAAAAAAATCAAATGCTGGTACCACCAAGACTCCAGGAAAATATACAAAAAACATGAATCCTGTGATTTTACCATCAAGAGGCTATTTGTCTTATTTATTTCTGGCTTCTAGCACAGTGTCTGATCATCATAGCCACTGCATAAATATTTGTTTAACATATGCTAGTAAAAGAAATAGAAACATCCAGAAAAGAATAGCTAGATCTGAATGTGGATTAAAGTAAAGTGGGGGTTTTTTGCTATATTTTTATTTTCTTTTCTAGAAGCCAGAAATGGTTTCTATACAGCTCATTCATTACAGCAAATTTCCAAATAACTATAAGTCTCCTTAAAATGTCACATGGAGAAAGTCACCGTTCACAGAAGTTAGAAAGCATTTTGATAAGGCAGACCGCAGCCTTATGACTGATGGTTTTATTTTGAAACAGATGTGAAGTAACCTGAGCCTTGCACGGCAGGCTCTTACTCCAGACTGCCTTGTACAGAACTTCTCCTTACAACACTCTTCACAGACGAACAATCACCCAGGAAGAATAAACGAAACATGCCACCATTTTGCAAAGTGAGTTATTTTATATTCTGATAGTGCTTATATAAGAGACACTTTATAATACTCTCTAACTCTCCACACACAAAAAAAAGAAAACACTGAAAAATGAACCCTTAAATATTTCTTTTTCTAGACAATTGGTAAAACTGATGCTAAGAATCTATACCGACTGTAGTACTAATTCATCGAATGATGCTGTAAATTACCGTTTTTCCTATCTCCCCACAAAGTTTTATGAAACAGAAGACTTTCCAACTTGAACATCATTATAAATTTAGGGGATGTGGTAGAGAAAAATAGCAAACCTGAATCAAAATGCAAATACAGACACAAGGTCTGGAAAGCACTGTTTGTCTGTTTTTAATTTGTTTAGGTGCACAGTTGTACCTTGTGAGGCCAGGAAGGAAACACAGTCAGCAAGGTCATCATGATCTATCTAGTTACAGCCAGAACCTGGAGAAGTCAGAAGCCTTTAGCCCGACAGCTATGGACAGGAAGCACACAGAGGAAGACGATTCCAAGCTACAAAAATGCTGGTGCAAACTACAAATTACAAAAAAAAAAAACTACAAAAATAACTGAGGTAGAAAGATCAAAGATGATGCATCTGAGAGACAGGAAAATGAGGAGGATATGAAAGAGACTGAGATACACCCCACCCCCTGAGCAAATAGAGGAATAAAACAGAAAAATCAAAGGTAAATACGTCCCTTCCAAAAAGAAAGTCCTGGGACCAAAGAAAATGATCCCACCTAGTATAGGTCCAGTAGTAGCCCAAAACCCTCCTAATATAACTTTGAATTCCCAAGGGCTTACCATCTCATGACCCTTTGTCCCCAACCCCTGCAACTGTTCATGACTATTCATCCATGTCAATCTAAAACAGAATCTTTATACCAAGCACCGTCATCAATTTTCATAAAAATAACACTCACCCTGAACATTTTTGAGTTTAGTAGAAACTGACTGATGACCTTAATCATCAGAGATGACTGATGAAGACATAGAAATCCACATCACATCACACTCTGCCATTTTACTGGCCTCCTTCTGTCTTCCCATCCTCTCTTCTTTACAGAAGCAAAACACAAAATCCATTCTTCTGTCTCACTTGGAACAACTTACCAACATCTGAAACCTCTGTACCAACAATAATTAAGGCTCTGGGTGTTGGCGAAAGGAGGGGAAAGGTGTAGGGGTCCACTTTCTATCAATAATTGTCAATGCTTTCTTCCACAAAAAGTAGAATGGTGTGAATAACAGGTCACTTCATTACATGTGCACATAAACAATTCTTAGAGATCTTTTGCACTCACTAAGACTTTATTTGCAAAGAGCATTTATGAATATAAAATGCTTATGCTATGGTGAGACATAGGTTATATATGTAATACAATAATTTTTATAGAGGTCATATATATTTATATTCTTTAAAATGACTTCAGAAAAATATACTAGAATATTAAAATAGCTCTGAATAGTGGCATTATGGATGATTTATAACTTTCTCCTTTATAGCCTTTCTATAACTGTTTTGTCATGGAGAGGAAATGTTTTTTTTAAATCAAAAAGAAAAACATAACTCTTATTTTTAAAGATGCCTTAGGGACATACTCGGTAACATTTTTAGATTAAAGTGATATCTGGTTAGTTTGAGCTACGAGAAAGCAGGTGAGGGCATTATAAGTCTCCTTTTAAATGTGAAATACATACTTCACTTGTCCTTGAATCCCAAGCAATTTGATTCTTTGAGACACTGAATTTGATTTCTCCTTGGGGAATTCAATCTTTTTTCAGAATTTAAGTCACACTCTTATGAAATTAATACATTAAGTTAGAGGAAAGAGAAGGGCGCCTGGGTGGCTCAGTCAGTTAAGTGTGCGACTCTTGATTTTGGCTCAGGTCATGATTTTATGGTCATGAGCTCAAGTCCCTAGTCAGTGTCCATGCTGAACGTGGAACCTGCTTGGGATTCTCTCTCCCTCTCTCTTTCTGCCCCTCTCCCGCTTGCATTCTCTCCCTCGACTTCTCTCTCTCAAAATGAATAAACATTAAAAAAAATATAAAAATAAAGGAAAAAGAGAAAGAAACTCTAAAAATAACATGAGCTAAAGATACAGTAACATATATTTTTTAAAGTCTTTCTTTTTTTTTTTCAATATATGAAATTTATTGTCAAATTGGTTTCCATACAACACAAAGTCTTTCTTTCAATACAAAAATTTTATTATGAAGGATTTGATCAAGTTATTTAGTTTGGGGGCTTGGCTCTAATCTTCCAAAGTTAGGTACCTAAGAGTCATCTTTTTTTTTTTTTTAATTTTTTTTTCAACGTTTTTTATTTATTTTTGGGACAGAGAGAGACAGAGCATGAACGGGGGAGGGGCAGAGAGAGAGGGAGACACAGAATCGGAAACAGGCTCCAGGCTCTGAGCCATCAGCCCAGAGCCTGACGCGGGGCTCGAACTCACGGACCGTGAGATCGTGACCTGGCTGAAGTCGGACGCTTAACCGACTGAGCCACCCAGGTGCCCCAGGGTCATCTTTTTAAAAAGTTGCTTTTTAAATGCATACTTCATTATGATGGTCTTAGATGGGTACTTCTCATATCTTTAAATGATTTCGTAAGTACTGATAACACAAGGCAACTTCTATTTCTACGTATGGAAATCCAGTGTATTCTGCCTAAATCCCTTGCTAATACGTAAGTGACCAACTGGGTATCTTTAGTTTTTAAAGTAACCGTATTTGGGATATAATACAGCTATTAATTCACTTATTTGCATATTCATAACAAATATATACGTGTGTCTAACATATGCCGGGCACTGTGTTAGGCTCTAACAATAATGAAGTGTATAAGTCCCTGCCCTTAAGCACTTCATATTCTATGGGAGACACTCAAGACATTGGCAGGAACAAAGCTATACAGTTTGCCCTGATTCCTTAATTATAATTAATGCTTACTTTTTACCTTTGAAAAATACATTGCTATTGCTTTGATGGAATCATGCCTAATGTTTTTCTTTTTTTCTTTCTTTCTCTCTTTTTTCTTTTTTCCTTGCTTCCTTCCTTCCCTCCTTTCCCTTCTCCCTTCCTTCTGTCCTCCCTTTCTACAAAGTCTACCAGCATTGTGCAGTATAGAAGCAACTAGTCCTACGTGCCTATGGAGCACGTGAAATGTGGCTGGCCCAAATTGAGATATACGGTGAGTGTAAAATACACACTTCATTTCAAAAATTTGGTATTAAAAAATGTAGAATATCCCACTGATCATTTTTTACATCCATTACGTGTTGAAACCATTGTATTTTATATATAGTGAGTTAAAAAAATATTGTTAAAATTAAACTCACCTTTTCCTTTTACTTATTTTAATAAACCTAGTTAAAAATTGTAATTTTTTAATGTGGCTTAAATTATACCCTAGCACATGTGCATTGCACTAAAGGCACAAAGTTTGTTACTCTGGGGAGGAAAATAGGGAAGCCTACTGCTTCTTAAAGCATATTTGTACAAAACATAATGGCATATGCTTCAGTTTTAGTAGTCAATTACGAGGGCCAGCCTATGTGAACATAAAAGCACAGTTCAGGAAAAAACAAACAAACCAACCAACCAGTGTATGAGCACTAACAGTTTTTGTGTATACTGTAATCTTTATAAATACAGAAGCATCTAGCAACTTACTTCTAGTTTTTATCTTGGGAGTGGAAAAGAAGTTCTTTTCTGTATTAGTAATTTGTCTCATATTATTTAAAACAAGTATTTCATTTATAAAACAACTTTATATAAGTACTATATAAACAGATCCATTTTTGAGGGTTTTATAATTTATACTTCATAATAGTATTAATAGATATTTGATCTATTAAATACGTAAGAGTCTCTATATATCTAGACATAAGGTTATACTAGAGAAGACTCTCTTATTGTATACCCAGTGATCCTGAAAACAATAAGAATGAAATAATATTTCCATTTTCTCCTTAAGAATTGAATGAATCTAGGGGCGCCTGGGTGGCTCAGTCGGTTGAGCGTCCGACTTCAGCCAGGTCACGATCTCGCGGTCCGGGAGTTCGAGTCCCGCATCAGGCTCTGGGCTGATGGCTTGGAGCCTGGAGCCTGTTTCCGATTCTGTGTCTCCCTCTCTCTCTGCCCCTCCCCCGTTCAAGCTCTGTCTCTCTCTGTCCCAAAAATAAATAAACGTTGAAAAAAAAAAGAATTGAATGAATCTAATTCCCTTCTTATTTTCTGTGATTCAGTGTGTTTGCGGTCTCTAGGTTAAATGCATGGAGCTCAATAATAGGTCACTAGAATTTTCGAAAGACTTATTGTACATCAAATATGATTTTAGCAAGATAATTATAAGCATCATATATTTAATGTTTTCTTTAATTTTCATAAAAAGGACAGTCCAAAATTTAAATTTTAGTTAAAAAAAAAAACACTTCAGGGGCGCCTGAGTGACTCAGTGGGTTAAGCGTCTGACTTCAGCTCAGGTCATGACGTTCGTGGGTTTGAGCCCCGCATCGGGCTCTGTGCTGACAGCTCAGAGCCTGGAGCCTGCTTCGGATTCTGTGTCTCCCTCTCTCTCTGCCCCTCCCCAACTCTCTCTCTCTCTCTCTCAAAAATAAACATTTAAAAAATTGTCATAAAAATTTTTTTAAAAACTTTAAATGACTTATATTGTGTTTTCTCAATAATACAAATTACAGTGACTATTTACAATGTATAGCGCATTACAAAATATCCCCCATAACTTTTCAGCGATCATTCTTATAAAGATATATCTTAAATATAATAAAGATGTTTCTTAAGTAATTTTGAATAAAATAAAGTTTGAACGAAACACTCCTACGTGTATCTTACCAGAATCTACTCATCATATGTCTCACTTCAGATTACTTGGAAATAAATCATAATAGCAGGTAATATACTACATAGGCACACCTCCAGTGGATAAAAGATACACGTAAAAGAAAAAATATATGACTACTTTTGGCCTCATGGAATCATGCCTTTATTTATTTATTTTTTTTTTAATTTTTTTTCAACTTTTTTTTTTTATTTATTTTTGGGACAGAGAGAGAGAGAGAGAGAGAGAGAGAGAGAGAGCATGAATGGGGGAGGGGCAGAGAGAGAGGGAGACACAGAATCAGAAACAGGCTCCAGGCTCGGAGCCATCAGCCCAGAGCCTGACGCGGGGCTCGAACTCCCGGACCGCGAGATCGTGACCTGGCTGAAGTCGGACGCTTAACCGACTGCGCCACCCAGGCGCCCCTGGAATCATGCCTTTAATACTAGATCATAACAAATATATTGGTTTTTGTTTTTCTAACACACCCTCTTACCTTTCTTTCTTGGGGAGTCCAAAACTCCTAAAATTTCCATTTCTATGATTTGACTATTGAAAATTTGATTAAAATATTACTTTCATTTGCATAAACATCCAACAGAAAAACAGGACCTTATTCACTTTTCTCATGTATTCATTCATTGAATAAATTTTTACTGAGCTTCTACTGTGTACCAGGTACTATGTTGGGCCCTCTGGGTATGATGATAAGCAACATATTTTCTTCACTTCCACAGAACTTAGAAGGAGAATTAGATATTTCACGAATAATCTCACAAACAAAAGCACAGTGGGGCGCCTAGGTGGCTCAGTTGGTTAAGCGTCAGACTTCAGCTCAGGTCTTATGGTCCGTGAATTCGGGCCTGCCTCAGGCTCTGTGCTGACAGCTCGGAGCCTGGAGCCTGTTTCAGATTCTGTGTCTCCCTCTCTCTCTGCCCCTCCCCCGTTCATGCTCGTGCGCGCCCTCTCTCTCTCAAAATAATAAACATTTTTTAAAAGTAAAGAGCCAAAGCATAAGAGACTGTTAAAAACTGAGAACAAACTGAGGGTTGATGGGGGGTGGGAGGGAGGAGAGGGTGGGCGATGGGTATTGAGGAGGGCACCTTTTGGGATGAGCACTGGGTGTTGTATGGAAACCAATTTGACAATAAGTTTCATATATTAAAAAAATAAATAAATAAATAAATAAATAAATAAAAAATAAATAAAAGCACAGCTATATACCATGAAAAATGCAATGAAAGAAGCATAGGTTTTATAAGAAAGCTTACTGAACTGTATGCTCTTTCCTCATTTCCTTTTAAATTTTGAATCATGCGAGTGTATTACCTGTTAAAAAACAACAATTAAAAATAAAAACCAAATCCAGCAAAGACAAAAAAATTAAGAAACTCTGAAGTAAACACAAGAAAATAATGACATTGGTTACCTGTGGGGGGGGGGGGGGGGGCGGTGGAGGGGAGTATGGTAAACCGCGAGGATGAAAGAGGAAAATTTTTCACTATATCTCACTGTTTTTTCTTTTGATTCTGAACTATGTTCATGTATGTATTCTGAAACTTAAATAACATTTATCAAAAATCTAAAATAAATCGTTTTTTTAAAAGAAAGCTGGGGGGGCGCCTGGGTGGTGCAGTCAGTTAAGCGTCCGACTTCAGCCAGGTCATGATCTCGCGGTCCGTGAGTTTGAGCCCCGCGTCGGGCTCTGGGCTGATGGCTCAGAGCCTGGAGCCCGTTTCCGGTTCTGTGTCTCCCTCTCTCTCTGCCCCTCCCCCGTTCATGCTCTCTCTCTCTCTCTCTCTCTGTCCCAAAAATAAATAAAAAACGTTGAAAAAAATTTTAAAAAAAATAAAAAAAATAATAAATAAATAAATAAAAGAAAGCTGGGGACAGGGGATAATTTAGGTGAGAGAAGTTAAGGAAGGCCTTTCTAGGGTAGTGACTAGTTTTGTCTGGAAGAAGGGCAGGGTTGCAAGTGAAGCCTGGAGAAGGAGTGTTCTAGACAGAGGAACTGTACGTGCAAACGCCTCAGGCAGAAGAATTGCACACATCTGAGGTACTGAAAGACAGCTGGGCAGGAGCCCCCCGAGCCAGGGGCATGATGGGAGATGAGGCTGGTGAGTCGCAGACATCAGGTCACGCCTGGACTCATGTGTTCTTTATTAAGACAATGGGTGCAATCTAAGTGAGGTCTGATGATCTGAGAATGTTAATTTCCCAGTTTGGATGGCTGTATTTTGATTGTGTGGAAGAATGTCCTTGTTCGTAGGAGACACACGCTTAAGTATTCAGGGTTGATGGGGCATCATATGAGCTTTACACTCCGGTAGCTCAGAGAAGAAAAAAGTTCTTTGTGTGATACTTGCAACTTTTTGGAAAGCTTGACATTGTTTCCAGTAAAGAAAAAGGAAACAAAATTAGACAGTGAAAGTTCCTTTCTCCTAACCTTCTAATCGATTTCCATTTTGTTTTTGCTTTTTTTTAAACAAACAAACAAACTGAATGGGATGATTTTGATGTATTCAAGGAAATATCATTTGTGGGACCATTTACCTTTCTTATTAGATACAGATTCATGCTATATGTTTCCCGTATAACCAGAAGTAAGGTATCAGGCAGCGATGGTTTGCAGTGTAGGCCCGTAAGGGCCACAGCTAGACTGCACTGTGTGGACAGGTTTGGGGACAGAGAAAAGGTAAGACAGGTTCTGCTTGGTGAGCTACTGGTACAACACTTTTCTTTGGCCTGAAAAGTTCAGTCTCCCCTGCCCCCCGGCCCACACTTCAGCACGGTACAGGCACTATCAGGGCAGTCGAAGAACAGATAGGGGCCCACATACCACATGTTGGAATACTTTGAGATTATAAATCAAGCTAATAAATTAAGTATATTAAATATGTTAAATTAAACCTATTTCGTCATCATCGAGATGGCTTGATACCTTCATGGTCATCTGGAAGGCGGATTTAAAATTTATAAAAAGACATTCACGGATGCCTGGGTGGTTCAGTCAGTGAAGTGTCCAATTTCAGCTCAGGTCATGATCTTGCAGTTTGTGAGTTCAAGCTCCACGTCCGGCTCTGTGCTGATAGCTCAGAGCCTGGAGCCTGCTTCGAATTCTGTGTCTCCCTCTCTTTCTGTCCCTCCCCCACACTCTCTCTCTCTCACTCTCAAAAATAAATAAACATTAAAAAATTAAATTTATAAATAAAAATTGAAAATTCAAAATTCTTAGAATTCTTCCTGTAGTTCAGGAGAGAATGGCCCACTCCCCTTCTCTTCCCACATCAGGGTCCCACTCACCTGCAAAGACCGTCATCCCTCACACGTATACGAACATCTCCACAAAGAGCTGCCCCCTCTGCCACCACCCCTTGGGTCTAGGAATCAACCACAGGTGTTCCTTCAGTGTCTCAGTGATTCTCTTGGGCTTTCCATCGTGCGATTTTTTTTATATTGTTCTAAGACTTCCACTAAACGTATACATTTATATCTAATGTTTGCTGAATAATCATGTTCACTAAACATCCATAATATTGTTGATATAGGTTTTTATTTATTTTTACATGATATGAAGAATAACATGTATCTATTTTCTGCTTGTTTTGTCGCTCTAGAGTAAGTCTTGGAGATCTACCCAACTTTATCTATGACTTTGCCTTAAAAAACCGTAGCTATCATTGTGTATGTGAGACTGTATGTACAATGACCAGATCACATATAAGAATTGGAACTCTGACACATAATCTGCAGCAACCAGCTCAGGGGACCAATGCATTAACTACAGTAACCATCCCCAAAAGCCATCTGTAAGTCAGACTTGTAGGAACTCAGACCACTATCTCCAACAACTGGTCCAGGAAGACGAATAATAATACCCTAACAATCAGACCAAAATGGCCAGCACTTGACTAATATCTATGAGCTTCCCTAATTTGGTCCTCCCTCTAGCTCAGGACCAATGATAGAAAACCAAATATGTACTCCTAACCTATTACATAGGATGCCTCACTTCTTATTAGCCTACCTACAGCTTCCCATGCCAACAGCCCCCAATCAGGGCACACTTGAAGTCCTCCCCTTTTATTCACTATAAAAATTTCCATCTCCTCTGCCTGTCTTTGCATCTCTGCCAAACACAAGTAATGGTGGCTGACTCCTCTGTTATAATAAGCTCGGGGTTAAAAAAAAAAAAAACAACCTTTGCCTGTTCTCATTGGTTAGTCTTTATTTGCACGTGTAGCAGGCAATGATAGTTTTTCATGCTCAATATCATTTACCGCAATGAAGCAATTGGCAAATTAAAGTGTCATGTCTGTTTGGCTACTGTGTATTTCTAATTTACTAAGAAAAAATTAAATATTTATTTATTTTGAGATACAGAGAATGGGTGAGCAGGGAAGGGGCAGAGAGAGAGGGAGAGAGAGAATCCCAAGCAGGCTACACGCTGTCAGCACAGAGCAAGACACGGGGCTCAAACTCACCAACCATCAGATGACGACCTACTCTGAAATCAAGAGTCAGAGGCTTAACTGAGTGAGCCATCCCGGCACCCCTCTAGTTTACTAAATTAACTAAATAATTTAATAACTATTTATTATTTTATCATTAAAATTTCAGTTGGACTTGCTTCCTTTATAGAACTAGCAGTGGCTCTAGTAAAAATGGAATGTAGCCTGATTAAGGAAAATATTCTCAAGGATTTATCCATTTCCAGAGTTAGCAGCAAAAGCAAATGTTTCATTGAGTTCTGCACATGAGGGTGAGTCATCACCAAAGGGTGTTTTATATGGTGAAAAACAATGCTCATACCTATAAAGCCTTTTTACATAATTCGGTTAACAAAAGGATGTTAAATCAGAGAATGTAGTTGATTTTATTTCTGCAAAAACATTTGGTAAGAGGAAGAAAAAGGCATCCGTAAAGCAATAGAATTCCAAATCAATAGAGTTGGAAAAGTGGGAACACGGGTTCCAGATATCTTCAGTCCTTAAAGGAGGCCGTTATTCAGGTCTATGACATGAAGACACTTTAAAATTCAAACCATGAATCGGAAGTCATCTTGAAGACAGAGAAAGTAGCTGGTAAATTCCAATTCCAGTGTTTTGTGTTTTGTGCAGATAGCAGGAGAGCCATCCCCAAACTGTGGCTATCTGTCCCTCTATCCTTCGCTGAGTACACATCTTCCTCTGGCCTTCCCAAATTCATTCTCCAACCTCTCTCTTCTCCTGTCATGCCAGTAATTCTTCAAGGTGTGGATGTGGGTTATCTAGAGCAGAATCATCAACAGGTGCCTGTAAAAATGCAGATTCCTGGGCCCAATCCACACCTTCTGAACCAGAATCCCAGGGAGCAGGCCAGAGGAATGCATATTTTTACAAGCTCTCCAGATGATTCCTATACACATCTGAGGTTGAAAATTACTGTTGGAAGCATTTATCTATCTCAAAAATCTCACCAAATCTCTTGGATTCACAGGTGGTCTAATATGCTAATGACAATATCATCTATAGTTTTAACCTTAGCTTCTCATTCGAAATTCAACTCGTTTCTCTAACGTCTGAGAAGAACTTAGAGTTATTTATCAGATAACTCGCTGTCAATCCACAGCTCAGGAAAAATAACACCAAACTTTTATAGGTGCCACAAAAGAAGTTCCTCCCCTTTCTTCTATCAGTGGTAACATCGACCTCCTAGTTATTGACTATTTAAACATTTTAGAATAAGAGTCATCTTTGGCCTTTGCTTTCACATTGTCAATGCAGTGTCACATAGCTTCTCTCATTAAGCGTCTGACTGTAGCCAAGTCTGTCTTTAAGTCAGTAATTATCACCTGAGTACCCGCTAGGTGCTAGGAAATGGTAATATACAGATAATCAGACCTGATTCTTTCTTTGAGGTACTTATTTAACCAGCTAACTAGCTAACTAGCTAACTAGCACGAGAGTCCAATAAATAAATAATCCTCTGTGCTAAGGGCTATGGTGTAAACATAGTCATAAGTGCTGACAGGACGCAGATAAGGAACCAATGAATGATTCCTATGGGGTCTGTGAAAGGTACAGACAGGAGGCAACATCTGAGCTGGTGTTTTCTGAAACATAAGTAGCTTCCCAGGCAGAGAGCAAGGAAAAGACATTCAAGAGTGAAAACAATAGGAGCAAGAACCCAGGGATGTAAAAGTGGGTTGGAAAGAATAGGTCTTGGCCTGGTGTATGCTGGGGAGTAACTGTGGTAAAGTCAAAAAGTGGGTTCTGCCCACGTTATAGAATGTGTTCTGTGACATGCCGAATAGCTTGGACTTCTGTAGGCATTGAGAGTCCCCAAAGGGTTGTTTTCTTTTAGTTATTATATTTATAAAAGTATATACGTAGGATTTTTAAATTCAAATATTACAAGGCTTAAAATAAAATCAGTACATTCTCTGTTCCTTCCCCAAGTCCTGCTTCTTTCAGGCATCCACTTTCCGTATCTAAAGCTGTTTCTTTTAGTATTTACCTCCCTATTTCAAGATAATATGGAGCATTGAAGAAATTTCATTTGGAAATCAGCAAATATCAGTGTCATTGAGTCGTTCCTCTTGGCTGATCTCTTCTGCAAAGAAGAATTTTCTGGTCTCCTGTCTTGACCTCCACAAGGTCAAGTGGAGGAGGTGGACGCAGACGTCACTGCTAGTTATATAGACTGACTCAATCACCCTAGGTTCTCACTACTTGACTTTTCCCTGGACAGTTAGCCTTTGATGATTAACATGTCCAGGAGACTTTCTTTGATCCGAAGTTGTGTCAGTTACTATTGAATAAAACATTACATTAACTTTAGCCTTATACTTTGAAGAATCCTAAGCTACCTAATTTTTTTTGCAGCAGCTGGACCTGGTTTCTATCTGACAGGTGAGGAAACATAGCAGACTAGAGTGAGGGTACAAGCGGGTAAACGATGAAGTCTTCTACCACAGAGGTCAGCAGGCTACAGTCTGTTGTCCAAAACCAGTCTCCTACCCATTTTTGTACTGCACACGAGCTAAGAATGGTTTATATTTTTTAAGTGGCTCCAAAAAAAAAAAATCCATAGGTGAACACTATTTTGTGATGCATAAAAATTATATGAAAGCTCATAAATAAAGTTTCATTGGAATCTTACCAGGCTCAGTTTTTACACTGCATCTACGGCTGCTTTCATGCTGTGACCATGTGACTGCATAGTTGTGACAAAACCCACATAGCTTAAAAAGCCTAACATGTTTACTATCTTGACTCTCTACAGAAAAAGTTGACTGATCCTTGTTCTAAAGCAAGCAGCTGGGGCAACAAAAAGAGCATCGCATAAGAGGATTAAGCCCAGGTAGTCTGGCCAAGGGAAACAGATAGATCCGTATTAGAGAAAGCTGGAGGAAAGAAAGTAAACATGTTTTCTGCCCCTAGGACTTCCTTCAATTCTGATAGTCATCATTTTTCTGGTTAATGTCAGGCCATAAAGCATTAAGTCTCAGCAAATTTCAAATGTTAACACTTCTCCATGGTGTTTCCCATTTCACCTTCCTATCTCACTCTCTCCTATGTCATTCTTGTCTATACCACTCACCAATATATCTTTAATTATCTGCATATGTGCATGTACATGATCTGTTCCCCAAATAAATTTTAAGCTCCTGATGACTTAAGAGAAGAGAGAGAGAAAGAGAGAGAGAGAGAGAGAGAGAGAGTGCTTTACAGTCCCTTATATTCTTATTTTTCCAAGACCTAGAATAATATATCATGATCCCAGGTGCTCATGAATGTTGAAGATGATGATAATCTGCTGGGAATTATCTACACTTTTCTTTCTCTGAGAAAAGAAAACAAATGCCTACAAAAATGTGTTTCCAGATTCAAAGTATTTGAACAAGATAGATTTTGATGCAGCTTAAGCTATTACATGGATAGCACAGTCCGGGAGTTTGGAAAGTATCCGATAAAATATGTGTTCATTGGTTCAACTGTTGACAAAAGGAGACCTTTAGAGCTCTCCCTCTCAATTTCCTTCTCTTTAAGACTCCACCTTCTCCAACACACGCATGCACACGTGCCTCAGACATTCCATCCTGCTATATGCGGAATCAGAGGATAACCTTCCCGACAGTGAAATAAAAGTATAGAAGAGATGTCAAGTGAGCATGTGCTGAGCCACAGAGTGAAAAGAAAACAAAATCCAAAAATACTTCTAGCCAATGCGGCCTGTATCTCTAAATTTCACCCAGGATTCTGGGGAAAGGGTGAACTGCAGTTTTCATTTAATTCAGTAGGGCACCGCCTCCGGCAGGGTTAACCTTTTTCCCTTTGGTGTCTTCATTGTGACTTAGTTGATACAAATTGATTTCCTGAAGGTGCTAACGGGCTACTGGCTAGTTGTCTCCATTGGAACCTGTTACAGTAGTTCAGTGAGCAAGTGGTAGAGATGCTATTAACTGGGGTTTCATGTTAGAAAGAAAAGAAAGCAGGCCCATAAATGGGAAGCCTGGGTGGCTCAGTTGGTTAAGTGACCTACGCTTGGTTTCAGCTCAGGTCACGATCTCACAGGTTTGTGAGGTCAAGCCCCGTGTCAGCACAGAGCCTGCTTGGGATTCTCTGTCTCCTTCTCTCTCTGTCCCTCCCCCACTGTCTCTGTCTCTCTCAAAATAAATAAATGCACTTTAAAAAATAAATAAATAAATGCTTAAAAGGTCTGTCCGAATAGAAATTCTGGAACCTTAGGAGATCTAAAGAGAATCATAGAACGCAGCCCTTTTTAATCTAAGATGAAAGAATTGAAGATATTCTCAAACGTTACTCGCCACCATCACTTGTATATTGTATGAAGGAACCCTTGGTATATTTGACTTTAAAACATTTCTCTAACATGACCAAGTAAGGGTAAAATTGGAAGAAAGGGAGAAGAAGTGCGGTACATGGACTGAAGGATTTGCCAAACAGAATGCGACAGAATGCCAAAGGCTCTGAGACAGACTCTGAGGAACGAGGGGAGGGGAAGAACAAACTGGCAATTTTTCACGAAGAATAATAATGAGCACTTTACAATCTCATCATCTTTTCCCTGGCGTTGCCAGAAGACTGGTGACGCAGAGGTGCTAAATGCCTATGGAGACACCTGCTAGCCACAGACGATGTGGAGAACAACCTATATCTAGGATGCTTGCGACTTTGCTAGTAATCGTGGAACTCAAATGGGAGGAGATGTTCCTTGAGTAGTATCGGTAACCCCATCCACACCACAAAATATAACAACGAGCACGTTGAGCATCCTCCATCACCGTAATAACTGAGGATCCCTCACTGTTCCGATGTTATAAATTACAATAAGGAAGCTGAGAAGCAGGCATGAAGTAGACACTTGGTACATATCTTCCGGATGAACCAGTAGCTAAATATCTAGAGGTTTGAGCATATGGCTGCATAAATCCTGATGGTGCAGATATAACAAAGCATAAAGGAGTTTGTATGTATCATGGATGAAGGCAAACATTTTAAAGACTCTGTCCAAAGCACACTTGGTTATAGAATTCTGGATGGGAGAGTTCTTGGTGAACACATATTCTGTTCTAGAGAAGATAAAAATGTTAGCCAAAGGAGGAGAAGAAAGATTCCAAGGCAGTATCATAAATCCCTCTCTTTCCAAGAATGAAGTCATCGATCCTCTAATGACTACAGACCATGGTATAAAAATAATTCTTCTTGTCTTTTTATCATATAAATAGTGTCCAGAATTTGGAAAATATGTATTCTACATGAAAAAAGAACTTGCTTGAGGGTACATAGGAAATTAGGGAAAGGCCAGAATTATATGCCCCAAGCTCTTTTGTTCTTCAACCTGCTCTTTTGTTCTTTTGCTCAGAATAACGTCCTCTGCATTTCTCCTAAACTTGTAGATATGCGCCAGGAACAAAAGCCCTTCTCACCGAAAAGGCCACCCTCTGAAATTATCTTTTACATGTTTCAACCGTTGCTTTGTTTCCACTACTCTTTGAAAACAACATTTTTTTGTTCAAATGTCACAAAATCCTAAGTGTAGAGAAGCCACTCAGGCAAAATACACCAAGGAAGGGGAATGTATGAGGCGTGGCAAAGGGTAAGTGACCCTCGGCCCTCGTTTCGGGGGGTCACAACGAGGATTGTGTGACAGTTGAGACACAAACCCAATGTAGAAGCTCCAATTTTCTGGGGAAGAGCAGAACTTCAGATTTATATATAAGGCTTTTAAATGTCATTGTGTTTATTTTGATAACTAATTAAAATGTAAAACCCTGGCCAGGCCAAAACCACAGAGAAAACCAAGCATGTCTGTGGGCTGTGTCTGGCCAGAGGGACAGCTTGCTTCCTTTGTATGTTGCCAGATTGAGCAGCCGGGGGTAAGTCACTCTGTTTGGATTGGCTTCTAATGTTATCAGCAATCAATTGCATTAAAGAAACTCCAAGAACGTTTTTAGTAATGCCAACATAGATGGAACTGTACAGACTATTAATTTAAGGTTGAGAGTTATGTTGTGTACTAGCTAAGAACGTAGGCTCTGGAACCAAGTTGCCTGTGTTTGAATTCCAGCTTTTTTACTTTGCCAGCTCTGTAACCTTAGGCAAAGGATGTGATTTCTTCGTTGTTCAGTTTCACATCTGTAAAATGAAGATAACGACCATTATCATTATGGTTACATGAATACACACACACACACACACACACACACAAATGCTTCAAGTGCTATCTAATTATTTGCTCTGGTGTTCACAAATCATAGAGTTGGCTGAAACAACAAATTTCACCCATCTATCTCACTATGATCCCATGAGTTGCCTCAGAAAGCTTTCTTCTTTGGACAGAACAGGTGGGGAAATCGGGTTCCCTGTGGTAAATTCCCACTTTGCTGGCCTTAATGCCAGATATCATCGCTTCTTAGAAATGACATAATTGCATTATTTCAATGAGATAAATATATACAGCAAATTGTTGAAATACTAAGATCACTAGCAGTTAATAGTATGTCTGTCTATCTTTCATTTTTTCTCTTTTTTTGGAGATCATCTATTTTAAATTCAGGGACATTCTGTTCCAGAGTTGGAAGGCAGAAAATCAAAGGACTTTTATTTTCTTCTTTTATGGGTTGGTGAAGCATGAAACTTATTGGCAGATACTTGAGCTAGATATGAGTTGCCATGCTATTTCATTCAAGTTTACTTTGACATTAAATGATCCTGGAGGTTTTAATTTTTCAAAAAGTTACCCGAGTTTTTCCCAATGTCTAGAAATAGAGAAAACAGAAGGTCATGTGGCATGTTACCTCTTTTACCGAAATAGCCATATGTTTGTGAATAGCCAGTGATGACACAGAAGCCATTTCTGTGGCACAAGCATACTTTCTCACCAGTGAAAATCAAGCTACCCTCTGCCCTTTCAAGATTCCATGACTTTCTCTTTCATTTCCAGGATTCCAATGAATAAATAAAATCGTCAGGTCCCGGATGCTTTCATTCCACCAAACTCTTCTAAGTCAGGAGAAGACCATCATGAACTCTCAGTAATGCAGGTGGAATTTATTAAGATTGAAAAGACCATCTACTCTGATTTCAGCAAGGGCTGTTTGTGGCTTTAAGTTCATATGAAACCCAGCCCAGGAGCTAAGCAAAGCAGAAGTGCAGAAGCCCGGAGTCGCGTAAGATGGGAAGGTAGATAAGAAAGCACCCAGTGCACACTACCACCGCCACCCCCGTCTGACACCAAAAGGCCGAAGTTCAGACAGAGAGCGTGCAAAATATGCACCTGGGTACGCAGGAACCAGAAGCCAAACCTAAGGCCGCCAACTAATCGAAATGTCTTTGTAATCCGAACTCTGGTTCTACTAGCTTTTGGAAGTATTGGAGTGAGAGATGCATCACACAGCATTAACTGTTTTCCTCTCAACGATTTCAAAATTCTCAGGTTTTCTCAGATATGATGAGGAGATTACCTGCATCAAAACCACCCGAGGTCTATGAAAATTACAAATTTCCAAGCTCACCCCAGACCTACTGGATGGGAAGGGGATTTAGAATGTGGGTACTGGTAGTTTTAACACACGGTTCAGGGGATTATTATAGACGATAAAGTTTGAAAACAACTGACATCTAGGATCTGTTATGTATATTAATACAAGTGGAATTATTGGAGTAGGAAAAAATTTCCTACTTAATTTATTAGAAAACGGATATTCTTTCAGATCTCAAACTCGCATAATTAATTTGCTATAAAGAATACTTACATTATAAATTCCAAATGTGTTTTCATATAGTCACACTCAGTGACGTTTCATAGAGTCAGTTTCTCATCTGGCTTTGTACCCTGGGGACTGACCCAAGAATGAGTCTTACTCAATGTCAGTGAAAGCCCTTAGCTCATATTAAGTGTAAGGAGTTATATTTTGCTACACTTAAAACAGAAATACAGCTAGCATTTAATCTCGTTGTGTTTCTGAACAAAGACTATAGCTACAGGGCTAGGGCATTTCAAACCCAAACAATGTTTTTGTATCACATCACTTTCCCTTTTTAATCTATTCTTTAATCTAAAAAGAAAAATAACAAAATTAAACAATAATTTAGGTTAAAGTTTAAATGGTATAACAAATTTAGAAACATGACAACTTTTAAAAGTGCATTAAACCAGGAGATGACATTTCAAATATAGAATATCCACAGATAAGCTTCTAGAACTCTTTTTTTAAAAAATTTTTTAATGTTTATTTTTGAGAGAGAGAGACAGAGCGTGAGTGAGGGAGGGGCAGAGAGAGAGGGAGACACAGAATCTGAAGCAGGCTCCAGGCTCTGAGCTGTCAGAACAGAACCTGATGTGGGGCTCGAACCCACAAACTGTGAGTTCATGACCTGAGCTGAAGTCAGACGTCTAACCAACTGAGCCACCCTAAGTGCCCTAAGAATTAATTCTAACTTAAGTTTGGTTCTCTTCCTTGTCTTGCAGCCACTATTTCCTATCAGCATAGTTCAGAACAAACCTGGTATTCTGTGTACTATGTGGGTGAACTGAAGTTTTTTTTGAAATTCTACTTTAAGACACACACACACACACACACACACACAATCTATTTTAATTTAAGACAATAAGGATTGGTAAATCCCCAAGGATTCATGCCCAGTGTTTCATTATGAAGGAGCTATTCCTCCTTGTCTTCTGATAATATTACATTGTTCTTGTATTATCACTGCGGTGTGGTAACTCTGCTTATTACATTTCTAGTATGCATAGTTCATTATTATTATTGCCACATTAAACTGGAGTTGTTTTCTCGATGAAAGCTACTTTTACTCAACTGGATAGCTGTACTTTACGACTCCTGGCACTTATATCTTCCAGGAAATTATGAATGTCCTCAGAATAATGGTCAAAATTAATTTTACGATAATGCAGAAAGATGAAGAAAGTTAAATTATCCTTTTGAACTATTGTCATCTGTCCATTTAAGATAACGAACATCTAGGAAGTGTTCATTGTACACAAAGTGTTCACTACTTTTTCTCTGTACTTCTTGTACAGTGTCATATAAAGCTATGTCCATATTGTCATACGTTTCATTCACCATCACATTAGGACACAGGTTAGGTTTCAATGATAGCTTTGTGCAAATATTTGTGAAAAGACTTTAAATAAACTAGGTAGGGCTGGTTAAATGTTTCCTAAATTTGTACTAGGTTGGTTCTACAATAATTCATCAAAATATTGGTTAAAAATCTTGTATCTAAAATTTTGTTGAGAAACAGGAGATAAAGAAATGCCATCGGACTGGCTGACATTTAACCGAAATTAGTGACCAATAATAACCCACCCCCATGAGACAAATGTAAGGAACACAATCTATTCATATCTGGACTGTTCTAGGAATGGCGATGACTTGGGAAACTCTACACCTGGGACCACATTTTTACACCTGGTCAGCTTCACACTTCTTATCAATAATCTCTTTCTCCCGAGTCCGTGCTGAGCTAAGGATCAGAGCTAACATTTACTTCGACATTTCACATTCTTTGGGTTCCTATTTGGTGCCAGGGATCATGCTAAATTCTTTATAATTCCATTGGCTTGTATAATTATTAAATCCCGTTTTACAGTTGAGAAAACTTAGAACCTGTGCTTTTAATAACTATAGCATATAATAGGAAGCATCTTTCTACTTTGGTAAATATTTTGATTTGCTATTCTTTTACATTTAGTTGCGCATCTTTTTCATAAGCTAAAAATATTACCTAGGTGCAAATACCTAGATATATGCTACCATATGGTAGACAAATAATTTGATATGTCTTCTTAGGTTCCAAATGTAGGTATTTGTGTCTTTCTGGGAATGGGAAGCATAGTTTCTTATGTAGACAAAAATAGTGGATACTAACTAGCATAATATCTTTGGACTGAGAAATATTTCCAGTCAATCCTAGCCAATATTCTAGTGTAGAATATTAATAAGGCCTTGTTGTATATAAACCCTTAACATTTCCAAAGTGAATATTTGATTATTACAACTCCAAGGTAAGCAGGAAAGAGATTATGATTCTCACTTTAGAGATGAGATAATTGAAGGGAGGGGAACTTCAGTCAACTGATTTGCCCAAGATTACGTAGTTAAATAATGGCAGAGCTTCGTCTTAGAACCTTGGCCTTCTGATGACTCACTCAGTGTTTTTCTAGTAGAATGTCCCTCAAATACCACTTAACCTTCTGGTCATTCAAGTCTTTATAGCTCACAACTTTTGTGAATGTGTTAATTTTTCCAAAACTAAACAACTCTACGTGGAATACAAAACTGAACTGAAAGATAAAAGATGTGGAGGTTCAAAGCAAAGACGTAATGAGTTCCAAACCACATCATAAACAATCACAAAAATATTCCCTGGAAAATTCAGCTTGAGTCCTCAAAATATTTCTAAGACTGACATTCAAAAGACAAATTCTTTAACTTATAATTCTTCTAATAACAGCATTTGAAACACAAAACATCCTTGTAGCTATTTGCTTTTGTTACTCTGTTCTATGAAAGGAATTTGTGTATGACAACTAGTTTTTGGTCATTCCCACTCTGGACTGACTAAAGAAAATCTTAGCCTTGGTCAAAAATGATATCAATTTCAGCTATTTTGTAATATTTCAAGATGAATATGTGTAAAAGATCAGCATCACAATTCCTATGGAGTTACTTTATTAATCAGTGCCCTTTGAGTTTTTCTTATTTATTAAAAAGTCTTACAGTTAAAAAGTAAGTCAAAGTATTATGGGAACATGGTTCTTTTTCTGTCATTTACAGAGATTTTTCCGTGAATGTAATTTACAGAGATTTTTGAATGAGTGGTCCGTGAATGTAATTTACAGAGATTTTTGAATGAGTGAATCCAAGCTCTAATTCATGAGACAGCTGCTCTCTTGCTCGGTTGGGTTGAATAGTCTCTGTTCCCTTTCTCTCCAATCATCAATTCTATTCTCCACTCTGAAGACCCGCTTTCTCTGCTTATTGATTATCCCTGTTTTTCCATACTCTCTCTGTGGTTTTGTATCTGTAGGCTCTTCTCTGTTTTTTCTTTATAAGTTAAGGCACAGGCTCTGGTCCTAAATTTCCATGTCTTACAAGCTTAGCACCCATATTAACCAACCATACTTTTGTCTCTTACTTCAAATTTTCAGTAGATAAAACAAAATGACTCAGCCCAATTTGGAGGTGTGTTTCAATTAGATATGATAAACAGAATGAAGATTCATATAAATAATGCCACTAAAGCCCGACATGTTAGGACAAAAAGCCTCCAAGAAAGGAGAATGGGCTAGGAAAATACCCATACTATGTCTACTATTAAGAAACATTGTCCTAGTCACCCCAATAAAGAAAAACACAGGGTGTTATGGATGCACATAGAACGTGCGCTTAAATGAAACCAGAAAGCATCATGGAAAGTTCCTAGAGGAGGTAATGTATGAGCTGAGATTTGAAGGATAAATAAATAAGAGTTAGGGAAAGCAATGAAGTAGACTATTTAAAGGAATGGAATCAACCTCTACAAAGATAAAAGGTACAAAAGAGTTTGGTATCTTCGGGGAACTGTAGGTTTTTCAAGGTGAATGAAGTGCAGGGTTCGAGAGGGAGAATTACAGGAGATAAATCTGGGGAGTTTGGTAGGGATCAGATTACAGAGTATTAGCCAGGTTTGCTTGAGGAATGTGGTTTTATCCTAGAGGCAATTATAATCCTTTAAGGAATTTTACAAAGAGTCTTGATATGAGAATGCTAATAAGTAATAGGTAATAGAACCATAGCCAAGGATGAATTTTCTGTTTCTAAACAGAAAAACCAGTTGTTAGATAGTTGCACGAATCCTGTCTGAGACAGACTGGGACTTAATCTGAAGGAACAGACAAGAAGAAGAGCTGGACCAGTGAGCAATGAGGGCATCAGAATCAAGAAGTTGTGGTTTAGGTGGATATGTGCAAAAGGGGAAGGAAGTAGTCAATAACAACTCCCAATATTCTGTATTGGTCATCTGGGAAGAAAATAATGCCTGAAAGGAGGAGCAGAGTTGAAAAGAAATATGTTGGATTTGAGGCATCTATGAGATAAAAAAGTAGAAATGTCTAGTGAGCAGTTGAATAAATAAGTTGGGAGATCAAGAGAGACACAAAAAATGTAATTACTCAAACCATTGGAAGGCATTTCTTACTAATGAAAGATTCTAGGATGGGTATTTCCTTCATGCAGTTATTCAGAGACCTAGGTTGATAGTCCTTTTCCATGTTCAACACGTGCTTTCTCTAGTCGTTCTGCTTAGAGAAAAGAGTGGAAGTTTGAGGGCGGACATCTCCTCTTAGGCAAGTGAGGAGGAAGTTGCATATGTCACTTCTTATGCTAGAACCACCATGTGTCCAAACCTACTGCGGTGGAGCTAAGAAATGCAATCCTTAGCTTAATGGACATAAAACAGCTTATAATGCTAGTATTATGGAAGAAGAAACTATAGGATAGTATTGGAGAGTTTAGAGCTATGGAAGTGGATTAGATTACCTAGGAAGAATGTTTAAAGTAAGAAGTAAAGAAGACCAAGAATGAAACTGAGATATTTCTAGACCTTTTCATGTTGCCTGGGAGTCATCAGGGAGAGTTCCTTGTCTTTCTGTACCTTGACTTACATTTCTTATCTTGCCCTCCCCCTTCCCCTGCTGTTTGTTTGTTTTTGTCTCATGATTGTATACTTCCTAACACAAAACACTATGGTAAGAAATGACTCCATTTCCAGTTACAATTCCAGGGTTACCACCCCCACCACCAACAGTACAGGGTAGTTCTGACCTTCTCCTTTATCTGTGGAGATCAGGGAAAGTACATAGAAGGCATATAATAAAACTTTATATAACCGACAGTTTATAGAGACAATTAATATAAAAGAGTTTGAAGGGAATGAATGATGGTCTAGGACTAACAAGATAAAATTTCACAGGAACATACACAGTATAGTTTCAAAAAACTAAATTTGTGAGAAAGGAGTAGGAGACTTTGCCCAACAACAGTTAATGTGAATACCTCAGCTTTTATTTGACCACAAAATCAATGTTCAGGAACGCTGTTATATAGCTGCTAAAAAAGTAATGCAATCTTAGGCTCTATTAGTAGGTTTGGCGCACACACACACACACACACACACAAATGTTGGTACACGAAACATTTTACACTGAACTCTTGGGAGTGCCATACTAACTTTTACAACTTATTGTCACTCTTGAATTCTTCCTCTCCCTCCCCCCCACATCCAATTAATATCAAGTCCCATCTATTCTACCTTTTAAATATTCTGTCACCCTTGTGGTTTTGAGTTGGAATTGGAGATATCAGTATGAACTCATTACAACTATTATATAATATGTCTATTCTAATATACATTTTATATCTATAATGTCTATAATCTATCTATAACACCTATATTATAGATATAACATATAATTATATAACACGTACATATTACATACCTAATTTTACAGAAAGAGGTATACACACATGGACTTCTGTGTGTGCATGTAGGTTTCTTAGGTCCATCAAATAGGTGGGCCTAGTGGTAAAGACACCAAGAGAGCAATGAGCACAACTAACACCCAGATCTTTGTTTCTAAATATGACTTTTCACTGAAAAGACCCAGGGGTCCTTAGAGAAATAACTGAGCCCAGGGTTGGGACAGGGAAACTATGAAATGAGGCTGGGACTTTGTGTTGTACCAGAAAGTAAGAAAGTGCTAAGTAAGAAAGGACCTCTCAAAAAGGACAGGATCCAACTTGATGAATACTAAAAATAGTGGATGAAATGTTGTTGAACAAAAATTTACATAGCTTCAGAGTAATCACCAGAAATTACTTATTAACTACAAAGAGGAGAAATACTCTCCTGGGGATCATTTGATAACGTATAAAAATATTGAATCACTATGATATACACCTAAAACTATTGGATACTGTATGTCAGTTATGCTTCCATAAAAAAGAAGAAACAAATAAAAATGTTTAAATATAATATTCTCCCCAATCTGTAAAATAAAAATGTTCACATATAGAGGATAGGCCATTTAAATCTTAACTTTCATCTTAACTCCAGTAGAGGCATCGAAATATATGTGTATATATAATATTGTATATATACGCATGGCTTTTCCACATATATATTTCATTTTACATATTCCTGTCATAAAATATTTATATGGCTAAAATATTTAATACTATGCTATATATATTTACTATGGAAATGTTCACAAAATAAAAATAATTTTTTTCTTGTTTTTCAGGGGTTATTTTTGAAATACAATCTAATTTGTTTGCCATATGCATATCTCAGAAAGGTTAAAGCAAAGGCAAAACAAAAGAGTGCTTAAAATTTTAAAAGGAGGAAAAACAGTAACTTTATAGATTAACCTAACAAACAAAAATTTCTTTAAGTTATCAAGGTTAACATTGGTAATAATGAAGCCAATTGACATTATGTGCTTCCCAAAATGATATGCTGAGAAGGACAGAGCATCGCTTTTATGTTATAACAATCAAAAATACAAAACCTAAAGCTAATTGTAGGGAAACATCAAAGAAATCCAAACTGAAGGAAATTCTGCAAAGTTACTGGCTTTACTCTTCTAAAGCGTCAAGATCATGAAAGGAAAAGGAAGGCTGAGGAACCATTTTTAGATGAAAGGAAAGTAAAGAAACATGACAATTAATACACCCTGTGATCCTGGATTGTATCCTGGACAAGAAAGAAAGCTATATAATACACCGTTGGAACAATTTGTGAAATTTGAAGAAGAACGATGAATCAGATAATAATATTGTGCCAATGTTACATTTCCTGAATTTGATAAAAATACTTTGGTTATGTAAGAGACAGTCTTTAGGAAATACATATTGAAGTATTTGTGCATAGAAACGAAAGAGAGAGAGAGAGAGAGAGAGGAAAGAACAAATGCTACAGTGAATGGGGAAAAATGTTAAGAATTGTTTGGTAGAGAATATAACAGAGTTCTTTGCAATATTTCTTGCAGCTTTTATGAGGTAAAGAATTGTAGCCAAATTAGAAGCTAGAAAGAAAAACTTCCAAGTTTGACCTAAGTAGTTAGCAACAGATCTTTTTCTAAATCTGATAAATATTTCTAAGGTTAAGAGGATACATTCTTAATCCACTCATCTAGGAGCTTCCATCTGCTATGTACAAAAGAAAAGAAAAGAAAAGAAAAGAAAAGAAAAGAAAAGAAAAGTTTGTGTTTTGTTTACATTAACGCTATGCTGTTGTCCGAGATAACTTATATTTTAACATATAGCCAGGAGATCCTGTCACCTGGATGTCATCTGGAAGGTCAGTTTTCAATAATGGAACTTCAGAGAGTAAGAAGAGCATACTACTAGATCTAAAAGACTTTTAGGATACTAAGTGTGATCTCAAATAAGCTAAAAATATGCCGTAAGTGTCACAACATCTTGGGCCATTTCATCCTTAGGATAAATCTGCCATCGCTAAGAGCAAATGCTAAGAAGAGAATTCTCGGCAGAGTGCTCCAGACGTAGAGTTATAATTCAACTCCGCCAGTCACTAGATGAATTTAAAAAGATAACGCTTAGGTATTTAGTATATTGGTATTCCTAACAAGAACTCTACAAATAAAGTACTATTATCCCAATTTTACAAATAAAGAAACTAAAGCAGAGAGATGTTGAGTAACTTTCCCAAGCTCACACAGTCTATAACAACTTGAGCTAGGACTCAAACCCTAAGATCTACCAAAGATAGTGCCTTTTCCCTTTTCCTCTTTCTACTGCAAACATTCCAAGACAGAATTTGCTCAGGTGTGGTAGGTGATAAAAAGGCTACATAGAGCCAGTGTGGCTATCCTGTCACGCAGGAGAGCTTTTCTAGAAATCTACCCATAAGAAATAATCAGCATTTCAAATCAAAATTTATGTTCTAGAATGTTATTCATTCTCACACTTTAAATATCCAATAATTGGTTAAATAAATCATGGTAGATACAATGGTATAGTATAACTTAGTATAGTATATAATAGTATAAATTATTAATTATTATAAGAATATGAATATTATATGATTTTCATTAAAAGGAGCAGAATACAAAATTATTTAGGCAGTGTGGTTTAAATATATATCTATATATATACCTATATAATATACTTAGTATATACATGTATGTATGTATAGGTATATATGTATACACTAAGTATATTCTATTAGTATATACTAAGTATATTATATACACACACACACACATAATATATGCAAAATTATTTAGGCAGTGTGGTTTAAATATATATACCTATATAATATACTTAGTATATACATATATATATACTTAGTATATACATATATATACACACATATATATTATATATACTTAGTACATATACCTACATACATATGTATACATATATATGTATGTGTACTAAGTATATTATATTAGTATATACTAAGTATATTACATATTTTATATATATATACATATATACGTAGGAAAAAGAAGGGTATAAATCAAGACGTTAACATGTTTATCACTAAGTATTGCAAGTGATTTGGATTACATTTATATATCTTATCTTTATTTTCAAAACTTTCTAATATTAGTTTTAATCACTTATAATTTAAAAAAGCCAATAAGCAGTATTTAAAAGAAGATTCAATGCAGTCTTTGAAAATTAAGAAAGAAAAGAAGAAAGTTAGAAGAAAGAAATCCAGTAGACTAAGTGCCTCCTCTTGTCTATATTCATCAAAAAACCAAGAAGTAAAGAGAGTCCCTACCAGTAGCAGGCTCGGCAAAGATGAGATACAGCAAGTCACTGATGAAAAGAGAGTAAACAATAGGGGGGCATCTTACCAGCACACCCACACAGGTTTCCAGTGGCACTCCTGGTGCCATCTTCAAAAAAGGGATGGCAAAAGAAAAATCAGGGAAAGTATAATGCACTCACTGTTTATAAAAACATTCAGGGAAAAATCAAAATAAGCCTTTGAATTCAGAAATTAAAAAGAAATAAAAATAGAGGATGGAAACTACTCTATATAATATTATAATGGCGGATGCATGTCAGTATGCCATTTGTCAAAAACCCCAGAATGAACAGCATCCAGAGTGAACTGTTAATGTAAACTGTGAACTCTGGGGCATAATCATGTGTCGATGTAGGTTCATCTATTGTAACAAATGTACCACTCTAAAGTCAATAACGGGAAATGGTGTTTCTGTGTGTGTGTGTGTGTGTGTGTGTGTGTGCGTGTGTGTGCGTGTGTGTGCGTGTGCGCGCGCGCTCGCGTGGAGGTGGCATCTATGGAAACTTGCCGTGCTTTCCACTCAGTTTTGCTCTGAACCTACAATTGTTCTAAAACATAAAGTTTTTAAAGTAAAAAACAAAATAAAAAAGAAATGAAAATGGAATTTTCTTGTAAAATCTAGCACAAGTCTCTAACCATTCTAACTTTAAGTTATGAAATCACAAAGAGATTGAATCGGATTAATTTAACTTAAGTTGATTTAATTGAATTTGATTTCATTGAATTTAAATGTTCATATAGTAGTCTCCTCTCATCCTCACACCATCACAAGGAGGGTAAGAACACTACTACCATAAGATATTCTGAGAGAGAGAGAGACCACATTCCCGTAACTTTTATGACAGTACAGTACATTGTCATAATTGTTCTATTGCATTATTACATAGTAGTTACTGTTAATCTCTTAGTGTGCCTAATTTATAAATTAAATTTTATCATAGATATCTATGTATCAGAGAAAAAAAGCATGTGATTTCAGGCTTCTGCTGGGAGTCTTGGAACATATTCCCCAAGGAATGTGCCCCTATATTTTATGCCTGTATTCCTCAAGAGGTAGGAAATTTTTTTTAATGTTTATTTATTTTTGAGAGAGAGATAGACAGAGGACAAGCAGGGGAGGGGCAGAGAGGGGGGGAGACACAGAACGTGAAGCAGGCTCCAGGCTCTGTGCCCGACACGGGGCTCGAACCCATGAACCGTGAGATCATGACCTGAGCCAAAGTCGGATGCTTAACTGACTGAGCCACCCAGGCATCCCGGAAAACTATTTTTTTAAGAAAAGTGGGTGTGGGGGGCCGGTATGGGTGCAAAATGATAGGTAAGTAGGTAGATACTATGCATTTACAAAACACCTAGCTAGGCACTAGTACTAACTACTGGAGATAAAACAAAGGCAAATGCTTGTCCTTTAAGGGACTGTAGCCTAGCAGAGAGGCAGACGTGCCAACCATCAGGGCTCCTGCCTACTGACCTGCATACTGTGTTGCATTAACCCCAGAGGGGGCATCCTCATAGTAAGCTAGGAAATGAATGACAGAACTTAGAGTTGCTCAGCAGTCCTATAAGGAGTTACAAAACGAAAAGAGGTGGGCTGTGGGGCCATAAGTGACCAGGCACCCAGTGTCTTTGTGGGAGTGATGAAAGCTTCATAGGTTAGGTGACACAGTACATGAAACTAATGGGAGGGAAAGAAGGAGGGCAGGTTCCACGTGTGAGCAAAAGCAGGATTAGGGAAGAGAAGATAACGTCCCATGTCTCTGGAAAACAAAGTGCAAGGTGCGTAGTGACAAAAGGTGAACTGGAGAAGTAGGCAGGGACCTCACAGGGAGGAGAGAGAAAGTCACAGTTTTATACTGGGGCAGGACGTGAAGAGACCTGAAGTGCTTTGAGTTAGGACATGACATGATGAGATTTTTAGATTAAAACAAACAATAATAACCCTTGGGTAGCAAGGAGAGAGTCTATACTAAAGACAGGAAGACCGTCAACTCAATGTTGGCAGTAATCTGACAACAACGAGGTCCCAAATGAGGGTAAATGGTGTGACTGAGGTGGGAGGAGGCAAGGGGGAGGGAAGGGAAGAGACCAAGAGCTAGAATCCTGGCAGCTAGTGTCTAATTGAACATGGTAGTGAGTGAGAAGAAAAACTCTCAAAGGACTTCCCAGGCACTGGGCTTGGTCACTGGATGTGGTCTTTCCAGAAGAGAAAATATAAGGGCCATATTCCAAGGAAGAGATGAGAAGAAACGGTGCTTTCAGGATCTATAGCTCCCCTATGTGTGTTATGGGGACACGTCAAAGGACCATACATCCTGCCGAGGGAAGTGTGCCTGTCAGCTGGCAGTCAGCCTCTGTTTCCCCAGAGGGCAGGGAAACACTGATGCTGGACCTGAACTCAGGTGAGCGGAGTTTCCTCTCCTCTAAGGGATGATCATCAGCTGCTTTTCTGGGGAATGCTGGCAGGATAGAGCATGTGTCATCTCTGATCAGGAGGGCACTTAGCTAGTGTCTTCATACATGGGAAGAACACGAATGAAATTGAAATAGGCATGCATTCAATGAAAAACATCCAATTAAGAAAAACAGATCATTAACTATCTTTCCATACTAGCATCAAAGACACCTTTATTAATTATATAACTGGACAAAACTGTCTGAAAGGCATTCCATAAAAATCATTAAAGTCTATCATTCAAGAGATTTTAGGGAACCGAAGTTCAAATATCAAATGACAGACATAAAGCAACGACCCTCAGGCTTAAAGTGACTCCACGTGGACAAATACATAAATACCAAAGTATGTAGTTTGAAGGTGAGCTCAAAGAGTTGCACATGGAGGCAAAAACACAGAAAAACAGTCACCTCCCTTTCAAAACACCAAGGAAAGCTTCATCGAGTACATACTCTTTTCGCTGTGTGTAGAATGATGAGCTTGGATTTCTGGGAATAGGATAACTTTCCACACAGAAGACATAGCCCAGAGTGGTTTGTAACGAGTGGGAGAATTTGGTGAAAGCAGAACCATGTCCATCTTCTCAGGGAGAGATAAGATGCAGGATCTTGGAGGTACGAGGTGGTGATCACAGATGAAACTTTCAATGGGAAGCCATTCTGAGTACTACGGTGACTAATGTGTGCACTTAATTACAGTAAGTAACCGCTGTATTGAGTCAAACTAGGAGCACATGCAAATCCCCCCCCCCCCCCGCCCCCAGATTGTGGCTTATTAGAGAGAAGTGAATTTTGATTACATCATAGTTTTATTATGCATTCTTCCCAGGCTTAAGTTGAGTGTTGTTACTCCTATTGTAAGTTTCCAGTTTTCAAGTATAATGACAATGTGCCTCTTGCATATTTTAGGAATTAAAAATAGATTTCTATTTCAGGTGAGAGAAATAACTGCCTGGGAAGAGGAACTCTTGAACCACAAGGAAATTATTTTCATCCAAATATCCTTAGTGATTAAAAAATAAAAAGAGACTGAAAAGAATCCAGAACAGTTTCAATACTGCAGTATTTCTGCCACAACATGTTAGTGCAGTGAGCACTTTTATAACACCATCCGTATAACCTTTACTGCTGGTAACTGTACGGGCAGAACAGGTTTTGCAAACTATGACTTGTAAACAGAAATTTACCAGGCTAGAATTCTTGTAATCCTTGTAAAAATTAATAATGATGTTTATTTTAAAATAACACTCAAACAAAGGCAGTGATTTAAATGTTTTAATGTACAAATCAGAAGGCATTTAGAATGGAGTACATTTTGGGGGTGTTCAGCTGGCTCAGTCAGTTAAGCCTCAGAGTCTTGATTTCAGCTCAGGTCATGACCTCACGGTCTGAGAAACGGAGCCCCATATCCCATTCTGCACTGACAGCATGGAGCCTGCTTGGGATTCTCTCTCTACCTCTCTCTCTCTGCTCCTCCCCCGCTCTCTCTCCTTCTCTCTCACAAAATAAATAAATAACCATTCTAAATAAAGAGAGAGAATTGAGTACATTTTTAAGTCTTCCTCAACCTCACGCTCCATTGTGTGCCAAATAGTAATGGAATAATGGCACTAACAAAACAATTTTTACTGAACACATATTACGTGCAGGGCATTGTCCTTAAGTCTTTTTCATGTGCTGGGTTATCTAAACCACACAAATCCCTGCGAGGAGTTACCTTACATGATGGAAAACGTCAGCACTATCTACAGTTTCAGACCCTGAAACTTTTCTGGTAAAGATTACTTAATGTGTTTTGAGTATTATTAACAGGAGACAGGACACCATGTAAAAAAATTCAATTCCTGAATTCATATATTCAAAATAATTTTAAAAAGGGTACTATAGGTTTGTCATATTAATTGGACTCTAAAGAGGATTTTAATGAGAAGAAGAAAATTTGGCAGGTGGAGAATAAGGAAATTTTACAGCTGAGTTAGATTTGACCTAGAAGAACTCCCAGGAAAAGTGATATTGAAGAAAATAAGGAAAATCTGGTAGAAGATAGGGACCAATCTTTACATTTTTTTTTAACGTTTGTTTATTTTTGAGACAGAGAGAGACACAGCATGAGTGGGGGAGGCGCAGAGAGAGAGGGAGACACAGAATCCCAAGCAGTCTCCAGGCTCCGAGCTGTCAGCACAGAGCCCAATGCAGGGCTTGAACTTAACGGATCGCGAGATCATGACCTGAGCTGAAGTCAGACGCTTAACTGACTGAGCCACCCAAGCGCCCCTGGGACCAATCTTTAAAATGCAGGTAAAACAAAACATGTTCTCAGATGTCTGAGAACATGTTGTCATTTTACAACTTGGGCTATTCACAAAGCAGTGTGGTACAGAAGAAAGGACTCGGGAGACAGAGGATCCAGGGGGGCTGAGTGTTCACCTTGTTCTACCATTTATTTGCTGTGTGACTTGACAAGCCACTCTTCTTCCTTGAGCTTTACTTCCTCAATCCTAAATTAGGGGCAGTGATTACACAGGTATTGTTGTAAATACTAAACAGATATTATGCTTTTAAAAATGTAAAATGCTATACAAATGAAAGATATTGGCTGTATTATTTTCAGGTTCAGTCACTGAACGTTATTCTTCCTTTTTTGATCTTTTGTCTTGGCATAACACAAGGTATCTTGGCATCAGCTTAGAATTCAGTTATGCTAAGCTTTTGAAATTCTTAAGCAGAAAGTCACTTAGGCGACAGAAAGAGAACAGAGGTTTTGAGCCTGAGGCAGGACTGAATTCCTGAACCCACACTTCAACAACTTATACACCAAGGTCACCAAGTCCTAAATCAATAGAATCTTTCAGCCAACCCAGCCCGTGGCCCATCATGGAAACCTACCCTTGCATAGCCCCAGGCAAGGGATAAGCAAATTTGGACTCAAATACAACGTAAGTGGAGATAATGCAAAAGACCAGTTTCATAAATCTACGCTGTGATAAGAGAGAGTTTATTTTCTGATCCCCAAATATAAATCTCACAGGAGTTTAGGTATATTGATTATTCTGGTAAACTAAATTTTTACGCGATATATCATAGGTCAGCCTTCCTTGTCACCACCATGGCATGGGTCACTCAACCATGACAGTGTCCCTGAGGATTGGTATGGCAAGCAGGGGAGGCAGGGGTGGCCACTGTGTGTTTCCTAGTTACAGCGCTGTTAGTAGAAAAAGATCTAGAAAAATATCGTAAGTTGTACCAAAGGGGATGCAAGGCTAGAGCCAGAGGTAACAGTAGAGAATCATACAACGTATCTGTTTGGGGCAGAACAAAAGCCTGAGCCAAGGTCCAGGGGTAAATAGGATAGAGGAACTGAGCCAGTGAGGGTGGCATGTGACAGCTGAGAGAAAATCAGCCTAACAGAAGTTTGGTTTGCTGTGCTGGCACCTAGAGTAGATTCATTAATTTTTGTTTAATGTTTATCTACTTTTGAGGGAGAGAGAGAGAGAGACAGTGTGAGCGGGGCAGGGGGAGGTGCAGAGAGAGAGGGAGACACAGAATCCGAAGCAGGCTCTAGGCTCTGCACTGTCAGCACACAGCCCACCCCACCCCTGCACCCCCCCATGCAGGGCTGGAACTCAGGAACCTTGAGATCATGACCTGAGCCACAGTCAGACACTAAACTGACTGAGCCACCCAGGCACCCCTAGAGTAGATTCATTAAAAGGGGCTACAATAAAAGAGGGGAAAACTAGAGTGAATATATATATTTTTCTAACACTTTTAATAAATACATCTCTATATAAACATTCCAAGAAATAATTAATTATGAAATTTTTGATAATGCGACATCAGCATTAGGCACCATCATAACAACATCACTACAACCACTAGATATGATGCTGACCCTTAGGACTGTTACGGTCAGTTGAGTTTTCTAGCTGTTTGGATGGTGACCAGTCAAGAGAAAACACAACATTTTCAAAACTACTGATTTAGAAAAGTCATTAACCAAAAACAAACAAATAAAATGTCAGCACCAACAAAGGAAAACCACAAAGGCAGAGATAATAAGGTATTAGGAGGAATGATATTTATTCCAGTACTTGGGTAGAAAACCAACTAAAAACTTGGATCGGTGAAACAGAATGAAAACCCGGAGACCCCTGGAGAATGGTTAATTAAACCTGGAAGGAAGGACAAAGTTCAGGTGGATTAACAGAATATTTGCTTTTGATGCTACTTGTAAATTTGATTCAGAATCTTGCAATTTTCATTGGTAATTTGTATCCTAAAATCTGATCATCTGCACAAGGCTAAACATGAATGTAAAACTTTGTCAACATGTTTTAAAACCATGCTTACAATGATGGTTTTTTAAAAATGCAATGGAAGGCAGAAATTGGAAAGTGGATAAAAAGAAATAATGCTTATTCTCACAAATTCTGAGATTTATGCTTACCTAACCCTATCCTAGGTAAAATGAAAGGGGAATGACAGAGCCTAAGGAGGGGGATGACTTCAATTCTCCAGAGGAGCATAGGTTCAGAGTTATCAGGTCGAGGCGCTGGGCTCTCCTGCAAAAGTGATCGCATTATCCAGAGTTTGATTATTTACGTCAGAGGGTCTTGGTCCGTTACGGAAGAGAAATGGGATGTTACGCCGCTGTCTTACCTTGCCTTACCTTGACTCCATTGCTTTGGATAATCTCAATACCAATATTTTTCCTCCTAATGGGAGAAAAACAGAGGATTTAGGATTTAGGATTTTTTCGGATAATATTTTGAAACAAAATTAATGACTCCTTTCCTTCTCGAGTGTATAAAAACTTATACCAAAATAACCATAATGATAGCACAAGGATGTGACTACAATGTAATATGGCAGGATAAGAAAATGGAGATATTTATCAGCATGGTTTTTCTGCCGCTCATCATTCACTCTTCTAACCACACCCCTTACGGTGAACCCCTTAGGCTCAGAGAAATGGGACCCGGCTTGCTCCATTGGGAGATTATAAAAATCTTGCGGGCAATCAAATGAGACACCTCAATGTTTAAGCTTACATTTTAAATAGAAAGATTTAAGAGGCCGACAATAGTGGTCACAAAAATGGAAAAAAAAAAAAAAAAAAAAAAAAAAGGAATTCTGTCTGCTCTCTCTGCCCTCCCCAGAGAGGTATGAGAAGGGAAGGCAGTGGACGAGTTAGGTACAAGTATGGGGAGTCCTACACCTTGTACCTCATTCCTCAGGCAGAATGGAGAGTTGGGGATGGGCACCCCATAAACACATTTATCTCTTCAAGTATCTTCTATCTCCCTTTGTTCCCTTTAAGTCTAATGATCCACAAATAGAGAAAGAACTTGTACCTTCCGCTCTAGGGGAGATCCAGGGAAATTGCAAGTTTCCCAGAAAAGACAGCACCCCATATCCCATCCAGTTGTTGCAGGCAGCAAACTGCACACATAGTAGGGCAGTAGACGGGAGAGGGCTGCAGAGAGGCCTCCACCCCTGGTTGGGGCCTTACAGCTAGACAAAGGGGTGTCGGATTGGATGGATAGGGTATGGGCATTCTGCACTAGAAACCTGTTGAACCCGCCGCAACATCTTGGCTGTATCCTGCAGAAAGTCAAATCGGCCTCCCACAACTATCCTTTTGCATTTTGATGGATTGTGATTTATTACTTGTGCTGAGGACGTGGCAAGTCAATACCTGGTTTGCTACCGTGACAGCATTGTGAGAGGGGGACAGAGAGCAAACATCTTGAAATGACTGCTTTTAAAACCTGAAATGGCTTAAAACAAAAACAGGTCCTTAGCTTACCTAATGTGACAAGGCCCATTTTCCACACCGGGTTAGAAAAAAATTTAGGGTGGGCCTCAAGTCAGGAAACAATTTCAGTGTTTCAAGAGGAAGGAATTTTCACTTCTTGCACACTATGAACTTTGTGCCTGCTGCCGTAGTAATAATGTCTCAAATATGCTCTTTTGAGGATCTCTGTCCCTCTCTCAAATATGCTTCTGGATAATTATTTGGCTGCCACTAAAGCAGCAATCTGAGTTGTATGGCAGCCAAGGAAATCTCGGATCCTATGTTTGCTAATTGGACATAACAATTCATGCTCAGGGGCAGCAAGCAAAATGGGCTTTACTCTGCCAGAATTGTTTTGGCTTTCTTTTTTTTTTTTCTGGTTAGCCCCAATCCCTCATTCCAAGTTTTCTGACCCCTAACACTACTTTCCTGGTGAATAGCAATTCTCCACCCAGGTATAAGAAATGCTCATTCTACTGTATCTGGAGAGGCCAAGTCTTTCTGTGTGGGAAGATGAGAGTTTACATTGGACAGAACTTTGTACTTCTCTGAAACTTGATCACCTTAGAATTAATAAGAGCAAATATTGGAATTAATTCAAAAGGAAGTAGAAGTCATAAACATTGGACAATAATATTCTGGCATCTGACCTTTTCATTTTAGGTATCCTGTAAATGTAAGTCATAGCTTGCAAACCAAAGGACTGAGAGAAACAGGTAGATGAATGATGCAACTCTAGGTTTAATTACTTAAAATGCAATGATATTTGGTTCTTAATTTATAAAATAGAGACCCAAATGATGGCCTCTGCCTGATCTCTGCAGTGCATGCTTAGATTATTAAGAAATACTTGGACATAGGGGAAATCAATCAGATTGAATCTTTGCATGATCTCTGAAGATTTCATTTTTTTTCCTCTGTACGCAAAGTTTGAAGCAGAGAGAATGACCATAAATTATTTTGGTCATTTAGAACTTTGAATAAGTCAAAGTTCTTTGATTTGAAAAGTTCTTCTATTTTTCCTGAAAGAGATTAGGGTACGACTGACAAACAAAATTTTTATTTCTATTACTTTTTACAGTGTTTGGTTTTTTTCTCTTTGCATTGATCATTAGATTTGATCTCTACAGTATGCCTTATTTTTTCCCCATTTTAGAAAGGGACACGTACAATGTGAGTGGTTATGTGAAATGCTGAAGGTTTATATTGATACGCTAAAAGCAGGAAGGGACTCCTGCCTTCTGGCCCAGAGCCCATCGTTTCATTCTATCACAAGCAACTGTTCTATGCCCCTGGGACACAGCAGAGAAGAAAACAAAATCCTTTCCAAATAAACGTAGTGTGTTATATAGTAGTTATTGCTATAGAAAAGTAAAGCTAAGTAAGGAGCCTGGGGTGGGTATAGGAAGTGCCTGACTGTCTTTGGAGGGAGGGAGGGGGGTATCGAGGGTAAAATTGCTCCTATTGCTTGGGAAAAAGTCGAGGAAGGCCACATTGGTAAGATGATATTTGTGACAACTGGGCAGGGACAGGAAGGTGTTGGGAAACAAGAATTTTCTGTCCCCTTCAAGGTCCTTCCAGCTAGACTAAGAATCAAATTGACACGAAACAGATTAACAGGGGAAAATCACATTTAATTCTGTACATATGGGAAGTCCACACAGACATGGAAATTCTAAAGACAGACAAAATGAGGTATATGTATCATTTTCAACTAAGGAAGGGTGTAGGGATGTGGAACTTCAAAGGGAAAAAATGTGATTCACAGGAAAATGAAAAAGAACAAATGTTTGGTAAAAATAAAGGTTTGGTTGGCCTCTCAGAGACAATGGGACATAGACGATTTTCATCAAAGAAGCCTCATTGGTTCCTCCCTGTCTACCATACCTAATTCATAAAATAATGTAGTTGTTTATGGTGGTAGCTGTTTTCTTGGAGCAGGTTCTCTATCTAAATTTTTAAGCAGTCCTGAAAAAAGGTAAAGAGCTTTTCCTAAATCTGCTGTGTTTTGATTGCTTTTTAACTCAAAATACTCTTCATAGCAAAGTGGGCCATCTTGGAGTGGTCTGCCTTTGGCCCCTACAAAGTAAATTTGGGAATGTATCATATGTGGATGTCAAATGTGGGGGAAGAGAAGTATTGGCTAGGGGTAGGCCAAACTCTGTCCAGTGACATTTTATTGGAACACAGCCATGCTCGGAAGTTAACATATGGTCTATGGCTGCATCTGTAGTATACTGGCAGGGTTGAATAGTTGTGACTGAGGCTATGTGTGGCCCATAAAACTGAAAGTATTTACTACCTGGCCCATTAAAGAAAAAGTTTACTGACCACTGGCTTATGCAGCGGAAATGACAAATACAAAGCCCAAAGACACAAGTGTGCGTATTGTATTCAAAGAATAAAGAAAGCAAGTGTGGTTATGGGAGGGAACAAGGAGAGAGAGAGAGAGACAGGATAAGAGAACAGAAGGAGAGTAGGGAGTAGATCCTGCGGGGCTTTTCTAGGCCATTCTAAAGGATTTTGAGGTTTACTTAGAGAGGGACAGGAAAACACTGGAGGTAACTGAGTACAGAACTGACATAATCTAACTTACTTTTTGAATTATTCACTCTTTTCAGGATAGATGAGAGGAGATTAGTCCGGTATAAGGTGCAATAATCCAGATGAAAAATGGAAGTCCTAAGTATTTGCCAAATTCTGAACATATTGTAAAGATTGAGCTGAGGTGATTTGTTGATGAACTTGAAACAGAGGTGGAGGGGCGGTGTTGTGTGAATGGGAGACAGTAAGAGAGGGTAGTACAAGTTAACTTGTGTAGGCCTGAACATCTGGAGGATAGGACTTCCATTAACATACAAAAGGAAGATTGTGGGAGATGTAAGCTATAATTTACCACCAGAAGTGAATTTTAGATGCCTTTTGAATATCTAAGTGGAGATGTCAAAGAGGCACTTACTGATGACATCTAGCATTCAGGGGAAAGGTTGAAAATAGACATATAAATTTTGGAGTCATCAATGGTTAGAGAACATTTGAGTCACAAGAACAGAATAAAATCATGTAGAGCATGGCTATCGACAACACAAAGAGTGATTTGAATACCTACCGTTTAATTTCAATATATGTGCCATGTTTTGAGCTAAGAACTTTATAGTATATACTCTCACAATACTTTACCTAGGTAGGTATCTATACACCTATTTTACACATGTGGAAATGAAAACTTAAGTGTTAAATGACTTGTCTGATGCCAGGAAGCTAGTGACAGAGTCCAGATACGCCCGCCTCAGTGGTCTGAGCCCTCCCTGCTCTGTCATGACATGAGAAATAGAAAAACACAAGACTGAACATTGGCTCTGTACATTTAAATAGCTAAAGAAGCAGCTAAATTACCCAAAGTATGTTGCATGTGAACTTGCCCAGTTTCAGCGGCAGTAAGATGCCTCTTTAAGGAAACCACCAGACTGGTGAAGCATGATAATAATATCATGGAACTTCCTCCTCAATTTCCTGAATTTAACAAACTCTCTCATCATGAATAAGCAGAAAATTTCTAGTTTATGAGCAGATTAAGAGGCAGCCACTGCAGGAGAATTCATGCTTCGATGCCATACACTACATTTGAGGCAAAATAAAGTTATCAAGGTTGGGTGCTATTACAGGACACTGCGCAAATTCTTTATTAAATGAGAGGAGACAAACCTCCTACCTGGAAGCCAAAATCAAAATCAGTGGAAATTCAAAATCATTTGAAACAGCACAGAGACAGAGAAAACGACTTAGCAATAGATGTGACCCCCCCCCCCCCATGTCATTACATCCTTATAGTGTTGCGTTTACCCTCACAAATGTACTAGCCCTAAGTAAAAGTGTTCTGGTCTGATAGTCTCAGACTCCTCTGATTCCACTGGCTTCTCAGAAGTACAATCACTCCAATTGCTAAAAACCAACGTGGAGCCACAATAAGCCTGCTATGCTGCTTCCTTTTCTTCAAACAAGCCTGGACTGGAAGAAATCCTCATTTATTTTTCACCAGAAAAATCAAGAGGCACCTCACTTCCGTGCTGAAAGGGAAATAGAAACTAACCTGCAAGCAAATGTGAGAACCTCCACCTACTGCAATTATAAAGCCACACCTTGCAGTAACACCCTCATTAGGGTTATGAGGAAGCCAAGGAAGGGAAGTTGTATTTGGGGCCTGTTGAACAAGATTAAGTCTTGGTGGAAATATTTGGGTCATGTTGGTCTGGAGGAACGTAGTGGGAAGAGTCAGAAGTTTTGAAAGAATCATAGGGAATTAAGTAATTCCTGTGTCTTGTCTCCTCCATGCTCCATGTTTCCCAAACTCCAGGTTTACTTCTTGGGAAGTTCAACCTCTGGGATGAGGTACCAAGATGATGAATACATACCCAATGGGAGAGCGTTGCTATGAAGAGTTTAAAATGATATATGGTAGTTGAGTGTCCGACTCCTGTTTTCGGCTCAGGTCACGATCCCCAGGGGATCAAGCCCTGTGCGGGGCTCTGTGTTCAACATGGAGCTCGTTTGAGATTCTCTCTCTCTCTCTCTCTCTCTCTCTCTCTCTCTCTCAAATAAAACAAAGGTTTAATTTAAAATGAAATGGTATATGGTGATAAGCCTCGGGAGAATAAAAAGATGTGTTCAGCATTGCTTTTTGTTATTGTTTTCAAGGATTTGCCATCTTGTTGAGTGCCACAACCAAGTTGTATCATGTTTGCATTCCTCACAACACCCACGATGTCTGTCACACAGTGGACGAAAAGCAATGCTTCTGGAATGGAACACTAATGATCGCCCTGCTGGCAGATCGACATAAGCGCCAGCATTCAGATTCTTGATCTGTTCTGGAAATTTCACTAGTATTGCATTGTCTTCTGTTACCCCCTTGCTTTATGGACTGTAGTCATTTTGTGTCCTCAGCATCTCTGGATATATTTACGGACCAGGAACAAACTAGCACTAAACTACTAAGGTGTACATAGTAACATTCCCCCTTGTGAAGAATATGCTTTGTTTGTGCTTCTGGGCTATTCATGCCTTTTCTTTCTTATTAGACGAGAATACTAGCTGAGCGTCAGAGAGAAGGGAGTAGACAGTTCCCATAAAATAGTATAAGGAAAAGAACTGTCCAGGAGGTTTGAGGAGTGGGAATTTGTAGGGAATGAGTAAGCCATCCAGCAAAGACTGGGTTTTCTAAGAATCAGGGTTTTGGAGGGGCACCTGGGTGTCTCACTCAGTTAAGCCTCCGACTCTTGATTTTGGCTCAAGTCACGATCTCCCAGTTAATGGGATGGAGCCCCACATCAGGCTTCCCCATACTGACAGTTCAGAGCCTGCTTGGGATTCTTTCTCCCTCCCTCTGCTTCTCCCCTGCTTTATCTCTCTCTCAAAATAAATAAATAAAACTTAAAAAAAAAAGAATCAGGGTATTGGAAAAACTGCCATGAGGTGGAAAGGAATGGGGTGAGGGGGTTATAAATAGGTGAAGAGAATTTTGAGGAAGTTGTCTTATGCTAAGTGTCTTACCTTCCTTCAGAGATTATCTTAACAAACTGTTCAGAAAATATCCAAATTATTATCCCAGGCTTTGGGAGCTGGGTGTGCGTGTGTGTGTGTGTGTGTGTGTGTGTGTGTGTGTGTGTTATTTCCTGAGATTGAAAAGACTCAGTTTTCTTTGGAGTATTTACACTGATTTTACTAATGTTTGGTTTAGTAACATGTTTGTAGGTTACTTAATAGAGATTTTTCATTAAAAATTGCATGCTCAGGGGTGCCTGGGTGGCTCAGGCAGTGAAGTGTCGGACTTTGGCTCAGGTCATGATCTCAGTTTGTGCGTTCAAGTCCCATGTCCGGCTCTACACTGACAGTGTGCACCCTGCTTGGGATTCTCTTTTTCTCCCTCTCTCTCTCTGCCCCTCCCTGACTTGTGCTTTCTCTCTCTCTCTCTCAAAATAAAGAAATAAACAACAAAAAAATTGCATGCCCAAAGAAATGTAGTTTGTGCCACTGATCATAGAACTAGGGATCGTGCAGTGGCCACTGGAAACTGTAGGTGTGTGAAAATACAATAATAGAGTAACATAAAAAGAACAGATGACCGTGAGGCCAGAGATTACCCAAAAGTTGAAGATGGTTGTATGTATGTATACATATATACATACATGTGTGTGTATATATACACTATGTGTTTTTCCTATACATACATACCTATAATAAAGTTTAATTTATAATTTAGGCACAGTAAGAGATCAATAATAACTAACAATAAACAAGAACAATTATAACAGTGTACTGTAATAAAAGTTATGTGAATGTGGTCTCTCTCAAAATTTATTACCTTACTGTACTCACCCTTCTTCTTGTCATGATGTGAGATGATAAAATACTTAGGTGATGAGATCAAGTGAGGTAAATGATGTAGGCACTGTGATGTATCCTTAGGCTACCGTTGACCTTCCTACACGAAGTCAGGTGGATCGTCCGCTTCCCACCATGGTTGACCATGGATAACTGAAGCCACTGATGAGGGGAGGCTCACGTGCTACAGTTGTAGGCTTGTAGACACGTTGTTAGGCTAAGTGTATGGTGTTTGCGAAAGACACAGTCAAGGACTCCATTCTCAGTTTAAAGCTAGATACCTAATCCTATTTTGAGGAACTACATCCCTGGGGGTGAGACTACGTTTTCCCACCTAAAGAAAGCATCCCTTCCATGTTTTCATTGTCTATACTATTCTCTTGGCTCTGGTAGATCCTTGGAGAGAAGACCGCTCCCCTTCTCCTTAGGTCAGGGTTTTTGTTTTGATCCGTTCTGATTTCTCAGGTGGTGTTCTTGAGAGTTGCCGAGAAAGAAAGGAAAGTCAGCATGTAAAAGTTCTACAGCCTCAGAGCCTCAGATGGAAGGCCCTGTCACATCACTTCGTTGCAGTTGGCATTATCTCGTTGTGCTGTCATGTCCAACAACTCTCTCTGAGGGAGAAAGGATTCAGTTTTCTGTTAGTCTGCTGGCATTTAGTTATTGACCTGTGTGCTGAGTAGTGTTTAATTAAAAAAAAAAAAAAAAGTGTGGCCTGGCAATTCTCTCAGAGTCATACTTGGTATGCTTGAGCTCTGCGAAGGGAAAACTTTTTTTTTTTTTTTCAACGTTTATTTATTTTTGGGACAGAGAGAGACAGAGCATGAACGGGGGAGGGGCAGAGAGAGAGGGAGACACAGAATCGGAAACACGCTCCAGGCTCTGAGCCATCAGCCCAGAGCCTGACGCGGGGCTCGAACTCACGGACCTCGAGATCGTGACCTGGCTGAAGTCGGACGCTTAACCGACTGCGCCACCCAGGCGCCCCAGGGAAAACTTTTTAGAAGTATTATGACACACAATTTATTCTCTCTTTGTGTGTGTGTTGCAGGGCTGGAAGGGGGCATTGGGGGGATGGCTCAGGCAGGACTGGAGCAGAAGGAAGCAATGGGGTGGGGGGGGGATGGAACGAAATACTAACTTTAACTGCTTTTCAAAGCTTATTCAGTCACTACAGTGTATTGACCGTGAGTAACTGCATAAAGTACAATAAAGTAAAAAGTTTGTTGCCAACTCTTCAGTCACAAATCAAATTATAAGCGGTTTTTTGAGAAGAAAAACTGAACTTTTGGTGAAACCTTTAGCAAAATTCTCCAAACACAACAGTGTTTAAATCCTAAAATGAGATACTGAAACTAAAAATACTGGGAGCATTGGGGCTTCTGGGTGGCTTGGTCGGTTAAGCATCGGGCTCTTGATTTCGGCTCAAGTCATGTTCTCATGGTCTTAAGACTGAGCCCCACATCAGGCTCCACGCTGGGCATGAAGCCTGCTGGAGATTGTCTCTCTCCTTCTCCCTCTGTCCTTCACCCTTCCCCCTCTCTCTAACAACACAAAACTACTGGGGGTATTTATTCTTTACCTCAAATATTGTTCCCATTATAGAAATAGCATTTGAAACATAGGAGAATTTATTGAGGAACTTCTGATTGCCCAGTGTCTAAGTTTTAAGAATTTGACAATATTTTTCACTCATATTACATGAATGCTTCATATTTTACATTTAAGTGTTCATTTGGTTCGATTAGTTTTGTTTTGCACCTCTGGAATTTTCTTTTCACTTGAACTTGAACTTACTGACCTTTGCTTAGATATTTTTGTATGTAGTGTAATGATAGTCTTACAATATTAAATAGTGACAGAGATAATATATGGAATGATAAAAGCTCACTGAGGGGCTCCTGTGTGGCTCAGTCGGTTAGGCATCTGACTTCAGCTCGGGTCATGATCTCACTGCTTGTGAGTTTGAGCCCCGCGTCGGGCTCTGTGCTAACAGCTCAGAGCCTGGAGCCTGCTTCGGATTCTGTCTCCATCTCTCTGCCCCTCCCCTTCTTGTGCTCTCTCTCTCTCTCTCTCTCTCTCTCTCTCTCTCTCTCTCAAAATATTAAAAATAAAAAAGAAATTAAAAAATAAACTTAAAAAAATAAATAATAAAATCTCACTGATCTCTGCCTACTTTGTTTTTCTAGAAAAGCCAGAGCTTGACAAAGGGCACACTGTGGTGGATCCTGCTTGTTCCCAGACATGCCTTGTTTATTTAGCTGCTGATATTTGTCCAGTCCGCTCAGGTACAAACGGTAATAAAATTCCCAGGACTCATAAATGTGGAAATTAAATTGCAACACCACTCTTTGAAGAACTCAGGCCAAAACTCCAAGGCCTCATCCTTGTCGCTTCCCTTTCTCCCCATACTGTGAGCAAATGCTCTTGGCTCTACCATTAGAATACAATCCAGGATCTGACCCTTTCTCACCAAAACCACTGCTTTTAACCTTTCCACCCTAAGCCACCAACTCCTTGTGGGATTACTGCGACAGCTACTTAACTATAGGAAGAATTGTGAGCAGAAGGTAAAAAGGGCAGTGGAAGATGGCTGCAGTATTTCTACATTCCTTTATATTTTGGAGCAGGTTGTGTCTAAATCTCTCCCACAATATTTGGCTGCAAGAACCAGAAACCCATTGAAACTCATTTATACAAAGATGGAAAGAAAGTGTAGCCAGAATTTCCAAGGGATGAGGACTGGGAGCTGGAAGGTCAGGAATGGAGAGTCGGCTCTCCACTTCTCTATGGCCACTTTTATGTTGTTTGTGTGTCTGCTTCATTCTCCCGTGTTCCAACTAAGTCTGGACATACTTAGCTTTAACCCCGGCTCCACATGACTTCCTAGTGCAGACTGATTAGCATGGTCTGATTCAACTCCAAATTCCCACAAGATGATCTCTTGGCTTGGCTGACTTCAGGTGTCTGCCTCTGATTTAATCAGCTTGCACCAGAACACATAATTACAAGCCCAGCGATTCAGTAAGACCCAGGGGACCCATTCAGAAAAGGGGGCCTGAACTAGGCAAACTAACTAATTAATATCCCTGCCGCAATTTGCAAATGATTTAAATTCAATATTCGGTTAAATGGTGTAGTGAATCAATTATTGTCACACATACATCCTTTGGGAGTCAATAAATTGAAATGAAGTTGATATAAATAAATGCTAGCAGGTAAGGTAGATTTGGTCTACCTTCCAGAAAGTGTTTGCTGATAACATAATTTCTCATTAAAATTTTTATTTTCAATGTCTACTTTATTCCCCTCAATCAGCATCCAGCTGCCCCTATGAGACTACTAACAGAGCCTTCTTTAGCTTGGTAGCCTTTAAACGAGGCAGCGAAGACTGGCAGATGCTGGAATATATGAATCTTTAGTCTTTGGCTTTCAATACTAGATAACTTAATGAACTGCCTTTCTTTTTGTATGTTGATTTTTTTTTTGCCTTTTTACTTTTATCATATTTTTTTAAAAATTTAACTTAATTTTTAAGAGAGAGACAGAGAGAGAATCTTAAGCAGGTTCCACACTCAGCTCAGAGCCCAACACCAGGCCCAATCTCACCACCCCGGGATCATGACCTGAGCAGAAATCAAGAGTCAGATGCTCAACCGTCAGCCATCCAGGCACCCCATTCATCATTTTATTCTTAACTTAAATTTTTAATTAATTTTATTTGATTCCTAAATTTTATGCCTTAGTTTTTTTTTCTATCTTAATTTTAAAAATCTGTTGATCAATTGAAACTGACTTACAAGAAAAAACCATGAGTTTGAGGATCCATCATTTTTGCTCTCATAAAGGTAGATATTTGGGGGTATTGTTGTTTTTTACCGAACAGAATTCTGGATATGTCCTGGTTTCCCTGAGTTTGGAGAGGGAGGGTTGCAAGTTCACAAAGCTAGCCTCCATTAGCAGATATGCTCCACATTCATGCTAAATGTCACATGTCCTCTATGAACTGAACTTTTGGAAAGGCCAGGATGAGTTCATAATCTGATGAGAGGGATGAGGTAGGAAACTCAAAACAAATATCCTAAAGTAAAAAATGGGGGGCTGGCTTAAATTGATGACCTCTTGAAGTCCCTTTCACCTCAAGGACCCTGATAGTAGAATGGAAAAATGACATTTAGCACTCTATAGAGTGCTGAGCAATGTAGTGCAAACTTTACATTTGTTTCTGTTTGTTCTCACAAAACTCTAGGAAGAAAGTAGTATTAATGTCGTTTTACACATGAGGAATCTGACCCTTAGAAAAAGTTAAGGAATTTGCTCAATGTTGCACATGTCACCAAGGCCTTGAAATTCATGTCGGGCAGACAACAGAGCCTAGGATTTTTCCACTGCTCCACAAGGCCTCTCAGCAATAAGCTGTCCCTTCTCCGAAGAGAGTTTTTAAAATTTATTTCCAGCTTAGATGAAAAGGTGCATCAAAAAATTCTGTGGGGAAGTGACTTCTTTTGCAATTGCCCCCAATGAAGGTGTCTGTGTTTTTAAAAAGCTCTCCAGATACTTTCAACAACTTCCACCTGCCGTCCAGTGTTCTTCCTCCTCTTCACCTGTTCAACTCCTTTCATCTGGATTCAACTATGGTATCACTATACCTAGGTGTTCTCTGGCCAGTTAAATTGCTCTCTTTAGTTCTTGTGCATGATTGCATCAATGAATCCATCGTATTGTTGTACAATTACTTTTTATGTAAGGTTTGCCCCCTTTAGGCTGTGGTGAGCTTGTTTGAAGCCAACATTGCATTTCTGGGACTCAAACTCATAATGTGTTTCAGGGAACTAAATTAGTAAGCAAAAATTTCAGGGCCGCTTGGAAATAGCTTAAGAAGACCCTCCAACGTGTTTTATTGCTTGTTGTACCCAGTAAATTAACTAAGTAATTCAATAAATACTAAGCCAGGAAACAATTTTTTAGGTTCTAAGCCTAAGACTAGTTCCTGGACGCGGAAGCCCCGCAGAGAACTACATTTCCCGAAATCCCTAAGCCCCGGTTGTTGGTTCGCAGAATATCCTTGAAGGCCTGTCACATCAACCAGTAGTTTGACGAGAATTTCCCTGGACGCCGTAGGAGGCGGCCAATCATAAAGAAGAGGGCGGGCACTTCTGTTTTCGGTTCAGGAAACCCTTTGCATCTCTTTGCCTGTACGCCGGATGATGAGGGGCAAAGAGTTATTAACCTGAGAGGGTGTCCTCCCTTTCCACCCCCACCCTACGAATTAAAAGTAATCTTTATGTGCTTCTATCCTTCCTTACGTTTTTCCCAGTTTCCACGTCCTTTCCAATCAAATGCTGCTTGCTTCACATCCGCCCTTCTTTCTTGAACACACTGTCCGGGAGGGTGCCCCTGGCATGAATCTTTCAATCTTTTCAAACTTGAGCCAGACATTTCTCTCTACGTCTCCAAGTGAGATTGTGCCAGTGAAGAAGCGGAAAAGTCTGAGCAAACACTTCATTCTCCCCTCACCTCGCAAGAGTGTAGAAGCTACTGGGGATTACTTAGTGGACAATCAGAATTACAAGGCGGATTGTAGGTTCTGAAAATGAGTGGCGGTGCGGTGTTTACTTCCATCTTTCCTCCCGCCTCCATCCCCACCCACCCTAGCGTGCGGACTGAATCCAGGGGTGGTGTGTCACTGGCCCGGGCAGACACCCAGCCTTGGAACGGCTCCCCTCTGGCAGCCTATTCCATTCCAGCAGCTACCTGCCACGGCCACGCTTTAATCTGACCCACAGTACCAGATTCAGGAAATAATTAATATCCCCGCCCCCGGTTTATCTTCTTTCCTTTGCTACTACCTAAGTCTGTCATCCTTTCACCACAGACATAATCGTTGTCTAGAAGCTTTTGCAAAACTCAAATCCAAATCAATCCAAAACAAAACCCATCCGTAGAGCAATATTGCAGCCAGCAGCCAGGAGCGTGTACCTCATTAAAGGGCGAGAGCATAAACCCCCGAATTTAAAATAAAGGCTTCCTGCTGCTCGTTAGTCGTCCACGTTTTTACTATCTCAGCTGCAGGAGAAGCAGCTGCATACTCTGGCCGGGCGATTGGGGTGGGAAAAAATTTAACCATGGTCTGGGATTTTCGCAGAAGGTAATTTAAGCCCCAGCTCCACTCCCGTGGAGGGGGCGTAGGGAGGGGGGTGGTAGCGAGCGGGAGGGGGGGAATGCGGTGCGCGTGCGCATGCTCAGCAGCCCCGCTCCGCGGAGGCCCAGCTGCCGCCACCACCGCGGCCGGCGCTGTAACCGCGGCTGCCGCTGCTGCTCTGGGCGGGCGTTGGTGTCGTGTGCCGAGGTGCCCTGTCAGGCGAGAGGGAGCGGCGGGGCGAGAGCCTGGGCGGCGGCGGCGACGGCGCCTGAGGAAGGCAGCGGGGGCTCTGAAGGAGCGAGGGCGGGCTGGTCCAGCGGCGGAGGAGCGGAGCGGAGAGCGCGGGGACCCACCCCGGGCGCCCTGCGTGCGATGCTGGGCGGGCAGCGGCGCTGAGAGGCGGGGAGGCCGAGCGGCGGCCGCCGCCGGAGGGCCGGCGACCCCCCGGAGGAGGAGGAGAGGAGGAAGCGCAGGAGCGGGAGGAAGCGCCGAGGGACTGCGGGGCCGGGGCGGGCGAGGAGCGGCGGGGCCGCGGGCCATGGACGCGGCGGCGGCGGCGGCGGCGGGGGCGAGCCGGGGCGGCGGCGCGGCGCAGAGTCAGCCCGCGTCCAGGTGAGGCTGGGCAGCGCGGGCTCCGGGCGCCGCCGCCACTGCTGTGCCGCCGGGCCGCGGAGCGAGGCGGCGGCGGCGGCGGCTGAAGCGGCGCCACAGCAGCCGCGGCGAGCGGCGGCGGCGGCGGCCTCGGAAGAAGAGGGGTCGCCGCCCGGGGTTCTGGTGGCCGCTGCTCTCTCGTCGTCGCCGTATTTCCTGTCTGGATTATCTTGCGCTTCTCCTCAGCCGCCTCCTTCCCCTCGCGCCCCCGCTCTGCCCCACTCCTCCGTGTCCTCGGTCGACGCTGCCCTCGGCCCGGGCTCGTTTCCCGCGCCGGGGGACGCCTCTTGCCTCCCCTTGCCGGGCTGCGGGGGAGCCCCGCCGAGACCATGAGGAAATTCAACATCAGGAAGGTGCTGGACGGCCTGACCGCCGGCTCGTCCTCGGCCTCGCAGCAGCAGCAGCAACAGCAGCACCCGGCTGGGAACCGGGAGCCCGAGATCCAGGAAACGCTCCAGTCCGAGCACTTTCAGCTCTGCAAGGTGAGCGGAGCGCGCAGCCCCGCGAAAATTGGGGGGTCGTTTTCCGGGGGGGGGCACCTCGGGCTTTTCCCGGGAATGCCAGGGAATAGAACGCCAGTATTAATTATACCTCGGATGGAGGGCTCGCTCCTGCCCAAGGAAGCATTGGCTTAGTGGGTTATTTTGGAGATTGACATCATCTTACTCCTTTTGGTTTTTCGTTTTGGGGTTCCCCCCCCCTCCTTTACACATGCAGCAGTCATTTCAAGGTTGCTTCTAACGTATTTCACCGACCTTTAATTTGTATTGTCAATAACCTTATAGCCTTTACATTCGCGCATTTTAATGTAATTCACCAACTTCGAAGTTTCCTTTGGAAACAGTTTCGAATGAATATTGTTCATCAAAAAACCAGACCTGTTCAACTGGATATTTGCTTATCACCTTTCCCTTAAAATGTGGCCGGAAGCTTAAAATACGAAATCACAGGGTCCTTTCAGCATTCTGTTTGATTAAAAAGTTGGTACTGAGATTTTTTGCCTGTTAATGGCACAATTGCCATAGCGGTCTGTAATTGGGAAAGAATGATGCAGCGAATTAGTTCACTGGCTGCTCAGTGAGATATACGAACTTGTCTCGATGTTAATACCTGCCTTATGAATACCGTGCTTTCATATGTCAGTTTCTTAAAAATGGCTGCATGCACATTTCTGCCCCAATGCCCTGAAATTCGGGGTTTAACAGCAAAATTCAAAAATAATATGTTGCACTTTATTTTCATTCTGTTACTATTGCAAAATTTGGGGATAGAGGTTTGATAATTGCTTTCCTGAATCCTTGACGAAAGTAATTGTTATGACAGCTTTTCTTTAGCAGTACTTGCATTTAGGATCCAAATAAAGTAACGATGAAGTTATCACACTTGAAATAACACACGAACTGCATTTTTACATTAATTTACAGATCTCTTTTACTACCGCAAACTTTGGTATTTTGGTCTGAGACTTGATAGTATAGAGTGTTAAGAAATTTTCCTCCGTAGAATCCCAGTATTATGGAAGGGCAGAAATGAAAGTGTCACATTGGGAGGTATTTGTGTATGTGTGTGTGGTGTGATCTACACACACACGTACACACACTCACTTCTTTTGGTTTCAGGTTCTGTGTGCATAAGTTTTGTTGATGTACGTTTTGTACTTTTTTTTTTTTTTTTTTAAGGCAGTGAGTGCATGTGTATGTGTTCTGCATCAGTTATAATTGGTTCTAGATTCTAATGCCTCTACTGACTTTCTGTTTTTAAATTCTGCTTGCTGCCTTGGTTGCTGTGATGTCATTTGCCCATCCCTAGACTGTTCGCCATGGATTTCCCTATCAACCTTCAGCCCTGGCCTTTGATCCTGTACAGAAGATCCTGGCCGTCGGAACTCAGACTGGTGCTTTAAGGCTGTATCCTTTCATTGAAAGGTTTTTTCCACATTTGCTGTATCTCCCCAGTCCTTCTGTACTGCTGAGTGGTTGCTTTTTCTGTTTAAATTCCAAAAAATGGTATGATCAAGTATATAATATTTGTGAAATCATGTGGTGTTCGCTTTTCTCTTAATTCTACATCTATTCAGGTTATAGGTTGCTGGGGTGTTTCTCATCTCTCTGTTTATGGTAGCTAAATACGTATCCACATAGAGTTCTAAAGTTTTGCTATAGTAACTACTGTCTTTGCAAGGAGCTAGACGTTTCTAAGGGGAAATCTCTTTGCTTATACTAGGGGTATTTTGAATGCAATATGGCTTGGAATGAGATTTAAAGACAATAACATAGGACGCACCTTAACTGCTTTAGTAGATAGTGAATTTATGACCTATTGTTCTAATGAATTAGAGGTTGAATTTCATTTGGTTGTTTGACTTGCCCTTTGGAAAAAGAAATTAGAAAATAAATCGTGTAAATTAATTTTATATAAACAGTTAAGAAGGGTTGGTATTTCTAGAAGTTTTAGATCATTTTGTTAGTATAATGCAAATGGATAAGTGTATTCTCTTGGTGTTTTCCCTTTCGTAATCACATTTGTTATGTACACGTACTCTGAACTATTAATATAAGGAGAATTATTTTTCCTGACTATGCATGAACTATAATAGTCTTGTCATAGCATAGCATAGTTTTTCTGAATACCTACTCATTCTTCGGAATCATTTTTGTTTTTAATTCTGAACAGTGGAAAATACCTCTCACCTTTATACTATTTAACTTGAAAGAAAATTGTTTTTATCATGAAATTTAACCATATTTAACTAAAATGCACTTATTTTTAAATATTAAAATTTTTAAAAGCAAATGCTTTATTCATCTTTAGGATATCTCCTTATACATACTAAAGTAACGTGTTGGTAGTAAGAAAAAAAATCACAAGACGATCACAAAAGAATTACTATTGTCAAAAAAAAAAAAAAAAAGGAGGGAGCTTTACCTTTCAGATTGTATCTGGCTCCTGAGAAGAGCGGAGGAAACTTGCTAAGTTAGTTAAACATGTGCTTTGCATTTTCCTTATAATCTTTTAAAATCTTTATTTCAAAGCAGTACTGTATATAGTATCAGGATATGCTTCAAGTTTCATTTGTGATTAGTGTGTTATCTTCCAAAAAACTTAAAAAGTTTTCAGTTGGGCCATTAATATGTACTATTGAGTGAAATCTATTTTCATAGTAAATACCAGTCGTGCACACATTCCTGTTGAAATGGTAAAATCTGACCAGGCTAGATCTGAATCTGAATTTCCAAGAGTATGTCTCAAGGGCTCTTGCCCAAATGTCTAGATAGTTGAGACTAGAATTATTTTTGGCTACAAATGTTTATATGTTTTTATTCCTAAACCCAGTGATCATTACCTTCTAGTTTAGGGTTCCTGTTTTAGTCTTTTGAAGATGGGACTAAAATTTAATTTTGTCAGTATGGGTTCAAACTATTCAGCAAAACTCCATGTAGTGACAAGAATAGTGCATTGTTGGATCTAGATGGACTGTTTGGAACTAAAAGCAGACATTTTTTGTTCCCAACAGAAGAATATCATCACTGGATTAAAAGAAAAAAAAAATAAAGTTAAATCAGTTATTTTTAGACTTTGCTTTTCTTTTAAATGGATTCAGCTTTTACTGTTTCTCAATGTAGTCTCAACTTTTTTTTTTCTTTTAACAGCCAGTCTGCCCCTTGTACTTTTAACGTTTATTTATTTTTGACACAGAGACAGACCATGAACAGGGGAGGGCAGAAAGAGAGGGAGACACAGAATCTGAAACAGGCTCCGGGCTCTGAGCTGTCAGCACAAAGCCCGACGCGGGGCTCGAACTCACGGACCGTGAGATCATGACCTGAGCTGAAGTCAGAGGCTTAACCAATCAAGCCACCCAGGCACCCCTGCCCCTTGTACTTTTAATGAGTACCACCAGCAAGTCCAATTTTATAAAACCAAGTATTTTTCTTTAGGCAACACTGTTACCTTTAATGCATTTGAGTAATGAACAAGTTGACACAAAGGAGTTAAAATACAGGCCTAATTCTAATTGCCAAATAAAAGCAAAGATTGGGTGTCCCAGATCCTCACTTGTATGTGACTTGCTAATACATTCTAATAGCTGAACACTATATGAAGGTGAACACATAATTATAAGTTTACAGCTATAATTTTTTTTTAATTTTAGAATCTTTCTTACTGTATTTAGAATGAAGTCAGGAAGACTCTTTACCAAACATGTTTTTACTTTTTAATGAGATGCATAATGAATATTCCAGAGTAACAGATTGGTTTGCCTTCTTTCATTTGACTGTGGAGGAGAAAGTAGGAAATGTTTTCCGAAGTAGGATTGAGCTATTAGAATTTGTAATACATATCTAATTAAAAAAAAAAAATATATATATATATATATATGTTTATTTTTGAGAGAGAGAGACAGTGTGTGAGTAGGAGAGGGGAAGAGAGAGAGGGAGACATAGAACCTGAAGCACACTCCAGGCTCTGAGCTGTCAGCACAGAGCCTGACGCAGGGCTTGAACCCATGAACCGAATGAACCGTGAGATCATGACCTGAGCCGAAGTTGGAAGCTCAGCTGACTGAGTCACGCAGGCGCCCCAATGCACATATAATTTGACTAATAGAATGTCTTCTTAAATGTTGGACTATATGAAATTAATCTACTTTGAGGTTTTAAAAAAACTAGATGAGAAAGTTACATCTGATATCTAATGCTTACAAGAAATAGGGAAAATCTGAATTTTTAAATTTCTAACCAAAAATGAGGCAAGATGAATTTAATGTATTTCCTGCATTAGTCTATAGCAAGTGAATGATATTATAAACATGCTTTATGTTTGAACTTCTTGGCTTCTAGAAAGAATGTGAGGTTGGCATATACTTACTGATGGGAAGCAGGAAAGCATAATTTTATATAATACATCATATGTAGCAGTGACATGATTTAATTATTTTAATTCTCTTTTTGCCATGTAGAAGTAGGTATGATTTGGTTCTTATGATTAATCTAGGGATGAAAACTATTGGGATAGAATAATCTAATTATTTTCATATCAACATCTAGAAAGGGAAAAAAGGTTTGCATTTCTAGTAATGCTGCTGTTGTCCTTATCTAGATTCCTGGTTTACTAGTATAATTTTGAATTACTATAACCATGGGCTACTCTGATCTTTGTAAGATATTTTTTTCGAAATGAAGTCATTTTATGTGTGACTCTTTCAAGGACTAAGCAGAAAACTGACATCTCAAGTTTATTGAATTTTTTAATAAAAATGTGTGAGTTTTTGTTATAATTATCAAAATTATTTAAAAATCTCATTTATTGTTTTCTTGACTTGTGGAAGATACAGTAAAATAAGCAATCTCTGATAAAGCATGGATTGTCTTTTAAACTACAGTGTAATTTTGCTGAATGCCAACTTACAAGGTGATTTTTGTACCTTGGAGTTCATTTAACCAACACTTATTAAGTGTTAACATTAGATTATAAACACTGTGGCCTGAATTCTGGTTCTTTTCTTTCTGTTAAAGAATTAGGTGTCTTTTAATTTTTTATTCTTTTAAAATGAACATGCTGTATTAGACAATTTCCTTGAGAAATAATTCTGTAATTCCAAGTGGCAATGTATTGTTTTACGGGAGTATTCAAAAGAAATGAAAAATGTGATTCTTCATATAGTTTCCAGTCCTAACTAAAAGACTAGAACTTGTTAAACAATTGAATTTAGAGAATTATTTAGAAGTCTACTGACGTTCTGTAAAGTCAGATTATAGGCAAAGTCATTGCACTTGATGATGTTGCTACACATTAGTAGATAAGGATTCAGAGTAGCATGAAGGACTAGGAAAAGCAATATGGCAAGCAATATGGGCAAAAGTAGAGAAAAGCAAATTATGATAGTTAAGAGGAGTACCAAAGAGAGGTTGGAACAGTGATCCTAATTGAGTTGGAGACAGAAATAGGAGCCAGTTGGTGGAAAGCCATGAATGTTCACCTGAGTTATCTGGTTGTTATTTGGTTAGGATTCATTATAGTTACGTATTCTTGATCAGTATCTCTCAATAGTGGTAGCATTTTGTGCTGGATAATTCTGTGGGTTTATCCAGCATGTTGCAGGCTACTTTATATCCCTGGCTTCCACCTAGTAAATGGTAGGGTGCCCCTGCTGTTAGTATATTGCAGCCTTAACTCGTACAGTTCTGTGTGCTCCACTGAACTATGCCCAAGTCGTTCAGTTAAATAGGATAATAATCCTACTTGGGTCATACAGTTAGCATCACAATTAAATGCAGTAATGTCTATGTATAGCTTTTAAGACCATGCAGAGACTGTTTTGGTGAATATTCAGTGTACGATATTGTGAGAGTTTTTCTGTAGTTTCAATTTTCAGGTCTTTCATTAGTTTATTTCAGCAAATACTTGTTGAAAGGCAACTAGTGCCAGACACTCTTTAGGAAGGCCTTATTTTCATTTATTTTTGTTGCTAGTACAGTCCTAAAAAAATCTTGTAAGAGTACTGTTTTTGTTTTTTTTCTTTAAGAGCCATGGAACTGGCTCTTCTTAATCATAAGGCTGCAAAATTGCTATTGAGATGTGAAAGTTTCTTGCACATAGTAGGCATTAAATGATTATTTAGTGACTTTGCACTTGTAAGATAGTATTAGAATGTTTGACTTACTGCTTATGTTGTAAAACATAATTACAGTCCTGAAAAATTTAGAAATGATTTTTGTTCAGAGTAGTTAAAAGGGAAACAGTGTAGCTAGAATTAAGCCCCATTTTTATCTCCTCTTCTCCCCTGCCATCCTTTTTGTCTATGGAAGACTTCTAGTCATTTGGAATTCTAGCTCCAGAGGAGAAACAAGGACTTTGAAATACTTTTACTTCTCAACTCTTAGTTCTTTATTAAAGAGGACTTTGTATAAAAGGAAGAACGAGTACTGTGTCAGCAGTAGGTTGTGATTCTCAGCATGAACTACTGCAGCAGGAGGAATAGGCACTTTTACTTTAGAAACAACTAGAAATGGTGCCTGCTTGGAAGCAGTTACTTTGCAGTGAATTTCTTTTCGAGAGAAACAAGGTGTGATAGAATCTGAATGGAACTGAAAAGGGATAAGTTAATTAGTAGGGAGTCAAGTCTGCTTAGGAAGCCCTTCTGCCTTAAGTTAGATAGGTTTTTATTCCATATTCTTTGCTTTCCATTTGTTTTTTAGTATTTTTTCCTTTTAAAATTATAACCTGACTTTGCCATCCTAGAGGAAAAGGGTAAAGGAATTTTGGAAGGATGACTTTATCGTTAGAAGTGTTCTAGTCTTCAGACTAATTTTGGTTAAGCCAGCTGAACTGGGTTTCAGTCTCCTTTCCTGTAAAATGGGGAAATTGGGGGTGTGATATCTGGAGTCCTTCCATCTCTAGGATCTTAGAATTTCATTTTATGTAGAGGATTGGGAATGTTCTGAACCATTTCTGTCTAATGGGCTGCTTCGAGGACGTGTAAAAGAGGATGAAGTATTGGACTCCATCCCATTGTGGGCCCCTTTACTTTGTGTCCATTGATTACATTCAAAATCCAAGTCAGTAGATGCACAAATGTAAACCTTTGTTTACAAAATGGAGTGGGAAGGAACCTATGAAAAACATGCACTTTTTTTGTTGAAAACTCACGTTGAATACTTAAGATACTAGGTTGTTGAATTTTTATTCTATAACAGATAAGGTCTCGTTATGACATAAACTGGGGCATTTAAAAAAAATTAACAGTGTACTTTCCTTTCTTGGGTGTAAATAGTAAGGATAAAAAATTAAAATGAAATTACAAAAAATTACTACTGGGTTTTGTTAACCTTAAAAGTAAAACTGTAAGTTTTTTAATAGGAACAGATGGGTTTATTAGAGAATAAAAGAGAATTGCAATCCAGGACAAACAAGCTGCTAAAAACCGTAGGCAAGGGGTGCCTGGGTGGCTCAGTCGGTTGAGTATCTGACTCCAACGATGTCAAGAATTCATGGTTCGTGAGTTCGAGCCATGAGCCTGTCAGCACGAAACATGCTTCAGGTCTTCTGTCCCCTTCTCTCTCTGCCTCTCTCTCTCTCTCTCTCTCTCTCTCTCTCTCTCTCTCAAAAAAAAAAAAAAAATATATATATATATATATATATATATACACATACATATAAAACGATAGGCAAGTTCAGGTAAACAAAGGACAGACACCCTTTTTTAAGCAGAAAAGGACGTTGGGAAGGCAGTTAGGATCTACCAGTCCATTGGAGTAAAACAGGAATTCAAATTGTGGGACTTCTCATTGGTGGAGCTGTTGCCTGGGGGAGGATGAGAAAAGTTGTCACCTCCAGCTGGAGTAGTGGAATAGAGGGGACTGCAAGGTCAAGTCCATCTCTTCCTGTTAGGTCTGCAGTTGATGATGAGTGGTAGGATATGAGCTCCCCCTGCCAAAACCTCCCAAATCCATTTTAGTGAGGGTTCCCGTTACTAATTTTCACAGTTCCTAATCACGTGATTTTATTAATTTTTATATAAGAGATTGAATATAGAGACTATTGAATTGTTGGTATGTAATTTGGGTGTTAAATTAGGTAATCATATGGTTACTTGGGGTAGTAGTAACTAGTGATATACATGTAAATAATTGGACGATGGGGTAGTTTTGCTAAAAGGTAAGCTTTGGTTGTTTGTCTTTGGTTTTAACTTCATGCATTGAAAGTGACACATTTACAAGAAGAAAATTAATAACGAGTGTCAGTATTGTTTTGTTTTATAATGTTTAAATGAGAACTTTTCTTCAGTGATTTGGCGTATTATGATCATAAGAAGGTATACTCAGTATCTTAGGATTACGGATTGATGAAATGTTTTTGGTTTGAGCTACACAAATCTGTCTAGAATATAAGAGAATAATATAGAAAAAGGGTATTTTACTATATCACCACCTTATTTGTGTTCAAATATTATGTATTTAAATATACTACTATATTTGAATAGTATAGATTTTAAGATAGATTTTAAACATAATACAGTACTACAGAATTTCTTAGAAGTAAAACAAGGTGATTTTTGCCTTGATTTATGTGCAATAAACTAAGAGTTCATGAAAGACTACCAGAAGGTACTTGATAGACCTCTCTTCCTTTAGTCACGTATGACATAAATCATTCCAAGAAATAGCACCTTCTGATTTACTCAGAATTCTTCGTAGGTAGAAAGATGTTTATAATTTAATTAACTTATGCTTTAATTTGAACCACAGTATATCTAATTTTTATCTGCAACAGAAGAAAGATAAGTTGGTTATCTTCCCCATATTGTATAATTTTTAACATTTTTGGTGAATTTAAATGCCTAGTAGTTACCCACTTTTTGATTTAGTAATCCCAGTCGTTTTAATCTTTCACTCTTGTGTTTCATTTTAAAGAAATGTTGGACATGAGTTACGTTTACTGCATAACTTTTTTTTTTTTTTTTCCTTTTTTGGCTGTGGAGGTAAGTAGGGGAAAGAATTGTTGACACAGGTTACTTCTTACTACTCACTCTTTCACAAAGGGCCATGTGTTCAGCAATTCCTTAAGTCTAGAATACATTTTATCCTGTTAAAATAATTCTTATCTTTAAAGCTCAGTTCCTTTGTCTTTGTGATGTATATTTGATTTAGTTTCATCCCAGTTCCACCCATCTAGCCATCTTCTTAATTTAATGTTTAAAATCTAAATTTCTACATTACCATTCTTTATATTTTAAATGGCTAAAATTAGACCTTGTGAAATTATAACATTGAGTGGTATTTTCTTTTAAAACAAACTGTCAGAAACATTATAGCATATGAAAATATGCGGTGGAGTCTAAAGCAATGCAAATCAGAATTAACCAGTATCCTCTGTTTTATCAAGAGTCCAGAAACTGGAAAGTAGTTGGTATACAATTCTAAAACAGAAGAAATAGATTCTTTTTTTTTTTTTTATGTTTGTTTATTTTTGAGAGAGAGAGAGAGAGAGAGAGAGAGAGAGCGAGCGAGCATATGTTGGGGAGGAGCAGAGAGGGAGACACAGAATCCAAAGCAGGCTCCAGTCTCTGAGCTGCCATCACAGAGCCCAATGCAGGGCTTGAACTCCCGGAACTGCGAGATCATGATCTGAGCCGAAGTCGGACACCCAACCAACTGAGCCACCCAGACACCCCAGAAATACAGATTCTTAAACGATCAACCTCATAGGTTGTCTATGAAAGATCATACTATGAGATGGGTGTGTTTGTATGCTCGCATGTCTTTAAAATAACGAGGATCTAAATCTAAATCTTTAGTTCAGGAGTCAGCAGACTTCCTGTAAAGGGCTAGATAGTAAGTATATTAGCTTTTTTACCAGTCTAGCACAAAAGCATCCACAGACATGGGGAGGAAGGAGTATAGATCTGTTTTAATAAAACTTTAGTTCTAAAAACGGGGGACTGGATTTCTCCCACAAGCTGAAGTTTGCCAATCCCTGTTTTAATTCATCAGGCTGCCTTGCTTTTAAATCATTAGTGGAGAGGAATGCTAAGGAAGGAACTACTACCAACATTTTTATAGTAAAGTTTCAAAAATTATACTTGCAGTATCAGTTTAAACTTAATCTTTTAGTCATACATAGAAAATAGTTTAAGAAAAAGTAATTCTTAATGATATATAGTACTTCTGTATGCTAAGTTAAATTACTTTCACAAATATTTGATCCTGTGGAAGAGGCCTTTTGTGTGTGTGTGTGTGTGTGTGTGTGTGTGTGTGTGAATTATAATTAATATGATAATGAGATGCTTAGTTGGGCATCTTTTGGGGGCAGTTCAGTCATCAATTCTATTGAAGTATTCAGCTCGTTTGAACCCTTACTACCTAATTTTAATTAAAAATGTTTGCATTTGTAGCTTTTTCTTATATTTTCATTAATATTATACAGAGATGTAGAAATGTTTATATTTAGATTTTAAAAGCTAAAAGTGAAAGTAAGCATTTTATTAAAATATCGCAATTTTGTAGATGTCTGCAAATTTTGAATAAAAAAAATTAGTAGAAGAAAACAACCTAAAAAATAACATATAAAAAAAAAACTCATAAAACCCCTAGAAGCAAATTCGGGTGCATGGTTACCTTCTTTAGAGTTAAATACATTGCATGTCCCTTGGGAAGAATGTGTGATACTTTAATTGAAAACTGAAATTAGATCCCACTTTTTGAAAATTTCTTATAGTTGCTCACTGGATCATTGTCAAGTAGCACTAAGTGTAGATATGATTTTATTCAGTAAATAAAGCTAATTTCTACTTGATTACATTTCTCCAACTGGTGTTAGTCCTTTTGGAGGTTGTTATATAAGACAAATAAATGAATTGATGACATGCTGAGCATATTTCCTTTTATTTTTCTGAGAGAGCACGCAGGAGGGGGAGGGTGGAGTGAGGGGGAGAGAGAGGGAAAGAGAGAAAGAGAATCTTAAGCATGCCCAGCGTGCAGCCCAATGCGGGCTTGATCCCACAACCCTGGGATCTTGACCTGAGCCAAATAGTCACATGCTCAACCCACTGAGCCACCCTGGTGCCCCATGAGTGTTCTTCTTTATTGGTGCTATGATTTAAAAATGAATGTTGATCAAGAGTAACTTACATTCCCTTACAGTGGAAAATAGAGGGTTTTTAACTAAAAACTCACTGATATTTTTGGTTTTATAATTCTTCATTTGAAAATTAAGGTTTGCTTAGCACATGGAATTTATAAAATAGTCTTAGAAATTATATGGTAGTTACTCTTAAAATGATGAGATTTTTTATTTTAAATTAGGTTTTTTGTTTTTTTTTTTTTTTTTTTTTATCCCTGGTTTGTTTTGTTTGTTTCCCTTTCAGTAAATGCTATCTAGAATTTTTGAAGTTTTCCTGGTGAGGTTGTCTGTTGGAGAGTGATTAATCCTACCCTTTCTTGAAAGTACGTAATCTTTTCTTGTAATAGCGGTACCTCTGCTTTTTCACGGCAGTGCTCTGCCAAAGGTGACTATAAATCCAGTGGCATCAGCTATTGCAGTACTTTCTGCTAAATTGCTTTCCTTTTGTGTATTTTTTCTCTTTGTCTTTTGAAAAGGAGAAAAAGTGTTGGAGCAGATTTTTCCATCTATTCAGTCTTTGTACTATATTTTTCATAATGGGCTGTATTTTTCTTTAAAATTCACTTTGCCGTACTTGAGAAAAGAACTTAGCCATTAAGCATCTGAGAATGGGTGCCGGGATGAAAGATGGTTTTTACTTGATATGTCAGAATACACATTCTTTTTTGTTTCTCTAACCCAGACCACTATTTATGACTGTATTTCTTGTAGACTGAACAAGTGGTTCGTTTAAGAGTGTATTTATATACCAAAAGCTATTCTACGTAATTTCCTGTGAAAACAAATATAATTCATTTTTACCCCTTTGTAGACCATCCTGATTCCAAAGCAGGACATAATAAGAATGTATATTTTTCAACAACCTTAATTTGCTTACAAATAATAAAAAATTCTTACCAAAATAATGGTGGAAGAGGTAACTAGAGGTCTCTTTTAACCTGGTGAATACTCTAATTGTAAGTTAGTGTGGATGCTACAATTTGTTTTTTGTTTTGATCTTCCTTTGATTCACATGAAAAGAAAGCAATTAACTGACATAATTTTTCAAATATTGTTGGGCATTTATTGCAAAATATTACAATTGTGTTGAATAAAGGAAGTTTTAAATGTTGATCTATATATCTTTCACAGTTAATTGTAGCATTTTATTAAATTTTTACTGCAGAAATAGTGCACATTATAGTTTTGCTTAAATAGGAGATTAGCAGGATGTTAACATTGTGAGTGAGCAGTAAAATTAAGTATGTCCACCCTTCTTATCATGAGAATGTGGCTAACTTCATTTATTAATATATTGATTTTTAATAGGCTATTTTTTGAACAGTTTTGGGGTTTTGTTAATATATTAATTATTTAATAGACTTTTTTGAGCAGGTTTTGGGTTCAGCAGAAGGCAATAGAGATTTCCCACATATCCCTATCTGCACTCAGCATAGCCTCCTTTATTATTCACATCCCCCACCAGAGTGGTACATTTGTTACAATTGATGAGCCTACACAGACACATAATTATCCAAAGTCCACAGTTTACATTAGGGTTCACTCTTGCTGTTTGTTGTATATGCTATGGGTTTTGGCAAATGCATGACATGTATCCACCATTGAATATCGTACGGAGTAGTTTCATTGCCTAAAAATCTGTGCTCCATCTATTCGTCTCTCTCTCTCCCCTAACTCCTGGAAACCAGTGATCTTTTTATTGTCTCCATAATTTTGCCTTTTCCAGAATGTCCCTATAGTTGGAATCATATAGTATGTATAGCCTTTTCAGATTGGCTTCTTTCACTTTTAACATCTAAGTTTCCTCTGTGTCTGTTCATGGCTGATAGTTCATTTCTTTAGCGCTGAATAATACTCCATTGTTTGGATGTACTACAGTTTAGTTAGCTCTCCGCCTACTAAAGGGCGTATTGGCTCCTTCCAAGTTTGGTAGTTGTGAATAAAGCAGCTATAAATATCCTTATGCAGGTTTTGTGTGGCTATAAGCTTTCAGCTCCCTTGGGTAAATACCAACAAGCGTCATTACTAGATTGTACGTATGGTAAGAGTATGTTTGGTATTCTAAGAAACTACCAAACTGTCATCTAAAACAGCCATACCATTTTGTTCTCTGACCAGTAATGAACAGGAGTTCTGCTGATCTACATTGTTACCAGCATTTGATGTTGTCATTCTAGATTTGGGCTGTTTTGATAAGTTTGTAGCAGTATATCCTTGTTTTAGTTTGCAGTTATTTCTCTGGCGACCTACGATGTGGAGCATCTTTTTATATACTTATTTGCTACCTGTATGTCTTTGTGTGAGGTATCTATTAAGGTCTTTGGCCCATTTTTCAATTGGGTTGGTTGTTCATTTTCTTATTGTTAAGTTTTAAGAGTTCTTTGTATATTTTGGATAAGTCCTTTGTATATTTTGGATGTCTTTTGCAAATATTTTCTCCAAGTTTATGGCTTATGTTCTAATTGTCTTGACCTTGTATTTTACAGAGCACAAGTTTTGAAATTTAAAGACATCCTGGGGCGCCTGGGTGGCGCAGTTGGTTAAGCGTCCGACTTCAGCCAGGTCACGATCTCGCGGTCCGTGAGTTCGAGCCCCGCGTCGGGCTCTGGGCTGATGGCTCAGAGCCTAGAGCCTGTTTCCGATTCTGTGTCTCCCTCTCTCTCTGCCCCTCCCCCGTTCATGCTCTGTCTCTCTCTGTCCCAAAAGTAAATAAGCGTTGAAAAAAAAATTAAAAAAAAAAAAAATAAAGACATCCAGCTTATCAATTATGTTTTCATGGATGGTGCCTGTGGCGTGGTACCTAAAGTGTCATCGTCATACCCAGGACCACCTAAGTTTTCTCATATGTTATCTTCTGGGAGTTTTATAGTTTTGCATTTTGGTCTATGATCCATTTTGAGTTAATTTTTGTGAAGAGTGTGGGGTCTATATCTAGATTCATTTTTGGTGGTAAGGTGTGAAGGTCTTAGTCTTTTAGTGAGCCTCTGCTTCTGGGTTGTGGACTTCACAAGTGAATCTCAGGTGACCCAGGTAAGTTAGGGTGGCTAGAGTGGGTTCGAGTTGGGTCTTTCCCTTCTACCTGGTCAGTTCAGTTCTTTTTCTTTTCCTTTTTAATTTAATTTTTTAAAATTTAAATTCAAGTTACTTAACACACAGTGTAGTATTGAGTTTCAGGAGTAGAATCCAGTGATTCATTACTTCTGTATAACAACCAGTTCTCACCCCAGCAAGTGCCGTCCTTAATACCCATCACCCAGTTAGCCCATCCCCCATCCATGTCCCCTCCAGCAACCCTCTGTTTGTTCTCTGTATTTATGAGTCTCTTATGGTTTGCTTCCCTCTCTGTTTTTATTTTATTTTTCCTTCCCTTCCCCTATGTTTATCTGTTGTGTTTCTTAAATTCCACATATGACTGAAATCATATGATATTTGTTTTTCTCTCACTGACTTATTTCACTTAGCATTAATACCTTCTAGTTCCATCCACATTGTTGCAAATGTCAAGATTTCATTCTTTTTGATCGCAAGTGATATTCCTGTATACACACACACACACACACACACACACACTCACGTCTTCTTTATCCATTTGTCAGTCTATGGACATTTGGGCTCTTTCCATAATTTGGCCATTGTTCGTAGCGCTGTTCTGATAAACCCCTAGCAGTTTAGGCTTCTGGTTTGTATCTTCAGAGGGCAGATCTTGTGAAGAACAGAGTGCTCCCAGTGTATTTAAAAAATGGTTGCTTTTCCCCCACCCATTGATGGAAGCAGGAGGGGATTTTTTCTCAGGTATTTGCTGTGGGAACTTGGTGGAGCTCTTTGAGGTAAAACTCACGAAAGTATAAGGATTCCCCCCCACTTCCTTCATGACTGGGTGCCCAGGGATTTGTGACTTTCAGACTTCTCTACTTTAAGATCGCAGCATTTCATCGATTATAGTTTGGATTTTCCTACCCTGGCACTGTTTCCTGTGGAGGTGACTTACTGGCTGGTTCGTTTTGGTGAGTTGTGATTCATGGTGTTGGCCTGTCTTTGCAGTTTTGGGGGCAGCGTTTTGCCCTGTGACCTCACTTGTCCTAGGGATCTAAGAAGAGTTGTTGATTTTTAGTCTGTTCAGCTTTTCCCTTGTTGTTAGGATGGAGTGGCAGATTTCAAATTTCTTACGTGTTGGACCGGAAACTGAAAGTCTGTGTTAATTTTTATAGGTGAAAAAATACATGATCTTCTAAAAGAGGGTTTAAATTTGATGTTTGTCAAGTAGGTGAAAGTAAAGAATAGGGGTACTTTACTATAACAGTGTGAATAATTGTTATTTGACAAAGGTTTTGTTTGTACTGCAAATACATTAATAGTTCTAAAAAATACAAAATGAAATGTTCTTCACTGTGTTAAACTTTGGTAAAGATATACTAAGTTCTTGCATTGACCACATTCCTATCAAGTTGATTAGAAGCTAGTTCAGATAAAAGTAGCAAATTACTAGAAGTTTGGAAAATATACTTCTGATCAGATATTAAGGGGATTCATGACTATTCCATTTGAATAAAGGAAGTCTGAGAAATTACTTATTGAATCATTCATATATGAATTTATTTTTATGGAAGATAATGCTTAATTCTATTTATGCTCATAGGGTTTTCCAGTTGTTTTTTTTTTTTTTCCAACCATGGCTATCTGTTAGAATATCTTGTGGAGCTGAAAAAGATAAAATATACAAACAATGCCCAGACATTTACTTGGATTTCTTCTGTAGGTATTCTCATTGAGTGAATCTGGCGTGGGGCTTGACATCTATGCATGTTTATGTGAAATCTCTGTGGATGCTTATAATGTAGAGCCAGAATTGAGAAATACTGGCCAAATGTTCGACAGATAGGGTAGCGGTATTCTTAGTGAGGCAGATGGTAGATAAGAAACATGTTCTGGGCAGTGTGTGTAAGCTGACACTTTGCTATACCATTGCCTTTGGAGACAGAGCTGTGAAGCTGGTAGGACATATTTATGAAGGTGGGAACGAACTGAAGTCGCAGGATTGAATTACAGTGTTTCCCCATCCTAGCCTTATGTCACTGGACATGGGGACTAGCAATAAAAAAAGTCCATGTAATCTTAATAGGAAGTTGAAAAAGTTTAGTCTTGCAGGTGATTATCACGCTGATCAGGTGGAGGAGGCAGGTGAGGCATTCACTGACGAGAAAACTAGCACACATAGGTTGCCTTATATATCACAGCTCATCTGACGTATTTCCATTTTTTGAGGAGGATACACGTATGATGTACTGCTTTTATCTGTTGACTTTCATTCATTCCTCATAACAGTGTGGAACAAAGAAATGAAATCTCTCAGCTGCTAAGTGATTGTTGTCTATTTTTATACTACCTGGTAGAGTTGGTCTGATGTTAAAGCTCCTTCTCTTCATTTTTAGAATGCTTTCATCAATATTCTTTGACTACATTATGGTGGTGTTTAGATTTTAACTTTGTTATAATCACATTATGGTTAAGTTTCTTCACGACTTAAGCCCTTACAAATAAAAATCATCCACTGAGCTTTTATTCAGAGTGTTAAGCCAGTTGAGAGTAGCAACACCTTGAAGGCTTACTAGAGGTGTGAATTACTCTGTTTGCTGAAAGTACACGAATGTGCTAAAAGAAATGGCAACAGAGGTTAGTGGAAATCGTCAGAGTTTGTGATGGATTAAAATATCCTCTTGGGTTTATTTTACTGTGGCAGGGATGAACAGTTTACACTTTAAAGACTGTTTTTGGTTTGTCAGCAGAATATGTGTTCAATGGAAGTTACTTTCACACAATAATATATAATTAAATGTATAATACTGCAGGTTAATTTATTAGTCACTTAAGGGTTCATAGAAAGTTTAATTATCCGTATTCTCATCTTTAAACTTTGCAGAATATAGGGGCGCCTGGGTGGCGCAGTCGGTTGAGCGTCCGACTTCAGCCGGGTCACGATCTCGCGGTCCACGAGTTCGAGCCCCGCGTCAGGCTCTGGGCTGATGGCTCAGAGCCTGGAGCCTATTTCCGATTCTGTGTCTCCCTCTCTCTCTGCCCCTCCCCCGTTCATGCTCTGTCTCTCTCTGTCCCAAAAATAAAATAAACGTTGAAAAAAAAAAAAAAAATTTAAACTTTGCAGAATATAAATGTATTTTCAGAAACTGCACAGCATATCAGAGTTCTCCAGTTGTTTTCCGCCGTTTTGTATGTTTTCCAGTCTTCCAGTCGTAGGTTGGAAAAGTGAATGTGTCACTCCTGTAGAGGTTGGAATAATGCCAGTACTTTCTTTCCTTTTTTTTTTTTTTTTTCCAAAGACAGGAATTGATGAACAGATTCTCTGAAAAGATATATAATCTTGAAAGATCTTAATAATTTACTAAGTATATACCAGTCTTGGTATTTTCACATTCTTCATAAAAAGTAGAGGTTGTCAAAATATGTGTATAATACACAGCAATAGTGAGAGCAGTGAAAACTTGCCTAGGAGCTGTCCTCTAAGAATTTGACCACGGGCTACGGTCCCATTGCCTGCTTCTTTGACTATTTTTTTATTCGGCTTTGCTGATAGCACAGTAGAAATCCCAGGAGGAAGACTAAAGTAAGAGAAATGTTTGTTGTGATGGTGATACCAGCCTCACAAATGATCGAAAGATAAAATGAATAAGCTGACCTTACAGATTCATGGAATTTTAAAAGCTTATAAAGGGTTTTCTTGTTGTTTCTCATCCATTAAATACTTTCTGTGTTTAAATCTTGAACGAAATAAAAATGTTTGAAAATTGAGTGCAGGACAGAAGGAAATGAGCTTAATTGCAAAAATGCTAAACTGTAGTGTGATTTTATTTTTCCTTTTTTTATGCTGCATTTCAGTTAGGTCGCTGAATAGTGAAATTCATTCATTGCTTCTTAAAGATATTTTTAAATCCTAGTTAAAGGGAAGACTGGATTCTTAAAACATTAAGAATATAATGTTTTAGGGGCGCCTGGGTGGCTCAGTCGGTTAAGCGACCGACTTCGTTTCAGGTCACGATCTCACAGTTTGTGGGTTCGAGCCCCGCGTTGGGCTCTGTGCTGACAGCTCGGAGCCTGGAGCCTGCTTCAGATTCTGTGTCTCCCTCTCTCTCTCTGCCCCTCCACTGCTCATGTTCTGTCTCTCTGTCTCAAAAATGAATAAATGTTAAAAAAAAAAAAAAAGAATATAATGTTTTAACTTGTTCCATTAATAATTGCAATCATTTCCTGCCTTAAATTCTGTCTTTTGTTTTTGCCTATTTGTATTATCATTTATCATTCATACAAGCTGATTGTTTCTTTTGTATAACAGCTTTATGGAGTTATTTTTACATACCATATAATTCACCCTTTTAAAGTATATCGTTCAGGACTTCTCATTATATCCACTGAGTATGCAATCATTGGCATTTCTTAACTTCAGAACATTTTCTTTACGCCAGTAAGAAACCCCATACCTAGTATCAGTTGTCCTGCCTTACCTTCACAACCACTCACCTACTCTCTATTTCTATGGATTTATTCTGGACATATCATATAAATAGAATCATGTAATATGTAGTCTTTTATGATTGGCTTCTTTTACTTAGCATAATGTTTCTGAGGTTTATCCATATTGTGGCATGTATTAGTGGTTCCTTTCTTTTTATGGCTGAATATCTCATAAATACACTGCTTATTATTTAATAATCAGTTGATGGACATTTGGATTTTCCTCTTTTTTGACTCTTAGGAATAATGCTGTGAACATTTGTGTAGAAGTCTTGTGTGTATGTATATTTTCATCTCTCTTGTTTATATTCCTGAAGGAGTGGAATTGCAGAGTCATATGGTAACTCTGTGTTGAATGTAGAGGAATTGCCAATTATTTTCCAAAGTTGGTTGCACCATCTAACAGTAGTCCTACCAATAGTAACCAAGGATTCTCATTTCTCCATGTCCTCACAAACTCTTGTAGTTGTCTTTTATAATCATATTAGAGGAGGTGGAGCGGTATTTTATTGTGGCTTTGATTCACACTTCTCAAATGACTAATGATGTTGAGCATCTATTTATATTTTGGCTCTTTGTGTATCTTCTTTTCAGAAATATCTATTCATATCATTTCTCCATTTTTATTTTTTAAATGTTGGTTTATTTTGAGAGAGAGAGAGAGAGAGAGTGTGTGTTTGTAGGGGAGTGGCAGAAAGAGAGGGAAGATGAGAATCCCAAGCAGGGTATATGCACTGTCAGTGCAGAGCCTGACACAGGGCCTGACTCTGAGATCATGACCTGAGCTGAAACCAAGAGTTGGATGTTCAGCTGACTGGGGCACTCAGGAGTCCCTCCTTTTTCCATTTTTAAATTTGATTTTTTTTTTGTTATTCAATTGTAAAAGCCCTTTATATTTCTGGATAGTAAATCCTTAATCAGATACGTGATTTATAAATTCTCCTATTCTGTGGATTTTTTTTTCATTGTCTTGACGGTGTCTTTTGAAACACACAATGTTTTTAATGTTGATGAAGTCCAGTCTATCTATTTTTTCTTTTGTGGCTTATGCTTTTGGTATTGTATCTAAGAAACCACAACCTTATCTGAGGTCACAAAGATGTCTGTTTTCTTTTAGGTGTTTTATAATGTTAGCTCTTACATTTAGGTCTCCATTTTGAGCTAGTATTTTTTATATAGTGTGAGATAGGGGTCCAAATACATTTTTTTTTTCATGTGAATATACAGTTGTCCTAAGGCCATTTGTTGAAAAGAGTATTCTTTTTATATTGAGTTGTCTTGACATCCTTGTCAAAGTCAATTGATCATAAATGTTTATTTCTCGGTTGTCTGTTTACTCTATTGATCTAGCCATACGGTAGCTAATTATACTAATACCACACTGTCTTGATTACTGTAATATTGTATTAAGTTTTGAAATAGGGGAAATGTGAGTATTCCAACTTTGTTCTTCTTTCTAAAGATTGTTTTGGCTGTTCTGGGTCCCTTTCCACATTAATTTTAATCTCATTTTAGGCTCAACTTGTCAATTTCTGCAAATAGCTAGGATTCTGACAGACTGTGTTAATTTTATAGATCAGTTTGATGAATATTATTCTGTTCCATGAATATGGGATGTTTTTTCACTTCGCTCTTATTTCAACAATGTTTTGTTGCTTTCAGTGTTTTGTAGCATACAGTTTTGTAGCGTACAAAGTTTCAATGTTTTGTAGGGTACAAACAAAAAAACAATGTTTTGTAGCTTTCAATGTTTTGTAGTGTACACGTCTTGCATTTTGTTGAATAAATTTGTTCCTAAGTATTTTATTCTTTGAGATACTGTAAATGGAATTGTTTTCTTCATTTCACTTCTCAGATTGTTTATTGCCAATGTATAGAAGTACAATTGATTTTTGTATATTGATCTTGTGTTGTGTAGTCTTGTATTGTGCAATCACAACCTTTATTTGTTCAGTTGGTTTTTTTGTTTTTGTTGTTTGTTTGTTTTAGGGAATTCCTTAGAATTTTCCATATACAAGATCATGTCTTCTATGAGTAGAATAGTTTTAGTTTACTTCTTCCTTTTCCAGTCTGGACACTTTGTATTTCTTTTCCTTGCCTGTTTTCACCAGCCAGAACATCCTGCATATGTTGAATGGAAATGGTGAGCACTAGTGGACATTGTCTTTTTCCTGAGCTTAACAGGAAAGTATACATTTTAATCTTTCAGCATTAAGTATGATGTGAGCTGTGGGTTTTTCATACATGCCCTTTGTCAGGCTGAGGAAGTTCCATTTTCCTTGAGTGTTTTATCATGAAAGGGGGATGGATTTAGTTAAAGGCTTCTTCTGTGTCCACTGAGATGATCATGTGATTTTTGTCCTTTATTCTACTAATACAAGTCTGTGATTCTATGGGCTTTTGAAGGATAGGGTTGTTTACTCATTTTAGTATCTTGCGTAATTTGGTAAGAACAGTTCCTCTCATATAGCTTCAGTCTCTAAAATGTTTGTAGGCTGATCATTTTACACATGAAAACATTTGTAAGGAGGCAGTCTCAAAATTTTGACTATAATTAGAATAGAGAACTCCGCTTTTTGCTAATTCTGCTTGGCTATAGTGTTCTACTATTAAAATTAGTAGGTATTTGTTACCGTGAACTAACATGAGGAATGAGTCTGAAAAAAAATTTTTTTAGTGTTTATTATTTTGAGAGAGGGAGAAAGTACATGAGCTGGGGATAGGCACAGAGACAGGGAGAGAGAGAATCCCAAGCAATCTCCATGCTGTCAGTGCGGAGCCCCATGCTAGGGTTCAATCCCAGGACAGTGAGATCATGACTTGAGTGGAAATCAAGAGTCAGGTGCTTAAAGGACTGAGCCACCCAGGTTGTCCCTGGAAAACATTTTTTGATTGGTGTGTTGCTTTTGCCCAGTTGCCTTTATAATGTTTACTTGCTACTAAAAGTTGCATTTGGTCTAATTTTATAGTTTTAGACCAGTCTGACTTTATTTTGTACTCAGGTAAAAAATATTATAGATGTTTCTTCTGTTTTCATTCCCTGGTTTTAAAATGAGTGAAAGCAAGTCGGGAAGTGACATTTACATTCTAACCAAGGCCCATGGATACAAAAGCACCTGGCTGTTGGGAGTCCCAGACAGACCAGGTCCGACCACTCTCTTCTGACAAAATCAAAGCAGAGAGATGAGCGGTGGTGAAACAGGAAAGGAATTTATTTCCATGAGGCTACCACAGGGAATACAGCAGGCTGGAGTCTCAGACTGTCTTCAGTGTGCTTAAAATACTTCAAGAAAATGTGGGACAAACCTCAGTGGGTACACGCAGGTGGGCAGTAAAGGTCAGGTTGATCATTGTCTCAGGGTCAATTCTGTGAGCTCTTGCTGGTGTTGGGGCAGTCCCTGTTGCTTGAGGGGGTAGTTTTGGTTCCATCATGGGATGCTTTGCCCAGTGGGTCCTTTGCTTGAGTTAGAAGATAAGCTGGAAAGAAGAACTTAACAGAAAGTACTGATTAAGGTCAAAATGGAGATAAAGTCCTCGTTTAATATGTGAAAATTGGCTCTTTTTTGGTGAATTAAGCCTTGGTGATGTATATATAAATATTTGTATGCATATATGTGTGGGGGGGTACTGGATTTAGCTTGCCAGGCTTCAAACCCAGCTTCTTTATTAAGTAGCTGGATGGCCTTAAGTAACCTTGTTGTATCTCAGTTTCCTCTTTTGTAAACAACAGAGCCTATAGTAGAGGTACTCTTGTAAGCTAATACATATATAGTACTTGATACATATTAAGTGTTTAATAAGTGTTAATTACTGTGATGATGTACTTAAAGGCTCCCTAATTCCTCCTTTATTCCTCCTGTTCCAAAATACAAAACAAAAAAACCCATTTAGACAATTGAATGAATGTTTATTTTGAATTTGAATTTGATTATATAATGTTATAGAAGGTTTAACTGGTTTTGGTCTCTTTTTCTGTTTATCTTTCCAATTACCTCTTTTTCATTATTCTTCAGTAATTGCTAGTTTCATCATGTTTTGTTTTTGTTTTTTTTTTTTCATTAAGTATTTCTTTTCTCCCTGTTGCTTACTTAGAGGTTCATACCTAAATTCAAAGACTTTGATTTCAACCTGTTTTAGTCTTGTCTTCTGCAGCTCTTATTCAGGAGTTATGATGGTGCTTGTTTGGACAAAACCCATAAGTAGTTGTGCACGCAGTTTGTGGCCTGTGTCATGGGCCATATAAATGAATTGGTTTACTCCAGAGACAAAGATGACAGTGGGATTAGGTAGATACCCTAGCTCTTGATAGGCGAGCAGTAAAAAAAAACAACAAAACAAACAAAAAAGAGACTAAAGGTATCCATTATAGGAAGATAAGACCATTTTAAAAAGAGTACACTGGAGTTCAGAATTATAAGGTAAGCTATATTGACACCAAGAAATACTCAATGTAGCCTTACAGTTTGCCTTTGTCTTATAATTGATTGCTGCATATAGAAAGGAGCAGACACCATTATAATTACAGGTATAACTATATTAGGAATCTAATATAGTCAAAGTTGTTTTTTTTCTTACATTATGATATGTCAGCTGTAGGGTATCTTTAATTCTTGTTAAAGTAGTGAATATACCAGTTAAATAATGATAATGGCTACCATTTGGGGAGTACACTCTCAGTGGTTTTAATTCTCATCATAGTTCTGCAAGCTAGGCTAGATAGGTATCTGCATCTTATAGATAAGAAAGTGGAGCGTTGGAATAATTCTCAGGTCACAGCAAGTACTGGTGGAGCCGGCATATGAACCGACTTGAAAGTAGGTGTCTTAATTAATTCTCACTGTGCCTCAGATGTTCCTGTGGCACATCAACAACAACAAAACAAAAAGGATACCTAATTAGGCTACTTCTCAGGCAATTTGGGTTTAGTAAATTTGCAGTAGAGCTGTGATTCTGACACACTGCCAGGATTGAGAACTACTTGCTTTGGAACTTACAGTCTTTCAAACTAATATTTTTTGATTATATGTAAGTAATTTCCATTCCTTAAAATTTTATTTTAAGCTTTTTGTTACAATGAAGTAATGACTTAGGGTTTTTTCCCCAACACATGGGACTTTTATAGTATCAGGATCCTTCAGGGCTGGCTGCAGCATAGTACTACCTTATCCAAAGGAAAAAGGAAAGAAATCAGTAGTAACCTTGAGAAAAAGCACTTATCTGAGCCTCAGAATTATCATTTGTAAAATATGGATAATAACTACCTTTCAGAGTTACCGTGAAGATTACAGTTATGTATTTAAGATACAGAGCCTAAAACTTAGTAGATAGTGCTTCTTGTTTATTAAAGTATATTTATCATCTTAGGTGTGACTATGTAATATTAATGTCATAAAAAAGTGCAGTTTTTCTGGCCCCATACATAGAGTAAGAACAGACCTTTCTTGACCTCCATGTAACCGACTTCCTGGACTTACAGATACTTTCCAGTCTCTATGAATAAAATATTGATTGATGCTCACAGCATGCTGAAGTTTTCAAACCATTGGGCCCTAATTAGCAGAGCTGTTTGCTTATACTTTACTTAACCAAGAATCGGTTCTGTGTATTCCCACATCTGTTTGTGCCTGTTATATTTGATGTTATAATCAAGTAATTAGTTCACTTTGAGAATATATAAACTGATGGGGCGCCTGGGTGGCGCAGTCGGTTAAGCGTCCGACTTCAGCCAGGTCACGATCTCGCGGTCCGTGAGTTCGAGCCCCGCGTCAGGCTCTGGGGTGATGGCTCGGAGCCTGGAGCCTGTTTCCGATTCTGTGTCTCCCTCTCTCTCTGCCCCTCCCCCGTTCATGCTCTGTCTCTCTCTGTCCCAAAAATAAATAAAACGTTGAAAAAAAAATTTTTTTTAATAAAAAAGAATATATAAACTGATGAAATGTGAATACAAAATGGAGGGTTTTTTTTTTTTAAGTTTATTTATTTGAGAGAGAGAGAGAGAACATGAGCAGGGGAGGGGCAGAGAGAGAGAGAGAGAGTATCTGAAGCTGACTCCATGCTGTCAGTGCAGAGCCTGGCATAGGGCTTAATCCCACAGACCGTGACGACATGACCTGAGCCAAAGTCAAGAGTCCACTGTTTAACCAACTGAGTCACCCAGGCGCCCCAGAGGGTTGGACTTCATGAAGGTCAGTCACCTAAAATTTCTCTGATGCTGTGTGTATAAGATAACAGTAAATGATCAGAAAAGAAATAGATTCTTTTTTTTTTTTTAATTTTTTTTTTCAACGTTTATTTATTTTTGGGACAGAGAGAGACAGAGCATGAACAGGGGAGGGGCAGAGAGAGAGGGAGACACAGAATCGGAAACAGGCTCCAGGCTCCGAGCCATCAGCCCAGAGCCTGATGCGGGGCTCGAACTCCCGGACCGCGAGATCGTGACCTGGCTGAAGTCGGACGCTTAACCGACTGCGCCACCCAGGCGCCCCGAAAAGAAATAGATTTTATGTGAATGCCACACTTAGAATGCATTGCCAGTATCTTTAAAGTTGCATTTAAAATATTAAACTACAAATCCTATACCGGGGTAGTTATAGCTATGTTTTATTTAAGAAAAACAATTCTGAACTCTAGTATTCAGTTAAAGAATACTTTAGGGGTGCCTGGGTGGCTCAGTCAGTTGAGTGTCTGACTTCAGCTCAGGTCATGATCTCGCGGTTTGTGAGTTTGAGCCCCGCGTCGGGCTCTGTGCTGACAGCTCAGAGCCTGGAGCCTGCTTCGGATTCTGTGTCTCCCTCTCTCTCTGCCCCTCTCCTGCTCACGCCCTGTCTCTCAAAAACAAGGAAACATTAAACACTTAAAAAATATATATAGAAGTGTTTGGATAATATCACAAGATATGCAAAATTATATATGATTTCTGAAAAATATGATAGGTAAATAGAATTTGTATGATTTTTCATAATAGCTCACATTTTTCATTAACTTCTCATCTGATAATAAGAGAAGTTTTACTCCATGTAAAATGAGAATTTTAGAATATGCTGATTGGTGCCAGCAAGACTAATTTAGCTGGATGGATTAGAATTAGACTCACTCTGCTAGCTAAAAAGGCAGAGTCTGTGCTGTCATCCTGACAAAAGAAATGGATGAACAGAGATGTAGGTTTTTCTTTCTTCGGCCAAAGAGGTGTGATTTGGTACCGTGCCAAAATCTAGCTCCCTGTAGATGCTTTTGGGCAATTGCTGTAGTGAAAATAGTACTATTAATACTGATGACGATGATGGTGATGGTAAAAGTTTAAAGATGTTTAAAGAGTAGGGTAGTATAAGCTAAACATGCATGATTAGTCTATTCGTTTATGAAATATTAGAACAATTAATTGCTGGCAATAAAATGAACAAAATCCCTGGAAAATAAATATCTCCTAGAAAAACTTCTAGAACTCAGAAGGAAAAGGTGCATAGAAAATAAGAATTTAACTTTTAGTGTGATTATTTTTACTTAAGAACCCTAGGGGGCATGTATTAATAGAATATAGGAAATAGTCTATATACCTGAATATGGCATTGTATAAAGAGAGCTACAGTTTTATTAAATCCCATCATATCTTGGTTTTAGATGTAAATTTTTGTTTTCAGTTAATATTTACTAACAATTTTATTAAATCCCATCATATCTTAGTTTTAGATATAAATTTTTATTTTCAGTTAATATTTATTAACTAGTGAAAAGTAGATTAGCGGCATGTTAAAATGGCTAATTTCTTATTTCAAGTTTATGAAAATAAAAAGCATGTAACAATGTCTGGCACATAGTAAGTTGTATAAGTGTTTGGATTTTTTGTTTTGTTGTTAGCATACCTTAGTATTAAGAGTATAGACTCGGGAGCCAGATTGCTTATTCAGATCGGTCCTCTGCTGCTTTCTAGTCGTGTGACTTACAAGTTACTTGATTCCTCTGTGCTTCAGTTTCTTATTGTTCATAGGGGAGAAACTATATATTCTTCATAGAATATGAGAATTAAATGAGTTAATATATATGACATGTTTAGTATAATGCCTGACACAGAAAATGTGTGTTTATTTTTATTATCATGGGGAAATTAATAGAAGTTTGCATATTTTGTATTCAAGCCTGTTGTAAAAGATTGATATGTTCATTGGTAATATAACATGCCACAATTGCAAACATGGTTATATTAACTTACACTATTGAAAAATAACACTATAGGTATGAACGATGCCACTAAAAAGATTGGCTCCAAAAGCATTATTCTAAAATGACATGTCTCTGCTTTTCAGATTTGTTTGCTGTCTTGGGCAAAATTGGATGTTCTGCAGATCAACTATCTTTTCTCTTTTTATTTTAAGGGAAAGAAAAAAAAATACCTGAACCAGAGTAAAGTGTATTAAATATATTTTGTGTTCTGTATATTGTTGTTTTTGATAATTCTTTTGTTTTCTAGAAAGAACAGCTACTTATTTCTTCTAGACCTATAATCTCTGAGACTTCTGATTATGAGCAGAAGCTAGCTGATTTGATTGATGTGTAATAAATGTAACTCTGAATCTCAATCTCAGTAAAAAGCCTGAATTGAATATCAGGTCATTGGAATGTTGGTCTATTATATAACTTAGCAATTGCTGTAAAAAGCCCACGCATACCATAGACTCCTTAATGAAATTAATCACAGCTTTGGTCGTCCAGGAGTAGAATGTTATTGTCAACATGACAGTGGAGCTGCAGTAATCCAGCTTCAATTCCTGATTAATGAGGTTAGTGAATTGCTTTAATCTGTCCTACTTATATATGAAATAGGGGCACATCTGGTCTTTCAGATTTCTTGCATGCATTCATATTTAAATATTTGTACAAAAGTGAATTTTTTAAAGATCAGAGCTAATAGCAGTTCACTTTATGGCATCATGGGAAGTTACATAAATAATGTAAGATGTTTCTCAAGACAGTGTTGCAAATAGAATGGAATAAGGTGCTACATTATGTTTTATTTCATGGATATTGAAAGTTATGTAACGTTAAAATCTGTATTAAAAAACTGTTTTTAGAGATTGAGTTTATTATAAACGACAAAATGTACTTCTCTAATAAATTGTTTGAAATATAACCAGGAAACAAAAATCCATTAGAAACTGGTTATTGTCCAAAATTCTTGTTTTGTCACTTACTGGTTCAAGTAATTGATGATGCCTTTCTTTTTGATGGAGTATAAAGTTAGGAAGGAGCTCAGGAAACAAATACTATTTTATCAGCAGTGTAGACAGCATGCTTGCAGGTTTTAAAAAAAGTTTTTGCCATGACATGGAGCTGGAGAGTATAATGCTAAGTGAAATAAGTCAGAGAAAGAGAAATAACATATGATTTCACTCATATATGGAATTTAAGAAACAAATGAGCAAAAGGAATAGAAAGAGACAAATCAAGAAACAGACTCTTAATTATAGAGAACAAAGTGATGGTTATCAGAGGGGAGAAGGGTGTGTAGGGATGGGGGATAGGTGATGGGCATTAAGGAGCGCACTTGTCCTGATGAGCACCAGGTGAGGTATGGGAGTGTTGAATCACTATGTTGTACACCTAAAACTAATATAACACTGTATGTTAACTAACTGGAATGTAAAAAAGAATAATAAAAAGTTAAAAAACTAAAAATATGAGCAACACTGAGAATGATGTTTATTGTATGCAGTGATGGACAGGAAAAGCTGGTCATAAGAAATTACTCCAGAAAAGTCTCTTCTATCTTCAGATGTGGTGATAGTCTGTGGACGTTCTTTTTGCCCTCATGTCCTTAGGTCCCGTGGAATAAATTCTTAAATATACATGAGTGGAAAAAAACAATACTTGATACCTCTAACCTTATGTAAAATGTTTTTATTTATATCAGAATATTAATATGCAGTTGTTTAGGCTTTTCAGGGTCAGAAGTGTAATTTAAAAACTTCAGTGTTCTGTGTAGAATTGTGTCATAGGTATTGTAAAATGTTAAAGTACAAAAGAAATCATAATATAGAAAGTTGTGGAACCCTGTTAGGAGGACTCAAGATTAGTTTCCTGTTTTTAAAACACTTTTGTTATGAAATAATTCTATTAGCAGTTAGTTTCAAAATAAAGAGGTCCTGTGTGTACTCCACCCAGCTTCCCCCAATAGTAACATTATGCATAACAGTAGTAAGATCTCAAACCAGCAAAATAACGTCCATATACTACTATTAGCTAGACTATAGACCTTATTTAGATTTCACCACCAGGTTTCTACATGCACTCGTGTGTGTGTGTGTGTGTGTGTGTGTGTGTGTGTGTGTGTGTGTGGTTCTGTGCAGTTTTATGACACATATAGATTTGTGTAATGACCACCTTGAACAAGATACAGATCAGTTTCATCATCATAAAGAAATTCCCTAAGGCTACCCTTTTATAATTGTGCCCCTTCCTGCTCTCAGTCCCTAATCCCTGGCAACCATTAACCTGTTCTCCATCTTTATACTTGTGTTAAGATTATTTCTTAAGGCTGTACATGAACCAGGGCACCTGGGTGGCTCAGTTTAGTGTCTTAATTTCGGCTCAGGTCATGATCTCACTGTGAGTTTGAGACCTGTGTCAGGCTCTGTGCAGACAGCACGAAGCTTGCTTGAGATTCTCTCTCTCCCTCTCTCTCTCTGCCCCTCCCCTGCTCACTTGCTTTCTCTCTCTCTCAAAAGAAATAAACATTAAAAAAAGAAGCTGTACATGAACCAGTGTAAATAACATATTGCAGATTACCTATACACCTAAATTTTAGAAATCTTAAGTAGTTTATGTTGTCATTTGTATTACAGGGTTCTTTTTTAATAGGAGTCATCATAGAGTTCTTGGATGTGACTTTTTATTTTACATGCTCGAATGTTACTTTTTGAGTACTTAAAGGTGATGTTACTGTTTTAAAAATGCTTTTCAAAATATGAATATTTAAATGAGGTTAGATATGGAAATCTGATCATTGAGAGTAGGCATTTGCTTTTGTTTTTAGTAAACCATATATATAGGTAAAGGAGCCATCAGAGGAGGTAGTCAAGCTGTTATTGCCATTCTGGCTCTACATCTCTTCTTGAGATTTCAAAACGGTGTGTACATCATGAGAGAGAAGTTGACATGCTGTGAAACTATGGTGGAAATAAGAATGAAGAGTACAGATCTTTGATACTCTGAATCCTTTGAGTTTCACTGCTTCAAAATGATGTATTTTTTATATATTTTTGTTTACCTTTTTTTTTTTTTTTTTTTTTTTTTTTTTTAGGGAGAGAAAGAGAAAGCGTGAGTGGGAGAGAGGAACAGAGGGAAAGAGAGAGAGAATCCTGAGCAATTCCGTGCCCAGTGTGGTATCTGACACAGGGCTTGATCCTACTACCCTGGGATCATGATCTGAGCTGAAATCAAGAGTCGGGTACTCACCCAGCTGAGCCACTAGGCATCCCTGCTTCAAAGTGATATTAGATAAGACGATGCTTTCTAGTGAAAGGGAGAGTATGTGGACTTTATTTCTGCTTACTGGTAGTCATGTAGCAGTAGGAATTACACAATAGAGTAGCCTCCATAGAATTGCGAAAGGGGAAAGACCTTGGAGAGATGATTTAATGTAAATTTTGCCTTTAGAGCTATTTTAATCCTCTCTGATAAATGAGAAACTCTTAGGTTAAAAAGGGGGATTTTAAAATTTCTCATAATAACCTAAATGATTAGAACTGCAAATCCTTTTTGAAATTAACATAAATTCTTCATATTACATTTTTTAAAATTTATTCTGTCAGTAGAGATGAAAAGTATCTGACTCTTTTGAGGAAAACATGCGCATGTCTTAATAAATCAGCCTCAGTCCAGAGATTCTTAATCCTGTTCACACATCAGAATCACCTCTGAAGATTTTTATAAATACACAGAGGTCCTTGCTCTGAAAATTCTGGTTTGTCAGGTCACGGGTGAGACTGAGCTTCCTGTGTGATTCTCACCTAGGACCAGAGATTTTCTTCTCCATGCTTAACAGGATTTAATACTATCAGATATTTTAACTTTCTAAACTGGTTGATTGTTCAACCCTTTAAATATTGAAGTTAGAGTGTGCTAAATGCTATCTTTATTTTCTGTATCATTCTAGTAGTAGAATTAGGATCTAGGCATAGTACATTCAGAAGAATTTGTCTTAAGCCAAATAAAATGCGAAGGTTCCTTCATATTGTATTTTTATTTTACCCAAGGAAGATGTACGGTAGTGGTCAAGCCACCCAAATAGTCTGACCTCTAATTTTATGTAGCTAGTTATCAACCTTAATATCCAACTAGATTCTAGTATGCTTGTAGTGTATAAGATACTAAATTATACTTTATTGAAGTTAAAACATTTCTTACACATACATATACATGTAACACACCGTTTTACACCTGCTGTTTAGAATTTGGGTGAGGCAAATATTTCTCTAAACTAAACCTATTGGCAGAAAGTTTTGAAGTCTGGGAAGATTTTTTTGGCAGCTCTTTAGTAGCTTTAGTGTTTGCAAAATATATTCTGTGTAAAATGTATTACATTTTATTTTTAAGGGAGCTCTCGTGAGTGCCTTGGCTGATGACACCTTACATTTATGGAATTTACGTCAAAAGAGACCTGCCATATTACATTCACTTAAATTTTGCAGAGAAAGGTAAGAATTCTTTGTTATCCTATATATAAGATATTTGTTATTCTATTTTGAAATGTTTTCTTTGAATTTTATTCCTTGATTTTATTTTTTTGTGATAGACTTTATGCACAATCTAAAAAATAATTCAAAAACTTCAAAGGATATACAATAAAAAGCAAGTTTCCTTCCTTTCCAGACCCATTTCCCTCTCCAGAGACACCACATAAATTTGTTTTGTGTCCTTCTAGAAACACTTAGTCTGTGCATGTAGGCAAAAATCTCTGTATGTAGCTCCCTTTTTTTTTTTTTTTTTTTTTTTTTTTTTTTTTTTTTTTTTGCATAAAAGGGAAGGCATTATATATTCCTTCTATAATTTGTGTTCACTCAATAATATATCTGATTGTTAACTATTGGACACAGGCCAGCCTTCCTTTGTTATTTTCACAACAGCATGATATTCCATTGTATGGAAGTACCCTAATTTAGTCTTTATCAATGGACATTTATATCCTTTTCTGTCTGCTGTTCATTTCCTCTGCTGTGTTGTGATGTTATGTTACATATATGTCTTCATCTATTTATTCAAGTCTATCGGTAAGGTAAATTCGTAGAAGTATAACAGTTTGGTCACAGGAATCTCGTATATGATTTGTGAGCTTTGTGCTATGATTAGTAAGACCTTGTTTTTTACTTTCTTAATTCCAGTATAATGAACACACAGTGTTATGTTAGTTTTCAGGGTACAATATGGTGATTCAACACTTACGTACATTATTCAGCACTCATCATAAGGGTACTCTTAATCCTCTTTCACTTACTTTACCCATTCCCTCACCCACCTCCCCTCTGGTAACCATCAGTTCTCTATAGTTAAGAGTCTGGTTTTTTGGTCTTTTGTTCATTTGTTTTGTTTCTTAAATTTCACATGTAAGTGAAATCATATGGTATTTGTCTTTCTCTGACTTATTTCACTTAGCATTATACCTTCTAGATCCATCCATGTCGTTGCAAGTGGCAAGATTTCATTCCTTTTTATGGCCCAGTAATATTCTATTGTATATTAGACCTTTTCCACCCTAATTTGATTAAACATTCTCCCATATTTTATTTTTTTTTTAATTTGTAAAATTTAGTTTGAGAGGAATAGAGAGAACACATGTGAGTGGGGGAAAGGGAGAGACAGAATCCCAAGCAGGCTCCATGCTGTCAGTGCAGAGCCAACTTGGGGCTCAATTCCATGAACTGTGAGATCATGACATGAGCGAAAATCAAGAGTTGGACACTTAACCGACTGAGCCACCCAGGAGCCCCTCCCATATTTTCTTATAATGCTCTTAAAGTTGCATTTTTGTGCTAAATCTTTAATTCATCTAGAACTTACTTCGGCATGAAATAAGAGTAAAAAATATAGCCCCCCCATTGCTTATGAGATATATTTTTCGATGTATATATAAAAATGTGTGTGTGTGTGTGCGCACACTCATAAGCAGGAGCAGATGTGAATATATATGTATATGTGCCAAAGTTAAGAAATCTGGGTCTATGTAGTATCTAAATGCAATGAGGTTAATGTCTTTAGGCCCTGTTTTCTGTGAAAGCCAGGCATCAGACTGCCCAGTGCATATCCAAGGATCAGACCATTCCTGCTTTGATAAATGTTGATCTGTTCAGGTTATATAAATAGGTCAATTTGTAAGTCTGGTTTTTGCCCGCGGTGGCCCTCCAAAGTAGGCAAGCTAAAAAGGCTGGTGAGAATATAGCAGTTCAGACTTCTTTAGCCAACACCAAGACCTGTTTACACCTTGTGGTGTTCAGAGACCAGAGTTGGCCAGGATCAGTAGCAAAATTTGCTGTTGGGCTACATCTTGCTTGGGAAGATAGATCATCTTAGTAACTTTGAGTCATGGTTCTGCTTCTTCCAGGAAAGGGACAGAAGTGAAGGAGGAGTTAATGGAAGGAGGGAGGGTGACATAGGGCAGGAAAAGCAAACAGTTAACGTTCAGTTCTTTTCTACCTGCTAGGAATAGGGCCAGCCTCAACTTGCCAGGCAGAATTCCTTAGTCTCCTTGCCACCTGGATCGCAGGGGGAGTCCTACATCAACTTCAGATGCCATCAAGCAGGTGGAGATAGTGATAGACATCTTAGTGCTAGTGCACATCTTGTCAGTCTCATAGCACCTGCTGGAAATGGAAGTATAGGTCTAGCAGAGTTGCTGTCTTCCTGGTATGATTTTACCCCCCCCCCCCCCCCCGCCAAGGGCATTCGACAATGTCTATAGACCTGTTTTGTCACAGTTAGAGGAGGGAGGGGTGAGCAGTGCTACTCGCTTCTAGTAGATAAAGGCCAGGGATGCTGCCAAATATCTTACAGTGACAAAGCAGTCAGTCCCTCATAACAAAGAGTTTATCTGGTCCAAAATATCAAGAGTGTCATTGTTAGAAAACTGGACTCTAGCACATCACAGTGATTTCATTTGGTCCATGTAGTGTTGTGATCTGCTACCCACTGGAAGGATGCTGATGCTACCAGGATGTAGAATTCCAACAGAAGAATGCCTGTGATACCTCAGTGCCAGTGGCCTGTCCATATTTCTCACCGGGACACAGGAATGTAGCAGTATGTGGTCCAAAATCACAAACATATACTGTAGGTTATTATGGTATATCTTCATGCAGAAAGGTCTGAAGTTCAACGGGTTGCAGAATAGTCACAGTCTTATGATGGTCGGGTATGAAGTAAGTCTCTTCAATAGTGCTTCCAGGGATGGTCTCCAAGAAATTCTGGTAAAAGTGGGTAAAGAATGGCGAGTTCGTCTATAAGGTGCCTGTAGGCACAATCTTGACAAACAGAAGGCACCTTTGTGTGAAGTACAAAAAAGGAACCTGTCTTCTTGGTGAATGCAGCCTCAGAGTCCACCACTACCTTCCTGGGTCGGGTGCTATTATGCAGGGCATATTCTGCACAGTTGTATGCGATGGTCCTAAAAGTTACAAATGAAATAAACTGATAGAGTTCCCGGTTTTGAGTTTTGTAATAGTCTTTACCCACCTGACCAGCAGAAATTAGTTGGTCCTGTTCAAAGTTCAACTTCCCCTTGGACTTCATTAGGGCAATACTTGTTCCTTGAATGTCCCCTTAGCATGAGATCCTCTAGGATAGCTAGACTTGTATGGCAGCCATTGGACCTAAAATGTTAAGGAATGGGCTTGATGTCTCATGGATGAAGCTACTTATATTCTCTCAAGGCTGAAGTTCAGATTTCTTCAAGGGGCGGGAAGGAGAGAGGTAGCAATTGGGAGGAGCCTCACTTTCTTCTGTACTTAGCTACAGATGGGGAGAGGAAGGCACAGTAGAGGTTTCCTCCAGCTCTAGGAATATACCCTTGGTGGCAAAACTTAGCTGCCCGTCAGCCTGAGCTCTCTTTCAGGACTGTAATCTGTACCTGGATGGAAACCTTCTGTTAGAGCACCTATCTCTAGGTAGGGGAAGGGACAAAATCTTGCCATGCCCTGCTAGTCCTTCCATCTCCCACATTTGTAGGAATCTATCCTTTTTTTTCTTTTTTTAATTACTTTACATTCGGTAGTTATATCTGTGTCCATCAGGATAGTCTGTCTGGGTTATGCTATAATCTTTATGACTCAAGTCTTAATGACATAATACAATTTATTTTTGCTTATACTATACATCCTCTGTGGGTTTTCTGGAACTCTGTTCCTTTTCATTACCACTATTCCAGAACCTGGCTAAGGAACAGCCGGTCTTTACAACATTGCCAGTTACTATAGGAGGGAGAAAGAGACTGTGGTGACGCATGTGTTGGCTCTTAAAGTTTCTGCCTGGAAATGACACATCTCTTGCACTCTTATTTCATGGGCTGTGGGAATAAGTATCATGGCCATCTCTCATTTCACTCTCATCACCAACAATTTTAAAAAGCACGAAATCTTGTGAATATTTTTAATGACTACCAGAGTGCTTATTTTTATTCTTGACATGAAAGTACAATAACGAGTCGCCTAGTTGGTTTTCTCCTTATTTCACAGTGGATTTGGCCAACTTAATAGTAAATTACTCCATTTAATTTTTATGCCATTTACGTTTTTACTTTTGAGACTAGGAAAGGTAGAAAACTATGAAAATTTTTATTTAATTTAAATAACTTTTCATTTCATTACATTTGTTAAATAATGTAAACTTTTTATCATAATATTGTTTTATTTTTGTAAGTAAATTTTCTTAGTGTAGTAGAAATTTGTGAATATAATGGAAACTATATGTAGTGATTTAAATTATATTTTTTCATAATATGGATTTTTTCAGTTTTGACTTAGAAATTGTGCTAAAATACACGTAAAATTGATTATCGCAACCATTTTTGAGTGTACAGTTCAGTAGTGTTAAGTACACTCACATCTTGTACAACTATGTAATGTGGGTGTTTGGATAGAATTTCACTTTTTTGGTATTGAGGAAAATACCAAAAGAAATACCAAAAGAAAAAGAAATTGAGAGTCTCAAGTCTTAGTTTTAACTATATGAAATTGGGCAGGTTACTTTATTGCTTTGTGTGTTGGTGTAATGATTTGCAGAAATTTTTCCTCTTTGATCCATGTAATTCTTTATCATTTCTTTTCTCTCATATGTTAAAACAACTTCCTCTTATCCCAATTTATTCTATAGGTAATTATAGAATGCCTGTTATGTGCCAACTTAATGCTAGCTGCTGAGTGTGCTTTGGTAAACAAGACAGACTTGGGCTTTGCCATTAGGATCTTGGTCAAACTTAAGACGAGCTTAGCTTCCCAGATAGGCCTGTTAAAATGACATTTGTTCATAGTAAATAAATATGTATCTCAATTCCCGTAAATGATTTTGAGTTGGGGGATAACATAAACTTATAAATCTCCTCCTTGGTTAGCAACCTACGTATGCTGATTGTCAAGTTTAGTTCTTACCGTACGTGGTTACTTAGCTTCAGATACGATTTTCTCTATCATTGAAAAGCATTGTAGCATATTGGTTAAGAGTTTAGACTTTGGGCCAAACTGCCTATGTAGAATCTTAGTGCATAGCTCAGTCACCTATGAACTGTATGAGTTTTGTGATCTGTAAAATGGATAATTATTGTCTCACAAAAGCCCCAAGGTGCATATTATAAAGTTAATACATATAAAATAAGTAATATGTACAGAGCATTTGGAACAGTGCCTTAGAAATCACCTATATAGTTGTTTTTTTTTTTTAAGGTATTGTATTTACTTAAAGTAATAATTTTGTAACTTGAAGTATCTGCATCAGCTGTACCAGAGATTTGACTTATTAGACAGTCTTTATAGAAACAACTAGTTGACATTGGAAAATCATTAGAGCCGATGATATTGGCTCTACATGGCTTTATACATGTAACAGAGAGATTCTTTGGCTTTGGTGGAAAATGAGAATTTGACAAGTAAAATTCTGTCTGGTAGGTTTTTTTTGTTTTAATTAGAGTATGTTCCATTTAGCTTCTCTGTTTGTTTATTTATTTTAAGGAAGTTTAATTGGGAGGAGTTCATGGATTTATAAGCAACTACAACTATCTGTTCTGCTAGTTTTTTATCGCCTTGAACATGACCAGTATTCTCAACCATGTTAGAGCAGTTAAAAATATATGAAACATTTTAAGACTGAAGACTAAATTATAGATCTGGGATTTCCTCTTTAAAACCTTCTATTGTCTAATTATTATATCTCTAATAATTATCTCTAATAAATTCTGTGTTGTTCATAAAACACTTGCACATAAATGTTATTTAGTCTCTGGGGTCAAGAAAAATTTCCCCAAGTGAAATTTCAAAGAGTAGAATTTTTCTCCATAAATATGTTAGACACCTGAATAGCTGAGTCTTTAATACTGAAATTAATGTATTTCTTTTAAGATATATTTCTTTTATTCTGACACATTTATATCTATTCATTTGTTATTAGATACAAGTACTGGTTTAGAGACTAAAAAAAGCCTGCATGCATTCTAATGGTTAGCAAAATGCAATATTCCATGGAATACATTAGTAATAAAAAATTTCATCCTAACAATTATCAATGGTGCATCAGTGTCCAAAGTCCTTAAGAAAAGAAAATATTTCAGAGATGGAGTAATTTATTCAGATACTAGGACCTCAGTGGAGGAGTTGATGCCTGTAAGGTACTTCAGGAAGTGACTGCTGCTATAGCATTAGATTTTCTTAGTAGCAAAAAATAAATTATTGTAGAAACAAAAACTGATTTATCCCATTATACTCTTAATTAAAATATTACTTAAATTTGTGCTTTGCATATTCATGAGGCTTATAATTTGCTCAGTATAAACATGAACAGGGCATAGCTGTAAAAGAATATTTGGCTAGCTACCAGCCCTTAAAATATCTGTACAGGTCTTCCAAAGATTTTGAATTAATTCACTGCACATACTGAATAAGAAAAAAAAATAATCATAATATTGCAACAAATTAGAAATCTAGAATTATAGTTTTTGTAGTAATTGTGTCATATTGGCAAAATATTTCTCTTTTCAGTAGCTTAATGAAAAGTGTACAAGCATTAGAAATAAGAGTGATTTTGTGTGATGAAATTGAGGACTAGAACACAGTAATGGAATGGAATGCAGGCTGTTAGGAAGCCTGACAGAGGGTCTGCTATTCTGGACCTAATTCTAATCCAGGAAAGAGAATTGCTTGGAGTTCTGTGGAAGTGATGAGTCATCTCAGGGATTATTAGAGAACCATGTCCTGAGACAAAATTTAAAAAGAAAAAAGGAAACTGTCAGTGTTTATTTAGAGGGAAGATGATTGTGATTTGATGACCTTGAGACTGTAAAAGGAAAGATGGTCAGGAAGTGTTGGATAGCTTCCTAGAAGAAAATTATCCATAACTAAGAAATTCTGGCGAGGAAGTTCGGAGAGACATCCAAAGAGACTGGTCTAGTTACATAAGGGCCTTATGTATTCAGGTATAAAAAGATTGTATGGAAGGAGGGGGACACATAATCAAAGGTGAATATAAGAATAATTTATCTGTCTTAATGGGCAAAATGACCTAAGGCTTGTGAAAAATAATAAAGACAAAATAATGAAAACAGTTTACTTTTTATGTTGAGGGCAAGAAAGCTAGGTAGATTAATGATTGGTACAGTCGGGGCATATATTATTCCTCTAACTGTATTCATGCAATACTGGCTCAGACAAATTATGTCTTAGACTGCTAAAAAGGGTTGGCTCCTGTGCCATTATTGATTGGCCTAGGAGGAATATAGAGTGGGAACAGTGCTTTAAATTTGGAAATGAAAAAAAATACACTTTAGAAGGTGAATGATTTTCAGTTCAGCAAACATTGGGTGCATTCTGTGTGCTAGGTATTGGGATAAGAAAGATGAATAAAATGCTTGAATAGCTTACATCAGAGCCCAGACATATAATAAGTATGACATAATGTGGATAAATGTCATTTTAGAAGTTTATGTTAAAAACCTAGGATAGAATAACTAATTCAGTCTTTCAACTTAAAGATATACTGACTTCTTTTAAGACAGAAGTCAGTCATCAGGACAATGCAGACTAAAACCAACCAGATTATCCCTACACATCCATCAGAAGGGCTAAAACGTTGGCTTGGATGAGACACTATCGGAACTTTGCATATTCTGCTGGAAGTGTTAAGTTTTAGTCACTTCAGAAAAATGTTTTGCAGTATTCACAAATTCCATAACCCAACAGTTCCTGTCCTAAACATATATGTGGGGTAGACAGAATTTTAAAATGGGTCCCAAGATTACTGCTCCCTCATGTCCACACACCAACTCCTAGTTATTTATACAAACACTACTTAACTCTAGGTGAAGGTTTTTTTGTAGATGTCATTGAGGTCCCAATTAATTGACCTTATGATAGGGCAGTTATTCTCAGCAAACCTGATTTAGTTAACTGAGCCTTTAAAAAGGACTAGATTCTTCCTGGCACAGGGTTCAGGGCATGACAGGGATTCAGTGCAAGGGATATTGAGTCCTACAACCACATGAGACTGATTTCTACTAGCAACCTGCTAGACCTTCAGAGCAGATTCTTCCCAGAACCTCCAGAAGGGGACACAGGAATGTCTCCTGGCTGATGTTTGGATTTCAGCCTTCTGAGTCTGAATAGAGCCTATGAGTCATGCAGTGCCTGGACATCTGACCTATAGAAACAGAGAATAAATGAGTGTTTTCTTAGGTATTAATTTTGTGGTAATTTGTTACACAGCAATAAAAAAAAAAAAAAAAAAAAAAACGAATACAGATTTTGGTACCTAGAAGTGAGGTGGTGCTGTAGCACATACCTAAAAATGTGGAAATTGCTTTGGAACTGGGCAGTGAATAGAGGTTGAAAAAAATTGAGGAATGTGATAGAAGTCTAAATTGCATTGAGTAGGCTGTAGGGCTCTAGACTTGGAGACTACTGCCAATGAGGACATAGAAGGGAGAGAGGAACATCTTTTTGGAAACTGGATGAAGTGGTTCCTTGTTATTTAGCTGTGGTGGGAAGCTTAACAGAAGTGTCTCCTGTGTAATGTGTAAGTGATTAACTTGGATATTTACCTAATGAGATTTCCAAGGAAAGGGTTGACGGTGTCACCTGATTTTTTTTTTTTTTTTTTTTTTTTTGCTGCTTTATAGTAAAATGCAAGAAGAGAAAAATAAATTGAAAAAAGAATTATTAAAGGAACCAGGATTTGATGATTTAGGAAATTCTTACCCTGATCCAGTTGGTAAAAAAAATATTTCTCAGTATGGCATAGAGAAAAAACATGCAGGTGTGGCTGAACAACATTTTACTAAAAATCTAATGACTAAAGGTCCAAGTATGTAGTCACACAAAGAGCTCTTTTAAGAGATTGCAAATCTTTTTAATAAAACCAGAGAACCTCTAGAATGCTTTAAGATGCACAGTTTGAGAAAATTGTATAGCAGAATATTGCCAGCTTGGCCTGAAAGAGATAGTACAAAATGAAAGGAGGCTGCCAGCCAGAAGCAGTCTGATAAAACTACCTACTCCAGGCAAGTGCTATCTTGGATGAAAAAGGAAGGATGGTTAAGAGGGTGGAGCTGAGAGCTACAGAGGATTATTCCCAGACCTTGAAACCTAATTAAGAAAATCCCAACGTTTGATTTCAAAACTGTTAAGGACCAGTGACTCCTTTTTAACTTCCTCTTTTCCCAATTTTGAACAGGAATTTCTGTAACTGTTATCCTATGCTTGTCCCACCATTGAATGCTGAGAGTATTGGGGACAGATAATTTGTGTCTTTAGTTTCATAGGTCCACAGATGGACTGTAATTGTGCCCAAGAGCTATATCTAATGGATTCCAGTTGGGATTCTCATATGCAGCAAATTTAGATGATGAGATTTGGGATTTTTTAGCTGATGATAATTTAAGGGGATTTTGGACTTGATAATGTAATTGGTTGAGACTTTGGAGATGTAGGGATCAAGTGAATGTTTTTTTGTATTTGGGAGGAATGTGAATCTTCAGAGGTTAAAGGGCAGACTTAGAGCCAGGATTCTAACATGGTTCCCCAAGGTGTTGTCCCCTGGTATACATACACCTTCTCCTAATTATTCAACCAATGCTAATCAAAGTGATGCTGTGAAGGGATTTTTACAAATGTAATTGAGATCCTAAAGAAGTTGACCAGTCACACATGGAGTATATCTAACTGGTTTTAACTTTGGATTACCTGACTTAAAATGGCAGCAAGTGAGCAGAATTACACTGGTTGTTTTGGCTCACCTCTGGAACTCAGCCTCCAAAGGTATATGGGTATCTTGAGGAAGACATGGGTACTCTAATGAATATCTGAATAATGTTAAGAAGGAGTGGAGTGAGGAATGGATGTTAGGTAGATAAATAACCAATATCCATTATATTTAACTGCTTTCAGAATGAAGTTGATACACTTAAATACTTAGCATCCCCTAAAAGGTATTATAAGGTCTATGATTCTACTTATTACCATAATTAATTTTGCTATGCTTCTCCCTTTCATTATCTCCTTGACCTCATTTTTAAAAAACTTTTTAATGTTCTATTTATTTTTGGGAGGGGGGGTAGAGAGCGCACACGTGAGTAAGAGGGCGAGGGGCAGAGAGAGAGGGGGACAGAGGATCTAATGTGGGCTCTTCACTGACAGCAGTGAGCCTGATGCAGGGCTTGAACTCAAGAACCATGAAATCCTGACCTGAGCCGAAGTCAGACACTCAATTGGCTGAGCCACCCATGCACCTCATGACTTTTAATATTTTTTTTAATGAATGATCCTCTCTCCTACCTGTTTGTATGAGCTGATCTCCCTGCTTAGAACACACTTAAGATTCTCTTTCCGTGGTTAACTTGTCTTTGTCATTTCTTTTACAGATTTTTCTGTAAATTCTCTAGCGTGGGTTTTGTGCAGGTTTTGTATTATAGCATAGTATGATGCATTTTCCCTAAAATAGCACATACCGTGGTTACTGTAATTGCCTTGGTTCCTTGATTGTCTTATAGATTAGAATGTAAACTATATGTTTTTTTTTTTTTTTTAATTATTATTCTGTTTCCAGCAGTAATCTGGAATTGTAATGCCTGACATCTGGTAAATGCTCAAAAAATTGGGGATTGGTTGTTAACTCATTGTCTTTGCAGAAACAGGGGAATCTCTTCTTCTGTAAAAAGTATGGTGCTCCACAGACTGTGTTCCTTACCTGGGAGATAGGTTTAAGAAGTAAAGTCTTCAAACAGAAAAACATGAGAGTATTTGCTTTCTGTATAATCTTTATTCCTCCACTAATAGATCCCAAACTAGTTAGGTTGTTTGATTATCTTTGGAGTGCTATTTGGTCCTTGGCCCACAGCAAGGCTTTTAAATTTTTTTCTTTTTTGGTAAAAAGAGTTAGATGGGAGAATAAAGAGCTTTGAGCAGTAGCTTTCTTTTTACTGAACCAGCATGCCTGGGAGGTATAGCAGACTTCCATCTGGAATAGTTTGACAGTGATTTTTAAGATGAAGGTTTTATTTTTCTTTTTTTCCCTTACTGTATTAACACAAATTCTCAGAACAGTGTTCAATGATATTTTTGATAGCAAGTATATTTTTCTTAGTGATAATTTTAATAATACTGCCTTTAGGGCTTTACTATTAAGTATAACATAGGATGTTGGTTTAAGATTGAACCTTTTTTTCCTTTAAGAGTTGGCTGTCAATAATGGAAATTAAATTTTAATTGGATGCCTTTTTAGCCCCTTTTTAGATTGTCGTGTGATTTCTCACCTTCCTTTTTTTCTGGATGGCATTAATAGATTTCCCAATACTAAGCATTCTTGTATGCTTGTGAAAATTTTGGAATAGTACTGATAGTTCTTTTATTATATTGTTAAATATAGTTCTTAATATTTTCTTAGAACTTTTACTTTTGTTCAAAAGTGAGATTAGAATATAACTTTTTTTCTGTAACTGTCAGTTTTGGGATCAGGGCAGATACTTCCTTCATACAATGAATTGAGTAACTTTTGTGTCTTTCTCCTTTTCTTTCTTTCTTTTTCTTTCTTTCTTCCTTTCTCTTTCTCTTTCTTTCTTTTCTTTCTTTCTTTCTTCCTGTTCTAGAACAGATAGAGAAATTAATAGAGGAATTACATGTTTGCAGAATGTTTTCAGAGTATATTTAAACTTTTTAGAACTGGATTTTTTTTGTATATAATTCTTAGATACATCAGTTTCATCTGTGGTTATTGATCCTTTATGTTTTTCTTGAAATTTTTTTATGATTCAGAATATCATCAATTTCATTAAGATTAGAGGCTGTATCTTACTGTATTCTTGTGTGCTTATATTTTTATACTCTTCATATCTTTATTTTATCATATAAGTATTAAATATAATTTGTCAGAGGCTTTTGTATTTAATTGTCTTTTAAATGTAGTCATTTGTGGATTTGTTTTATTTTTATCTTTTATTGATATCTAACTTATTTTAATCTCTATTCTCTCTCCTATTTTGTTTTTAATCTCTTGACTTAAAAGTAAAACTTATTTATTTTAACTTGCTTAAAAATTAAAACACTTTAGGGCATGAAAGTTATAAGATAAAGTCAGAGGATGGAGATTTGAACCTAAGAATTGTAAGGATTTTGGTGATGAAGACAGGAGAAAGAACAATGGAGAGAAAAGTAGTGATCAAAGGTATAAAGAAATTTTGTGGAGCTAAAATATCTTGATTTATTTTTTATTTTTATTTATTTTGAGAGAGAGATAGACAACAAGGCAGGGAGGGGCAGAGAGAGAGGGACACAGAATCCCAAGCAGGCTCCAAGCTGTCAGCACAGAGCCCAACACGAGGCTTGAACTCACGAACTGTGAGATCACGACCTGAACTGAAGCTGGATGCTTAAGCGACTGAGCCACCCAGCTACTGCCCCTAGCTAAAATATCTTTAGATTGTTAGGGCCAATGAATGCTCCAAAAACTGCTGATATACTGGAATTAAAAATACCTTAAAAATTATATTCTGACATTGTCAACTGTGAAAGAACTCAAAAAATACAGTAATCATCTGAAATTCCTCCTCTTCCCCAAATAATCATTCCTTCAGACCTTGTTAGAAAGCAACGATGTTGAATGTGTCTTAGTGTAAGGATAACTACTAGAAGGATACAAAATACATACTATTAAACTTTTAGAGGAAGAAAAAAGGAAATGAAAATGGAGATCAGGAAAAGCGAAAATAATAGAAAAAATATGGCTAAAGATGGAAAAAATAGTTCAGCTATATCAGTAATCAAAATCATTGTAAATATACTAAATTCACTTGTTAAAATTTTGAAATTTTTGATTCAGTTAAAAAAATGCAGTTACTAAACTTTTCATAAAAGATATACCTCAAGCTTAATTGCATAAAATTTGAAAGTATGTGGAAGGAAAAAGGGGAAAAAGCACACATCTTATGACAAAATTTACAGTGTTCTTAGAAGTAACACTAGCAAAAATGTGTAAGATCTATGTGGGGAAAATATTAAAACTAGTGAAAGAATCAAAGAAGACTTAGACAAATGGAGAGCTTCAGAAAAAGGAATATTCAAGTTTTAAAAT